>NC_092419.1:31758719-33008719 GCF_040894005.1 Engystomops pustulosus
GCTAATATTCCTGTGCAGACGTTAACAAGGAAGTAAGAGAAAGTTTTCATTGTTCAATAAGTTTCAATGCACAATTAAAGGGTTTCCCCTAAACCCCCTAAATTTTCATTTTGTTATTGCAGCAGATTTAATACCCAGAACAGGAGGTCACAAATGGTAGCTGGACAAAGGCAGCAAAGGACAAATACACTCATCCGAAATAGAAGAGTAAGTGCTCAGATCCAACGCACGGTGCATTGGCAATACTGGATGATGATGTGTTGTATGTGGGCACAAGATTAGATCATTTAGTAATGTGGTAAAATAACATCCCCTACTTACTGTGCCAACCATGAAATGGAATTTTATATGTCTACAATAATATTGCAATCAGCCAAAATAAACATTGAAAGCATGCTATCACGGCCAAGACTGCGCAGATAATACGTGAAAGGATGAGAAGATGGAGCAGGACACAACCCTGCAATGCACAGGATGGGAAGATGTACCTAGTGACATGACTGTGTGTATTATCCCTGCACTGTGACATCACTGTGTGTATTATCCCTGTACTGTGACATCACTGTGTGTATTATCTCTGTACTGTGACATCACTGCGTGTATTATCCCTGTACTGTGACATCACTGTGTGTATTATCCCTGTACTGTGACATCACTGTGTGTATTATCTCTGTACTGTGACATCACTGCGTGTATTATCCCTGTACTGTGACATCACTGTGTGTATTATCTCTGTACTGTGACATCACTGTGTGTATTATCTCTGTACTGTGACATCACTGTGTGCAGGGTCGGACTGGGGTGCTTGGGGCCCACCAGAGGAATTGATTCTGGGGGCCCACCATACCGCTGCCTAGAAATATTCCAGGAGTTCACAGTGGCTGCATTGTGCTTAGCACTACTTAACCAATAAGAATAATGAACTAGGTACTGACATTATAGAAATAGTCTAGATAGTTAACAATTACAGTTACCAGACTCAGAAGTGGGATTCTTCTCCTTTGGGTACTGAACTGCAGGACAACTTCTCCCTTTTTTTCTTAACAATAGAGAATTTTCCACCAGATACCTTCATCTGTGTGTGGCACATCTCCACACTGTGGAACTAAAAGTATCGCCGTCACTACAGCATAATGTCAACAATGTCCTACTCTGTGCTCCTAAATAATATTTACCACTCAGAACACAACTGACCCCACTGTGCTCCCCAAAAATATCAAATATACCCCCATTACAAAAACCATACTGCCCCCTCTCCATAAATCAAATATTACAATGCCCTCCTCAATATATTACAATACACACCCCTGAGTAAATAATATGATACACCTAATAAATTAAATTGGACATAATTCCCTTTAATTACATAATATATCATTTCCAATTAATCATTTCATCTATCCAGTCTTACAGTGCTCCTACTTAGTATGTTTTAAATAATGCTCTCCATAGTTATTCTTCTTCTGTTTAGTGCTCCTCTTATCAAATATTTTATATAAAAGTCCTAATAAATACTCCTATCCTGTATATATGGGAACATCACAGTATTACTACTCCTATCCTGTAGATATGGACACAGCACAGTACTACTACTCCTATCCTGTATATATGGACACAGCACAGTACTACTACTCCTATCCTGTAGATATGGACACAGCACAGTACTACTACTCCTATCCTGTATATATGGGCACAGGACGGTAATACTACTCCTATCCTGTATATATGGGCACAGCACAGTGCTACTACTCCTATCCTGTATATATGGGCACAGTACTACTACTCATATCCGGTATATATGGGCACAGCACAGTACTACTACTCCTATCCTGTATATATGGGCACAGCACAGTACTTCTACTCCTATCCTGTATATATGGGCACAGCACAGTACTACTACTCCTATCCTGTATATATGGGCACAGTACTACTACTCATATCCGGTATATATGGACACAGCACAGTACTACTACTCATATCCGGTATATATGGACACAGCACAGTACTACTACTCCTATCCGGTATATATGGGCACATCACAGTACTACTACTCCTATCCTGTATATATGGGCACAGCACAGTACTACTACTCCTATCCTGTATATATGGGCACAGCACAGTACTACTACTCATATCCTGTATATATGGGTACAGCACATTACTACTACTCATATCCGGTATATATGGACACAGCACAGTACTACTACTCCTATCCTGTATATACGGGCACAGCACAGTACTACTACTCCTATCCTGTATATATGGGCACATCACAGTACTACTACTCCTATCCTGTATATATGGACACAGCACAGTACTACTACTCCTATCCTGTATATATGGGCACATCACAGTACTACTACTCCTATCCGGTATATATGGACACAGCACAGTACTACTACTCCTATCCTGTATATACGGGCACATCACAGTACTACTACTCCTATCCTGTATATATGGACACAGCACAGTACTACTACTCCTATCCTGTATATATGGACACAGCACAGTACTACTACTCCTATCCTGTATATATGGACACAGCACAGTACTACTACTACTCCTATCCTGTATATGTATATGTGCAATACCTCCTGCCCCCCCCTTATTACATATTGTGCCCCCTTTCTATACTGTATATTTCCCCTAGTTTCCCCTGTATATAGTCTTCTAGTGGCCCCTTGGAGTCCCTTATTATAAGTTTTCCCTTACCACTCCCACCCCCTATGATATATTAAGTCTAGAAGAGGAAAAATAATAAAATTCACTTACCTGTTGCAGCGCTCCCGCGTCCTCCGCGTCGGCCGGTGACAGAGGAACTCTGAAGAAGGCGCACAGCAGCGCGGCAGCGTGAGTGCATCATCACGCTGCCGCGCATCAGGGGTCATAGTGCATCGCAGGCCGAGACAAAAAACTGCCGCGTCGCACATTCACAGCAACGCCCGCTTAATACTCAAAGATGGTACTCGAGTGGCCGCGTATGGCCGCATCGAGTACCAGAGCTATCCCTCACTGGCAGGGGCCTCCATCCCAATCTGAGGGGAGATATCGGGGGTCCACTGTGGGCCAGTGCAGCCTTGCTGGCAGGGCCCCCAGATTGGGATGGAGGCCCCTGCCGTAGTGGAGGTATCGGGGGCCCACCGGAGGATTCTCCGGTCCTCCGGTGGGCCAGTCCGACACTGACTGTGTGTATTATCCCTGTGCTGTGACATCACTGTGTGTATAATCCCTGCACTGTGACATCACTGTGTGTATGATCCCTGCTCTGTGACATCACTGTGTGTATTATCCCTGTACTGTGACATCACTGTGTGTATAATCCCTGCTCTGTGACATCACTGTGTGTATAATCCCTGTACTGTGACATCACTGTGTGTATTATCCCTGTACTGTGACATCACTCTGTGTATTATCCCTGCTCTGTGACATCACTGTGTGTATTATCCCTGTACCGTGACATCACTCTGTGTATTATCTCTGTACTGTGACATCACTCTATGTATAATCCCTGCTCTGTGACATCACTCTGTGTATTATCACTGTACTGTGACATCACTGTGTGTATTATCCCTGTACTGTGACATTACTGTGTGTATTATCCCTGTACTTTGACATCTCTGTGTGTATTGTGACATCACTGTGTGTATTATCTCTGTACTGTGACATCATCGTGTGCATTATCCCTGTACTGTGACATCACTGTGTGTATTATCCCTGTACTGTGACATCACTGTGTGTATTATCCCTGTACTATGGCATCACTGTGTTAATAATACTTGTAATGTGACATCACTGTTTGTATTATCTCTGTACTGAGACATCACTGTGTGTATTTCCCTGTACTGTGACATCACTGTGTGTATTATCCCTGTACTGTGACATCACTGTGTGTATTATCTCTGTACTGTGACATCACTGTGTGTATTATCCCTGTACTGTGACATCACTGTGTGTATTATCCCTGTACTGTGACATCACTGTGTGTATTATCCCTGTACTGTGACATCACTGTGGGTATTATCCCTCTACTGTGACATCACTGTTTGTATTATCCTTGTACTGTGACATCACTGTGTGTATTATCTCTGTACTGTGACATCACTGTGTGTATTATCCCTGTACTGTGACATCACTGTGTGTATTATCCCTGTACTGTGACATCACTGTGTGTATTATCCCTGTACTGTGACATCACTGTGGGTATTATCCCTGTACTGTGACATCACGGTGGGTATTATCCCTGTACTGTGACATCACTGTTTGTATTATCCCTGTACTGTGACATCACTGTGTGGATTATCTCTGTACTGTGACATCACTGTGTGTATTATCCCTGTACTATGGCATCACTGTGTTAATAATACTTGTAATGTGACATCACTGTTTGTATTATCCCTGTACTGAGACATCACTGTGTGTATTTCCCTGTACTGTGACATCACTGTGTGTATTATCCCTGTACTGTGACATCACTGTGTGTATTATCTCTGTGCTGTGACATCACTGTGTGTATTATCCCTGTACTGTGACATCACTGTGTGTATTATCCCTGTACTGTGACATCACTGTGGGTATTATCCCTATACTGTGACATCACTGTTTGTATTATCCCTGTACTGTGACATCACTGTGTGTATTATCCCTGTACTGTGACATCACTGTGTGGATTATCTCTGTACTGTGATATCACTGTGTGTATTATCCCTGTACTGTGACATCACTGTGTGTATTGTCCCTGTACTATGGCATCACTGTGTTAATAATACTTGTAATGTGACATCACTGTTTGTATTATCTCTGTACTGAGACATCACTGTGTGTATTATCCCTGTATTGTGACATCACTGTGTGTATTATCCCTGTACTGTGACATCACTGTGTGTATTATCCCTGTACTGCGACATCACTGTGTGTATTATCTCTGTACTGTGACATCACTGTGTGTATTATCCCTGTACTGTGACATCACTGTGTGTATTATCCCTGTACTGTGACATCACTGTTTGTATTATCCCTGTACTGTGACATCACTGTGTGTATTATCCCTGTACTGTGACATCACTGTGTGGATTATCTCTGTACTGTGACATCACTGTGTGTATTATCTCTGTACTGTGACATCACTGTGTGTATTATCCCTGTACTGTGACATCGCTGTGTGTATTATCTTTGTACTGTGACATCACTGTGTATATTATCCTGTACTGTGGCATCACTGTGTGTATTATCCCTGTACTGTGACATCATCGTGTGCATTACCCCTGTACTGTGACATCACTGTATTCGCCCTGTACTGTGACATCACTATGTTAATACTTGTACTGAGACACCACTGTATGTATTATGGATGTATCATAAGTGTCTTGTAAATTGGGGTCCACTTTTGAAGTCACATCTATCTAATACATTTTCTTTTCACTTCCAGTTGACGCAGCAAGTGTCTATAAATCGCGGGAAAACTCAGACAAATGCAAAAAGGTCATTAATATCATATCACTGTCTTGTTATGAGTGGATTCATCTGGAACTTGTAATGAATGTGTCCTATTCTTCTTCACCAGGTGGCAGAACAATGAAGATTTTGGATCCACCTTAACTGTGTCTGTCCCTAACACTAAAGCAGGTTTTGTCCCTCAGTGAGTACAGATTTTTCGATCTCATAGTGTTACTGTAATAAGACTTCACATTTAGGAGAAATAGGATAAAATGTTTTCCTTGTATCTCAGATCCAAAAAGCCAGCAATCAATCGACCAAGAGGGAGATTTCAAAAAACACAATCGCGCCCCACAGACCCCCCTCCAAAAGGAGTTCCCCTGAGGTTTAATTTCCGGGCCATGGGCAATCGCGTGAGTTATACACAAATACTAAATATACTGTATACAGGGTGCAACAAAAAGGTCAGGATAGTGGAATATCTCTCAAAATAAATGGACCAAAAAATAAAAAAAATTTATATTTTTTAGAAATCTATCCAATGATAGAAAACATGGCTCCCTTCCCCCACCTACTGGGGGTGGGTGAGGAAGCAACATAAAAATCTTAAATGGGAACCCTTGTTTTTACTGCAGATTTGGATTCCCCAGGAAAAATTACATATATTTGACCTTGGTTGCTCTGCAATAAAATGTGTCTGATAAGTTAGCAGATGTATGGAAACATCTGCAATGTGTTCTTACCCGAAAATTTCCGATTTGCGCCGATTGTACTTGAATTGCCCCGGGATTTTGGCGCACGCGATCGGATTGTGGCGCATCGGCGCTGGCATGCACGCGCCGGAAATCGGGGGGTGTGGCCGAACGAAAACCCGACGTATTCGGAAAAACCGCCGCATTTAATAACCCAAAATGTGTCGCTTGGGAAGCGCTTACCTTCACCTGGTCCGGCTCAGTGTATTGCGGCGCAATCAGATGCATCTCAGCGCAGCAGCGCCACCTGGTGGACAGCGGAGGAACTGCCATCATAAATCCCGTCCGGACCCGAATCCTGTTCAGAGAACGCGCCGCTGGATCGCGAATGGGCCTGGTAAGTAAATCTGCCCCAATATGTGTGAAGAACACATTGCAGATGTTTCCATGCACTGTGTTCTTCATTTAAATGATCCTGTGTTCACTGTGTTCTTCACTGTGTTTCGTTAAGTGAAACACAAGCGAAATACTCGTCCGAGCAACGAGCCGTTTCGAGTGCGCTAATACTCGAACGAGCATCAAGCTCGGACAAGTATACTCGCTCATCTCTAGAAGAGACTTAAAGGAAACCTACCACTTGTAGTGGCAGGTTTCAGAAGAAAACACCGAGCACCAGCTCAGGGTGAGCTGGTGCCGGTGCTTATTTTTGTTAGTGTTTTAAACCGCGGTATCGTGGTTTAAAACACTTTTTAAACTTTGTAGCCGGCGCAGGGAGGTACGCGCTCGGCGCTTACCGTGCGGGCGGCTACATTGGAAGTGAAGGAGAGCCGCGCGCATGGTAAGCGCCAAGCGCGTACCTGCCTGCGCCGGCTATACAGTTCAAAAAGTGTTTTAAACCGCGATACCGCGGTTTAAAACACTAACAAAAATAAGCTCCGGCACCAGCTCAGCCTGAGCTGGTGCCCGGTATTTCCATCAGAAACCTGCCACTACAAGTGGTAGGTTTCCTTTAAGGGGTTGTCCACTTTCAGCAAATAATTGATATTGTTTGAGTAATGAAAAGGTTTCCACTTTTTCGATTTATACTTTCTGTATCAATTCCTCACAGTTTTCTAGATCTCTGCTTGCTGCCCTTCTAGCTTTTATGTCTACTTCCAGTGGATAGAAATCTGTCATGTGATGATTACAGAGCATTAATCAGAGCTGTGTGGTGATAACGGCTTGTGCACTTATGTGTCCATCACATCACTATGGACAGATTTCTATTCACTGGATGTAAACATAAAAGCTTTCTATAGAAGGACAGCAAGCAGAGATCTAGAAAGCCTTGATTGAAAAAGAAAGTATATTGGAAAATTGAATAACTTTTCATTACACAAACAATATCAATTATTAGCTGAAAGTGGACAACCCCTTTGAGTTAATCAAGCGCTCTGATGTGCGTGAAACAAGGGGACACACGTTACAGCAGCCCCCTAAGAGAACAAAAAGGAGTTTCTATTTTTTAAAATTTTTTTTTGTTTTTCGTTCCGATCCGTATTTCTCGAGACATCCCAATTTTTTCCCATTTGAAAGATGAGTTAAATCATTGAACAATGTAATTTTTCCTAAGGGCATCCAAATTTGCGACACGAAAAAGGGGTTTCCAACCTAATATTAATCCCCTAGCCCCACCCCCCAGTGGGTGGGGGTAGGAGGCAGAGTTTGGTGTCATTGGACAGATTTTTGAAAAATATTTGAAACTTCTATGTTTAGTTTGTCGATTCAAAGTTATTACGGTAAATATTGCTATACCCTGTATGTTTCCTATTATGTTATTGGTCTAATCTTTCCATTATTGAGTTGGAAAGAATGAAAAATATATGTTTTACGTAGATCGCATGGAAGTGGATCCTCACACATAGATATGTGGATGTATGCTACTAATATATGGTCAGCCGTTCCTAAATCTTGTAAAAGTGTATTGATTGGTGGTTGAGTGTGAACACCATTACTCCATTACTGTTATTGTTTATATGGGACAGTCAGGAGAACCATGGCCCAATCTCTGTAACTATCATACATATAGAAGATGTTGTAAAGAAAAGAATAGGTCCCCATAATGGTTATTGACAATAAAGAAGCTGGTATTTCCCTACACATCTACATCCATATCCCTTCAGTGACCCTAACATTTCCTTACCCCTTAAAGGGCTTTCCCATTTCCCATAGACTTTTTATGACATATCCACAGGAGTAGGTGATGTGGGTCCTATCTCTGGGACTCACACCACGGGGTCCGATGACTTTCCTCCCGCAGTTGGGCTGAATGGAGAGTGTGCAGCATATAGTCTCAGCTATTGTCGCTCCCATAAAGTTGAATAGAGGGTATCCATGTACTACTTACAGCACTGCTGCGGGAAGGGGGTCAGTGGAGTTGGTTTCCAAGATAGTTGTAAGTCCCAGTAGTAGGAGCCGCAACTTTCATCAATTTTTGACCTATCATAAGTCCTTTACAAGTATAATATAAGGGACTGAACTTACTAGGGTTGGACCCCTCTCTCTAAGGCTATATTCACACAAACGTATGGGGGGCGTATACAGCCGATATATACGTCCCCTATACATCCCATTGGCCGCACGGCGCCCCAACGGGAGCGGTACGGTGCAGCACACGTGCGGCACCATACCCTGTAGAAGGATAGAACATGTCCTATATTTCTCCGGAATATGGCACCATACAGCATATATTCCTATGGAGATGGACAAGGGTGCGTGGCGCTCTCCCCCGGCACTACCGTGTGCCCGCGGTGCTACAGTACGGTGGGCAACGGCAGTGTGCATGTAGCCTAAGGGTCTTTAAGCAGTTATATTGTCTGTCTTTATGGTATGTGCACCGTTATGTAGATATGATCTTTACTATCCGAACAATAATAGCACTTGATGGGTTGTCCAAGTCTTGAGAGAAACTCTCTCCGACTGGATGTCTTATACTTTGTGACAAGTTCTAAGATGTATTTTGTTTGAACCTTCATATCTCATTGTTAGCCCGTAAGAAGAAGAATCGCTGATGGGATATTGTATGTTTTTTAGACTAATGTCACATTGAATGAACGGTTTTCTACGCTGAAGATAAAAGGACAGTATACACCAGCGAGAAGAGGAGGGCGCACCGTCATGATGACTTAGCATCAGCATCATCGGGTCAAAGGAGGGTGGACACATCTGCTACTCTTCTCCAGGACAGGGCAAGGACTTCTCCAGGAGTGGAGCTCTTATAGTTATTACTATTTGTCTGATTTATAAATGTATTGTTTTTAAGGACATTGAAGAATTGATGAATTGTCTATTTCTATAAATACTGGGGGAGATTTACTAATTGTGGCGCAAGGACGACTGTCGGCATCGGAGATCAGTCTCCGGAAAGCACCGCCCGATGTATTAAAGTGGCGCACGGCTGTTAGTGATTACTGGGTAGACGGAACTAATCAGTCGTGCGACAGAAAAATGACAACAGTAATGAAGTGTGCGCCCAAATCTTACATGGACTGCGCCTTAATTTTGCTCTCTGACCAATTTTTTCCTGGTCTATTGTGCGCCTAAATTTGCACCTAAAAATGCCGGCAAGATACACATAAATGTGACTGATAATATGGAAAAGTTAGGCCACGGCCACTTGCCCCAAAATAAAACAGAGGTGTCGGGATAGTCGGAAACATCTGTTCTTTCTGGCGCAAACTCATTATAAATGATCCGCAACAATTCTGCACCCAAAAAAAAAAAAGTAAAATCACAGCATTTTTTGGGCGCAGATACGATAATACATGTGCCCCACTGTATCAGAGCCCTGGAAATTGGAGGTTAGATGGTAATGTGTGTTATGCTCAATTTTCGGTCTACTATGAGAATATGTTAGGTATATCCATACGTTCTGAGATGTTTGGGCATGAAGTTGATAAGAATAAACATTGAGGAGTCTCCTATGGTGTTGTCATTTTTTTGATGGAATAATCCTTTTACAAAGTAAATTTTTTTAACCTGCATGTAAGAAATCCAAAGGTCGAGGTCGAGATTGACACAGCAAACATTCTAACTAATATAATACCAAAAGAAATTGGAGCAGATTTATTAAGAACTTACTAAAAGGGACACATCAAGAGAAGTTACAGGTCAAATTGTCCAGGATTGAAAGTTAATCACCTGACCTTGTTGCTGCTAATAAATCAAAGGGGTTTGCCCATGAAAGATAATTCTCAAATTTCAATCCACTAGTGATTACACAATAAGGATTTTTATTTTTTTAACCCCTTACTTTACAATTTTACGTAGCTTTTTTTAGTTTTATTGCTGTTTTAGTTCAGTGATAGCCAGTGTAATAATCCAGAATGTAGGCGGGGACTCTCTAACCTTACACTTCATGATTCCTCTAGTGCTGTGAGATGCTGATTGCTGACAATGGGGGTCATTTATTAAGGGCCAATTGGTATTTTCCCAACATGTTACCCGAATATTTTCGATTTGCACCGATTTTTCCTGAATTGCCCCGGGTTTTTGGCGCACGTGATCGGATTGTGGCGCATCGACGTTGGCATGCACATGACGGAAATCGGGGGCGTGGCCGAACGGAAACCCGACGGATCCGGGTAACTGCCGAATTTTTTTAAAAAAGTGTCACAGGACACGCGCTTACCTTCACCAAGTATAGCATCGTGAACTCCAGCGGGCCTCGACGGGCTTCAGCGCAGCAGCGACACCTAGTGGACGTCGGAGGAATTACCTTCGTGAATCGCCGGAAGACCCGAATCCACCACAGAGAACGCGCCGCTGGATCGCGAATGGACCGGGTAAGTAAATCTGTCCCAATGTGTTTAGATTATCAGGGTACAGGTTTATCTACACTTTCATTTATCTTCTGAACATTCTACTAGTGTATGACACTTGGAAAGAGAGATATGAGACGGATGAGAAATGATGAGATCCATGAGATGAATATTACACATGACATTCTCCCCTCTTCTATAGCAGCCATTACATACTGTCAGCTGTACTATATTACCAACTACAGGTAGTCCCTGGCTTATGTACGAGATAGGTTCTTTAGGTTTGTTCTTAAAGGAAACCTACCACTTAGTATGGCAGGGGTAAGCTGTAAGTACCGAGCACCAGCTCAGGGTGAGCTGGTGCCGGTACTTACTTTCGTTAGTGTTAAAACCGCGGTATCGCGGTTTTAACACTTTTTAAACTTTAGGGCAGAAGACACTTCGGCGCTGCGTGCGCACGATCGTGCACGCGCCTCCATAGGAAATAGCGGAGATGTTGCGCGCGCACGGTCGCGCGCAGCGCCGAATCCCCTTCTGCCCTAAAGTTTAAAAAGTGTTAAAACCGCGATACCGCGGTTTTAACACTAACGAAAGTAAGTACCGGCACCAGCTCACCCTGAGCTGGTGCTCGGTACTTACAGCTTACCCCTGCCATACTAAGTGGTAGGTTTCCTTTAAGTTGAATTTGTATGTAAGTCGGAACTGCATATTTTATAATTGTAGCTCCAGGCAAAATTTTTTTGGTCTCTGTGACAATTGGATTTTAAAAATGTTGGATTCTCATAAGAATCTTGATTGTAGACACAATTAATTACAGTTACAGTTGATCATTGTAGTCTGGGGCCAAAATAGAGTAAATGACCAACATCCAGAGGTCCGTTTGTACCTAGGAGTCATCTGTAAGTTGGGTGTTCTTAAGTAGAGGACCGCCTGTATAAGTTTTTACTTGTATCTATGATTTTAAAAAAAGAAAATATTTTTTATCAGAATTAAAGCGGATCTGTCATTTCTTCATGTTGCTCTAGATACAGAGATTTTCACACAAATGACACTTTATATCCACATTATAGAAGATAAGTGGATATGTGTCTGGGAACCTCAGCAATAATGAGAATGGAAGTTTGCGGATGTACATACGCCCCCCATACAGAAGTGTGAATGTAGACTAATTAGTATGAAAAAAACATTTGGCTAGAAAACCTGTATCCAAATCTGTACACAAATCTACATGTAGTCCGATCCTGATTTATATCATGTTAAGACTTTGTCATTGTTTCCTGCTAAAAACTGAAGATTACCAGCAAAAATGCAGAGACATTGGGGCTCATTTACTTACCCGGCCCATTTGTGATCCCGCGGCGCGTTGTCCGACGTTGATTCGGAGCTTGCCGGGATTCACTAAGGTCGTGCGCCCGATATCCACTAGGTGTCGCTGCTGCGCTGAAGTCCGCCGGAGTTCACCTTCTTCGCCCCGGTGTATGTGAGTGCTATTCTTGCGACACAATAAAAAAAAAAAATTCTGTGGCGATGTGCCACAATCCGATCGCGTGCACCAAAATCCCGGGGTAATTTGGCGCAAATCGGAAATATTCGGGAAACCCGACGAAAATGCGCGATTCGGACCCTTAGTAAATGAGCCCCAATAACAAGTAGATGATGTGTGTGTGTGTTTTTTAATTTTTAAATGCAATGAGCTCATACTATGCATTGTTACTGAGGATTACAAACAAAAATGGTTTATGAAAAAAAAATGAAAAACACTGAAGTAACAAAGTTTTAACTCGTTACAAATCACTCTAGTATTGCCTTCTCCCCAGTAGGTGGCAGTCTAGTAACACTGGTGCCTGATGGTACTGTCGGGTTAGAGCTGATCTATCTGATGAAATCCATCCAAGTCCTGCATCTGGGTCATATCGACATCAGGAAGGACTTAAAAATTATCTCTATAATAGAAAAAAATAGCTGTGGTCTAAGAGTAGAGGTTGATTAAGGAACAAACCATTAAAGGGTTAATATCAATCTGTCGGAGACAATAATTTATTTTTAGTGGTTGTAGTCTCTGTACAAGAATAATTGGGGTTCCTCCCCCCTGCTCCATAGTCATATACATGCATCACTCATGTAAAGTTCACACTGCCCTTAGTTTCTCGGTGCACTAGGGGTGTGGCCTATCCTACCGTCTTATTTTTATGGGGCTCTGGTCCTTATATATACAGTCGGCTTTATAATACTAGGATGACTTAGATCATAGAGGTCTTTATGGTTTTGGCCTGATGGTTTATTAATGAGGGAAGCTTGTAGTCAGCGTTCTCTCATGTCATACAGTAAGAGCCGGGATGAGTCAGGTTTCCTTACTGATGTACTGACTCAGGGATCTGGAAGTCCCAGAGAATTATTTCTGCTGAATAATTTTATGGCTTAAGGAAAATGTATAAAATTTAAGGGTAAAATCAGGAATCCTCATTGTGGTTTTATATGTTGTATTTTTCCATTGCTTTTGTTCGATTATTATGATTAGTCAATGAAATACAGACATTGGGAGGAATGCATTATGTCTTCTCCATTTATCTTGAGGAGAAGGCAGATAAATCTCCCCCTCCCCATCAGTTTATGGCTTCTCCGACCCACACACCACTTTGGGCACATTGGGGCAGATTTACTTACCTGGTCCATTCGCTATCCAGCGGCGCGTTCTCTGACGAGGATTCGGGTCTTCCGGTGATTCACTAAGGTCGTGCGCCCGATGTCCACCAGGTGTCGCTGCTGCGCTGAAGTCCGTCGGAGTTCACTGAAGTTCACCAAGCTATCGTGGGTGCAGGTAAGCGCATGTCAAGCAAAACTTTTTTTTTTTTATACGGCGGTCTTTCCGAATCCGTCGGGTTTTCTTACGGTCACGCCCCCCATTTCCGTCACGTGCATGCCGGCGCCGATGCACCACAATCCGATCACGTGCGCCAAAAACCCGGGGCAATTCAGGGAAAATCGGTGCAAAACGGTAAAATTCGGGTAACCCAACAGAGAAACGCGATTCGGGCCCTTAGTAAATGACCCCCATTGGGCACAACTGGCCTGCCAGATTTACTACATTCTCAGCTGGAAAAGCAGCAGAGACTATAGCAAAATACTCAGATCAGACCTGTTATTTGGACCGAACTCCCAGAGTAGATATGAACACGGAGAGCCATCAGGGGGGATGTTTCCTGGTGATGTCTATCATGTTTCCTGGTTTTCTTGTGCAGGACTTTGCTTCTAATGAAGGGACTGTTGAATTGTTCTGAAGATATTTTTCTAGTAGGGGGCAGTATTTCCATGAGGAGGCAGAGACTCTCAAAATTAAAGGGTTTGTCAAGTCACAACAAGTTATCCCCTATCCACAGTGGAACCCCCACGGATCAAGAGAATGCGGGGTCCATTGTACCCCAAGTAAATGAAGTGGCACATCAGACATGCGCACAGCCACTCCATTCACTGTCTATGGCACCAGTCAGTTGTATCCTCCCATCTTTTCCAAGGAGAAGTTCTGCAGCAGCTGGGGAGTTTAATATAGTGATAGTTTTTACATTAAAATGTAAAATCATTAAAAACTACAATATTAAAGACAGATACCATAAAGACACATTGCAATACTATATGTATTTTTTGTTGTGTCCTTGAGTGAACCTGCCTAGGATGCAAATGGTGATGATAAAAGTGCTCACTACTTGTACACTGTATTATTGCATGAGTGCACTTGTCAAAACAAAACATTGGAGCTAATTTGATAGTGAAAGTTTATAGTTTGTTCGCCGTTTTCTGTGGGAAAACAGATATCAAGCAAGTGGCTACAGGCAATGGTGGTGGTGAACCCGAATAATAATAATAATAAAATAATAATAATAATCTTTAAAAATCTTTACAAATCTGAACTTTCTGCTACCTGGGGTGAGCACTAGAACATCGCCCCCTCCACCCCATCCAGTAGTAATATACAAGGTTTTTTTTCAGTACCTCACACTCATGCTGACATCTTGTGTGAAAAAACACTATTTTTAAGAGTCAAGTTCTGCTTTGTAGCAGGTGACTGTCCCCCTGTTGCTGCTTCCCATCTTGCTGGAGACGGTGCTGCCTGAGGCAAGAGAATCAACTCACGTTATGGCTGCTGAACCCCTGCGTTAAAGATCTTTACAGCGTTCAAGTCTATGGAGAGGGGAATGGGGAAAGGAGCTTCTGCTGGAGGTGAACAAGAGATATGGAGCCCGGTGTGCAATGTCTTGAGAGAGTATTATTTAGCTGCAATATCAATTAATTTATTACAAAGTGTGGAGTAACATAAAACCCAGTGGGCTCTTACCTCTCATCTTCACCTACTCCCCTCTCCATAGACTTGATGTATATAGCGTTGTAAGACTCCCCAACAAATAGCTGATATTGCCAGGAGAGATAACGTTTTACATTGATTCTAGTTAGATCAATGGCCACCAACCTCCTGATGTCCTTAATAGACCAGAGAACATATTACCGTAGATATAGTACAGACCCTAATAAGGCTTATGGACTTGTGTTGTACTATAATGTTTTAGTTGTTTTTGTTTTTTTTAAATGTATTAATCATAATTTTATGTTTTTTTGGGTTGCAGTCATTGTTTCTCTAAATGATCCTGTCTAGAATGCAAATGTTGAGGGAGCAACATTATTCTGTGGTGTGAGGGAAAAAAATTTCATAGTAAAAGTTTCCAGTTGCTTCTTCAACATCTAGAGCAGGTTTCACCCAAGTTGCTCCAGGTCCCAGGAACTAAGTTGACTTGAGATTCAGCAGCGATTTGTGCTGGCACCTATTGTGTTGGTAGACCCTTCAGATGTCGCCGGCAAATCTAATTTAAACAGCATCTAAAAGGCATCACCTGTGGGTGTTACTGGTGCTGGTGAGAGTTCCGGTACTCAAAATGAACTTTTCCCACTTAGTTGACTTGCCATCTATGTGATAAATGGGTGGGCTAGACTATGAGGGCTGATGCTCTGGCTCATAGATGAGAGTCTTATGGAAGAGCCCTTTTTCCATGGCTCCTTAATGTCACATATGGATGACTACAATGGGTTCCTCTCCGATAAGACAGTAATGCGAGGAAAGAGCTACTCTTAGCTAAATGGGAGGACCCTTTAAGGGAAAATTTTCATCTACAATCTCTCTGCCTTGCAAAGTTTAAAGTTCCCACTGAATGGGCAGCAGTACTTGACACACCCATCCACTAGGCCAGTGGAGGCGAACCTATGGCACGGGTGCCAGAGGTGGCACTCGGAGCCTTTTCTGTGAGCAGCCAGGCCTTCACCCCAACACAGAGTTTTCCAGACAGGACTCAAATCTTCCTCCTGTCCTTCCTCCAAGACCACATGCCATGCTCAGCACCATTTTAAAGCAACATCCTTGACTGCCAGGACTACAGGAGGAACGAGAAGAGGGGGATAGATATGGATTAACTTGGAGCTCCTGCTCTGGGTCCCCTGATTCTTCCTCTTCAGTGGACCCTGGAGGGAAGCTACAATCCAAATTTCCCCGTCATCTTTCTATTGTATTGGTGAACTCAGGAGGCTAATACAATCGAAACATGTGATACAGCTTTAAATGTCATGTTGACACTTTGCGATGTATAAATGGGTATTGGTTGTAGTTTGGGCACTCTTTCTCCAAAAGGTTCGCCATCACTGCACTAGGCTGACACTGATCACTAAAAAAATGTGTAGGTGGTGGATGAAACATTGATTGATCATACAGAAATTACTATGGTGATACAGGTGTAAGCAGGTATTACATCCGGAGCTGCGTTAGGGCGCTACAGTAACCACATTCACTTAACAGACTAACTCAGATCACACTATTCAGCAGTTAAGGAAATTTAGTGGCTCATATTTATCCCTGTAACAGCTTCCTTCAATGTGCTATATTTCCAGTACAAAGTTTTTTAAAACCTGCATTGACACTCACAGATGTGTGAGGTTAATAGAATATATTTGCAAAGATTTCACAATTACCTTTTATTTACAACTAAAGTGCTAATAAGACAATAATCGCCGCTAATACCTAAAGTTGTGGAGTAAATGAAAAAAAAATGGGTTATTTCACAGCTTTTTCACTAAATGGAGCGTTGTAAAATTTTCTCTTTGACCCAATTCATTATTAACTGAAATAAGCTCCAAGATGTTTGTGCTTTTAGAGAGTGTAGTAGGTGCTGGAACTGCGTGGGAGGGTAAGAAAGGACATGTGGTTAACGCCCCTGCTTACAGAGATGCTATTACCCAGGGCCGCAAGAGGCTGAGGGCCTCATTTTGACTGCGCCTTTATACCGGACGAAACAATATAAATATCTAGGATTGATTAGGGTGTAAATAGGGACCGACGGGTTTTGACCGCCATGGTCTCACTATAGGGGGAGATCTATCAGTGCTTCTATGCCAGATTTTTGACGTGGAAGCACTGGTGTATTCACAATTTATTGTGAAATGCAAGAAATTGTGATTATTCCGGCGACTACACCATCTACACGCCATGTGGGCATGAAGGGGCGTGGCCGACGGCAGAAGGGGCGGGCATTCACCGGTGAACGTTCGCTGATTTTTTCTGAAAACCACATTGGTTTTCCGCCAGCCAGTTTTGTTTTCCGCCAGCCAGTTTTGTCCGCCAGCCAGAACCGCCGGCAGATACATCATGAGGTGTAAGCCTCATTATGTATCTGCCATGGCGGTGGGGGCGTCTTTATCATATGATGGCGCTTGAGCACTAACGTATGATAAATCTCCCCAAGGTCTCAATACTGGGCTACTTAGACAGTGCCTTGGACAGTGAATGGAACGGGGGCGTGCATGTTCGACCTACCGCTCTATTGATTTGCGGAACATTGGGCCTCCATTCTAGTGATCTGTGGGAGTCCAACCACTCATCAGAAAGTTTTGTTACAATCTTTACTTTGCAAATAAAGTTTTTTATGAAAATTAAAAAAAAACACCTATAAAAAAACCCAGATTGAAGTGACATTTATACATCTACAAAAGCAATTTTATAGCAAATATTTGAAGGAATTTTCAAAGTAAAGTACGATGTAAGACACGTAGACACACGGGACTAATATATCACACTGGGCAAAAGAAAGGAGTGAGAATAGCAAACATACAGTAGTAAAGTCAATAATCATTGCTAGATATAATATTGAAATATTCTGCATTATGGCTGCTCTTAAAGGGGTTGTCCAGGTTTAAACAAAAATATATAACTGGCCGGGGGGAAGGCTAAGAACACCAAAAAGAACTTATACTTACTTTCGCCGGTGCATCCGTTGTCCCGCACCATCTTCTGTCAGTGCCATACCTCTGATTGTTACCCCGACCCGAAAATTGCAGCATGCCCGACACAGCATGAGATTCAATGCTATAGTCAGTGACTGGAAGCTGTGAAATCACAAACAGAGGCATGCCACTAACAGGAGGCGGCATGGGACAACGGGAGCACCGGCGAGGGTAAGTATAAGCTATTTTTTGTAATATCCCCTTAGTCCCCTCTAGCCAGTTATATATTTTTGTTTAAACCCGAACAACCCCTTTAAAGGGAACCTGTCAGGTAATAGGTGGTGCCAAGCTGCCTCTGATTGTTATGACCAGAAAGTAAAAAACAGGTGCATATTCAGATGAGACCACACCCCTAGTGCACAGAGTAGCTAATTTGCATACAGATAAAAAATGGAATTTTCTCTTGAAAGACAGATTACTCGAAAACCTACAAGGTATGTCTGGAAGTCTTATTAACTGCCCTACACAATGCTGCTTATACTTGTAAGGTGATTTGGGAGCTGGTAGATTCCCTTTAAATCCCAGATGCGCGACAAGACGCATTTATAGAAACCTATCCCACGAACCGTGTTTACATTAAGGCTTTACATTCAGCCAAATCTTCATATATGGTGGTATAGGATCTTATGTTTGGAATGAAGGATTTGGATAAGAATTTGCTGCTATTTCCTGTTTTAACTCATTTTACTATAATAGATGACATCCATATTTATTGTAGGTTCCTGAGGCTCCATATATTATAGACTATATATGAGGTATGTCGGATCATGACATTTACATATCATTTACATAGCTCTGAATTCTCGCTATGTTAATATTATAGGGGTTTCTTTTTCTAACTGTATTGTTTCAGCTGGTTTTTAGAAGGTATATGGCTCTTGCTGAAGCTAATGGAGATATAATTCTTCTAAGTGTTGAGGCATCAAGTTAAGCAGCCATTAGAAATGAGCGAGCACTAAAATGCTCGGGTACTCGTTATTCGAGACGAACTTTTCCAGATGCTCGAGTGCTCGTTTCGAATAACGAGCCCCATTGAAGTCAATGGGAGACTCGAGCATTTTTCAAGGGGACCAAGGCTCAGCAATAAAAAGTGTCATTTTATTGAGAAATGTCTTCTGATAAGTTAGCAGATGTATGGACCATCTGCAATCTCTTCTTCACTGAAGAACACATCTGCTAACTTATCCGAAGACACGCGTGCCGAATGGTGTTCTTCACAATAGTATGTGAAGAACAATATGTGTGAAGAACACATTGCAGATGTTTCCATACATCTGCAATGTGTTCTTCACACATATTGTTCTTCACATACTATTGTTGATAAAAAGAAGTACATGGGCAAGGTACTGGAGGTAAAAAGGAAGGGCATAGTAGGAGCAAGTATGTAACCATAGGTCTAGGCATTATAATCTAATATATAAAGCTGGATGTATTTGTGTGTCCGGTAAAGGAATCTGCACTGTTGCATTTACAATCACCAAATTTTGCACAGTTGTTGCCTGCGATGCCGCGGTTTCCAAAATCCACTTATTACCCACCATATACTGGAGCCATTCTATGCTGCCGCTGCTGTGGCAGTTAGAAGCTGAGCCGTGATTGGTTGCTATTCTGCCACCGGTCACTAATATGTGAGCATAAGACAGCTTATGTGTAAGGTAAGATGGATAGAGATACAGATAAGGGGATATTTATCAGACACGTCTGAGGTAAAACTGTTCCAAACCAATCAGATATCAGCTGTAATTTTATAAACAGTTGTGGAAAAATGAAACTTCATCTCTGATTGGTTGCCGTGGGCAACTAGAGCAGTTCTGCTCTCGGACACTTCTGATAAATCCCCCCATAGACAGAGTGACAGAGACAGTCACTGGAATGAGACTGCCGGTGACAGACAGTCACTGAAATGAGACTGCTGGCATCAGACAGTCAATAAATACATATAAAATATTTTTTGTTAACCTATCCTATTTTGTTGCAGCTAAGAGCAGTCATTTACTATCCCGAGCAACGCCGGGAGCTATGGCTAGTACATATATAAAGTATAGTTAGCGTACAAGTAGGGGGCATGTTTTAACCTGCAGCACCAAAGAAAGGCTGTATAAGAAGGACCAGCACCAGCGAATAAATACACCAGGTCTAGGAATCATTACACCAAATAACTACAAGCACAAGTACAATTACCTGGAGTTAAGAAGAGGTGAGGGTTTAGGTATGTCAATGGGGATATCGTGACCAGACACAACATGGTGGAAGATCCAGAAGGTGCCACAGGGGAGAGCGGCACTGGCAAAGGTATGAACTGCACCACAGAGAGGGGAGTAACAAGTAATACAAAGTAATCAAAGTACTGTAGATTTATCAGAAGTGTCTGAGGTAAAACTCTTCTAGTTGCCCATGGAAACCAATCAGAGCTCAGCTTAAATTTTATAAACAGCTGTGAGAAAATGAAAGTTCAGCTCTGACTGGTTATCATTAGCAACTAGAACAGTTCTGCTTTCAGATACGTTTGATAAAGTGTTTGAGAGCAGGACTGTTCTAGTTGCCTATGGTAACCAATCAGAGCTCAGATTTCACTTTCCCACAGCAGTTTATAAAATGAGAGCTGAGGTCTGTTTGGTCTCCATAGGCAACTAGTAGAGTTTTACCTCATACACTTGATAAATCTCCCCCATAGAGTATTATGTAAAAACGCTGATCATAGCCATCCCCATCAGTAGTAGATCATTAGTGCCAACTCCACCAGGAAAGTTTGCTTTAAACCTTTACCATACCTTCTCCTAAGGAATCTTATTTTTACGTTCTTCTCTCCCTCGGCCAGGAATAGCTCTGTTTTCTCTGGCACGGGTAGAAAGGGGGAATTGTAAAGTGATAACAGGAATGCGGCAGAATTATGCTGATATAATTGAAAAAACAAGAACAGAGCAACCTCATATGGCAATACACCCACAATCATATCCTGCAAAGGGGGAAGGTTTTAGCTGAGGTCTCGAAAGTTAAAAATAATTTCTAAAACTGACACAATTACAGCCTTAAAAGGGAAAAGAAAAGCAAACTCCTAACCATGGCCCAAAACTATGGCACCAGCCAAAAATCTAAATCTGCAATGGCACGCTTCCTATAATGACTGTCATCACGGGGCTTGTTAACACTTTAGGACCATTGGACTTCTGTAGCATGTCATAAAATACAGGCGGTCCCCTACTTAAGAACACCCGACTTACAGACGAGCCCTAGTTACAAACGGACCTCTGGGTGTTGGTAATTTACTGTACTTTAGCCCTAGGCTACAATAATCAGCTATAACAGTTATCACAGGTGTCTGTAATGAAGCTTTATTATTAATCCTGGTTCTTATGACAATCCAACATTTTTAAAATCCAATTGTCACAGAGGCCAAAAAAATTTGGCTGCTGTTACAATAATAAAATATACAGTTCCAACTTACATACAAATTCAACTTAAGAACAAACCTGCAGAACCTATCTTGTACGTGACCCGGGGACTGCCTGTACAGAGTTACCAACATTCAGGGGCAGAGGGACCATTTAGGAATAAACCATCAAGAAGGAGTCAACAACCTGTAGGAGTAGGGGATCGCTCATGAGCTTTAACCCTTGCCACTGATGCCCTTTTCCCATATTGAGTTTCAGTTTTTTACTCTCCTCCTTTCAAAATCCATAACTTTTTTTATGTGTATGGAGCTGTACGTGGCTTGTTTTCTGTGTGCAGAATATTCCATGCAGTCTACTAGGTAGCATGTAAGAAATTCCAAATGCTGTGAAATTGACAAAAAAACGCATTTGCGCCATTTTCTTGTGGGCTTTGTTATTTTGACTGCTTCTGTGCATTCCAAACAACACTACCCCTCCATTCTTTGGGTCAGTTTGATTACAGTGATACCTGCTTTAGCTAAAAAAAAATGAAAATGTCTTGTACATAAAACTATTTATTTCATTATGCCATATTGTGATGCTAAGAACTTTTTCATAATTTGGTGTACTGATCTGTGTAAGTTTTTTGCAGGACAAGCTGATGTTTTCTTTTCTAACATTTTCCGAACTGCACAACCTTTTGACCTGGGCGTATAGTCCCCAAATCTGTGTAAGGGGTGTGATATGAACTTTTATTTTTTTTTATGTATTTATTTTTATGCCCCCTAGTGTACTTCAACCCTAGGGGGTCTGATCATTTATATCATAAACTACAATACTATTGAATTGCAGTTTAGGGTGATTATACAACTGATCTGCAACGGTCTGCCTATGTCAGACTGTTACAGATCTTATTAAATGACAGGCTTGGAAACGTCTGTCATGGAAATGGATTGCTGCACCCTGATGAGCACATGTGTGAAAACAATCTATTTCAATGTGGCAGCATACATGCGCCACATGCATATAAGTTTAAATTTGCAGCATAGTTTTGGCACTATGCAGCAAACACCTGTTATGCATTAAAGGAAACCTACCACTTCTGACGGTAGGTATGAGATACAAACACCGGGCACCAGCTCAGGGTGAGCTGGTGCCGGTGCTTAGTCTCGTTAGTGTTAAAACCGCGGTATCGCGGTTTTAACACTTTTGAAACTTTCTAGCAGAAACTGCTTCGGCGCTTCGTGCACACGATCGTGCGCGCGCCTACATTGGAAACGCCGCAGGCGTTGCGCGCGCACGATCGCGCGCAGCGCCGAAGCAGTTTCTGCTAGAAAGTTTCAAAAGTGTTAAAACCGCGATACCGCGGTTTTAACACTAACGAGACTAAGCACCGGCACCAGCTCACCCTGAGCTGGTGCCCGGTGTTTGTATCTCATACCTACCGTCAGAAGTGGTAGGTTTCCTTTAAGACGGCTCATCATTCATATAGCATTCAGGAAACGGAAACATAGTATTTCATCATGTGTCATTAAGGTGTTAAATGGTGATTTACATATAGAGATCTATGAAGCAGCTAGTTCAGATTACGGGATTTAAGGTCAGAGCGGGATTTGCGAATGTGATACATCGCATATAATATGGATGCATTGCCTTAGCCTGGCTTAACCCAATGTATAGTACCTGTCAGGCATAAGGGATGATAGTAGAACTGGCTGAACTTCCAAAATGTATTGAAGCCTCATGCATCTGTAGCAGATAATGGGGCTCATTTACTAAGGGCTGGGGATTGCACGGCTTGGACAGGTATTTAATTGTTTGCGCTGGGATTGTGTCGCACGCAATCGCTTTTTGGTGCTGCTGCGCCAGCTTCCATGTGACACAAATCGGGGGTCAGGCCGGTGAACTCTGTCGGAACTGAGCAGGGAAGTGATACAAGAAGGATATCGGATGCACGATCATAGTGAATCGCGGCACAGTGCATTATAGTCGGACAACGCACTTTCTGTGCCCCAATAAGTTGAAATCCAACATGCTTGAGCCTTTGGTTTTCAGGGACGTGTCTCCCTTCTCTAAATTTCTAATTTAAATGTTTCTATGTATATGAGTGTATTCCATTCCTTTTGGAGATAATGGGGCACATTTACTAAGGGTCCGCAGCTGCGAATCCGTCGGGTTTTTCCCGAATATTTCCTCTTTGCGCTGTAGTTCACGCGATCGATTTTTGGCGCAATCGCAATCGACTTTCGCGCGACAGAAATCGGGGGGCGTGGCCACCGGACAACCCGAAGGATTCGGAAAAACCGCAGAATTTAAAAAGCCATTTGTGTCGCAAGATCAAGCACTCACATACACCAGAAAAAAGCAGGTGAACTCTAGCGGACCTCGGCGCAGCAGCGACACCTGGTAAATATCAGCGCACGGACCTTAGTGAATCCCGGCAGACCCGAATCAGCGTCGGAGAACCCGCCGCTGGATCGCGACTGGACCGGGTAAGTAAATGTGCCCCATTGTGAAAGAAGAGGAAGGACAAAGTGGGACACATCTATGGTATCTCTCCATATGTAGCCATATGTATTGTGAAATTAAATAAAGGTTTTATCCTACATAGTAAACATAAGAATGTCAAAAGCTATCAAAACAACTGTTCACCCTGGTGCCTTCTGGGATTTTGTGCTATCATAGGTTAAAGGTTATGATCCGTCTCATTTAGTCATGATATCAAATGCTCTATATGAGGTTACAGGGGCGGATAAGACTGCCATGGGCCCTGGACTGCATGAATATAATAGCACCTACAAGTCTGGAATCACTTCCTACTTCTGGTACTAGAATCAGCGTCTTGGGGAATGGAGGATGTGTCCCTTATGCTGCTTGCAATCAGCAGTTTCAGGACCTTTGGAGGACCTTCAAAGCTCCTGAAATGGTTCTTGTGTACATGTGTATTGAGAGCTGGAATAGATGTAGGATATCATGGCTGAAGATCCTTCTCAGTATAAAATTTGGTCGGTGGTTTGGGTGGCCAAGGACCCCCTAGAAGACTATGGACTAAGGCTACCACCCAACCCCTTATATTATAATCCACTACTGGGTTACACACTGTAGAAAGCAGTCATATCTTACTATTTGAAGGTGTCTTGAGGTCATATTTAGAATACAGTGAAATAAAAAAAACCCTCAGCAATCCTTCAGATCACCTTCATAAATTATTAGAAGAATCCTTGGAATCCATCACCTCCAACCCTCTTCCAAAATTTCAAATAAATGTGCTGACCATATAATGTAACCACAAGCTCAGTGTATTCTAAGGTGAATTCATGCTTCAGCAGGCGAATACTCTGAATCATTTATAAAAGAAAATTCTTTTTTTTTCAGTTGCACATACCGTATATTCCGGCGTATAAGACGACTTTTGAAGACAGAAAAATCATCTGTCTTCTCTGGGGTCGTCTTATACGCCGGTTTATTCACGGCGGCGGTCGGGTCCCGGTGCATGGAGAGGGCTCACGCACTGAGCCCTCTCCATAGCCGGTAAGTCTTTGCTGCATATTGCAGCAAAGGCTTACCGGTAACACCCGCGATCGGTGCTAGCACCGATCGCGGGTGTTTTTACAGCGATGGCTGCCGGCAAAGCTGCCGGCAGCCTCAAAAAGATAGCACCTTACCTGGGATCGCCGCTCCCCGTGACGTCATCGGGGGAGGCGATCCGTCCCCATTGTAGCCTCGGGTCTTCCGAAGACCCGAGGCTATTTCGTTTTAACCCCTCCATTACAATGTGCTGATAGCACATTGTAATGAATGAGAAAAATCCCCATATACTGCCATACTGTAGTATGGCAGTATATAGTAGGATCGATCAGACAACCTAGGGTTAAAGTACATGGCATGGAATATTTAATAAAATAAAAATTTAAGGTACAGTATGGTAACATTTACAGTAAAATGGACGATGGTAATGTTGTTGTTGTATACCTTATGTTTATGAGCGACAGTTTTCCTGCTATATACCTGCATGTCATAAGAATTTAAATTAAAAAAAGGACCATGTTAAATTCAAATCTGTTTTTTTTTTAATTTTTACCGGTGTTTTGTATGCGTTGGAAAAGGGGTAGTCTTATACGGCGAATATATCTTAAACTCTATATTTTAAACAGGAAAGTAGGGGGGTCGTCTTATACACCAGGTCGTCTTATACGCAGGAATATATGGTAAATTTTTTTTTCCAACTTATGAATTAATTTTTATTTTGCATTTTGGAGGTTAAAGGAAATCTACTATCAAAATCATCAGGGACATTACTCATAGATCCAGTTTCTGTGACTGTGGTAATCTTCTTATATTTGTTATCCATGGCCTCCTTACTTCTAAAGTCAACTTTTTAAATTATGCTTAACCCCTTAGCGCTCTGCGCCGTAGCTGTACTGCGCTGAGTCCCGCGAATAGCGCTCAGCGCAGTACAGCTACTGCGCAGAGACGATGCCGGTTCAGCGCTGTATAGCAGCCGAACCGGCATCGTTAGCCGCGGGATTTCAACGGTAATCAACCTATGCATCTGCATAGGCTGGCACTGATAATACCCTGCAATACATTAGTATTGCAGAGTATTATCAAGAACAAGCAATCAGATGATTGCTTGTTCATATCCCATGGTGGATCATGTAAAAAATGTAAAAAAAAATGTTTTTCAATAAAAAATTACTTTATAAATCACTAAAAATGCCCATAAGCCCCAAAACATATAAAGAGACATATAACACTCAAAAAAGTCTAAATCATAACACAAACCCCACATATATAGTATCATCGCGTCCGTAACAATCCATAGAATAAAACTAAATAACTATTGAACCCATATGATGAACGCCGTAAAAAAAAACCGTTAAAAACCCGCCAAAAATTATGATTTTTACCTATTATATCCCACTAAAAATGCAATAAAAAGTGATCAACAGAATGATATTGTTGCAAAGAACAACATGTCCCGCAAAAAACAAGCCATCAACCAGCTCTGTAGCCAAAAACGTAACAATGTTATGCCACTTGGAAGACGGCGATGCAAAAATGATAGATTTTTCCCCACATTAGGGTTTTATTTGGCAAATTTAGTAAAACATAAGAAAAAATATTCATGTCTGGTATCCCCGTAATCGTATCGACCCATAGAATAAAGATAACAGGATTATTAGGCTATACGGTGAACACAAAAAAAAAAAAAGTAAAAAATCCAGTACAGAATTGATGCTTTTCTACTCATGACCTCAAAAAAAGTTCCAAAATTTTCAACAATAGGTGATACCAACCCCAAAATGGTAACACTGGAAAAAGCATCTCGTCCCGCAAAAAAAATGCTGTCACATGGCCCAAATAACGGAAAAGCGAAAATGTTATAGCCTTCAAAAGGGGGCAACCAGAAAACTAAAATCCTGGCAGCTGCAGCGCCCTCCTTCCCTTCTGCACCTCGCTGTGCCCCCATAACACAAGTAATGTCCAGGTATCAGGTATCCCCTGAGGAAGCCCGTTTAGCGGGCGATACGCGTGGGGCACTCCTACCTCCTCCCCCAGGATCTAGATGACTGGTAATACCTCTTTGTAATACTTGTTTTTGCTATTGCACTTTAGTACTTATATATTTTTTTGCACTTAAACTGCTTTAACCATTCTATTTTGCACTTTAACTACTATGCGATACCCTATATGACTTAATGCACTTTATTTGTTCAAAATACGCCATAGCATGACTAAATATTTATTATAAAATTATGAATTTTTGCAATACTCGAATACTGGGGGACCTGAGTTTTGACCCGTTTTGTGGGTTTTTAAATGTTTTTATTTATGTATTGTTGACTCTAATAAAATGTATCTGTAATTTTGAAATTACATCTGCTCTCTTTCTTGAAACTTAAACAAGTAATGTCCACATGTGGGGGGTCGCTGCACTCAGGAGAAATTGTAGAACAAATTTTATGGTGAGTTTTCTCTTTTTATCTTTTGGAAATGTGTAAATTTTAGGGCTAGATGAACGTACAACCGACAAAATTTGACCATTCTAAATTTCACCGCCATTTTGATTCAATTACTATGAAGATCTCAAGGGGTTAACAATCTTTGTAAATGCTGTTTCTGATAGTTTGAGGGGTGCAGATTTGAAAATGGGTTGGTTATATAGGGGGTTTTGTTGCTAAATATGTAAAATTTGATTTCAAACAGTATTTATCCCCAAAATAGTCAATTCCGAAAATACGGAAAATCGCTATTCGATTTGTAGGCCGCGTGACATCAAAATAAATTATCCAAACATTTCAAAAATTATGAAAATGTAAAGTAGACAAATGGGAAATGTTATTCTGCAAGTTATTTAGGTGTTAAATCTATCTGCCTGAAAACGCGGTGGTTTTGAATTTCGAAAATGGCAAATTTTTCTAAAAATTCATCATTTTTTTCTTTTTTTTGTAAATAAATGCAAAACGTATCAGCCAAAATTTACCACTAAAATGAAGTACAACATGTGGGGAAAAAACACTATCAGAATCGCTTTGATAAGTAACAGTGTTCAAAAGTTATAACCATATAAAGAGACGCAGGTCAAATTTCAAAAAAAAGTTGCGAGCCTTAACCTGCAAACAGGCTGTGTCCTTAAGGGGTTAATAGCCAGAAGTGCTCTGTGGGGATCACTTCCCCCGACCCACTGTGTGAGATTACAGCATGCTGCGGGAGCAGGGGGAGATAGTGTTTCAGCATGTGAAGCTACAGCATGGGGGGCCTCTGGTAACACCCAAAAGAGCCTTTGTCATAAGAATAATTATAAAAGTTAAAGGAAGGAGGCCATGGATAACAAGTATAAGACAATTACCACAGTCACAGTGCCTGAATCTATGAGTTAGTGTCTCTAGTTGATCATGTTGTATTTTGATGGTAGATTTTCTTTAAAACAAAGCAGCTGTGAACCCACTGTGACACCAAACTGATTTGAATTAGGACTATTCCTTATTTTAACTATGCAAAATTGCAAAATAGAATACAGGTTACATCCTGTTGTATTTTTTTAATTCGATGTATTAAACAGTATACAATAAACTCTAGAGCTCCCTCTAGGTGTGGCATATATGGCTTGTAAGTACTGCATGCCTTTTTGGAAAAAAATGAATTGCCGAAATGTATAATGCAAATCAACTTTTTGGTACATCATGGATGTGATTTCTCATTTGCCCAGTTTCATAGTGCAGGGCAAACCTTGCAAGATAGGGTGCATTGAATCTAATGGCCCCTCCCAGTGTGCACTGAAATGCTCATTTGCATAAATCATTTCTCCATCACAAATTTTAGAACTTAGTAAAAAAAATGGCTAAGCATCAGAAATAATTGTTTTCTATTATAGAGTAAAGTAGTGCACGTTACCCTCCAGGCCAATAAAGAATCGGTTTATGAGGCTGTTCTGCCGCTAAGCATTTCCTCATTCTATTCCCAGTTAATCATTGTCTTAGCGGTCACATCTTTCTCTTGTTATGATTCGCACATGTATTTTGCATTAACCCCTTTCAAAGCTTCAGCCGCAGAGCTGCAATGATTGATGTTTATGGAATAAACATACGGAGAGGTTGCATATAAAGTCTAATCATTGTTGATCCCGGGAAGTTAAACCATGTACATTGTGTTGCACAGATAACAGAGAGGCCAGACTCGCCTTCAAGGTTTGTTATGAGAAGTGAAAGTTGTTGGTCTTGGCAGACAAATCTATTACAGTTTCCTACCTTCTACATGGAATCGGAAGGAAGGCGAGATGACGCTGTACAGGCCAATCAAAGACCATTAGATAAGGTTTTACTCAGCCAGGATTTAAGGGGGCAGATTTGGATAAAAACACTAATATCATTACCATGATTTTACCATGATAGAGCCACACTTAAAGGGATATTATCATTTCATCAAATTATTGTTATTGTTTGTATGATGAAAAATTATACTGTGGGGCACATTTATTTACCTGATCCGGACTGTCCGACGAGGATGTAGTCCTGCGCGATTCACCAAGATCGTGAGTGCTTGTCTTGCGACACAATTTGACATGTTAAATCCTGCGTGTTGTCCAAATCCGTCAGATCGTCCGGTGGCCCGCCCCCGATTTGTGTCACGTGAAAGCCGGCATTGAATTGCCAAAATCCGATCGCGTGCGACAAAAGGCGCACATCGGAAATCGTCGGATATTCCGACGATATTGCGGTCCGCGGACCCCCATATTCCAATATACTCTCTTTATCAATTCCTCATGGTTTTCTAGATCTCTGCTTGCTGTCCTTCTATAGAAAGCTTCTATATTTACTTACCCTGGTCACACAGGTGCACAACTTGTGACCCAGATTTACTATGCAGTCTTCACCAGAATTCTGGTGTAGACAGCACATAAATACATGTGCAAACTCTTCTCCATTTTTGCCCGGTTGTAATATGGGCCTCATTTATGATGTACAAGTCCTTGTTATTAACCATGTAGCATTGCTTAGCTGTGGTTTAAAGTGAAATTCCACAACATACATATAATAAGTCCTTAAAGGACATCTACCACCATTTTCTCAGTGGTAGACTGTCCCATATGTCCCTCCTTGCTGCTGATGAGGGAGCCTATTTTCGCTTCCTCCGGGGCCTCCGTTACTTCTAGAAAATATAACTATTCAAATGAGCCGGAGGAACTCAGGGTCCCATCCGACGAGTGCCTCCTGGCTCTTCCGTAACCAAATTTATCCACGTCACTGCCCCCCCCCCCCACCTCACTGTCATGCACCGCTCCCATCTACCATAGCGGCCACACAGCTAGTGACGTCATCCGGCTGTCTGGAATTCTTGCGTAGGATACCTCCGAGCTGCGCCAGATAGAAGATCTCACAACTGTGCGAGATTTCCGGATAGCCAGATGACGTCACCGGCTGTCTGGCCATGATGGTAGATGGGAGCGGTGCAGGACAATGAGGTGGTGGTGGTGGTGGTGGGGTGGCGTGAATAAATTAGGTTTCGGATGAGCCTAGGGGTGCTTGTCGGACTGGACCCTGAGCGGAGGCGCTCAGGAAAATAATCTTTTATAACTATTCAAATAAGCTGGAGGCGGCTCATTTGAATACTTATAAAATATTATTTTCTAGAAGTAACAGAGGCCCTGGAGGAAGGAAAGAGAGGTTCCCTCATCAGCAGCTGGTAACGAGGGTGCAATATGGGACAGTCTACCTCTGAGAAATAGGTGGTAGATGTCCTTGAGGGTGCAGTCACACGTTGCAGTTAAAAATGCTTCGAAATCAGCATTGAGGTGGTTTTAGGTGCAGTTTTGTTAATTTAAAAGGTGAAGAACATTTGTTGAAGAAGTAAATGACATTTGTGGAACAGGTTTCCCCTTCAAATTACAATGCACCCATTCAGCCCATGTCTTTCATCTGGTAAATTAACAAAACTGTACCTAAAACCACCTCAAAGCTGATTGTGTTGCAGTTTTAACTGCAACATGTGACTGCACCCTTAAAGAGAACCTATCATATCAATTTGGGACCCTAAACCAACTACAGGTCCTTATGAACTTGTGGCTCAGGGTTTTAAATCAACTTGTATGATGGCTGCATGTGGAAAACAATGGATGAGGCGCTGCAACCAGTGAAGATGGAATTATGCCCCAGGGTGTACTACTTGTTACTTTTTTGAATGCTTGTGTAAAAAGTATAGGGTGATTTGGTCCCAAATTATCATCACAGGTTCCCTTTAATATCAGTGTTGGGGGTCAACCACAAAGCACCCCAAAGATTAGCACTGTGACTGTAGTAATCGTCTTATATTTATTATCCATGGTCACCTTCTTTCTGAAATCAACTTTTTAAATTATGCTAATGGTCTCCCCTCTCCCTGCTATTGCTCAAATTACAAAGGCAAGGGGAGGAGGGAGAGAGCAGGGGGTTAGGTGAGACGGGTTCTGCTCATTGTAACAGCTTGTGACACTACAGAACTGGGGGGTGGGGCTCTGGTAACTACCCCAGAGCCCTTCAGTCTCATTAGCATAATGCTAAAAGTTGAGGAGGCCATGGATAACAAATATAAGAAGATACAACAGTCACAGTGCCTCGATCTATAAGTAACTGTCCCTGGTTTATCATCATGGATGTTGATGGTAGATTTTCTTTAAATGTAATTTCCTATTTGACTTAAAAATCAAATATAATATAAGGAGTCATATTATAAAGAAATCTATTCTCAGTCTTTGAGGCATTTATCAGTTCATACCAGTTAAGGAAATAACTGCATTAGAAGGTACCAAACACATAATGAAAGTAATGTAAAGTAAATATTCACTATTGACCTATCTAAGCTATTGGCTCAAGTCTCCCAAAGGGAAGCCAAATTTCTAAATTGTAAATATAAACCCATGTGTGTCCTGTGCTCTATATCCAGTTACGTATTACAGGGAGAAAACACAAGAGTAATTGTCCCGTCAACCTATCAGTCTGTCACACTCCCCTTTATACAACATATCACATGTATAATCTATATAAAACAGCAATGCTCTCTATACTTATACTTGTGCTGATTTTCTTTTATTCTCAATTCACAGCTAAAATTTCTGTGGTTTCCGTTTTTTTTTTTTTACATGTTTAAAAGAAACCTGTGAGGGGGATTTGGGACACTAAACCACCACAGCTTCTTATGGACCAGTGGTTAAGTGTCCCAAATCTCCATATATCACTGGTGTTTAGGCCGTCTAAAAAATTCCCTAGCCCTCCATAGTACCTTAGTGAAGCCAGCAGAGTACACCCTGGTTTAAGTGAACATGCGCAGGGCCTGTGGAGCATGCGCAGAGGACCGATGTGTCCTTCTCCGACATTACTGAGGCAACTCTCACCAGAGATGAGTCTAATGTGGCTCATCTGTAAGTAAGTGTTTGTTATTTTAGTTCTGCTGTGAGAGATGTGGCATGTATTTCATTTGGAAGTACTGAGCATGATTCTGGTGCTGTATTTATGTCCTGTTATCAGTTCTGGTGCTGTATTTATGTGTCCATTTTGGCTTTCGAGATCCCACAAAGAGCCCCAAGCTTTGATATCATTGTCACCATTATCTACTAATTTATCCTTGAATAGGACTGCTACATTTCCCTTCCATGTGGCAGATTCATAGGCTGTTATACGGTCTCACCCTTCCATTCTACTCCTGCTCGGCACTCCCCCCTCCTTCTGTCTCCACTGCAAGATAGGAAGTTCCAACACATAGTATCTATGAGTAAGTGTCCCTTGTTTATTCACACTTGATTTTGATGGTTGATTTTCTTTAGGGCAGCCTTAGAGGTTTTATTATGATCCTTCAACTCTGTAATGATAATAATTTAATGAATCAGCACAGAATTATGATACCATATACAAGCGGTGACTTATTATAGAGCTCCTGCGTGACTTCTACCCCGCATATATCTACGGCAAAGGCATGGCTCAGTACGTGGCTGTTTACTTTTGATAAGTCCACTATATAAAGTTAAAGGAACATTCCTACAGGTATACACACAGCTAGTTCACTTATCATCAGCTGGTTCTTTAAATATATGTGACATTTACTGAATTCCACAAGTGTAGATTATACCGTATTCAAAGTCCAAGCCCAGATTGTGTTAGTGACCCGTTGCCTTACTATGGGCATTGTGAACAAGTCAATGGCTTTGTTTTATTATCTGTGTGTGAAATACAGATGCAACACAAAGGAAGACACAGACTGGTAACCGGCTTGTCGTGCCAGCATTGTGTAATGCAAATAACTGCAATAGCACCTGATAATAAATCTTTGGATCACATTATATTCCTGACATGATGGGAAAAGGTTTCTCATACAATTGTAGAATCTACGTTTCAAGAGGTCTAAATGTGTAGAAACAAAAAGAAACAAAAAGAATCTATGGGAATAATAATAATAAAAAAAAATTAGCATAGGAATGGGTTCTAAACAAAAAAGGTAGCAAAACACTTTACTGATCCACTCTGGTTCCAATGGCCATCAGGTTTAAATTATGGTCCACGTCCTGGTCCCATCTCAGAAGACAAGAGAGAGTCATAGCTAAGGTGACTGTAATGTGGAGACCAGATGCAGGAAAATAGACAACAGTGAGCCCTTACACTGAACCCACCAAAGCCCTGCCTGCTTGCCTCATCTACCCTAGGTGATTCAGAACAACTTGATGGCAATTCCTCCCTACACCAAAGTGCAAGACATGGACAATACAAACAGATAAGAGAAGTCGACAGAGCCGGGTCACAGCAGACAAGGCAGTGCAGTACAAAGACACTAGAAAGGAGAGAGGCCAGAATAACAAGGCAAGACACCAGGAACGCAATAACAATGGGGCTCATTTACTAAGGGTCCGAACGCCGCACTTTTGTCGGGTTTCCCGAATATTTCTTACTTGCAATGAATTGCCCTTTGATTTTGGCGCATGCAATCGGATTGTGGCGCTTCGCCGCCGGTTTTTACGCAAAGGAAATTGGGGGGCGTGGCCTCGGACAACCCAACGGATTTGGAAAAACCATGGAATTTAAAAAGAGATTTGTGTCGCAAGATCAGGCACTCATATGCATCAGGAAGAAGGTGAACTCCGGCGGACCTCGGCGCAGCAGCGTCACCTGCTGGATATCGGGCGCACGATGTTATTGAGACTCGAATCCTTGTCGGACAATGCGCCGCAGGATAGCGACAGGACCGAGTAAGTAAATGAGCCCCAATGTCTTTAACAAGGTGAAATGCTAGCAAAGATTTACTAGCAGGGAAGGAAAGGTAGACAGGACTTATATATGATCTCAAAGCCACAGACCAGATGGTGATTGGGCCAGAGCTCAGTGATCAAGACAATATAGAGAGCAGGTGCGGAGTGTGAATCTTGTCAATCACCATCGGACCAAAGGTAAACTGCAGGAAGAGACCGGAGTGATCAATGTAAAAGTGGTTTGTGTAGTGCAGGAGTACAAGAAAACACAGAGATAAAATCAGCGCCTCCTCAGTCACACACCACGGACAAAGGATAATGTTGACATAGATGTTGAGCTTGGAGGGGCATCAACAAGCCATTTTGGGTGGAAGCCCGATACAGAAAGTGCCAGTTCGGCCAATCATAGGCTGCGGCGCATTAGTGCTGTAGATAGTGATTGGAGAATTTCCTAAACTGGGTGCAGAAGTGGTAGGGGAAGCTTCTTTTACAGTCTGTTTTTCCAAATAAAATGTGGAGAAACTCTTCTGTTCTGTATAGCTTTGCATTCGCTCATTTTACTCATACATATTTGATGAAAATGGACAGGTCCAGATAAAAAATACACACGCAACCTACACAAACCAGCTTTTGCCTTGCGGTAGGTTCTGCAGCAGTCATAAATGACTTTTCTGTGATCTGAAGGAGGCAACAAGACTAAAGTTGACATAGAAGGAGTGGAATCAGTTAGGACAGGTCGTCACACTGTAGGAAAGAAGGAACAAAAGCGGACGGCAAAGTCCAACAATGTAAAACTCACAAAGAAAGAAAATCTGTGTACTGTAAAAGGGTAGAGGAACACGGCTGAACACTCACACAGAAGTAATCCGTTTTATTGACCTGATAAATGTACAATAATCCCGGCTATGATGGATCAAATATCTTTTGTTTGTCCAGGTGGCTTCTGGCCAGAAAGTTGTGAAAGCAGGAAATAGAGATAATAATAGAAATAATACAGTACACGTTCACTATTAAAATGATCCCAACTATTCAGCCGTCATGTAGCCTCCTGTTTTCATTGTGATTTTCACTGCACACATATCGAAGGGAGTCTACCAACAAATTTGACCAAACAATCTACAGACATTGTTAAGTATTGTCCCTGGAGATCTGTGTAACCATTGCTTTGTGCATGTTGTTAGTAGCAGCAGCAGTACTGTGAAAAATAGATGTATATTACAGGATTGTAGCTAGACTTGGAGCACTCTGGTGTACACCTGAATGAGATCTATTCTCTGTACTGCTCTGTACTGCTGCACATTCACTTCTGTTTCTTCTGAAGGAGTTTCAGACTGATTACATATTGTAGCAAAGGGAAGGCAGAGATTCAATGTAGAGATTCAAAAGCACATCAATGTCAGGAGACGCTCCCACTGCTACAAGTCCAGCTACAATCCTGGAATATAAATGCATTTTTTACAGTCCTGCTGCTATAAATAAAACATACAAAGGTATGGTTATGCACATCTCCAGGGCCAATACCTAACACTCTTTGCAGATTTATATGGTCAAAACTAGTGCTCGACTTTCCTTAAAAGATTTATCTGGTATAAAACATTTTTTAAGAGAAAAAAAGAATTAGTTTCCATCCTGATCTTCCACCACTGCCACTCGATTGCTTACCAGTAGTACTAGAACCAGCCCAGCAAAGTATCAGTGAGCCCAGGCTCTATGGGGGAGATCTATTAGGGCTTGGGTGCCAGTTTTATGAAGAACAATCTTTAATATAGTCGTAACTACTAGTTAACCGCCAGTAGTTGCATTATTTCTCCCTTCACGCCATCTCTACTGGAGGGGTGTAAAGGGGGTACAGCCGGTGCTGGAGTGCGCCAGCACAAACCGTGGAGCAAGAGGGAACCAGGGAAGGGAAGGGCGGCTAAGCTAGTCCCTGCCTGCAGGTGATGGTCAGCTTCCCTGGACGAGCTCTGGACCCCACAACTTCTCTCTCTCTCTGAACACAAAGACCTATCAAGAAAGTAGGGGAAATGACTAAAGGATACTAGGGTCTGGTATACTAAAATTTGGCCCCCCTAGTGAAACAATTGCTTCAAGTAACTTGGAGAACTAGCAATCCCAGCACGCACAGAAACACATAACAGACACTGAATGCAGGACAGGAATAATGAGAAACAACCAGAGCAGGTCCACAAGGCACTCACTATTATATAAACACAGAAAGGGGACCGGACAGGAAAGTGGTGAGTGACTACAAGAGAACAGACAAACTTCACCAATCTCTCACAACAGTCATAAAAAAAATCTACTAGAAAGTATAGATGTTCCAACAGAACAGAGCCAGGGATAAGCTGCAGATACAACAATACCTGGCAAATACTGAATGACAAAACCAGCCTTAAATGGAGCCCGGCCAGTCCTGATAATACAAATTACCACAACTGAGACCTAAAAAACCCAGCAGCAGGTAAAACAGAAACAGCAGCAACCAGAAGATCAGTATAAATATGTGACAATTCCTGAGCCACAGGAAGTCACTTTCATGACTGTAAGCCGGAGTCTCCTGATGGGGCATTGTCGTCCTATCGCTTCATATGTCCCTCTATCACTTTCTAATAGGCCCCAAAGAAGACAGCGGGAGAGCAGCACTCCGTGGTGATCAGTATTTATTCATACACCAGTGGTAATACAAAGCGACGTTTCGGCTAACTCCATGTAGCCATTTTCAAGCTTGAAAATGGCTACATGGAGTTAGCCGAAACGTCGCTTTGTATTACCACTGGTGTATGAATAAATACTGATCACCACGGAGTGCTGCTCTCCCGCTGTCTTCTTTGGATCTGTCTTGAGCCTTGAGTCGGGCCCATAGAGCTTGCACCCACCTGGATCTTAATCCGACTGCTTTACTGTGCCGCCCTCACCCTTTTCTTTCTACTTTCTAATAGGCCCCAAATATCAAGCAGAAGACTAACCAATTATGAAATCAATAGAGCAATCACTTGACTCTTTGTTCTGTTTCTTATAAATTGATTCACAAACATTATGGATTATTAGATCGTATTGTTGATGCATCCAACATGGTTATTTTATTTGGGGTGGGGCCTCAAAATCGCCACCTCTGGTGAGCCCATCTTACCCTATTCCGACACAGCTTACCGGGTTCTTAAGTGTATGCCTAGCCCAGGGTATAAATGGGTTCTGCTTAAGAGCTCCTGAGTGGCCAGAGTGGGGCCGAAGGCACTTAATTTCTTCTAGCTCCCTGCTTTGTGCAGATTGGCCCCCTGGTCCATTATCTACCCCTTCAGCCTCCAGCTACGTGACCACTGACTCTAGTTGTAAAACTTACGGACCAGAAGGTCATGCCAGGTAGAGTAGGAGGTAGAGTTCCTAGCCCCCACCCCAGCTGCCCAGTGTAACCTTTACTGCATGCGCAGTACATGTACTGATATGTTGATCACTTTTTTGGTGTTGTAGATGGTGTACAGGCTACTTATTCCTTTGGTCTTGAAGTCAAACATATAAATATAAAATGAAATGACTTGAACATATTACAAGTCATTTCATAGAATCCATTGTTTGCAGAAATGTTCTGTGCCCGGAGGTACAGGATACCAGTAAGAAAGGAGACTATGAGCCTTAGTACCATGGAAGAACCAGCTGCAGAAGGTATCAAGCTCTTGGCGATATTCACTGTGCCTATAATTCCCGTACTGAGAAGCAGCAGAAAACGGCTTTGATAGTCTGCCAACACTTCCCTTATCATTAGTTATGTGCCTATTAGTCTGAGCTTGTAGAAAACAATGTGGCTATACAATCTGCATGGAGCCACAATGGAGATCTTCTTTCAGTTCTCGGCAGCTCCATTGTTCTATTACTTCCCAAAAAAACATAATAAAATAATAAGTAACAAAAACAATAAAAATAGTCTTTTGGGTCAGGATTTTCTCCAAGCTTCTCCACAATTCATGACTGTATCAGGTTTTTTACAATAATCCTCTAAAAAGTTTCTTGAAAAGCTTCTCCTGATCAGTGCCCCATGTAAATGCATCCATGATCAGCTGATCTTCTATCCGGACTTCAAAATCATCAATAGGGTCTCCTTGAGGGTGAGAGAGGATGTAATGGGACGGCCAAGGCAAAAAATACAAATCATAACAATTTCACTGCAGACTTAATAACCCATATAGTGACCCCTACCCTTGTTTGATGTTTGATCCATATGTGCTACAGCTCTCTTTTGGATGCACCACTCAACCAACTTAATAGTCTGTCGTCATGGGGTGTATGGAGAGGGCTCACGGGCTGAACCTTCTCCATATAGGCTGGATGTTTGCTGCATATTGCAGCTAACACCCTGCATTAACACCCACAATAAGTGCTGTCCATTGTCGACGAATCGTCACTCCTCAATGATATCATAGGAAGCAACGATCACAGCCAAGATGATGGTGCCCATGCACCACCAGCTGTTACATGCCGCCAACATCATGGGTGCCCGCATCATGTAATAGCATCTGGCTTTACAGGCTGTGAGCACTTACTGCTGTAATCTCAGTGCTGAGGAAGCAGGAGGAGGGTGAAACAGAGTAACAGTCTCTAAAGCCATATCACACAGGGGCTAGGGTAACCCCTTAAACTCCTTAGCATATTTTTAGAAGTTGATTTTAGAAGGAAGGATAATACAGATAACAAATATAAGTCACAGAACCTGGATCTATGAGTAAGTGTTTATCTTGCATGTTTTTAGATTTAGTGCTGCCAGCCCATACATATATATAGGGAAGAAGGGGTGTAACTTGATGACGTGCACAAGGCCCAGAAGCCATAGGGGCTTAGCAGGCCAGTACTATACAGGCAGTCCCCGGGTTACATACAAGATAGGGTCTGTAGGTGTGTACTTAAGTTGAATTTGTATGTAAGTCGGAACTGTATATTTTATTATTGTAATCCCAGTCAAAAAATTTTTGGTCTCTGTGACAATTGGATTTTAAAAATGTTGGATTGTCATAAGAACCAGGATAAACAATAAATCTTAATTACAGGCACCATTGATAACTGTTACAGCTGTTTATTGTAGCCTAGGACTAAAGTACAGTAAATTACCAAAATCCAGAGGTCCGTTTGTAACTAGGGGTCGTATGTAAGTCAGGTATTCTTAAGTAGGGGACCGCCTGTATAGGATTCATTATAGTTGGAGGCCTGGTGTAGCTTTTGCACTGTACATTGGAAGGTTACCGCTTGTGTTTAGTTTATTATTACATTCTTTCTTAGTTTTTTTTTTTGCATTTCCAGTGTGGTCTCAGCAGAAGCAGAGTCTTTTCCATCTCTATGATATAGGACAGTGTTTTGTTAATCTTTTCTCCTGTTTCTGCAGTGACTCACCAGGGTGTAGTCCGATGGAAGCGGCTGGCATGGCTTTTCTCTAGGCACTGCCATTATGTGTGCCTGTGTAGAGTGATGTGTGAGGAAGTAAAGCTCTATGTAAATATACTGTACTACAGGCAATTACACCTCGCTATGTACTGGGAGACAATCACCCAGTGTCTGCGCTCCCCCAGCACATGTGTGCCCTTATTATTTAGCTCCCATGCAGCTGTTTTGCAGATAAATTTCTTATTACATGCAAATATTGATTCTCCTTCCAGATGGTCTCTTTAAATATAAAGATCTGTGCCAAAAAACGGGAAGAATGTGGAAGTACTCAGCAATTAGAATCATGTTCTTTGACTATTGCAATGAATGGGGATGGCGAGAGGTAAAACTTCCGACCTCTACACTGGATGTCTTTGAATCTCTCTGCTATATATGAACCTCATGTGTCCTGAAATAACAGTGACTACTCCGTAATTATATTCTCATTTCCTCTAAATCAGGAATATTCCAATGTAATTTTAGCCGAGACCCCCGGGTGTCATCTTACATCTTACATCTCTGTCTAGAATTAGAAATAGACTCCTAGAAGGAAGGAGAAATCTATCACAGGACTGCAGGAGGGAACTTAGAAGTAGCAGTAAAACAATCACAAATTCTTGCACACTACAAGAATTTGCAATTATTAAATGCCATAATATCACCTCCATGCCATGTGGGCACGGCCGGTGGCAGAGCGGGCAGGCACGGGGCATTCCCAGCCCGTTCCTGCATACTTTTTGAAAACCAGCGAACGCTTGTTAACAGTTTTTTTTCACAAAACTGCAGCAGTTCGGACCCGGTGTAGTTTTACCAACAGCACTGGGACAGAGGGGGTGTGGCCTCTATCATATGTTGGCGCACGAGCTCCGGCATATGATACATTTTCCCCTATCTGTCTATCTATCACATATCTACCTGATATCTTGTTATATATCTATAGTGTATTTATAAGTCTATCCATCTTGGTATCTATCTATCTATCATGAATCTATTTATCCTTTTGTCTATCTTCTATTTAATCAATCCATCCATCTATTTGTCTACCTTGTCACATTTTTATCTATGTATATTTCATATCTACATATATATATATATATCTATTTAATCCCTGAACCAAGTGGTTTTGCTGAAAAAAACAATTATAAAATTATGATAATGAAAACCCGTCGCTCCTGTGGCCGCCCCGGCGCTTCTCCTCACCTTGTCAGCCTTGTCCTGCCCAGCATAAGCAGAGAATACGTCATCATCATGTTGACCCTAACAGGCAGAAGTAATCAATTGCTGCTCCATACCCCAGCTGCTGTGTATGAGTCATTCAGCTCAGGTTAATTAGTCCTGTCTGGACAGTTTAGAAAGCTCTTTAATGTACAGAAGCAAGTCTGCACCCAGCTTTCCTAAGTTCCCTAATTTTATAATTGTTTTTTGAGCAAAACCACTCGAATCAGGGATTAAACAAGATATGTTTCTGGATCAGTTTAGCTACAGCATTCTTAATGTATGTTTGGTTCACAATGCATAAAAACAAATGGTAGATTTCCTTTAACTATATATCTATCTATTTATTTATCAATCAATCAATCAATCCATCTTTGTTGGTATCTGCAGTATCTATTTATCTATCTTGATATGCATCATATATCTATGTATCTTGTTATCTATCTTCCATCTCATCTATTTATCCATCCATTAATCCTTGTCTGTGGCCATCATTGCTTCTATGATTTTCTGTGATACTTTCCACTTTTTAAAGTGCTGTGTTACTGAGATTTACTATATCCAAAAATCATTGTTTATTCCGTTTAGGCTAAAATTGTTATGCAATATCTGGCTGGTAAAAACAATTCAGCCACATGATCACATGTTCATTGCATAATGCAGAATAAAAACATGAGCCAAAGCTAGAATTTCCAGTGACCGGAGAAATATCATTCCTTATTAAAAGTGAAAGGGGGTTTTCCGGGCTCCTTTGCTTCTACTAATTTATGTATTGGGTAGGTCATTAGTATTTGATTGTGGGGATTAGAAATTTGACACCCTGATTACAAATTTGACACCCTGTTAGTAGTTGTTTTCTACAATCTTAGAATCCTAGGGAAAAAAGAGTATTAGAATTCATGTTATATATAATATATCCTCCTTTTTTCCACTAAAAATTATTAAATAAAATTGTCCTAAGATGTCCAGGCACCAGAGGTTGTGGACCCACTGGACCAATGCGGACGATTAAGTAAGCCGATACCAAGGAGCGGAGTCTAAGTGGCACCCCCTTTCACCAGAGCCCGCCGCAAAGCGGGTTGGACTTGCAGCGCCGTGGTACCACCAGGTTGCTCCACAGGCGCGACTTTGTCCGCGGTGGCGGCCAAGGCGAAGTACAGAGTCATGAGGCAGAATCATGGTCGGGTACAGACAGGAGGTTGACAGACGTGTCCCCGCCTCCTAGGGTGCGCCGGAGTGAGGAGACCGCCAGAGGAATGCAGACAGGTAAGTTGGGATGTTGCGATAATAGGGCACAGAGAGTTACACCGATGCGCCTGCAACCCAGAACATGGGTCGCAGGAGCATCCGTGACATTATCTACCCTGCATGGTGATTACCAACAAAGTATACAAAGTATTATTTGCGCCTGTACTACATTATAAAAGGTGGATGAGTTCTGGTTGACCTATGACCTATTTGTCTTTCTGGTGTGAGCGGTACATCAAAAATATGCAGGAGGTATAGGATGGTCAGTTTTATTGTATATATTGTTTGGGATCACAGTGTGGGAAATACCTGTTATCCAAGTGACATTAAACTTTATGTGACTGTTGTATTTTTAGGATTTTTAGAGTGTGGAGAAGTGTGCGATGGATCAGAAGACATCTAGAAGTGAAGTCAGTATTGATAAGTCATGACTGGGAGGGATAAATTACCATGCAGTTATGTATCTGAGGGAGCAGATTGTCACCTGCAACTTACTAGATGTCAACTTTGATGATGTCTGATCAGTACTTTAATCACTGACTAACCGTATAACCTATGAGATACAGTATTATTATGCATGCTGTGGTTTACAATAGTAAACTGTGATATATGTGCTGGGATAGGGGAGGGCACATGATCTGCCAGAATGGCGGAAGGCAGGATCAGCATCACTGATGATTTGTACATCTACTTGTCTAAAGAAGTATATTCTGACACTAGTGGTTTTTCATAGGTTTTTTCAAAAAATTCACCCAATATTACCTCTCCATTGTTCAGTCCACAGTGGAATTTGGTTAGTTGGTCCCCTTAATTTCAGAATATAATTTCAGAAAGGGGAATAAAAGTTGTTGCATTGTGTGTAGCCCACAGATAATTAGGATCTGGCCACATACTCCAGCATTTTTAAGAATATTTAACTAGTACCAAATGGATTGGATGGAGACAGACATAAGACAACATATAATAGATTTTGAAACATTGTAGCTTTATTTATACTCAACAGCAGATACGGTAGTACATCAGTGGGTCAGTGCCCCAGGCCAAGACATCTCTAGATTATTGGGTAGACTACGTAAGGGTAGTACAAGCAATGTTAGTGCTAGGCTCTCCAAATATTTTTGTATAGAGTATTTTGTGGACTGCACAATGGGCAGTCCAAGAAAAATTAGGAGTAGGACTTCAAAATGCAAGAGCAATTAAAGAAAAAATTGGGCTTGGCCCTAAAAATGTTTTCATTGTGTAGACTGTGCAAGAACAGTACAAAAATGTCCCTTAAATAGAATAGAATACTTTATTATCCCCATAGGGGAAATGAATTGTGTCACAACAACAGCATCCGCATGACAATAAAAGTCACAGTAACATATACATATATATATATATATATATATATATATATATATATATATATATATATATATATGTTCTAGTTGGGTTCTAGCTAAATCTAGTTAGATTCTTGTTCTAGTCTCGTTCTGGAAAGTGACAGCAAAAAAACATAATCTCATTATTATTAAAAAATATATGTATAAGTAAGAATGTAGTTATGTGCGGTGTATGATACTATCATTTTTCTACAGTTTGTCTTTTAGGAGCCATTCGGGGAGCAGAGGAGCTTCCGGCCACCAGATTTACTATAAGGCTACATTCACACTACAGTATGGGGGACGTATATACGGCCGACATATATACGGCCGATATACGTCCCCCATACACTCCTATGGGCTCACGGCCCTGTACGGGAGCAGTATGGTGCAGCACACGTGCGGCACCGTACCGCTCCGTAGCCCGGGGAAAGATAGGACATGTCCTATCTTTCCCCGTATTACGGCGCCGTGCGCCATTAGTTTCTATGGAGAGGGGCGGGGTGAGCTGCGCTCACCTCCTCCTCCTCTCCCCGCACTGCCGTGTGCCCGCCGTACTACGGTGCGGCGGGCTCACGGCAGTATGAATTTAGCCTAACCTTTGCACTGGAAAACTAATGCATCTAACCATCCATTAAAAGGTGGTCATTTCATCAAAGAGGGGCTCTGCTGTGGAAATTTCATTAAAGGGGGACTCTGCTGTGATAATGTAATTAAAGGAAACCTACCACTTTAAAATCAGACTTATAACCCACAAATACCTTGCAACAGCCCAGGATGAGCTGATGCCGGACTATATCTTGACTAGTAGCAGAAAGCGGTATATTCAAATGTGCGCGACCATTTGTGCGCATTATTATGAGGTGTCGGAGAGCCGGTGACGTCACCGAGCTCTCAGGCACACTCGCGCATGCGCACCAACATGGTGCGGCTTCCAGTGCGGCCGGCTACCAGTGCAGCTGCGCAAACAACCACGGCTTCGGATGGTCGGGCGCAGGCTGCGCACAGCCATATTGTGGTGCGCCGAAGGGGGATTTAAATATACCACTAAAACACTTTTTCCTGGAATACAGCGGTTTCTGCTACTAGTCAGGATATGGTCTGGCATCAGCTCACCCTGCAAGGTATTGTTGGTTATAAGTGTAATTTTAAAGTGGTAGGTTTCCTTGAAAGGGGAGCTCTGCAATGTCTATATCATCAAAGGGGCCTCTGCAGTGGCCATTTTATTAAAGGGGGACAATGCTGTGGAAATTTCATTAAAGGGACGCTCAGGAGTGGATATTTCATTAAAGGGGAGCTCTGCAGTGGCCATTTTATTAAAGGAGGGCTCTGCTGTAGATACTCAGTTAAAGGGGGCTCTGCAGTGGCCATTTTATTAAAGGGGGCTCTGCTGTGGATATTTCATCAAAGAGGGACTATGCAGTGGATATTCCACTAAAGGGGGGGGGGGCTCTACTATGGCCATTTCATTAAATAGGGGCTCTGCTGTGGATATTTTGGGCTGCTGGAAATTTTATTAAAGAGTAGTTGCTGCATTTTCCACCCTAGACTTATACCCGAGTATCAGGGGGGGGGGGGCTCTGCAGAGGCCATTTAATCAAAGAGATGCTCTGCAGTGGCCATTTCTTTAAAGTAGCACTCTGCTGGAGACAGGGGGTTCTTCAGGCCAAAGACAAGGGGCATTATAGGTGTTTGGGGGCTATATAAAAAGGGTTACTATAGTGTCCTCGTTTCTGTAGCCACTTCTAATAAAGACAGAAAACAGAAAAAGCAGCAATATCAGGAGGGGCCACAGGAAAGGGAGAAGCTGCATGAAAGGGGGAATTTTAGACAGGGGGCTGCTGGAAATAGCACTCAATATGGCAAGGAGCATGTGTGACCGGCTTCTCTATCAATTTCATGATTTGTGGGTACCCCATTGATCATTACCACTAAGCACAGTATATAATTCTCTGTCCATGGAGGGGGAGGGGGGCTCAGGCAGCAGAGAGGTTGGGTAGAACTGGAATTTTTTTATGTTTTTTTTATGTTATTGTAACTTTAGAGTACCTATAAATTCCAATACAAGAGACGTAAAAGGAATAGACTTTGCCTGGCAATCCATCAAATGTTAGGATTGAAAGAGTCAGGTTTGCTGAGAGTTTATAGTGAAGGGATGTATCCCAACATACAATTGTGCACCTCTCACCGCCCCTCCGTGGAATGCAGGCAGATATTCTTCCCTCAGCTATTGCCGCCTCAAGGAACTTTACAACAATTTTTAACCTACTGTACTAATGTTCATAGATGACTCTTAACAAACCTTCTTTTATGGCCAAAATAAATAAAGTTAATATTTAAAATAATTATTTGTGTGTCAGGAATTATTTACTTAAGTTAAGTGGCAATTATCACTAATTAAGGAAATTTTCATTTCTTCAGATGATTGATAAAACCTACCATTTGATTTCATGCATTATGAAGCAAACATACCTTGAGAATGCTGTAGCTACACTGATGCAGGATTATATCTTGTTCAATCCCTGTGCTGAGTGGTTTTGCTGAAAACACAGATGTAACATTATGATAAAGAAGCTCTGTCGCTTCTATGGCTCAGCACTTGGTTCAGCGCTTCTCCTAGCAGGTGAGTTTTTCTCTGCAGGAGAGGATGATGCAATCTCTTTTCTCCCTGCCAGACAGAATAATCAATTGCTGCACCATCCCCCAGCTGCTGTGTATGAGTGATCCAGCTCAGGTTGATTAGTCATGCTTGACTAACCTCCATTTGTAATTCCCAGCTCCCGTGTGTAGTGTGTCTTTCCTAAGGTCCTGAATGTTATAATTGTTTTTTCGGCAAAACCACTCAGCTCAGGGATTAACCAAGATATGATCCTGCATCAGTTTAGCTACAGCAGTATCAAGGTATGTTTGCTTCATAATGCATCAAATCAAATGGTAGCTTTCCTTTAAATCTTGAAGGATCTTTTTAATACCAGTGAAGAATCAGGCTGTAACTCTTAAAGGGATATTTCAAGCAGTAGCCGTTTATCATTTTTTCCACTACATTATGAACAGAGCCTGAAGCAGACATAGTAGATAGAAAGGGCTTTCCCTATGTACATCAACTGATTGTTTCGGCTATCGGATCTTGCACCCCCTATGAATGACCTGCAATATATCAATGCTTTTGCTAGGGAAACCTATTTAACCTATGTCATAACAACCTAAAATCCCTTAAAATCCGATGACATTCCCAGGTCATGTGACATGCTATATATAGTGTCTGTAGAAAGTATTTGATATATTACAATAGAGGAAACAGCAGTCATCTCCATGACCTGTATTAATAACAGATCTTCATGCTGTCTGTCTATTACACCGGCCTAGAGAGAATCCAGACATCCTTATACTGAAATTATATTTAGCTGAGAAACATCTGTAAAAGATGACAAGACTTTCACACTTTGATGTCACATTATAAACATCTGGTGTAATCCACTTACATAAACTTGGTGATTGTATTACTTCCTTTTCCAGGGAAGATTAAGATGAAGTCAAATCGGTGGCCACAAATCCCGCACTGAGTCCGAATCAGTTGGATCGTCTGACAGCACTTCCCCCGATTTCTGTTAAATTCAAGCCAGCGTAGCTGCAGCACAATCCAATTGTGCACAACACAATCCCAAAGCTGCGCAAATTCCGAAAACGGCGAACAGTCCGTCGAAAAGTGCGATCCATGACCCTTAGTAAATAAGCACACGGAGCCCTGGTGATCGGGGAAGCCCCATACAGTGTTATGGGGCACCCCACATTTTAATTTAGATCTGTTGTTAGATATAGCCAAATTTGGGAAACAGAGAGATGCAAGATATCAATCCACATGATTTACACTCTGTCATCTATTGTTCTGGTCTTCTGTGCCAAGCTTTGGGCTTCTGAGGCCCTCAGGTAAGACGGTGCTTAGGGCCATATCCGATATAGAATGCAGTAACAAAAGGCAAACATTATCAATGTTACAATATGGAAGATACCAGCAGAAGCACAACCAGGGTCATATCAGCTGCAATACACATTATAATCTCTCTATATGTCTAGTTTCCCCCTGTCAGGCCCTGGAGATGTATTAGCTCCTGTAGAACATGTGCTGGGATATGACCATGGAGGAGTGTGCTTGGTACAATGAGGACAGCTGTAATATCTTATCTATTACAAGACGTATGTATTGTGTGGCCGCAGTGAGTACTTCTCGGATATAGTTGTACATTGTATTTCTCTAGGCAGGAGGTGCAGTGAAGCACAGAGCTGTATCTTCTCTTGTACAATGGGACATATGGCAGCTTTGGTATTTGGATATGTCTCCTTCCCAGCTTTCCAGGAAAAAATATATGGCTATTCCTTATATAGTAGGTAAAATATGTTTTTTTAAAGTTGGAATTAAAGGGATATATAAAAGGTGGGGAGGGGATGCAAGGGAGTCTATGGCACAGCATGAGGTGCAGAAAGAGAGAAAGTTCACAAGTAAGAGTAAGATCAAAAACTGGAATGGTGGGACTGATAGGGAACACGGAAGATCTTGTGCTATTCTGTGTAGTAGACTTCTTCATCTACAGAGCAAAACACACTAAGCTTTGCTACACACATCTCAGCTACACACAGAGAGCACTGTCACATGACCCCTTCCTCCTCTCTCCTATGTGAGCAGGGGGCATTAGCCCCTCCCCTTTTTCAATCCGTATTTTTTAAACAACTCTATGGATCATAAGAGAAATCAGCACAGCCAGGAGACAATGCTAGTACAGAGCCAGGCTAAACCGAGGAGGATAGCAAAGAACCTGCTGCATATAGATAATCGAGATAATGGGCAAAGTTGTTCTACATAATAATAATAATAATAATTCCGCTATTTATATAGCGCACACAGATTACGCAGCGCTGCACAGAACATGCCAAATCAGTCCCTGTCTCCAAAGGGGCTCACAATCTAATCAACCTACCGGTATGTTTTGGAGTGTGGGAGGAAACCGGAGGACTCACGTTAACACGGAGAGAACATACAAACTCTTTGCAGATATGAAGATTAGATTATTTCCAAAAAGAATGATATGATCAAGTGATCATGCATTGTCCTCCAACTGTGATCTTTAGAGTATGTATAGGGACAGTAGGGAACAAATAAACTATCCCATATGTCCTTGTAATAAATATAAGATAAAAAATGTAGATATATTTAATATGTTTTGATTATTTTAACATAAGAAAAATAAAATGTAAAAAAAAAAACACTCATCATTTGTAGTGCCGTCTTCTTCCCCCTAATTTTGGCTTTTTACTAAAAAAGTCTGTAGACTAAAGAAGGGAGATACAACCATTTATTTATTTTTTCTTACCATAAAACAAATCTTAGTAACTGACTAATATTCCCTCTAGGTTTACATTATTAGAAAGCTCCATGTGTTCCATAAAAAAAAAAAAAATCAATAAAGCATTTTGAGGTAGACAAAGCAACAACGATAAATTTAAAGCAGAATACCAAAATTGTATTTTAATCAGGTCATGGAGGAAACACTCCTAGTCAACGAACTCCCAAAACCTATTGATTTGTTATAAAAATATATGTTTGACTTGCACTTTAAATAAATATATCTATGCTATCCTGAAAAAAAGTTCTTTAAAGGTAACTGCAGGGCAATTCAGGGCATCAAACCACCCACCAGACCTTATAAACCGGTGGGATAACCCTTTAGCGAAAAACAAATTTAAAAGTCCTCTTTTCAGGCATGAAATCACTAGATTTGCTGGCCGTCCACCGCCTTTCACAACCTCGCAATTTGTGTAATTGTTGCTCTGGCTCGGAGCCACTGTAAAATATGCGCAGCACAGATAGACATGATGAAGAGAATTTTGTCTTTTGCTGAGTCTAATTGTGACTGTGAGTCTGCTGGGGGATATGAGGTCAGGTCAGAAAGTAAAATTGTAAAATACATGCAGTAACATTTGCTGAAAGCCCACGCTGAGGGTCATTAAAGAGCCCAAAGACTTCAAAGTCAGATCATCAGAGTTTATAGGAAGCACAAAGACAGCTCTGAAAAGGGAGCAGAGCCCCCACCACAATATCCCGCTTCTATTTCCTGAATAATTCTGCAGGATGACATTTACAGATAGAAATTTGGCAGCGGAGGGAAACTTCCTAATTGCCATCTCTTTATATCATACAATTTGATGTCCGGCTTGGTGGATCCTCTGGAATAGGACAAGCTTTACGCCATCATACACAGCGATAATTGAGATGAAGTGAAGAAAACAATCTCTCCCCTCAGTGATCAAGTTACTGGATGAAATGCAATCCCATAATGCAGAGGAATTAAATATGTCTAGAAGCTTTGCAGAAAATAATGTTATCAATTGTAAGACAATCCGAACTATTATATATGGATTCTATGGAAATAACATTTCCTCTAATCGGGTCCATCATCCCTCTATATCAGTGATGGCGAACCTTTTAGAGACCCAGTGACCCAGTGCTCTGTCACAGCTTTCATTCCAGCACCCTGAGGACACCAATAAAGCAGAAAATAGGAGAAATGTGGATGATCATTGTAGTTTTCCTCCAGGGTCCCATAAACAGGAAGAATTGTCAGGGCAGGAGCTACAATGATAATCCAGATCTGTCCACACCTTCCCACCCCTCCAGTAGTCCCAGGTAGCACTGTCAATTTAAAATAGCTTTGTGCACAGCAAGTCCCGGGCTGTCTGGGACTGCAGGAAGATACCTGGAGTAATCTCTGGTGATGGCCTGGGTGCCCACAGAAAGGGCTCTGAGTGCCACCTGTGGCACCTGTGCCATAGGTTCGCCACCACTGCTCTATATGGATTCTTAAAGTAGTTTTCTAATTTAAGCAAATTATTGTTGTGATATAAAGTTATACAATTTTCTAGCATACTTACTGCATCAATTCATCATGGATTTCTAGATCTCTGCTTGCTGTCACTAAGTTTCTTTGTTTGTTTCCAGAGGACAGAAATCTGACCATGGTCACACAGGTGCATGGCTCGTTAGTATCACAGACAGTAATCAGAGCTGTGTGTTATAACGAGCTGTGCAGTCTATCTTTACCCGGTGTACGGTCTGGATCGGTGCCACACATGTGTGTGCCACGCCATGCCGTCTGTGGGGACGTATATGCGCCCACATATAAATGCATATAAATCCCCATATGCGGGTGTGTGAATGCACCCTAAGGCATACTAGGGGATCTACCACGCACTGTATAAATCTAGAGCATCCAGCAATTTTGCCTGGGGTATAATTGTACCACAGTTACTGGCACAGGCTATAGCTAGTGCTCAGACTGAGAAGGACTCTGTGGCCAGGGAAAGTCTCCTTCATGCCCCCCCACAACCACGTGATGAGGAAGTAGCGTAAGGGGGGCAATACAACACACATCAAGGAATTGACTATTTCAAGGCCAGTATGCCAAAAAGTAGGGTACAAGCTCTGATAAATCCTCCCCATTGTGCCTAACCTTCCATATTCCAGATGTAGCACCCAGACCAAACCCTACTGCTAAAAGTGTAAGGTGTGCTGTTGTTGTAGTTCATGAAATTTTCAACATCAATTTGCTGCTATTGCAAAAAAAAAAGTTGTAAGTGTTCATGTTCTTATTTTAAGTGGCTGTAAACTTTTTAAAAATAATCCAACAAATGTTACTGGAGTCATCTATCTCCTGCCACGCCTGTTTCAATAGATCACGGATGCCTAAACCGTGTGTTCTTCCTGTAGCTTCCTGATCTTTCTTAATACAAAGGAAGTGACATGCTCGTATACTGGGGCTAAAGCAGGGGGCACAACCTTTTTCAGTACAAAGGCCATAATCAGGGGCTGTACTTGTATCCTCCGTAACACTGCGTACTGTGCAGCAAAGAATAGCACAACAAATAGCACAACATGAATAGAAATGTGTGGGTGTGCGCCATTCCATACCTCCCAACTTTTGGGCAGGAGGAAGAAGGTCAAAAAGCCCCTCCTCTTTTTTCTAAACCACGCCCATTGCCCCACCTGCAAGCATGCTATAATATTGACCTTAAAGGAAGCCCCTTCTGCTCTAAAGTTTAAAAAGTGTTAAAACCGCAATACCGCGGTTTATAACACTAACGAAAGTAAGTACCGGCACCAGCTCACCCTGAGCTGGTGCCGGTACTTACAGCTTACACCTACCATTCTAAATGATAGGTTTCCTTTAATGGCCCCCAAATAGTATAACACCCCTTTACTGTGGCCAACCCCCTTATTGATCAGTAAAAAACCCCCTAATGGAAATCTGCAACATATAAAACATAAAACCCCAATTTAATCCTCAGTGCTACCAAAGCCTTATGAATTTTCAGCAGATTTTTGGTTACTGACTGATATTCATAATACAACAAGAGTGCGAGGAGACTGATAAAAGACCCAGTAGGATTGAGGGTGAGCGTGCGCCTCAGTATGCATCGGCTAGGGACCAAATATAGTCCAGCTCTATCTTTTGATCAGTTTTCTTTGTAGAGGTGAATACTACACTTATAAACTAAATAAGGAAAACTTTCTCTATTCCGAGGATAGTTATAAACATGAGTAAGGAGAAATATCTAGAGGATTGTATCAAATTTCTGCATCACAATATTTTTGATATGGACTATTCATGGGTTGAGTCACTTCTTTATAATGTGAATCTGCAGCTGTTAACCCTGTGGCTTCTCCCCTCCTTCCAATGCTGTGGATGTTCACTATAATGTTGGGTGCAGGGTCTGAGGTGTCTACACTCATGGCAACAAAAACTCTTTGTGTTGCATCTGTTGCATTAACACATGTTGTCATATGAGGTGAAACCGTATACCCGTTGCTGAGCTACCACAGAACCTAATGGTGTAACAGCTAAAACATGTGACGACAAGCATAAGAAATGTTTTACCACACTATCAATATGCAAAAGGTAAAGGGGAGAAAATATTAAGTATAATATTTTAAAACTTAAAATGAGACTTTTCCTTTGTGGCCTATTTGTAAAAAGGCTCCTTCTGTCTTTTGTGTCTCATCATTAGTGGGCAGGATGGGAATTGGTTAGGAAGAGATGCTACTGATGAGTGGCAACAATCTAGGAACTGTTTCTTAAAAGTGTTTTCTGAGTATAATATAAGATGTTCTCCCTTCCTATTGGAGAGCCGATTTGCATACATTTTCCCACAGAGCACTGCTTGTAAGTAATGTTCCATACACCACTATGGTAAGTACAATCAGCAGTGTAACTATAGGCCTAGAAATATACTTGAATACTTGAATCACTGCCCAACCCTCCTCTCTCCATAGAACTTTAGTGTAATATAATGGGGCTCATCTATTAAGGGTCCGCCAGTTGTGGCGCATCAGCACCGGCTTGCATGTGATAGAAATCGGGGTCGTGGCGTCGGACAACCCGAAGGATTTGGACAAACCGCGCAAATTAAAAACAAAATTGTGTCACAAGATCAAGCACTTACATGCACCAGGAAGAAGAAGGTGAACTCCGGTGGATCAGGAACATGCAGGAAATTGGACGCACGATCTTAGTGAATCGCGGCAGACCCAAATCCTCGTCGGACAACGCACCATGGGGATCGCGACAGGACCGGGTAAATAAATCTGCCCCAATATAATATAATCTGATATTTCAATGAGCTTGAGTCCACTTTACTAGAAAAACAGAATTTAGAAGTAATTTCAATGTAAGAAGCAAAATGGGAGAGATTTTTTTAAATTGTAATTTTACTATTGATGTATCCAAAGTTTGTGGAAAACTTAGTGACCATGTACTGTGTGTTCTGTATTACTGCTATAAAATGTAATATTATGCTACACATTCTAAGTAACAGAACCATTTAGAATAATAATAATTCTTATAATACCTATTTCCTACCCGGGGACTTTGTATTCCTTTCCCCTTACAATGAGCACATTCTGGATAACTGGGTCATTTCCATGCAATTATTTCTGTTATTTTCCTTAAACAAAAGATCTAATCAGTCCTGGCTTAGATGCCAATAATAATAATAGACAAAGCATTGTGAGAGCCGCATAGACCAGTTGTTGTAAGTCTCAGCTGTGAGCCTCAAAAAGGCCATTCTATATATGGAAATCTAGAAGGCAGCAATTATGAACGCTTTGGAGGATTGTCATTAAGTTTTGTCTGTGTCGGGGCTTCAAAGAAGAGCAGCTGACGTCTCCATGTGACCATCATTCGCTCAACTTGGGAAACAATGGCCATAGATCATGTATCCCTGTGCATTTATATCATACTGTATTTCTGGGCTTGGTGGATACCAGGATACAAATTGAGCAAGATGTTTTTGGTGCTGAAAACTTATAGAAATAGTAATGATAGGTCCAACACTTCTTTTGTTTTAGTTCTAGGAACTGTTTTAAGAGTTAGCAATTTCCACTCTTTGATGTTTTCTTTTACACCATGGGATTCCATATACAGATGTGCCCTATAACTACACGGATCAAAAGGAGAACTCAGATCTCCATGTAGGTTTAATGTAGGTTTACAGGAATAGCCTAGTGTGGACTTTATGGGGGATATCATACTTTTCTTTCTATCTAGTTACTAACATTGCTATATGTTACAGGAAATAGTCAATATTTGTATTTCCAAGGAAATCCCTAATGAAGGAGAACATTAAATGGGTTTTCCCACAAAACAAGCTATGTCCTATACACAGTATAGGACCTAACTTGCTGATTGGTGGGGGTCTCGGTGATGGGGTAGGATAGAGGTATCTCAGACCCTATCGGACCCCCATTCTCATGATTACTTAGATCCCAACCAATCAGCAAGTTAGGTCCTCTGCTGTGGGTAGGGCCTAAATTGTTTAGTGGGAAAACCCCTTAAAAAGGGTTTTCCCTGAGATGACTGTTCTGCTCCTTTCATTTCTAAGGAGAGAGATTTCCAAGCGCGGATCCCCGTTTTTGTGATCTGTGGAGGTCTCATCACTGAGACGCCAACCGATCAGCATGTTTGGTGGGAAGACCCTTTTAAGAACACTAACATGCTCTTCCCTATAAACATAGAAATTACAGTTTTTGGTGGACAGACATATATGTGGCTGGGCTGAACTGCATCCAGCATGTCATTACGTTGCACTTGAGCTTAGTTGAGACTGGACCCAGTTACCCGGACTAAAATTGGGTCATTCCACCAGTACCTAGCCACATGCAGTGACCTGGAGATATAAAAATCGCAATGGGGTTTATTTACTAAGGGTCCCACGGCCGCATTTTCGTTGGGATTCCCGACTTTTCGGGGATTGTGCTGGGGATTGTGTCATACGCGATCTGATTGTTTCACAATCGCGCCTGTTTTCATGCGACACAAATCGGGGGCGGCCCATTGGGCAATCCGACGGATTTGGACTAAACGCGTGATTTAACATTCAAATTTGTCAAAAGCCAAGCACTTACATGCATCGGGAAGAAGAAGGTGAACTCCAGGGTACCTGATGTGGGAGCAACACATGCAGGATATCGGGCGCAGGATCTACGTGTATCACGGCACAGTGCATCATCGTCGGGGAACGCACCTCGGGGATCGCGACTCGGACAGGTAAGTAAATGTGCCCCACTGTGTTTCTTTTTGCAATTTTTTAGCTTTCAATCTGTGGTTTCAGGACCTTTGGAGTACCTTTAAAGATCCTGAAATGGCACTTGTGTACATGTGAATTGAGAGCAGGAACAGATGTATAAAGATTTAATGGATGAAGGCCCACAGTAAAAAATTTGGTGGGGGGTTTCAGTGACCACAAGCCCACTAAAAGGCTTGGGCCCCGGGCTACCGCACAAACCATCAGTATTGTAATCAACTAGCTGTAGGTCTTGACATGCCTGGGATGGTAAATAACTGCTCTGACCTATAACAAAATAGAATGGGTTAAGAAAAAATATTTTATATGTATCTATAGACTGTCTCAGACTGTCTCTGGCAGTCTCTTTCAGTAACTGTCTGTCTCTGGCAAAGTCTTTCAGTGACTCTCTGTGTCAGGCACTCTCATTCCAGCGACGGTCTGTCTTGGGCATTCTCATTCCAGTAACTGTCGGTCTCGGGCATTCTCATTCCAGTGACTCTCAGTCTTGGGCAGTCTCATTCCAGTGACACTCAGTCTCGGGCATTCTCATTCCAGTGACTCTCAGTCTCGGGCACTCTCATTCCAGTGACACTCAGTCTCGGGCACTGTCATTCCAGTGACTGTGGGCCTTGGGCACTCTCATTCCAGTGACTGTCTGTCCCGGGCACTTTGTTTATGGAGTGATTTATCAGAAGTGTCTGAGAGCAAAACTGCTCTAGCTTCCCATGGCAACTAATCAGAGCTCAAGCTTTATTTTCCCACAGCTGTTTATAAAATTACAGCTGATCTCTGATTGGTTTCCATGGGCAACTGGAACAGTTATACCTCAGACATTTCTGATAAATCTCCCCCTATCTGTGTATCCCTATCCAGCTTCAGTGTTAAATCTCCACCTCCTTGACTTTATACAACCAATTTACATCTCACTTCAAAGTTGATTTTCTGGATGATGCCATCACACAGGACCATGAAAGGAACATACTGGTAGTGGTTTATTAGACCAATTGCTGATGACAGGTTCCTTTTATAGTTATTAAAAAGGAAATAGGAACCGCCCTCCTAATGCATTTGCCAAAACTTCTAAAATGCTTAAATCAGAGAGAGAAAATGGCAATTATTCTCTATTAAATAGCGTATCAGTCATATGACTCCAGTACGATTCAGAAGAAGGAAGGAGGAATGACCTTGCCCCGAGACATTGCAATAGAACTTTATCAGACAGAGCAGATGATGGAAGTGAAGTAAGATGATTATTTTGGGAAAAATCATTAGATATGGCTATTTCACAACACAAAATAATCTAAATCTGCATGTGACAGACAAGAGTAACGTTCTTCTGTGTGATTCATTGGTCATGTGACCGTCTCGTGCCAGACACCCCATCGCATAAATGCTGAGAGGTCATTTCCTCTAAAGATTGTTTCTTTATAGACTTTTAGGGGTTGTCCAGGAGTTTATTTTTGTTTTATACATATGGCCTAGAGGGGCTAAATAAAAAATTTAACTGCATTAAGATGCAACATTGGGGCACATTTACTTACCCGGTCCTGTCGCGATCCCTGATCTGGATGGTCGGACGAAGATGAAGTCCGGGGCAAATCACCAATTTTGTGCGCCCGATATCCTGAATGTGTCGCTTCCCTGCAGAGGTCCGCCGGGGTTCACCTTCTTCTTCCTGATGCTTGTAAGTGCATGTCTTGCAACACAATTGGCAATGTTAAAGCCCATGCATTGTCTGGATCCGTCGGATCGTCCGACAGACCGCCCTTGGATTTGTGTCGCGTGAAAGCGGACGCCGATGCACCAAAATCCAATCGTGTGCGACAAAAACCCATGTTAAATGCCGTGCAACACGGAAATCGCCGGGAAAGCTGACGAAAATGCGCTCCGCCGACCCTTAGTAAATGAGCCCATTGTGTCTTTATGTATCAAAATGTTGTCACAATTTCTATTGTATTCTGAGCCCAAATAAGGAAAAGCCAGACTGGGTCCAGACAGAGCTGTCGAAAAGGAAAAGAAAGTGAATATGCTCTGCCCTGGTTCCTGGTTCGCACTTCACGTCAATATTCCTGGCTTTGGTAGCAGTGGGCATTCACAAGTACTGGAGGTCAGGGGTCCACTTCAGCCAATCAAAGGACATCTAGCATCTCGCAATAGTGGATTATAATATAGGCTAGTTGGGCAGTAGATCGGGGCCCAAACTTTCTTGGGGGCCCATGGTCACCCAAACCACCTTGACCCATGAAATCCTCATACATCTGTTCCTGCTCTCAATACACAGGTACACAAGAGTCATTTCAGGACCTTTAAAGATCTCCCAAAGGTCCTGAAACCACAGATTGTCATAAGAGGAAATTAAATGCAATTGCAATTATGTAATGAGGGAATTCAGGAGTTGGAGCCGGAGGAATTAACTTTTAGTTTTTGTCACCCCTTTTTAAATCAGAGTGTTCTTCTTTACTTAAATTAAAGGAGTATAGTGGTATCTTGCTGATCGTGAAGACCCCTTGAACACTACAACACTCAACAAGACCTGTCATTTTGTAAATGCTCTTGACCAGGTTAATTTGGCCATCAAGTCAATCACATCCTTACGCTTGCCCATTTTCCTGTTCCCAACACATTAACTAGTTCTGCTGTTATTGGCATTATCGCTTTGACAGCCAATCATAGACCTCACAATGGCACCTACCTTCCTGAGGCCTATGATTGGCTCCTGGGGTCACCAGACACAACAGGTAAATTATTACATTATTATCCTCTGATGTCAGAAAAGAACTGGCAACAAAACAGAAGGATGGAAAAGCACCGGAATCGGAGGGGAGTTTAAAGGAAACCTACCACCACGGACCAACCTATTAAGGTAGATACGGTGGTAGGTGCATCTGATGTATGTAAGGGTAGCCCTTTTTAGGGATTATCCTTTACTCCACTATATCTTTTGTTATCTGTAATCAGGGAATATGCAAATTTTCAGATAGTTTCAGGGCGCAGCTAATTGGATCTGGGTGCACTCTACCGGTGGCTGCACAATCTTGGTTTCGAAGCCTAAGCTACTGCACATGTGCAGAACTTCGGTTTTGGAGGATCAAAGAGGCTACTGGGGTGTGGAGTAGCCATGCCATGTAGCCTCAGCTCCGAGCCCCAGTAGCCTCTTTAGAAAATTAGCATATTCCCTGTTTGAAGATAATAAAAGATATTGAGGAGTAAAAGATTAGCCCTAAAAAGGGCTATCCTTGCTTACATTAGATCTACCGGTGGTTCCCTTTAAACTTTTTTTTTTTTCACTATAAAAACCTAAAAGATGAGTTGGGAGTTGGACGACCCCTTTAAATTGTATTTCGCACATTATGAAAACATCATAATACTGCATACATTTCATTTTCTTTGAATTATTCGGACCTTGCATCTTCTATCTTCAGTGTTCTATACTAATTTGAGAATGAAAAACGCCTCCGAGTGACAACAATGTCTGACAATATTCCATATTCCAAACCTTCATGCTAGTACAGCAGCAGTCCCTTGTGTCACTCCTAGTCCCCCCAGCATTTAGTCTAGACATCAGACTAGAATCTTCATGCAAAAAGAAACAGCGAGTCATCAAAACTAATCTCCTCTCATGTAATGATGTGTGCTGGCTGAACCAGAAAGGTCAACTATGGGCCCAAAATCATGAGATCAACCCAACCACAGCAAATACTGCTAGTAGCATCAATGAGCCTATTAGTATTTCATGGATTATCAATTATGAATAATCCAGGAGGGTTAACCTTTCATTGCTTCATTGTAAAATCAATGTAGAGTTCACTGAAAAGCTGAACTTTAGAATGGACAACACACAGAGATTATCTGCTCAGCTCTTCCTGCTCTATAACATGCTGCAAACAGAAAGACCACTGTATTAAATCTGCCTGCTTATAGGACACTATGTTCAATCTACACCGCTGTCCCTGCTCTATAACATGCTGCCTGTAGATAGAGCACCATTCTCAGCTTCTACTGAACTATAATATGTGGCCTGCAGATAGATCATTATGTACATCTGCTCAGTTCCTCCTGCTCTATAATATTCTACCTGCAGATAGGGCACAATGTACAATTTGTTCAACTCTTACTTCTCTATAATATGCTGTCTGTAGATACGACACTACGGGCACATTTACTTACCCGGTCCATTCGCGATCGCGTGGTGCGTTCTCCGATGTGGATTCGCGTCCTGCTGGGATTCACTAAGGTCGTCTGCCGGATATCCAGCAGGTGTAGCTGCTGCGCCGAGGTCCGCCAGAGTTCACCATCTTCTTCCCGGTGCTTGTAAGTGCGTGTCAAGCGACACAAATATTTTTTTAAATACCGCGGTTTTTCCGAATCCGACGACAGCCACGCCCACCGATTTCCGTTGTGTGAAAGCCAGTGCTGATTTGCCAAAATCCGATCGCGTGCACCAAAATTCCGGGGCAATTCGGCGCAAATCGGAAATCGTCGGAAACCCGATGAAAGTGCAGCAGCGTAGCTCTTAGTAAATGAGCCCCTATATACAATCTGCTCAGCTCCTCCTGCTCTATAACATGCTGCCTGCTGATAGGATCAAACCATTATGGCAAAGACTGCCAGAAATCACATTGGTTTTGATGCAGCACATTTGCAGATATCTATGCAGTATTTAACCTTTCCATTTTAAAGATTGAAAGGCTGAAGAAAAGTTAAAATTAACTCTTTGCTGCAATTGTAAACTGTTTATAAATTTGTGGCAGCTAATATGTAGCAGTTTGGTGTTTAGTGGGTGGAACGTTGTGGTGCTCTTTATTGTGTGTAGTTTTGTCTTTGTTTTATTCTCTCGATCTCATAACCTGTTGGCATTTACAGGTATATTATAGAAGGAAAGTAATTTGCTTTAGTAGAATCTACTACATTATTACTTAAGACAATTAATTGGCGGATTAGTAAATACCTCTGTTATAACCTGTTAGCAGATTAACTTGTTAATTAATGTAAAACAAGCAGGGGCCCGGACTAAAAACTAATTTATACATACAGAATCTTTTCTATGCACAGAACATTTTTAGGTAGTGAATACATGTGTAGGCAGGTTTGAAATATGCCATAATTGTCAAAAATGTAGTGGATGATCAATGGGTGAAAATAATTCACACACCTACAGTCAAGCCAAGAGGGAATGCTGATAGAATGGGGCTTATTTAATAGGGGTCCTGCGGCCGCATTTTCGTCAGATTTCTCGGCTTTTCAGGGATCGCGCCGGGGATTGTGCCGCACGTGATCGGATTGGGTTGCAATTGCGATGGATTTCACGCGACACAAATCAGGTGGCGGGGACCGCAAAGAAGAAGGTCAACTCTGGCGATCTATGTGGATCGCCACACAGTGCATCACCGTCAGGGAACGCACCTCGGGGATTGCGACTCGGAAAGGTAAGTAAATGTGCCCCAATGTCTCCCCACTTCTCCGGCTGTCCCTGCCTAATTGACAATCACCCTAGATGACAGCCCCAACTGGGTGACACTCCCTACACTGAATAATGAGAGGGAAAATAAAACAGGAACACTAATTACAACATCAGAAAGCTGAGTAAAACCAATGGAATAGTTGTCAGAGGTATAAGTATAAATTGATGTCACTACTAGAGGGTAACAAAGGACTAAATCAGGAGAAAATGGGGTGGTCAGAAAACAAAACAGAAGGTATGAAACTTCAGGACTGGTCAGGTACAATATAGCCACGGTTAGGTAAAAAAAAATCACTGGCAGGAAATTCCAGCTCCAAGAAAGATTTATAGCTGGCTAATGAGCTGATTGAAGGGCAGCTGAGCAAGCCAATCATGGTTTTAACCCTCTCCCAGCAATGAAGATAAGGGATGACACTCAATGTTTGAATATTTCATTACTATATTAATTGATCATCATATGTGTGGCCAACTGGCAACCAAACTTGGCTTTTACTTCCTACTACTTAGCAGATATCTAACATTAATATTATCTGGCACGCCTACTTGAAAAGGAGTTTAGCCAACTTTGTGAAAAGAAATGTGATGGACCGTTTCCATGAATTTATTTGTAGGAATGTCTAGACTTGCCCAAAATCTATCTCAATGATAAGGACAATTGAAACCAAAAGGTTTGAGATAAAGAGTCTTGACAGTAACAAGATGTGACACTTATCACGTTTCAAGTTGTAGAATTTCTATATCTTAACTTTTCATGAATTGTAGAAATGTCATTAAAACTGCAACATAAGACTGCGCCCAAAAAGTAAATGTAAATCATAAACACATGTTATGACATACCAGAGATCATTTACTCACAAAAATTGCTGAATGCCATACAATAATCACATTGTTTTTGTGCCAAAAGGCCCAAGTAACACATACGGGCTAAGTGTATACTATGTATTGGGTATTATATTATATTTACCATGACCTATACAACTCTACACCTTTACAGCCACATATGTTTGTCCTTAATCCTGTATGTAAAACATACATGTCATAGACTTGCATACACTTACATATACTTCAAATTTTTGCATACAATATGATACTTTTAAATACAGCTAAACCAATGATATATCAAATTTTAATAGCCAAACTATGACCAAAGCCAAGGACTTAAAGTACCAGTGCCAAATGTATGTCCAAGGTGAGTGTGCAGGTAGTGCACTAAATACCATCTAAGGACCACCACCCAACCTGCCTCAAATAAAGTCCCCATGCACACGACTGTATTGGGGGTCGTGATCTGGTCGCACAAACTGCATCCAGATCAAGGTCCATTAAGATCTATTAAGAGACTCCGGCCTCTTAATAAATACAGGCACAAACCTCGCCAGTTCGGACCTAAGACCAGGTCTGAAATGACAGAATTTTTCGGTATATTCTCAGCTGGTTTTCCATATTAAATCTGGGTGGCACAGTGTTCACGTCCCGGCCCGCATTCTACCTGCCCCGCTCCAGAGAAGCCAGAAAACTGGGGGAGAGATTCATGTGTCTTCTCTGCCAGAAAACTAGCGGAAAAGGCATAATGATTCTCCCCCACAGTGTCTCACCTTACCGTGACCAAGCTGGGCCGCTGCGCAGCAAGAGATCCTATTCCTGCCCGTATTGTAGTACAATCTCCTGTTTCATTATGGAGATGAAGGGGTGAAGGCAGGGCTGGTTCCAGGTTTTAGTAGGCCCCTGGGCGACAGAGCCTTAGTGGGGCCCTTCGTGGGCCTCCATCCAGTGCGGTGCGCCCCTTTGGGAGAACAAGGATTGGTGAGTTTTGGATTCTGCCTCTATGCTGTAATCCCGACAAGCGCAGCATAGAGGTAGAAAGGTACACAAACTGGATGGTCATCATTTGTATCAGTGTCTTAAACAGAAACTGGTACAATTGATCCGAGGGCCTGAGGAGTGGGCCCCTCCAGCACCCTTGGGCCCCGGAACTTGCCCAGGTTAGCCGGGTGCTGGCGCTGGCCCTGGGTGAAGGTACCAGCCCGAGTGAAACATACGGAAATCTCATGAGGCCTAAGACTTAAAAATAGGTACCTTTGCTCTAGACTCCCCTGTATTCTGCAAGTCAAGTAATGTAGCAGGAGGTGGGGCAAGTAAAGGGAGAGTCATTTTAATAATTTTATTATACCTTTGTTTGATTGTTTTAAACAACGTGTGTCGAAATGTTAAAGTCCCATTTCCATGAATAGATCAGTATCACCCTGCAGGAGTGCAACATTGCTAAAGGAACCTGTGTTTTCTTTTTTTCTGGATTATTAGGGATTCCAAAGATTGAACAATCACTGATGAAAATTTTATGGCATTTCCTAGGTAAAAGAAGCCTTACCAAGACTGGTATAACAAGTAACGCACATCCACTTAATTGCATTCCTGTGGTCGAATGTAGCATCTTGCTGCAAGACCTGGAGGAGACAGACAAGGACAAATGAGTCAATATGAGTCACACAGGATTTACACAGCAACATCTTTTACTACTGCTTTGACCTTGGTCCAGATATATAGGAAAAGCCTGTACATTGTCATTTACACCCATTCAACTCCCTTTATTCTGGAATTTGGTTATGACAATTGACCCTCTGCTCCCTTTTCCCCCAAACGGGAAAGTCATTTTTTTCCAAAAGTCCTTTCCCTATATAAAGGCTGGGTCAAATTGTGAAACCACAATTAAAACTGTGACCCACTGGGGGTTCAGATGGATCAGTGGTTAGGGATAAGACCACTCATTCAGGTTCAGATCTGTTCAGTTGAGCCTAAACTTAGAGTTTGGGGTACCCAAACCCGAATGGCCACCCGCACCGGTAACACTCAAAATACCCATGATACCCCTTAACCCCTTAAGGACGCATTTTTCTTTCATTTTTCACATTATTTATTATCCCATGTCATGTACTGGGAAGCTAGAAAAAAATTCCAAATGTGGTGAAATTGGTTAAAATAAACGCAGTTTACGACTTTCACTGTGCCCTTCAAATAATATGTCTCCTTTATTCTTTAGTTTGGTACGATCACAGTGATACCAAATTTATATAGGCTACATTGGGGCAGATTTACTTACCCGGTCCATTCGCGATCCAGCGGCGCGTTCTCTGCGGTGGATTCGGGTCCGGACGGGATTCACTAAGGTAGTTCCTCCGACGTCCACCAGGTGGCGCTGCTGCGCTGAAGTTCCCCGAGGCCCGCCGAAATGCACTCAAGTTCACCGGCCTATTCCTAGTGAAGGTAAGGGCGAGTCTCGCGACCCTTTTTTTTTTTTAAATGCAGCGGTTTTTCCGAATCCGTCGGGTTTTCGTTCGGCCACGCCCCCCTGATTTCCGTTGCGTGCATGCCAGCGCCGATGCGCCACAATCCGATCGCGTGCGCCAAAATCCCGGGGCAATTCAGGGTAAATCGGTGCAAATCGGAAATATTCGGGTAACACGCCGGGAAAACGTGAATCGGGCCCTTAGTAAATGACCCCCATTGTATTTTTATACATTTTTACAAAATTAAAACAATGGGGCACATTTACTTAACTATCGGGGTCGCGATCCCTGAGGTGTGCACTGTGCCACCTAGATCCAGCGCCCGACATCCTGCATGTGTCGCTCCCAACTCAGGTCTGCCGGAGTTCACCTTTTTCTTCCCGGTGCATGTAAGTGCATGGCTTGCGACACAAATTCTAATGTTAAATCCTGCACTTAGTCCGAATCCGTCAGATTGCCGGATTGCCCGCCCTCCGATTTGTGTCCCATGAAAGCCGATCACATGCAACACAATCCCCAGCGCGATCGCCATCGGACCCTTAGTTAATAAGCCCCAATGTGTACGGAAAAAAAAAATAGTTTCGCCATCTTCTGACCGAAATAACTTTTTCATACTTCGGTTTATGGAGCTGTACGAGGAGTCATTTTTTTGCCAAACGAGCTTACATTTTCATTGCTACCATTTGGAGGACTATGTAACCTTTTGATCACTTTTTATTACATTTTTTTATGTGATGTAAAATGGTGTAAAAGTTGCGTTTCGGACATTTGGGCCCTATTTTCTGTTATGCGGTTCACCCCCGTTAATAACCGTTTATATATTTTTATTTTGATCGGCATTTTGGGATGCTGCGATACCTAATGTGTTTATGATTTTTACAGTTTTAGCTTTATATCAATTCTAGGGAAAGGGGGGTGATTTGAACTTAATATTTTATTATTTTTATCCTTTTTTTTTCACTATTTCTTAGACCCTCTGAGGTACTTTAACCCTAGATGGTCTGACCGTTCCTACCATATACAGCAGAACTACTGTATTGTAGTATATGGCGTTTTTACATAGCATTCATTATAATGAGCCACTGGCTCATTATAACGAATCTACTGAAACCATGCAGCCTCGGGTCTGACAAAGACCCAAGGCTATGATTGCAACTGATTTCCGCCCCCCCCCCCCCCATGACATCAGGTGGAGCACCGATCCCTGGTTAACAACCCAGCATCGGGGGAAAGCACTGACTGAGAGTGCAAGTGATGGGTGTTTGCTGCAATATGCAGCAGACCCCATCTCTGTATGCAGAGGGCTCAGCCTGTGAGCTCTCTTCATACACCCGTCATAACTCGCAGATGGATATATCCATCAGTGAGAGTGAAAGGGTTATATACCGCCGTCAAAGCACCAATCGCGGGTGTTACTGGCAGGGGTTAGCCTGAAAGTCAAACCTGAACTTCTAGCTGTACATTGCAGGATCGGGTCCCCTCTATCAGTGGGCGTGAAGGATGAGAATAAGTTGTGCAGAGGATCCAAGCTAAACTCCTGTAACAGGTTCTAGAACTGTATAATTACTTGCATTCAAAGTTTCATGGAATAAAAGTATCATTAAAAGAAAGTTTCTATTTGATCTGTCTGGTTCTAACTAAAGCGGTGACAGTAGAAGTATTATCAGCCTGGAAAATGTAATTTTATGCTACATTTGCTCCAATTTTGACTTCTGAGAAGAAGTTTAGTTAAGCTCAGAGTCTTTTATAATATGATTAAAACAGGAGTGAACGTGGTAAACCCAAGGATTGTATATAACATACAGGATTAAGGAACCATTACGTGAAAGATGAAATGTCCGGAAACTGTATAATTTATCAATTCTTCAATGACCTGAAATTACTTACTTACTAAAAATAAAATATTAGATCTCCTCTCCAGACAGTCAAAGCTTTCATATAGAACAGAAAGCTGTTCGGCTTGTAATCAGAGTTCCTATACCGTATTTTTCAGATTCTAAGGCACACCATCAATAAATGCCTGCTAAAACGTCTTGGTTAATATATAAGGCGCATCGTATTATAAGGCGCACCTGATTATAAGGATGAATGACCAGCAGGTGGCAGACCTGTGCACAGTTCAAGGCAGATGTTGTCTGTAAGGGCGGTTCATATATAAGGCGCACCTTTGATTTCTGAGAAAATCAAAGGATTTTTTGTGCGCCTTATAGTCCAAAAAATATGGTATATTATTAACTCCAATAATGAAAAGTGAACAAGTCTGTGCCCTTCATGTTCATATAGAGCTAACTCCTCTCTACTTCTAAAGGATGACAAGGGCAAAATGACCATTAGGGATATGTTTATTAAAAGTTCTGCCGAATATGTGAGTTATTCATATGGTATCTGACAATGTAATATGGATGCATACTATGTTCCAAATTTGGATAGTACTGTACCATGTCCAAAGGGGTTGGCGACTTTTCAATAAATCTCATTATTAGACATGCCTCTGTATGTATATGTATCTGTGAAATAGTTGCACTATTTCTGGGCATTATGAACAAATAAAAAAAAAACAGATATCATGTTTTATTGTGCCCCATTTTTTCGAAAACACCTGCACCCGAACCATCTATATATCTTGGCTTTATTGCAGGGTTACAGTCATAGAGAGGTGACTGAGCTTATAAAGATTCTGGGTGTACTTTATTATACCAGATGTAAAGTTCATATACAGAAGCTCATAAAATAAGCCAGAGTATTTGTCCTCTTTGTAGTCAAAACTGTACTGCACCATGTGAACCATGTGGTTTCTACATTATACAGCAGCCTAATATAATACCCAACACAAGCCTAGCACTATATACTGGCTGAGATAACATATCTGCTTTGCCAAGCATCTTTTACAGGGAAAATCTGTAAAAATTACTATTGGTACAGCCAAGGAATATGAGATGCTTAAAGGGTTTGTCCATAGTATTTAAAGGACCACAGAAAAAAAAATCAGTATTTAAATCAACCACAGAAAAAAAACATTTAAAAAAAATTGAAATGCTCACCTCCGATTTCGTTTAAGTTATCCCCTATGCACAGGTTAGATGATAACTAGCTGAACGGTGACCCCCATGATCAAGTGAACTGGGGATCTCCTAAACATGGGGATCCCATAATGACTAATGGGTGGGGCCACATACAATTGAATGGAGCAACGGGGCACATGCTTATTTTGCCACTCCACCCACTAGTGAGAACAGGATCCCAATTCCCAATCCCAATCCCCTCTCCACGGCGCCCGCTCTCCCCGACGTCACTCACCTCTGCATGCTCATGCTCCCGCTCCGGCTTCCCAGCGCGCGCGTCCCCGTCCCCTAGGGCGCACGCATGCTGGCACTCATAAATTTAAAGGACCAGCGCACTGCTGATTCTTCTCCCAGCATCCCCCGCCTGATCTTCGTGCTCTATGCCGCTGAGAAAGCTTTGTCTTGCGCCTTGTGTCTATGATTGGATTTCCCGTTGTGACCCCGAACCTGTTCCCGTTTAGGCTCCTCTGCTGCCAGCCCTGACCTTTTTCTCCGTCTCTGTCCCTGAACCTTTGCCGCCTGTCTCGACCTCCAGCCTCTCCCCGACCACGAACTTGTCTTCGCACCTGTGGAATGACCTGTTGGCACCACATCGCAGCAAGTCCAACCCACTTTGTGAAGGGCTCTGGTGAAAACCAGGTGCCACTTAGATTCCGTTCCCAGATGTTGGCTGTTGTCATCGTCCGTAGTGGTCCAGGGAGTTCACTCCTCCAGAAGTCTGACACTCAATTAATATTAATGACCTATCCAATGTATCAGCCATCAATGTGGACCAATAACTGACCTCCCAACTGATTAGTTTTATGTTCCAAATCAAAATTTATGTAAATAAAGGGGGAGTTTCAGGGAGGAAGTGTTGTTTATTTTTTGAGGATTCCCTCTATCTGGTTTTCCTAAGGTAACAACACTAAAAACATAACGAGTCTCTTCATAAACATCACTTTCCATCCGTCTTTTATCCTCAAATCAGTATCTTTACTATCAGATGTTTAAAAAAAACCTGTAGATTGCTGATAAATGCAAACGCAAATGATGTAAATGATATATATTAAAAAAAAATCTTAGAAATTCCAAATATGTAGACAGAGTGTCTCACAGTTTATTTTATTTTAAGGTCAATTTTTCAACATGTTTTAAAAAGTCAGTAAAAACTGCTTAAAGGATTGTAGGGCTGGAGTGTGAGAGCTGGAGGGTAAGTTCATGGTGATAAATGGTCAGTGAAATAAAAGGGTTAACAGCTGCCCTTGGCTGGAGACAGAAGTGCAATGACATCTGGGCTCTTGGGTTACCAGCCTGCAGTTACAGCTGCTGTATGTCACTGGAGAGAGTAAACAGTATATGAAGGCACCTGCTCAGTATATACACAAGAGAGAGGAGATCAGCAATGAATTGACAGCTTTTACTTTATGCTTCTTATGACTGAACAATATTATACTGGGGCTCATTTACTTACCTGAAGTTCACCGAAAGTGCATTGTCCAACAATTATGCAATGTGCCGCTATTCACTAAGATTGTGCGCCCGATATCCTGCATGTGTCGCTTCCCCGCTCAGGTCCGTCGGAGTTCACCGTCTTTTAAGTGGTGCATGTAAGTGCTTGGGCTTGCGACACAATTTGAATGTTAAATCCTGCGCTCAGTCCGAATCAGTCGGATCAGCACACCCCCCTAAAATGTGTTGCATAAAAGCCAGTGCAGCTGCGCCAAAAAAGGATTGTGTGCGCCACAATCCCAGCACAGACACTTCTTAAATACCTGTGCAAGCCGTGTAATACCCGAAAAAGGTGCACAGTCCGACCAAAGCGAACAGCGTGACGCATAGTAAATGAGCCCCATTATCTCCTAGGTGCAGATTAGGAACTTAATTTGTGATCACTTCCATGTAACCCCATGTATTCTACACTGTGCCTTAATATGAATAATGATTAAATTGACCACTATTAGAGGTTAGAGGTGTGTCCCCACTGTTTATTTAGAGACACAACCCTTTGGTAAAGAGAATAGTTATGCCCAGTTGTCAAAAGTAGAGGATTTGGTACAATGAGGCTTATTTACTAAAGGGTCCACACGTGCACTTTTGTCTTTCTGACGTTTTCAGGTTTTGCACAGCAGTGACAGGTATTTAACAGGTGTTTGTGTTGCGTGCGATCGTATTGTGGCGCAGCTGCGCTGTCTTCCATGCGTCAGGATTCTGGGGACGATCCGACTGATTTGGACTGAGCGTGGGATTTAACTTTCAAATTGTGTCCCAAGCCCAAGCACTTACATACACCAGGAAGAAGAAGGTGAACTCCATCGGACCTGAGCGGGGAAGCGACACATGCAGGATATTGGGCGCATGTTCTTAGTGAATCGCGGCAGAGTGCATTATCGTTGGACAATGACATTTTGGGGAACTTTGTTGGACAGGTAAGTAAATGTGCCCCAATGTATCCTTATTAAAAATTAACCTGTGTTTTATAGAAGTGTATGTAGTTATATACCAAATTCCAGGGCAATTAAAGAAACACGGTAAGGACCGAAAAGATCTGGACCTGAATTGAATCTTACAAAGAATTTGTCAAAGCTTCAGCAGAGCAAATCTTGAATGACTATCTCATCTCTAATCATGAGATTGTAAAATCCAGTATGTTTGATGTGACTTTCATCTTATTATATAGTGGAACAATGTTTTTACTTACAGTATATATCGGCACTGATTCATTCATCCCATAGTAAAGAGGAAAAGAATGTGATAAACAAGTGCCACTACTACTGTGGATACTTACCCAGGCATATGGTATATAGCTATATAGTATATAGCTGCCATAGTTGTCTAATGTGTTTTGAAAGCCTTTTTAACCTAATAAGGGGATGAATCGTGAATTTGATGTAGAATCTGTTTCTAATTACAATGTTATTCCCCATGAAGCAATAGCCATCTTGGCTTCTTCAGAAATGGAACTTTTATTAAACATGTCAATAGTTTCAAAGCAAAGCTTTGTGTCAAGATTTTCCATATGTGCTGTATATGTTTCCCAGTCAAGTTGTCTATGATTTCCAAGCACTAATGCTTACTGTAACATCTCTTACCAGAAATATGGATTCTCTAAATGTCAGTCAGTATGGCTACACCAGAATCTGAAGTCTAAAGAGTGTAATAATTCTTCACCCCTATCCCCTGTAATGTGGTATGGATTTCCCAGGTTGTGGTCCCCAGAAGAGTCATTGGTGATCAGAGAGATTAGTTTCATTGGCATAGACAGAAAAAGAAAAGTCTATGGCCAAGCAAGAGGGCATCTTCTACACCTAGAGGAAAGACGGTTCCACCCTCACTTATAGACAGGGGACATCCTCTACACCTAGAGGAGAGGCAGTTCTACCATTGCCATAGACTGGCACATTCTCTAGGGCTAGAGTAGAGGGAGTTCTACCATCACCTTAGACAGGGAGCATCCGCTACACCTAGAGGAGAGGCAGTTCTACCATCACCATGGATATGGGGCATCCTCTACATCAAGAGGAGAAACACTTCTATCATTGCCATAGACAGAGGGCACCTGTACACCTAGAGGAGAGGGAGTTCTACTATCACCATAGACAAGGAGAATTCTCCATGCCTAGAAGACCGGCGGTTCTACCATCACCACAGACCGGAGCATCCTCTACGTTTAGGCAAAAGGCATTTGTACCTTCACCATAGATAGGGGGCATCCCCCTATGCCTAGAGAGAAGACAGTTCTACTATCACCATAGACAAGTGTCATCCTCTATGCCTAGAGGAGAGACCATTCTACCATCACCATAGACAGGAGGCATCCACTGAGCCTAGAGGACAGACAGCTCTACCATGACCATAGACAAGGGGCATCCTCTATGTGTAGAGGAGAGGTGACTCTACCATCGCTATAAACAGGGGACATCCTCTACACCAAGAAGAGAGACAGTTCACCATCGCCATGGACAGGGGGCATCCTCTACATCAAGAGGAGAAACACTTCTATCATTGCCATAGACAGCGGGCATCCTCTACACCTAAAGGAGAGGTGGTTCTACCTTTACCAGAGACAGGGAGCATCCTCTACGTTTAGGGAGTTGTACCTTCACCATAGATAGGGGGCATCCACTATGCCTAGAGGGTAGACAGTTCTACTATCACCATAGACAGGGGGCATCCTCTACTGCTAAAGGAGAGGAGGTTCTACCATCACCATAGACAGGGGGATCCTCTACACCTAGAGGAGAGGGAGTTCTATCATCGCGATAGACAGGGGACATCCTCTACACCTAGAGGAGAGGGAGTTCTATCATCACCATAGACAGGGGGCATCCTCTACACCTAGAGGAGAGGAGGTTCTATCATCACCATAGACAGGGGGCATCCTCTACACCTATAGGAGACGGAGTTCTATCATCGCTATAGACAGGGGACATCCTCTATACCTAGAGGAGAGGAGGCTCTACCATCACCATAGACAGGGGGCATCCTCTACACCTAGAGGAGAGGAGGCTCTACCATCACCATAGACAGGGGGCATCCTCTACACCTAGAGGAGAGGAGTATCTACCATCACCATAGACAGGGGGCATCCTCTACACCTAGAGGAGAGGAGTATCTACAATCACCACAGACAGGGGGAATTCTCTACACCTAGAGGAGAGGTGGTTTTACCATCACCATAGATAGGTGGCATCTTCTACACCTAGAGGAGAGACAGTTCTACCATCACCATAGACAGGGGGCATCCTCTACACCTAGAGGACAGGTGGTTCTTCCATCACCATAGACAGGGGCATCCTCTACACCTAGAGGAGAGGCGGCTCTACCATCACCAAAGACAGGGGGCATCCTCTACACCTAGAGGAGAGGTGGTTCTACCATCACCATAGACAGGGGGCATCCACTACACCTAGAGGAGAGGAGGTTCTACCATCACCATAGACAGGGGCATCTTCTACGCCTAGAGGAGAGGGGATTCTATCATCACCATAGACAGGGGGCATCCCCTACACCTAGAGGAGAGGTGATTCTATCATCAACATAGACAAGGGCATCCTCTACACCTAGAGGAGTGGTGATTCTACCATCACCATAGACAGGAGGCATCCTCTACACCTAGAGGAGAGGAGGTTCTACCATCACCATAGACAGGGGACATCCTCTACACCTAGAGGAGAGGAGGTTCTACCATCACCATAGACAGGGGGGCATCCACTACACCTAGAGGAGAGGAGGTTCTACCATCACCATAGACAAGGATTCTTTACTGTAAAAGCAATGAAACTGTAGAACTCCTTGCCATAGGATGCTATAACGGCTTATAAATACGATACGTTCAAGAGGGGTTTGGATGATTCATAGTTTAGACTTGATGGATCTAAATCTTTTTTCAATCTTATCTACTATGAAGCGATGAAAGGTCAAGGTTCAGAGCCCAGAACGCAACAGCAGATACCAGGCAAATAATTCTCAGGGGTTCGGCAGCAATAATATCAAGGTCAAGATCAACCGAGACCGTAGACAGTACCACAGGAAATCTACGCCAGTTAAGGGAATAAACTGCAATCTGCCAGCAAACCAGGGGAGGAACATATCTCTATAAATAAGCTTGACATCATCTTTTGTACCAGAAGACATCTGAGAACTCAGAAATAGCAGTAATGAGAAAAGTACTATCTTTAAACTAGATCTATAAAGCCACAACAATCTGTATTCAAAGGAGTGTCCAAACACAAAGTGTAGACCTGTATTCACCCTGTTGGGGGTACAGGTTGATTTATCAATGGTTTAACAAGTCTTTGGACCTTATGACTGTATTGGTAAGCTGGGTATTTCTTTGGTACGCTGCTGAAGACCTTCATCTCTACACATTGCCGGGTTGTAATGAGCTGACTCCACAAACAACAATATGGCTATAAGTAGACAGAGCAGTGGTCCATCAAATTTAAAGGGGTTGTCCAATTTAAGCACATTACAGCAAATAATATTGTTTGTGTAATGAAAAGTTATTACATTTTCCAATATACTTTATGTATCACCTCCTCGTGTTTATCCACAGGAAGTAAGCGATGAAGTTTCCTGTTGCATGACAGCAAACAGAGATCTTGGAAACCGGGAAAAATTGATACAGAAAGTGCATGTATAACTTTTCATTACGTAAACCATATTAATTATTTGCTGGAATGTGCTTAAATGGGACAACTCCTTTAAGAACTGAATACTCAAACCCAAGTAATTCCAGAGGAAGGAATGGGTTAGTAGAAGAAACCTAGTTCTGCATAAATTAGAAATATCCTTCCAATTCCTTCCAAATTCCAATTTTGGCACTTATCATATATATTTATTTATATAGTGCACACAGATTACGCAGCGCTGCACAGAACTTGCCAAATCAGTCCCTGTCCCCAATGGGGCTCACAATCTAATAACCTACCAGTATGTTTTGGAGTGTGGGAGGAAAGCATATATGGTGCACATGAAATTATATGCTGTTTTGTTATGGGCTCAGGTATGGATCATGTCCCAGGTCCTGCTTTCATATATGTAATATAACATAAGGACCAATACAGGCACATGGGTTGTATGAATTCCTTACATTCATGCTTTCAAGACATCCTAATGACTCCTTACATGACGCTGCTTTGTCTATCAGCATTGACCACTTTCTACCCCATCAGCAGCTGTCCAAACACTACGGGGAGCAGGATATGGTTTCAAAGCAAACATACTGTAGCACATACACGTATTAGTGACAGTAAGGCCATTCTAAGGTACAACTAATGTATAACAGTAAAATTACCTATATTACTAGTTTTCGCCCTTCTCTTCAGTTTCCTATTTTATAATTGGATATCATGTTTGTCTATTTTTTGAATATTTTGATATAAATTAAAAACCTCCATGGAAAAGTCTGGAAATCTGATAATAAAGCTTGTGTCTTTGCTTCATCATTGATAATTTCTTAAATGTAACTTTACTGGCCATACAAATGCCCCTATACAGACAGTCCCTGGGTTACATAAAAGATAGGTTCCATAGGTTTTGTGCTTAAGTTGAATTTGTATGTAAGTCGAAATTGTATATTTTATAATTGTAGATCCAGACAAGAAAATTTTTTTGCCCCAGTGACAATTGGAGTTTCAAAATTTTTTGCCATAATAGGACCAAGGATTATCAATAAAGCTTCATTACAGACACCTTACAGATGATCACAGTGGCAGAGGGGTCCATCTTTAACTAGGGGTCGTCTGTAAGTCGGGTGCCTGTATTGGATCTTATCTTTGTTTTAGCCGGAGTGGGGCTGGAGCGGGTATGGAGGAGCGGGGCTGGAGCGGGGCTGGAGCGGGCATGGAGGAGCGGAGCGGGGGCTGGAGCGGGCATGGAGGAGCAGAGCGGGGGCTGGAGCGGGCATGGAGGAGCGGGGGCTGGAGCGGGAATGGAGAATGGAGGAGTGGAGTGGGGCTGGAGGGAGGCTGGAGCGGGCATGGTGGAGCGGAGAGGGGGCTGGAGCGAAACGGAGCTGGCATGGAGGAGAGGAGCGTGAGCTGGACCAACAGCACAGAAAGAACACAGTGAAGAACACATTGCAGATGTTCCCGAACATCTGCTAACTTATCAGAAGACATACGCGCCGAATGGTGTTCTTCACAATAGTATGTGAAGAACAATATGTGTGAAGAACACATTGCAGATGTATGGAAACATCTGCAATGTGTTCTTCACACATATTGTTCTTCACATACTATTGTGAAGAACACTGTTCGGCATGCGTGTCTGCGGATAAGTTAGCAGATGTACGGAACATCTGCAATGTGTTCTTCACTGTGTTCTTTCAATGTGTTCTTTCTGTGAAAACATCTGCAAACATCTGCAATGTGTTCTTCTTTAGTGTTCTTTCAATGTGTTCTTTCAGTGAAAAATGCTCGAGTCTCCCATTGACTTCGTTATTCGATACAAGCACTCGAGCATCAGGAAAAGTTCGACCCGAGTAACGAGCACTCGAGCATTTTAGAGCTCGCTCATCTCTAGAAGCAACCAAACCCACTTTCATGGGAGAAGGGGTGGAACATCAAGATGAGAAGCTGCGGCTAGCTGTAGACCATTCTACATTCACATCTCTGCTGTATGGATACGTCAGTACGAAGGCTAGGATGCATCCCACTATATGTCCATACAGTACGATGTGTACTGGCCCTTGTACCGATGTATCCATACAACAGAGGGCTACATCAATGTGAATGTAGAATTGTCTACAGACATCCTCAGGTAAGTCAGGCCCGTCACTAATGTACTTGCGGGCTGATTTGCGTGTTCGTAAAAGATGGTTATCACTGCGTTGCTTCCCTAGTTTGTAGTCAGAAGACCCTTACTCAACATTTGGCATCTGAGAAACTCCTTGTACAAATACACACACAATGTGGAGCCATGGACTAAGGAAGCTTTATTATATGATTGTGCCATCCAATGTTTTTCTTTTCTATGGTGATTTCATGGTTAATAAGAACCGATATGGCACATAACAAGTCAATACTTGTCTATGACAAGCATCAAAGTGTGCCGGGAAGTTTATCTCTAGGGGGTAGCCCGTGGTAAGAGACATGTGTTGTGCAGGTCTCACTAGGCAGCTGCTTCATTACAACTGAAAAGGGAGAGCAGCAGAAGTGAAGCGACTGTCTGACCGGCCTCTCATAGCTGAATAAACAATATAGATCGACCTGAGCTGATAAGCGTAAGAATAGGAAGGAACAGGATATAAAAAGTAAGCAAGACATCTTCAACCACATACACAGCAGAACCACATAGATCATGTACATGTAACTCTGCACTACTGGCAAAATATCACTGTTCACACTGCGAGGATACAGCAGCTGGAGAGGAGGAGGTATATACACTGCTCACCCCTCCCCTCTCCACTTGGCACCCAGCCATAAATACAGGAAAAGATGGAGCATGCTCTATATTTTTCCTGTGCACGGTATGGTACGATGGCTATGGGGACGTATTTCCAATATACCTCCCCTAATGGAAGTGTAAATGGGGCCTTAGGCCTTAGTGTCTCTGACACTCTTATTCCAGTGACTGTCTCCATCTCGGGCACTCTTATTCCAGTGACTGTCAGTCTCGGGCACTCTCATTCCAGTGACTGTCAGTCTCAGGCACTCTCATTCCAGTGACTGTTGGTCTTAGGCACTCTCATTCCAGTGACTTTCGGTCTCAGGCACTCTCATTCCAGTGACTGTCTGTCTCAGGAATTCTAATTCCAGTGACTGTTGGTCTCGGGCACGCTTATTCCAGTGACTGTCAGTCTCAGGCACTCTCATTCCAGTGACTGTTGGTCTCTGACACTCTCATTCCAGCGACTGTCTCTGTCTCTGACTGTCACTTTGTCTATGGAGAGATTTATTAGAAGTGTCTGAGATCAGGCCTGTTCTAGTGTCCCATGGCAACCAATCAGAGCTCAAGTTTCATTTTCCCACAGCTGTTTATAAAATTACAACTGATCTCAGATTGGGCAACTGGAACAGTTTTACCTCAGATATTTCTGATAAATCTCCCCCTATCTATGTCTCTATCCATCTTACTTCTCACACAAGCGTCTTATAATCATTGCCTATAGTAACCAATCACAGCTAAGAGCTCATATTAATCACCTGTGGCAGATCAGCAACAGATCACGGCTCAGCTTCCAACTGCCACAGCAGCAGCAGCAGCAGACAATGGCTCCTGTATATGGTGGGTAATAAATGTATTTTGGAAAGTGCGGCGGACATATACACTTACATACATCCAGCTTTATATGTATTAGAGGATTGCATACCGGATATATTTGCTGACCATTGCTTGTAGCTCAAGAAGGAAGCTTCAGTGCACTGAGGACCAAGAGGGGAAAAAGCCGGCACTGATGGGGAGAAAATCTTCTTACTTCCTTTTTGTAAATCCATTAAAATCGTATGTAGAGAAAATCCAAGCACTGCATCAGATTAATGGCTTACATATTGCAGAAGTGCTGTCATACTCATAGCCCCGAGCAGGGAGGCCTGGGAGCACTCCAGTCATGTTCAGTCTTTGAGGTCATAAAATTGTGATTTTGATAAAAATAGATTTGAATGGAATAAATGATGGAAACAAACCCGTATGATCGAGAACATTCACAACTCTACTCTAGGATTGTTGGGTGTGTTAGATCTCTTTAATACTTTTTCTAGCGTTATGAACCTTTATGGACGCAGTTATAGTGCAAATTTATTTTGGTATGGATCTCTAATGTGGCACCCTGTGCCTGCTGGAGGCGCATGAACGTCACTTGTACTTGTAGGTACATAATGTTTTTTTATCATGGATAGAAATATTCCGGGTAAATTAACTATATTATGGGAGTATCCAACTCCAAAATTACGAGGTTTAGAACCAAGGCTGGTCAGTGTAACATTCCAGAGTGTGGAAGTGTCTAAACAGACACTTCATGATCCCTCTAGTACTGTGAGATGCTATGTGCTGACAATGTACTTAGATTATCAGGGTACAGGTTTATATACACTTTTATTTAGCTTCTGAACATTGTACTAGTATCACATGACACATACAAAACGAGAGATGAGACAGATCCGAGATGACATGATGAGATCCATGAGATGCATACAACACACAATAACGCTCTCAGCACTGCTAACTCATTTTTAACACACACAGAGTCAGCTCTGCTATATGCCGCCCTCCCAGATAAAGACCTTATCTTGCCTGTAGATAGTATAGAAAGTCTCTGCTCACTGCTGCTTGCAGGCAGGAAGTGCCTGTATCTGAACTGGAATTGTTTTGCAAGGGGATGGTCAGGAGGCAGAGAGCAGACAAGAGAAGCTATTCATGAGAAGAATCTCCCTTGCCCGACCATCGTCGGAAGATTTACAGTCGGATCCCGGGGCAACCAAAATTGTAAACAGCAGGACTGATAGTGACAGCTTGGAATTATATCTGTGAAATGCTGTATTTTTTGTTAATAAAAGTCAATTAGAGAATGTGTTATTTTGTTATTGTGAGTATATTTAAGAATCTTGTCTTCATGGGAATATCCCTTTAATATTATTTGGCAATAATACTCTGCAATTATGACTTGAAAAGGATATTGTTATACTGTCAAAGTTTAATTCTGCACAGTGCCTATAAGCCTCCCAGTATTGTGGTCCCTCCCTGTAATCTATCTATATAGATTTATGATGTATAACCAACCATTGATGGTAGCATCATGCTTCTTATGGAGGATGATTTGTTGTCCTGGACTGTTACTCTTAGGATGGGTCATTCGTTTAGATGGCGCCTTGCAATGATTATCAGTAATCAGCACAAAGCAGCTAAAAGCTTATGGCTTCATACATTGCATTGTGGCCAGGTGGTGCTACTGCAGTGCGCAGGATATGCAGACTTCTGCTTCTGGTCCTATATACTAGGCTGATCGATGCAGGGCCCAGATGTCAGACAATAGTTGTCAGTTCCTGACGAACCCTTTAACTGTTTAGTCTGGTATTTTCCACTACCAATATTATGAAGAAAAAGCAGAAGAACCCATTCCAATGAATACTTTCCCTTTAGAACAGGGTTGATTTATAGATGATATCAGTTACTTCCCAATAGAAAAGGGAACCAGTAAAAACAATTAAAAGTACTTTAACTCCTTAAGGACGCAGCCATTTTACAGTTTAAGGCTATATTCACACTGCCGTTGCCCGCCCGTACCGTACCGTAGCGGGCAACGGCAGTGTACGGGGAGAGGAGGAGGAGGTGAGCGCAGCTCACCCCCGCCCCTCTCCATAGCAACCTATGGCGCACGGCCCCGTATTACGGGAAAAGATAGGACAGGTCCTATCTTTTTCCCGGGTACGGAACGGTACGGTGCCGCACGTGTGCTGCACCGTACCGCTCCCGTAGGGTGCCGTGCGCCCATAGGAGTGTATGGAGGACGTATATCGGCCGTATATACGTCGGCCGTATATACGTCCTCCATACGTTCGTGTGAATGTAGCCTTAGGCTCAGTCCTATTTTTTGGATTCTGACTTACGCCGCTTTATATGGTTATAACTTTTGAAAACTGTTACTTATCAAAGTGATTCTGAGATTGTTTTTTTTTCCCCACGTGTTGTACTTCATTTTAGTGTAAATTTTGGCTGACAAGTTTTATTTATTTACAAAAAATAAAATTAAAAATGATGAATTTTTTAAAAAATTTTCCATTTTTCGAAATTCTAAATCATTGTGTTTACAGGCAGATCGATTGACCACCTAAATAAATTGCTGAATAACATTTCCCATTTGTCTACTTTACATTTTCATCATTTTTGAAATGTCTGGATAATTTATTTTGATGTTACGCGGCTTACAAATCAAATATCGGTTTTCCATATTTTCAGAATTGACCATTTTGGGGATAAATACTGTTTTGAATGAAATTTTACATATTTAGCATCAAAACCCCCCTATATAACCAACCCCTCAAACTATCTGAAACAGCTTTTAAGAAGATTGTTAACCCCTTGAGTTCTTCATAGTAATTGAATCAAAATGGAGGTGAAATTTAGAATGATCAAATTGTGCTGGTTATACGTTCATTTAGCCCTAAAATTTTCACATATCCACGGAGAGGCGCATGAGGGAAGGAGGGACCTGCAGCTGCCAGTATTTTAGTTTCCTCATTGACCCCTTTTGTAGGCTATAAAATTTTCGGTTTTTCATTATTGGGCCATGTGACAGCATTTTGTTTGCGGGATGAGATGCTTTTTCCAGTTGGAGTTACCAAGTGGAGTTGGTATCTCCTATTGTTGAAATTTATCTTTATTCTATGGGTCAATACGATTACTGGGATACTAGACATGAATATTTTTTCTTGCATTTTACTAAATTTGCCAAATAAAACCTAATGTGGGGAAAAATCTATCATTTTTGCATTGCCGTCTTCCAATTGGCATAACATTTTAACTTGTTTTGCTACAGAGCTGGTTGGTGGCTTGTTTTTTTGTGGGAGATGTTGTACTTTTCAACAGTATCATTCTGGAGTACATACGTTTTTTTGATCACTTTTCATTGCATTTTTTGTGGGATTCAATAGGTAAAAATCATTCATCGTGCGGGTTCAATAATTATTTACTTTTATTCTAAGGGTTGTTACAGACGCGTTGATACTATATATGTGGGGTTTGTGTTATGATATATCAGACGCTCAGCGCCAAAAGGTTAAATTACAAAAGTAATATATTACACATTTAACACTGTTAACCCTCCCGGATATGTTAGGGAACTGGCCCGTTCCACACTTGCGATGAACTCGCATCACACTCGCAACGCATGCTGCCGGAAACGCACGGCCCGAACGCTGCACCGCGGGAGTGAACTGACATGCTGAGTTCACCCCCGCGGTGCAGCGTTCGGGCCGCGCGTTTCCGGCAGCATGCGTTGCGAGTGTGATGTGGAACGGGCCTAAAAGGGGTGTTCTCATCTGGACATGCACATTTAATTTAATTCATCTGCCATATACAAACAATTCTTCAAATGGATGCCATTAAAAAAAAATTCACTATTTCGACCATCTCTGTAAGCTTTGCACTAGTAATTAAATGAGAGAACAGTCTAACACTAAACCATATACCACAAAATCCCACATAGCAATGGCTTTTGATACCTAACAGGGCTCAGTTCACACCTGCCTTGGCCTTTTCTGAGAGTATAACTACGAACAGAAGGTGACTTCTGAATTGACTTCAATGTATGAAAGGTTTCCTTCTGCTAAACTTTCATAATAATATCGGAAAAAGGACAATGGCTGCTGACAATGGGGAGTAGGAGCCTGCCGAACGCAGGCGTTAACTCAGACTAATAGTAAAGAATAAAAAGACATAAAATAGCCCCATAAACACATAAAACAGACTGAATGTCGAATGATGAGCTATCTACATAACCAGTGGCCCTACTTGGATAATGCATGATCCTTATTGACCGGCTTTCCTCCTGGGTATATCCTGGAAGTCGGCAATTCAGATATATACCAGCTGTGGTCACTGATGTTTCCTGGAAGGATAAAATACGGCCATGACATAAATCAATATCCTGAATAAATACCCTGATCCTTAGTCTTACAGCAGAATGCATGGACATGAGGTGGTTATGCATCAAATAATACAGGTCTGAGACCCAGATGCTTGTCTATGGGGTATATTACTAAGCCTAGGGGGGAAATAATTTTATTAGAACAAAGAGCACTGGGTAACATTCAGGTTACAATAGGTGGTTTCTTGTCACTACAATATAAATGATAATGATAAAAATAACAAATATTTTATTGTTATTAATATTATTATTTTCATCGTCTAATTAATTATTTGGTTATATCAATAAATTATTATTTTTAAAAATGTATTATACCGGTTGATTTTATAGAATAAGTACTCGCACAAAAGAAACCAGACCCTCAATATTTTTATTGCATTTTGATGCTTCTCTGTAACTGGATGATGCACAGAAGCCACAGGCTTCATCCTCCATCTATTCTGTTATCCCTTTAAGCCTGAGCACGGGGCTGTGACTTGACTGACTGTCAATTAGCGCAACTAATTAGATGCTATAAACTTTTCTATTGGTTTTGGTTAAAATCAGACATGCAGTGATATGGAAAAGTATATGCCCCTATCCAGCTGTCAGCTTCTGTAGCATGCTACTATTCAAAGACTGTATTTTACAGACAAGGACAGCCGTATGGATCACTGGATATCTATGCCATTGACCTGGATGGATAATAAGGCTGCGTTCACATGGAGTGTTTGTGCTACATTTTAAAATACAGTGTTAATTTTTATTATTCCAGGATTGTGGCTGGACTTGGAACACTTCTGTACTGTGAGATCTCTATAGTGAGCTGCTCCATAGCTGATCCCCTCTGCTCTGAATGAGTGCTATGTTATTCCCGTTCTCATGATCAGGGGGGGCCCACACTTTAAGGGTAAATTCACACGCGGTATGCCCGCTGTGTGCTGGAGGTGAGGAGGAGGTGACCCCTCCTCCCTCCATAGAAAACAGCGGCGCACAGCCGCACACTTGCAGAAAGATAGAGCATGCTCTATCTTTTGGCAGTGTGCGGCCCGGATCGGCATGTGTGGCACCGTATCCCCGCCGTGCCGCTATTGCTGTCTATGGGGACGCATGTACGGCCCCCGCAGACGGCAATGTGAATGAGCCCTAATGCTCTCATCATTCATCAGATTTTTCCCAATGGGAATTGTAATTCACTAGTAATTTTGCCCCATTACTAATCTCACTGCTTGTAAGTTACTGATGCTTCCATTTTCTCCACAGACTACAACAGTCCAATAAAAGCTTTTGCATTTCTATATGTATTTAGCCTGTAATGTGCTCCCAATTAGATGGTGCTAAATCAATTTCCTTCCCGGGCTGATATCTATTTATAAACTAATGACCCTATAATAGTAATAGGACGTCAGAACAGAAGCCCCATTGATTAACAATGCAGGAATGATGCTTTTCTTGACTCACTTCCTGACTATTGTATTATTCTCTCTGTAACATGGAATAAAGAAATCTACGTGTGGATAAGAAAATAATTAAGACGTCTCTCGGCTTAACTCTGTTATGGATCAATAGAGAAGCTTAATGGAGCCTTGGATGAGCAGGTTTACTATTGTGTATGGCTATAAATGGTGTCCTTGTGTCGCCAATTAGGTAAATGCACTTCTCTTCTGCTGCATTAAGGGTGCGGTCACACGTCGCGTTTAATGCATGCGTTTAAAAACCGGATTGCAAAAGCTGGAGAGAGATTTGCCAAATTAAACAGCTGTTGTGTTTAGAAAATGAAAAATGTTAACAGTTGCGTTTTGTAAACACAAGTTTTAACAGCTGTTTAACCCCTTAAGGACGCAGCCATTTTGCAGGTTAAGGCTCAGCCCGATTTTTTGGATTCTGACCTGCATCGCTTTATATGGTTATAACTTTTGAACACTGTTACTTATCAAAACGATTCTGAGATTGTTTTTTCCCCACATGTTGTACTTCATTTTAGTGGTAAATTTTGGCTGATAAGTTTTGCGTTTATTTACAAAAAAAAAGAAAATATGATAAATTTTTTGAAAAATTTGCCATTTTCGAAATTCAAAATCATTGCGTTTCCAGGCAGATAGATTTACCACCTAAATAAGTTGCTGAATAACATTTCCCATATGTCTACTTTACATTTTCATAATTTTTGATATGTCTGGATAATTTATTTTGATGTCACGCGGCCTACAAAAAGAATATTGCTTTTCCGGATTTTCAGAATTGACTATTTTGGGGTAAATACAGTTTTGAATGAAATTTTACATATTTAGCATCAAAACCCCCCTATATAACCAACCCATTTTCAAATCTGCACCCCTCAAGCTATCAGAAACAGCTTTTACGAAGATTGTTAACCCCTTGAGATCTTCATAGTAATTGAATCAAAATGGAGGTGAAATTTAGAATGGTCAAATTGTTCCCTTATACGTTCATTTAGCACTAAAATTTACAAATTTCCAAAATATAAAAAGAGAAAACCCACCATACAATTTGTTCTGCAATTTCTCCTGAGTACAAAGACCCCCCACATGTGGCCGTTACTTGTTTTATGGGCGCACAGCGAGACGCAGAAGGGAAGGAGCACCCTGCAGCTGCCAGGATTTTAGTTTCCTCATTGGCCCCTTTTGAAGGCTATAAAATTTTCGCTTTTGCGTTATTGGGGCCATGTGATGCCATTTTTTTTGCGCGATGAGATGCTTTTTCCATTGTTACCATTTTGGGGTGGTATCAACTTTTTTTGAGGGCAGGAGTAGAAAAGCATCAATTCTGTACTGGATTTTTTACTCTTTTTTTTTTTTTGGTGTTCACCGTATAGACTAATAATCATATTATCTTTATTCTATGGGTCGATACGATTACGGGGATACCAGACTTGAATATATTTTCTTACGTTTTACTAAATTTGTCAAACAAAACCCTAATGTGGGGAAAAATCTATCATTTATGTATTGCCGTCTTCCAAGTGGCATAACATTGTTACTTTTTTGGCTACGGAGCTGGTTGATGGCTTATTTTTTGTGGGACATGTTGTGCTTTGCACCAGTATCATGTCGGAGTACACATGGTTTTTTGATCGCATTTTATAGCATTTTTTGTGGGATTGAATAGCTAAAAATCATAATTTTTGGAAGGTTTATAGCAGTTTTTTTTTACGGCGTTTATCGTGGGGGTTCAATAATGATTTACTTTTATTCTACGGGTTGTTACGGACGCGGTGATGCTATATATGTGGGGTTTGTGTTATGATTTAGACTTTTTTTTTAGTTATATGTCTCTTTATATGTTTTGGGGGTTTTGGGCATTTTTAGTGAATTATTACTTTATTTTTTTATTGAATAACATTTTTTTTTTTACTTTTTCACTTTTATACCATGGGACATGAACAAGAAATCCTCTGATTGCTTGTTCATGATAATATTCTGCAATACTCATGTATTGCAGAGTATTATCAGTGTCAGCCTATGCACATGCATAGGCTGGCACTGTGCCAGTAAGATGACGTCACAGACGCCATCTTACCGGCAATTCTTGCAGGTAACTCTGGGGTCCAGATCGGACCCCAGAGTTGCTATAGCAACGATCGGAGCCCCCCGAAAACGGTTCGGGGGGGCCGATCGTGGGGGAAAGACCCCCCAGAGGCATGTTAGATGCCGCGGTCGCGCTGACCGCGGCATTTAACGGGTTAAGCACCCGCGATCGGAGTCAACTCCGATCGCGGGTGTTACACTGGGGTGCCGGCTATCAGTCACAGCCGGCACCTCGTGTTTCCCGATGCCGGTTCGGCTCAGATCTTGAGCTGAACCGGCATGGGCTCAGCGTCCGATATATCGGACGCTGAGCGCTAAGTCATTGAGCTCAGCGTCCGATATATCGGACGCTGAGCGTTAACGGGTTAATTAGGCCAATCTCTCTACAGCTTTTGCATTTTTTAAACGCATGCATTAAACGCGACGTGTGACCGCACCCTAAAAGAGAATTCAAGTAAGTTAACAGGATTTACTGTGCCGGATCCCCAGGATCTGTCACTTGTACTTGTACAGGTCTTGAGTACCCTACGCTAGCAATCTGAGATGTCAGGAGAAACCACTATGACAGCAATATGTGTAGTCTGGTGTTCCCCCAGCGATTGCTTTGTTATCGTGAGCGCACCCTCCAAAAATTGTCTGCACCTGTATGACAGCAATCTGTGTAGTCCGCACTCCCTTTATATGTGTTGCTTTTGTTTCCTTTGAGGACAACATACAGCAACAGTCTGTGTAGTCTTGAACCCCTTATGACAGCAATCTCTGTAGTCTGGACCGCCCCCCAATGAAAGGAGTCTGGGTGTGTGAACATCCCAATCATCAGGCGTTGATTACTTTGGAGCACCCCTTCAGCAAGAGTCTGAGTCTTCTATAATCCCATCTTTCATACAGTGCACTTGTACTGTATTTTCAAGTTCAGTTCAAGCGCATCAAGGAGTAGCTTACAAACGCAGATGCGTTTAGACCTAAATATTTGGGTTTGAACAAAGGTTTTGTTGGCTGTTTCTCCCCATTAGTAGTCAGTAGAAGCCCCTCTGACAGAAATCTCTGTAGTCTGTCCCGCTACCTGTGACTTCTGTCTTGTAATCTTGAACACCCCCTTTGACAACAGTCTTTGTAGTCTGGACCTCCCCTATGAAAGAAGTCTGGCTATGTAAAATGATCATACCTTTTCCAGGGGGTTGGTTACCTTGGATGAGTTGTTGCCTTTAGAGCACCTGGGTGCAGGGCCATTAAGGGGGGGGGGGCAAACTGGGAGCAGATGATGTATTACTCCTTTAATGCCCCTTGGTTAAATGCACAGGTGGAGATGCTTATCATGCATCTCCTGTCTATATATCTATCCTCTATCTGTCTAGTTATCTATCTCCTATAATTTGTCTATTTCCTATCTATATATCTGTCTAGCTAACCATTTATCTATCTAGCTTTTTGTCTATTTATCTATAAAACTTCTATCTACCTAGCTTTCTATCTATCAATTAATCGTCTATCTCTCTTCTAATGTATCTATATCTCTTATCATCTATCTTGCTATCTACATATAGGGCCAGATGTATCATAGTTGTGGGACACTAGTTCCACTTTAGCATCTTGTTCTTGAGGGGATCCTCCTGTGCTCATCTTTTGCTGCCCCCCTGTAATTCTGGCCAGTATCCTCCTCAGACACTAGTGTGGTCACACTGCTACACGGTGACACTTCTCTATACAGCCTAATCCTAGGTACAATTGTAGCCTGGGTAGTGCAATGGTTTTCAATATGTTCAAGGTTTCAGTTGGGCAGCGTGCACAAAGCTATCCAGATTTATAAAAAATTTTTTTTTAAAGAGGTGGAGAGGTAAAATCAATATTGTAAATACTGCCCATAAGTCTACAAACACTGAAAATAAAGTAGGCAATTGTAATTTTGTGCCTTAAAGGAAATCTGCCATTTGATTTCAGTTATTATGAACCAAACATACCTTGAGAATGCTATAGCTACACTGATGCAGAAACATATCTTGTTTAATTCCTGAGTTGAGTGGTTTTGCTGAAAAAACATTTATAACATTCAGGACCTTGGGAAAGGCGGATTGCATTCAGCCTGCACATTACATGGAGCTTCCTGAACTGTCCAGACAGGACTAATCAACGTGAGATTGATCACTCATACACAGCAGCCGGGGGAAGGTGCAGCGATTGTCTACTTCTGTCTGTCAGGCACAACACAGTGATTACATTATTCTCAACATTAAGTGCATGCTTATTGTGAGAGGAGAAGCGCTGGGGTCAGGCACAGAAGCGACAGAGCCTCATTATCATAATTTTGTAATTGTTTTTTCAGCAAAACCACTCAGCACAGGGATTAAACAAGATATGTTTCTGCATCAGTGTAGCTACAGCATTCTCAAGGTATGTTTGCTTCATAATGCATGAAATCAGATGGTAGATTTTCTTTAAATATCAGATTCTAGAACAGGAGGACACTACCTGTCCTCAGGTTTTAATAGGAAAATAACAGTTTGAATGTATTTTTTGATTGTTGTAGTTTATCAAGTTGCAATTTCAATGGCAAGTGTATAAGTGAGAAAATCGAATACAAGGGAATTAGAAAATGTGAAAAAACCTGGTTCCCAGACCATTGTATGTACACTCACCGGCCACTTTATTAGGTACACCTGTCCAACTGCTCGTTAACACTTAATTTCTAATCAGCCAATCACATGGCGGCAACTCAGTGCATTTAGGCATGTAGACATGGTCAAGACAATCTCCTGCAGTTCAAACCGAGCATCAGTATGGGGAAGAAAGGTGATTTGATGCCTTTGAACGTGGCATGGTTGTTGGTGCCAGAAGGGCTGGTCTGAGTATTTCAGAAACTGCTGATCTACTGGGATTTTCACGCACAACCATCTCTAGGGTTTACAGAGAATGGTCCGAAAAAGAAAAAACATCCAGTGAGCGGCAGTTCTGTGAGCGGAAATGCCTTGTTGATGCCAGAGGTCAGAGGAGAATGGGCAGACTGGTTCGAGCTGATAGAAAGGCAACAGTGACTCAAATCGCCACCCGTTACAACCAAGGTAGGCAGAAGAGCATCTCTGAACGCACAGTATGTCGAACTTTGAGGCAGATGGGCTACAGCAGCAGAAGACCACACGGGGTGCCACTCCTTTCAGCTAAGAACAGGAAACTGAGGCTACAATTTGCACAAGCTCATCGAAATTGGACAGTAGAAAATTGGAAAAACGTTGCCTGGTCTGATGAGTCTCGATTTCTGCTGCGACATTCAGATGGTAGGGTCAGAATTTGGCGTCAACAACATGAAAGCATGGATCCATCCTGCCTTGTATCAACGGTTCAGGCTGGTGGTGGTGGTGTCATGGTGTAGGGAATATTTTCTTGGCACTCTTTGGGCCCCTTGGTACCAATTGAGCATCGTTGCAACGCCACAGCCTACCTGAGTATTGTTGCTGACCATGTCCATCCCTTTATGACCACAATGTACCCAACATCTGATGGCTGCTTTCAGCAGGATAATGCGCCATGTCATAAAGCTGGAATCATCTCAGACTGGTTTCTTGAACATGACAATGAGTTCACTGTACTCAAATGGCCTCCACAGTCACCAGATCTCAATCCAATAGAGCATCTTTGGGATGTGGTGGAACGGGAGATTCGCATCATGGATGTGCAGCCGACAAATCTGCGGCAACTGTGTGATGCCATCATGTCAATATGGACCAAAATCTCTGAGGAATGCTTCCAGCACCTTGTTGAATCTATGCCACGAAGAATTGAGGCAGTTCTGAAGGCAAAAGGGGGTCCAACCCGTTACTAGCATGGTGTACCTAATAAAGTGGCCGGTGAGTGTATGTCTTTATACATAAGTAGTTTTGGGCACATGAGAAGATGCAGAGCATACGTGATACCTACATGTGAGGATTACAATGACTTGACTCATATACTGAAGCACAATGTGTAAAGTGACCTTGAATCTATTTATATGATAAAAAGCTTATACTTATTTCTCCAAAACAGCGAAATATGCCAAATGTAAGCATGAGCAATAGTTATTCCCTATCACTAGGGTATAAGAGTCTGATTGCTAAGGGGCTGACCACTGGGACCCCCAGTGATTATGAGAATACAGACCCCAAGCCCCTGTGTAATACTGCTCAATTCACACTGTGGCTTGGGAACGTATTGTCTATGGGGGTCCTAGTATCAGACACATACTGTATCTCCTATCCATCATGTGGGTGGGTGGGTGTGGCGGATTACCCCTGTGTTAATCAGGTAAGTCACACTTTGGTTTCACTCTGTTCACATTTTGGTTTTGGAAATTCTACATTGATCATCCTCTTTATTGTCCGAATGCAGTACACTTTGCCAGGACCCAATGGAGCCCATTATAGGTCATTTGGTTCCACCAGTGGCAGCTTTTTTCACCGTGCAGAGGATCCATCACTGTGCCTTTATTACTAGAAGTCACAGAGCAGACGTGAACAATGCTGGACATGCCCATATTTTCCATCATTTTACCAAAATCAGAGAATAATTTCATGTGGTCAATAGAGATGAGTTGACCCAATGGTCTGGTTCACCGTTCCAGTTTGGTCCTGATAAATGACTGTATTGGTGGTCGAACATCCAATCTGGCAAATTGATGCCCCTAGCAACTAGCCATTGCTATGATTAGCCAGGGGGACTCCGAATGTAAAGCACTAATAATAATTATTGCCTGCAATCTGCAAATATGTCCGGGTCAGATGGCCAAACCCAAACCCATCGGGTCCCTTCATCTTTAGTGGTACATTTTTCTGACATGTTAAACAAGAGGAGGGCATTACTCAAGGAAAATATGGTATTCAACCACAGATGTATGGCACAGATGTATCCCTGGGGTGGGGGGGAGTGTACATCGGCAGCAGCCGCCAATTGACTGTTCTACCAGTGATGTCACTGTCCTAATATGGACAGTGACATCCACGTGTCCCCCAATACATCACTCGTCATGCGCCGCATGCGCACCCCATATCCGGCACTTGCCTGTGCGCATACATTACTCAGCCGGAGGCTGCAGGATGGAAAGATGAAGAATGTAACGTCTTTCATTGCATTTGAAACGTATTACAACAGCTTAGGAGAGGTGATTTACCTAATTACATTACTGTTAATTTTTCAATTTACAAAAAACGCATCTGTTTTTGACCAGTTTTAATTAAGATAATTGGTAAAACCTGTCAAAAAAGGATGCATTTTCAAAAAACGGACTGCTTAAAAACGGACCAAAAACGGGTTCAAAACGCCACGTGCGGCATCACCCTCAGGCAACGTTTCCCCAATTTTATATCTTTTTTTATTTATAGCAACAAAACCTGCAAGCTGGAAGGGTTAATTTAGAGGGGGTGCTCTCCTAATTTCAGTTAGCCCACTATAATTAGTCACTAACTATATATTGGCATTACTGAGCTGTACTGTGGGTATCAATGTAATGTATATATCAGACATGTATGTATCAGTCAGGTGAGGTGACCAGACGCCGCACACTGTACAAGTTACAATGTGTCACTCACAAACAATACAAAGTATAAGCGGCCTCCACCCTGGGAGTTCTGCAGAAAGCATCCAATCATCGTCCGCAGAATGAAGGAGTGACGGCTGCGGCGGCCAATCAGAGGTGATGGATGAGTGAGGCGGCAGCCAGTGCGTGCAGTGAGGGGGCGGGGCTGGCAGTGCTGGAGCCGGGCTGGGGCTGTGCTGGGGCTGTGTGCACTGAGCTGTGGGGAGAGGAGCCCGGGAGCAGGAGCTGCACACACACTTTCTGTAAGTCTGCGCTTCTATGTATCACTAGCAGGGGGGAGGCTGGGTGTATGGCTGTACATTCCCTATGGGAATCCCTATGGAATCCTGGAGGAGTCTGCATGGAGTCCTCACATCTGCAGATACCTATCAGTGCATTGCATCAGTTGCTAAGGTGAACAGTCATGTGATTTCCCCCCAAAAATTGACAATTCTAAGTTCTGCTGAGTAAGTAACCTGGACTATACCACTGCAGGGAGGGGGGCGCTACCATCCCATGGAGCGGGGATCAGCCAGGGTCCTGATATTTACTGTACGCTTTTGTATATTGGGCGATAAAACTAAGAACATATACGTATATGTCATTTATTTCCCATCCTCGCATTGCATGATATATATATTATACCAGTGCACATAGTGTCGGTCTATGACTCTGTTACGTTTTTAGTGCATTTTATAGTTTTTATAATCAGTTATGGACTAAAGATTTCCATCCGTCCCATTGTTACATATATTGTGCAATAGGTTCTACGCTCCCGAAATAATATAGGAAACTTTTTAAAGTGAAGGATCCCTTTGTCTGATCTGGAGCGCACATGACTCTGCGTTTCATGTTCTCTGGCAAACTTGTGAGATGTGGCTGGATAGCGGGTAGGAGATTAATAAATCCCAAATGTCTCATTAGCTCCGGTAGCTGGAACGCGGCTGGAACACACAGGGTTGGGATGTGGATGGATCAGCATTTCTCCTAGTGCTGAGTGATGATGAATATACAGGGGATGAGGCCTGTGTTCTAGTTTCATCACCAATTGGAATTGTTATCGCTGAAGAGTCACGGTGCAGTACCTCAACCCTCCATCGATGTAAGAGTGGCAGTGTTGCACGTAGTGACCCACTTGTTCTGGCAACCCTTGCCATGTCTGAATGACTTTATAGCCGTCGTGGAGTGTGATAACGTAGACAATAATGTATGGAATTTACGAGGGATGTGGACGTCAAGGTGTGAATAGACTCCTCTAGATAGTGTATGCGCTCTGTGTGCAAATGATTAACCTGGAGGGAGATCAATGATTAAAGGGATCACGCCTCTAGTTTCATTCTCTCTCACTTCTAGATTGTGCATGAAGTCTTTTGTAGCCATTTATTAAAGTGTTTTGAGCCTTTGTGTTTACGTTGTTTAGTTGGTGACTCCTTTTTTTTGGGATTGGGTGAAAAACATGGCTACTTTCTTCCAAAAACAGCACCACCCCTGACCATGGTATTACAGCTCAGCTTTATGGAGATGAATGGAATTCAATTGCAATACCAGCCACCACCCATGGTCGGGAGAGGAGCTGTTTTTGGAAGAAAGTAGCCATGATTTTCAACCTTTGGACAACCCTTTTAAGAAATTGATTGTGTGGTGACTAGAGATGAGTAGACCTGTAGTTTAAGTTCAGGTTCAGCCGGTTGTATTGCTCTATGAATAGCCAATGCGGCAAATTGACACCCTTTTCTACTTGCCATGGCTATGATCGGCCAGGGGGACACCTACGGCTGGTAGCAAGGGTTTGCTCATAACAGGTGGTGACTCCTCAACTGATAGAGGAGGTCCATAGGACTTTCAGCGTAGGGTAAAGGACTTGTAGGTCTTGACTTTGGTTAATCTAGAGATTGAACACTTTGCTGCTGTAGGTGGCGCTATTGCTTGTTTACATCTTCCCTATTCCTTGGTTTGGTTATGTACCTAGATCCCTCGGGGGCAGTTTTGGAATCAACAGTAAATGCTTTTTAAATTGACTGTAGGAGAACCTGTTCCTTCTTGTTTCCATCATGTTCCTGTCTAATCACTAATTGTACTTTTAGGGTCATTCCAAATGTTCCTTTATTACAGTCAGTCTTTACGTGCTGAACCATTGGAAGTCATTCCATGATAATGGTGGTTTCTGCATTTCTCTATTTCCTTCATCTTAAATAGCTTTTGGGTTTGGTGTGTACAACAGGTTTACTTGCCAAAACGGTTTTCAGTAAAACATGTGCCGGTAGGAATTCTTTCATACCGGTTAGTGGCTAAGATGTATTGGGGCTCCAAGAATGGTCACTGCTGCCAATTACTAGCCATATACAATGTTGGGCCTGACGCCTCCAATTTCTACAATTGACTATATGACCTCCAAAAATAAAGCCTAGCCATTAGAAAATAAAGTGAGCGTGGCCTTTCCGAGGGCTAATCTCTGAGGGTAGGTATTGGAAGCTTTTGTGTACAAATGTTTGTTCTTTTATGTCTCCTTTATCACGTGAGGATTTCACGAGATTAATAGAAAGCCGATCCCTGCGTAGTAATGTCATCCCTTCCCAATCGTAAACGTCATCTTCTTCGTCGACCTTCTTCAACCTCCTATTATTAGAAAGTCAAGACAGCCAGAGCCGATTGCGTGTTATCTTAGAATTTCTTTACCCATGGCGTATACAACCCTATGCCCGCCCGTGGAGTGACATTGTGGTGGCTTCAAGTCAGCTAAAGGTGAAGTCATGTCAAAATTCCTGTCTTATCACTGACAGGGTTAATACTTTACTTTTAAAAAGATTTTTTCTGCATTGCTTTGGTTTGTTAATCTATAACCACAGTTGTAGCTTCGGTTCTCTGATGTAATAAGGTTTGTCTCATAAATGACATCTTGTAGGACAAGTCTTTTCAATGAGACCTGCAGGGCGTCATAAAGTCATTTGTCATACGTATGAAGCCCATTGCCCATGATTGAAGTTGGTCAAGATTTTTCCAGACTTGGATTTGTATCGCATGCATGTTGAGTTCAGATTCTATATTCGGTCTGCGAATTCCCACAAGTGCATAGAGCGAGATTTTTGGACCAAAATGACTTGTGGGGATCACACCTGCCACCTCCACTGATGGCCTTGGGCACCAAAAGCAAAGTTGGCTAAACTGCTCAATTTTGGCAGTGCCAACTATATACAGTATATTATGTGTCATAAGGTAGCAATGCATAATATAAGGAGTAGAGATGAGTGGACCAGTTGTTTGGGTTTGGCCGTGTGACCTGGACATATTGCTGGATTGCCAGTCGAACAGCTAATACAGCCAACTGATGCCCCTGGCAACTAGCCATGACTTCGGTTGGCCAGGGTCACTCGGCCCAACCCTAACCCTGAACTCGAACTTCAGGTCAGCTCATCTCTAATTAGGATGAGACTCTATTTGAGCATGCCCAATCCTTCCACACAGAAGCTTAATTGCCCCTGAGGTGTCTAATAGAAGCTTATTTTCTTGTACCCGATTTGTCTATGGGCAACTTGACTTTAAGGCCGGTTGCCCTTGATCTAGTTTGGCTCGAGAAGCTCACTCTGCTTGCTTGTAGGATTTCCTGGACCAAACTTCTGATCTCTGGACTTAAAGGTCTAGGAAATCCTGCAAGCGCACGCATGGAGTTTCTCAGACCCAACTCGCTGGTGGGCAACTGGCCTTACTAAAACACCGGTACTGGTTTTACACCTATTCTGCAAGGGTGTCTGGTTCGGCCAGAAAGTGGTGCGGTTTGTCAAAAGTTGGCTTGACTTAGGATTTGACGTTGTAAAAGCCAGAATTGTGGCATAAACTTGTAAAGATGGAGATGACTTATCATCTGGCATCTATTGCTGTGATAATTCTGATACATCTAATTCTTGGTTTTTGTCAGAATCTTAGCGGCAGATTTACTTATCCTGTCTATGTGTTTAACGCATGATGACCGCCGTTGACCCAAATCCAACTACAGGGTTCATTGAACCTGAGAGAAACACATGAACATTGCTCTGTATGCTTAGTGGATTGTGCACTTTTTTTATGGAAGAAAATTTCCAGCTTCCAGCACATAATTCTTGTATGTAGATGGGACGATATGATGCCTAGTTTCTGTTAGTCTTGTGGTGAAGTCACATATGTCACCTCTACGGTCCTTATTAAACTGGTGTTGCCTCATTATGGATTATGGACTTTGGAGCCGGCCATGGAACGCTGGAGCCCAGTGTGCACAAAGCCTTAGACAATCCTATTATTGTCCTTTTTGTGATGGGGAACCTCCTGGATGAAAAAGAGCTTGGGATGACCCAATTAAAATTGATCTTGGTACAAATTTCTCCCAAATTTTTAGCCAATATATGAACTGTAAACATAAATATTTCTCTTTTTCTCCTGAAATGTTTCTATGTAACTGTAGGGGATGGAATCTACTTTGTATGTACAGTGCGTGCATGAACATGTCGTATGGAAGTGGAAATGAGGACAAATAATGAAGAATGTAAAGATGAAGAGTTCTGGGCTACGCCCGCAAGGAGATGTCCCAAGCATCCAAAATGTAGCAAAAGAGCTGAACATTTGACAATTCTTACAATGTCTAATTCCGCCATTGTCCATTGGCATTTTTTTTTTTTTTATGGACATTTTGGAGGATGAGCACTTGCTTTCTTGTTGTTTACTCCACTTCTTAGTAGGAAACGGTAATAAAATATGCATAAGATTAAAAAAAAGACTTCAAAGATCAATTTTTTTTTATTTTTTTTAAAACTAAATAGTTACTAGATGGCCAAGCTGGAATATGACTCGCTCAACTGCAAACATAGTCCTTGGATGCTTCCAAGTTGACTGCCTCTCAAAGGTAAAAAGACGGCACCCTTCAGTCTCTGCCTCCCCTGGTTAATTTAACCAGTCTCTGCCTCGCCTGGTTAAATGGTGGGGACACCCTTCAGTCTCTGCCTCCCCTGGTTAAATGGTGGGGGCACCCATCCGTCTCTGCCTCGCCTGGTTAAATGGTGGGGGCACCCTTCAGTCTCTGCCTCACCTGCTTAAATGGTGGGGACACCCTTCAGTCTTTGCCTCGCCTGGTTAAATGGTGGGGACACCCTTCAGTCTCTGCCTCCTCTGGTTAAAGGGCAGATGTACCCTTCAGTCTCTTTTCTGTTTTCCATTGGTGCTTAAAATCAGAACGTCGGTATGTTTCTGGAGTTATGGAGGAACCAGAGTATCTGGAGCAAACCTGTACAAAATTGGGGAGATAACACAACACAAACTCTATGCAGTTAGTGGTCCGCAGTGCAGCCGATCTCTAAACCACCATGCACACTTCATCCTCTGATTACCTTCCTCTTCCCCATTAGTAAGATGAGACCTTCTACTCAACTCTGTCTTGCGCTGGAATATGTGACATCACCCATCGATGTTTGGGTACTATACTTGGTAGTAATTTGTAGTATATTGTGTGTCGAAAATGCTTTCCTATATAGGGATAAAATAAATGGGTGCATGAAGACTTATGGATAGGTCAAGCACTGGAAAGCTTACCCACCACACTAGCCAAGCGTATACAGAAAGCAGATATAAGACTCTTGTACTGATCTGAGATGGTACACATAGCAAAGTGAGGTTTAGAGATCTTAAATGTATGTCATTGTCTATGATTTGATCCTCGTACCCGCTGCTCTGCTACCGTCACTCATACCGGCAAACAATAATGCTTGTCTGCTAATGCTGTACTGTATGGGGCGTTACATAATCCCACTGGAATGTATCCGGGCTTCCTGTTTGCTGCTTGAGAAAGGCAGAAAAAGTTGTCTGTCTGGTACATAGTGTAAGGAGAACGAAGGTGCGAGCGGGCGGCTGCAGGCTGGAAGTGCTCAGCTGCGTCTAAGTCTGATAAAGGGGGCAGATTCCCCACTGATGTCCATGTAGGGGTTTGCTGACCCACTAGTATACATATAGCGATATGATGTCCCCCTTTTATATAGGTTTTTTTTTTTTTTTTACCACCACCCCCTCTTTTCCAAAAAGGAGACTGTTGCCCTTCCTCTTGTTTTCATATAAGGGTCAGGTACCCCATTGCTTCCCATTATCATCATAGTCAGATTATAGGGTTTTAAAACTACTACTTCATATACTGCCCATAACTAGATCAGCTACTTTTTGACCAGTGTGATTCTAGTTATAGTGCCCCCCCCCCCCCCTACCATCAACATCCCATCATGATAAACCAGGGACACTTACTCATAGATCCAGGCACCGTGACTGTGGTAATCTTCTTATATTTGTTCTATGGCCTCCTTCCTTCTAAAATCTACTTTTATATTATGAGCCGTTAGGGCTCTGGGTTGTTCCAAGAACCTCTCTGTACTGCAGCTTCACAGGCTGTTACACTGTGCATGACCACCCCCCTACTGTGTGACATTACAGCAGGCAGAGGAAAAGGGGACAGACAACATAGTAGCCTGTGATGCTGCAGCTCAGAGGGGCTCTGGTAATGCCCCACAGGACCCATGGATAACAAACATAATTACGGTAGATTACCACAGTCACGGTGCCTGGATCTATGAGTAAGTGTCCCTGGTTTATCATGATGGATTATGATGGTAGATTTTCTTTAATTCTGCACAAAGCATCGGTTGGAGCAATGATGGATGTATACTGTAATACTGTAAATTTTCTCAATCTATGTATCCAATACAGAGTAGGTAGTATGAAATCACTCCCTGACCCTAGGAGGACACTAGACGTTATTGGGCTGCGGAATTGCACTGGATTGAGTGACGTATGGTTCCATCCTAGGACTCCTGGTTTCTAAAAATCTCCAAATATCTGACCTTGTGCAGCATTAGAGCTGTAGACTTTACAGTATATACTCGTGTGATAAAACATCCAGGTGATGTGTGTAGTATAAGGGAGGAGTACCGTAATCTGGAGGTGTTGGAGCATTTTAACAATTTTCAACGGTCACATAATTCCTCTTGCATGTGCCTGGGGTGGTTTTCGGCTCCTAACTATGTGCTACCTTCACGGCCTGTACACGATCAGGTTACAGGACGGTGTCCGTTACTGATGGGGCTGCATTTTTGTCATTCCTTTCTCGCTAACTATTACTCAGATCAGAGACCCTTGTGTCCCTCGTGGATTTCAACCGTTTCCTGTAGGTAAAGGATGGTTGAAAGTAAAGCCATACACTATGTTATTTTGTAGGATTATAAAGGCCATGTGCGGCGGTCTACTCCATTCATCTCCGGGAGCGACGAGGGGTCCGATGTTCACATGATCTTTCGGGGACTCGTCACTTGTGACTCCCACCGATAAAGAACTTGGGCCCTATCCTGTCTAACTTGATTGGTTGGACAACCCCTTTAATTCTCATCATAGTGGTCAGATTCTCACAAATCATAAGTTTTTATGGTATAAGCCTGTATGGTCTGTTGAATGCCTTTGGCAAGTCTGATACTGCCATTATTTTTGCTGTTAAAATAAAAAACTGCCTAAAAAAATACATGGAGTATTTTTGTAATGTACAGACAGTCCCCGGGTTACATACAAAATAGGGTCCATAGGTTTGTTCTTAAGTTGAATTTGTATGCAAGTCGAAACTGTATATTTTATAATTGTAGATCCAGACAAATAAAAGTTTTGCCCCAGTGACAATGAAAGTTTCAACATTTTTTGCTGTGATGAGACGAGGATTATCAATAAATCTTCATTACAGACACCTTACAGCTGATCATCGCAGTCTGGGACTATAGTAAAGCATCCAGAGAGGTCACCAGAGGTCACAGTGAGCAGAGGGGTCCGTCTTTAACTATGGGTCGTCTGTAAGTCGAGTGTACTTAAGTAGGGGACCACCTGTTGTTTTCCATTTTTGGAGGAACCCAAAAGGATTAAAACATCCTCTCCGCGAATACTGACTTAAGCCTCATTCACTTTGCCGTGTGGGGGACATATATATACGCCGTATGTCCCCCATAGATGGCAATGGACGCATGGCGCCGTACGTCTGAAGTACGGTTCAGCACATGTGCGGCACTGTACTGTTCCCTAGCCAGGAGAAAGATAGGACATGTCCTTACCCCGAACTACGGTGCTGTGCGCCATATATCGCTATGGTGCCGGTTTATGCCCGCCGTACAATGGTGCAGCAGACAGGTCTTAGTGTGAATATAGCCTTAGTTTGTATTCTGATGTAAGTGTGGGGTAGATATAAGTGGCTGGCAGACATTGTTGCCATCCCATATTACAGTCCAGTCACTTTGCAATCTATTTTGTAACTTTTTCCGTACGTAGGCAATTGCAGGGTTTGCATATGGCAAACTTCCATGCTAAATTTTGGGTGGATTATGGTAAAAACTGCAGGATTCATTCTTATTCATGTAGGATTTTTCAAGTTTCGGCCAACGCATATTGTAACTGCTTAGAGATGATGCCACACTTGCCATGGAGGCATGTATAATGTACATGAAGCATTATATAAACCTTGTAACATATCGGACAGATGTACTGGCACGTGCGGCGCTCGCGTTACAAAGCGCCACTGTTCCCTCCTCACGTGTTACAATACAACAGGTGGTCAATGGCGTATACTGTAGTAAGATCTGATAGTAACATTTGTCTCTGTGTAAGACTCCAAATTATACAGGAACTCTTATGAAGATCGGCTCTTGAGCACAAGCTTCTGCTGCAATAAAGGAAATAATTGTAAGCCTCATGCACCTATATAAATTTTGGGTGCCACGTGGTCTTGTATGATTTGGTACAAGAAAGGATGTAATAAAAATTAGAGTATAATAATATAATAAAAATCTTTTATATGGCGCCATCATTATGGGGAACCTAGGCAAATAAAATAAGATATCACAGAGTGATAACATCATCAGATGAAACAAAAGAAATGAGGCCCTGCTCGCCAGAGCTTACAGTCTATTGGCGCATCTTTCCGAATAGCAAAACTATGAAAGGTCTAAAGAGGAACTTTAACCTCCAACATTTTGTCTTCACCGATTTTGAGAATTTGTATGTTTTATCGAGCTCCATAAGGGTGATGCCACACGTCCAGTCATTGGACTGTTTTAAAGCATGCGTTTTTAAAATGCATCCGTTTTTTTTTCTGTTTACCATTGAGATTCATGGACCTTCAGACAACCGTGCCGAATTGGAGATTTTGATGATACTTGAAATCTCATCGTTGGCAGAGTATTCAGTCTGTGATGCATGGCCCCATACATTTTCGACATTCACGGACCGAAGATGTAGAGAAAAAGTTGGGGCCGGAGGAGGCGGTACCATGGCTGTTTTAGTAAAAAATCTCCATTGACGTTATAATGGGGCAAAATCTCCGGTGTTGGCCCTAGTAACACCCATGGCTAAATAGAGTCATATATTGGGAGGCTCCAGCATTGTTACACTATGAAGAAGACCATTCTATGCTAAAACTGACATGGGAAGAGGCAACGGCTCTTCTACAAGATGTTTGTGATGGCAACAGATAATACATTAGGTGTTCACATTTGGTGTCCTAGGCGGTTTTGTCCATATATATTGCTGACTAATTGTTTATACAACTACTTGTCATTGGCGCTGTAGAGTAGATTTGCGCACCTGTTGCCATGTCCGCTGACTTCTTCTCTACATGAACGTGCCATGATCTCATCAGGGAATGGTTTAAGAGATAGCAATGTGATGGATTAGTGTAGAATGTAGGTGGCTGGCTGCTAATCATTAACGTACATTGCACTATGATAAATACACTATGCTTACACTATGAGAGGATTATTATTTTTGGCAATGTCTGCAAATGTGCCACACAGGATTACTCATCCACCCATCATGGGTGTGGAGGTCTTTAAGGGAAATCTACCACCAGGATGAAGGATTGTAAACCAAGCACCCTGGCATGCTGGTGAAGATTGTCTTTTTTTTTAAAGCTTCTTAAGCTTCTTGGGGAAAAAAAAGGTTTTAAAAAATATGCAAATGAACCTGAGGGGCTCAGAGTCCTATAGTTGTCAGTGGAGCCTGGAGAGTCTTTTGCATAATTTAAAAACCTACGTGTCTGACTTGTACAACCCTGGTCATCAACCCAGTTATAATTTTTTTTTTTTTTTTGGTGGGGGTGCCGGGGGGGGGGGGGGGGAGGTCTTCGATGTAGACCATAAATTTCCCAGGTACTTTGTTCCCGAGGATGATTTTGTATCGGCAAAAGCCTACGGAATCAACTTCTACAAAATCAAGTGAATGGACTTGTCGGGTCTATCGTTGGTTCTGATCCATGATACAGTAGCTTGAAAAGGAAAGCTGTCGGCCTGATTATTCTACAAAAAATTAAAACATGGCTTCCGTTTTTTCCACGCAAAGGAGAATTGTGTGTCGGCAAAAGGTTTATGACTGCTCGTTGACCATTCTAGTCTGAGTTGTAAATTGTAAATTTCTATGGATAATAGCCAATATGGCTACACGAAAATGTGTCCGGTTTAGAGTTTATGTGGACGGTTGGGTCCTGGTCATGACACGTTGCAGCATGACTACATTCATTGGGTGCAATGTATCCGCACAGTACCATGATCTTATTACAAGTCACCACGTTGCCCTAGTCTAATTTGGGGACTCATTGTCTAGAGCACAAATTAAATATTGTGGCCCATCTGAGCTAAAAAGAATAGTCAAAATAGAGACGTAGACAACATTTATAACCAGGAGCTGAACAATGTCTAACTTTGGCCTTCAACTTTTTAATGATGTCTTGCTATTTTAGCAATAAAAATTTCCATAAAAGGTTCTTCCGTAAGGGCGAAGTCTAGTGTGGAATTATATGCGCCTCTCCCTGAATACAATGCCCTTAAATAGCTGAATGTTACATGCTGAATGAAGAGAAATACCATGGTAGAAATAACAAGGTGTATTCTTGGCCCTTCCGTTTCAGTCTGCTGGTATATTTGGCTCCAGCTTGTTTAGTCTGACGTCGGATTGTTTGGGGACATCTCTGGATTGTTGCAGAGGTTTGATTAGACCATGTCGGAATAGCAGATCCGCTATGGTTTAGTTATAGAAGAAAATTTTAAATTCTAATGAGTGGCTGAAGTGTGGTCATTCGATGAGTCTGAGGGCCCTGCCTGTGGGATCAGCCAAAGATCATTTCTATAAAAGCATGGTGGCTTAGTGGTTAGCATTACAGCCTTGCAGCACTGGGCACCTGGGTCATCATCTGCAAAGAGCTTGTATGGTCTCTCCGTGTTGCGGGTTTCCTCCCTCGCTCGAAAACATACTGGTAGGTTGATTAGATTGTGTGAGCCCCATTGGGGACGGGGACCGATTTGGCAAACTCTGCGCAGCACTGTGCAATCTGTATGCGCTATATAAATAAAGGAATTATTATTATAAAAAGTCTTCAGAAGGATCAAGTATTTTTGTTTTCCTGCTGTATAAAAAAAACAAACTCAACTCCTGCACAAACATCGACTTGGTCGTCCGCCGCTCCGAGCTTCCGTGTAGGGTCACTGGAGAATGGCTGCAGTAACAACAACCACAACTCCTTGGAAGGAGCGATAGCTTTTCGGTTTCCTTCTTTCATGGCCGACTGGGTAATATTTCCCCCCCCCCCCTTACCTGATTGGTTGATCTTGTTCTTACCGGTGGAATGGCCATTTATAGGCCGCACCATCAAATCTATTCTCGTATGAATAGTCGTGTATTAGCCACCGAACTTCTCTCTCATTGACCGTAAAAAAAAAAAAAAAAAAAAAAGATTTATCATGGAAACGAGAAATATGTTCTGCGGACGGGAAGCAGAACAAGGAGAAGCATCTGCTTCCATCTAGTCCATTAACCTTGAGCGTTATTCTTATGGATCGGCCATGCTTACTTAACACAGGTTAATCCAACAAAATGTGATATTTTTTTTTTCTTCTTAAATCTGCCTCCCACAGACCACGGGTGCGGCCGGTGGTAGGACAGTCAGACAGGTTTGATTACACAATGTGTATGTGTCATTATTGTCCCTCTCCCACGTACATCCCTATCATGGCAAGTGTGGAAATATACAACCTGCACATAAAGCTATAGTGGTGCATTGTATGTGCAAACTTCATGTACAAGGCACTCAAGTTTGTATTTCATGGTATAAGGGTAGGAAGCATTTTGTTTGCATAGAGACCAAGTCATTGCTGGCGTCTGTGTATTTGTGTGATATGAGTATAGTAATGGAGTCATTTGTACCTCATTTCGGCAGGAACTCTGCGAACAACTTGACTGTTGACATAATGTTCTCTCATGCGGCAGCTTGTATTATTGGGACATCTTGAGACACTTTGAGCATTTGTGTTCTTACTTGTCTTGCGTTACACATAGTACTAACGTCTTCAAATTCTGCAGCTCTTTACAAATCATAAGGGACATATACAGATATAATATTACATTACGGAGAACAGACAGTCATATGGAACAATAGAGGTGAGGACCCTGCTCCTGTTCTGGTTTCCTAGTTTTTTACTTAATGTAGCATCTAAACTGAGAAACAAGACGCCCCTATCTGTTATCTTATGTCATCTTCACAGGTAGTCCATTGTTTGTGGCCCGTTTTGTCATTGGCATGCGAGTCACTAACGTGGCTGGAATAGGACCTGCTTTATAATTATCTACTTATATGGTAAAGGTGACCATACAAATAAGAATGAAGTTGGTTAAAGTAGACAATTGAGCCTTTAAAGGGAACCTGACAGCAGCTTGCAGATCATGTTTATTTTATAACCCAGTGTGGTGGCATTATCCAGAAAATCTACATTTGTATAAAGTCAGGGAGGCGGAGATTTTAACACTGAAGTCAAGTTCTCTCCCTAAAAAGGCTCCCTACACTGTAATTAAGGGTCTTGCATCCAGAGACATCACTAACCAGATCTCCTGATGTCCAATGCATGATTTCAATACCAGAGGAGGAGGGTTCAGAGCTCCCCACCTCTCCTCCTCCTTGACTATAAACAACCAATTTACATCTCACTTCAGTGTTGATTTTCTGGATGATGCCACCAACCAGGGCCATGAAAGAAACAAAAACTAGAAGGTGTTACACAGCTTGACAGTATTCTGTTATTAGTTTATTAGGCCGATTGCTGATGACAGGTTCCCTTTAAAGGGCATCTACTCCATGTGCATTAATGGAACCTTGAGCCCCTGAGGCTGATTTGCACACAATTTTAAAGCCTTTAAAAAAAAAACAAAAAAAAAAAAAACGAGCATAGGAAGCTTAAACAAGAGCAGATCCTGCGAGAGGGGGCACACACCAGTATGTCAGTGTGCTTGGTTTACAATACTTTATCCTGGTGGTAGGTTTCCTTTAACCAACTGTTTTGGCTGGTTGTGCTTGAGAAAGTTTGTTCTCACTTAATTACTTTGCAGGATTTGCTTGCTGAAACGCAGAACTACTGGACTGAGATGCTGAGTTAAGTTCATTAGTTCTATGTTCTGTCGAGTAAATCTCCTAGACCCATCAGGGGGATTTATCAAATAACAATGCAACGCTCCCCGGCCTACGATGAAATCCACGCCCCTCCGCAATGCTGTAAATGTCAGGAGGCTTTGGTCTTCTGTTATCCTCGGGGGTCGGCTACTCTGGGGTACACTTGCAGAATAACTTGTACCTGTCCAGACCGCACCACCGCCAGGTACACCTCCTTCACACTCCTCCAGTCAAGTTTTTTCCATACTTCCAAGATGATCACCCAGTTCCTTCAGTATGTGTATCTGAAGCTTGTGAAAGTGGCCACCGAAACCGTTCTATTTTTCCGCTCACATAGACTTCACATTAGATATAAGGGACATTTATCAAAAGTGTCCAAAAACAGAACTGTCCTAGTTGCCCATGCCATCCAATCAGAGCTCAACTTTCATTTCCCCACAGCTGTTTATAAAACTAAAGCTGAGCTCTGATTGGTTGCCATGGGCATCTAGAACAGTTTTACCTCAGACACTTCTGATAAATCTCCCCCTATATGGTTTCATTTGACTTTTTTAGTAAAACCTGAAATTCCTAGAAACGTATGTGAAAGCACTGGCTCAATATACAGAGCAATAATCTCCGTCTAGACTTGAGTGTTATTACAGCGATATTAGGAGTCGATGACAGCTGCACGGTTGGAGCTTGCACTGAATCATCTGTTGCTTTTCTAGAATGAGAGTCGGAGGGCAGCGGGGACGCCTGCCAAGGTTTTTCCCTGCAGGGTTGAGGGTCATTGTTATCGTGGCTTTCAGGCTGGTGTTTGCTTAGCACATGCCTTAGTGAGGAGAGTCTCCTCCATTGGTCCAGTGCACTCCCGATGACGCCACAGGCCTGCGCTACTGGATGCTCCCAGGTGCACCGCCTCGCCCTGTCTGTAATGCAAAGCCTATGTAAAGCAACCTAAAGAGCCTAGAAAATGTCATGCCGTATATATATAACCTGTGTCTCAGACAGACCTGAAAATCTTTGCATGACAGGCCATCATCCAACATTTTGCGACTATTTTCTTTTTTCTTCTCGAATTTCCCTCTTTGCAGACATATCTGGCGGTACATCCGTGAAATCCATTTTTTAAACCGGAATATTGTGAACAAAATACTGAATACTTTTTAAAATAAAAAATTCTGGTGATGGGGGAGATAGTGTTGTTGAATTCCTTGGTACAACTGAACCGTGGAGTCTACTAGGCCCGATTAACGGCCTTAAGGTTGCGTTCACACACTGCGTTCAAATTGCATTTAGAAACGGTAAGGATGGTCTCCCCAAGCTCATGCATTTAGCATTTAACACTTGCCCTCGGGAATAAGCTATACGTGTTTTGCAGGCAAAACCAGTGTTTAGAGTTGACTGGACCCGAACTTTGGATCAGGCGTCTTCTGTTCGGCAGCTTTACGCCCCTAGCAACTAGGCATGGCTGTGATTGGCCAGGAGGATAGCTTGGTGGATACACCTGGCCAATCGCAGCCATGCCTAGTTGCTAGGAGAGTGAAGCTGCCCGATTTGGCTGTTCTGCGGCCCATCATGCAACACGTCCGGGTTACGCAGATCTGCGGAATGGACCACTCATCACTATCGGTGGTGTTTGTTCCTGTGCAGTAATCGGAGCTGTGTGATATAACGAGTCATGCATCTGTGGTCAGTTTTCTGTCCACTGGAAGCAATCAATGAAGTTTTTTTTAGAATGACAGCAAGCAGAGATCTAGAAAACTGTTAGGAATTGATACAGCAAGTATATCTGAAAATTGCATAACTTTTCATGATAGAAACAATAACCTTTATTTGCTGAGATGGGAATACCCCTTTTAATTGTAATACACCTGTTAACCGTGGCACATTAATAAGATGGCGCCATTGAATTATATGTGGTACTTAAAGATTTTTTTTTCGCAAATTGTTCTTTAGCCAACTCTTTAATGGACTCTAGACGATTTGAATGCCTTAAGAAAATCTAAAGACACTTACTCATAGATCCAGGAGACTGTGGTAACCTTCGGCCTCCTCCCTTCTAAAATGAGCTTTTACGATTATGCTATTGAGGCTGATGAGCTCCTGGGGGTGTTACCAGAGACCCTACTGCTCCAGCACCCCCCTTTCCTGATGTAACCTCACTGCAGCACAAGAAGTGGGAGGGGGACAGTGCTCTTGCACACTGTAACAGCCTGTGAAGCTACACCATGGAGGGCCTCTGGTAACACCCCACAGGAGGCCTTCGGGCTCATTAAAATATTTTTAAAAGTTGATTTTAGAAGGAAGACGGCCATGGATAACAAATATAAGCAGATTACCACAGTCACGGTGCCTGGATCTATGAGTAATGTCCCTGGTTCATCATAGCAGATTACCTTTAAATCCAATTGATACATTATTTATTGCGATTTACCAGATGTAGTATATTCAATGTGTAAATTGTACAGATGAAAAATCCCCGGAAATCCCTTGAGCGACAAATGATGGGGCCGCATCCTGAAGTTGTGATCTACAACGCTGCAGAAATGGCCGGCCTTCGTTCTGCTGGACAATGTCTGGTCTGTCTGGTTCGCAGCAGAGATGGTGAACGCCTTGTGTTTCCTGATCTATTTTTAATGACGTCTTCCTCTCCTCTGTAATATACAGTGTAGGGAGGATTATCAGTAACAACACATGTATCCAGCTACTGCACTGAAAAAGCTTGCTTCCCAAAAGCCCATCTATATGTGGCCACATTGTAACTTTATATAGTGCAGATTAACTATACTAATGTAGTTTCTACCCTCTCATGAGTACATCAGAACCGGTGTCCGCTTTCCCATACAATTCAAAGAAATCTAACATCAAAGTCAAACATGATAAACCAGGCACACTTTTTATCATAGATTTAGGCATGGTAACTGTGGTAATCTTCTTATATTTGTTATCCATGGCCTCCTTCCTTCTAATATCAACTTTTAAAATTATGCTAATGAACATGAAGTGCTCTTGGGAGTGTAACTGCAGATTCACAAGCTGTTACACTGTGAAAGAAGCACCCCCTCTTGAGATTACAGCAGGTAGAGGGAGGGGGAAGTGCTGAGTCCACCTTTCTTTTTTTCCGGCCTTCCTTCCTTGTTTCTGTAAATCTGCTTTCTGTCCCGTACTCCGCCAGAGAACTGATAAATCAAGGTAAATGTTCACATGGATAGGGTTAATCATTGGCCTCCTTATCTGCCTGAAGTGGACAGAGCTCCGAAGGCTTTCGGGCACACTGCTCACTGCTAGAGAAATAGCAGAAAAAAGGCACTGAGAAGGTGCTCTAATTAATGAACTGCTCTATTCATTTATGCAGTAAAAAAGTTTTTTAAAAAAAATCTTTGTTACTTAGTTACTTTTGGCAGAATATGCTAATTACAGAACATGTATGGAAGTACTACAACTTTTTATCTTTTTGACAGACCTCCAGTGACAGATTTCACCTTGCTCACGTGTAATCCTCTGCGTCTTGTTACCCTTGGAAAGCAAACCTCTTTGACCAAGTGTTGCATGTTCATAGCAGAGCCGGAAGGGATGGCTTTTTTCCCTAAAGTAGCTCTGTGTTTTGATTGGTGGGGGTTGATTGGGGTTGCACTTTGATCACAAATGGGTCAAGAAGGGTGAGCACTTTTTTTTGTTAAACTGTATTTATTGAGAGTTTTTCAATTTTATAAGCGAACAAGAGCCCAACATGGGGTCAGCAATACAAACCTTGGGACTGGGACCCACAGGACAGAGGGGTAAGGAAAGGATGGGGTATGGAAGAAAAAGGAAGGGATGAGTTCTATTGGATTACTAGGTTCCATTTAATTTGGTCAGCACTGTTTTATGGGTTTGTGACAACTAGTGATGGGTACACTTAAAAACTGGTTGCTATGTGCAAAATAGACTAATTAAAATTAAATTTGATACCTGAACCTGATCTTGTTCGTAGGTAATGGGGCTTATTTACCAAGGGTCGTGATGCACACTTTTATCAGACTTGCACTGGTTTTTAAGAAGTGTGTGAGGTGTGATTGTGGCGCAAGTGGGACTTTTATGTGGCGCAGCTGCGCTGGCTTCCATGTGACACAAATTAGGGGTGTGCTGTCGGACTGAGTGTGGGGTTTAACTTTTAAATTGTCTCGCATGCCCTATGTTAAAGGCGCATTACTAAAAGGATGGTGAACTCTGTCAGACCTGAGCGGGGAAGCGACACATGAGGGATATCAGGCATACGATCAGACGGACAATGCACTTTCTGGGAACGCACAGCGGCCGGAACACACAGAATGTATGGACAGTGGGGCTCATTTACTAAGGGTCCACGGGCAGCACAAACGTCGGACATTCTGACAATTAACGTTTTTGTGTCGCATTTTAAAGGGGATTGTGGCACGCGCCGGCTTTCATGCAACACAAATCGGGGGACGGACCTGAGCGGGAAAGCGACACATGCAGGAAATCGGGCGCATGATCTTGGTAAATCTCACTGGAGTCCATGATCTTCGGACAACTCACAATGGGGATCGCGCAAGGGGTGGGTTAGTAAATGTGCCCCATTGTGTGCTGGATACATAAATACAGGGTGGTGCAAGTACATTGTTTGCGATCAGTAGAGGATAATTTATTTGTAAGAAAATAAAGTTTTTCTTCAATTGTCTGCCAATTTTTATTGGATATTTTAACCCCGTCTCCACAGTGAAGTCATGCAGAATCCTATTCGCCTTTGAACGTTATCTCCTGATCTGTATAAGTGGACACAACGTATATAATGAGCCCCTTTTAGAGGACATGGCACACCACTTTCCAGTGACTACATTCTGGAATGATCCGATGTTCATTTGTAGACATTTGATAATCCCTCAGCTGGTCGCGGGAGCTGTGATTTCTCCATGTTCTGCGCTGGTTACATTGCTTCGTATTAGAGACTGGGAATAATCCGTGTCATCATGTAAATTGTGCAGCTGACGACTCTGCCGCCACATTTGTAAGTCAGATTTAAAAGGCTGAGGTGTGACACCTCATGGGACTTGCAAATTCGGTGACTTAATTTATTCATCAATCCTCCAGCAATTCTACATAGGGTGTGAATGCTGCGTAAGAGTGTATACAGAGCGACAACACACAAAGAAAAGCGTAGTCTCATCCACATGGAGTAGGAATGGAGAGACCCTTATGCTAAGAGTCCAGGAGGTGGAATCACAATGACATTTCTAGTTTGGGCTGGGAGGGCTTTTTTTTTTTTTTTTTTTTTTTTAAGGGTACTCTCCTTGTCTGGTGCTCCCAGGGGCCCGCGCATTGGTCCATCGGAGCCGTGCCCCTGTATGTTTACAGTCCACGGAAGCTCTGCTCAAACTACTTCTGGGCACTCCCATCCCTCACCATGTCCCAGTTCTGGAACAGGGGACCAGTTCTGGTGCCTGGAAGTAGTCCGAGCTGAGCTTTTGGGCACTGCTCCGATGGACCACGGCGCAGGATACCGGGAGCAGAGGACAAGGTGAGTACACATTTGTTTTCTTAAAGGGGTTGTCCAAGAGGGCTTTTTAAGTTGCTTAACAATCTGATAGGGGTTTATTAGGTCAATTTCTAATGATGGGTTCCCTGTGCTTTCCATACGCTATACATTGGACCTGTGTCTATGTATATATTCAACCTTCATCGCTTGCTCTACACGGAGTGTCTTCTACTGCTCAAAGAAATGTTCCTAAACAATTGCAAAGGTTATGGATCTTTAGTCAAGTTTATAGTCGAACGGTCTTTAGGCCCCTTTCCAATACAGGGTAACATCTGTAGGGTGCTGCCAGTAGTAGGGTGCTGGATGCTTGTTTTTGGATGAAAGTAATTGCTGAGTAAGTGGAAACTGCATCAAAGCTGCTCAAAGCAGAACTCCCAAGTCATGAAGCTTGTTCATCTGGGGCTCTGGTTCTCCCCTCCGGATACTTGGCACATTGCATTACTAAGCAGACACACCTTTTTGTATGTGTTTTAAGGGAAGGTTCACCTTTATCTGACAACCAGTGACGTCTATCCTGGGATCTGTGAGCTCCAAGCCCTCTGACACAACTTAGAGGTTGGTGTATACTCTACGTTACTTCCTATGACCGTACTTTATATTGTAACTTGTCGCCTCCAGAGCTTTAGCTTCACACGATTTTCAATCATTCCGGTCTAGTTTGTTCAGGACAGTGATTTCACCTCGGACACACCCCGGGTTAACCATGTGCATTTTGGCTAAATATGTCATTGGTCTCATTCCTTACTGAAGGTGGGGAAGCAGTCGCTCTGTCTGACATTCAGGTAATCTTGTTATCACACGGTCGGCATAGAACGGGTTTAAATGGCATATTTCTCTTTTATTCGCTTTTCTTGTAGGACAAGATGTAGTTGCATTTTTTTTTCTTTGTAGCTGCTTTTAGTTTTTATTGCTGTGTTTTACTTTTATTAAAAGGGTAAATTGAAGATAAATTGGGCTGAAATGTTAAAAATGATAAAGGGGAAACCATGATACCTGTGTAAATGGAGAAGCTTGATCGTATTGTTTTTGTGATGATCTAGAATTGATAGAGTTAATGCTTTCTCTTCCACCGTTATATTTCTGGTCCCCTGTTGTCCTCCCCTGTGATCTCTACGAGAAGTTGCTAAATTTTTCCAGTAATTGCCGTGCAATTACGGTATAATTATACCCGCAATATGACGGTCATGGTTGCAGTATAGTGTGGGCAAAGTTGCTGTTTTCCCAGTTAAAAACTTTTGGGCCTCCGTCAGTGTGAATATATATTGGAACTACCTTTTTTATAGTTATACCATGTAACATAGTCTGCTTTTATACTGCACTGTGATGGTACCTCAGGTCCCACATGTTTTGGACCGCACAATTTTCTGACCGATGTTGGGGTATAGACCCTTGTTTCATTGGGAACCTATAGGGGGCATGTTCCATTTCATCCATGCACAGTTGTATATGTTGGAGGTATAGTGTAAATAGGCCCTTGAGTGATCTGCTGTCATGGCTCTAGAATATATGTCCTTCTAAGGTCCTGGAAGGGCTCTTGTATACAGGTGTGTCCTGGGTTTTGCAGGCCAAAAGATCTTCTGGTGGGCCCAGGCACTAATATAATAATGGGCTTCAAAGGTCCTGCAAAAGGCAAACTAATTGAAGGCTACAACTCTGTCATGGAAGTTGAGACCCCACAATCATGTTATCAGGTTTTGTGATCCACCACTTCTATGAGGATTGCAGGGCCGGAGATCTCTCATCTCTACGGTATAAGCCAATGGAAACAAACCTATGGCTAGGGTGCCAGAGGAAACAATCGAGCCATCTCTGTGGGCACCCAGGCCATCACCCTAGCACAGAGTTTGCTATACAAGTTGAGTGATTTAAGGCCTCCTCCTCTAGTCCTGGATAGGCCAGGATGTGCTGTGCTCAGTGATATTTTAAAATAACTCTTCTTACACAAGGAGCAAGGAGGGGAGGACAGGGCTGGATTATAATTGGAGCTCCTGCACCACAATTCTTCCTGTTCAAGGGAATCCGAAATTCCCCTTCTTTGTTCAACCGTATTGATGTCCTCAAGACACCAATACGATGGAAAGCTACGGCAGAGGAACGAGCAAAAAGTTGCTGATTTTAAATTGCTGTGTCAGTAAGTTAGTGGGTTTTTGGCAGTAGTTAGGAAACTTGAATTCTAAAAGGTTCACCGTCACTGCTAGCGGCAATTTAAAACTTAGTTGGTGATTTGAGCCTTGGGACATGGGCCTCTCAAACCGCCCATGTTATTTATAATCATTACTACTAGACACTAAAACCTCCAATATAGAAAATTGTTACACGTTGTGTCTGTCAGACAGGCAGGGGAGGTTTCACCTTTTTAATTTCCATCTTTTCTTCAAGGTTGTATGATTTGGCTCACAATCACATGTTACATCGTACAAGTCATTGATTGTAAGGCGTGTGAATATTATGTGCAGTCCTTTCTCTATATGTGTGGAATGTGGGTTATGTAAGTCTGTACGTGAAGATACATGTTTCGAGAGGTAGGAAGAGCCCAATTGTTATTTGAGACTGTTGCGTAATGTTGCAGAGATCTGTGGTCGTTCCTGTTGTTAGTTACGGTGTGGATGGACAAGGTAAAATGGGATTGAAATGTTATATATTGGGTAAATATTGTTCTCGGCCTGAAATGTAAGTATTTTCTTGGTTGCTTCTTATGGTTTAGCAGGTAGACCATTTTATCCTCTTTTTGGTGACCGTTTTCGTGTGGGTGGGGATTGCTATTTTCATATGCAGGACTTTTCTCCCCACCCTTGTTTGTGCATAAATCCTACTGCTTCAGTTTGAGAAGAATGATTAACATGTATAAGTGAATTGTATTTGGATGTATTCATGGGACATTGTAGATGTCTAGTGCAAATGAGGGTTGATGACCTAATTATTAAACTTATATATGACATGGGAGGGGGTCTGACTGCAAACTGTAGTGGCCAAAGGTAACTGCAGTTTGGTTCCCACTGAAAGGAGTCGACCCCCAGAGGCAGCTACACGCGGCTGATCGGGGGCTGCCCATGTTAGGCCCTGCCAATCTTATTTTGATGGCCTGAATGATGACTAGATCATCAATATCCATGTGGAAAACCCCTACTTTTAGATAGATGACTGGCAGAACTCCTTAAAGACGTTGAGTTTTATCGAGAGAAGGAAACCACTGGGTGCTGGATTGATGGCCTTCCCGATAGTCCACAAAAAAACTAAACTAAAAGAGTTGTGCTGCTTGATGGCTTCTTGGCTAATGCGAGGTCTGATATCTGGCCCATGTAAGCAATGGTTCCAGATGGAGACTATCCCCTTAACGGTGTCATTTCCATGATGTTTTTTTGTACATGTATGTGAAATGTAGAGCTATATGATTTTGTTTTTATAATATTTTTAATTGAAATAATTGTTCATTATTGAGTTTTTCATATCTTCTCTATTTTCTTCTAGGTATTAAGCTAATCGTAAGGGAACGTTTTTATAAGAAGATTTTGCACAGGGTAAGTATGTTATGATGGGTCACAGTATGTTGTACTTGTGTGGACAATATATTGGTCTGATATTGATTGGTAGATCTCTGTGTATTTCATCTATTACTGTTTTTATCAAGAGTTTTGTGTGCATTGGACAGTCCATATGATAAGGAGATTAGATGTGGAGAGTCCATTGACGATAGCCTGATAACAAAAACTTGTCCTTCTGCCAGGACCCTTGATCCCCCATTCTCCTCAATGGTGGATGTCCCAATGATTGAACCCCAAGCTTGACACTTATTTTAAAGTTCAGTGTGAAGAATCCCTTTAAGGATTGCATAGTAATCCTTTATATCAATTTGATTAATTTGGCATGACTTCTTTAGTAAGAGGTGAAATAGTGGAGAGCTGGCCAAAAAGATAGTATAAGAACTAAAAGAGAAAGATGGGACATGTCCTATCTTTCCCTGGAATACGGCACCGTGCCCCATGTTTCTCTATGGAGAGGGGCTGGGGTGAGCGGCACTCTCCTCGGCGTCGACGTGTACCCACCGTACTATGCTACGGCAGGCAAACGTTAATGTGAATATAGCCTTACTCGCAGTATTCTAGATCTCTGCTTTCTGTCATTCAACAGGAAGTTTCGTTGTTTACTTCCTGTGGATAAAAAGTGGAAATTGATCCCTTGTCATGTGATGTCACGCAGGTACATGACTCGTAATATCACAGAATAATCGGAGGTTTGCGATGTAATGAGCCGTGCACCTGTGTGACACCACATGACCAGGGATGTAACGAGCCATGCACCTGTGTGACACCACATGACCAGGGATGTAACGAGCCATGCGCCTGTGTGACACCACATGACCAGGGATGTAACGAGCCATGCACCTGTGTGACACCACATGACCAGGGATGTAACGAGCCGTGCAACTGTGTGACATCACATGAGCAGGGATGTAACGAGCCGTGCAACTGTGTGACATCACATGACCAGGGATGTAACGAGCCGTGCAACTGTGTGACATCACATGACTAGGGATGTAATGAGCCATGCAACATGACCAGGGAAAGATTTCTTTCCACAGGAATTTAACTGTGAAACTTCCTATAGAATGACAGCAAGCAGAGATCTAGGAAACTGCAAGGAATCGATATAGAAAGTATCTGGTAAACTTGTATAACTTCTCATTATACAAACGATAATTATTTACTGATAGTGGACAACCCCTTTAAAGTCTGACTAAATCTTTGAGGTAAAACTTTCATGTAGGGAGTTCAGGGACTGGCTGTATATTACACTCTGCTCTTTTTTTACACTGCACTTTTACTGTTCTACTTTCTTTTTTTGGATTTGCTGTCAATGCCACAAAGCCTCGGCACAACTTTATATTTCCCATCCAGAGATGGAATAGTGGTTATTTATGAGAAGTAGGTTGTATAGTCTTGTTTGCCCTAATGTAATATGTAGAGATGGAAACGGCAAGAACAATAATAGGGGAGAGACTAAGTCACAAAATAAAGGAAAAATAATGTAACAGATACAAATATTTAGGATCGGCTGGAGTGTCCCTCTAAGTTGTGCTGATAGCATGTGCTGCTCATGTCCAATAGCACAGTTCCAGGTTAAATGACTGCACATTTGTACTCTCTTATACCCCTTTAAATATCTAGTATCCAGCAGATTCTGAAAGATTCTGAAAGATGTTTGTCTTGCAGGTAACTGCAGCCGCCAACAATGGCAACGACTCAGATCTCCAAAGATGAGCTGGAAGAGTTAAGGGAAGCTTTCTGTAAAGTTGGTGAGTAGTTATGTGTTCCAGTTTTTATCTTTGCCTCCTATTGTTATCGGAGTGTCCTGTTTTTTTCTATAGACCTCTCCTTGTGCAAATTGGAGAGCGGCTTCAGTAGCGCTTCACGTCTGATAACATTCCAAAGCGGAACGTTGTGTGACACCGAGGCCCTCAGCGAGAAGAAAGGGTGGCTGTGTCTGAACGTGTCCGACTCCAGCTGCTTTGTCCATGCTCTTTTATAGATGCCACATTGCATCAGTAGCTTCAGGAGAAGGGCCTTTTGACAAGTCCCTCCAGCAACCTGCTCTGGATGAGTGGACGCTGGCACAGCTACAGATTTAGACACAAGAAAGTTGATCCTAAGTTTTAAACGAGGGACTTGATGTCCGTGTTATGTAATGGGAGAGCTTCCTCGCTGCTCATTTCACTGGCTGGTAGTGGTTCTTCACTAGTTTAACCAGTAATGATATTGTACGTGTAAACATGTACACTGTAGATTCTCAGGTTGAATGCATGCGATGAGCTATACTTTCCTTCCTGACATGATAGGGCAAGTGAAAGTTAATAAGTAACATTTAACCCTCCACCAATTTGACTATACATTAGGCACAAATGGTCAACATACTTGGTGCCCCTTGTTCTGCTCCGGATGCCTCTGTTGCTTAATTCATCTCCCCGTTGTTTATCTGATAACGGTCCAATTAATGTACTTGTGCAAAGAGGGATGTCTGTGACGTAGACAAGTCAGTAGCCATTTTTGAGGGATTCCCAACAGCGTGGGTACCGGGCGCTACAGAGGCACCAGCTATGATGACCATAATGCCTTACATGCTGTTGAACTTCTTTGGTCGATAGAGTATTGTCCAGACTAGTAGAATATGTTTTTAGGTAGATGAAGCTACTGTTATCTTTGCCTTTGCTCTCGCCAATGGTTTGCACAGATTTGTTGGTGGCACTGGATCGGGGTGTTGTGGGAACTGGCAGTCATTGGTCACTTCAACAAGTTTAAAGCTAAGTGTCTTGGTGCTTACCTTGTGCCATGATATTTTCTAGTTGTTTAAAGATCTTACCATAAATTGGTTCCTGTGTCACGTCCTGACTGTTGACCGGTGATGCCAACTTTTGTCCCTTTCTGTTTCTATTGCTGCAATCTGGTTAAGCCCTGGCTATGAGCTTTCCTACCTCTTAGTTCAACTTCAGCAATTAGTGCTTTAATGGTAAAGACATGAACTCCCAAAGATTCCACACCGTATGATGGCATGTGCCAGCTCCACTATTAATGGTCTACTCCTTGGCGTGCTCCACTATTAAAGGTCTACCCTGGGGGTCTCCACTATTTTAGGTCTGCTCTTGGGTTCTCCAGTACTATACTTGTACCCTGGGGGAGCCTCCACTGTTATACGCCTGCTTTTGGGGTTTCTACTTTTATACATCTGCTATGGGAAGGGGGAAGGCAGTATTTGTAGTCTGTTTTGGGGTTTTGTATTAGTTATTGTACAAATACAGTATTGGGTTCCTGGGGTGTCATTTTGTGCAGTGCTGTGTTGTTTGCCTCTTCTAGGGTCCTGGTTTCTGGCATGGTCCCTTGAAGTTGTGCAGTATAACAATGCAGCCCTCGGACTGATAAATATTTTATACCCGGCTTTAAAATAATTTTGAGTTGTTGTGGTCTTTGCAAGAACTTACTAAGAACTTGTGTAGACCATAAGATCTCATAGGAACCCATACATATAGGTGAACGAATACCCAAACCTCTTTACCATGTATGGACATTTTCCCTTCTGAAAATCACAATTGGTGACTCCATTACCTGTGGTGCTTTATATGACTGTTTTTAGCAAGTTTTGGCAGCGTTTGGGTGAGTCACTGAGTAACAATTCAGTGATTTCCTGTATAAAGTCAATGAACGGATCATTATGGTGCTGCTTGTGCATAGGAAATTCATTCACAGCACAAACAGTATTCAGGCGGCCTCCATTGTCCTCACACACAGTGCGGGTGTAACGCGAGACCAACACAACATAACCGAAAACACATGCACACAGTTACTTGGTCTGTGGCAGGAATCTGTCATATCAAGGCACCAGGACACGCTCAGAGTTTACTCGCTGGAATGTTTATTCAATAGTTCTAAAAGAATTTGGGCTTTTGTTTATTGGGCTCCATCAAGAATGTTCTATTATATAGAAATACATACCTATACTGCCAAAAATGTATATCCAGAAGAGATCTAAAAAATGTACTAATTTGTACTAATTCCATGTTTATCCCTTACTGGATGCCCTCTGTAATGAGGTCTGATATTCAGCTAGACACTGTAGGGTAGACATTGTTGGGTATTGTCCCTGGAGATCTTTATAACCATACCTTTGTGTGTGGTGTTAGTAGCAGCAGGACCACTGTGAAAAGCATGCGTACTCTTACGCGCGCAAGCTGTAAATGGAGCCCTGGGGGAGTCTGCTGCGTTTTTGATTTCTGTACTGCAGCCCAGCCTTCCCCTTTGCTTTAATATCTAAACAGAAGTAGGCGACTGCTCTTACTCAGAGTACAGGGGAGGGGCTATGGTAAAAAAAATGCTGGCATTTTAATCAATTTTGTATAAAGAATTAGGACACTATGTGGCACTGATCCATAACGGTTGGTGGAGACGAGCTTCTAGGATGTCTCCCATACACTGCACACCGAAAGCAGAGGGTAATCTGCTGTAATTATGTTACTCAAAAGAGATATTATAGAGAAGTAGTGATCAGTATTGATATATTTATTTTATATATAGCGCACACAGATTACACAGCGCTGCACAGAGCTTGCCATATCAGTCCCTGTCCCCATGCGGCTCACAATCTAATCAACCTACCAGTATGTTTTGGAGTGTGGGAGGAAACCGGAGGACCCGGAGGAAACCCCACACAAACACGGAGAGAACATACAAACTCTTTGCAGATGTTGACACTAGGACTTGAACCCAGGTCCCCAGCGCTGAAAAGCTGTAATGCTAACCACTGAGCCACCATGCTACTTACAGTCAGTCCAGTTCAGCAGCATAAAAGTCAGTTTAGAAAGTGGAAGAGGAAGAGACCGAGAGCCTGCTAAGCGGTGAAAGAAGCAGTCCTGATTAATTTATTAGAGTATTTTGGGTTCTACTACAGGCTACAGGCAGTCCCGGGTTACGTACAAGAGAGGTTCTGTAGGTTTGTTCTTAAGTTGAATTTGTATAGTTTATAATTGTAATCCCAATCAAATTTTTTTTGGTCTTGGATTTAAAAAATGTAGAATTGTCATCAGAACCAGAATTAACAAAAAAAAAGCTTAATTGCAGACACCTCTGATAACTGTTATATCTGTTTATAGTCGCCTAGGACTAAAGTACAGTAAACTACCAACATCCAGAGGTCCCTTTGTAACTAGGGGTCGTATGTAAGTCGAGTGTTCTGTATTATAATTTCTATGTGATCAGCAGGTTAAGCAGAGTAACACCTAGTATTTGGATGTGCAAGTGTTTGCTACCTGAACGATGAGGAATGTCGGTGAATGTCCAAGTTCTTCTGTTCAGTCCCTGCCATCTGGATCAGCGCTCAGGAGTCTGTTAGTAATCCGCATGATGGCACCGCGCCTACCAGTAATGTTCCAACAATGACTGAAGGAAGCAACAATTCTTTAGCAGCTGCAGAAATGATATTTTCCTGCCCTACATCTATGTGGCATTTTGTGGATTTTTTTTTTTAGATATATTTGTGTGTGCATGTATACGAGTAATAATATATATATACTCATACTGTATTGATACTCATTGGTAATATGTTATATGTAAATTAAAATATTGCTTAGCTTTGGTGAAGGCCCCATGTGCGCCTTTCATTGGAGTCCTATATTGTATAGACAGTGATGGAAGTCATCCATAAAATACTTTTTATGTATAAGATCCAATAAATCTCACATTACATATATGTATTGCACCGCATGCCGACATGTAACATGGCAAAATAGTAATGGCCTCTACTATACAGCGGAACTGGACCCTCTTGGGTTGCAGGAAAGTTCAATTCTATGGAAATGTTGAGAAAATTTCTTTTAGTTTTCTGTGGTAAAATCTTTTCAAATCTTTATTTTAATACATTAACATGTCCTACAATGAATACATTAATGGCTGACGCGTTTCGGGCCCACAGAAACAAGCCTTTATCTTTACTGCCAAGAGTAAGGTCTCGTTTCTGTTTGCTTGAAACGCCTGAGCCATTTTCTGTAGTATTTGTATGGACTTTTATTGTATCGCAATAAAGATTTTACCATAGTGTTGGAAGATTTTTTTCAATTTATTTTACAACCCCAATTGTGTCTGGAGCAGAGTAGCTCCATATATAAACCATGCAGCATATACAGGGGCTTATTTACTAAGGGTCCGCACTTTCGTCGGTTTATCCGATGTTTTCTCGATTTGCACCGCTGTGACAGATATTTAACTGGGGATTGTGTCACACGCGATCGGATTGTGGCGCAGCGGCACCAGCTTTCATGCGACAAATCTGGGGGCGGACCGTTGGACGATCCGACAGAGTCGGACTGAGCGCGGGATTTAACTTTCAAATTGTGTTGCAAGATCAAGCACTTACATGCACCAGGGAGAAGAAGGTGAACTCCGGCGGATATGAGCGGGGAAGCGACACATGCAGGATATCGGGCGCACGATCATAGAGAATCGCAGAAAAATGCATTATCAGTCGACAACGCACTTTCTTGAACTCCGCAGGACCAGGTAAGTAAATGTGCCTCATAGGGTACATTTATAGCGACACGTGGAGGTTGTACTGGTTTGATATACCTATACAAATGACATTTAAGGAGTAGTCGTTGGTTCTAGTGATCCATGCATGAGCGACATGTTGGTAGATCACATGGTGAGCCTATTACTCTGCATCGGGAAGAGCGGTCGGCAGTGATGGATGTACAAGTCTTCCCATGTCCTAGTCATCCAATCCTTCTATAATGGAAGGGCACATGTTCTGCAGGGGATTATACCTTATGCATTATATATGTAATATTTGCAGACACAAGAATAGCGCCGTCTAAAACCATATGTCATTATTTAGCATCGGAGCCCATTAATGTTTAATGCGAGCGTTCACGGCAGGATGAACATCCAGATCTCTAATGAGAACATTGCCGTAGCCAAATAACAATTTAGTGGAGACATTTTGTAGGACGACAACTTTTTCCCTGGAAAAATCATTACCAGCGTTTTGTCCTAATATTTATTTACATAATGTATTCCGCACATTGCTGAATCAGGCACGGGAGGAACATCTTTTTATGGAAGTTTTCCTCACATCCTGTTGTTTCTGGCTATTTCTAGTAAGTAGGAAGAGGAAGCCAAGCCATGACCCTTACACCACCTGTATCAGCCCCCTTCAGGCTAGTTTGACACTTAACCCTGTCTGTACATGTAATGATTTTAGCACGGCACCCAACGTGTGACTCTGCTTTGGGTGTTTAGATTTTTGGGGAATGAAAAGAGGAGGCAAAATATTTTTCCAGACAAGGAACATGTGTTTGCATTCAGGAAGGCACATGGGTGACCCGGTGTAAAACTTCTTTCCTCCTATAGCGTTGAGGGGTCTAGTTACGGAGTAATGTAGAATAAACAAACTTTCTCTGAGCCGTTCACGGACTTCGGATTGACTCTAGTCTACTGACTTCATCTTATGTTTATGCTATGTGTCTGAACCACTTAGAAGCCTCCAGGTGCAATATTTTAGTGGCCCCAAACTGATGACTTAATAATAATAATTCATTATTTATATAGCGCCTACAGAGCTGCAGCGCTGCACAAAGCATGACAAATTATTCCCTGTCCCCATGGGGCTCACAATCTAAACAACCTAACAGTATGTTTTGGAGTGTGGGAGGAAACCAGAGGACCCGGAGGAAACCCACGCAAACACGGAGAGAACATACAAACTCTTTGCAGATGTTGAACTGGGTGGGATTCGAACCCAGGACCCCAGCACTCCAAGGCAGAAGTGCTACCCACTCAGCCACCATGCCACCCTACTTTGTCTTTAAAGGGGCTCATCTCAGATAGTGACTGGTGGGGGTTGGTGGTGATAACAAGGTTCTCACAGTCCCTTGTGTCGGCTGAGTTATATTGTGCATGCTCCTTTGCTTTTCTGGCACTAACACAATTGCTGTGTAAGTGGAGCTATAGTAAACCATCTTCATCATGGCAAACCATTCACACATTGCACTGAGGTACAGCCACCATCTTATTGATGCATTGTATCGCTAGAATGTATACTTAAAGGGGTTGTCCACTTTCAGCAAATAATTGATATTGTTTGTGTAATTAAAATTTATACAATTTTCAACTTTTTGTCAATATTTCATGGTTTTCTAGATCTCTGCTTGCTGTCGTTCTATAGGACGCCTCTATATTTCCTGTGGATATAAATCTGTCCATAGTGATGTGATGGACACCCAGGTCCAGGAGCTGATATTATCACAGAGAGTAATCGGAGACGGGTGACACCACCGTGTGCACCTGTGTGACCATCACATGACCATAGAACAATCTACTACATGTATTTGGTATTGGAGTGTAAAAGCCTATTTATAGTACAAATTAGCTTTAACTTTTATTGCATTGACTAAAAATAGATACAAATTTGAAGTCGGCACAAATTTTTTTTTTTTGACCATTTTTATCACTATAAAACTTAATTACGGATGCTTAGCTGATTTTGATTTGAGAAGGGGTTAATAGACGCCAGTAGCCGGTTTCTTGTTGTATTATCTGCTGGCTGATGTGGATAAGTGATATGCATGGCAGAGAGATAAGGATGACAGCTGTGTCACATGGTTGTGTTGTGACTCGAAGATGAACAGAGGGCGCTCCTCCTGACGGCTGCAGCTGTGAGCTTGGAGATTATAGAGATGTATCATAAGTGGCTATAATACTGGTATCCATTTCACATAGTTACATGATATGATATGTAATTAATGGAATAGCTAGAAATCTGTTTACTGATATAATTTATTACTGATGTATACAGTATTATGTAGTTTGCATTAAATTTTGTTGCTTTTAAATTGCCTGCTTTAACTACATGAATGGTGACTGTATGAGCATATATGTACTTTAGAAACTATATTGGCATATGTGTACTGCAGGGATAGGGACTGTAGTAAGAGATATGTACTGCAGGGACAGGGACTGTAGTAATGTATGTACTGCAGGGATAGGGACTGTAGTAATGTGTGTGTAAGGCAGGGATAGGGACTGTAGTAATGAATGTACTGCAGGGATAGGGACTGTAGTAATGAATGTACTGCAGGGATAGGGACTGTAGTAATGTGTGTGTAAGGCAGCGATAGGGACTGTAGTAATGTGTGTGTAAGGCAGCGATAGGGACTGTATAATTCATTCTCTTCTCATCTTTTGTGTTTGTTCCGGTTGTAGATCTGGACAGCAATGGATACATATCAGATTATGAGCTCCATGATCTATTTAAGGAAGCCAACCTTCCTCTTCCCGGATACAAAGTGCGAGAGATCATCCAGAAGCTGATGACTGACGGCGATAAGAACAAAGATGGAAAGATCGGCTTTGAAGAGTTTGTTTTTGTGAGTATGACACGTCCCATACATTGTGCTGTCATTGTCACCCGCTGTGGCTTTAAGAATTGCCAGAAAACAGATCATTGTGCTTTACTCAGCATCTCCCTCCTGTTTGTCTGGTTACAGGAAGTCTGACCCGGCTGTTATTAGGATTTGTATTCTGGGTACATAGAGAGTATGGTGGAAGACCATACATGGTCACCTATAAGTGCATAGGTCAGTGTCCTACCCAGGGTGCAGGCGTCTCCCTACCCAATGGATGCCTGGACCGCCCCTTTAAACTGATGCAATCTCTACCTACTGAAAACATATCCGATACACAAGGTCCTGTCCTCTTCTGTGTTGTGGTTACTCTTGACGCCTGATGGGATGTGTCCATAATCTTACAGGACATTTATTTTCTGGGTTAGTAAACCTTGCAGGAGATCTGTAGCGCGGCCAAGTTTTCAGTCTTAGAAAGCTGTAACTCTTTACCTTCAGGGCTGATACCAGGTTGTTGATGGTCGAAAACAAATTGTAATAATTCATCCATAGCGTAAATTCACAAGAAGCTGTATGTCAACTTTTTGGACTTTGTTAGCCAAAGGACTTCATCGACGACTTATAGGATGAAGACTGAGACTATATATAAAGACTAAGGGGGACTTTCGGTCCCCTGCTCTTTGGGGGGTGGGGAGAGTTATGGTACTAGAAGTAGGACTTTCCCCATCCTATTATCTTACATTTATAACTCCTCCTGTGGTTAGGGGGGGGGTTACCAGTAATTAAAGTAAAAACCCCTTCTATAAATAAAAACCAAGAACGTTTGAAAATTCATTAAAGGAAACCTTCCATCAAAATCATGATAAACCAAGGATACAAACTCATAGATCCAGGCGCTGTGACTGTGGTAATATTCTTTTATTTGTTATCCATGGCCTCCTTCCTTCTAAAGTCAACTTTTAAAATTATGCTAATGAACCAGATGGGCTCTAGGGACGGTCCCAAAGCCCCTCCGTACTGTAGCTGCACAGGCTAGGGGTAGACAGTGTTGCAGCCTCTGAAGCTCTGGTAACACTCCTAGGAGCCCTTCTGGTTCATTAGCATAATTTTAAAGTTGATATAGAAGGAAGGAGGCCATGGTCAACAAATATAAGATGATTACTACAGTTACAGTGCCCGGGTCAAGTGAGTAAGTATTTGACCCTAAAGCTTTTGTGTGTTTGTGTATTTTGTTATAACACCTATTCATCATTTGTACCCTCACACTTGGTGAATTTGTTGCCTTTACGTGTTTTCTTTTTCTCTTACAGCTTCATTATTTTTTGTATTTTTTCCTTTTGGATTATTTATTCTGTTCCTCTCCTATTGGCTTTGAGTTCTGGGAAACCTTGTAAGTTGCATGTGATGCCCTTGTAGTCCGCACCATCACCTGTTTGTGTTATTTTGCACATTGAGCACTTCTTGACGTGTATTCTCATCCTGGAGATTGGTGAAATCATCCATGGTTCAGATTCAGGTTTTCAGCCGCAGTAACCCTACGTTAAACATATTGCACCCCGTTACACGCATATATATCGCCTGCAGTGGTTGTAACTGAAAATATTTTTTTATTCCCACTTATTAAAGGAAAATCCGTCATGATAACCTAGGGACACTTACTCACAGATCCAAACACTGTTAGTGTGGAAATCTTCTTAAATTTGTTATCCATGGCCGCCTTCCTTCTAAAATCAACTATTATAATTATGCTAATGAGCCAGATGGGCTCCTAGGGGGTTCCAGAAGGGTCAGAGACATCAGGAGGAGAGCCTAGAGACGAGGTAGAAGCAGTTTATCATCTTGAATACATTGTGTTGATCTTACTGTCTCTTTAGACCCAGTGGTCATGTGATCGCTGAGTGTGAAAGAGTTAACCAGATTTGCTAGGTCTTATCAGTTCCAGTACAGCTTTGATCAAGACATCTGCCCCCACAGATCTTTGTTTCCCCCTTTAACTGGGGCTCTTATAGATATTCCAGTTACAATGGAAAACTCGTAAAAAATAAATGTTAACATTTTTAAAAAACTCGAAATGTCCCCTAGAACTACGAAAAACTTTGACGTAGATGTCCCATTTACCCAAGGCTGTACCTATTGCATATCAACATGACTGTCACACAATGGGAAATTTATTTTCTAATGTTCCTTTTCCTTTAGTCTTGTCTTCTCATGCATTTTTTCCTCTCTTAAATACCACCCCACTCCCTCCCTTGTCTGCTTAAAGGGGTTGTCAAGGGTATAAAAAAACTCTTGGGTGGATGGGATGGGTTAAAAAAATAAACATGTATTTACCCCCCGGGACCCCCCGGCCTGCAGCGCTGTGTTCTCTCCGGTCCTTGCTCCATGTAAACAAACAGGGGCGCGAAAGCCTCCGGTCGGCCGAGGTGGCTGGCCGTGCCCACCCGTCCCGCATGATACAGTGCTCGGAATAGGGATGGGTGGGTTGCTGGCCGGAAGCTGAATGCAGCGCGGCTTCCTGTTTGTTTACTTGGGGCAAGGATCGGAGAGATTGCGGAGCTGGACTCCGGGAGGGTATCATAAGTACATATTGTTGTTTTTTATCCTGCCCCATCCCGGCCACCCAAGGGTTTTTTTTTTTTTAATACCCTCAGACAACCTCTTTTAATACACATGACAAAGTGGGGAGGGAGCTGTGGAGGAGAGAACACTGACACCGGCTGCAGCTCCCTCCCCAGGACTCACCATATGTTGCTGGCCAGTTAATGACATCAGCACAGCATAGGCTATTGGAATCTGTCATCAGCTAAAAATCACCCTCGGGTTGACCGGTTCGCTTTAAGGGGTTAAAATCTCATTACACATATATTTAGTTGAAATTTTTTGGATAGTATTTAATTTTTGGAAACCCATTAAACAATACAACTTTAATTGTTTAAAAGCAGTTATCGGGTCAGCACTTTTCTACAGTTTTTACCTCAGATTTCCAAAAATTGCTTTTGACTGGGTATCCCTTTAAGAAATGTTCACCTGTGGTATTGCCTGGAGCACATATGTGTGTGTGTGTGTCACTTAGCATGTGATTTTGCATGTGATGTGCGGCATCACAGATAATCAGTGATTGATTGGAGGGATCCTCCGCAGCTTTGTCCTCACTGTTGTGTCACAATGGATTTCTTCACCTCTTTGCACTGTGTATTACGCACACTTAGACATCTGAGAAAGTAGAACTTGATTATAGGAGACACCTCAAATATGTATAGCATATTAGATTACGTATCAAATATCCATTTACTGTTCAATATCTATGGGATGCATTATGCTTTATACAATTTACGGGCCTAAAGCCTAAGGTTGTATTACTGAGAAAATGTTGGTTTCATTCAAGTGGATTCGGATCTCACATAAAATCAGAATAAACCTTTCCCATTTTAGGTGAATTAGGATTACCAAAGTTATTTATATTTGCCAAATGCCAGAATAATGAGAGAGAAGCACCTGTGGACATATTTTAAGGCACAACTGAAACACACTGCTTCTTTGTGTAATATAATGGGAAAGTCTCAAGAAATCAACCAAGTCATCAGTACTTCTACAAGTCTGGTTCATCCTTGGGTGCAATTTCCAGAAACCTGAAGATCCCTTTTTTCATTTGTACAAATAATTATAAACGGGTACAAACGAGAGGGGAATGTCCTGACAACATACCGCTCAGAAAGGAGTCTGGTCCTGTGTCCCATAGATGAATGTACTTTGATCCGAACTGTGCTCATCAACCCAAGAAAAAAATGCAAAAGACCTTGTCAAAATTCTGGCTTAAGCTGGTAAGAGTCTGTCACTATCTACAGTGAAATAAGTAATGTATCGACATTGGCTGAAAGGACACTCTGCCGGGAAGAAACCATTACCAGTACTCCAAAAGAAACATAAAAAATACTGTTTATAAATGCACAAAGGATCAAAAGGGTGTATTTATCATCTGAAGCCACACCCCCTGCCTCTGCAGATACTGCCTGGCGTTCTGGCGAGAGTGCGTTTTTGCTCCGTGTCGGCAAACTCTGGCCCGGTTCCCTACACACCCCATCATGAGTACTAGGCATAAAAAAATTGCGATGGCGGGGGAGATTATGGCACTTGTTATTGTTGAGATTGTTTCGGTTCAATAAACTGGCGTACAAGTCCTGATAAAGGTCCCCAAAGATCTTTGGAGACATGTCCTGTGATCTGGTGAAACAAAAATTGAACTGTTGGGACATAATGACCATCGTTACGTTTTGGAAGAAAAAAGGGAGAAGCTTGGAAGCCTGAGGACATCAACCCAGCTGCGACACACGGGGCCAGCAGCATCACGTTATGGGAGGACTGGTGCGCTCCACAAAATAGATGCGTCATGTGGAAAGAACTTCATGTGGTTATACTGAAGCAACATCTCGAGGCATCAGCCAAGGAGTTGAAGCTTGCACACAAATAAGTCTTCCAAATGGATGATGACCAAAAAATACCACCAGACCAGTTACAAAGTGGCTTTAAAGGGGTTTTCCCATTCCAGCAAATTAATGATATTGTTTGTCTTATAAAAAGTTATACAACTTTTCAATATACTTTCTGTATCCGTTCCTCACGGTTTTCTAGATCTCCACTTGCTGTTCTTCTATAGAAAACTTCATTGTTTACTTCCAGAGGACAGAAATCTGACCATGGTCACACAGGTGCACGGCTCGTTATAACACTCAGCTCCGATTACTGTCTGTGATACTAATGAGCTGTGCACCTGTGTGACCATGGTCATATTTCTGTTCCCAGGAAGTAAACTTAGAAACTTTCTAAAGATTGACAACAAGCAGAGATCTAGAAAACCATGAGGAATGGATACAGAAAGTATATTGGAAATTTGTATAACTTTTTATAATAAAAACAATAACATTAATTTGCTGAAATGGGAACACGCCTTTAAGCGTAACCTTTATTTGAGATGATTCATATTGTATGTGTTGGGGGAGGTGGTGAACATTTTTCTAATAGATTTCATTAACAAATTCTGCTTAGTTTGTAAATAAAACCACAGTTCTCCCTCCCTTAGATCCATAGGGTACACTATGGGGCATATTTATCAGGGCCTCAAGCACTTGCAATTATTTTGCCCTCTCCGCCACCTTCACGCCAGTGAGGGGGGGGGGGGGTAGGGCGCAGCCAGCCGGGAGTGGGCCATTGCAGGGCGTTACTGTCCCTGCGCCGGCGACTTTTCATACGTGTGCAGCTGCCTGCCCCGATACATCAAGAGGCGGAAGCAGTGCCCTGCCAGCTTCATACACATGGAGGGGGTCATCGAGTCATTACTAAAGACAGTGGTGAATGCTTGGACCCCTCCGATCTCCCGTAAGCTGCCAGAACATGGGACGTCACAGGAAGTCTTGAGTCCTGGTACGAATGGGAAACTTTATCATGAGTATAATACGTGTGACCCTAATGGGGTCTTCTACTTACCCTGTTAAAATTTTCTATAAGTGTTCAACCCGTTTAATTTTAATAATTCTGTGCCCAAAGTTTTGGTAATGCAGCTATAGGAAAACATTGATTCTCTGCCCTTGAAATGTACTGCCTGCTAATTTATAGGGATCCAGATATAAGCTGTCACCCATTACTACCTGCACCATGCTTTTGTGTGAAGCTTTACTATCAGGTCCCTTTTGTTACAGGTGGTTAATAATGTAACCCGTAAATTTACAGCACAAATGGCAGGTAGACTAATCCTTCACTATCATCCTTCTTGGATCAGATACATTAGTCATAGGCAGCAAAAGTCCCGGAGGGTTCGTTGCCTTTCGCAGCCACCAGGAACAATTGGATGGTATTGTCCTTTTGCTGACGGTATAATCGCGGTCTTTGCTTGCGATGATTGTGGAATACTCCATGGAACGAGGAGCTTTGTCTCGTGCTAAGCCGGGAGTGAGAGCAAACACTTAACATGTTGGTTTTCAGTAGGGAATTTATTGCTGTTTACTTTCACCGTGGTTTTCGAGGTAGCACAAACCACTAAAAAATTTGTTAAAAATCTATTTCATTTCCATTTGCATAATTGTTCTATACGTAATTTCTGTCTTTCTGATATTTTTTTTTAAAAGCATTGGGGTTTTTGTTTAGTAATCTTATACCCTATAACCTTTGTTAAGGTCCACCGTCCGCAACAAGCACCTCCTTTGCTCTTGAGGACCTTTATGATCATCCAATATGCAGATCAGTGAGCACCTCGTGATACGTCTGCCGATGGTTGACCTGCAGATCCCATTGTATGATCACATGAAAAATTGTGACCAGCTTCTATTTTTCACAAATTTTTTTTCTTACAAAAATATTCAATATTCAAATCTTCCAGGATGTATTTGTTTATCATATTTCATTAGAATAGGTCTAAGTAGTTTTTACAGCTCAACCCCATTCACTCAAATGAGAAGAAGGTGCCAACAAGGCTATGTGTGTGCCGTCGTTGTGACCTCCCCTCGTATCAGTGTTCGGTAGATGCCAACGATTTGATTCTAATGAAAATTGATCAATAAATAAGTCCAGGAATTTCCTTTTAGGGGTCGTTCTTGGGCCCTGGAGATTACTGTGGAGGTCCGCTTATGCCCATCTGTCATGGAGTTTTATACTAAACATACGCCTATAATGAAGTGTATGTTTGTTTGTTGTTGTTTTTTCTAATGTTTTATATATAAGGGGGCAAGTAAGGGTCATACAGTAGATTTTTGGCCTTGGGCTCGTGTTGTGCATCAGGGTTTACTCGGCCAGGATTCCCGTTTTGGATGGAATAACTAGCGGAGCCTGGAGTCATCTTGTGGACCATTTACCCCACTAACATGCTACACTGCTTTTTGTGCTTAAGGTTCAGTCCTTTCATCTATTTCTTTCCCTGCAGATTGTACAAGAGTTGAAAAGTAGTGACATTGCCAAAACCTTTCGGAAAGCAATCAACCGCAAGGAGGGAATATGTGCCATCGGAGGCACCTCTGAGCTGTCTAGCGAGGGCACCCAGCACTCTTATTCAGGTAGGATTGTGGTAATAGAGTCTCATCAGAGAATGGAGATATCTCTGAATTGCCACTAAAATGGAAAATGTAACCATAGAGTCAGAGTGATGTATTGGGGTGTTACAAAGAATATTGATTAGTAGGAAATCCACTGCCGTTCCTAATTAATCATTGCTTATAGTCTTAGTTCCAGTGTGGGAACCCATGTTATCGCTATGCCAAGCAATGCTACACATTATGTAAGGGAGAAGAGTTATCAACTTATCGGGCCCTGTATCAAGTTCATAGGCCTCCAACATCTAATGATAGGAAACCAAATAAAGAGAGGTAAAAATATGGATTATAGAGCCCTGTGTTATAGAACCCATAGTGCTAAATATTGGAGAGGCACCAACTTGTTACAAGTAGCAAGCCCTTCCCGAGACAGATAAGTCTATGGACTATGGTCCATAAACAAGCACATCTCTTCACACCTTTAGGCTATATTCACACGAACGTATGGGGGACGTATATACGGCCGACGTATATACGGCCGATATACGTCCCCCATACACTCCTATGGGCGCACGGCACCCTACGGGAGCGGTACGGTGCCGCACACGTGCGGCACCGTACCGTTCCATACCCGGGAAAAAGATAGGACCTGTCCTATCTTTTCCCGTAATACGGCGCCGTGCGCTATAGGTTGCTATGGAGAGGGGCGGGGGTGAGCTGCGCTCACCTCCTCCTCCTCTCCCCGTACACTGCCGTTGCCCGCTACGGTACGGTACGGGCGGGCAACGGCAGTGTGAATATAGCCTTACAGTAGTTCAGATGTCTGCCCGAGGGTTGCTCGTCTGCCTGAAGGTTGCTCGTCTGCTGCGTGCCCCAAAATCCTAGAAGAACACAAAGGCACAGTAGTGCCTCCTCTATTTTGTAATGTGAATGCTTATAGCCTTAAGGCAAAATTATTTTGTTCTAATTATCCCTTAACCCTTTCATATTTTAGTATCTTGCATGCATGACCAATTATTTATTTGTTCCCAAGCCTCTTTATGTGTTTCTTTTCAGAGGAGGAGAAGTATGCCTTTGTCAACTGGATAAACAAGGCATTGGAAACTGACCCAGACACTAAGCACGTGCTGCCCATGAATCCCAACACCAATGACTTATTCCGTGCATTAGGAGATGGCATTGTGCTATGGTAAGTAGAGGTGACGATCAAACCACCGGGACACCGAAATAGAACTCCCCTGTCCCATCAGAAAATATACAGATTTGTATACTCACACATATTATGTGCAGCATAATAAATATATGATGGTTCACATCATCTACTATTTAGTGTTTTACGGCTGATGCAGGGGCCCCGTGACACTGCGAACCCTATAGTAGCTGTTATGGCTTCTACCCCTGTAGTTACACCCCTGTCTTGGGGTATGTAACACATCCTAATTGGTGTTACACAGCCTGATTTCTACTCCGTATAATAATAAAGTCTTTGCCAGGCGTATGATCGCGTCTCAGCATTTCTTAGAAAAGATTTAAGGCTTTGTGACCTAAATACTATTAATGTTCTTTATTTGTAGTAAAATGATTAACCTGTCTGTACCTGGCACTATTGATGAAAGGGCCATAAACAAGAAGAAGCTGACTCCCTTCACTGTGCAGGTGAGTCACAAAGAGGATGTAATATGTGGGAGCTTCCTGGTAGGATGCATCATCGTGTATAGCACATGCTATGCTATATAGGATCACCCCTAAGTCACAAGCTTCCCTATCCTAAGTCGGCAGCTTAGGATAACTCCAGCTAAGTTGCGTTCACTAATTTACTTAAATATGCACTGGATTTACTTAAATAGGGCTAATACAGATGTTGACCCCCTCCTACTGGAAGCAGTATTTCTGTTTGGTGGCTGCTTAATATCTGTGTCCTATGTAGCAGAAATGAAACCTTACTCTATCCTAGTAATGAGCTAGCTGCAGTGCTTTGTGCAGCCAGATGGGGGCGTTGCTGAGCACAGAGAAACTGAACATCATCAGTAAATTATTTATATATTTTCTATGGGGGGAGGGGAAACCTTTCAAATAACTTAATTCTGCTGACTAGCAGCCACCACTAGGGGGAGCCTTAGAAATTGCTATTTTATTATTGAGTTCACTCTAACGATGGCCGTAGTATCATTTTTCATTAACTGGAGCTTCACTAAAATAAAGATTTATACATATTTAAACAAAAAGGAAATCTAACCAACTAAATCATTATGATTATGCACTGGAATGGCTCTGTGGATATAACCTGAGCCCCACCATGCTGCAGCTTCAACGGCTGTTGCAATGCCCGCCTTTCCTCAGCACTTCACCCGGTCCTCTGCCTGCTGTAATCTCGCACAGTGGTAGAAGTAGTTGCTCCTCCACAGTATAACAGCCAATGAAGCTGAAGCATGAAGTGGATCTGGATCTATGAGTCAGTGTTGCTGGTTTATCAGTCCTGATTTGATGGTAGATTTCCTTTAAGGCTATGGAATTGTTTGGGGAATTTCTTCACCTTTTATAGATAAGATATCTCTTTACCGTTTATAGGAAAATCTGAACTTGGCATTAAACTCTTCCTCTGCCATCGGCTGCCACGTGGTTAACATTGGTGCAGAAGATCTTAAGGCTGGGAAACCTCACCTGGTGTTGGGGCTCCTGTGGCAGATCATAAAGATCGGTTTGTTTGCAGACATTGAGCTCAGCAGGAATGAAGGTAAGAATATTTTTACATGGAGTGTTCCTGATAATATGTCCAGAATTTGGTAAAAACGTGACTGCTTTCTTTCAAAAACAGTGCCACCCTGGACCATGGTTTATGCTGGTATTGCAGCTCATTTGTGTAGAGATGAATGGAGCTTAGAACTACATGAACTACACACAGAGAGGAGCGTTTCTTGGAAGAAGGCGGACATGGTTTTCCAACCCAGGGCAACCCCTTTTAAGTAAATAATTGATATGGTTTGTGTAATGAAAAGTTATACAATTTTCCAATATATGTTCTGTATCAATCGCTCACAGTTTACTAGATCTCTGCTTGCTGTCATTCTATAGGAAGCTTCATGGTTTACTTCCTGTGGATATAAACTGCTCCATGATCATGTGATGTCACACATGTGCACGACTTCTTATGTCCATGGTCATGTGTAGTCATACTGGTGCACGGCTCATTATATCCTTGGTCATGTGATGTCACACAGGTGTGGGGCTCGTTATATATCCCTGGTCATGTGATGTCACACAGGTGCACGGCTCGGTATATATTCCTGGTAATTTGATGTCACACAGGTGCATGGCTCGTTTTATCACTCAGATCTGATTACTCTTCCTATAGATTGACAACAAGCTGATTGGAAAATTCTATAACCTTTCATTACACAATGTCAGTTATTTGCTAAAAGTGGACAACCCCTTTAAGGATTTTTCTATAATTACTAGTGACCTAGATCATGACTTTGTGTTGTCATGTTTTGTATTATGATCTCTTTCATTGTAACTTAAAATGGTCGTATTTTGTACAAGAAACGTAGAAATAAGCCTTGACGTCTCCTTTCACCTCCACCTTGTGGCTGATGTCTTCCAGCTTTGGCTGCATTACTCCGCGATGGAGAAACGCTGGAAGATCTGATGAAATTGTCCCCTGAAGAGCTGCTCCTGCGATGGGCCAACTATCACCTGGAGAACGCTGGCTGGCAGAAAATCAATAACTTCAGCTCCGATATTAAGGTACTCGTGTAGAGCAAATGCCGGCATTGATACCTGACACAACATAATGGATGACGTCTCTTTAATAATGGATCTCGCGTCCTCCTTCTGTCTTCTGGGAAAAGCCGGCTCCACGCAGAATTGTTAATGAAGCTTCATTCATGCTGTACCTGCTATCGAAGGCTTGCAAAGCTTTACGCTTGTTCTCAACATCTCTCCTTAAAGGAAACCTACCTTCACGGATCTATCTAATCAGCTAGATCCGGTGACCAGTTCATCTATTGTACAGCAGCCCCATTAGTTTTTTTAGCAAATCCATTAGTACACCCGATCAGTAGAAATCTTTTATCATACAAACATGCAAATTATTTTACGAGGCTACTGGGCTGTGGAATAGCCGCACCGTGGAGTGAGAGCTATGGCTACTCCACACCCCAGGAGCCTCTTTGAATCCCTCCTCCCCTCCTGTCTTCAGCGCACTCGTCTGAGAAGCCGGTGTTCTGCGCATGCGCAGTAGCTACGGATCCAAGGGCGCCCAGCTGGGTTGGAAATGAGCAGCTGAGGACTATAATTGGATGTGTAAAAGGGGTTATCCAGGCTCTTAAAATAAACTTGCATTACTAGCAACTTACTAATGTATATGTTCAGGATGCTCCCTACTTACAGGTTTGCTCAATATATATATTGAACTATACTCTAGGGTTATGTGATGCAGGAAGTAGCATTACCCGGTCACTTAGCGTCATGTGCTATGACCTCATATGTATGGGAGACGCCTGAGTCTTGTCCTCGTCAATCTGCTATAATGATTCGGCAGAGCGAATGCTCGGCCTCCCGCTGTACGAGATCCTCATTCCCATTCTGGAGTTCTCTTCATTGGTGGAGATCTTGGCTGTCAGATTGTCACCAATTGAGAAGTTATCTCATATTCTGTGGATTGGGTATAACTTCCAAAGTTGGGACAATCCCTTTAACAAAGAGTTCCACCATAGTGAAAGTTAGAGGCAAATTGCATTTGGGGGCCTCTTGGCATCTCCTTTAAATTCTAAATGTGTTACCCTAGCCTTAAAGGGAGTGTGTTATTAGGAATTAATGTGAAATAGCAAGTTCTATCTCTAAGGCTACATCTACACGTGTGCTGCACCGTACAGTGCCACGAAGCCATTGAAGTGTATGAGGGACTTAGATACGCCCTATATATATGTCCCCCATACGTTCGTGTGGATGTAGCCTAAGATTCCTGCATTATCCAATGATAGCCTGGATTTCTGACTAGTGAATACAGTTTTATAGATGATGTCTAATTCATCCGTCTGTCTCTTCCTGAATGCTTCCCATGGATTCTCGCCTCTGTCTCCTCTCCTCTCTTCAGCTTACTGACTTTGGTAACTCCGTTAAGGTATATGGTCCACGTCTTGTATATATGATGATATATTATATAAAAAGGGTCTCCACCTACTTTTATAAGTCTAATGTAAATAAATATTTTACTTTAATATTTAATAATTAAATATACTGGGATGTATTTTATATGGTCTTATAACTTATTATACTGTTTTATACCTGTTTTTTTTATGCTAATTGTTTTTTATTTTCCTCAAGGACTCGAGAGCTTATTTCCATCTGCTCAACCAGATCGCACCCAAGGGTCAGAAGGAAGGCGAAGAGAAGATAGATATTAACATGTCTGGATTCAATGTAAGTTTCACAACCATTATTGCTCTTCAAAAATCAAAAGGTATATATATATAATTTTTTTTTTTTTTTTTTTTTTAATTCTGCATTTTATCTTGAAAATAAGAGTCGTTTTGGATTATTACTGAAAAGTGGTCCCCATTACAGTGATCTGCATTGGGGCCCAGGACAGTCAGTTACACCTCTGAATGCAGAGTAGTGGGTAGAGTGACCCCCTCATACACCATATTTCTTAAAAGATATATATAATTGAGAAGTTATCTCCTATTCTGTGGATTGGGTATAACTTCATAAGTTGGGACAATCACTTTAACAAAGAGTTCCACCATAGTGAAATTTAGAGGCAAATTGCATTTGGGGGCCTCTAGGCATCTTCTTTAAATTCTAAATGTGTTACCCTAGCCTTAAAGGAAACCTAGCATTTCAAATGGTCGGTGTAAGCTGTAAACACCGAGCACCAGCTCATGTTGAGCTGGTGCCGGTGCTTAGTTTCGTTAGTGTTAAAACCGCGGTATCGTTGTTTTAACACTTTTTAAACTTTATAGCAGAAGCTGCTTCGGCGCTGCGTGCGACCGTGCGCGCGCAACGCCTGCGGCATCTCCTATGTAGGAGCGCGCAGCGCCGAAGCAGTTTCTGCTATAAAGTTTAAAAAGTGTTAAAACCACGATACCGCGGTTTTAACACTAACGAAACTAAGCACCGGCACCAGCTCACCCTGAGCTGGTGCTCGGTGTTTACAGCTTACACCGACCATTTGAAATGGTAGGTTTCCTTTAAAGGGAGTGTGTTATTAGGAATTAATGTGAAATGGCAAGTTCTATTTCTAAGGCTACATCCGCACATGTGCTGCACCGTCATTTTGGACTATTACTGAAAAGAGGCCATCATTACAGTGATCTGCATTGGGGCGCAGGACAATCAGTTACACCTCTGAATGCAGAGTAGAGGGTAGAGTAACCCCCTCATACACCATATTTCTTAAGATATATGGACTTGTTGAATATCTTTATATCTGTTTTTGGAAAGCTGGATGGCTGCTCCTATAGCGGTTGTTACCCAGCTTTTTCATAGTACTGAATGATAAGTCACTGATACTTTTCATGCTTCTAATTGATGTGGGATTGCCACATAGAGCGGGTTGTATGTGTATATATAGGACATGTGGCAGTACAATAATAAATAAGTAGGTCCCGATGGTTCTGTCGGGTTCTGTCTCTCCTCACGCTCTTCGTTTCGCTTGTTCCTGCAGGAGAAGGACGATCTGAAGAGGGCAGAGCACATGCTGCAGCAGGCGGACAGGCTGGGCTGCAGGCAGTTTGTGACTCCTGCCGACGTCGTGAGCGGAAATCCTAAACTAAACTTGGCCTTTGTGGCAAACTTGTTCAATAAATACCCAGCACTTACTAAGCCCGAGAACCAGGACATTGACTGGTCGCTCCTGGAAGGTGAGTAATCAGCGCTGTTCACCCATAATACCAGACAGGCGTGTTGCTGTGTCTGGGAGGAAGCAGCCATGTTTTTCTCTCCTTTTATAGAAAATCTACCACTGTGATTGGGGTAATCTTCTTATATTTGTTATCCATGACCCATTTCTTCTAAAATTATGCTGTTATACTGTCTCCACGTCCTGTGCTCTGGCACAGTAAAACAGCCTGTGAATCTGCTGCATGGAAGGGCTCTGGTAAAACCCCCCGAGCATAATTTAGCATAATTTTAAAAGTTGATTTTATAAGGAAGGAGACCATGGGTAACTCTAGCCCCCTCAGGTAGGGGATGAAATGTCCTTTCTACCGTTCCCTCTTTTATGTGCAATATCACCCATAACTGTAAAACCTCTCCTTTCAAAGCCATGTGACAATGATCAGAGAACAATCACTTTTTTTAGCATCTTGCATTCTGTCACCCCTATCAGAACCATGATACATGCTGGTTTCATATTAAATATAAGACTCTCCTATTTCAGGCCACATCAGCTTTGTTGTTTGGTGACCTACAGAACCGGAGATACAGGTCATTAATGAAATGGGTGGGAACTGGATCTGGATCTGCAGCTCACATTTCCAGCTATGTATTTAACTACATTTATCTCTGGCTCTGAGATTCTCACAGTGCTTGAGGTTCTGTTCAGCAGCATTTGTCTAGGATCTATAGAACTAAAGATAGAGACACCTGAAGTCACACTGTCCCTGCAGCCTCTAAACATGACTCGTCTCAGGCAAAGTAACTCTTCTCGGCTCATTGCTCATGCTTTTGAAGGAGATCTACAGGTCTATGGATGAGATTTTAGAAGGGACATTTCAAACCCTACCTGAGGGGGCTGCTAGTTTAATAGGGTAAAATGTGGTGACCGGAAAGCCTGTTGCCCATGAGCGAGTTTGAGAAACTGGATCGTCACCTTTTGGAATTTAGTAAAAGCCAAACCTCATCACTGGATTGAACTCGGTATGTCTCCTCAGTTCAGTGATTTAAAGGGGTCGTCCACTTTCAGCAAACAATTGATATGATTTGCATAAGTAAAAGTTATACAATTTTCCAATATAATTTCTGTATTGATTCCTTATGGTTTTCTAATCTCTGCTTGCTGTCCTACTATAAAAAGCTTCTATGTTACTCCCAGTGGATAGAAATCTGTCCATGGTCATGTGATGGACATGCAGGTGCACGGCTCGTTAGTATCACAGAGTAATCAGAGCCGTGTGATGTAACGAGCCATGCACCCTTGTGACCATGGTCAGATTTCTATCCACTGGAAGTAAACATAGAAGCTTTCTATAGAAGGACAGCAAGCAGAGATCTTGAAAACTATGAGGAATTGATACAGAAAGTATATTGGAAAATTATATAACTTTTTATTAAACAAACCATATCAATTATTTACTGAAAGTGAACAACTCCTTTAAAGGTTCGGTCCAATGAATCCCAAAAGCACGCTGACGATTTCTTGGACCAAACTCACTCATGGGCTGTGGGCCTAATAGTCCTAATGCACAACTAGCTCTTTAAAGGGCATCTCCCACCAGGGTGAAGGACTGTATGCAAATGAGCCTGAGGGGCTCCGTGCATCATTAATGCCTACGGAGCCTGGAGCCCCTCAGGCTCATTTGCATATAGTCCTTCATCCTGGTGGTAGATGCCCTATAGAGCTGGTATATAACTGGTGGCCGGATCTCTGTGTTAAAGTATCGGAAGATTTTGATCATTGATTGAGGCTTCAAACAATGTTGCCTTATGGTGCCATCTAGTGGAAGAGTTTGGTACAATTTTTCCACTAACCTAAAAACCCACATGCTTTACTTGTACGAAATCTTAGAAGTCCTTAATTCTTAGAACAAAATATTATTTAATGTCAATGGGATATATTAAACTAAAGGTTTTATCTTCTAAAGTGATATATCTTCTGTGTTAACATAAGTGTTAAGCAGCTAAAAACAGAACCTAAATCTCATGCGTCTATTACCCCATTTCAGGAGAAACGAGAGAGGAAAGGACATTCCGGAACTGGATGAACTCACTGGGTGTGAATCCCCACGTCAATCATATGTACAGGTATGTATCTACTGTGCGCATCTTCACATGTCTGTACATTGCTGGATGGGCGCATACTATATATGACTGACATGTAACCATTTTAAACCATTTTTGCTTTTTTCTACACTTTTTTTTGACCTGTAGCTTAGTTTTCACTAAAACTATATTTGTAAGTTGACAAAGGTGTACACAGAATAATGTGGTCCTCTGTGTAGAGATGCATCTTATTATGGAGCGTAAGTTTATGCCAAGTTTATTATCCCAGACCTCCTTGCTTATAGAGAGGGGGGGGGTGTTACCCGGGCCCCTCTGTGCTGTAGTTTCACAGCGTGATACTCTTTAGAGGGGCACCACCCCTTCCATTGTGTGCTGAAACTTTCTCTGCTGCTGTGAAATTACATCAGGCAGACGGAATGAGTGGTGATTGCTGAGGGAGTAGAGGGGAGGGGGAGACACTGTAACAGCCTGTGAAGCTGCAGCACGGAAAGTCTCTGGTTAACACCCCCAGGAGCCTTTGAGGCTCATTAGTGTAATATTAAAGGATTTTGATTTTAGAAGGAAGGAGGCCATGGATATCAAATAGAAGATGATTACCACAGTCACCGGTGTTTGGATCAATAATGTAAGTGTCCCTGGATTTTGATGGCAGATCTCCTTTAATCAAATATTACTAGTAGGAATAACAGAGGAATAATACGTTATGATAAGTATTCACTCAAAAAGAATCTGTCATCAGTTTTGACCATACAAAGCTGCAGGCAGTGTCGGGTATTGGCCCTGGAGACCTGTGTAACCACATCTTTCTGTATGTTGTAAGTAGTTACAAGACTATCCTAAGTTGCAGGATAACCTCCTATGTTTTATAATGTACTTTTTTTAGTGACCTCCAAGACTCCCTAGTCATTCTACAGTTGTATGAAAAGATCAAAGTACTAGTGGACTGGAGCAAAGTCAACAAGCCCCCATATCCTAAACTTGGGGCAAACATGAAAAAAGTAAGGAAAAGCAACATCTAAGATGACTTTTTGATGAGTGAACCCGAATGATTAATCTTGACTTAACTGGATTTCTTATTTGTAGCTGGAGAACTGTAACTATGCAGTGGACTTGGGGAAGCACACGGCCAAGTTCTCCCTGGTGGGTATCGGCGGACAAGACCTGAACGACGGCAACCAAACGCTGACCCTAGCGGTAGTCTGGCAACTCATGAGGAGGTGAGGAAGGACGGTCCTCCATACCTCAAGGGAGAGGACTGTGTAATGTTTGATTTCGCCAGCGGAGGCGCTGTTTTAAGAGGTTGATCATCTCCATGACTTTTCTCTAGGTATACCCTCAATGTGTTGGAAGACCTGGGAGATGGCCAGAAAGTTAACGATGACACCATTGTCAATTTTGTAAACCAAACTTTGAAAGACTCTGGAAAGACCTCCTCTATTCAGAGCTTTAAGGTAATGTCCCCTCATTTATCACGGTGGATTGTTATAGGCTACTTCCTTTTATATCATCCCTATGTGTATTGGTATAATGGGCGGCTACTAGAGAAGACTTCCCTGCCCAACACTGGGCACCGGATGGAACTATGTGTCCTTCTGTAGATCTTCTGACACTTTCTCTCCACCCTCCAGGACAAAGCGATCAGCACTAGTCTTCCTGTAGTGGACCTTATTGATGCTATCCAGCCTGGGAGTATTAATTATGACCTGGTGAAGACCGGGACACTGTCTGAGGAGGACAAACAAGAGAACGCCACGTACGTGTTATCCATCACTGACCACATCCCCAGACATGCCACCAATGGCACATTGATGTAGAGTTATATAGAGAGAACCTGGAGAATGTAGAGGCAAAGTTTATGATCTATTAACAGTTCTAGTTCTGTCTTTGTACCATCTGCTCAGCACATCATGGTCTATCAGCGTCAAAGTGCAGAATGTTATAGAGCATTTGGAGCTCTGAAGATTCTACAGAAAGGGTAATTTAGAGCAGATTGTAGTAACTCGTATAGCATGCTATAAAGCAGGAGGGGCTGAGCAGAATATATATAGTGTGCTATCTGCAGGCAGCATGTTATGAAGCAGGAGGGGATGAGCAGATTATATACAGGCGTCCCCCTACTTAAGAACACCCGACTTACAGACGACCCCTAGTTACAAACGGACCTCTGAATGTTGGTAATGTACTGTACTTTAGTCCGAGGCTACAATAATCAGCTATAACAGGTATCACAGGTGTCTGTAATGAAGCTTTATTGTTAATCCTGGTTTTTATGACAACCCAACATTTTTAAAATCCAATTGTCACAGAGACCAAAAATTGTTTGACTGGGATTACAATGATAAAATATACAGCTCCGACTTGCATACAAATTCAACTTAAGAACAAACCTGCAGAACCTATCTTGTATGTAACCCTGGGACTGCCTGTATAGTGTGCTATCTGCAGAGCGCATGCGATAAAGCAGGAGGGGCTGAACAGCTTATTTATAGCGTACTATCTGCAGGCGGTATGTCATAGAGCAGGAGAAGCTGAGCAGATTATATATAGTGTACTATCCGTGGGCGGTATGCCATAGAGCACAAGGAGCTGGTCAAGTTATACAGTGTCCTATCTTCAGGCAGCATATCATAGAGCAGGAAAAGCTGAGCAGATTGATATACATTTGAGAAGTCAGTGAGATGATCTGATCAGTAACAGACATCTAAGGATCACTGTGCATAGAGATGGAGTCATGAATTACTGATGGGACCTCCCTGACCTCTCTTCACAGGAAAAGAAGGGATGTAAGTGTATAAAATGCAGGTTATGTTGACTCTTTTCCCAGGAAAACTTTTATACCGGGTCTGCTCAGCTTCTCCTGCTCTGTAACATGCTGCCTACAGACACATGTCGCACAACTGCGGAACTTTTCATGTGAATATTCCGACCATATGTAACGACTTACCGCTTGCTGATCCTAATGTCGCCTCTTTGGTTCTCCTCCAGATATGCCATATCCATGGCCAGACGGATCGGAGCGAGAGTATACGCCCTGCCAGACGACCTTGTGGAGGTGAAGCCCAAAATGGTTATGACTGTGTTTGCCTGCCTGATGGGGCGAGGAATGAAGAAGGTGTAGATGTCTCCTGCGGAGGAGGGTGTACGGCTTACAAATCCTGACAGTTTGGGGCCCTTTTTTTCGCACTGTTGAGAACTTTTTTTTTTTTTTTTTTCTTTCCTGTCAGCGGCCAAGATTTGCTTTGCTACATTAGTCCCAGTCCTCGGGAAGAAGCGCTGAACACCTCAAGTGCTTCTCTTTCCAAGCCGATGGCTCCAGATCACACCAAAATGCATTCATACGCGGACACTTGTGACCTTGTAGTGTCCAGACCTCCTTCATAGTCAGCCCTAACCAGAATGAACATCACATATGATGATGTGTGCCGCTAATGGGCGCGTCTGCTGTAGTATAGCGCCCACTATGGCGGCCATATTGTGCCCAATGGGCATGAATTCATTCCATACCTAAACTGCACAAGTCACACCTGTGATGCATCAGAAATCCTGCTGTAATTCTCTGACTAGCCATTTGCTATTAGATTCCATATCCGGCAGCGTCCCCCCCCCTATGTTTGTAGTCTGTGTTTCTGATCTTCATCTCATCCGTAATTTCCCCGGTTAACATTGAATGCATTTTCGTCTGCATCTTGGTTCGTACTTCAAGCATTACCATAAATAATAATTTTTCCCCTCTTTTTTTTTTTTGTATAAGGCCTGCATTAACATTTATTTTTTTTTGTAACAATTTTTATTTAAAATTCTATCTGCTATAAAAAAAACAAAAAAGAAAGAAAAAACGAAAAACTTGTTTTATCTGGAAATGCTGGGTTCATTTGTGCCAGAGATGGCGCGCTGTGTGTATGAGGCGCCAGGAGGGCGGAGCGTTACCATCCGCATTACCATCACCTACATGTATGAGATCGCTTTGGCTTCCTGTTTGCTAGACTTTTACCATCGTGCTGCTGTTTTATGCTGTTGATGGCGATGATACGGAGGTAAAGCGGAATACAAATAAAGAAACTGTTTCAGCATTTTGCTTTTTGTTTTATTTAGTAATTGAACCAGTAACAACAATTGGGGATGAGAGGCGCCGGGGGCTCATACATGGGGCAGAGTTCCTGGGTGTACGGCTCTGCAGGATCTGTGCTGGCAATGACGGCTTTACTTTTACACATTTTTTAATTCTTAATCCATCCAGTGGCTGTTGAGAATGTTCTTCACTTTCACCAGCAGGTGGCAGCAGATCATATATAATGCCATATATAGCAGACAGAATATTACATTACATTCTCGAAATTGCTACAAATTATTAACTACATCATTGGTGATTTCCACGGCAGCCACTAAAGCCTTAGGCTGCATTCCTAATAAGGACACTACTGCTACTACTAAGAAAGTAGTAATTAATGATGGGTTAATAAAGCAGTGATATCAGTGTAATCTAATACACAATACAGGGATAATACACACAGTGATGTCACAGTGCAGGGAAAATACACACAGTGATGTCACAGTACAGGGATAATACACACAGTGATGTCACAGTACAGGGATAATACACACAGTGATGTCACAGTATGGGGATAATACACACAGCGATGTCACAGTACAGAGATAATACACACTGATGTCACAGTACAGGGATAATACACACAGTGATGTCACAGTACAGGGATAATACACACAGGGATGTCACAGTACAGGGATAATACACACAGGGATGTCACAGTACAGGGATAATACACACAGGGATGTCACACTACAGGGATAATACACACAGTGATGTCACAGTACAGGGATAATACACACAGTGATGTCACACTACAGGGATAATACACACAGTGATGTCACAGTACAGGGATAATACACACAGTGATGTCACAGTACAGGGATTGCTTACAGTAGAGTACAGGATGTATATAAGGTTTTCAGGAGTATTAGAAATATATCTCTAACATTGCGCACACACACAAAGTCCAGCACTGTGTGAATCGGCTCCAATAACGGAGGAATGCAATGCCGGGAGGACCCCCAACAATTTTGAAGTGAAAAACACAGGCGGCACTCCGATGTCAAATACACAAGTAGGATGAAGTTACTTCAGGTGGTAATGTTTTTGTGTACGTTACGCCTTTGTCAAGCAGAGAGTTACAAGTGTTCCCCTCGGGGTAATTCACACAGTGCATCAGGATATAATTTGCATACAAAATGGGAGTAGGGCTGGATTCACATTTTTCTATGATCTCTCTGCTGGGGACTGAAGTCTGTGTATAATATTTGGTATATGATGCACAGAGATTTTGTTTCCCTGATATTTAGCAGTGCCGACATTGTACTGTTAGCTGTGCTACTTATCAGGGAGACTAGAAGTCCATCTGCATCTCATATCAATATTATGCCCAATATTGTGCGATCAGTCTGTGGCACGGCACTTCTCACATCCGGGATCATCATAGACAAATGTGAATCCAGCCTAAAGATTACCAAATTTTCTGTGCATATTCCATATAATCGGGAGTAAACTCGCTTAATACTTGCATTTGAAGTGTTACGCTAAGTTTTATGACATGACAGTGCCAACAACAGTGCCATCATATGTGCACACACCTGTGAATAAGATTACAAACATCCACATTGGAGTAAATACGCACTCCCCCACGTCATGTCATTGCGCTGTGAGCAGGACTGAGGCAGTGGCGCCATATTGCATCTGGGCGAGGCAATCCTTATCGTAGTATTGCTGGGGAGTGCAAGGCGGCTACAAACACGGCTCAGCTACACCAGTTCTGTCCGGAGGAATGGGCCCAACTATTGTGAGAGGCTTGTGGAAGGAGATCCAAAGTGTTTGAGCCAAGTCATACAGTTTATGGAGAATGGTCCCAAATACTAATGAAATGTATGGATATAAAATTTAATAAAAATACCTTAAAAATCTTCTGTCTTCTCTGGGGTCGTCTTATGCACCGGTCGCGGGTGTTTTCACAGCGATGGCTGCCGGCAGCCTCAAAAAGATAGCGGCGCATGGGCGCCGCCATCTTACCTGGGATCGCCGCTCCCCGTGACGTCATCGGGGGCGGCGATCCGTCTCCATTGTAGCCTCGGGTCTTCCGAAGACCCGAGGCTATTTCGTTTTAACCCCTTCATTACAGTGTGCTGATGGCACATTGTAATGAATGAGGAGGAAAATCCCCATATACTGCCATACTGTAGTATGGCAGTATATGATAGGATTGATCAGACAACCTAGGGTTAAAGTACCCTAGGGAGTCTGAAAAATAGTACCTCCCTGCGCCGAAGCAGCTTCGGCCATAAAGTTTAAAAAGTGTTTTAAACCGCGATGCTGCGGTTTAAAACACTAACAAAACTAAGCTCGGGCACCAGCTCACCCTCAGCTGGTGCTCGGTAGTTCCCGCTTATACCTGCCACTTCAAGTACAGCCTTAAGTGGGGTCCACTAGCAGCTGTGGGCTCCAGCATTTGCCCAGGTATGCCCAGTGCTGGCGCCGGACCTGAACTGTCCTGGCATGATGCCTGTGCTGAGAGCATTATTACAGTCATCTATGTGCTGCAAGTTACTCATATTGGGGGGGGGGGGGATCATCACTGATATAGGACTTCATGTCCTGCATTTCACAGCCCAAACATGGGTGTATGGAATCGTAATTTTCTAAATTAATGTGTTCTATGAGATGTAACTTTATGAGGACTTCTTTTTATCAGGGATAAGTAATGTCCATTAATGGATATTAAAAATGACTACTTATCACTGATAAAAACAAGTCCTCATAAAGTTACATCTCTTAGAACACATTAATGTATAAACAAAATTTCCGCTGCTTTGGGGGAATGACCGGCAGGTTATAGAACAAGAACTGAAAAAATGAATTGACTTTTGCAGCATTATAACGATTTGTATAAAACTCCATTACCCCAGAGCTCCCCGCGTGTACCCTGGCCCCGAGCCTTGCTCCATCTGGGGATGTTCTGTGTGTAATACGGCTATGTTTAGGATTCTCCCCTTACGTTGTTTACTGCACACAATGTTCCCCGTCTCTTCATATCTGTACAGTGGACTGCAATTGTCTTACCCTCTAGAGATTTCTCCAAAATAAAATACATTTCTAGCAGCATTGCTTAACCCCGAAGATGCAGAGCAGAAAACCTCTCAGCAAACGAGCATTTCTCTAGTAGAAAGTTTTATTAGCCATAACCTTACACTACCAGAGCCCCCCAGCTTATAATACCATAACCTTACACTACCAGAGCTGGCGGGGTTATATTACCATAACCTTACACTACCAGAGCCCCCCAGCTTATAATACCATAACCTTACACTACCAGAGCCCCCGGGTTATAATACCATAACCTTACACTACCAGAGCCCCCCAGCTTATAATACCATAACCTTACACTACCAGAGCCCCCCAGCTTATAATACCATAACCTTACACTACTAGAGCCCCCCAGGTTATAATAACACAACCTTACACTACCAGAGCCCCCAGGTTATAATACCATAACCTTACACTACCAGAGCCCCCGGTTTATAATACCACAACCTTACACTACCAGAGCCCCCCAGCTTATAATACCATAACCTTACACTACCAGAGCTGGCGGGGTTATATTACCATAACCTTACACTACCAGAGCCCCCCAGCTTATAATACCATAACCTTACACTACCAGAGCCCCCCAGCTTATAATACCATAACCTTACACTACCAGAGCCCCCCAGCTTATAATACCATAACCTTACACTACCAGAGCCGGCGGGGTTATAATACCATAACCTTACACTACCAGAGCCCCCCAGGTTATAATACCACAACCTTACACTACCAGAGCCCCCGGGTTATAATACCATAACCTTACACTACCAGAGCCCCCCAGCTTATAATACCATAACCTTACACTACCAGAGCCCCCCAGGTTATAATAACACAACCTTACACTACCAGAGCCGGCGGGGTTATAATACCATAACCTTACACTACCAGAGCCCCCCAGGTTATAATAACACAACCTTACACTACCAGAGCCGGCGGGGTTATAGTACCATAACCTTACACTACCAGAGCCCCCCAGCTTATAATACCATAACCTTAAACTACCAGAGCCCCCCAGGTTATAATAACGCAACCTTACACTACCAGAGCCAACCGGGTTATGTTTTCTGCAGCCACGCCACTACGTGTGCTCACTGTACTGACCCCGGGCGTCGTAGACCACTATGGGGGATGTATATCCAGCCGCAGATTTGCACCTTTAAACACAGTGATCTCCCATAACATTATGTATATTGTCCTTTCATAGCATAATTTACCGTGTCCCCTAGCATTAATGTACACAGGACCCTCCCTTATAGCAAATCTACTATCAAAATCCATCATGATAAACCAGGCACTGTGACTGTGGTAATCTTTTTATATTTGTTATCCATGACCTCCTTCCTTCTAAATTCAACCTTTAAAATTAGGGCTCTGGGGGTGTTGCCAGAGCCCCTCCGTACTGTAGCTTCACAGATTATTACACAGTCTCCCCCTTCTTCTACAGCACTTCCCCCTCCCTCTGCTGGCTGTAATATCACTGAACAGGAATTTTAAGCTCAGAGTTGGGGGGGGGGGGGGGGAGAGAAATGCTCCTAGACAGTGTAACAGCCTGGGAATCTGCAGCACGGAAGGGCTCTGGGAACTACCCTACTAACCTTTCAGACTCATCATAAAGGAAGTAGGCAATGGATAACAAATATAAGAAGATTACCACAGCCCTAATGCCTGCATCTATGAGTGATGTCCCTGGTTTATCAGGATGGATTTTGAAAGCTCCTGTTCACCAGACAGAACCCAAACAGAAAACTTTGCGCTTGGTGTCCACCTGTTGTTACACCTTTAAATCTCCCATCCTCCACACCTGCCCTCTTCTCACCCTGGTATCCCGCAAAACCCCTTTCCAATAGGGAGATCTGACCTATGACTCCTATTGATCAATGTGCACAAAATACAAAGAACTCATATTAACAACATATTTGATATGAAATATTTCTTTGGTGGTCCATTTTATTCATAATGTCAAAGTTATGTACATGCATCTGGTCATTAAGGTGTTAAATTGTCAGCTGTATATATCACCATGGTAACTGTATCCACCAGCAGCCAATAGGATTCCTGGAATAGTATTTGAAAACAAACCATCAGCTGCTGTCAGTTACTGCTCAGCGATGGAGAGGAGGAGGTCCAGGTGCCCGGTTCTGCTCGGTGCGGGGGTAATCTGTGGTAAGAGACCAGGATCTGATCCTAATACTAAGGCCATTTGTATTTTCACCTCTCTGACCCCTGTCCTAATATAATCTATAATGGTCTATAGACGCCTATAGGTCTGACAGATGCCTGTAGAATGGCTCTTATATACAGTATATAAGTGCAGCCGGCAGTCAGACACTAGACAGACCCATACAGTACATTGCTACGGCAGGTTTTGATTTCTTGGGCCGAGCAGAGACAATGGGGCACATTTACTTACGTGGATTGGCGTCCTGCCGGGATTCACTAAGGCCGTGTGCCCGATATCCACCAGGTGTCGCTGCTGCGCTGAGGTTCGCCGGAGTTCACCATCTTCTTCCTGGTGCATGTAAGTCCGTGTCAAGCGACAATTTTTTTTTTAAAAAATACCGCAGTTTTTCCGAATCCATCGGGTTTTCTGATTTCTGTCGGACACGGCCCCCGATTGCAACACAATCCGATCGTGTGAGCCAAAAACCTGGAGCAATTCGGCGCAAAATGGTAAAATTCGGAAAACCCAGCGGAAATGTGCGATTCGGACCCATAGTAAATGTGCCCCAATGACTGAATGTTCAGCCTCCATCTTTTACTAGTGTGTCCACTAATAACTGCCATAAACTGCCATGAAACATCATAGACTCTGCTTTTACCTAGTGTATGTGTAATGATGGGTGTCTACTACCCCCTGTGGCCCCCAAAGTATAATGATGGGTGTCTACTGCCCCCTGTGGCCCCCAGAGTATAATAATGGGCATTTACTGCCCCCTGTGGCCCCCAAAGTATAATGATGGGTGTCTACTGCCCCCTGTGGCCCCCAAAGTATAATGATGGGTATTTACTGCCCCCTGCGGCCCCCAAAGTATAATGATGGGTGTCTACTGCCCCCTGTGGCCCCAAAGTATCTGTAAGCCCAGCAACTACGTGTATGGCTAACACTATTATCAGAGGCGCTGGGCAGCCAGATTTGTTCTGTTTTAAAGGAAACCTGTCATCAGGAGTCCTTTTTCTGTTGCCCATAGAGAATAGTGTACACATTGGCAAAGAGTTTTTATAGTTAAACTGTCTTTACAATGTCTTTCTCAAAAAAAAAAAAAGAAAAGTTGGATGAAAGTTCACCTTTCATTATGCAGAGCTGGGTCACTAGTCCCATGGGAGTGGCCAGTGTCCCAACACCCCCCCCCCCCTCAGGAAACCGCTCAGTCATGCATTGATTTCAAATTAAAAAAAAATGTCTCCCATATATCTTCCCTCCATCCCTTCCCCCCTCAGGGCGTCATACATATCTGCCTCTCTCCTCACTGGCCACTCCCATGGGACTAGAGACTAGCTCTGCATACCGAAAGATAAACTTTAATCCAACTTATCTTTTTTTCAGACTGTTTTACTATAAAAACTCTTTTGCAATGTGTACACTATTCTCTATGAGGGCATAGGGGAACCTGATGACAGGTTACCTTTAAGAAACTTAAAGGGGTGGTAGCAAATATGTGTGTTATCCCTTATCCACAGGATAGAGGATAGCAATCTGATTGGTGGGGGTTTATGACAGATAGGACCCCCACCAATCAAGAGAATGGACCAATAGCAATGTGGAGAAAGGGGGTCCTGTTCCCACTTATTGATGGAGTGGCAGGTTGAGCATTTTTCTGCCACTCCTTCAATAGAATGGGAGTGTCTGTGTATGAGCGTGCCAAAGTTACCCGAGCTCTGATTCTATGCACTTTATGTTGGGCTAGAACATGGTAGAGGACTAACGTTGCCCTGTTCTCACCACTAGACGTAGGCCTTAAAATTTAGGTGGAAATTGGGGATTTTGTGCCTTACCTCATGGTCTACATAATACGCACTGAAAGTTCGAGTGATATTTTTGAAAAGTATATATCTAGAAATATCTCTAAGGCTGCATGCACACGAACAAATGCCCGGATGGGTACAGCAGGGCGGTCATACGTCCGTCGCCATGTAGAGGAGGAGTGTGCGGCACCGTATCGTTCCGTGTGGCCATTGCTGTCTATCGGGGACGGCCGTACATATGTCCCCCATACGGAAGGGTGAATGCAGCCTAAAACAGAGGTCAGGAGGCTTTCCTTATCAAGATGGGGGAAAGTCCTCCTTGCTATCAGGCATCGATAAATTAGATGGAACCCTTTAAATGCAGAGAACTGATAAGCTGAACCCAGACTACAGCCAGATGTTTGCATTTGGCTTATCCCGCCCGCCAGGCGATAACACCTGTGATCGGTACTGGCACCAATTGCAAATGTTAACTCTTCAAATGCTGCATCCGTCATTATTCAAGGATTGTTGCTCCCCCTGACGTATTTGCGGAGTGACAATCCTCAGGAAAATGGTGACATACATGGGCCGCCAGCATTTAAATGCATCTGCCTTGTATGGAGAAGACTATCATCCATCCCCCAGGACCAGCATGCAGACCCTAAGGAAGCAAGAAAATACACTGCAAACATGGTGGACCGGGCCGAAGAGAGAGCATCTTGGCCTGCCGGAGGAACATCTTGCTCGCTAAGGTGTTCAGGAACATTCCCAAACACTTGAGGATTTTCCCTCTTTCATAAGCGATTCAAAACGCTGGAAAACAGAATTATCCAGAGGCTGAGGTTGTCAACCAGTCATGGGACCTTCACCAAGTCGGGAGATGAAGCAAATACCTGGGTGCAAAGAAGTGTCATAAGGCCGTGGACTCATTTTGAAGGCTGTTTTTATATTTATGTATGTGTTTTAAAACATGTATAACTTTATATGTGTATATATACAATAAACAGTTACGTGGGGTGTGATGTCAGCAAAACTGCTTATCATATTGTAAGTATAGTATTTTGTAGAACAGAGCTGAACTATCTGTGGTCCAGGAGCCTCAAAGCCTTTCTGTGTAATCCCAGCAACATTGTATGGCTGGTGCTGTTATCAGGGGCACTGGGCAGGGCCGGAATTGGTGGTGCATAACTGGTAAGGGAGCCCATGGCATTAGTCCAATCCAGATTATCAAAAAACAAGTTATGTGGGGCTAGAACACAGCAGAGGACAAAAGTTTTTCTGTTCGCTCCACTAGAAGTAGGCCTTCCAAGTTTGGTGGCAAATTCTAGAAGATTGGGGCTTTTACATGGTCTGCATATCAGGCTCTGAAAGTACGTCTGACATAGATAACAAGTTTCCACCATTTCACCTTTCAAACTCCATTCTCAGATGAATAAACATTATAACTAGAGATGAGCGAACACTAAAATGCTCGGGTACTCGTTATTCGAGACGAACTTTTCCCGATGCTCGAGTGCTCGTCTCGAATAACGAACCCCATTGAAGTCAATGGGAGACTCGAGCATTTTTCAAGGGGACCAAGGCTCTGCACAGGGAAGCTTGGCCAAACACCTGGGAACCTCAGAAAAGGATGGAAACACCACGGAAATGGACAGGAAACAGCAGGGGCAGCATGCATGGATGCCTCTGAGGCTGCTTAATCGCACCATTATGCCGAAATTATGGGCAACAGCATGGCCATGACAGAGTGACAGAATGAAGCTAGATAGCATGTAAAACATCCAATAATTGACCCTGACACTATAGGGGACGGCATGCAGAGGCAGAGGCAGCGGCAGCAGGCTAGAGAGTGGCATGGCGACATACCCTAATTGGACTCAGGCTTCAAACCAATGGGTGTCAGAGAGGAACCAAAGGAGGTGAGCAAGAAGCGCTCAAATAATATCGGTACATGATAAAAGTTTGCCAGTATATTTTGTGGATTACACAGCAGGGTGGCGACAAAGTTAACATGGAAGCCATGAAAACAACCCAAAATTCTGCCTGACACAGCTCGTTTGATAAGGGGACCATGTATGCTTACAGTTCATGCCAGTCGCTGCACTGGCTGCCAGTCTCCTTTCGAATACAGTTTAAAATAATAATAACCCTCATCCATAAAGCTCTGTATAATGCTGCACCCCCCTACCTCTCCTCTCTTATCTCAGTCTATCGCCCAACCCGTGCTCTTAGATCCGCCAGTGATCTTAGATTAACCTCTACCCTAGTGCGGACCTCCCACTCGCGTCTCCAAGACTTCTCTAGAGCTGCACCAATTCTATGGAATGCTCTGCCCTGGACTATCAGACTAATACCTAACCTCCAAAGTTTCAAACGTGCTCTTAAAACCCATTTCTTTAGGCAAGCCTATAACACTCATTAACTGCATGAAGTTTTAACTCTTCTACTAACCCGTCCTGTGTCGTCCTCCCATCTGTTATCCAGCAACCAACAGGCACCAGACTTCTCTGCAGTCCCATTCACCCTGGACCTGGTATATAAGATGACGGCTGAGTGGTTCAAGCGACAGCAATTCCATTTATTATATTTTTTTCTATTCCCTAAGAAGAATGGCTTGACCATTAAATATTCTTTTACCTCGTGTTACCCCATCATCTTCATAAACCGTAAGCTCTGGCGAGCAGGGACCTCACTCCTGTTGTTCCATACAAATGTTGTGCTCTGTTACATTACATTTGTATTTGTTTCCTATGATTTGTAAAGCGCTACAGAATATGATGACGCTATATAAATAAAGATTATTATTATTATTATTATGGAGGCAGTGAACTAGTAGTAGATTAAAGGTGCTGCAACTATGTTAGTTGGATCTTGGGATGGAGCTGGCGCTCTGCAGCCAGGCGAGCTTTTGCCAATCCAAGCCCCTGTCTCTAGGCTACTCCCCAAACAGCACTTCTAAGAACCTTTTGTATAAGATCAAGTGTAGTAGCGTTCTTATAAGTTTAGGATATGGCGGGTGAGGGGAATGTAAACAGATGCGCAAGAAGCGCTGAAATAATATCCCTAAATGGTAAAAGTTTGCAAGTATATTTTGTGGATTACACAGCAGGGTGGCGACAAAGTTAACAACTTTGATGTGGAATGCCCTGTAATAGCTCTTGGGCGGTGTGCCTTTTATCGCCTAGGCTCAGCAGTTTCAGCACCGCCTGCTGTCGCTTAGCGACGGCACTGCTGCTGTGCCTAGAGCTACCGACTGATGGCGCCATGCCCACGGATGGTAATTCGGAGGAGGAGGAGGTGGAGGAGGGGTGGGAGGAGGTATAGTAGGCCTTTGAGACCTGGACCGAGGTAGGCCCCGCAATTCTCTGCGTCGGCAGTATATGACCAGCCCCAGGGTCAGACTCGGTCCCAGCCTGCACCAAGTTAAGTGTAGTAGCGTTCTTATAAGTTTGGGATATGGCGGGTGAGGGGAATGTAAACAGATGCGCAAGAAGCGCATGATGCGCATGGAGCTGGCGCTCCGCTGCCAGGCGAGCTTTCGCCAATTCAAGCCACTGTCTCTAGGCTACTCCCCAAACAGCACTTCTAAGAACCTTTTGTATAAGATCAAGTGTAGTAGCGTTCTTATAAGTTTAGGATATGCCGGGTGAGGGGAATGTAAACAGATGCGCAAGAAGCGCATGATGCGCATGGAGCTGGCGCTCCGCTGCCAGGCGAGCTTTCGCCAATTCAAGCCCCTGTCTCTAGGCTACTCCCCAAACAGCACTTCTAAGAACCTTTTGTATAAGATCAAGTGTAGTAGCGTTCTTATAAGTTTAGGATATGCCGGGTGAGGGGAATGTAAACAGATGCGCAAGAAGCGCTGAAATACTATCCCTAAATGGTAAAAGTTTGCCAGTATATTTTGTGGATAACACAGCAGGGTGGCGACAAAGTTAACAACTTTGATGTGGAATCCATGAAAACAACCCAAATTTCTGCCTGACACACCTCGTTTGATAAAGGGACGATGTATGGAGGCAGCTATATGGACGACTTTTGGAGGTAGCAATGGAGACAACGTGTGGAGGCTGCTATGGAGACAATTTAATTTGGATAGTGCCTGTATGTGGCAGTCCCAAACATTTTTCAAACCAGAGGAGCAGGTAGGTGGCCCTCCAGTAAAATGGAATAGATTGAGTGCCTGTATGTGGCAGTCCCAAAAATGTTTCAAACCAGAGGAGCAGGTAGGTGGCCCTGCAGTAAAATGGAATAGATTGAGTGCCTGTATGTGGCAGTCCCAAAAATTTTTCAAACCAGAGGAGCAGGTAGGTGGCCCTCCAGTAAAATGGAATAGATTGAGTGCCTGTATGTGGCAGTCCCAAAAATGTTTCAAACCAGAGGAGCAGGTAGGTGGCCCTGCAGTAAAATGGAATAGATTGAGTGCCTGTATGTGGCACTCACAAAAATTGTTTCAAACAGAGGACCGGGTAGGTGGCCCTCCAGAAAAATTTAATGCATGAAGTACTATAGCAAGAGCCAGTGGGCCCTGTCAAAAAATAGCCATTTTCCTCTGCTTTACTGTACAAAGAGGAGGAGAAGGAGGAAAATGAGGAGGAGGAGGAGTGGATCAATTATTCAGGTTGAGCTTCCTTCACCTGGTGGAGATTGGAAATTCTGAGAAATCCAGCCTTTATTCATTTTAATAAGCGTCAGCCTGTCAGCGCTGTCAGTCGACAGGCGTGTACGCTTATCGGTGATGATGCCACCAGCTGCACTGAAAACCCGCTCGGACAAGACGCTAGCGGCAGGGCAGGCAAGAACCTCCAAGGCGTACAGCGCCAGTTCGTGCCACATGTCCAGCTTTGAAACCCAGTAGTTGTAGGGAGCTGTGTGATCATTTAGGACAATGGTATGGTCAGCTACGTACTCCCTCACCATCTTTCTGTAAAGATCAGCCCTACTCTGCCGAGACTGGGGACAGGTGACAGTGTCTTGCTGGGGTGACATAAAGCTGGCAAAAGCCTTGTAAAGCGTACCCTTGCCAGTGCTGGACAAGCTGCCTGCTCGCCTACTCTCCCTCGCTACTTGTCCCGCAGAACTACGCACTCTGCCGCTAGCGCTGTCAGAAGGGAAATACTGTTTCAGCTTGTGCACCAGGGCCTGCTGGTATTCATGCATTCTCACACTCCTTTCCTCTGCAGGGATGAGAGTGGAAAGATTTTGCTTGTACCGTGGGTCCAGGAGAGTGAACACCCAGTAATCGGTGCTGGAATAAATTCTTTGAACGCGAGGGTCACGGGATAGGCAGCCTAGCATGAAATCTGCCATATGCGCCAGAGTACCAACGCGTAAGAATTCACTCCCCTCACTGGCCTGACTGTCCATTTCCTCCTCCTCCAACTCCTCCAACTCCTCTTCTTCTGCCCATACACGCTGAACAGTAAAGGACTCAACAATGGTCCCCTCTTGTGTCTCACCAACATTCTCCTCCTCTTCCTCCTCATCCTCCTCCACCTCCACCTCCTCCGATATGCGCTGAGAAACAGACCTGAGGGTGCTTTGGCTATCAACAAGGGAATATTCTTCCCCTGTCTCTTGTGACGAGCGCAAAGCTTCCGACTTCATGCTGACCAGAGAGTTTTTCAACAGGCCAAGCAGCGGGATGGTGAGGCTGATGATGGCGGCATCGCCACTGACCATCTGTGTTGACTCCTCAAAGTTACTCAGCACCTGACAGATATCAGACATCCACGTCCACTCCTCATTGTAGACTTGAGGAAGCTGACTGACCTGACTACCAGTTCTGGTGGAAGTTGACATCTGGCAGTCTACAATCGCTCTGCGCTGCTGGTAAACTCTGGATAACATGGTCAGTGTTGAATTCCACCTCGTGGGCACGTCGCACAACAGTCGGTGAGCGGGCAGTTGGAGGCGGCGCTGCGCTGCCCTGAGAGTGGCAGCATCTGGGCTGGACTTCCTGAAATGCGCACAGATGCGGCGCACCTTCGTGAGCAAATCAGACAGATTGGGGTATGTCTTGAGGAAACGCTGAACTATCAGATTTAACACATGGGCCAGGCATGGCACATGTGTCAGTCTGCCGAGTTGCAGAGCCGCCACCAGGTTACGGCCGTTGTCACACACAACCATTCCCGGCTTGAGGTTCAGCGGTGCCAGCCACAGATCAGTCTGCGCCGTGATGCCCTGTAATAGCTCTTGGGCGGTGTGCCTTTTGTCGCCTAGGCTCAGCAGTTTGAGCACCGCCTGCTGTCGCTTAGCGACGGCACTGCTGCTGTGCCTAGAGCTACCGACTGATGGCGCCGTGCCCACGGATGGTAGTTCGGAGGAGGAGGTGGAGGAGGGGTGGGAGGAGGAGGAGGCATAGTAGGCCTGAAACACCTGGACCGAGGTAGGCCCCGCAATCCTCGGCGTCGGCAGTATATGAGCAGCCCCAGTGTCAGACTCGGTCCCAGCCTCCACCAAGTTAACCCAATGTGCCGTCAGCGATATATAGTGGCCCTGCCCGGCAGCACTCGTCCACGTGTCCGTGGTCAGGTGGACCTTGTCAGAAACGGCGTTGGTCAGGGCACGGATGATGTTGTCTGACACGTGCTGGTGCAGGGCTGGGACGGCACATCGGGAAAAGTAGTGGCGGCTGGGGACCGAATACCGAGGGGCGGCCGCCGCCATGAGGTTGCGAAAGGCCTCGGTCTCTACTAGCCTATAGGGCAGCATCTCCAGGCTAAGCAATCTGGAGATGTGCACATTAAGGGCTTGGGCGTGCGGGTGGGTTGCACTATATTTGCGTTTCCGCTCCAGCGTCTGGGGTATGGAGAGCTGAACGCTGGTGGATGCTGTGGAGGATCGTGGAGGCGACGATGGGGTTTTTGTGGCAGGGTCCTGGGCAGGGGGCTGACTAGCAGCTGACACAGGGGAAGGAGCAGTGGTGTGCACGGCCGGAGGTGAACGGGCTTGTTGCCACTGAGTGGGGTGTTTAGCATTCATATGCCTGCGCATACTGGTGGTAGTTAAGCTAGTAGTGGTGGAACCCCTGCTGAGCCTGGTTTGGCAAATGTTGCACACCACAGTCCGTCGGTCATCCGGTGTTTCCTTAAAGAACCTCCAGACTTCTGAAGATCTAGCCCTCGCCGCAGGAGCCCTCGCCACGGGAGCTTCACTAGTTGACACATTTGGCGCTGATGCACCAGCTCTGGCCCTGCCTCTCCGTCTGGCCCCACCACTGCCTCTTCCAACCTGTTCTGGTCGAGGACTCTCCTCCGTCTCAGAAGCACTGTGTTCACCCGGCCTCTCAACCCAGCTTGGGTCTGTCACCTCATCATCCTCCGATCCCTCAGTCTGCTCCCCCCTCGGACTTCCTGCCCTGACAACAACTTCCCCACTGTCTGACAACCGTGTCTCCTCATCGTCGGACACCTCTTTACACACTTCCACTACGTCAAGAAGGTCATCATCACCCACAGACTGTGACTGTTGGAAAACCTGGGCATCGGAAAATTGCTCAGCAGCAACCGGACAAGTGGTTTGTGACTGTGGGAAGGGTCCAGAAAACAGTTCCTCAGAGTATGCCGGTTCAAATGCCAAATTTTCCTGGGAGGGGGCAGACTGTGGGGGAGGAGGCTGAGGTGCAGGAGCTGGAGGAGTGGCGATTTCGGTGACATGGGTGGACTGCGTGGAAGACTGACTGGTGGTGGACAAATTGCTCGAAGCATTGTCAGCAATCCACGACATCACCTGTTCGCACTGTTCTGGCCTCAACAGTGCTCTACCACGAGTCCCAGTAACTTCAGACATGAACCTAGGGAGTGTAGCTCTGCGGCGTTCCCCTGCTCCCTCATCAGCAGGTGGTGTCTCACCCCGCCCAGGACCACGGCCTCTGACCCCTGCAGTAGTTGGACGCCCACGTCCCCGCCCTCGTCCTCTACCCCTAGCCCTCGGGTTAAACATTTTTAAAATGAGAGTTATAACTTTATTTTTTTTTTTACTTTTTTTTTTTTTTTTTTGTGTTTTTTTTTTTTTTTTTGTGTTTTTTGTTTTTTTTTGAGTTTTTAAAACCAAACAATGCTATCCTATTGCTATGGCTATTTTCTAGCCAAGTATCAAAGCACACTACTATGCCAGATGAGATGACACTGAGTTAGTGCCTAATTGAAATCCAACCCCTACTAAATTTTCCCACTTCGGTCTTTGCTATGGATATGTGCGTCACTAAGCGCAGAACACAGCGGTCGCAAGTCTCACTACAAATTGCTCAGAATTGGCTAGTACATGCACTGCAGAAAGTACAGCCACCAGCAGATCAACCAGAAATCAAATATATAGAACGCTACTGTATGCGTAAGTAAGCTCTTTGTATTCTCCTATGGCTATTTTCTAGCCAAGTATCAAAGCACACTACTATGCCAGATGAGATGACACTGAGTTAGTGCCTAATTGAAATCCAACCCCTACTAAATTTTCCCACTTCGGTCTTTGCTATGGATATGTGCGTCACTAAGCGCAGAACACAGCGGTCGCAAGTCTCACTACAAATTGCTCAGAATTGGCTAGTACATGCACTGCAGAAAGTACAGCCACCAGCAGATCAACCAGAAATCAAATATATAGAACGCTACTGTATGTGTAAGTAAGCTCTTTGTATTCTCCTATGGCTATTTTCTAGCCAAGTATCAAAGCACACTACTATGCCAGATGAGATGACACTGAGTTAGTGCCTAATTGAAATCCAACCCCTACTAAATTTTCCCACTTCGGTCTTTGCTATGGATATGTGCGTCACTAAGCGCAGAACACAGCGGTCGCAAGTCTCACTACAAATTGCTCAGAATTGGCTAGTACATGCACTGCAGAAAGTACAGCCACCAGCAGATCAACCAGAAATCAAATATATAGAACGCTACTGTATGCGTAAGTAAGCTCTTTGTATTCTCCTATGGCTATTTTCTAGCCAAGTATCAAAGCACACTACTATGCCAGATGAGATGACACTGAGTTAGTGCCTAATTGAAATCCAACCCCTACTAAATTTTCCCACTTCGGTCTTTGCTATGGATATGTGCGTCACTAAGCGCAGAACACAGCGGTCGCAAGTCTCACTACAAATTGCTCAGAATTGGCTAGTACATGCACTGCAGAAAGTACAGCCACCAGCAGATCAACCAGAAATCAAATATATAGAACGCTACTGTATGCGTAAGTAAGCTCTTTGTATTCTCCTATGGCTATTTTCTAGCCAAGTATCAAAGCACACTACTATGCCAGATGAGATGACACTGAGTTAGTGCCTAATTGAAATCCAACCCCTACTAAATTTTCCCACTTCGGTCTTTGCTATGGATATGTGCGTCACTAAGCGCAGAACACAGCGGTCGCAAGTCTCACTACAAATTGCTCAGAATTGGCTAGTACATGCACTGCAGAAAGTACAGCCACCAGCAGATCAACCAGAAATCAAATATATAGAACGCTACTGTATGCGTAAGTAAGCTCTTTGTATTCTCCTATGGCTATTTTCTAGCCAAGTATCAAAGCACACTACTATGCCAGATGAGATGACACTGAGTTAGTGCCTAATTGAAATCCAACCCCTACTAAATTTTCCCACTTCGGTCTTTGCTATGGATATGTGCTTCACTAAGCGCAGAACACAGCGGTCGCAAGTCTCACTACAAATTGCTCAGAATTGGCTAGTACATGCACTGCAGAAAGTACAGCCACCAGCAGATCAACCAGAAATCAAATATATAGAACGCTACTGTATGCGTAAGTAAGCTCTTTGTATTCTCCTATGGCTATTTTCTAGCCAAGTATCAAAGCACACTACTATGCCAGATGAGATGACACTGAGTTAGTGCCTAATTGAAATCCAACCCCTACTAAATTTTCCCACTTCGGTCTTTGCTATGGATATGTGTGCCACTAAGAGCTAAACACAACGGTAGCAAGTCCCCCTGCTAATTCCTCACAAAATGGTACTAGATGCAAATTAAAATAAAAAAAGTAGAACGTTATTGTAGCCCTAAGAAGGGCTGTTGGGTTCTTTGAGAATCACTCCTGCCTAACAGTAAGCTAATAGAACACCCTAACGCTTTCCCTGACCAGCAGCAGCTCTCTCCCTAGCGGCATCCAGAGACAGAATGATCCGAGCAGCGCGGGCAGCTGCTAGTCTATCCCAGGGTCACCTGATCTGGCCAGCCAACCACTGCTATCGACGTGTAAGGGTACCACGTCATGCTGGGTGGAGTGCAGAGTCTCCTGGCTTGTGATTGGCTCTGTTTCTGGCCGCCAAAAAGCAAAACGGCGGGAGCTGCCATTTTCTCGAGCGGGCGAAGTATTCGTCCGAGCAACGAGCAGTTTCGAGTACCCTAATGCTCGACCGAGCATCAAGCTCGGACGAGCATGTTCGCTCATCTCTAGTCCCTACACTAACACTTTACTTATAGGTCAGGAGAGAACTGTATTATATACATGTTGTTACAGTGATTTTCCTAAGATCTTGTTCTATAGGGGGAGGGGCAGCATTTATTATACAGGTAAAGTCTTAGTGTAGGGACCCATCTGAATGAGGTCGCCGTGACGTGGCAGATGGGCTCGCACAATTTCTATAACTGTGCGCTAAGAACCTCACCGTATAAATGTGGTCAGTGATAGATGGAAGTTATACAATGTTATCACAATGTTGGGTCTATGAAGAACGTATCAAACTATTCTGTCCAATATAAAGATGGTGGATATTAGATTGGAGAAGACCAATTTTTCACCATTCTTTAAAGGGGTATGTTGTACCCCTGTTACAAGAATGAAGCAGCTGGTCACACATGTGTGCTACCCCTCCATTTATGGTCCCGCATCCTGGTCTCCACCTCAAAATAATAGAGGTGCAGAGCCGGGACCAGGAGGCCAGAACAGCTCCTGCTGCCTCCACTTTGTTTAAAGCAAAACACTTTACTTACCTTTCCATCATTCCCCGCAGTCCCTCTTCCTACTCTCCCCGGGGCTCCGAAATGATAAGGAATAGGCGGCGGGGCCCTGCCTACTACTCCTTGTCATTTCGGAGCCCGGGAAAAGGAGGAAGCATAACTGCGGGGGAACAACAGAAAGGTTTCTTTTAGTTTATTAACCTGGAGGGGCCACCAAATAAGTAAGGATGGAGGACAGGAGCCACAATAATTAGAGGAGGGAGGAGAAGAGCAGAAACAATATTCAGAGGAGAGAAGCCACAATATAAAGGGGATGGAGGACAGGTAGCCACAATATGAGGGTGATGGAGGGCAGGGGATCACAATCTGAAGGGGAGTAATAGAGGAGTAATGAGGAGTACAGATAGTTTTATATATATATATGTGTGAAGAGGAGATAAATTAAAGTGGGGAACAAATGTAAAGGGAGGATAAAGAGGGGGTATTATATAATGCTGAGCTTCATTAGGGGGTATTATATGGATCCATAGGGGAGTTGACCACAGGAAGGGGCATTATTCTAGGTGGGGGCCTTTAAGGATGATATTATAATTAGAGATGAGCGAACACTAAAATGCTCGGGTACTCGTTATTCGAGACGAACTTTTCCCGATGCTCGAGTGCTCGTCTCGAATAACGAACCCCATTGAAGTCAATGGGAGACTCGAGCATTTTTCAAGGGGACCAAGGCTCTGCACAGGGAAGCTTGGCCAAACACCTGGGAACCTCAGAAAAGGATGGAAACACCACGGAAATGGACAGGAAACAGCAGGGGCAGCATGCATGGATGCCTCTGAGGCTGCATAATCGCACCATTATGCCAAAATTATGGGCAACAGCATGGCCATGACAGAGTGACAGAATGAAGCTAGATAGCATCTAAAACATCCAATAATTGACCCTGACACTATAGGGGACTTCATGCAGAGGCAGCGGCAGCAGCGGCAGGCTAGAGAGTGGCATGGCGACATACCCTAAATGGACTCAGGCTTCAAACCAATGGGTGGCAGAGAGGAACCAAAGGAGGTGAGCAAGAAGCGCTCAAATAATATCGGTACATGATAAAAGTTTGCCAGTATATTTTGTGGATTACACAGCAGGGTGGCGACAAAGTTAACATGGAAGCCATGAAAACAACCCAAAATTCTGCCTGACACAGCTCGTTTGATAAGGGGACCATGTATGGAGGCAGTGAACTAGTAGTAGATTAAAGGTGCTGCAGTTAAAACTATGTTAGTTGGATCTTGGCATGGAGCTGGCGCTCCGCTGCCAGGCGAGCTTTCGCCAATCCAAGCCCCTGTCTCTAGGCTACTCCCCAAACAGCACTTCTAAGAACCTTTTGTATAAGATCAAGTGTAGTAGCGTTCTTATAAGTTTAGGATATGCCGGGTGAGGGGAATGTAAACAGATGCGCAAGAAGCGCTGAAATAATATCCCTAAATGGTAAAAGTTTGCCAGTATATTTTGGGGATTACACAGCAGGGTGGCGACAAAGTTAACAACTTTGATGTGGAATGCCCTGTAATAGCTCTTGGGCGGTGTGCCTTTTATCGCCTAGGCTCAGCAGTTTCAGCACCGCCTGCTGTCGCTTAGCGACGGCACTGCTGCTGTGCCTAGAGCTACCGACTGATGGCGCCATGCCCACGGATGGTAATTCGGAGGAGGAGGAGGTGGAGGAGGGGTGGGAGGAGGTATAGTAGGCCTTTGAGACCTGGACCGAGGTAGGCCCCGCAATTCTCTGCGTCGGCAGTATATGACCAGCCCCAGGGTCAGACTCGGTCCCAGCCTGCACCAAGTTAAGTGTAGTAGCGTTCTTATAAGTTTGGGATATGGCGGGTGAGGGGAATGTAAACAGATGCGCAAGAAGCGCATGATGCGCATGGAGCTGGCGTTCCGCTGCCAGGCGAGCTTTCGCCAATCCAAGCCCCTGTCTCTAGGCTACTCCCCAAACAGCACTTCTAAGAACCTTTTGTATAAGATCAAGTGTAGTAGCGTTCTTATAAGTTTAGGATATGCCGGGTGAGGGGAATGTAAACAGATGCGCAAGAAGCGCTGAAATAATATCCCTAAATGGTAAAAGTTTGCCAGTATATTTTGGGGATTACACAGCAGGGTGGCGACAAAGTTAACAACTTTGATGTGGAATCCATGAAAACAACCCAAATTTCTGCCTGACACACCTCGTTTGATAAAGGGACGATGTATGGAGGCAGCTATATGGACGACTTTTGGAGGTAGCAATGGAGACAACGTGTGGAGGCTGCTATGGAGACAATTTAATTTGGATAGTGCCTGTATGTGGCAGTCCCAAACATTTTTCAAACCAGAGGAGCAGGTAGGTGGCCCTCCAGTAAAATGGGATAGATTGAGTGCCTGTATGTGGCAGTCCCAAAAATGTTTCAAACCAGAGGAGCAGGTAGGTGGCCCTCCAGTAAAATGGAATAGATTGAGTGCCTGTATGTGGCAGTCCCAAAAATTGTTCAAACCAGAGGAGCAGGTAGGTGGCCCTGCAGTAAAATGGAATAGATTGAGTGCCTGTATGTGGCAGTCCCAAAAATTGTTCAAACCAGAGGAGCAGGTAGGTGGCCCTGCAGTAAAATGGAATAGATTGAGTGCCTGTATGTGGCAGTCCCAAAAATTGTTCAAACCAGAGGAGCAGGTAGGTGGCCCTGCAGTAAAATGGAATAGATTGAGTGCCTGTATGTGGCAGTCCCAAAAATTGTTCAAACCAGAGGAGCAGGTAGGTGGCCCTGCAGTAAAATGGAATAGATTGAGTGCCTGTATGTGGCAGTCCCAAAAATTGTTCAAACCAGAGGAGCAGGTAGGTGGCCCTGCAGTAAAATGGAATAGATTGAGTGCCTGTATGTGGCAGTCCCAAAAATGTTTCAAACCAGAGGAGCAGGTAGGTGGCCCTCCAGTAAAATGGAATAGATTGAGTGCCTGTATGTGGCAGTCCCAAAAATTGTTCAAACCAGAGGAGCAGGTAGGTGGCCCTGCAGTAAAATGGAATAGATTGAGTGCCTGTATGTGGCAGTCCCAAAAATTGTTCAAACCAGAGGAGCAGGTAGGTGGCCCTGCAGTAAAATGGAATAGATTGAGTGCCTGTATGTGGCAGTCCCAAAAATTGTTCAAACCAGAGGAGCAGGTAGGTGGCCCTGCAGTAAAATGGAATAGATTGAGTGCCTGTATGTGGCAGTCCCAAAAATTGTTCAAACCAGAGGAGCAGGTAGGTGGCCCTGCAGTAAAATGGAATAGATTGAGTGCCTGTATGTGGCAGTCCCAAAAATTTTTTAAAACAGAGGACCGGGTAGGTGGCCCTCCAGAAAAATGGAATAGATTGAGTGCCTGTATGTGGCACTCACAAAAATTGTTTCAAACAGAGGACCGGGTAGGTGGCCCTCCAGAAAAATTAAATGCATGAAGTACTATAGCAAGAGCCAGTGGGCCCTGTCAAAAAATAGCCATTTTCCTCTGCTTTACTGTACAAAGAGGAGGAGAAGGAGGAAAATGAGGAGGAGGAGGAGGAGTGGATCAATTATTCAGGTTGAGCTTCCTTCACCTGGTGGAGATTGGAAATTCTGAGAAATCCAGCCTTTATTCATTTTAATAAGCGTCAGCCTGTCAGCGCTGTCAGTCGACAGGCGTGTACGCTTATCGGTGATGATGCCACCAGCTGCACTGAAAACCCGCTCGGACAAGACGCTAGCGGCAGGGCAGGCAAGAACCTCCAAGGCGTACAGCGCCAGTTCGTGCCACATGTCCAGCTTTGAAACCCAGTAGTTGTAGGGAGCTGTGTGATCATTTAGGACGATGGTATGGTCAGCTACGTACTCCCTCACCATCTTTCTGTAAAGATCAGCCCTACTCTGCCGAGACTGGGGACAGGTGACAGTGTCTTGCTGGGGTGACATAAAGCTGGCAAAAGCCTTGTAAAGCGTACCCTTGCCAGTGCTGGACAAGCTGCCTGCTCGCCTACTCTCCCTCGCTACTTGTCCCGCAGAACTACGCACTCTGCCGCTAGCGCTGTCAGAAGGGAAATACTGTTTCAGCTTGTGCACCAGGGCCTGCTGGTATTCATGCATTCTCACACTCCTTTCCTCTCCAGGGATGAGAGTGGGAAGATTTTGCTTGTACCGTGGGTCCAGGAGAGTGAACACCCAGTAATCGGTGCTGGAATAAATTCTTTGAACGCGAGGGTCACGGGATAGGCAGCCTAGCATGAAATCTGCCATATGCGCCAGAGTACCAACGCGTAAGAATTCACTCCCCTCACTGGCCTGACTGTCCATTTCCTCCTCCTCCAACTCCTCCAACTCCTCTTCTTCTGCCCATACACGCTGAACAGTGAAGGACTCAACAATGGTCCCCTCTTGTGTCTCGCCAACATTCTCCTCCTCTTCCTCCTCATCCTCCTCCACCTCCACCTCCTCCGATATGCGCTGAGAAACAGACCTCAGGGTGCTTTGGCTATCAACAAGGGAATATTCTTCCCCCGTCTCTTGTGACGAGCGCAAAGCTTCCGACTTCATGCTGACCAGAGAGTTTTTCAACAGGCCAAGCAGCGGGATGGTGAGGCTGATGATGGCGGCATCGCCACTGACCATCTGTGTTGACTCCTCAAAGTTACTCAGCACCTGACAGATATCAGACATCCACGTCCACTCCTCATTGTAGACTTGAGGAAGCTGACTGACCTGACTACCAGTTCTGGTGGAAGTTGACATCTGGCAGTCTACAATCGCTCTGCGCTGCTGGTAAACTCTGGATAACATGGTCAGTGTTGAATTCCACCTCGTGGGCACGTCGCACAACAGTCGGTGAGCGGGCAGTTGGAGGCGGCGCTGCGCTGCCCTGAGAGTGGCAGCATCTGTGCTGGACTTCCTGAAATGCGCACAGATGCGGCGCACCTTCGTGAGCAAATCAGACAGATTGGGGTATGTCTTGAGGAAACGCTGCACTATCAGATTTAACACATGGGCCAGGCATGGCACATGTGTCAGTCTGCCGAGTTGCAGAGCCGCCACCAGGTTACGGCCGTTGTCACACACAACCATTCCCGGCTTGAGGTTCAGCGGTGCCAGCCACAGATCAGTCTGCGCCGTGATGCCCTGTAATAGCTCTTGGGCGGTGTGCCTTTTGTCGCCTAGGCTCAGCAGTTTGAGCACCGCCTGCTGTCGCTTAGCGACGGCACTGCTGCTGTGCCTAGAGCTACCGACTGATGGCGCCGTGCCCACGGATGGTAGTTCGGAGGAGGAGGTGGAGGAGGGGTGGGAGGAGGAGGAGGCATAGTAGGCCTGAAACACCTGGACCGAGGTAGGCCCCGCAATCCTCGGCGTCGGCAGTATATGAGCAGCCCCAGGGTCAGACTCGGTCCCAGCCTCCACCAAGTTAACCCAATGTGCCGTCAGCGATATATAGTGGCCCTGCCCGGCAGCACTCGTCCACGTGTCCGTGGTCAGGTGGACCTTGTCAGAAACGGCGTTGGTCAGGGCACGGATGATGTTGTCTGACACGTGCTGGTGCAGGGCTGGGACGGCACATCGGGAAAAGTAGTGGCGGCTGGGGACCGAATACCGAGGGGCGGCCGCCGCCATGAGGTTGCGAAAGGCCTCGGTCTCTACTAGCCTATAGGGCAGCATCTCCAGGCTAAGCAATCTGGAGATGTGCACATTAAGGGCTTGGGCGTGCGGGTGGGTTGCACTATATTTGCGTTTCCGCTCCAGCGTCTGGGGTATGGAGAGCTGAACGCTGGTGGATGCTGTGGAGGATCGTGGAGGCGACGATGGGGTTTTTGTGGCAGGGTCCTGGGCAGGGGGCTGACTAGCAGCTGACACAGGGGAAGGAGCAGTGGTGTGCACGGCCGGAGGTGAACGGGCTTGTTGCCACTGAGTGGGGTGCTTAGCATTCATATGCCTGCGCATACTGGTGGTAGTTAAGCTAGTAGTGGTGGAACCCCTGCTGAGCCTGGTTTGGCAAATGTTGCACACCACAGTCCGTCGGTCATCCGGTGTTTCCTTAAAGAACCTCCACACTTCTGAAGATCTAGCCCTCGCCGCAAGAGCCCTCACCACGGGAGCTTCACTAGTTGACAGTGGCGCTGATGCACCAGCTCTGGCCCTGCCTCTCCGTCTGGCCCCACCACTGCCTCTTCCAACCTGTTCAGGTCGAGGACTCTCCTCCGTCTCAGAAGCACTGTGTTCACCCGGCCTCTCAACCCAGCTTGGGTCTGTCACCTCATCATCCTCCGATCCCTCAGTCTGCTCCCCCCTCGGACTTCCTGCCCTGACAACAACTTCCCCACTGTCTGACAACCGTGTCTCCTCATCGTCGGACACCTCTTTACACACTTCCACTACGTCAAGAAGGTCATCATCACCCACAGACTGTGACTGGTGGAAAACCTGGGCATCGGAAAATTGCTCAGCAGCAACCGGACAAGTGGTTTGTGACTGTGGGAAGGGTCCAGAAAACAGTTCCTCAGAGTATGCCGGTTCAAATGCCAAATTTTCCTGGGAGGGGGCAGACTGGGGGGGAGGAGGCTGAGGTGCAGGAGCTGGAGGAGTGGCGATTTCGGTGACATGGGTGGACTGCGTGGAAGACTGACTGGTGGTGGACAAATTGCTCGAAGCATTGTCAGCAATCCACGACATCACCTGTTCGCACTGTTCTGGCCTCAACAGTGCTCTACCACGAGTCCCAGTAACTTCAGACATGAACCTAGGGAGTGTAGCTCTGCGGCGTTCCCCTGCTCCCTCATCAGCAGGTGGTGTCTCACCCCGCCCAGGACCACGGCCTCTGACCCCTGCAGTAGTTGGACGCCCACGTCCCCGCCCTCGTCCTCTACCCCTAGCCCTCGGGTTAAACATTTTTAAAATGAGAGTTATAACTTTATTTTTTTTTTTACTTTTTTTTTGGTTTTTTTTGTGTTTTTTTTTTTTTTTTTGTGTTTTTTGTTTTTTTTTGAGTTTTTAAAACCAAACAATGCTATCCTATTGCTATGGCTATTTTCTAGCCAAGTATCAAAGGAAGCACAGTACTATGCCAGATGAGATGACACTGAGTTATTGCCTAATAGAAATCCAACCCCTACTGAATTTTGCCACTTCGGCCTTTGCTATGGATATGTGCGCCACTAAGCGCAGAACACAGCGGTCGCAAGTCCCACTACAAATTGCTCAGAATTGGCAAGTACATGCACTGCAGAAACTACAGCCACCAGCAGATCAACCAGAAATCAAATATATAGAACGCTACTGTAGGCTTCAAGATCAAGAAGCTGTTTGTATTCTCCTATGGCTATTTTCTAGCCAAGTATCAAAGGAAGCACAGTACTATGCCGGATGAGATGACACTGAGTTATTGCCTAATAGAAATCCAACCCCTACTGAATTTTGCCACTTCAGCCTTTGCTATGGATATGTGCGCCACTAAGCGCAGAACACAGCGGTCGCAAGTCTCACTACAAATTGCTCAGAATTGGCAAGTACATGCACTGCAGAAACTACAGCCACCAGCAGATCAACCAGAAATCAAATATATAGAACGCTACTGTAGGCTTCAAGATCAAGAAGCTGTTTGTATTCTCCTATGGCTATTTTCTAGCCAAGTATCAAAGGAAGCACAGTACTATGCCGGATGAGATGACACTGAGTTATTGCCTAATAGAAATCCAACCCCTACTGAATTTTGCCACTTCGGCCTTTGCTATGGATATGTGCGCCACTAAGCGCAGAACACAGCGGTCGCAAGTCCCACTACAAATTGCTCAGAATTGGCAAGTACATGCACTGCAGAAACTACAGCCACCAGCAGATCAACCAGAAATCAAATATATAGAACGCTACTGTAGGCTTCAAGATCAAGAAGCTGTTTGTATTCTCCTATGGCTATTTTCTAGCCAAGTATCAAAGGAAGCACAGTACTATGCCAGATGAGATGACACTGAGTTATTGCCTAATAGAAATCCAACCCCTACTGAATTTTGCCACTTCAGCCTTTGCTATGGATATGTGCGCCACTAAGCGCAGAACACAGCGGTCGCAAGTCTCACTACAAATTGCTCAGAATTGGCAAGTACATGCACTGCAGAAACTACAGCCACCAGCAGATCAACCAGAAATCAAATATATAGAACGCTACTGTAGGCTTCAAGAAGCTGTTTGTATTCTCCTATGGCTATTTTCTAGCCAAGTATCAAAGGAAGCACAGTACTATGCCAGATGAGATGACACTGAGTTATTGCCTAATAGAAATCCAACCCCTACTGAATTTTGCCACTTCAGCCTTTGCTATGGATATGTGCGCCACTAAGCGCAGAACACAGCGGTCGCAAGTCTCACTACAAATTGCTCAGAATTGGCAAGTACATGCACTGCAGAAACTACAGCCACCAGCAGATCAACCAGAAATCAAATATATAGAACGCTACTGTAGGCTTCAAGAAGCTGTTTGTATTCTCCTATGGCTATTTTCTAGCCAAGTATCAAAGGAAGCACAGTACTATGCCAGATGAGATGACACTGAGTTATTGCTTAATAGAAATCCAACCCCTACTGAATTTTGCCACTTCAGCCTTTGCTATGGATATGTGCGCCACTAAGCGCAGAACACAGCGGTCGCAAGTCTCACTACAAATTGCTCAGAATTGGCAAGTACATGCACTGCAGAAACTACAGCCACCAGCAGATCAACCAGAAATCAAATATATAGAACGCTACTGTAGGCTTCAAGAAGCTGTTTGTATTCTCCTATGGCTATTTTCTAGCCAAGTATCAAAGGAAGCACAGTACTATGCCAGATGAGATGACACTGAGTTATTGCCTAATAGAAATCCAACCCCTACTGAATTTTCCCACTTCGGTCTTTGCTATGGATATGTGTGCCACTAAGAGCTAAACACAACGGTAGCAAGTCCCCCTGCTAATTCCTCACAAAATGGTAAAATATGCAAATTAAAATAAAAAAAGTAGAACGTTATTGTAGCCCTAAGAAGGGCTGTTGGGTTCTTTGAGAATCACTCCTGCCTAACAGTAAGCTAATAGAACACCCTAACGCTTTCCCTGAGCAGCAGCAGCTCTCTCCCTAGCGGCATCCAGAGACAGAATGATCCGAGCAGCGCGGCCAGCGGCTAGTCTATCCCAGGGTCACCTGATCTGGCCAGCCAACCACTGCTATCGACGTGTAAGGGTACCACGTCATGCTGGGTGGAGTGCAGAGTCTCCTGGCTTGTGATTGGCTCTGTTTCTGGCCGCCAAAAAGCAAAACGGCGGGAGCTGCCATTTTCTCGAGCGGGCGAAGTATTCGTCCGAGTAACGAGCAGTTTCGAGTACCCTAATGCTCGACCGAGCATCAAGCTCGGACGAGCATGTTCGCTCATCTCTAATTATAATATGTTTAGGGATGGGGCAAGGGATGGGACAATGGGCGCGGTTTCTCTAGCCTAAAAGTTGGGAGGTATGGCAATAGGGTCCAATCTTTGCTAATTTCCTGACAAATATTAGAAATTCTGTACATTGAAAAGGAGAATAATTTCCCAATTTTGTTTTACGCAAACTCAACACTTGTTTGTGCCATTAAACTGTCGGAAAAACATGAATCTAAAATAGACTGTAACATTGGACCATGTAAAGAGTCGAATGTCATAAAATATTTTTTAACAAGAAAAACCCAGCTGTGATTGGCTGCAGATGATAAAAATCCAGAGTACTGATATTACTTCAGGATGTAGAGACCTGCAGTGGGTTGAGCATTGAACACGTTGGACACCATTCTTAGTGGTATTACAATAGCTTAATATTGTAGGGATATTTTGTGCTGAATTTCAAAAATTTTAAGGGGTTTTCCAAGTTCTTACTATTGATGAACTATTCATAGGATAAGTCTTTAGTATCCGTTCCCACAATTATGTGCCGTGTCTGGAAGCTCCTTACCAGGAACACCAAAGAATGAATCCAGAAGAACAGCGCTATGCACTGTGTAGTGGCCGGCCCCAGAAACTGCAATCAACATCATATGAACCTTAATAGGTTCAGCTGCAGTTCCTGGGGCCGTCCACTATACAGAGAATAGGGAGAGTTATAAGGATGTTAGAAAAGTTGATTGTTCAACAATAAATGTAAATTCTTGTTCATGGAAAAATAAAACATCCCCTGAAAATAAGACCTAGCGCATCTTTAGGAGCAAAAATTAATATAAGACACTGTCTTATTTTCGGGGAAAAAGGGTAGATACTCGCTGATAAAAACACACAAGAGAGCAGGACTGATGTAAGAAATGATACACGAGCCATTTATTGAGATTGTAGCAAATAAATAATTAAATAAATAAATGTATTAAATAAATTGTTATCAGTTTACAAACAGGTTATGTATAGAATATACAGACAGGTCATTCACAATTCTTCTATCTATGAAGGTGTAGTGGAGTTCACACCGCTCATTGTAATACTGTTCTGGTCACTCAGGGTTCGGATCTCAGTTCTTGCGAAGGACGGCAGAACTTTTGTAGACAGTCCCATCCTACCATCAGTTGGGTCACAACCAAGGTATTTTACCTGTAAGGAAGGAAAGAGGGTGGATAAAATCTGAGAATAAAAGCAGGATTACTTACTCCCTTATCCCCTACAGCTCCAGCACCAGCACTCTGGACCTCCCTGCTGATCTTAGTTATGTTGGCTGCTTAGGTGATGTACCTGTATATCAGGTGTGAGAGCTGCAGTCACTCATTGGGGCACATTTACTTACCCGGTCCTGTCCGGATCCCCGCTGTGCGTTGTTCGATGATCATGCACTCCGGCACGATTCACAAAGATTGTGCACCCGATTTCCTGCATCTTTTGCTTGCCCGCTCAGGTCCGACGGAGTTCACCTTCTTCTTCCCGGTGCATCTAAGTGCTTGATCTTGCGACACAATTTTAAAGTTAAATCCCGCACTCAGTCCGAATCGTCCAACGGCCCACCCCCCGATTTCTGTCGCATGAAAGCCGGTGCCAATGCGCCAAAATCTGATCATGTGCGGCACAATCCCCTTCTAAATACACGTCCCAGCGGCACGATCCTCAAAAACGTCGGAAAACCCACCGGAAATGCGGCTGCGGCTTTAGAGATCTTATACTTTACATCAGTCAAGACAGTGATCGGCTGTAGTAGTCTCATCATGTATCTCTGACCATAAGCAATGCTTATTTTCAGGTTCGGACTGGGGGGTCTAGGGCCCACCAGTGAAATAGATTCTGGGGTCCCACCAACTGCTGCATGGAAATATTTCCTGTATCCTGTGTTTACAGAATGTGTTTTCATTGCGTCTGAAAGGCACAAAAAATGCATTACTCATCCCCAAACACATCAGTATTAATCATAGTAAAAAACACAAATATATATTGAGGTGCCTTTTCCCGATGTGTTTGCAACATGTTTTAAAAAAGCAATGCAAACACATAATGTAAATGCAGCCTAAGACCATGTGTACAAGATACAATTGAATGGTGTTTTAAAATACATGAATTTGGAGGATCATATTGTGGCCCCTCTTATCTCCTCCTCATATTGTGGCCCCTCTCATCTCCTCCTCATATTGTGGCCCCTCTTATCTCCTCCTCATATTGTGGCTTCTCTCAACTCTCTCATATTATGGCCTCTTGCCTCCCCCTCATATTGTGGACCCTCTCATCTCCTCCTCATATTGTGGTCCCTCTCCTTTCCTCCCCATATTGTGACCACTCTCAACTCCTCATATTGTGGCCTCTCATTTCCTCCTCATATTGTGGCCCCTATCATCTCATCCTCCTAGTGTTGCCCCTCTCATCTCCCTTATCTGAATGTATAATATTTGCTGACCCCTCCTCCCACACCTTGGTCGAATGGCAAGTGCACTGCTCATGTGTGACCACTCTCCATTCCACTCTATGGGAACACTTCTATAAAGTCTCATCAATAGAGAGTTGCTTCTCATGCATGGTACACTTTTGGTTCAGCCCAGCGTCGGGAACCACATCTATCATCTTTTTATTACATATCCTGTGAATTTAATGCATAGTCCATATGAGAGAACCCTTCAACAAGGAACTACCTCCCCCTCTATATGTATCAGAACATCATTGGTCACCTGACTGAAGTTTCAGTCAGGTGGTCATGGAAGTGAAATGGTTTGAGTGAATAAAATATATAGGTTTGGCCCGCTCACCAATCCCTTGCAGTTTTGACATCGGTGCACCAATAACTTCTGCAGCTTCAAAAAAATGTGCTGCAAAAAGATGATTTCCCAGAACTCTCTACTAGTTCATCTATGGATCCAAACTTTATTTACTAGTACGGCGCGCGCCGAGTCCGGGTGCATGGAGAGGGCTCGCGGGTAGAGGCGGCAAAAGGGCCATATTGACCTGGCGATTACGTGATTCCCAGGTGTGAAGGGTTTAAGCAGAGCTGCTGGGTTTTATCTGACCCATTACAGCTCTGCAGAAACAAAGTCTGGTTTCATGTTATGTTTTTGGGGATTCCAATGTGTCTTTACAACGTATGGCTCAGACATATGCTTATACAGTGGGATACGTCGCCCGGGGATCCTTCCTCCCCCTGAATGTGAGGGAAAGAGTGCACAATGGTAGCAGCTGGTGATAGGCTGCTGCTGATATATATGGGGTGTTTCCTCAGTGATGTCACTGTGTGAGACCCCCGGTAGGATCCCTTCTGCTTAGCGTATCTGGAACGCAGTACACCCGCTCCCCATAGGCTTTCATTGCCTCCTCGTATACATTGCTCAGCAGGAGGGAGGACGCTGGTGATGTATATTAGGACTGTGACATCACTGAGAAACACCCCGTACATTGGCAGCAGCCAATTGCAGAGAAGGGGGCCACAATGTTAGGAGGGCCACCGTTCACAGGGAGCAGAGAGGGGAACCACAAAGTGAAGGTGAGTAAGTGAGGTCCATAAAAAGAGGGGTAATGCATAGCAGGGAAAGGGCATCATAAAGTATGGGTGGGAGCAATGAGACGGGGTGCTGAGAAGGGGCTACAAAGAGGGGGTGGCACAATGAGAGGGAGTGCAGAGAAAGGGGCACATTGAGAGGGGTGGTAGGGAGGGAGCCACATTGAAAGGGGGAGCAGTTTAGGGTCCATTAAGCTGGGTATTCTGTGGGAACACTACTTGGGGGTATGTCAATGGGTGGGGCTTGCGGGGGAAAATATTTTGCGCCACGCAAAGTGTGGCACACTTGTTGTCCCTCTTTATTCAACACAAAATTTGGGTGGTACGGTTAAAGTTATTCAGTAGGGCAACAAAAAGTAGCAGGGTAGTCCTGGCCTTACACTGAGTCTACCTGCAGTTTTGACCATTAAAAAAGCTGCAGACAGGGTTAGATGTTGGTCCTGGAGATGTGTAACCATAGCTTTGTGCAGTGGCGTAACTTAAAGCTGATGGGCCCCAGTGCCAAGTCTGTGCCAGGCCCCCGACTATAATGTATGGTTTATAGTACTAGTCTTCTCATATGGGAAAGTGACACCATAAGGGCCCCCTAAACCTCTTGGGCCCGGTTGCGACCACACCCTCAAATTACTCCCCTGGCTTTGTGTGGTCAGTAGCAGCAGGAATGTGAATTATGCTTTTATATTCCAGGATTGTAGCTGGACTTCGAGCACTGTGTCTCTTTGGTCTCTGTATTTTGTTGCTCCTCCGCTCTTTTATGAGTAACATGTTTGTTGTATATCTGTAACAGTAACAACAGTCCGTTCTTACACTAGTTACTATAAAGGAAAGCTCCATTGTAGGGCTCTCTGCACATGAATAGAATGCCAGAAATGCAGTGAAGACTGACACACAGCTACTTCATCTGTACAATAAACCCCAATTATGAGACGTTATAGTAGCGGGCCCACACGTGAGGACACTCAGGGCACTATGTCCTATTATTTGGAGATCCTGTTTTTCGGTATATTCTTGAGCACATGTCTCTCCTCAGGGTGTCTGCGGCCGTCTTGGCTCGTCGAGCAGCGCAGAGAGTTGAACAGTTCAGCTATAAACCTGTTTCACAATCACAAGAAGAGGACAGGGGTGTAGCCAAACTACGCCTAAAACTCAGTATCAGAAGTGCAAGGCATCAATAACAATAAAGCCGTGCTCCAACTTGTCAGCGGCTCCGCTCCAGTTTTATGGGAATGAATAAACTGGGTCATTAGACATCAATCTGCGGCTTTATTACAGCCCCTGATCCTTTATCACCGCCCTATTATTTACTCAGCGTCTGGAGCAGCCATTGCTATTAGTGGCCTGTGTGAGACTCGCTGACAATGGCTTTGCTTGTAGAGATTTGCAGACAACGTTCCTCAATAATCACATTTCATTCTGTATTGTCTTGCCTTAGGTGGCAGTCTACACTGCACATGTGGGATTCTATTCATAATATATGACGGTCGAGATGAACTGTTGTGAAGGTGTCCACCCAACGTAAAGACCTCGGACTACCCACCCTTCTTAGATAATTGGGAAAGGGAAATAGACATAACTTTATCGGATTCTGAGACAAAAAAGCATTTGGAAGACATGGCTCGGGTTCTCCATCTGTGTATGATTACAGGAAATCTACTATAAGCGTCTCAGACGCTGGTATAGAACACCAGAGTTCCTCCACGGCAGCGATCTGATTTTGCCGCAATCGCGCCGGCTTTCACACAACAGAAATCGGGGGGTGTGGCCTTCGGACAACCGACGGATTCGGAAAAAACGCAGAATTTAAAGAAATGAAATGTATCGCAAGATGAAGCACTTACATGCACCGGGACGTAGAAGGTGAACTCTGGCGGACCTCGGCGCAGCAGCGACACCTGCAGGATATCGGGCGCACACGTTAGTCCCGGCAGACCCGAATCCACGTCGGACAACGCGCCGCGGGATCGCAACAGGACCGGTTAAGTAAATGAGCCCCACGATCTTACCCATTCAAACCTGTGTTTGAGATGTCAAACACAGGTAGGTACACATACCCACATCTGGTGGTCATGCCCACTAATAGCTACATATTGGAAACTAGAAGACGACACCATTGGAGCTGCAACATCCACAGCTATATCATTGTCATTATCAGACATGGTGCTACTAGCCAGACCAAGTTCCTAACAAACCCAAACTAACAGCACTATTACTAGCAGCAGCCAGATCATAAATCCCACAGCTGTGTCTCATGACCCTCCTACGCTTGCTAGATGGACAACTAAAGTGAACAATATCTGACGTCTAGAGCAGGGACGTAGCTAGAAGAGACTGGGCCCCATAGCAGACTTCAGAATGGGGCCCCCCTTGCCCCTTAACCTCTTATCACCGACACTAGTTTTCAGCTCAATGACCAGACTCGATTTTTCAAATCTGACATGTCTCACGATAATTGGTTATAACTTCGGAACGCTTTAACATATCCTGGTGATTTTAAGAATGTTTTCTCGTGACACATTGTACTTCATGTTAGTTATAAAATTTAAGTGATAAGTTTTGCGTTTCGTTCTGAAAAAAAGTGAAAATTTGGCAAAAGTTTGTAAAAATTCTTCATTTTCCAAGTTTGAAATGTTCTGGTTTCCAGACAGGAAGTAAAACTACCCAAAAAGTTTGATAATTAACATTTACAGAATATCTGCTTTATGTTGGGATGATAATTTATGCGTCCTCTCATTTTTCTAGGATGTTATGAGGCGCAGAACTTTAGGTGCGATTTTTCTTATTTTCATGAAAATTGCCATAACTCACATTTTGAGGGAGAACTCGGCTTCCAAGTGACTTTGAGAGGCCTAAATAATAGTAAAACCTCATAAATTACCCCACTATAGAAACTTCACCCCTCAACTTCTATTAAGTCCATTAACCCTTTAAGTGTTTCACATGGGTTAAAAAATATGGACCTGCGATTTAGAAACTATGGAATTTTTTTGGAAATACATTCATTTAGGCCAAAACTGACATTTTCAGAATAAATTAAATGATGAAACGCACTGCAACGCTTGATGCCCAATTCCTCCCGAGTGTACTGATACCCCATATGTGGTGGTAAACTGCTGTACGGGCGCACGGCCGAGCATAGAATGAATGGAGGCGCCGTCCACAGCAGATTTGTATTGTCACACTGTACGACCTATAAATTTTTATTTTTTTTGGTAATGCGATCATATGAGGGCTTATTTTTTATGGGATGAGATACAATGTATAAATAATTTATTTTGGGAGTCTAAAGCTTATTCATGAGATTTTATTAACTATTTCAAGGGGGACACAAACAAAATCATCAATTTTTATTTTGGATTGTGAGCATTCCCCCCCCCCCGCTCACCGTAACGTAAAAATAATATTTTATCTTTATTCTCTGGTTCACTACGATTGCGGTGATATCTCATTTATATAGTTTTTCTTATTTTGCTCAATTTTCCTGAGCAAAACCAATATTGGAGAAAATCGCATTGTTTTTACTATTGACAACTTTTTAGGGCCATAACTTCTGTATTTTTCTGTTGTCAGATCTGGTTGAGGGCTTATTTTTTGCGAAAACAGTTGTTCTTTTCAGTCGTATCATATTAGGTACCGTAACTTTTTTTGATCACTTTTTAGAACATTTTTTGTGATGGTGTTTGATGAAAAATTGTATATTATGGGAAGTTTTTCGAGTTTTTTTTTTACGTAGTTCACCGAGCGGGTTCAATATTGATTTAGATTTATTGTACAGATTAATACGGACGCGGTGATACCAAATATGTACGTGTTTTGTGTTTTATATACTTTATTTGCATTTTATGTATTACTGGGGAGATTATGGGACTTTTATTTTATTTATTTATTTATTTAATTATATTATAAAAAGATTTAATTTTTTTTTTTTTTACTTTTTTACATTTTCTACTTCTTGGCTTGAATAATCGATCATCCGATCACTTATTCAAGCCTTTACACTGCAATACACTTGTATTGCAGTGTATAGTGAAAGTAACTGAGCATGCTGCGCATGCTCAGTTACTTACAGCCGGGTCCTGCCAGGAAGGCAGGACCCGGTGAGAAGAGGAGCCGACAGCCCCGGGTCACTCGTCGGAACCCGGGGCAGCGGCAGGAGGGATCGGATCCCCCGGTAAGCACACCGGGGGGGTCCGATCCACGGGGGACACACTTGCACGCCGCGGTCATGCTTGACCGCGGCGTGCAAGGGGTTAAACACCCGGGATCGGAGTTTTTCCGATCCCGGGTGTTAGTGCCGGGTCTGGGCTGTGATATCACAGCCCGACACCGGCACCAGCGAGACCCGGTGTCCCGAAAACTTCTTCTGATGCGCCGCTGTAGAAAGGCGTCGCATCAGAAGAAGTACCCTTAATGACCGCCGTAAAAACCCGATAGGGCGGTCATTAAGGGGTTAAAAAATATACATATTTGTTTACTCACACATGAGTTACAATAACACACAGTATATACACATATACATCCATGCATCATATACACAGACATAAAGCATATACACAACATATGCACACACATATGGAGCATATAGACATCACATATACACACGCACAAACAGCACATACACACACATACCGTACATACAATTCCAAATACAGTATATACACATCACACACATATACAGCATATTCACACCTAATACACAGTCAATACCCTGGATGCCGTGCCCCCTTATGCTGCGGGCCGCCCCATAGCACCTACTCTTAAGTAAGAATCACAGGAAACATGTTACTAAGAACGTGGACCCCTCTGGATACAACATAATTCTCGACTAGAAGGCTCCATTCCTGAGTAAATTTTCTTACTTCCACTGATCCACTGCATAGGTTCTCGCCCTCCAACTGCAAAGCGGATAACACCACCCAGGGCTGTGACCTCTTCCTCCAAGGGCCTCATTACATTTCCAGTGATTGATAATTTATAAACTTAAAGGGGTTGTCCACTTTCAGCAAATAATTGATATGGCTTGTGTAAGTATTTTCCAATATATTTTCTGTATCAATTCCTCATGGTTTTGTAGATCTCTGCTTGCTGTCCTGCTATAGAAATTTTTATGCTTACTTCCAGTGGATAGAAATCTGTCCATGGTCATGTGATGTCACACAGGTGCACAAGCCTTTATTATCACAGGGAGTAATCAGAGATGTGTGATGATAACAGCTTGTGCACCTGTGTGACATCACATGACCATGGACAGATTGCTATCCACTGGAAGTAAATATAGAAGCATTCTAAATTATAAAAACAAGCAGAGATCTAGAAAACCGTGGGGAATTGATATAGAAAATATATTGGACAATTTCATAACTTTTCATTACAGAAACCATATCAATTATTTGCTGAAAGTGGACAACCCTTTTAATTCCAACAAGCTATAGACTATAAAGAGGGGCTATTGAGTCTCCATACTATTCTAAAAATGTACATCATTGTAGTATGTTCCTACATCCAGATCAATTTTCATCCCTTTAATGGTTAATTGTCACCATCACTTGGCACTGGAATGACACATCTTTAGTGGGCTCATTGTGACATGTAATCAGCTTATGAGGACCTAAGAACTTGATTGGTCACCTGTGGTTTTGTGGGGGTCCAACCCCATTCATCCCAATGACAAACATCACATATCAAATGCCAACCATGCTGCCAGCCTACAATGCAGTGGTCTTTACCATGATCTATTCTAGAATGTCTATCATTTCTATCATCCTCTACGGGAATTTGGCCAAAGCAAGCGATGATGTAAGCAACATTACCTGCCCCAATGTCTGCCAGTGTTCTACTGATGATGAAGTCTTTTGCTATAAAATCGGGATTAAAAATCTACCTCCAGATCTACCTGCTTCCTCCATGCTCCTCAACCTGGCAGGGAACGTCATTCGGATCCTTCCGTACAACACTTTCCGTTCAGTGCCTGCCCTTCAAATCCTGTTGCTGAACAAGAACAACCTGACGTTCCTCTATCCTGGGGCTTTTATCGCTCTTGGCCACCTGAAGGAATTAAATCTTAGTCGGAATCCAAGGTTGACCTACCTCCATGCCCACACCTTCCGTGGCCTGGTAACTCTTATGTCTTTGGATTTGTCTCATTGTAACATCTTTGACATCCACCCTCTTGTGTTCTCACATGTGTCGTCTTTGGAAATTCTTGACTTAAGCTCCAATAAGATGCAATACGTCCCACAGGCATTGAGGAAACTCCACAACGTGACCAGGTTATCTCTGGAAAATAATAACATTGCAGCAATAGGAAAAAATTCCTTTAAATATCAACATGCCTTGGAAGATCTTAATCTACGAAGAAACCGGATTTGGGCCATTCATGATGAAGCTTTCAACCAACTGAACAAACTGAGTGTGCTAAATTTAGGACATAACTCAATATCCCATTTGCCTAATCGGCTTTTTGGAGGATTAGAGCAGCTAAGGATTATGTACCTCCAAGCTAACAAGATTGATCAAATTAACTGCTCCTTTAATGGACTTTCTCAACTAAAAAAATTACATCTTAACAACAATCATATAAGTCTCATATCTCACAACGCATTTTCAGGACTAAAGCAGCTTCAGCTCCTCCAGCTGAATAAGAACAACTTGTCCTCTCTCCCTACTTATTTGTTCTCCCGTATGCCCAAACTGAAAGGTGTCTTTCTATCTTATAACCCATGGAGCTGTGACTGTCACATGGCTTGGATTGCCAACTGGATGGTGACCTATGAAGGATCAATCCAAGGCTTGCACTGTGTCTTTGCAATGTCCTACAGGACCACCTCAGAGGTCTTCACCCACAATGGAATGGTTTGCATCCAGGATGACATGGATGAGGATGAAACATGTCTGGAGACCTCCATAGGTTCTGCTCCAGAATTAACTGTCCATTCACATGTTGTAACAATTCCACTATGTTTAGGACACTTGACCTTCTTTGTAAGTCTTTTGTACAGTTGAGTTGAGACTTGAGAGTCCGGAGATGAATGGACTGATCTTGTTCTTTATATGCTTTTGAGTATTTGCATTGATTACTATGTTCTTATTAATGGTAAACTGGACAAAAGATGTGTGAAGATAAGGGTGAATTATAAGATATCCCCATAGAAAACCAAGACCCATTTGACAATGTTCAGAGTTTCCTGTAACTGGAACTTTGACTCCATTAGAATTGTATGGATGGCATAAGGTTATCTTCTGATATTGGACCAGATTTTCAGAAAAAGACACGTCTGAGAAGATCAAAATGGGTCAACATGATCTGTGAAGAGATAGGTATTTATACCGTGTATAGTTGACTATATATCAGCTTGGATTTGATGTAATGTTGGATAATGGTCAACTAAGGTCACGGAAATAAGGGCAACAGTCCACTGAAGAGTCTGCTTACTCTAAGGTCCCTGCTTCAGTTATGGATCTCCACCTTGGTCACTATGTCCTAGATCAAGTCTACTGTACCGACCTTTACAAAAAGTGACCTAAAGGGCATTTACCCTATTGCTATCCTTCTCCAATTTTGCATAGATGTCACCCATTTTATCTTAGTGTATGTAGTCTGATCCTTACACCATCAAGAGGGTGACATGGACCTTGTGAGTCAAGAGTGGGTGGTATTAAAAGACATATTTCAGCAATAAACCCCCCAACTTGTTGTTATTAGAAATCTAAAAACTTTCAGATGAATAATGTTGAACAATGAGAAGTACAACACTGCAGTAAATGTCCCTTGATATTATGTGATATGTTCTGTCTCCTTGTTTAGTTATGTTTTCATGTGAAATATTATTTGGGAGCCTGGGTAATGCCCCCCGCATAACATATTTCGGCACAGCTTGTACAAATACACAGGCAACAAATTTTCCCGCAGAACACATTTTGTCATGTAGTTAAACATGGTTTTAATTAAATCTCATATTGCAGTATTTTTTTTTTTTAGCCGGTTCTTGTTCCCACGAAGGAAGGAAAGTACTGGAGACCTAATAGGATTATGAACTTACTAATATAAGACGAACCTAGTAAACAATGTCCTTATCTCAACCAGTACTGGTCATCAGAGGTAAAGTTATAGCCCCTGGACCATTAGAAGTTCTGACCTTCCTCCATTCTTAAAGTTTTAACCCAGTAATTTTTAAAATTTTTGTTCCATGTCCTACTAAGAGTACATAGCAATAGACATTATGCAAGAAGAATTGTATAAATGTAATATTAAAAGTGTATAATATAAAAATATATAACATACATTTCCTATTTTTTTATTGTTGAAAATCAATAATAGCAAAAATAAAGGATGATTGCAATCAGCCAAAATGTGGCTTCAAAAAATCTCAAAATTGGCTTAGTGAGTCTTCTCCAGCCTAGGACCACCCAACTTACGATAAAGAGATGAATTAACATATTGAGGCACATTTACTTATCCGGTCCAGTCGCGATCCAGCGGCACATTCTACGACGAGGATTCGGGTTCTGCCGGGATTCACTAAGGTCCGTGTGCCCGATGTCCACCAGGTGTTGCTGCTGCGCCGAGGTTCACCTTCTTCTTCCCGGTGCATGTAAGTGCTGATCTTGCGACACAAATTATTTTTTAAATTCCGCGTTTTTTCCGAATCCGTCGGGTTGTCCGAAGGCCAAGCCCCCTTGATTTCTGTTGCGTGAAAGACGGCGTTGATGCGCCAAAATCCAATCGCGTGCGCCAAAATCCCGGGGCAATTCAAGGGAAATCGGAAAGTGCGCGATTCGGACCCTTAGTAGATGAGCCCCATTGGGTGCTGGTTCCTCAAGGAATTATCGGTCCAGAAAAAAACTATTCTGACTGCACCATTGCAGTGGGATCTGTTATAGGATGTAAAAAATTGGGCTTGGTGAAGGTGGTGAATGGTCCTCTTTAGGTAGGGACCATATGTCAACAAATCCTGTAATAATAATCCTACTTGAATTCAGGCAGACAAAATCGAAACTTTAGTTTTTGGAAGACTTCAATTAAGAGAACTTTTGATTTGTCCCCTGAAAGACCAATCAGTGGGTACATTATCAGTAGGGATGAGCAAAACTGTTCAGGTCACGTTTGGATGAACCCGAATGCTCACCCCTCCTGGTAACACCTGGGATTGACAGATTACAAGTGTTTCCCTGCAAAGCTGAGCAAAGCACGAGGATCATCTATCCCTGTGACGTTGGCAGTTAAACTTTTTTTTTTCATCTTTATTCGTTTTTACAATTTTTTAGAAAACAAGACAGTGCAAACAAAAATAACCCCAAGTGGGGAAAACATCCCAACTTACATACAAATTCAACTTAAGAACAAACCTATAGGATCTATCTTGTACGTAACCCGGGGACTGCCTCTAAATCATAGTATAGCTGTGTTACTCCAAATGTACATATGTATTTTAAGTATGTGAGTAAATGTTAGTAGATAACACCCCTGACCAATCACAGCCATGGCTAGTAGCTAGGGTCCCAATTTGCAAGATTGGCTCCACAGCCGCCTATCCAGCAATATGTCCGGGTCATGCAGGACGCACCCGAACCCTGAACTCAAACTTTCAGTTTGGGTCCGCTCATCTCTACTGGTAATGGCTACATTTGCCATTTTGAAAAATTAAGGACAATCTCAGGATTGGCAATGGTTGGCTGATATGCATTTATAGTAAAGGAAAATTGTGATCACTCAATTAAGGTTATCCTTATACTACGACATATATGGCTAATATCATGGCATGTAAGAAGTCATACTTAAAGGGGTTGGCCACTCTTCCATTAGACATATCTCTGCATTAATATGTACCTGTGTTTTTGCCTCCTGTGAGAGCCTCAGCCTTTCCCTGTTCTCACCATGCTGCCCTCTGCATATATACACAACTTCCTGTTTCTCACTCCTTTTGTCAGTCCTAATGGCGTCACCCGCTGTGCCTCTTTCTCTCACAGTCCGTCTCACTGACACAGGGATTGGGGAGTGGGCAAAAGAATGAGTCATAATCTCCTGCAGCAGGTACCTCCTATTTATCAGTGCACAAGTAAACAAAGATCCACAGAGAGTTTACAGACAGCACTAAAGGAAGCATTAGGGGTGATGAATTAATTGTTGAACATTCAGGGATTATTATTAAGGCAATAAAGCACATAGTGAATTTATGTAAAAGAGTGGCCAACACCTTTAATTACTGGTGGAGGACCTGCTCTGGCTCTCCACCACGGCACCCTCCATCACTCTTGGTGTCCATAGAGGTGACACTGCATTGACATTGGGCACGCACTGCTCTATGACACTGCTGAGGTGTGTGATACTAACATCACTGATGCCACCCAATGTATGCCAACTGGCAGTAATGGAAGGTGTCACGCTGGACAAGAGCGGAGAAGAAAAGTCACAATGGGTTCTTCTTCCATTTACCAAAAATATATGATTCCAAATAACCCCATTGAGAAATATTAGACACAAAGATCATGTTCTATCTCTATGTAATGATTGTGAATTTCTGATAATCTGTTGTGTGATTTCTCCCAGGCGCATATTTTTCGTTTTCAGCACTCTTGTCTAAAGTTTGGCATCGAGCTGTTGAGTAATCACATGACATCGCTGAGAACAGATTGTTGCATATATGAGAGATGAACTTTTTCTCTCTCCTAATAAAATGTTCTCTCACCCTGCTGGCAGGATGAATTATACAAATCATTAGAATAATAGTGTAACCGCTGATTGGGCATCTTGCTGGGATTTCTATGATCCAAAAATGTCCAACATATGTTTTACCTTATTTTCGACTGGAAATGGTAAGAGAACAGTACATCCTGTTCATATGGCAGAAAGATGTGGGAAACTCAATGGGACTTCACAGGGTAAGCAAATCAATTTATAGATCTTAAAGAGGTATTCCCATGAGGACAAGATTCCTAAATATACTCAGGATAACAGAATAACACATTCTCTAATTCATTGTTATTAGCAAATATACAGCATTTCGCAGATATAATTCCAACCTCTCTCTATCAGTCCTGGTGTACACAATTTGAGTTGCGCCCGGTTTCAGCTGTTAATCTTCTGACTTTAGGGTCTGGGAGGACATATTGTTCTCCTGTCTGACTCTGCACTGAGCTCCTCTCTGCCTCTAACCCCCACCCTTGCATTCCAGGACGAGTTCACACTCACACAGACTTCCTGTTGGCAAACAGCAGCAGCACTTGAGGAGGCAAGCTACAGGCAGATAAGGTCTTTACCCAGGGGTGGGGGAGGGAAGCACAGTATGTGGCTGAGATGTAGCAGAGCTGAGAATGTAATTGTGTGTAATATGCATCTCATTGATCTCATTATTTCATCTCTGATCTGTCTCATCTCTCTTTCTTTGTGTCAGATACTAGTACAATGTACAGAAGGTAAATGAAAGTGTATATAAACCTGTACCCTGATAATGAAGTGTCTGCTTAGAGAGTCCCTGCCCACACTGTAGAATCTTACACTGATCATCAAAATTGTAAAGTAAGGGGTTCAAAATTATCTTTATTGTGCAAATATCACTAGGGGATTGAAATTTGCGAATTTTCTTTCATGGGCCATTTAAGTTGTAAAATCAGTTTTTTTTATTTCCCCTGCCTTCCTAGTTACTTCACCCCTTATGCACATTTCTGCTCCACAACAGTTGTACCTAGGCTCCAGTAATGGGCAGATTTAGTATTTCTGGGGGTAAAATGAATGTTATGTCTTGGGGTCAACTTAATGCATAACTCTGGTCTAAGTGGAAGTATAATGATTGTTGTGTCCATCTTTTCCATAGCTTTCAAGGGAAACTGACAACAGGTATGGGGCCCCTAAACCTGACATACTGCCTTCATGTAGCTGGGGTTTAGGACAGCAAACCTTTTTTACCTTTCTCACGATTCTAAACAGAAAAGGTGACTTGAGTGTAGTTCAGCCGGTCAGTGCATGCACACTACATATCGCAAAGCCGAGGTCAGTAAATCTCACTTCACTGGATATGTTCTAAATATCAGCATGAGTAGTGAGTGCGTGTGTGGCAGGGGTCCCAATGGAGTCAAGTCACTGGACCCCTTTCATCTTTCCTCTATGGAATCTCAGGAAGGAGGCAATAAACTCAGTCAAAAAAGGTTTGGGACCCTATATACCAGCTGCATGAAGGTTGTTAGTTTATGGCTCCCAAGAATTCTGACAGGTTCCCTTTAAGATGTATTGGAATCTTGTGGACACAAATAAGGATATGGGTCAACATCCTACTTCTACAAAGTTCTTAGAAGTGGTCTGAAAACATTGGTTGCCTTTCACCTTTGTGGGCACCCCCCCCCCGATGCCCCATACAATATCATAGGTTATGTTATCGAGAAATCCAGAAGTGGCTCTGAAAACTCCTCTACCACATAAACTGCCACATAAATGTCTCCGTGGTATCAGTCGCTTACAAATCTACAGAAGTAAAGGCGAAATCTTTTTCATTAGGCCCGCTCTCTGGCGCTCGTCTTTATACATGTCTGTGTATATATCTTGGTGACACTGATGAGTCCTGTCCTTAATTCCTCTCTACCCGCTGCTGACTAATAACATTTACACCCTGCACTCTGCTGGGCTCTTGTCCAACAACTCATATCTTTTACTGAAGTTCACATTTTTTATGTCTCATTTACAGGAAATTCTGACATCCCAATGTAATTAAGTTACAGTAATACATTAGATATTGTGGACGCTGTTTAAAGGGGTTGGCCACTTTACCTCATGTTTTGTAATGTGTGTGTGAGTGTGGGGGGGGGGAGCAGGATATTAAGTAATTTACCAATATACATCTAGTAATATCTCTGCTTTCTTGATAGGTAAATGGAAGCCTCCCATCTTTTACCTCATCGACCAGATATTCCTCTCCATAAAATGGCCGCAGGTGGAGGGTCATGTGATCACTGACTGCCAATTGTTCATTGACATATAAGATCACATGACCCTCCATATGTGGCCATTTTATGGTCAGGAATCTCCGGCTGATGAGGTAAAAGACAGGAGGCTTCACATTACATATCAAGAAAGTGGAGCAGAACTATTACTAGATGTACACTCACCGGCCACTTTATTAGGTACACCTGTCCAACTGCTCGTTAACACTTTATTTCTAATCAGCCAATCACATGGCGGCAACTCAGTGCATTCAGGCATGTAGTCATGGTCAAAACAATCTCCTGCAGTTCAAACCGAGCATCAGTATGGGGAAGAAAGGTGATTTGGTGCCTTTGAACGTGGCATGGTTGTTGGTGCCAGAAGGGCTGGTCTGAGTATTTCAGAAACTGCTGATCTACTGGGATTTTCACGCACAACCATCTCTAGGGTTTACAGAGAATGGTCCGAAAAAGAAAAAACATCCAGTGAGTGGCAGTTCTGTGGGCGGAAATGCCTTGTTGATGCCAGAGGTCAGAGGAGAATGGGCAGACTGGTTCGAGCTGATAGAGAGGCAGCAGTGACTCAAATCGCCACCCGTTACAACCAAGGTAGGCAGAAGAGCATCTCTGAACGCACAGTACGTCCAACTTTGAGGCAGATGGGCTACAGCAGCAGAAGACCACACCGGGTGCCACTCCTTTCAGCTAAGAACAGGAAACTGAGGCTACAATTTGCACAAGCTCATCGAAATTGGACAGTAGAAGATTGGAAAAACGTTGCCTGGTGTGATGAGTCCCCTTGGTACCAATTGAGCAGCGGTGCAACGCCACAGCCTACCTGAGTATTGTTGCTGACCATGTCCCTCCCTTTATGACCACAATGTACCCAACATCTGATGGCTACTTTCAGCAGGATAATGCGCCATGTCATAAAGCTGGAATCATCTCAGACTGGTTTCTTGAACATGACAATGAGTTCACTGACTCCACAGTCACCAGATCTCAATCCAATAGAGCATCTTTGGGATGTGGTGGAACGGGAGATTCGCATCATGGATGTGCAGCCAACAAATCTGCGGCAACTGTGTGATGCCATCATGTCCATATGGACCAAAATCTCTGAGGAGCTTCCAGCACCTTGTTGTATCTATGCCACGAAGAATTGAGGCAGTTCTGAAAGCAAAAGGGGGTCCAACCCGTTACTAGCATGGTGTACCTAATAAAGTGGCCGGTGAGTGTATATTGGTAAATTACCCAATATCCTGCCCCCCACAAATCCACACACATTACAAAATACATGAGGTAAAGTGGCCAACCCCTTTAAGATCTTAGACTGACTGCATTTTACACCTATTTTATTTCATTTACATGTGTCACATTTTGTCACTTTTAATTCTTATAAATTCCATAGTTATGAATTGGTCAAACCCTATACAGGAGTAATTCGTTTATTTGTATGCAGTTGCAGTACAAATCTTTTTTCGGACACCAATTTTAATCCGAATTTTTCTGATTCCTTCAGACGAACCAATGGTGATGTTACTGTTCTAAAAATCGCTATATAACTCACTCTAGTTAGTGCTCTAAATCATAGATTGTTTTTAGTTAAAAAATGTTTTCTCCTGCTTTGTTCATTTTTTACAAATTTCATTAGTGATAGGGTTAGCTAGCCCTTACACTAACCCTTACACTAATCTTAATCCTAGGGGGGTCGCTAGGTCAGATGATCCGGGGCCCATTCCCCGGATCTTATGACCTTTGTAACGAACGTCCCGGATCAACCCCCTCTCATCGCTGTCTACATCCTCAGGACGTAGTGTATTTTTTTAAATTATGTGTGTGTATGTGTTTGTGTGTGGGGGTGACTGGGGGCTATGAGGGCATGGGGGGCTTAGGGGAGATTACTTGTTAATGATGGGGACTTTATGGGGGCTGTGGGGAACATTGAGGAGACTGTGGGGACTATAATAGGGGGTTATGAGGACATGGGGGGGGGGCTGTGGGGTGCATTATCTTGGGTCGGGCATTACTAGGGGCTATGAGGAAATGGGGGGCCAGTGGGGAACATTACAGGGGGCAGTGGAGGACATTACAGGAGGCTATGAGTACATAGGGGGGGGGGGGCTGTGAATGTCATTACAGGAAGCTGCGGAGGACATTACAGGGGGCTTTGAGGAAATGGGGGGCCAGTGGGGAACATTACAGGGGGCAGTGGAGGACATTACAGGAGGCTATGAGGACATGGGGGGGGCTGTGAATGTCATTACAGGAAGCTGCGGAGGACATTACAGGGGGCTATGAGGACATTACAGGGGGCTATGAGGACATTACAGGGGGCTATGAGGACATGGGGGGGGGGACTGTTAGTGGCATTACAGGGGCCTGCAGAGGACATTACAGGGTTTTGTTAGTATATCATAACCTTTTATTTAATTGGGTTCATGGGTTGTCGGGTAACTTAACCAGATTCCTACTAAGGGGCGACAAAGCCGTGGGATAGTGTAACAGAACTGGGCAGGGGGTAATGTGAAGAGGAGACAGGACTTGGAAGTAAACAGCAACACTATACTGTTTGAGGTGTCAAAAATTTCCATTGAGGGATGTGAGAAGAGATTGGGTAGAAAGGATAATATCATTTAATACATAAGGGCCAGTGGCAAATATTGCTAATGCAGGAATCATCCACTCAATAATTCATAGCGATTGAGATGCAGTAGTTTGGCAGGACATTATATTTAGCCTTTGCTTATGGAGCTCCCTTTTAAGTCCCCCTTTATATAAACATTTAGATACTCACTACATGTGGTTTATAACAAGCAGTAATAGGACATAATACAATGCGTGGCAAAAGTATCTGATATGTTAAGACGTGAAATGGATCTATTTTTATTTTATTTATTTTTTTCTTAAGATGTCATAAAAATATTAAACTCTTCACCATTTGAGATGAGTAGTGCAAGTGACGGGGCCCTTATAAGGTTGTACATAAGGAATCCATGGGGGTGAGGGTGGCTGTATCTAATGAATCCATAGGTGGTGAGGGACTTTATATAAAATAACCCTGACGCGGGTGTTTGGGATGATAAACTAGTGAATATTTTAGGGAACAGGAGATTGTTTTGGTTTCTGAATTTTTAATGCTGCTAGGTGCGTTCACTGCAAAGGGGCCCACTGAGGCTCTGTTACCCAGGGGCCTACTGAAACCTGGAGCGAACGCTGTGCATTGGGACATAAAACAGTACAGGCAACCAACAAGAGCAACGGAGAGCAAAGCAGCACCAAGAGCAGGAGAAGACCCTCAAAGCAGGGGTCATCTCCTTCTTTGGGTACCGCTCTTCTCTGGTTCACGACACATACTTCCTGCATCAGGAAGACCCAGAGCAAAACAGCAGAAGTCGGAGTGAGAAAATATTTTTTAAAATTTTTGTCTGATTTCAGAAGTCTCCATTATTATTATTGTCTGCTCTGGGGTTGTCTACATTCTTATCATTATCTGCTCTGGGGTTGTCTACATTCTTATCATTATCTGCTCTGGGGTTGTCTACATTCTTATCATTATCTGCTCTGGGGTTGTCTACATTATTATCATTATCTGCTCTGGGGTTGTCTACATTCTTATCATTATCTGCTCTGGGGTTGTCTACATTCTTATCATTATCTGCTCTGGGGTTGTCTACATTCTTATCATTATCTGCTCTGGGGTTGTCTACATTCTTATCATTATCTGCTCTGGGGTTGTCTACATTCTTATCATTATCTGCTCTGGGGTTGTCTACATTCTTATCATTATCTGCTCTGGGGTTGTCTACATTCTTATCATTATCTGCTCTGGGGTTGTCTACATTATTATCATTATCTGCTCTGGGGTTGTCTACATTCTTATCATTATCTGCTCTGGGGTTGTCTACATTCTTATCATTATCTGCTCTGGGGTTGTCTACATTATTATCATTATCTGCTCTGGGGTTGTCTACATTCTTATCATTATCTGCTCTGGGGTTGTCTACATTCTTATCATTATCTGCTCTGGGGTTGTCTACATTCTTATCATTATCTGCTCTGGGGTTGTCTACATTCTTATCATTATCTGCTCTGGGGTTGTCTACATTCTTATCATTATCTGCTCTGGGGTTGTCTACATTCTTATCATTATCTGCTCTGGGGTTGTCTACATTATTATCATTATCTTCTCTGGGGTTGTCTACATTATTATCATTATCTGCTCTGGGGTCTCTATTCATCATTGCTGTCTTACTACTCTTGGCAATGAGCTGTGTTCTCCATTATTTTTTTGTCTTTTCCAAGTTCTTAAAACAGTATTTAGTGACTGGTGTTACATTTAAGCCCTCATCAAGCCCTCCTTTGTTGTATTTATAACTACTGGGGTGACATTTCGAGCTGTACTGTGGTAGCTAGTGCTTCTATAGGGCTAGTTACTAGTGTCACCCTTGATTTTAAGCACTATGACATTGTTGCCCATGGAACAATAAAGGTTTTGCACCCTTGCCATAGAAAGAATACGGTCAGATAAAGAATACCAGGCCTCTTAGCTACCTTGTAAGGCAGCTCCCTTGACATCAAGTAAGACCTACAAGAGGCCTTATGACATGCTGTGGTATTAAAACCAAACCAGTATATACCCAGAAGGAACAGACTCCCAACTGTAGACTCATTTGCATATTTTTCCTGAATCCCCTAGAGCAGTGATGGCAAACCTTTTAGAGGCCGAGTGCCCAAACTACAACAAAGATCCGCTTATTTATCGCAAAAGTGCCAACACAGAAATTTAATTTGTGATTTATACTCATTTCTCTGTCACAGTTTTCATTGATACCAGCACCTGAGGACACAAATAAAGCAGAAAATAGTCCCAGGTAGAGCTGTCACTTTAAAATATCTCTGTGCACAGCAAGTCCTGGGCTGTCTGGGACTGCAGGAAGATACCTGGATTCATCTCTGGTGATGGCCTGAGTGCCCACAGAAAGGGCTCTGAGTGCCACCTCTGGCACCAGTGCCATAGGTTAGCCATCACTGCCCTAGAGCGTCCGTGGCTCCACACGCCTACACGGTGGCATTAATTGTCCATGAGGAGAACTCTTACTTCCCGACCCCAAGGTCAGATAACACTGCTTACTAGAAAAAGTATGTACCAATTCAGCGCACTGGTGGCCTGGATAGTGTTATCATTCTTATGGAACCAGCAGAGGGAAAGGAAATGTATTTTGAGACCTCTATGGTGTTAGTTCGATGGTTCAGTTCTGTCCTCTCAATATTTATTGAACCAGAGCTTTGTGATTTGTTATATCTGCATCCAAGAACAATCCTTCACTGCACTCTAGAGGTTATGTAATCAGCCTATCTACTGGAGAACTCACTATATTATTCCAAAATATTTTTGGATGCTCTATTGGAAAAGGATGGGATATAATTAAATGTTGTTCTGTGCTGATTCTGTGATTAAGGATCCTCGTTATATGAAAAGAGTTGGTTTGGTTTTCAAATACATTATACAGGGCGTCCGAGTCAATATATCAGGTTCTCTGTTTGGAATCATGATTTATTGGTTACGACAAGGAGTAGCTACCAGAATCACTTTTACTGTAGTGAACCCAACCCCTCAATAGCCCTTGGGTTTCAATATGACTCTTTATTTCCCCTGTGATTTGTGCTGCATTTTAACTCATACTTTCAGGTTTCCCCACAGTGGATAACTATGGGACCAGGTGAATACAGTCATTTATTACTGTACCTGATTACCAAAAAATGACTATCCAAATCAGACAGCAGAGGAATAAACCATAGTTCTTATAACTGGAGAGGAGAATCATCAAAGATTCTATTGGGTGAAGCTTCAATAAATTATTGAAATGATTATTATGTGCATCTAGTTTATCTGAACAGATGTTGATCCAATAGTTCTGGAAATTTTAATATAACCCCCTCTAATTCTTTAATACACAGATTTCATTGTTCCTCCCCAATCCCCAAGCTCCGGGATGAATGACAGCAGTATTTTTCAAGATTTGTCGAAAGCAAAGCAAAAAAGATTGCGATGTGATTTGCTGCCTGAAAAACTAGTAGATTTGCTTATAACTTATTTACCGTACTTATAACTAGGGATGAAGAGACCCAGTGTGGTTCAGGTTTGGCATTTATTATGTCAGGGTACCGAATCCCCCTTCCCCTGTTTAACATCGGCAAACGCTGCTGGCAATGCATGAGCATCACCATTTTACCACGGATCGTCGGTTCCTTTGACATCATCTTCAAGAAAATGGCGGATGAGCATGAATCGCCGGTATTTAGGTGCCACCCATGTGTCATCTGCTTTTAAATTTCCCTGGGGGCTTTTAAAGAGTTAACACCTGCGATCAGTGCCAGTGCGGATCACAGGGGAAGGGGGAGTTGAGCTGAAACTGGACCCTGACTTCTTCCTGAATTTCTGGTCTGTGTATGTGGACCCAATCCCAAGTTCGTTAAGGACTCAAACTTTGTGGTTCGGGCCCGCTCAACACTACTAATTACTAATAATACAGTTTGTGATATATAATAAGTAACAATATTTCTGGCCATTATTCGATTAATATTTAACATTTTTAGCTGTTTTCCCCTCTGCAGGCCCTATCTGTTGCTCAAGAGGAGACTATGGGGCAGATTTATCAAGTGTCTGAAAGTCAGAATATTTCTAGTTGCCCATGGCAACCAATCACAGCTCAGCTTTCATTTTATCAGTGCTCATGAATATTTTAAAGGGGAGCTGTGATTGGTTGCCATGGGCAACTAGAAATATTCTGACTTTCAGACAGCTTGATAAATCTGCCCCTATATGCTAGGATGTCTCCCACATACTGCACATAGAAAACCGAGAGGAATCTTAACCATAACTCTCTATTTCAGTATTGTCATAAACTACAATATGGAATTATAACTAACCTGTTGGTGTAAATAAAGCACAATAGAAGTTTATTTCAATTTTGTTGCAAAATTACCAACTATCAAAGTCTGACTCTAAAAACATGCCAGCATTTGTACCTAACCCTAATGGTCATAGAATTATCTTAAAGGGGGACTACCAGCCAAATTAATGTATCCCATACAATAGAATTGTGCCAGATGACTGTTTTCTGATCACTAGAACTCCCTTGTCAATCCCGCAGATTTTGGATGAAGTATTATGGTACATGCTCATCATTTGCTCCCAAGATTGAGGATTAAGGTTTCCTAGTACTGAGGATCAGCATTCAGAAACCTTCAAAAATGTATTTCTCATCTGTTAAGCTAGAATACCCCTTTAATGTAATCTAGAACAGTTTCAGTCCAGACCGGAGAGCTACAATTGGCCTTGCATGCTTGGCTACTTCATATGCAGCCATCAAAATGGATCAGTGTGGATTAGAGAAGACCTTCAACACATTCTTGTAAAAATAAGAAAGGGGGTTGTCCTAATGAGACGTGCCATTCCAGGAATTCTACAAAAAATTTTGTCTGGACAAAGATTCTCTTTAAATAAGAAATCCACATTGAGCAGCTCTCGGAGTGAGCGTCTGTAGCTTCTGCTGCTGGAGACTGTAACGTGCACTGCTGTCTATTCCTTCCCAGATGATTTCTCATGACAAGACGAAGTTGCCAAACACATCTGTGCCAAGACTTTCCATTCCGATCTCAGAGTGATGTAGGCGAACACGTCCTGGGGGAATAAACAGAAGATATAAGAAAGAAACCAGACATTTCAGGCAATGACTCCAGGATGTGGTGAAGGACATCTCTCCCTAGCAGAGGCTCACACTGCGGTAAGTCACCATCGGTGGGATAAGTCTCCTCTGGACCTGCTGTATTGATATGGCAAGTCAATAGTGTAATATGTTCTCAGTCGGACTGTAGAAGACATGAATTTGTAATTTGGGAAGCATTATTCATTACTTTAATAGGGCACATTTATCATGATGGGACATTTTAAAGTTATTTGTCCGGGGGATGATTCTCCACAATCACTTTACTGGAGTAAAACTTTTGAAACCTTTGGAAACTATCACACTTGATGAATCAGGTTACTGTGCAAACTTTTCAATCCAATTTTGCAACTATTTTGCAACTTTGTGAAGCTACAACTCTGTGGTGGAGGCTTGATATGGATATATCTATCCAAATTACAGGCGGTCCCCTAATGAAGCAAACCAGACTTACAGACGACCCCTAGTTACAAACGGACCTCTGGTTATTGGTAATTTACTGTATTTTAGCCTTCGGCTACAATAAACAGCCATATGAGTTATTAAAGGTGTCTGCAATGAAGCTTTGTTGTTAATCGTGGTTCCTATGAAAACCCAACATTTTTAAAATCTAATTGTCACGGAGAGCAAAAGAAATTTGTCTGGGGTTATTATTATAAAATATACAGTTCCAACTTACAAACAAATTCAACTTAAGAACAAACCTGCAGAACCTATCTTGTACATAACCCGGGGACTGCCTGTATACATTGCAGAAATTACATGATTGACGTTGATAAAGAAAATCAATTTTATTTCCTTGAGTATAATCCGCAATGTACGTAAGTCGTGGTATTGAACTATTTCTTCGACACAATCAGTTCAACGACATTTTTCCTATTTTAACTATTTCCTGGACGGTGGCTCTAAAAATAGAACAGAAAGACATGTGTGAGCAATCAAATGATTCACAGGGATTAACGGAGATCACTCTATGCTTCACTTTCACACATATGCTGGACTCTACCACCTAGAGATCCATACTTGGTTCTGAAATAGAATGCATGGTCATGTGATAATATGTGCTGTAGAAAGTACTGCTTGACCTCAGTAGTATTAATACTGACCAGCATACAATTATTTTTTTTACTTACTTGTGTATAAGACAGAGAAAAAGAAAAGATGAACAACTGTTGTATTCATGATATGTTATATATTATGTTTATAATGAGATTATTAACAGACATTTTTAAAAAAATCTCAGATGAAAAAAATCCTATATATTAACACACATATCCTACCCTCAGTTATGTTCTGCTTCCTAAAATGGCCACTGAGTTTTACTGAGAAGTTGTGTGTTAGTCACAGACTTACAGTTGCCTTCCTGAAAAAAATTGGTGGTCAATTTAGGAGGTTCTTCATCAGTTGTATGAGCGTTGATCGGTATTTGGCCATTGTCTATCCCTTACGGTGACAAAGAAGGACACTAACCCAAGCAGTTTTTGTGGCCTTGATAGTCTGGGTCTTAGCCGTCATGTCCACACGTCCTACATTCTACTTCCGAAATGTTTACTACATTAAGAACCTTGGTGTCCATGCCTGTGTAATGGACTTTCCCAAGGAGGAGTATTCAAGCTGGTGTGTGTCCATGGCCCTCCAGAAGATCACACTAGGCTTCTGTTTTCCAGTAACAGTCATCCTCACCTGCTACTCCAAGATTGGCTTACATCTAAAGAGTACTAAAGGGTCCATATTAAACACAAAGACCGGAGACCAGAAAAAATCCTATATACTAATATACATATCCTGCCCCAGTTATGTTCTTCTTCCTTCCCTCCCTGAGTTTTTCCTAAAATGGCCACTGAGTTTTATTGAGAAGTTGTATGTTAGTCACAGACTTACAGCCACCTTCCTGAAAAAATGAATGACTAATTTAGGAGAGACCCCATGGGACCACACAAAGAAGAATAAAGTCCTCCAGGTATGTTGACTATTTATCAACATTTGTGGAGAATAAGGTCTGGACTGCAAATCCATATGTTATATGATGATCTATTGTCACTAGGCTACATTAATCTATCCTAGCTTTCTTATATTTTATTCATAGTGACATCATTGGAGTGGATCCTTGCACCTGTGGGTGTGATATCACATGTCCACATGCACCACTGACACAGCATTAACAAGGGCCGAACAGCACCCATATTTTTAGATTTAGCCCCTTCAGCTTTTTGACCCAACACATTGATTATTTATGACCAATGTAGAGTCCAGTTTCAATGGATTTTGTGGAAGGTTGGTAGATATAAACAGTCAAATTTTTTCAAACCTCTTATATAATTTTATTATATTTTTCAGGTTGTTGAATGGTGCTGAAGGTGAAGCTTAAGAATTTTCATTTTCAAAGAGGATGGAGAACCAGAACTACTCTGTGCTCATCATCATGAGCGAGGAGCTACAGGATATGGCTATAAATGTAACGAGTAACCTGTCATCCTGTGCTAATAACACTATTCTGGATTATCAGATGAATCTTCTACCTGCCTTCTATGCCTTCATTTTTATCTTTGGATTCATTGGGAACAGTTTGGTTATTTCGGTCCTGTGTCTCCAAAGAGACATGAAAACAGTGGCGAGCATTTACATCTTGAATCTGGCCATAGCTGACCTATTATTCCTGATGACGCTACCTTTTTGGGCCACATATTATGCCCTTGGTTTAAAATGGATGTTTGGGGCAGTAATGTGCAAAATTTCGAGCTCTCTTTTAACCTTGAATTTATTTGCCAGCATCTTCTTCATCAGTTGTATGAGCGTTGATCGGTATTTGGCCATTGTCTATCCCTTACGGTCACAAAGAAGGACACTAACCCAAGCAGTTTTCGTGGCCTTGATCGTCTGGGTCTTAGCCATCATGTCCACACTTCCTACATTCTACTTCCGCAACGTTTACTACATTAAGAACCTTGATGTCCATGCCTGTGTAATGGACTTTCCCAAGGAGGAGTATTCAAGCTGGTGTGTGTCCATGGCTCTCCTGAAGATCACACTAGGCTTCTGTTTTCCAGTAACAGTCATCCTCACCTGCTACTCCATGATTGGCTTACATCTAAAGAGTACCAAAGGGTCCATATTAAACACAAAGACCAGAGATCGAGTTCTGAGGATTGTCACCGCCATCGTTGTATGCTTTTTAATTTGTTGGCTGCCATTCCATGTGTTGACCTTTTTGGATGTCCTAACAAGAATGCACATTATTAATGACTGCAGAATTCAGACTTTTGTTGAGGCTGCTATGCCTTTAAGTATTTGCCTGGGATTTTCCAATAGTTGCATTAACCCTTTACTGTATTGTTTTGTTGGGAATCAGTTCAGAGAGAATTTTCGGCATGTGTTTAATAGTATAAAACTATTACAGAGCACAAACAGTCACCAGAACTCCTCCAAACATGGAAACGACTCTAAAGAACCGGAGCCAAATGGAATGTATGGGAACCCAATAGTATGACTACACTTCTGGGTATTGATAAATGTATTGATTGTGTAAAATGACTTATGTGACTTATACTTTATGTGGTCTTGGAATTTTTCTTAAATTTGTCATTGACTAACTTTATCTTACGTCACTTTGAAGTTGTAAGTTGGCCATACACCTCGATTAGATGTAGGGTCAGCACTCATTCACCTGAAAGTTATTCCTCCCATGCCAGATGTACAGCTGCAACACCCCTTTAATGTAATCTAGAACTTCTAGGCAGCAGAGCTGCTATTGGCCTTACATTCTTGGCCAGTTATCAAATCTGATCTGTAGGGGCATGTGGAGTTACCCAGAGACAACCTAGCTGATACTCTACTAGGGTTTCAGATGAATTATATGGATATGGGTAATGGCTTTCCATATAAATTGGAGAAAAAAAAGCAGAAATTATTGAATATTAAAGGAAACCTGACATCAGGAATCCACCTATTAAGGTAGATCTGATTGTAGGATCCTACTAACAATCTAAGCCCTAAACTATCTTTCCCTGGTATTATAACCCTTCCTAACCTGATCTAAACTTTATCTAATATGCAAATTATGGGCAAAGGCTACTGGAGCGAGAAGTAGACGGTCTGGACTATGGGAGCAATGGCTACACCACACCCCATTAGTCTATTCTGTCCCACCTCCTTGAGTAGGAGCTACTGAGCATGTGCAGAGCTCGAAGGAGACGGTGGCATGAAGGAGGTGAGACAGCATAGGCTAATGGGGCATGGAGTAGCCTTTGGTCCCACATCCTGGAGAGTCTACACCCCACCCCAGTAGCCTCTCCTGAAAATGTCCTAATTAATTAGATAAAGTTCAGATTAGGAAGTGTTATAGGATTAGTGACCATTTTGGCTAGGATTGTCACTCCCTACTAACGTCCTCATGAGTGACGGCCAACCATAATATGCCTCTGGCGACTTTGCTAGCACCAGGTTCGGTGTGCTGACCTTGATACAAACAAGTTTTTCAAAAATTTTAAAATTCGGCCAATCCACATTTTTATCGGGTCTGCTCATTACTACTTCTGAGGTCTTGGAGGTCTAATTTGTAGAACTTATTCAGCTCCTTGTAGTAATTCTTTGTCCTCCAAGCATAGTTCACTCTAAATAGGGAGAATATAAAGAGAAGGTTTTTAGTAATTTTAGCCTTTTTGTGGATTTTGCCGATTGCATGCAACTGATTATAGGAGTGAGCACATATATTTTAGTATCAGAATAAGAGTTCACTGGATTTATCTCCTTATAAAATATGAATGCATTCTGTGAATGTTGTGTTTCATATAATAAAGATATATTTTGGATCAGTTGACTTTCTGTGCTTGTTTTACCCATGGACATGGTTACATAGGGGAACATGTATTATAATTTCAGCTAGGCACATTGTAAAATTTGAGCGGATTTTGCCATTTTTGCGCCGCATTTGCGACTTTTAACTCTGTTATGTTTAGATTACGCCTAGGCTGCACCTTTGTGCAGATTGCCTTATGTATCATTGTTTCCAGATGTTCCGTGCAACATTTTGCCGTTTTTGCACCATTTTTGTGCCATTTTGCACAATTTTTGTGCCATTTTAACATTAATTTTTAGTTAACGTTGAGTTTACTATGCGTTTTGTACATTCAAATGTTAACAGTAATGTAATTAGGAAAATCCACTCTCCTCAGCTGTTGTAATAGGTTTCAAAATGCATTAAAAATGCAACATGTTAAATCCCAAATTAACAGTAGTCTCCTCTCCTGCATATAACCCCTCACATGACTTGTGTCCACGCCTGTATATAACCCCCTCACATGACTTGTGTCCACGCCTGTATATAACCCCCTCACGTGGCTTGTGTCCTCTCCTGTATATAACCCCCTCACATGACTTGTGTCCACGCCTGTATATAACCCCCTCACATGACTTGTGTCCACGCCTGTATATAACCCCCTCACGTGGCTTGTGTCCACTCCTGCATATAACCCCCTCACATGTCTTGTATCCTCTCCTGTATATAACCCCCTCACATGGCTTGTATCCTCTCCTGTATATAACCTCCTCACATGGCTTGTATCCTCTCCTGTATATAACCCCTCACATGGCTTGTGTCCTTCCCTGTATATAAACCCTCACATGGCTTGTATCCTCTCCTGCATATAACCCCCTCACATGGCTTGTATCCTCTCCTGTATATAACCCCCTCACATGGCTTGTATCCTCTCCTGTATATAACCCCCTCACATGGCTTGTGTCCTCTCCTGTATATAACCCCCTCACATGGCTTGTGTCCTCTCCTGTATATAACCCCCTCACATGGCTTGTGTCCTCTCCTGTATATAACCCCCTCACATGGCTTGTGTCCTCTCCTGTATATAACCCCCTCACATGGCTTGTATCCTCTCCTGTATATAACCCCTCACATGGCTTGTATCCTCTCCTGTATATAACCCCCTCACATGGCTTCTATCCTCTCCTGTATATAACCCCCTCACATGGCTTGTGTCCTCTCCTGTATATAACCCCCTCACATGGCTTGTGTCCTCTCCTGTATATAACCCCCTCACATGGCTTGTGCCCTCTCCTGTATATAACCCCTCACATGGCTTGTGTCTTCTCCTGTATATAACTCCTCACATGGCTTGTATCCTCTCCTGTATATAACCCCCTCACATGGCTTGTATCCTCTCCTGTATATATCCCCCTCACATGGCTTGTGTCCTCTCCTGTATATAACCCCCTCACATGGCTTGTATCCTCTCCTGTATATAACCTCCTCACATGGCTTGTATCCTCTCCTGTATATAACCCCTCACATGGCTTGTGTCCTTCCCTGTATATAAACCCTCACATGGCTTGTATCCCCTCCTGCATATAACCCCCTCACATGGCTTGTATCCTCTCCTGTATATAACCCCCTCACATGGCTTCTATCCTCTCCTGTATATAACCCCCTCACATGGCTTGTGTCCTCTCCTGTATATAACCCCCTCACATGGCTTGTGTCCTCTCCTGTATATAACCCCCTCACATAGCTTGTGCCCTCTCCTGTATATAACCCCTCACATGGCTTGTGTCTTCTCCTGTATATAACTCCTCACATGGCTTGTATCCTCTCCTGTATATAACCCCCTCACATGGCTTGTATCCTCTCCTGTATATATCCCCCTCACATGGCTTGTGTCCATGTGGATTTGAGACATTTGCCACAAAAAGTCTCAAAAAGTAGCCAAAATTTGCACCTGCCAGGATAGGAAAAACTGAACATGTATCACAAGTAAAAAGACAGGATCATACATAAGGTGCAAAAAAGAGCCGCCAAATGTCTCTACAATTCACCTCAGAGAGACAAAACTATGATACATGTGCCCCATAGTATAAATACCTTCTGTCTTCTAGACCGGCTTGTTTGGTCCAGGTTGAACAGGACTTGTCCACCCGGGGCAGGTCCGGCGAAGGGTTTGCAATAAAAGGGGGAGGCACAGTATGATAGTCAGCAATTTCCGACTCTCCTTTACTATCTATGGAGGGACAGGACACATGCTCAACCTTCCGATCCATCAATTATTAGAAATAGGACCCCTGTTGTTGTGATCAGTGAGTGCCCCTTCACTGATGAAGTATTACTCTCCTTTTTATTAACCCTTTCTCATCTGTCACCCTCAATATCTGATCACGGTTTGTCTGAGGTTCTAGGCTTCATGTTCTGTAAACATATGAAACGTTTCTTTAACTTGTATCATCATTTACAGTGGAATCAGCCCAAAACCAACAGAAGACACAAATTCTTCACAGATTTACTTGGATTTAGAATTTCTATATTTAGTTTTTCTGGTCCCACAATAAAAAAGAATCAGGTGTCCAGTTTTTTTTCCCACAGTTTCTGCTCACAGTTACAGGCATTTACAAAATTATTATTTTTGGCATTTTTAAATCACATCTTTGCCATTATCGTTGCAACTTGTGTGTTGATCTTTTTGTCTTCTTCAGTAGGATAAGATGATCTCAAAATAGGTACCAAATTAATAAAACACCTCTGGCTCCCCTGCAAAGGGAGAATAAAGTCAATGGGAAATTAGGGCCCCATCTGCACATTAAACATTTCATCCTCGAAAACATGTAAAGTAGTGATTTTATTGTCCAAAAAGTTATGAAACACAAAAAACTCCATGTTTTTGGTATCACTGTAAATTCTCATACATATGGAATGGATAAAACGTGCCACAAAATAGAAAACATACGACATGTAATTTATTGATGTGGGTATTAAGTTTTAAAAGGAAAAATGCGCGCCGATATGTACAGTATCACAGATTCTAATGGCAAAGTTACAAATAGTACCAAAGTACAACAACAAAGAGCTCTGTGAGTATGCGGTATCACTATAAAAATACAAGCCAAAGAGTTCCCCCATATACGATGGCCGATTGTTATCATTTAAAGTGCCAAAGCAAAGTGTCCCTGCATTCAGAGCTTAAAGTTCATATAAACAAGTAAAAACATGGCTACCATCTAGGAAGTTGCTAGAGGAATTTTGGTAGAAATATGTGTAAGGTAAGTAGGACTGCAAACCTACCATTCTGAGATGTGTTAATTCAGCCACAACTGATAGGTATGGGGGTGCAACTATATATGAGTGCAAAGTAGTCAGGGTCGGCCCCAGGTTTCAGTAGGCCCCTGGGTGACAGAGCCTCAGTGGGCCCTTTTGCAGTGAACTCACATGGCGGCATTAAAAATTCATAAACTAAAACAGTCTCCTGTCCTAAAATATTCCCTAGTTTATCATCCCAAAACAGCCCCCTCATGGTTATTTGATGTACAGCCCTCACATGGTTATTTTATATAAAGCCCCCCCCCCCTCATGGATTCATTAGATACAGCCTCCCTCCCCCTAAAGGTTTTATTAGATACAGCCTCCCTCACCCTAAAGGTTTTATTAGATACAGCCTCCCTCACCCTAAAGGTTTCCTTATCTACAGCCTTATGTGGGCCCCCCCAGCAGCTCTGGGCCCGGGTATACCCAATGCTGGCATCGGCCATGAGAGTAGTGATGAGTGGGCCCAGTGTGGTTCAGGTTTGACCGTGTTTATCTGAAACCAAACCTAAAAATTATGTTTGGGGTCAGCAAAGCTGCCTGAAGTATTTTAAATGGACGACGACTGCAAAATTGCCGCCTGCAGTTAAATAACCCAGAATCGGTGTCAGCACTGATCATGGGTGTAAATGGAACCCCAATCATGAGGCCAAGTTTGGGGGACCTGAACCTATGATGTTCAGTATGGACCCGAACATTGTGGGTTTGGGTCAGCTCATCGCTATTGCAGAGCAGTCATAATCAGGTTGTTGTGTTTGAGGAAATACAAAAGGCTTAATTAAGGCCCATAATCTTTGTGTTACTCATCTGTCCTTTGGATTCTTGTATTTTAATCATAATAAACTCAAATTAAAAAAAAAAAAGTGGAAAAAAAATATAAAAATTCAAATCATACACCCCCTTCCCTACAACACATGTTTAGGTATTCCCACATCCAAAAATGTCTGGTCTATCACAAAAATGAAAATAAGTCTTCCATAAGTGAACCCATTATGGAAAAAAAAATGCCCATATGTCTTGATTGCTTCTTTTTCGTCATAACAACAGGAGAAAACATCAGTTCACGCATAAACAATGGAATCTTACAGAGTTCTGTACATCAAAGTTTAAAAAGTAATTGGTGTCAACATGTGGTTTACTGCTCTGTAAACAAAAAAATAAAGAAAGCTTTTTTGCGTGCAGCAAGTAAAAAGCGAAACGTGATAACAGAAAAGGGAATGATTGTTAAAGAACATCTACCACCAGGACGAAGGACTATAAACCAAGCACACTGACATACTGGTAGGATCTGATCTTCTTTTAGCTGCTTATTCCATTCATTATTAAGAAAAAATACACTTTAAAAATTATGCATATGAGCCTGAGCTCCAAGCTCTATTAACACCTATTTACAATCTTTATCATTCTGATGGTAGATGTACTTTTAGAGAAATCAAAAATTGACATATATGGCTACTCTTTGATAAGCCATGCTGGGAGAGGGAGGTGACATCACAAAGGGGGCATGCATAATTAGCATAATTACTCTACAAACTACATGCAATGTAAGGTCTTTATCCAGGGGAGGGAGGCATAGAGCAGGGACCGGGCACATTTACTTACCCGGTCCCTGCGTGATCCCTGATCTGGACTGTCCGACGAATATGAACTCTGCTGCGATTCATGAAGATCGTGCGCCCGATTTCCTGAATCCCCGATCAGGTCCGCCGGAGTTCACCTTCTTCATCCTGGTGTATGTAATGTGCATGGCTTGCAACAAATTTAAATGTTAAATCCTGTGCGTAGTCCAAATTTGTTGGATCGCGCCCCCCCCCCTGATCCCCGAAAAAGTCAGGAAAACCAACAAAAGGTAAATAAGCCTCAGTGTGTGTTATAGGTGAGTTAGCAGAGCTGAGAGTTTCATTATGTTTTATATCCATCTCATGTATCTCATCATCTCTGATCTGTCTCCTTTCTCTTTTTTATGTGTCAGATACTGTTCACAAGCTAAATAAAAGTGTAGATAAACACGTGCCCTACTAATAAAAGCACAATGTCAGCACACACCATCTCATAGCACTGAGGAATCATGAAGTGTCTGCTTAGAGATTCCCGGCCCGCACTCTGGGATTTTACACTGATATCACTGAGTTATAGGCGATAAAACAGCAAAAAAACCTGTAAAATTGTAAAGTAAGGGGGTTAAAATGATCTGTATTGTGTACACATCACTAGGTAATTAAAATTTGAGAACTTTCATGGGCAAACCCCTTTAAAGAGAACCTGTCAGCAGAATTTCTGCTAATTTACTATAGCCAGTCTGTAACCAAACAGTTAACACCTTGCAGTTTACGTTTCTTTCATGAATGTGTGGTGGCATCATCCGGAAAATCAACACTGAAGTGAGATATAACATGGTTCAATAAAGCCCAGGAGGTGGAGAGTGTCGCAATTAAGTCAAAGTCACCTCAGACGTTACTAACCAGCTCTCCAGAAGTCTGGTGTGTTATATCAATCACAACACAGGTGGAGAGAGCTCTAACTGCTCTTAGCAATAACAAAATAGAATGGGTTAACAAAAATATTTTATAAGTATCTATCTCTCTGTCTATCCCTGATTGTATCTGTCTGTTTTTCTCTGTCACTGACTGTCTCTGTCTCACACTGTCTCTCTCAATCTCTGAATGTCTCTGACTGTCTCTCTTTGACTGTCTATGACTGCTTTTGTCTCTGTCTATCTCTGACTGTCTCTTTCTGACTGTATCTTTCTATCTCTGACTGTCTCTGTCTGTCACGGTCTGTCTGTCTCTGACTGTCTCTGTTTATCTCTGACTGTCTCTGTCTCTGACTGTCTTTGTCTCTGACTGTCTCTTTGTATCTCTGACTGTCTCTGACTGTCTGTCTTTGGTTATATCTGATTGTCACTGTCTTTGTCAGTCTCTGTTTCTCTCTGTCTGTCTCTGTTTATCTCTGACTGTCTGTATTTGGCTGTCTGTCTATGACTGTTTCTGTCTTTCTCTGTCTCTTAATGTATCTGACTGTCTCTGTCTAACTCTGACTGTCTCTGACTGTATCTTTCTATCTCTGATTGCCTGTCAATCTCTATCTCTGTTCCTGTCTGTTTCTGACTGTCTCTGTCTGTCTCTGACTGTCTCCAACTGTCTCTGTATGTCTTTATCTGTCTCAATTCATAGTACCTCCCACATAATATCGATTCATAACCATATCTATGATGTTCCCAGGGTCACAAGGAGCGGCTGTGCAAATTTTTTTGATCAGAAAACATGACATATACAGACATACACTAAGCTTTATAATACATATTATAGTTTACATTTCACTTCAGAGTGGATTTTCTGCACGATGCCTCCCACTGGCAATGAAAAAAACATGATCTGGAAGGTGTTAAGCTTCTTTACAACATACTCATGGTTAATTAGATCGAATTTTGATAATAGGTTTCCTTTAGTGTTGTATTTGGACTTGCAAAATTCACATTTGTGTAGATTGTTTTCTAGAATTCAGCACTTTCCTTTAAATTTCACTCAGAGGACAAGTATGAGCTACAAACCACATGTAAGATTCATGTCAAAAATTCTCCAGTCCTGAGAAATTTTTACACAATTACACAATATCCAGATGACCTTTAAACTGTTCTTTTTTTGCAGATACTATTTGAATGTCAAAGTGCAATTTAAAATGAAGTTGAAATACAGTACGTTGTATCTTCAGTCACTCTGGAACGAAGGATTCTCACACCCTGCGATGTCCGGAATCTCCACCCCTTTGTCTTCCTTCTTAACAGGTCCATCTGTCATTTGGATGTATCTCTCAGTCCATTTCTTATCAGAACTTTCCCCCTCCTTGCCTTCCTTTTTGACCTTGTCATCCTTCATATGTTGGTATCTCTCACCCCGATTTTTGCGTAGGGCAGGACCCCAGGTCTCAGTTGGTCTACAACAACTTGCAATACGCTGCAAGAAGAAGAAAAATTAAGATTATGTCCTTGTACCTATTGTCTCCTGTCTGTCCTACTTTCATGACAAGGCATATACTATATCGCAGATGGTTATCTTTTAGATATAATCTAAAGCCTTCTCCTAAAGGTGTCCTATAGGTACAGATCTACAAAATAATACTAATTTAGTCATAGTCATTGGGGTTATAGTAATATGGAACCCAAAGGTGTCATTAGGTTGTTTCGATTTTAGAACTGGAAAAACATTGCGATACAAAAAAAACAAACACTGATTGTTTCCGGTAAATACTGACCTGAAAAATATTTCCCTTCGCTTGGATGATCTTGACACCTGCTACAATTGGGATCCATATAAGACAGAAAACGATCATTAGGAATCCTAGGACCACTGCCCATTTGGGATACGCGACACCATCTTTTTCAGGAGCTTCAAAAGTTACCAGTGACCAAACCAAAATCACCTGGAAGACAACAAAATGTATACCTAATGGTTTGATTGATTTAGCCTGAGGGGCGGTCAGAGTTAGTAAGGCTTGTACCTGTAGTAACATACTAGGTAAGTATCTCCAGCATTTCCACAAGAGATGCCATAAATACCTGACAGGTGCAGGTTCATCTCCATTTAAGTCAAAAATAGCAGAGCCTCCTCTTTATTTTTGGCACTCCTATAGCATTAAATGTCCCATGTGTGACCACCTCTGATTTCAGACCAGCAGTAAGATGGAGAACGGTGGACCTGAGATCCCCCCCTATCAGATATTTGTGACATTTATTGCTTCAGTGTGTGACAAAGCTGCAATTCATTATTATTTTTTTACCTTAATTGTTATCATAACTTTGCCCAAAGTACCAGTAAATACTTTCCAAACATGAATGGATTATAAATGTATCTTGACGTCTACTAGATGGCCACATACAGTGTCAGACCGGGCCTACCAGGTAAAAATTATCCACCCTACATTAACCCATAAGTAATAGTCCCTTGTAGCTTCCAAACTGGGTTGTATTGTGTTAAACTTCTGCGGTCCTGTATGGTGTTAGAGCCTGGGCCCACCAGAGGATCCTGAAGTGCCAGGGGCATAACTACAGTGGTAGCAGCCATAGCAGCTGCTATGGGGCCCGCAGTGTCAGGGGGTCCCATCATCCGACCTGACAATAAATAATGGAGGATGTGCACCATTATACACACTTTCGTCGGACTTCCCAACGTTTTCGGGGATTGCACGGCTGTGACAGATATTTAACATGGGATTGTGTCGCAAATTGGGGGGCCGGCCATGGGACGATCAGACTGATTCGGACTGAGTGCGGGATTTTACTTTCACTTACATGCACAAGGAAGAAGAAGGTGAACGCTGTCAGACCTGAAACGGGAAGCGACACATGCAGGAGATCGGGCGCACGATCTTAGTGAATCCGGACAGGTAAGTAAATGTGCCTCATTATGCTGCACATTGTACAGAATGATATGTATATAACATATATGTGATGTATATATGTTGTATATGTATTTGTATCTGTGATGTGTGTAAGCTGTGTGTGTCTATGGTGTATGATATGTGTATACTGTATGTGTGTATATAAGGTGTACATCTGTGTATGGCACTGTGTGTGTATATATAATGTGTATATGCTCTATACTTGTGCGTATGTGTGTATATGAGTGAATGCTCTATACGTGTGCGTATGTGTGTATATGAGTGAAGAACTACATATTTATATATATAGGTACATACGTGTGTGTGTGTATATATGAGCGTAATATGTATATTTTTAAGTGGGAAGGGGGGCCCCATTCAGAAGTCTACTATGGGCCCCATTCCTCTCCTTGATATGCCCCTTTCTAGTGCTCTGGTGGGCCAGTCCAGGTCTGGCCATACATAACACTTACTGCTAAGAGCACAGGAGACACAAAATACCAGCAAGCCCTCCACCACAGCCAGAAGATCCAGTGCTTCTTTCCGAGCATCATCTCTATATCCAGGATCACCTTTTCCCCACCTGCAAAAATTAAAAAGTAAATTACATGTGATGATCTGGTAACGTAATGTAAAAAGTTACGATGAGTAATAATTAGTACAGGTCAATTAAAGAAGTTTTATTAATTCTAATCTGCAATAAGTGTCTGTTGACCAAATATTCGCAGAACAGAATTAGAAAAACATACCTGTTGTTTTTTTTCCCAAAAAAACAGCACCACATCTGTACACAGGTTGTGTCTGGTATTGCAAAAACACTCATAGATCCAGGCAGTGTGACCATGGTATCTTCTTATATTTATTATTCATTGCCTCCTTGCCTCTAAAATCAACTTTTAAAAATATGCTAACCTGGGGGGCTACCAGAGCCCCTCTGTGCTGCAACTTCACAGGCTGTTACATGCTTGACTTTGATGGTAGATTTCCTTTAACTACAATTGAGCTAAGATATGAGACTAGACCAAATCTAAGAACACGTGTGACAATGTTTCCTAACTATTGATAAACAAGGAAATATTATGACATTAAATTGGGCCAAATTAAAAAAAAAAAACATTTCCACCAGACTTTTTGTACGTAGTTAGGAATCTATTAAATAATCTTAGAAATTGGTTTGTACCTACCATAAACCCATATCAGTGCCACCAATTCCAATACTGCGGCAAACAAAACAGCCCATCCCCCGCAGAAGGAATCGATTAGAATAACCCAGTAAATTCCAGCCTATGAGGGGAAAACACATAAAGAATCACATGAAACTATGTAAATATATTGTAAAAAATAAAGTCACAACGATATTTGGGCAACAATGACATTTTAATCGCAGCTAATATAGTAATTAATGAGTATGAATAAAGATGTTGTCTTCTAGCGCCACACCTGCCCATGGGTTGTGTTGGGTATTGCAATTCACCTCCATTAAAGTGAATATCAACTCCAACCTTCCAACTTTTATTGTAGGAAAAAAGGGACAAAAGTGGCAATGCGTCATGGATAATTTTTGGCCCTGCCCATAAGCCTTTGTGTGCCCAGAAAGTACAATGGTGTTCCACTTACTTTCCCCCAAATTATATAATGCCCCCTTCCTGTGCCCTTCACATTGTATAATGTCACTTTTTTATACCACCTTCCTTTCAATGCCTCCTTTTCTGTTGGGACCCATCTATAATGGTCCCAATTTTGTAGCCCCTTTTATATTAGACCCGACACCCACATCAACGTTTTACCTTTTTGCTGTGAAAATAAAGAATCAGATACTTACCTTGTCATTTTCTTCCCTAGTTCTCTTCTGTCTTTTCCTCTGTGGTTTGCTTACAGGTGAAGCTAAATGGTGATGTGGGGAGCCTTCGGCTATTTGCATCACCATTGCATTCAAATATCTGGAGGTTTAGGACTAGAGATGAGCGAGCACTAAAATGCTCGGGTGCTCATTATTCCAGTCGAACTTTTCCCGATGCTCGAGTGCTCGTCTCGAATAACGAGCCCCATTGAAGTCAATGGAAGACTCGAGCATTTTTCAAGGGGACCAAGGCCCTGCACTGGGAAGCTTGGCCAAACACCTGGGAACCTCAGAAAAGGATGGAAACACCACGGAAATGGACAGGAAACAGCAGGGGCAGCATGCATGGATGCCTCTGAGGCTGCTTAATCGCACCATTATGCCAAAATTATGGGCAACAGCATGGCGATGACATTAATGTGAACAAAAAAAATGTATTAGATAACGCCACACGTGATGTACAGTACGCTTCACTGGCAGAGAGAATGTGGATTTGGTTTTCTGGAGACTAGCTTGCTAAACAGTAACAGGCAGACTAAGCTAGATAAAATTGCATTTGCACCACTGACAGCACACAAAAGGATGTTGTGCTGCGACTTTCACTTTAACTTTTGAAAAAAAAAAAAAAAAATCGGCAGACTGTGCCTAATTCAATCAAACCCCCAATAAATTGTCCCACTTAGGTGTTTGAGGTGGATATGTGTGTCTCTAAGAGCCAAAAATAACGTTCGCAAGTCTCCCTGCAAATTCCTCACAATATGGTACTAGCTGCACTACTAATGCCAGCAAGCCCAGCCACAAGCAAATAAAAAAAAATTAAATAATGCTATTGTAGCCCTAAGAAGGGCTGTTGGGTTCTTGTTGAATCACTCCTGCCTAACACTATTCTAATAGAACACCCTAACGCTTTCCCTGACCAGCAGCAGCTCTCTCCCTAGCGGCATCCAGACAGAGAATGACGCGAGCAGCGCGGGCAGGGGCTAGTCTATTCCAGGGTCACCTGATCAGGCCAGCCAACCACTGCTATCGACGTGTAAGGGTACCACGTCATGCTGGGTGGAGTGCAGAGTCTCCTGGCTTGTGATTGGCTCTGTTTCTGGCCGCCAAAAATCACATAGGCGGGAGATGCCATTTTCTCGAGCTGGTGAAATATTTGTCCAAGCAACAAGCAGTTTCGAGTACGCTAATGCTCGAACGAGCATCAAGCCCGGACGAGTATGTTCGCTCATCTCTATTTGGGACACAACAACCAACATCCAGGACTGTGGGACGGATCTGAAAATCCTGGACTGTCTCACTCCAGAACGGCAAGAGAGGACAGGGAGGAAGCGCTAATTGTGTGACATCTTGGGAGATAACATTAGACGCAAAGGTGTAGATTGTGCTCACCGTTTTTGGTTGTGCTTTGAATAGGCTTTGTGATAAATTTTAGTCTGGTGCTGCCTCCAGAGGGTGATCTCCTATGTAGAGTTGCCAGACGCTATAGGATATGTGAGAGTAGACTATCGTTGTGGTCCAAAAGGATGGCGCACTAAGAGATGGGTATATTAAAAGTTTTTATTCAAGGTCTTTAAAATACAACGCGTTTTGGGGTATTCTACCCCTTTTTCAAGTGAACAAGAGACAAACACTGAGGATAGAGTAGGATCCTCCTTGGGCATTTGAATAGGTTGTAGGTTCGAATGCCCACGGAGGAACCTACTCTATCCTCAGCGTTTGTCTTTTGTTCACTTGAAAAGAGGGTAGAATACCCCGAAATGCGTTGTGTTTGAATAAAAACTTTTAATATACCCATCTCTGAGTGCGCCATCCTTTTGGACCACAACAATAGACTACTCAATCCAGAACGGTTGGGAGGTAAGTCTACATGTAGACATGACTGTAGTTTTTTTTCTTTTTTACAAAGCAGCCCTGTTTTTCTTATTCTGAAGCCTCAATATAATTTCACTCCCATTCCGTGGCAACAACATTCAAAGAAAGGAGTTGTCTTGTACCTACCTAGCCTCACTGTACTTACCTCCTGATATCTGGCAATACTCCTTTAGACTCAAACATTCAGAACACTCAAGTTGTGGATTTCCATATAATCAGATGTAGAAGATGGATCATGAATGGCCAATTCCATCATTCAAAAATAAGTAATAATCGGTGTCCAGTTAGTGTTAGACAATGGCCGTCATACGCAATAGATAAAGAAACTCCGGGGAGTCTCTCTCGATGCCAAAAATGGGGGAGTGAAAGATCACTTCATTTGGAATGTCCCGTTACTTTATGCACATTATACTGAGCACATCATGAATGTGCATGGGGGAGCGTAGAGTTTTCAGATAGAAAATTGTTCAAAGAGGACAATTAGGGCACCTAAACCTTAACAGTATGGATCTGTGGTCCCAAATTCACCTGTATATTAGCTTTGTTGCTAAAACATTTATACTCACCTGCATGTGAATCTAATGGGGAACATTTACTTACCCGGCCCTATTGCGATCCCCGAGGTGCGTTGTCCGACGAGGATGAAGTCCGGTGCGATTCCCTAAGATCGTGAGCCCGATATCCTGCATGTGTCGCTTCCCTGCTCAGGTCAAACAGAGTTCACCCTCTTCTTCCCGGTGCATGTGAGTGCATGTCTTGCGACACAATTTGAATTTTAAATCCTGCGCATAGTCCGAATCAGCCACGCCCCCGGATTTGTTTTGCATGAAAGTTTTTGCGATTGCACCAAAATCCGATCACATGCACCAAAAATCCGTGTTAAATGCAGCGCAAAACGGAAATTGTCGGGAAACCCGACGGAAATGTGCCCCAATAAATCACTTTGAATACACATCAGCAGATCCTTCCCCCCGCGTTGCAGAATGTGAAGCTGGGTTAAAAAAAGGTTTCATTGCGCATGTCTCATACCTACAGCCCATACCTACATGTGCAGCGAAGCGGGGGTGTACTGCTGCAAGTGCTGTACGATAGTTAGTATAAATGTCTTCATAAAGGGCTTTTTGGGACACTAAGCCCCCAGTCCTTAAGAACCTGTGGGTGGATCAATCTCCTAAATCACTGCTGACAGGTTCCCCTTTAACACATGGTACTGATAAGATATATTGTGCATGTGGATTAGGATATCAGTACCTGAGTGACACATGGGATACCAAGCAGGAACAGAAACACAGAGAGCGCAGCAGTGAGAGGGATCCGCATCTTCTTCATGGCTTTGGGGAATGTGTCCTGTATGGCTGTGGTGATAGTTTCTTGTAAAAAAAAGAAAAGAGAAAGGAAACACATTTACCTATTATATTCCAATATTATTTGCTTATTATACTGCACATTTCAGCCAAATATGGCTACACAAACATCTACTCTTCTTCTCTCAATGCTTATATTAAATAAAACTGTAGTATACAGACAGTCCCCGGGTTACGTACAAGATAGGTTCTGTAGGTTTGTGCTTAAGTTGAATTTGTATGTAAGTCGGAACTGTATATTTTATAATTGTAACTCCAGACAAATTATTTTCAGTCTCTGTGACAATTGGATTTTAAAAGTTTTGGATTGTCATCAGAATAGAGATAAGCGAGCACTAAAATGCTCGGGTACTCGTTATTCGAGACTAACTTTTCCCGATGCTCGAATAACGAGCCCCATTGAAGTCAATGGGAGACTCGAGCATTTTTCAAGGGGACTAAGGCTCTGCACAGGGAAGCTTGGCCAAACACCTGGGAACCTCAGAAAAGGATGGAAACACCACGGAAATGGACAGGAAACAGCAGGGGCAGCATGCATGGATGCCTCTGAGGCTGCTTAATCGCACCATTATGCCAAAATTATGGGCAACAGCATGGCCATGACAGAGTGACCGAATGAGGCTAGATAGCATCTAAAACATGCAATAATTGACCCTGACACTATAGGGGACGGCATGCAGAGGCAGCGGCAGCAGTGGCAGGCTAGAGAGTGTCATGGCGACATACCCTAAATGGACTCAGGTTTCACCAAAGGAGGTGAAATGATTTCCTATGTGAACAAAAGGTTGACGGTATATTTAGTCGATAACACAGCATGGTGGCGACATAGTGACCAAGTTCCATAACGTATCTGGTGAAACACCCTAAAAATGAGCCTGACACAGCTCTTTTGATAAGGGGACAACATGTGGAGGCAGCCATGGAGACGACTTCCATGATTAAGAGCGACAGTATGGGGCATTCATATTGCGCTGCTATGATTGCAACTTCAGGTCTCCAGCATTGCGGCAAAAGATGGGCCGAGTTCCACTATGTATCTGGTGAAACACCTGAAAATTCTGCCTGACACAGCTCGTTTGATAAGGGGATGATGTGCTGCATATCCTCTCGTGCTCCAGCGTCTGGGGTAAAGAGAGTTGAAATGAGACATTGGTGGACGCTGTGGAGGATCGTGGAGGCAAAATGGACAGGAAACAGCAGGGGCAGCATGCATGGATGCCTCTGAGGCTGCCTAATCTTGGGATGGAGCTGGCGCTCCGCTGCCAGGCGAGCTTTCACCTGTCCAAGCCCCTGTCTCTCGGCTCCTCCCCACCCAAAATGGACCTGGGAGCCAGAAGCGTTTACTTTGAAAAAATTATAATTTTCAAAGCAGGCCGGGTCTTTTGAATATTTCACCTAGGAATAATGGAATAGCATAGTGGTTCTATTTTTAATTGTTTTTACGGAAATGGTTCCATGATTAAGAGCGACAGTATGGGGCATCCATATTGCGCTGCTATGATTGCAACTTCAGGTCTCCAGCATGGCGGCGACAGAAGGGCCGAGTTCCACAATGTATCTGGTGAAACACCTGAAAATTCTGCCTGACACAGCTCGTTTTATAAGGGGACGATGTATGGAGGCAGTGAACTAGTAGTAGATTAAAGGTGCTGCAGTTAAAACTATGTTAGTTGGATCTTGGGATGGAGCTAGCGCTCCGCTGCCAGGCGAGCTTTCGCCTATCCAAGCCCCTGTCTCTCGGCTACTCCCCAAACAGCACTTCTAAGAACCTTTTGTATAAGATCAAGTGTAGTAGCATTCTTATAAGTTTGGGATATGGCGGGTGAGGGGAATGTAAACAGATGCGCAAGAAGCGCTGAAATAATATCGGTAAATGATAAAAGTTTGCCAGTATATTTTGTGGATTACACAGCAGGGTGGCGACAAAGTTAACAAGTTTGATGTGGAAGCCATGAAAACAACCCAAAATTCTGCCTGACACAGCTCGTTTGATAAGGGGACCATGTATGGAGGCAGTGAACTAGTAGTAGATTAAAGGTGCTGCAGTTAAAACTATGTTAGTTGGATCTTGGGATGGAGCTGGCGCTCCGCTGCCAGGCGAGCTTTCGCCAATCCAAGCCCCTGTCTCTAGGCTACTCCCCAAACAGCACTTCTAAGAACCTTTTGTATAAGATCAAGTGTAGTAGCGTTCTTATAAGTTTGGGTTATGGCGGGTGAGGGGAATGTAAACAGATGCACAAGAAGCGCTGAAATAATATCGGTAAATGATAAAAGTTTGCCAGTGTATTTTGTGGATTACACAGCAGGGTGGTGACAAAGTTAACAAGTTTGATGTGGAAGCCATGAAAACAACCCAAAATTCTGCCTGACACAGCTCGTTTGATAAGGGGACGATGTATGGAGGCAGTGAACTAGTAGTAGATTAAAGGTGCTGCAGTTAAAACTATGTTAGTTGGATCTTGGGATGGAGCTGTCGCTCCGCTGCCAGGCGAGCTTTCGCCAATCCAAGCCCCTGTCTCTAGGCTACTCCCCAAACAGCACTTCTAAGAACCTTTTGTATAAGATCAAGTGTAGTAGCGTTCTTATAAGTTTGGGTTATGGCGGGTGAGGGGAATGTAAACAGATGCGCAAGAAGCGCTGAAATAATATCGGTAAATGATAAAAGTTTGCCAGTATATTTTGTGGATTACACAGCAGGGTGGCGACAAAGTTAACAAGTTTGATGTGGAAGCCATGAAAACAACCCAAAATTCTGCCTTACACAGCTCGTTTGATAAGGGGACCATGTATGGAGGCAGTGAACTAGTAGTAGATTAAAGGTGCTGCAGTTAAAACTATGTTAGTTGGATCTTGGGATGGAGCTGGCGCTCCGTTGCCAGGCGAGCTTTCGCCAATCCAAGCCCCTGTCTCTAGGCTACTCCCCAAACAGCACTTCTAAGAACCTTTTGTATAAGATCAAGTGTAGTAGCGTTCTTATAAGTTTGGGTTATGGCGGGTGAGGGGAATGTAAACAGATGCGCAAGAAGCGCTGAAATAATATCGGTAAATGATAAAAGTTTTCCAGTATATTTTGTGGATTACACAGCAGGGTGGCGACAAAGTTAACAAGTTTGATATGGAAGCCATGAAAACAACCCAAAATTCTGCCTGACACAGCTCGTTTGATAAGGAGAACATGTATGGAGGCAGCTATATGGACGACTTTTGGAGGCAGCTATGGCGATGACGTGTGGAGGTAGCAATGGAGACAACGTGTGGAGGCAGCTAAAAAGACGACATGTGGAGGCTGCTATGGAGACAATTTAATTTGGATAGTGCCTGTATGTGGCAGTCCAAAAAAGTTTTCAAACCAGAGGAGCAGGTAGGTGGTCCTCCAGAAAAATTAAATAAATTGAGTGCCTGTATGTGGCAGTCCAAAAAAGTTTTCAAACCAGAGGAGCAGGTAGGTGGTCCTCCAGAAAAATTAAATAGATTGAGTGCCTGTATGTGGCACTCCCAAAAATTGTTTAAAACAGAGGACCGGGTAGGTGGCCCTCCAGAAAAATTAAATACATAGAGTACTATAGCTAGAGCCAGTTGGCCCTGGAAAAAAATAGTCAGTTTTCTCTGCTTTAGTGTACAAAGAGGAGGAGAAGGAGGACAATGAGGAGGAGGAGTGCATACATTATTCAGGTTGAGCTTCTTTCACCTGGTGGAGAATGAAAATCCGGAGAAATCCAGGCTTTATTTATCTTGATAAGCGTCAGCCTGTCAGCGCTGTCAGTCGACAGGCGTGTACGCTTATCGGTGATGATGCCACCAGCTGCACTGAAAACCCGCTCGGACAACACGCTAGCGGCAGGGCAGGCAAGAACTTCCAAGGCGTATAGCACCAGTTCGTGCCACATGTCCAGCTTTGAAAACCAGTAGTTGTAGGGAGCTGTGTGATCATTTAGGATGATGGTATGGTCAGCTACGTACTCCCTCACCATCTTTCTGTAAAGATCAGCCCTACTCTGCCGAGACTGGGGACAGGTGACAGTGTCTTGCTGGGGTGACATAAAACTGGCAAAGGCCTTGTAAAGCGTACCCCTGCCAGTGCTGGACAAGCTGCCTGCTCGCCTACTCTCCCTCGCTACTTGTCCCGCAGAAGTACGCCCACTGCCGCTAGCGCTGTCAGAAGGGAAATACTGTTTCAGCTTGTGCACCAGGGCCTGCTGGTATTCGTGCATTCTCACACTCCTTTCCTCTCCAGGGATGAGAGTGGAAAGATTTTGCTTGTACCGTGGGTCCAGGAGAGTGAATGCCATATGCGCCAGAGTCCCAAGGCGCAAGAATTCACTCCCCTCACAGGCCTGACTCTCCATTTCCTCCTCCTCCAACTCCTCCAACTCCTCTTCTTCTGCCCATACACGCTGAACAGTGAAGAACTGAACAATGGTCCTCTCTTCTGTCTCGCCAACATTCTCCTCCTCTTTCTCCTCATCCTCCTCCGATATGCGCTGAGAAACAGACCTAAGGGTGCTTTGGCTATCAACAAGGGAATCTTCTTCCCCGTCTCTTGTGAAGAGCGCAAAGCTTCCGACTTCATGCTGACCAGAGAGTTTTTCAACAGGCCAAGCAGCGGGATGGTGAGGCTGATGATGGCGGCATCGCCACTGACCATCTGTGTTGACTCCTCAAAGTTACTCAGCACCTGACAGATATCAGACATCCACGTCCACTCCTCATTGTAGACTTGAGGAAGCTGACTGACCTGACTACCAGTTCTGGTGGAAGTTGACATCTGGCAGTCTACAATCGCTCTGCGCTGCTGGTAAACTCTGGATAACATGGTTAATGTTGAATTCCAACTCGTGGGCACGTCGCACAACATTCGGTGAGCGGGCAGTTGGAGGCGGTGCTGCGCTGCCCTGAGAGTGGCAGCATCTGTGCTGGACTTCCTGAAATGCGCACAGATGCGGCGCACCTTCATGAGCAAATCAGACAGATTGGGGTATGTCTTGAGGAAACGCTGAACTATCAGATTTAACACATGGGCCAGGCATGGCACATGTGTCAGTCTGCCGAGTTGCAGAGCCGCCACCAGGTTACGGCCATTGTCACACACAACCATGCCTGGCTTCAGGTTCAGCGGTGCCAGCCACAGATCAGTCTGCGCCGTTATGCCCTGTAATAGCTCTTGGGCGGTGTGCCTTTTATCGTCTAGGCTCAGCAGTTTGAGCACCGCCTGCTGTCGCTTAGCGACGGCACTGCTGCTGTGCCTAGAGCTACCGACTGATGGCGCCATGCCCACGGATGGTAATTCGGAGGAGGAGGTGGAGGAGGGGTGGGAGGAGGAGGAGGCATAGTAGGCCTTTGAGCCCTGGACCGAGGTAGGCCCCGCAATCCTCGGCGTCGGCAGTATATGACCTGCCCCAGGGTCAGACTCGGCGTTGGTCAGGGCACGGATGATGTTCTCTGACACGTGCTTGTGCAGGGCTGGGACGACACATCGGGAAAAGTAGTGGCGGCTGGGGACCGAATAGGGCAGCATATCCAGGCTAGTTTGGAGATGTGGATGTTGAGAGCTTGGGCGTGTGGGTGGGTTGCACTATACTTCCTTTTGCGCTCCAGCGTCTGGGGTATGGAGAGCTGAATGCTGGTGGATGCTGTGGAGGATCGTGGAGCCGAAGATGGGGTTTTCGCATGGGAGGTGTTTGGGCTGGGGTCCTGGGCAGGGGGCTGACTAGCAGATGACACAGGGGAAGGAGCAGTGGTGTGCCCGGCCGGAGGTGAATGGGCTTGGTGCCATTGAGTGGGGTGTTTAGCATTCATATGCCTGCGCATACTGGTGGTAGTTAAGCTAGTAGTGGTGGAACCCCTGCTGATCCTGGTTTGGCACAGGTTGCACACCACAGTCCGTCGGTCATCCGGTGTTTCTTTAAAGAACCTCCAGACTTCTGAAAATCTAGCCCTCGCGACGGGAGCTTGACTACGGGCAACATTTGGCGCTGATGCACCAGCTCTGGCCCTGCCTCTCCGTCTGGTCCCACCACTGCCTCTTCCAACCTGTTCTGCTATAGGACTCGCCTCCGTCTCAGAAGCACTGTGTTCACCCGGCCTATCAACCTAGCTTGGGTCTGTCACCTCATCATCCTCCGATCTCTCAATCTGCTCCCCTCTCGGACTTCCTGCCCTGACAACAACTTCACCACTGTCTGACAACCATGTCTCCTCATCGTCCGACACCTCTTTACACACTTCTTCCACTACGTCAATAATGTCATCATCACCCACAGACTGCGACCGGTGGAAAACCTGGGCATCGGAAAATAGCTCAGCAGCAACCGAACAAGTGGTTTGTGACTGTGGGAAGGGTCCAGAAAACAGTTCCTCAGAGTATGCCGGTTCAAATGCCAAATTTTGCTGGGAGGGGGCAGACTGGGGGGAAGGAGGCTGAGGTGGAGGAGCTGGAGGAGTGCTGATTTCGGTGACATGGGTGGACTGCGTGGAAGACTGACTGGTGGACAAATGGCTAAAAGCATTGTCCGCAATCCACGACATCACCTCTTCGCACTGTTCTGGCCTCAACAGTGCTCTACCACGAGTCCCAGTAACTTGAGACATGATGAACCTAGGGAGTGTAGCTCTGCGGCGTTCCCCTGCTCCCTCATCAGCAGGTGGTGTCTCACCCCGCCCAGGACCACGGCCTCTGACCCCTGCAGTAGTTGGACGACCACGCCCTCGTCATCTACCCCTAGCCCCTGGGTTAAACATTTTCAAAATTAAAGTGTAAACTTGCAATTTTTTGTTTTTTGTGTTTTTTTTTTTAAACAAAACGATGCTATCTTATTGCTATGGCTAGTTTCTAACGTACACTGACAGCACACAACTAGATTTTGTGCTGTGCCTGATGACTTTGAGTTATAAAAAGAAATAAACGTAAAAAAATAATAAATCAGCAGACTCAAATCAAACCCCTAATAAATTGTCCCACTTCGGTGTTTGAGGTGGATATGTGTGTCACTAAGAGCTAAACACAACGGCCGCAAGTTGCCCTGCAAATTACTCACAATATGGTACTAGCTGCACTACTAATGGCAGCAAGCACAGCCACAAGCCAACCAAAAAAAAGGAAAATATAACGCTATTGTAGGCCTAAATAAGCCGTTGGGGTTCTCCTATGGCTATTTTCTAGCCTACACTGAAAGCACACTGCTTTGCCAGATGACTTTGAGTTATAAAAAGAAATAAACATAAAAAAAATAAATCAGCAGACTGTGCCTAATTCAAATCAAACCCCTAATAAATTGTCCCACTTCGGTGTTTGAGGTGGATATGTGTGTCACTAAGAGCTAAACACAACGGTCGCAAGTCCCCCTGCAAACTACTCACAATATGGTACTAGCTGCAGTACTAATGGCAGCAAGCCCAGCCACAGGCAAACCAAAAAAAAGTCAAATAAAACATTGTTGTAGCCCTAAGAAGGGCTGTTGGCTTCTTGTAGAATCACTCCTGCCTAACACTATTCTAATAGAACAGCCTAACGCTTTCCCTGACCAGCAGCAGCTCTCTCCCTAGCGGCATCCAGACACAGAATGATCCGAGCAGCACGGGCAGGGGCTAGTCTATCCCAGGGTCACCTGATCTGGCCAGCCAACCACTGCTATCGACGTGTAAGGGTACCACGTCATGCTGGGTGGAGTGCAGAGTCTCCTAGCTTGTGATTGGCTCTGTTTCTGGCCGCCAAAAATCACAACAGCGGGTGATGCCATTTTCTCGAGCGGGCGAAGTATTCGTCCGAGCAACGAGCAGTTTCGAGTGCGCTAATGCTCGGAGGAGTATGTTTGCTCATCTCTACATCAGAACCAGGATAAACAATAAAGCTTCATTACAGACACATTTGATAATGTTATAGCTGATCATTGTAGCCTAGGGCTAAAGTACAGTAATTTACCTATTACCAGAGATCCACTGCCTGTACAAATTAATATTTCTATGTAAACTAGAATGTGTTCGTATAGTGGAAGCAAATACTCTCTCTCCCTCTCCCTGGAGGACTTTATACTTCTGATTTCAGTGGGAATTGTGTAATACTTCAATTCTCCTCTAGGGGTGCTACAGATTAAAGCTGTGAACCTTTGGAACAAGAGACTCCTTGGTCAGAATACTGATGAGTGACCCTTTTTGGAAAAGAGGTTAGCCCAGTGTGAACATGGTTCATGGACTACTGAGCAGCATCAGATAAAACAGAAAAGTAAACAATGAGACACATTTTGGTCATCTAAACCTTATTCTTAATGGGAAAACAGACCTCGGAGAAGAGACTGAAATGAAATATTTTCATAGTGTATATGTAGTGAGTTTAGTGTGTGTATCTGGAATGTGTGCAGGGTATGTACTTGAAGTGTATGCAGAATGTGAATTTCGAGTGGGTACAGTGTATATTTGTTTGTGATCTGCTTTGTGAAATGAATTGAGTCTAAATGTTGCATGGGCAAATCTATTTAACTGGCATTACACTAATATTAGAGGGGCACAATTTACCGCCATTGCCTTTGCCACTATATTCCATTGCTGTCTAGTGGTTACAAGTCACACTGGTTGCATACTCCTGCTCCACTTACCTATTGTAGCAAACTGTGAGTCAAGTCCTAATGTTAAGAGCATGAAGAAAAATAAAATGGACCAGAGGGGAGATATCGGCAGCTTTGCCAATGCGTCTGGATACGCAATAAATGCCAAGCCAAATCCTGTGAGAAGAGATTCCATGGTTAGTTTTCTAGAACTGAAGTTAAAATTACAATGTGGCCTCCACAGAAGTTCTAGTGGTTATTACTGCTGCCATAGTCATGAGGTTCTCCTCTATGGGCATTGTGTACTCGCTGCTCTATTTATTACTTATTATGACCTGAACTTAGCACAAGTGATTGCTTTATGAAAAAATATATAGAGGGCAGTCCTTTACTTTGGCTTAATCTGTAAAATGTAACGTGGCTCCGTGGTGTAGACCAGTGATTTTCAACCTTTTTTGAGCCGCGGCACACTTTTTATACTTAGAAAATCCTGGGGCACACCACCAACCAAAATAGCACAAAATTACACTAAAACAGTCATAAAAGGCCTCCCTTTACTAATAAAAAACCCCTAGCGGCCTCCCTTTACTAATAAAAACCTCTAGCGGCCTCCCTTTACTAATTAAAAGACCCTAGCGACCTCCCTTTACTAATTAAGAGCCCCTAGCGGCCTCCCTTTACTAATTAAGAGCCCCTAGCGACCTCCCTTTACTAATAAAAAGTCCCTAGCTGCCTCACTTTACTAATAAAATGCCCCTAGCGGCCTCCCTTTACTAATAAAAAGCCCCTAGCGGCCTCCCTTTACTAATAAAAAGTCCCTAGCGGCCTCCCTTTACTAATAAAAAGGCCCTAGCGGCCTCCCTTTACTAATAAAAAGGCCCTAGCTGCCTCCCTTTACTAATAAAAAGCCCCTAGCGGCCTCCCTTTACTAATAAAAAGCCCCTAGCGGCCTCCCTTTACTAATAAAAAGGCCTTAGCGGCCTCCCTTTACTAATTAAAAGACCCTAGCGGCCTCCCTTTACTAATAAAAAACCCCTAGCGGCCTCCCTTTACTAATAAAAAGCCCCTGGTGCCCTCCCTTTACTAATTAAAAGACCCTAGCGGCCTCCCTTTACTAATTAAAAGACCCTAGCGGCCTCCCTTTACTAATTAAGAGCCCCTAGAGGCCTCCCTTTACAAATTAAGAGCCTGTACCGGCCTCTCTTTACTAGTTAAAAGGCCCTAGAGCCCCCCCTTTACTAATTAAAAGGTCCTAGAGCCCCCCTTTACTAATTAAAAGGCCCTAGAGGCCTCCCTTACTAATTAAAAGGCCCCAGAGGCCTCCCTTTACTAAATAAAAAGCCCCAGCCTACCTTTACTAATAAAAAAAAAGACTGCTGCCTTCCCTATACAAATAATAACCCTATATACTTACCCTTGATGTCTTCTTCCACGTACCTTCACTCCTAATGACGCGTGACGCGGGGCTTGGAGGCAAGTATGGGCACAGAAATACGGGGCAGCTCTACACAGGGGCAGCGGCACACAGGTTGAAAATCACTGGTGTAGACACATGGATGAATCTGAACCCGTTGCTAAGGTGAACTATAGACCATTCACCCCATCCAGTAGTAATAGTAGTAGTAAGCATTACTAGTATACTGACATACAGTGAAAAAGCACATCTGAAGCGTTTCAGAACTCATTCGGTCGTTAGTCAAAGTCTTAGTCTATGACTAGGGACTAAAGGAGGTCTAAAACGCGTCAGATGGTGATATTTTACTATATGTCTGTATGCTAGTAACGCTTTTATCCAAGAGTTTGACGGTCCAAATCTGTTTTGGAGTTCCACTGTTTGGTGCTCAGAACAATATACAAACTATAATGAACATATAAAATGTTTATATAATGCCAATGTAACAGTGCTGAAATGACCCCATTGTCCCATAGGTGTGTAACTTCTGTATTACAACCCTAGGTAGACTAACTGCCTAAACACTCAGTCTGCTTCCCGACAATCTCTAATGCTTCACTTTAGTTCCTCTTAAATAGATCAAAATGGGTTCATGCATGACAAAAGTTTTAGACTTGTACTAGAAGCTCAATATGTCTTTTTTTACCTTCATCAACCACTTGTGAGACTTTTTTCCCTGACACGAATGCCATGTGTCCCAAGATGGAGAAGATTGCGAATCCTGCAAGGACACTGGTGAGGCAGTTTATGACGCAGACCACTATGGAATCCATGTAACAGTTATTATTGAATTTATTATATGAGGAAAGTGCGATTAGTCCTCCCCAGGCTGTTGAAAGTGAGTAAAATATTTGGGTGGCGGCATCTCTCCAGACCTGGAAAAGAAAGTTACATGAACAATTACAGGTTATCTTAAAGCAATCCCATCACCAGGGATGTGATTTTTAGCTGGTGACAGGTTCCAATAGTCTATTCTATACTGAGGGGCGTCGCTAGGTCAAAAGATCCGGGGCCCGTGCCCCGGATCTTTTGGCCTGTGCCCCGAATATCCCAGGTCAGTGGGACACTCGTCCCGCTGTCCGGGCATATTTCCCTAATCTCATCGCTATCTACGTGCTCAGGACGTAGATAGCGATGAGCACTGTAGTGGGGAAGGAGCCGCCGGCTCCGTTCTCCACTACAGAGAGCAGGAGACGCGATCACACAGCGTCTCCTGCTGCAAGCTGCTCAATACAGCTGCCGGGACCAGGAGACGCCGGGTGATGACGTCACCGCTCGTGTCTGACAGGGAATAGGGAGAAGTCAGAGGCAGAGCTAGAGGTGAGTATCAGTGGTTTTTTTTTTCAATTATGAGTGGGCGGGGGGGCACATTGAGGGGAGTTGGCATGGGGAACATTAGGCTGTGGGGACATTACTGGGAGCTGTGAAGACATGGGGGGAGGGGTTGTTAGGGACATTATAGAGGGCTTGGGGGACTGTACTGGGGGTTGTGAAGACTTTGTGGGGCTTTGGGGACATTACTGGGGGTTTTGGGGACATCACAGGCAGTTGTAAAGACAGTGGGGACATTACAGACGACCTTAGGAATACTACTGGGGGCTGTGGGGACATTATTGGGTGCTGTGGGGGATTTTACAGGGGGCTTTGAGGACATTACTAGGGTTGTGAAGACTTTTGGGGAACTGATGGGGGCATTACTGGGGACTGTGGGGACTTTAAAGGGGACTGTGGGGAACATTACAGGGGTCTGAAAAGACATTGGGGGGGGATATGTGGGGCATTACATTGGGTTTTGGGGACATTACTGGTGGCTGTGAAAACTTTGGGGGTGGGGGGTGGGTTATGGAGACATTAAAGTGGGCTCCGGGGGTCATTACAGTGGGCTCCGGGGGTCATTACAGGGGGCTCCAGGGGTCATTACAGGGGGCTCCGGGGGTCATTACAGGGGGCTCTGGGGGTCATTACAGGGGGCTGTGAGGACATCTGGGGGGCTCTGAGGACATTTGGGGGGCTCTGAGGACATTCAGGGGGCTTTGAGGACATTTGGGGGGCTCTGAGGACATTTGGGGGGCTCTGAGGACATTATTGGGGGCTGTGGATGGACGTTACAGGGAGCTCTGGGACATTACAGAGGGCTGTGGGGGACATTATAGAGGTCTCTGGGGAACTTCTCAATGGGGACATTACTGAACTCTAGGGGGACTTTACTTAGTGTAGGTATTTTTAGGTGAGGGGATTCTTCAGCTAGCATATGGCCACCATAGGAGTACATTGTGCATGGTACGGTGAGCACATTCGTGTGTCACCATGCCATTTCTCCGTAAGAACGGCCCTGCTGCAGGGCTTCTTATAGAGATGGGAGGGGGTAGGAGAGCTCACCCCTCCACCTCCCCAACCAGGCAGTCCTGGCTGTGGCATATCATGTGTGTGTGTGAATGGGGCCTTACAGTAAAGGAGAGGGAGTGTTAGGGGTAGCAGCAGGATAACACTGTTAGGGGACCAAGATGTAGGAACAATAAAAAACATGAGATGTCTGTGTGGTGATCTCCACAGGGAGGAAATGTGGCTGAAGAAAAGACGTGGTGATGCCAGGACCTAATGGAGAAGATAGAGGACACATCACCTGCAGTCACTGGATGTAACAAGTAGGGATTTCTCCTGTGTTTTCTGTAGCTGTATATACAGGAGTGGGCATTACTGAAATTGTGATACATATGCATTGGGGCCCGTGCCCCGGATTTTTTACCACCCTAGCAACGCCCCTGTCTATACTTATTACAAAAATGCCTTTGTCAATATTCTGAATACTTTCTGCACTTTATAAAAGTTATTTTACATTACCTGGCTCCCTGCCAGCAGTGTGTGGTCAGTCCCGGAGGAGGGGCAGGTGTAGCCTGTGTGTGCTTGTGCCTCCTCATGCATTCTGCCTCAACTCCACATCATCTACACCCCGCCCTGCTCAATGCACATGACAGGAAGTGGGCAGGGAAGTGGTTGCTGGATGAATATGGAAGAAAGGAGACTGAGACACAGGCACACAGCCTGCTGCAGCTGTGAAGAAGCTGAAGAAGCCTTGATGGAAGAATGAAAGGAAAAGGGTAATAACGGAGCAAGGAAGCCTAATGATATGGGGTTGGTTCACAGCCAATTACAGCCAATAGTCTGGATAATCAGGATCAATGATGGTCTCAATGTTGAGAAAATAGTATGTAAGTATCCTAACAGTTACTTTGTACTCCCAAGGAGTATGAAAAGGCCAGCATCATTTTCTAGAAGAACAATGACCTGAACTATACATTGAAATCAGCAAAGAAATGGTTCAATGACAATGAATGTGTCACGGGTGCCCACGGCAATCCATGTCACAGATCTCAGGCACACCCGCCTCACCGTAGTGGCGCTGCACCCCCGACCCACACTCACCTCTCTACGCTCCTGCTCCTGACCTGGCTAGGCCGCGTGCACGTCCTCGCTCACTAAGGCACGTGTGCGCCGGCTCTCAAAAGTTTAAGGGGTCAGCGTGCCACTGATTGTTGCTTGTACTTTCGGGTTTTCCATAAAGGTCGGCTGTTCCCATCCTTCCATGCCGAAACTTTGAGCTAGCAGCCTTAGAGAAAGCTTCCTTTGATCTTCTGTTGTGACCCTGGACCTGTAACTTTGTATCTGCCGCCTACCCTGACTACCTACCTGTGCCTGACTCCGAGACTGCCTGCTGAATCTGTACCTCGACCTTGGCAGCCAAGGCAGGCTCTGGTGAAGACCAGGTGCCACTTAGATTCCGGTTCCAGGTGTCGGCTAGTACCATCTCCCACGGTGGTCCAGGGGGTCCACTGACCCAGAACCCTGACAGAATGTAGAGCTAAGTTGACCAGTGGACTCCTACATTGGGAATGTGTAGACTTTCCTGTTTTTCAATGTTATCTGCTATAATACTATGACCAGCTGATTGACCAAATGCCGAGGGTTGTCTATGAGACGCCATAACACATCAAGTAAAAACAAATCAATAAATACAAACTCAATGGATAGACTCACTTCACCATCGGCGAGCTTGCTGATGTCAGACTGTTGCCCAATATAATATTCAATCCCGTTCTTTGCCCCTTCCAGCGTAACTCCTCGGATGAGGAGGATAACCAGGACGGCATACGGGAACAGGGCTGTGAAGTACACCACCTAATATTAGGAGTAAAGAGGCAGTAAATTACTACCTGGATAATGTTAGAACGTAAGTTACACAATGATGAAGAAGTAGTAGGGTGATGAGTTTACCTTTCCAGATGACTGGATTCCCTTGTATAATGACGCTACAGTTATAATCCAGGCCAACAGCAGACACAGAACCAGGTACCAAACCACCTTTCCTGTCTCATCCATACTACTGGACTGCTGTAGGGTCACTTTTCTGAAAAGAAAAAAAAAACATTACCATGACTTTCGGTATGAAATTCCAAGGCCTGAGTACATTTGTATTCTATTTTGTATTCTATATAAATAAGAATTGTAGCTATATGATTCATTGCACCCTCTATTGTCCAATTACAGAGAGAGTGTCACTGTCAAACAAGACTGAGTGGGTGGTCCTTCTCATAGACTATCTATGCAGACACACCAATGGTTGGCTGATAAACCTGAGTGAAGTTGCCCCCCCCCCCCACCTTTTTCAAATCAAATAAAATTGGTGTCAAACATTTGTGCTACATTTATGCTGGTTTGTGCAGCAGAAATTTTCGTTTGTGCCGCTTTAAGATATTAATAAAAGTTTCCAGAGGTCATCAGAGGTCAACCAGCCCATGGACTTTGCCCAAATCAAACAAAACTGGTGCCAATCAATTGTGCTACGTTTGTGCTAGTTTGTGCTGCTTTTGTTTTAAATATATGAACAAATTTTTAAAGGTCAAAAGATCAACCAGCCCCCCAAAATTAACCAAATCAAACAAAACTGGTGTCAAACTTTGGTTTTTATTTGTGCTGCTATCATTTTTAATATCTTCATAATTTTTCCCAGAGGTCATCAGAATTCATCTGATGACCTAGGCTCCATGAATTATATTATATTTTTGAATATATTTTAAATAAAGATTGTATTTTACTATAATATTAGTAGCCTTGTTTCCACACCCATGTAAATACATCCTAATGGTGACCCATTCGCTCTTGTACTTACTCCCAGTATTGTTTGCTCGGTAGTTCGCTAGTGTTGTCAGCAATGCAGGTGAGATTGTTGGCATTTGCCCAGGACACATTCACTGTCACCATAGCATTATCCATAGTGACATTGCAGAAGCCTAGAACAGAAAAATGTTATTTTGACTTAAATATTCCATAATTAGGCTGCATTCACAAACACGTATGGGGGACGCATATACGGCCGACGTACATACGGCGTATATATGTTACCCATAGCCAGCAATGGCCGCACAGCGCCCTACGGGATCGGTACGGTGCAGCACAAGTGTGGCACCGCACTGTACCGTACCCCATGTAAAGATAGGACATGTCCTAACTTTTCGCGGAATATGGCGCCATGCGCTCACCCCCCTCCTCCTCTCCCCAGTGCCGATGTGTGCCCGCCGTGCTATGGTATGGCGGGCACACGTCAGTATCAAAAACAGATAGCATCAAAACAACTTAACTCTGTACAAACCAGAAAGCATCTACGTAACCTCCATGAGTGCACCCTAAGGGCTCATTCACACGAACATGTGCTTGCCGGCAAAATATATTACATGTCCTATATTTTGTTTTGCTGCGCACGTTGCAGTAAGATAAGGTGTGCTCACTGCACCATGACAGGTTGCCATATGCGTCAATAGGGACTGATATCTATCCGCGAATGGTTCCCATTACGTTCTTATAAATGGTAGGGTTGACTCCAGGTTTCAGTAGGCCCCTGGGCGACAGAGACTCATTTGGCCCCTTTGCAGTGAACTCACATGGTGGTGTTAAAAATTCAGAAACTAATACAGACTCCAGTTCCCTAAAATATTTCCTAATTTATTATCCCAAGCAGCCCCCTCATGGCTATTTTATATAAAGCCCCCTCATGGTTATTTTATATAAAGCCCCTTCATGGTTATTTTGTATAAAGCCCACCTTCCCCCTGTGGATACATAAGATGCAGACCCCTCACCCCCTTGGATTCCTTATGTACAGCCTTAAGTGGGCCCCCCTCAAGCAGCTCTTGGCCCTGGCACTTGTGCAGGTGTCCCCAGTTGTGTCGCTGGTCCTGACCTAAGGCCTCCTGTGCACAGTTGGGTGTAGCCTGTGGAAACTGGCCTGTATGTAGGTCCAATCCACAGACTTGCATACCTAGTATAGAAGGGGTGTCCTTGCGAGGTGTGCCATTCATAGGATCATGCTGACATACATACATACATACGAGTGCAGGAGGCCTTGGACAGCCTGAGGTCACAGAACCCCAGTGATTTTCTATACAGATTTTTTTTTTTTCATCTAAACCACAAATTGTATACTGACCTGATATTTCATTCCGACATTTACTGTCTGCCCAGTGGAAACACTCGGCCCACGGTAGATAACTATTAAATGAGGCGAATAAATAATATAGACTGTAGGCGACGATAACATTGTAGTAAATAGACACCAGTCCTGATATGAGAACCATGGTTACTCCAACACCTGAAATGTGCAAAATAATCAGTTACCACCAGAAAATAGGAGGAAGGGCTAAACATCTTTCTACATAATCTTTTAATGTGGGTATCACAAACTATCACATTTCCTCATGTTTGAGAGCATGCACCATGAGGAAAGCATTGACTTCTTAAAGGAAATCTACCATCAAAATCCATCCTCATAAACCAGGGACATTACTGATAGATCCAGGCACCGGGACTGTGGTGATCTTCTTATATTTGTTATCCATGACCTCCTTCCTTCTAAAATCAACTTTAAGAATTATTCTGATGAGTCTGAAGTGCTCTGGCGGCCATTACCATAGCCCTTCCATGCTTTGACTTTACAGGCTGTTATACTGTGCAGGGGCCAAACTGCCTATTCTGTGTGAGATTACATGAGGCAGGAAAGTTCTGAAGGAGGAGGGAGGGAGACAGTGTAACAGCCTGTGAAGCTGCAGCACGGATGGACTCTGGTAACACCCCCCAGAGCCCTTCTGGCTCATTAGCATAATTTTAAAGTTTATTTTCCAAGGCAAGAGGCCATTGATAATAAATTTAAGAAGTTTACCACAGTCACAGTGCCTCATTCTATGAGTAAGTGTCCCTGGTTTATCATGCTTAGTTTTGATTTCCTTTAATAGCTTGCAGAAGGTGCTGTGAAAACAGAAGATTGGGGAGGGACTGCAGAGAAGTTTATGACAAAACATGAGACGCAGAGAGACAGTTCTGCAGAATAACAGACTGTGATGGAGAGACTGGTACTGAAGAGAAGAGATATTTTGTGTAGGAAACATTTGTATTCCACAGTGCTAAACACACTCAGCTACATACTGAATGCTTGTCACCTCCCCCTCCAAAGTTAGCAGAGCGCAGAAGCCCCTCCTCTTCATAAAACACTATCACTAAACAACATCACAGGAGAAATCTGCACAGCCAGGAGACAAAGCTACTGCAGAGCCAGGCTAAACTGAGGAGGATAGCTGCTGATAATCGAGATAATGGGCAAATCTGTTCTACATCCCAAGAGCAGCTACTGATTTAGTGTAAAAAATATTGAAGTTACACTTTAATCTGTCTGGTGGGTTGTACATTAATATAGTTCTTGTATTTGTTTTATCAGAGTTTAAATGTTGCCCCAATAATGCAGCAATAACATGTCGCAAAGACATATAATGGGAAGATCGGGTTCTGTTCTGGTTTGAACTCACAATAGCTGATAAAAGGAGGTGTACAAGGTCAAGTATTTCCCTGTCCTGCAATGGAACGCCATATTAATGTCTCCCATGTCAGAGGATGTAGGCCACATGGGAAATAATGTACTTGACCCAGAATCACCTTTTTATCAGATCCGTTCCTGACTAATATGTACATGAAGAATATACTATTTCACAATCTGCATTCCAAGGGAGCAATATCTTTTTATATCATTGTAGCTACAAATAAAATTAGAAATATCCTTAAAGGGATTGTCCAGACTTAACACACAGGGAGCCCTATAATCAAAAGGAAAGACATCCCCGTGTGTGTAATGGATTATTCACTTTTTTGATCAGGGATAAGCGGACCATTATGGCAAAGTTCATGTTTGTACCAAACTTTGTCAAATTTGGTCCCCTGGACTTCCTTAAAAGTACCAGTCCAAGTTCAGGTCTGGCTCAACCACCCTTCCCCCCCTCCCGTGCCATTTTGGGAAGGATCAACACTCCCCAATGATGTTATTGGGAGAGCCGATCCTGCCAAAAATGGCATCACAAGCACTACATCCATTTAAAAGGTGCCGGCGACCTTACTGGCGGGATTAAAACAGTTAACACCTGTGTTTGTTGTCAATTACTGAGGCTAAGGTCCCGGTTCGGTACCGGTAGCCAAGCTCAAACAGGATTTTTAAGTTTGGAGCTGGCCGAACTCGGCCAGGCTAAACTTAAATGGACTTACTCATCCCTATTTTTGATTCTACATATGGATTTTCTGCAGTTCTTGCAGCCATATTTAGCCACTGACAACAGTGTGAGTTGTGCAGGGTACCTGAAGGTCCATTAATTCAGGAATTCTGAAATGGATGATATTACATTTATAGTTTACAGCCAATCGCTAGTCTTAGTAGGTCATGATCCCCAAGCCCAGTGATTGGCTACTTGTGATGTGATTTGGACATCATCACTTCCTGTCCCACAGGAACAGGAAACCCAGAAGGCAGGATCTTCTGTTTTACACTATAGGGCTCACAGCTTCTTTAATAACCAGCACTTACAGTGTGCCAAATGAAATCTAGACTGCAAATCTTACCCTGAAAGAGTGGCACAATCCTCCATACCTCAATAGGACCCAAACTGGCAAACTGTCCAAGCGAACATTCCAAAAAACACAAAGGTAAACCAGCAAAGGCCAGCATGATTGTAAAAGGGATGAGGAAGGCACCTACAACAAAAAAAACATATTATTACTGTTTCATTGTGGCCCTTACGTTCAGAGTCTTCTTTTCAATTTCACCAGTTTCTGTAGTCTCTTCTCGATTGATTTTCCAAAGTGGAAGTCATTTGGATCCAGCTGGAGAATCAGTTCCATCATCTCAGCCAAAGTGTTGTGCGTGTGCACTGTTGCTCCAACCAAAGAGGGGACATACATGACTCTTTCTGTTTGTGGATAGTTGGAGGTCACTGCACTGTGACTTCATCAAGCAATAGTAGCCTTTGGGGAGGGGCTATAAGGTACCTGTTCTCAATATGAAAAGACCCTAGAAAAGATAAAGGGGGATCTGGTACACATTTGGCAGCAGAGTCAAGTGACAAGTGACGATTGTGGTACACCTCCCATTTGAATTTCGGGCCACCTCCATGAATCGTTATGCGAAAAAATTTCTATCATGTTTGTTGATCTTATTTTCTTGCATACTAACATAAATGATACAGACTTGCAGTTTTGTAGAGTGATAATGCAGCACCCCTAAAACACCATAGGTCAGTGATGGTTAACCTTTAAAGTTGTTGCCCAAACAAAGGTCAAAAACCCACTTATTTATGACAAAGTGCCAACAGGGCTATTTAAAGGGGGTTGCCCATGAAAGAGAATTCTCAAATTTTAATCCCCTAGTGATGTTTACACATTTTTAACCTCCTTACTTTACAATTTTATTCAGTTCCATTGCTGTTTTAGCTCCTATAACTCAGTAATGATGAGTGTAAAATTGTGTAAGAGCGGGGACTCTAAGACGACACTTCATGATTCCTCTGTGCTATGAGATGCTGTGTGCTGACAATATGCTTAGATTATCTGGGTGCAGGTTTATCAACAAAGTCTTTGCAGAGTGCTGCTTGCCAGCAGGAAGTGCCCGTGTCATAGCTGGTCTTGAGAAGAATCTGACCACAGTCAGAAAATTAAGGGTCGGATCCAAGGGCAACCTAATTGTCTACACCAGGACTAATAGAGACTGGTTGGAATTATATCTGTAAAATGCTGCATTTTTGTTAATAACAGTGAATTAGAGAATATTTTGTTATTCTTAATGTCGTGTGGGAATAATCAGCAACTTAATCAGCAACTTATTGCTCTCTGCTCTGCCACAGCTTTCAATCATTTTGGCCAGAAGGGTTCCTTTAAAGGAAACCTACCACCACGGATCTACCTATTAAGGTAGATCGAGTGGTAGGTGCCTCTATTGTACATGAGGATAGTCCTTTTAAGACTATCCTCACATACAATAGAGGCACCTACCACTCGATGTACCTCAATAGGTAGATCCGTGGTGGTAGATTTCCTTTAAAGAAAAACTACAACATGAATTCAGGAGTGTAAACCAAGCATACTTACACACTGTTGTTTTCTTCTAATGGCCTTGTTTTGGAGAAAATTGTCTTTTAAGGTTTTATAACTGAGCCTTTGGGGCTCCTGTCTACTCCCTGCTTAGGGAGAAGGCGTGCAGTAACGCTAAACAGAGGCGTGCATAATTAGCAGTACCGGAGCTAGAAGGGGTTTCCTTTTTCAGGGGACACACAACAGCGTACAAGTGTTCAATTTTATATAAAATACTGCACCCGTGTGGTAGTTTTCCTTTAAATAGTTCTGGGCACATTCTGGGCTACACAGGACATCAGGAGGAGGCATTAAGTCATTCAACCTGTCTGACTACCCCTGTGATAGGGTAACATTCTGGGGTGACCACCTCTTGCACCCATGCCATAGGTTTGCCACTACTGTCACAGGTTCTTTCGTACTTATGTGGGACTCTTATTTTATAAGGTTTTTTGACGGTGGATTCAAGTGGAACCATCTGTATGGGTCTTAGAAATTAGACTGTAACCCTATGTAGGACACATGCTGATATTATAGTAATATCTATACAGGGCTAGTATAATAACTAGTTGCTCTAATAGTTGGTGCATGAGGTCACATGCTGACTCTGGATTATTGAAATGTAATTGTGTTATAATTGTAGGGTTGTTTCTACAGTAACATATAGAGTAACTCCACCCAACATAGAAAACTCCAATATTGCTCTAATAGTCTATGCTTGCTTAACCTCGAAAACCTAAATGTTCATAAAGTAACATTATTTATACTTTGGCAGTTGGGACTCTTACCTACTGACCTCTGTACTGAAGTTAGTGTAGAGGCATTGCTGCCAATCACTGTGAGTGGGCGGGGTAATCAGGACTCTCATTGTCTCTCGTAGGAGTCCAGTCAGGATTTCCTTTTTTTATTCAAAAATCCTGATCTAAGGCCTCCTGTACACAAACATATTTTTAGGATCGTGGTGGATTATGATATAGTCAGTTTGGGCGGTAGCCTGGGACTCAAGCCTTCTAGGAGACCCAAACCACCCACCAAATTCAATGATGAAATTCTTGTACATTAGCCCAGGGCCCATTCATACAGCCCAGTGCCCATGGCAGTCTTTATCCACTCATAAAAACAGTCTCTTCAGCACTTCACGTACTGATGATTTGGGCCTTAAACAACGGATCCTTTGTTTGTGGCTCGTGAAATTGACACATTTGTGAACAGGAGGCCCATAGGTTAGTTTGAAGATTTTGATATTTATGAATGGGAATTTATTACTTCCTCAAAGTGTAGTTGGTTACTCTGAAACCTAAAATCAATTAACCAATTAACCTTTCGCTTTGGGCGACAAGGATTCGGAATGGTTTCAGCTGGGTTTATAAGTTGATCCCTACTAACCTACAGACTTGATAGATGGAGAAGGGGGGAACCATGCAGGTTGAGCTGACGCTAATCGCAAGTGTTATCGTTAACCCATTAAATGCCGACAGCAGCTTTGCTGTTTAAAGAGTTAACATCTGCAACACGTGCCAGCACCAATCGTGGGTTCTACCGGTGGGGAGTGAGCTTGAACGCTTCACCCAAACATCAGGCTGAATGCTGGGTTCATGCAATGTTTGTCATGGATCTGAACATTGCAGTTTCGGAACCACTCAACCCTATGGCCAGATCATCAAAACTCATTGACATTGTTCAAAATTTCCTCCTGATTCAGTGGTTGTTCCACTATTGATCGACTCTAGCTGTAGACTTTGCCAACAGGCATACCCAGCTCTTATTCCCATTCACTTTATGCTGAGCTAAGTTGCAGTAACATATAAAGAGCTGCGGTCCCATAGAGGACTGGCTTCTACCATCCAGGACTATAAACTGTTTGTTTGCTTCTTCTTCTTCCTCCTCCAGTGTTTCCAGAACTTTTGACCCAACTTCTAATCTCCTTCTATGAGTGCTATGAGTGAAGTTTCTCCAAAAAAGAACTCAGCACAGGAGTAGGCAAAAAAACATAGGGCAAAAATAGGACTGAGCCCCTTTTAAGCCTAGGGTCCCATAAAAGTTACATATACTGCCTTGGTCCTGCCCTGGTCCCCTGCCCCTGCTCTGTTCCTCGACCAGGTACCTCTCATTTATCCAAAGCTATTGTTAGGACCCCTCTGATGTTAGGGTATCCAGGAATCTCTCTGCATGGCTCATGTCATCAGTATATCCAACCCTCTCTATATGGGTTTACACATCTTTGTTACTTATCACAGGTTGCAATAGTTGACAAATTAAATTTTTAAGTTATTTTTACCTCCACCATGTTTGAAAGCCAGGTATGGGAATCTCCAGACATTGCCAAGTCCCACCGCATATCCCACCATGGATAACATGTAGTCGGCTTTTCGAGGCCACATCTCCCGTTCCTGTTCTTCCTCTTCGCCATTTTCATTGACTTCATTCTTCATTCAAAAAGTAGATCAAATAGATGATAAATTAAGTTACATTTTGGAATGATGGTAAAATGCTTCTTAACACACACAGAAAAACAATGGGGGGGGGTATCTTTATTTGAATTTTTTTCAGCTTTTTTGGGGACTAAATAATCTTCAGTTTGTCATATATATATATATTGTGAGACACTGAAGGGGTTAACTGTGGATGGGCGGTATGTTTCCCCTAGGTTTTGCTATTATGCAAGGCCTTAGTGCTGAGGTTGGGTGTCCAGCACCTTGGACACAGGTGATGGGAGCAGCCCAATCAGTTTTTTTTTTAAACCGCTCAGCAGGCGGGTAGGATTTTTGTTTATTTAATGCCTGAATGTAAAGGCTGTTTTATTTTGCTGCTACAATAAACGCAGGCGAGACCTGTTTTGGACTGTACTTTGGTGTCACTGTCTTGAACTGCATCACAGCACCCCGCTACCACGGTCTCTACTGGGCCAAATCTCCCACATATGGTGGAGGATGCGGGCAGTTCAAAAGACACACACCTGAAAGGCTCGCTACATCCTGCAACATTGCATGGCCTGGGTGAAAGCAGCAGGCAAATTGCAGGATAAAGCCAAGATGGAGGACTTTATTAAAGCCATGCTCCAGCAGCAGGAGGAGAGGTCCCGCCAGCAGCAGGAAGAATCCCAGGCTAATCGACAGCTGCAGCAAGCCATGCTCCAGCAGCAGGAGGAGAGGTCCCGCCAGCAGCAGGAAGAGTCCCAGGCTAATCGACAGCTGCAGCAAGCCATGCTCCAGCAGCAGGAGGAGAGGTCCCGCCAGCAGCAAGCCATGCTCCAGCAGCAGGAGGAGAGGTCCCGACAGCAGCAAGCCATGCTCCAGCAACAGCAGGCAGAGTCCCGAGCCATGCTACAGCAACAGCAGGAAGAGTCCCGAGCCATGTTCCAGCTGATGATGGAAAAGTTTTCTGGCGTTATGGCAGCACCGCAAGCGACGACTACTGAGGGGTCCCATACTGGTTTGCAAGGGTACCCGGTTGTCCAGCATTCCGCACGGGCTGCAGTGCAGAAGGCTTTACAAAAGATGACGGCGACCGACGACGTGGAGGCTTATCTCACTGTGTTCGAGCGAGTAGCTGAGCGAGAGGAGTTACCAGCTGAGCAGTGGGCAGATGTCCTGGCGCCGTTCCTGACAGGCGAATCGCAGAAGGCCTACTACGACCTGAGTGAAACGGAGGCCCGTGAGTACCCCCAGCTAAAGGCGGAGATTCTGGCTCGTCTTGGGGTCACCGTTCAAGTTCGTTCCAGCCGGGTCCACCAGTGGGCATACTCTGAAAAACTACCCCCGCGCTCCCAAATGCATGACCTGATCCATCTTGTCCGGAAGTGGCTACAACCCGATGACTGCACCCCAGCACAGATGGTCGAGAGAGTGGTTCTTGACAAGTTCACCCGTTCTCTGCCCTCTCGGCTCCAGCGGTGGGTTGGACAGGCCGGTCCCACAAATGCTGAGGAACTCGTGTCCCTAGTAGAGAGATATCGGGCTACGGAGGATCTTCTACTTATCCCTCCCACACGAAGCAGTGCCAGTGACAAGGCCATTAAACCATCTGGTAGGACTGCTACTGCAGAAAAAGGGAAACAGGTCAGGTTGGGAGGGGGTACACTGGGGGGCTTGGATACACAGAAACCCAGTGAGGCTCGTGACAGAGGTCATAGCCGTATCCAGTGCTGGCGATGCCATGAAATGGGCCATATTGCTGCCAACTGTCCCCTGTCAGTGGAGCCAATGGACTGCAACCAGACCCGGCGAATGTCACTGTTTGCCCGGCCGGTTCTGGCTGCCGAGTCAGTCACGGATGCAGAACCCCAAGTGTGTATGGTCACAATCGGTGGTCACACGGTGGAAGCCTTGCTAGACTCAGGGAGTCTGGTTACCCTGGTGCGGGGAACTTTGGTTGATCCTGGACTGTACAGTGGGCGTAAAGTGGGAGTGTTGTGTATACATGGGGACACACGCGAATATCCCACTGCTGTCATCAACCTACATACACCTTGTGGTACTATTACCCATGAAGTGGGGGTGGTGGGGACCCTGTTTCATGAGGCTATTATCGGCAGAGACTTACCGGTGTTTTGGGACCTCTGGAGACGAAGACCCACCTCAGGTGCTGTTGCAGATAATGGACGTCAGGTGTGTCCGGCCTTGGCCCCTGAACCCTTTGAGGCCGATGTACCCACACCAGCAGTAGGGGTGACCCCATGTGATGAATTCTCTCCCCTAGAGGTCCTAGCTGGTGAGGTCGAGGGCCACGAGGAGGTGGCCGACATGCCGGGCCTTGAGTTTTCCCGTGAGAATTTTGGGGCTGCACAGATACAGGACCCTACCTTGTTTAAAGCACGGGAGAATGTTAAGGTGATAAATGGGGTACTCCAAATACCAGGGGCTGACAAAATATACCCCCGAATGGTGATTGTTGGGGAGCTGTTGTACAGGGTCGACCAGATACGGGGTGAGGAGGTTGAGCAACTTGTAGTACCCCAGTCTCACCGTAGGCTGGTGCTAGAGTTGGCACACAAACATGTGCTGGGAGGGCACTTAGGTGCTGAGAAGACCCGGGAGAGGATCCTGCAGAGATTTTTCTGGCCCGGGGTGTGGGAGGAGGTAAACCGGTATTGTAGCTCCTGCCCTGAGTGTCAACTTACTGCCCCGGTGTCCCACTTCAGGAGTCCTTTGGTCCAGCTACCAATCATAGAGGTGCCATTTGAACGGATTGCAATGGATCTGGTTGGCCCCATAGTCAAATCCTCAAGGGGGCACCAATACATCCTGGTTATCCTGGACTACGCTACGCGGTATCCCGAGGCAATTCCATTAAGGAACACCTCCTCCAAAAATATTGCTAGGGAGCTGTTCCAGGTATTCTCACGCACAGGCCTCCCCAAGGAAATCTTGACTGACCAGGGTACCCCATTCATGTCTAGGGTAATGAAGGAGATGTGTAAGTTACTGCAGGTTAAACAGCTCCGCACCTCTGTGTATCATCCTCAGACAGATGGCCTAGTCGAGAGGTTTAACAAGACCTTGAAGGGGATGCTAAAGAGGGTGGTCAGCAAGGATGGGAAGGACTGGCATTGTTTGTTGCCCTATTTGATGTTTGCCATACGTGAAGTTCCCCAGTCCTCCACGGGTTTCTCACCCTTTGAGCTGTTATATGGCCGTTCCCCACGTGGGCTTTTGGATATAGCCAAGGAGACCTGGGAACAGGAGAGGACCCCCCACCGTAGTGTGATAGAACACGTCTCCCTTATGCAGGACCGCATAGCGGCGGTAATGCCCCTTGTAAAGGAGCACATGACAAGGGCACAAGAGGCCCAGTCTAGGGTCTACAATAGGTCAGCCAGACTCAGGACCTTTAATCCAGGAGACAGAGTGCTAGTTCTGGTGCCCACCGTTGAGAGCAAGTTCTTGGCAAAATGGCAAGGACCATATGAGGTCATGGAGAAAGTAGGGGAGGTTACCTACAAGGTATCTCAGCCGGGGAGGAGGAAACCCGAACAGATATACCACGTGAACCTCCTAAAGCCATGGAGGGAAAGAGAGTCCCTGATGGCCATGGGAGTAGAAAAAGCGTCTGTCCCCAAGAAGGGGACACCGGAGGTAGGTGTACCCGATGCCAAGGTGCCTGAAGTACGGATCTCGGAGTCCCTCTCCAGGGCCCAGATTCAGGAAGCAAAGGAGTTTGTGCTCCGAAATGTGGATGTGTTCTCTAAGTTACCGGGACGTACTTCAGTCATCAAGCATGATATCATAACCGAACCCCACATCCGGGTACACCAAAAACCCTACCGGGTCCCTGAAGCGCGCCGGCTTGCCATATCCGAAGAAGTCAGGCAGATGTTAGACCTGGGGGTTATCGAGGAGTCTAAAAGTGACTGGTCGAGTCCTATTGTGTTGATTCCCAAACCTGATGGTTCCCTACGGTTCTGCAATGACTTTAGGAAGTTGAACGAGGTGTCCAAATTTGATTCTTATCCCATGCCCAGGGTTGACGAGTTGATAGAACGACTTGGACAGGCTAGATTCTTCTCCACCCTTGACCTGACGAAAGGGTATTGGCAGGTACCCCTTACTGACAGGGCCAAAGAGAAGACCGCTTTTGTTACTCCTGATGGGCTTTTTCAGTACGTGGTACTCCCCTTTGGGCTACATGGGGCTCCCGCCACATTCCAGAGGTTAATGGATCTCGTCCTAAAACCTCACCGGAGATATGCCTCGGCCTACCTGGATGACATCATAGTTTATAGTAACGATTGGGAGAGTCACCTGGCCAAGGTGCAAGCAGTGGTAGACTCCCTGAGGGCAGCAGGGTTGACAGCGAACCCCCAAAAATGTGCACTGGGTCTGGAAGAGGCCCGTTACCTGGGGTACCGTATTGGGCGAGGTGTCATCAAACCCCAAGTAAATAAAGTGGAGGCGATCCAGCAGTGGCCACGACCTATGAGCAAGAAGCAAGTGAGGGCTTTCCTAGGCATAGTGGGCTATTATCGCCGATTTATCCCCGATTTTGCTACCATAGCGGCACCCCTGACTGACCTGACCAAGGGTAGCAGGGCGGTGATGGTAAAGTGGAGTGAAGAGGCTGAGGGGGCGTTTCAGCGACTTAAGACGGTTTTGTGCGAGGGACCGGTACTGATCACCCCTAACTTCACCAAGACCTTTATTGTGCAGACTGACGCTTCTGACGTGGGTTTAGGGGCTGTCTTGTCCCAAGTAGTGGAGGGTGAGGAACATCCTGTGACATTCCTGAGCCGCAAGCTCACACCTCCTGAGAAGAACTACAGTATAGTTGAGAGGGAGTGCTTGGCGATAAAATGGGCTCTGGAATCCCTGAGGTATTACTTGATAGGGCGACAGTTTACACTAGTGACCGATCACTCTCCCCTCACCTGGATGAGTCAGGCCAAAGAGAGGAACGCCAGGGTCACAAGGTGGTTCCTAATGTTACAGAATTTCAAATTCACGGTAGAACATCGAGCAGGAAAGCTGCATGGGAATGCCGATGCCCTGTCTCGTACCCACTGTCTTATGGCCAAAAGTGTTCGCCCCCACAGGGTCAAACAGAGGGGGAGGGTATGTGAGACACTGAAGGGGTTAACTGTGGATGGGCGGTATGTTTCCCCTAGGTTTTGCTATTATGCAAGGCCTTAGTGCTGAGGTTGGGTGTCCAGCACCTTGGACACAGGTGATGGGAGCAGCCCAATCAGTTTTTTTTTTAAACCGCTCAGCAGAGCTGGAAGTGTTGTCTCTCTCTCTGGAAGGAGGCCGGAGAGCACGCAGCCCTGACCTCTGTGCCTGGAGCAGCCAAGGGATTTTGTATAGTGGTGAGTTAGTGAACACCTGTATAGTTAGCACCCTGACGGGTAGGATTTTTGTTTATTTAATGCCTGAATGTAAAGGCTGTTTTATTTTGCTGCTACAATAAACGCAGGCGAGACCTGTTTTGGACTGTACTTTGGTGTCACTGTTTTGAACTGCATCACAGCACCCCGCTACCACGGTCTCTACTGGGCCAAATCTCCCACAATATATATATATATATATATATATATATATATATATATATATATATATATATATATAAGTCATGTTAGTTTTTAGATAAATGTGAGGTATTTTTTAAGCGTGTTTTTTAAATTTATTTCTAATGCAACTTTTTAAAGAAAAAGTCCCAGACTGACACTTACTATAAATAACAACATGATCCATGAAAACCAACAAGAAGTGGATGTGGTTGACAATCCTCAAGTAGCAAACATTAGCACACATACCAATTGGGAATAAAACCTTTACATATATAGGAGATTATATATTTAATGTACATGTCAAAACAAATGACTGCACAGGGGACAGGGACAAAATAGTCCCGATGACACTGGAGCCTATAACATATATCAATAGTCCAGACAGAAAATAATTACATGCTATTGCCACATTCAACACAATGGAGGGGATTTAACAATGGGGCAGATTTATCAAGCAGTCTGAAAGTCAGAATATTTCCAGTTGCCCATGGCAACCAATCACAGCTCAGCTTTCATTTCACCAGTGCTCATGAATATTTTAAAGGGGAGCTGTGATTGGCTGCCATGGGCAATTGGAAATATTCTGACTTTCAGACTGCTTGATAAATCTGCCCCAATGTGTCTCAGGTTCTGCCAGTTTCTAGCTGGAAAACACTTGTCTTTTGCTGCGCCAGATTTATCACTGTGATGATGAATCCTGGTGCAGGATAAGATTGACGGTTCCTACTTTGGACCTACTTTTAGTTGGTCCAAACTGTGTGCCAAAATTTTTGGCGCACAGATGATTTCTAAAAAGCCATGCCCATTTTCTCAGCCACAATCTACAAAGGTCATGCCCCTTAATCGGACAAGTCGGGAAAGTGTCTAAAAACCTTGATAAACATGGTGCAAGGTATTTTAGACAGTGTTTTTGGTGCAAAACCACCAGAATTGTAATGCAAGTGTGTTTATCAATCCCCCCAATGGCCCACATTTACTAAGGTCTTTGCGCCAGTTTTCTGTCAGACTTTGCACTTTCTTTTCTCTGCAAACTGCTTGCACAGGTATTTAAGAAGTGTCCGAGACACATTTGTTTCACGCTGCACTATTCTTCACGGGACACAAATTTTTGCACTGAAGGTGGCATAGTAGTAAATGTGCCCCAATGGGGGAATTCATTAAGACTGGCGTTTTTCAATGCAAGTCTTAATCTCCCCCTACTGGAACAGTGGGACAACACTGACAATAGATGACATTCCTGGTTGTATGTTGGGAATTACCCCTATTTCAGGGTTCGAACATAGAAAACTGGCACTCAAGCCCTGATAAGAAGTGACCCATAGCCTTGTAGAAAAAGAAAAGAATTTTTTAAAGATATTAACTCAGTATAATTATATCTGAGTAGAGTAGGAGTTTAAAAAAAGTTCAAATTTGAATGTTTTACATAATTTGACAGCGCTACTTCTGCCTCATTTTACACATATTTATTGTAGTTAAGTTTTATTTTAATAATATTATACAAATTGCTGTACAGGCGGTCCCCGAACACCTGACTTACATACAACCCCTCGTTACAAACGGACCTCTGGATTTTGGTAATTTACTGTACTTTAGTCCTAGGCTACAATAATCAGCTATAACGGGTATCACAGGCGTCTGTAATGAAGATTTATTATTACTCCTGATTCTTATGACATCCCAACATTTTTAAAATCCAATTGTCACAGAGACCAAAAAGATTTTGACTGGGATTACAATAATAAAGTATACAGTTCTGACTTATATACAAACTCAACTTAAGAACAAACCTACAGACCCTATCTTGTACAGGGACTGCCTGTATTGTATTCATAGTGTCATAGTTTATATGGTTGAAAAAAGACACATGTCCATCAAGTTCAACCAAGGAAGGGAAGAGATTGGAGGAGGAAGGGATTTAGGGGATTTATTATTGTATTGTATATCAAACATCAGTCTGTTTTAAGAAAGAAAGAAAGATAAGGAAAAACATAAGTAAATATATATATATATGATAGATTTGAGATCAAGTTCATCCAACAATAAGCAAGGAAATGCTTGAGTAAGCCTCCAGTCACAAGGGTCCAAAATGTTGCTTCTGTAGACACGCGGGCACAGATAAATTATTGGGGCACATTTACTTACCCCGTCTGTGGAGTTCACTGCATTGTCCAACGATAATACACAGTAATTTACAAAGATCGTGCGCCCGATATCCTGCATGTGACGCTTCCCTGCTCAGGTCCGCCGGAGTTCACCTTCTTCTTCCTGGTGCATGTAAGTGCTTTATCTTGCGACACAATTTGAAAGTTAAATCCTGCGCTCAGTCCGAATCAATTGGATCCTCCGACAGCACGCCCCCTAATATGTGTCTCATGGAAGCCAGCGCAGCTGCGCCAAAAAAATGATCGCGTGCGCCAAAATCCCAGCACAGACACTTGTTAAATACCTGTCCAAGTCGTGCAATCCGCCAAAACCATGCAAAGTCCTACGAAAGTGCGATCTTTGACCCATAGTAAATGAGCCCCATTGTGCCTCTGACCGTTTCTTTGTCTGTGTGCACTAAAAAAGTGTCTTTGGAGCCTGCACATGTATTTATGAAGTGTTTGCGCCACTTTTGTGCAACAGCTGCACTTTGTCAACATTGTGCACCTAAAGGGGCGTTGTGGGGCTTAGTCGTAGTTTGCGGCACATTTATTACTACAATTCTCCACAATTGTGTCGCAACATGAAGCAAAGTGCACCAAAAATATAAAAGATCCAATGGTTTCACATCCTGATTTACTAAGAGCGTGCAACAGCATTGGATTATCTGGCGCAACCTGCTCATGAGTGAAGGCTGATAGCGCCACTTTTCTTATGTTTGGGTCAGGGGAAATAAAATACACTGAGCATTTTTCCTTGTTGCTTAGATAGGTAAAAGATAATAGATAGGAGAAAGGAATATACAAAATAGATATATAGATAAATATATAGAAAATGACTTACAATGATATCTACAGATTTTTTCTTCTGCGTACATCTCATACATCCTGGTAGAGGTAAGTTCCCCATATCAGTTTCCCAGGTCAGTCTTTATGTGGTGACTTGGCTGCGCCTTATATCTCCTGAATAGAGGGAGGTGTTATCTGGCACCACAGAACTATATAATTACCCAGTGAAGTCATTTCATGTTAGATCTATATGTCTAACCCCTGGAAAGTCATAATTAAATATGCAAAACTGAAGTTGTGTCATTAGTTAATACTATAGTTCAGTGATGGTGAACCTTTTTGAGCCTCAGTGCCCAAACTTCAACCAAAAGCCACTTATTTATTGCAAAGTGCCAGCGTAGCAATTTAAGAAGTAATGTATTTCTCCTTGTTCATTGACAATTTTCAATCCTTCAGCCTCCCAAGGACACCAACGCAGTTGAAAGGAGGAGGGCAAACTTATCTATCATTGTAGGAAGATTCTGCAGGCAGATTCTTTGAGTTCTGTCTGGTGAACTTTTTTCTGGGGTGATGGCCCGGGTGCACAAAGAGAGGGCTCCGAGTGGCGCCTCTGGCACCAGTGCCATAGGTTCGACACCACTGCTATAGTTTGTCATAAAGACGTATACAGATATGTGTGTCTGGTTTATATCATTATCGACAGCTTAGAGGAAAAGGTCCAAGGTAAGACTATGGCAATTCTGCAACTTTTGTAGAAAGTGGGACAACCCCTTTTAATAGGATGATCCCTGAACCACTGGGCGCATATTGCAAGCATAAAACAGCAGTAGTATATGGGACTTATTATCTGCCATATGTCATCTACTGCAGATCTTGGTATGGAATTGATCCATTACAATGTAAAGCTTTAGCTCCGCCACCATGGCAATACAAAATCGTCAAAGAATATGATTTCTGATACCTGCAGAAGGGCTGCGGAGTTACTGCTGGGTTGGTTGAAATACGGGTTTGGTGGGTTTGGTGGGACCTGGACTTCAAGCTGAACTTTAACCCAAAATCGAACCCCATTAAAGTCAATGAGGACCTGGATTTTAACAGCCAAAAATGGCCGTAAAATGGGTGGGCAGTTGCCCTTCCCACAATGGGCTAGGGAAAGTACTTAAAATAAAAACACAAAATAAAAAAATTATGTCACGGCGGTAAAAGGTGCTGGGGTGTAAGACCCAATTATTTACATAGAGGATAAAAGAAGCAATGAAAAAAACTCAGCCCCCTCCTCTGGCTTCAGTATAAAGCGCTGTAGGTGTTTAGACCCAGTTATTTAGAAAGAAGATTTAAGTGGCAATGGAAAAACCTGACACCGTTCCCCTCATTTCGTTTAAAATTCTTGTAATGGGGAAAGTCAAAATTTGAAGTTCCAGTTTTTGGAATGCAAAATGGAAAGATTTTGAAGTTCTGGGAATGCGGAATTGAAAGATTGCATATTGGATAGCCAGGAATGCAGTAAATGTAGAATTTGAAGTTGAGGACATTAAGGGCTCAGCGGCACACAGGGCCAGCGTTAGTTGACGGCAAAATGGCCATTTGCCCTGAGGCTCCTGTCCTAAATGGCCCCCTTCATGTGGACTTTTGTGGGAAGAGGATTTATTTCTTCTTTAATACCCCTTGGTTGAATGCCCAGGTGAAGATACTTATCATCTATCTCCTGTCTATATATCTATCCTCTATCTGTCTAGTTATCTATCTCCTATCATCAATCTCCCTATCATCTGTCTATCTCATATAAAATTCTCCTACAGTCCCATATTACAGATGGCCTTACCCTACTACTGTGTGTAATGTTATGTTATTACTGTTATTATTGTGCAGGGCTAAAGGAGCCACTTACTGACTGTGACTGCTCATAAAATAGTTTATTTTGGGGCCCCACTTTCAGTTTTGCCCAGGGCCCCACTTTGCCTAAAACCAGCCTTGGTTACAGAAGACTACGCTGACCTCCTGGAGATTACGGGTGCCACATCAATGGCGTAACTACCGCTATAGCAGCCGTACGGGGCTGTTGCTACGGGGCCCCCGTGAGCATCAGGGGCCCGGGTGGCGACACCATCATGTACGCGGTCCGACCGCCATCCAGGCCCTGCTATACATCGCATTAACCGGTTAAGGACCGGGCCCTTTCCTGTTTTTTCATGTCCATTTTCACTCCCCACCTTCAAAAATCTATAACTTTTTTATTTTTACACGTAAAGAGCTGTGTGCTGGCTTGTTTTCTGTGAAACAAATTGTACTTCATAGTGATGATATTAAATATTCCATGCCGTGTACTCGGAAGCGGGAAAAAAATTCCAAATGCAGTGAAAATTGTGGAAAAATGCATTTGCGCCATTTTCTTGTGGGCTTGGATATTACGTCTTTCACTGAGCGCCCCAAATGAAAGGTCTATTTTATTCTTTGGGTCGGTACGATTAAGGGGATACCAAATTTGTATAGGTTTTATAATGTTTATATACATTTACAAAAATTAAAACCTCCTGTACAAAAATAATTTTTTTGATTTTGCCATCTTCTGGCACTAATAACTTTTTTATACTTTGGTGTACGGAGCTGTGGGTGGTGTCATTTTTTGCGAAATTTAATGATATTTTCAATGATATCATTTTTAGGACTGTACGACCTTTTGATCACTTTTTATAGATTTTTTTATATTTTTCAAAATGGCAATAAAGTGCCATTTTCGACTATGGGCGCTATTTTCCGTTACGGGGTTAAACGCATTGAAAAACCGTTATCATATTTTGATAGATCGGGCATTTTCGGACGCGTCGATACCTAATGTGTTTATGATTTTTACTGTTAATTTATATTTATGTCAGTTCTAGGGAAAGGGGGGTGATTTGAAATTTTTGGTTTTTTTATTATAATTTTTTTTTTAAAACTTTTTTTTATTTTTATTTTTACTATTTTTCAGACTCCCTAGGGTACTTTAAGCCTAGGTTGTCTGATCGATCCTATCATATACTGCCATACTACAGTATGGCAGTATATGGGGATTTTCCTCCTCATTCATTACAATGTGCTATCAGCACATTGTAATGAAGGGGTTAAAACGAAATAGCCTCGGGTCTTCGGAAGACCCGAGGCTACCATGGAGACGGATCATTTTTGCGCCGCTATCTTTTTGAGGCTGCCCCCCTCTTTGTTAAGCCCATCCCAGTGTTTCTGTCCCTCCTCCTGCTCCCGCGGCCGCCTGGCCAGCATGTTGCTCCCGTGACCGGCACACTGGTCCCAAAGCTGCCCGCCCCCCACCACTCCACACTGCTACCGTGGCTGCCTGGCAGGTACCCTGGTTCCGCAGCCACCGGGCCAGCATACTGGTACCGCAACTGCCTACCCGTCCTCAGCGCTGCTCCTGCGGGTGCCCGGCAGGCATGTTACTCCTGCGGCCGCCTGCCCGTTACCTCGGTCCCGCGGCCACCTGGCCGGCACCCTGGTCCCGCAGCTGACGGCCTCAACGCTCCCGCGGCCAACCACCCTGAATTCTGCAACTGCAGAACACTGTTCCCGCAGATACCCGCCCGTTCTCAGTCCTGCTCCCGCGGGTGCCCGGCAGGCATGCTACTCCTGCGGCCGCCCGGCACCTGGGTCCATCGGCCGCCCACCCTCCACACTGCTCCCACGGCCACCCGCCATGTTGCTGCCACAGTCGCCTGGCCAGCACAGTTCCTAGGCTTGCAGGATGAGACCTAACCGACCCACCCCACTGCAAGAAATGGAAGTCCCTACATATGTATGTACAGGCGGTCCCCTTCTTAAGAACACTCGACTTACATACAACCCATAGTTACAAACGGACCTCTGGATATTGGTAATTTCTTGTACTTTAGTCCCAGGCTACAATAATCAGCTATAACAGTTATCACAGGTGTCTGTAATGAAGCTTTAGTGTTAATATTGATTCTTATGACAACCCAACATTTTTAAAATCCAATTGTCACAGAGACCAAAAAAGTTCTGGCTGGGATTACAATGATAAAATATACAGTTCCGACTTACATACAAATTCAACTTAAGAACAAACCTACAGACCCTATCTTGTATGTAACTTGGGGACTGCCTGTATAGGTAATGAATGTATGCTATATGTGTGTATTTGCTTACAGTATATGCTGTATGTATGTGTGTATTTGCTTAAAGTATATGCTGTATGTATGTGTGTATTTGCTGTATGTGTGTATATGCTGTATGTTTGCATATGCTGTATGTGTATATGCTGTATTTGCTGTATGTGTATATGCTGTATTTGCTGTATGTATGTGTGTATACGCTGTATATACTGTATGTATGTGTGTAAACACTGTATATACTATGTGTATATGCTGTACATACTGTATGTGTGATTATATGCTGTATATACTGTACGTTTGCTGTATGTATATGCATTTTGTGTGTATATACTGTATATAGATTCTGTAGGTGTGTATATGGTGTCTTTATGCTTCATGTACATGTATACACATTGGGTGTATACCGTATGTAAAAGAATATGATGTATCTATGCTGTATGTATGTATATAAACAGTATGCATGCAACTTTGATGCATATATACTGTAAGTATATACAGTGAGTTTGTATATACTGTATGTATTAGTGTATAGGTCTATATATGAGTACATAAATGTGTGCATATGAGTGTATACGTATGTATGTGTGGACAAGTATATAAAAGTGAGTGTAGAATATTATGTTGTGTATTTAAGTGTATAAATATTTGTGATTGTATAAACGTGTGTGTATGTGTGAATATTTCCAAGGGGAAGGGGGGCCCCATGCAAAAATCTGCTATGGGGCCCTGCCTCTCCTAGTTACACCACTGTGCCACATGCATCAGTTATTACAGTTTCAGGGAAAAAGTGTTAAAGGGGTATTCCGGGAATATGAACGTCTGATACAAAAACCCATGATGCGATAAATAAATGAATGTAACAAAACTCCATGTCATTAGTCACAAAATGGAGCTTAAATAGTTTGATTTTATGATTCACAAAATTGTATGGCCTCTCTAAAGTTATCACCAAGATGGCCGCCACTGGAAACTACATGTCCCAAGATCCTTTAGTTCTCAGTAACTCCTCCTACCTCTTATGCTCTGCTCACAGTGATGATATAACAGACTTTCTTGCTCTGTTACCATAGTAATGATGTGTAACTGCCATCACCACAACACTGGCCATACAGAATGCAGTGCAACCAACCGACTACAGCCAAACGTAGTGGTGATCACATGACCTGCCCAGGCAGGTGCAGGACATGCGATCTGGACATGTGACCAGCGGCCATCTTCTGTCCTGTGTATGCTCTGCGACGGACCGCGTGGAGGAAATTAACAGACTTATTAAAGGGCCGGTAGCATTTTAATTCTTCATTACAGTCTATGTCGCCAGCATTTTTCTGCTAAGGGGAGCAAAATTGTAAATAACAACTAATTACATATTAGATTATATTTTAAGGACCCATTTGTATATAAATTATGCTGATTCCAGGAATACCCCTTTAATTCTTAACCTGCATTGATGGATTATATTTAGTGTAGAATTAATAAGATGGAGGATCACTCAAAATCTGTTTTACTAATAGAGGAGAAACCTGCAAGCTGCACCATTGATTAACTGAAAGCTCTAGCTCAGGGGTTTTTGCAGGCCTGGAGAAAAACGAAGCGGGATGGGGAGGTATTTAAGACATTTTTTGCTTGTCCTCACCGGCATCATATTAATCCTTCATGGGACTTATATAATGGAATACCCACCCATCCATGTATGACTGCATGCTATTCACTGACAAGAACACTTTTATCATCCACATATCACTGTGCACTATTCACCGAGAAGACTTTTTTTCATCCAGATATTATTGCTTAGTATTTAGTGAGAAGAGTACTTTTATTATCTAATTATTACGTTGTGCTATTCACTGACAGAGCAACTTTACAAACAAGGTAAGGTTGAAGCACTGAATATACAGAGACAGGACCTTCAAGACTTTCCTGAATGATGCAGTAAATGCTAATATCCCTGTCTGCAAGCATTGTTGTATTATCCTCTTTAATTAGTGAGAATATACCTGCACTATAGCAGCCTGATACAGTATTTATATATGATAATTACTTACCTTTATATTTATAGATTTTTATGGACTTGTTGTAAATCAGAGACTGAATGAGACTGAACTGTACCTTGTAACTTTTGACATTGAATATAGGGAGTTACAACACTACGTTATTATTACAAAGTGAAGTCATTGAACATGATTTCCCAATATTGCTCTTTGCTGAGTACTAAGAAAATCTGTTACATAATTACATATGAAAGATTTAATTGGTGCCATTATTTGTCATAAATAAAATATATTACATTACACGCATTATGTCATCATTCAGCCATGCAGAGAAATTAAAAGTGTGACCCATAAAGATAACCCTCTAATGTATGAAATAATGAGGGCCATGATGGAGCATCTAGCAATCGTACCAGTTCATAAACTGCAGCCCAGTATTGGACTTGCCCACCAGAAGACCAGAGGGTCCTCCAGTGGACCTATGCTCTAACCTAGTACTTCACCCCAGATACACAGCAGAAGACAACCTAATCTGTAGGCCAGTCGAGTCTGTTTCCTTAGCGAGTATGGTAGATAATCTCCCAGAATCATTTTACCTGGTGACCCCAAGAAACCCCAGTTTGACATTGCTGCAGCCTTTTCAGCACCACTAATGGACAAAAGTAGATATAAGTTATAGATAAAGTATCTTATATCAGATTCATTCTTTCTGCAAATGGGGAATTATCAAATCCTTTAAAGGGAACCTGTCACCATAATTTTTTCAATAACAGATAGTGACAGGTTCCTATAGAGCCCTATTAACTAATGGACACCCTTCTTTTAGCTAAAAATTGTTTCCCTCACATCAACTTTAGAATTTTACCTGGTTTTGTGGGATATCTATAGAAAGTCGGAGCGGGGGGCTTTCTCAGGCTGACATAATCCTTTAGCCTCTTAACATTAGTAAACTGTACCCCATGCATATATATCTGATCAATGAAATCACAGCTTTCCTGCATGGAGGCATGGAGAGGAGTAGAAGTCCATGCAGGAATGATGTGATTATATGTATATATAATCAAAGCATGCCCAAATGATATATGTATGAGGTACAGTTTGCTAATGTTAAGAGGTTAAAGGACCTGGGCTGATGTCACATAACATTATTGCTGAATGCTGAGAAAGGGATGAGCTGCTGGATTCAGCTCAAGAAGACTAAAGGACCTGTGGCCCAAGAAGGCCACAACCACCTCGACTCTCTATAGACATTCCTGGATACCAGGTAAAATTCTAAAGTTGATTTTAGGATCTGAGGGAGATTTTTAGATAAAAGAAGGGTGTCAGTTAGTGAATTAAGGCTCTATGGAAACATTCCACTAGCTGTGGTGACAGGCTCCCTTTAAAGGAAACCTACCACTTGAAGTGGCAGGTTTCCGATGCCGGAGCTTATTTTAGTTAGTGTTTTAAACCGCGGTATCGCGGTTTAAAACACTTTTTAAACTTTATAGCCGGCGCAGGCAGGTACGCGCTCGGCGCTTACCGTGCGCGTACCTGCCTGCGCCGGCTATAAAGTTTAAAAAGTGTTTTAAACCGCGATACCGCGGTTTAAAACACTAACTAAAATAAGCTCCGGCACCAGCTCACCCTGAGCTGGTGCCCGGTATTGCCATTGGAAACCTGCCACTACAAGTGGTAGGTTTCCTTTAATGTTCGGAATCTCAATCCCTTGACTTTCCTCGTTAGTGGTGTCATTCATATCTTTAATATGTTAACCTTAGAGTCTTTTTTGGTTGGTGGGGCCACCGACTATCAGTAGGTCTCTCTTTACATGCAGAGCTCAGATAATTTAAGGCTAGACCAAGATTTGACCTCATCCTGGGACATGGACAAATCACTGGTTTATTTTAGGATTAGGAATCGGATCATCATGGTATCATCAAATCAAGATGAAAATGAGGAACCTTTATATTATGATTTATAGGGTTTTTTCACTAGGATTTTCTTTCCACGCAAACGTCCTTGTAAAAATCTCTTGCAGAAAGTCTTCTATTGACGATGTGCAACCACATTAAAAAAAATTAACATGAATGACCTGAAACAAGGTAGGGTAAAACCGGCCCGGCTGGATGCTGCAGCACAGAACATTGAAGTGAAGAGCTGTATGTTCTCTGGGAAGTCTCCTCTTTTTGGGAGTTTTCCAGACATTCCAGGAGACGAGACAAGGTCAATTGTAACACAAAGTGATTTCATTAATTTGTATCATACAGGATTTGCTGTTTTGTTAAGGTTTTATGTCTGACGTGGTATCCTTTAGGGCTTTATGTCCTGATATAGTATAGTAAGCTGTACAGAGTGACACTTCAGAGGGTAAAGACAAAAGAAATTAGTATTTTTAATCATTCTGAAATGATGGGTTATCAAACCCTATAATGTCCGGAATCTCCACCCCTTTGTCTTCCTTCTTAACAGGTCCATCTGTCATTTGTATGTATCTCTCAGTCCATTTCTTATCAGAATTTTCCACTGCCTTGTCTTCATCCTTCATGTGTTGGTACCTCTCACCCCGATTTTTACGTAGGGCAGGACCCCAGTTCTCCGTTGGTCTACAACAACTTGCAATACGCTGCAAGAAGAAGAAAAATTAAGATTAGTAAAGTACAAGTAAAGCCTTCTCTCTGCCGTGAACATTCAGAACCTACGAAACAAGTTCCATAAGTTTTAGTTTTTGGAGTGTTTATTAACCCCTTTGTGCTGAAGCCACCTCCCACCTTCCTAACTTAACCCTATTTTCAGAATCTGCCGTGTCACTATAATTGGTTATAACTTTGGAACTCTTTACCATATCCAGGTGATTTTGAGACCGTTTTCACTTCACACATTGAAAAGTCAGGAAGTAGGATCTGTCAGGCCGGGCGATCAGGCAGTCAGAGTGTTCTTAATCTGACCTTGGGGCAGCCATGACAATGATCAAATCCCCCTGATCATTGGGTGTCCAATTTTGGTGTGACAGTAGGGAAAAGCCCCTTGCACCCCAAGGTCCTGTTTTTCACGGTGATGTGTAAGGGGTTAAAACCTGCAATTGAAGTTAACTCTGATCTTGAGTATTGCAGCAAAGTGTGAGCCAGGTCAAACAACGACCTAACCACGGCTTATACAAATGTCGCTGGTACCTACATTTATATACAGTCAGTGATCAGAAAAATATGTAATACTGAAGTTTCACTAGAGTTAGACCCATCCAAAGAAGAGGTTACCATCTATTATTATTCTTTCATTTATAGCAGAAATATTTATGCAAAATATATGCAATCTGTAAATAATGGTTCATCAAGGAACCTGCCGAGCGCTGGTCTGAGCTAAGCCTAAGCCTCTTACTTGATAGTCAACCTAAAATAATACAATATACAAAATACCAAATGGAAATACTGGAGATAAAAAAAATGACAGTACATAAATTATTTCAATAAAAAGGAGCAGATTTGCCATCCGGGAAGGTATATCACAATAAATAGAGATTTAAAAGTAAAAATTATAAAACAGTCTGTAAAAAAAATTGAAAAAAATCTAAAAAAACCCCCCAAACTAACAATAATGATAAAAGCAATGTTTTCAGTATATACTTACCTGAAAAATATTTCCCTTCGCTTGGATGATCTTGACACCTGCCATAATCGGAATCCATATAAGGCAGAAAACAACCATTAGGAATCCCAGGACCACTCCCCATCTAGGATACGCAACACCATCTTTTTTAGGAGCTTCAAATGTAACCAGTGACCAAACCAAAATCACCTGGAAGACAACAAAACGTGTTTCAGTGTGCTACCTGATATCTCTGAGCGGTGGACTCCCATAGAGTAAAACTGAAAGCTGGGAACTTGACACGATGGGGCTCATTTACTAAGGTCCCTCCGCCAGTTTTCTGTCAGATTTTGCAAGTTCTTTCTAGTGCAAACTGCTTGCACAGGTATTTAAGAAGTGTCCGCACCACATACACATTTCTGCACTGAAGGGGTGTTCTGGTGCTCAGTCGGACCGTGAACCAGATTTAACATGTGCACCCAAAAAGAAGTGGGGCCCTCTGTCAGCTGTGCAGGGGGTGCTAGATGCATGAAGAACGGGCACAAAAATCCTGAATACGGTGCCCTCTGTACACCACACAGGCGAATTGCACATTTTACTATTCTTAATAAATGTGCCCCAAGGCTTTTAAAGGGGTTGGCCCGTCTTTTACATAAGTTGCCCATGTGTCTTTACTGCCTTGTACATTGTCCCTGAATATTCATCCAGTGATCCATCAGTCCTGCTTCTTACTTTTGTACAGTATGCAGACAATCCGTGCTTCCTTCTTTACATCTCTGAGCTCTGCTGAACAAGAGGAGCTACAGTAGCAGAGCTATGACTCATCTTGCTCCCTCCCATCTCCCAGTCTTTGTCAGTGTGGATGGACTATGACACAGGGAGACACAGAGGGTGACGCCATTATGGACGACCTGGGGCACAGACAGAGATGACAGCTATGTTAATATGGAGAGAGCAGCATGGCGAGAACAGGGAAAGACTAATACTTTCCAAGGAGGCAAAGACACAGGAACATATACATGCAGAGACATAACTAATGGAAGACATTTATTGAAAAGTGGCCAACCCCTTTAATAAAATGGAAAATATAAATATAAGGTATTGTTGAGTTTTAGAAACCCATTATCTCGTAGATGGACATGAAAACACTTACTCCTAAGAGCACAGGAGACACAAAATACCAGCAAGCCCTCCACCACAGCCAGAAGATCCAGTGCTTTTTTCCGAGCATCATCTCTATATCCAGGATCACCCTGTTGCCACCTGTTGAGTAAAAAAAATCATAACAAAATAAGTTTTTCAGAAGTAAAGATAGACAAGAAGAAATTGACAAATAAATTCCCACCAGAAATTCGTCATTTGAGTTTTTTCCCATATCCTCAATCTATGTAGCATAAGTATGTAACCAGTTTCCAAACTCATCGACCGCTGTAGTACAAGTCTTGTCCCATAAATGGGTTTATACCTACCGTAAATGTATATTAGGGCCACCAATTCCAATACTGCAGCAAACAAAATAGCCCATCCCCCGCAGAAGGAGTCAATGAGAATAACCCAGTAAATTCCAGCCTACGAGTGGAAACAACAAGATGAGTCACGTAAAACTATCTAAATATATGATAATGAAGATACTAATGGACAATAAAAATGGTATCCGGGTAACAATTATATTTTAGTGAATTAATTCAATTACTCTTCATTAGAAAACATGGCTGCTTTATTCTGGAAATATTTGCCACACCTATCATGTGTAGTAAAAGTTACTGCAGTCCTATTAGATTACCGTAATACATTGGAGGGGATTTAGTAAGCCCTATCTGCCTGTTTTCTGGCATGCGAGCCTTGTAAAAATCAGTGTGCCTGTGACGGGGTGTGGAACCGTACTGGGGGAGGACAAGGAATGGACTGCCCAGAACAACAAAATTGCTAAAGTCTCTACGAGAAAACTGCAGACACTTCTCCTGAAATTTAAACCCGGTTTGACTTGGTTTATACACTGGATATACCCAGCTTTACAAAATGAATCCATAGGGGTGAGGGGGGTTGTATCTAATGAATCTATGGGATGTGAGGGGGGCTTATAAAAAATTACCATGAGGGGCTGTTTGGGATGATAAACTAGGGAATATTTTAGGGAACAGGAGAGTGTTTTATTTTCTGAATTTTTAATGCCGCCACATTAGTTCACTGCAAAGGGGCCTACTGAGGCTGTGTCGCCCAGGGGCCTACTGAGACCTGGAGTCTATCTAAAGCAGACAAACCTGGTGGAGATCCGGGAGAGCAGTGGATTACCCACTCGGATTTTTATAAGAGGAGATTACAGAGGGAATAAAACATGAAAAAATTTAGGACTAAAGGTTTAGGATATATCCACACATTTGTTTTTCATGGCTGAGTTGCATCTGTGTGGCTTCTGTTTTTCACTGATTCTCCTAAACTATAGTCTATGAGTGATTCATGAAAAACTTTTTAGAGAAGATCTGGTCTAGTTTTTATAATTCCAAGACGTATTGAATAATATGTCATCAACAGGATAATAATCATACAGATTAATGCTAGGAACAGTGCAAGTGCTTAACAGTACTTAGATGCAGATACTGAGGTTACAATAATGTCACATTCGCACATACAAGAGCCGAGGAGCGGTCACTACTCAGAGATGTCGGTAGTTGGAAAAGCAACAAAAGAACAAATAAAAAAGAGACAGGATTTAGAAGGAGGAAGCAGCAGAGACAAGACTAGGGAAAGAGCGTAAGAAAGAAGGGATGAGGGGGCAGGAGTAAGGAGGGGATGGGGGGGGGGGGGTACGGGGGAGCAGTGGGCAGACAAGGAATCCACCGAATTCCCAGACTCCATTTAATCTCGCAGGGCAGGATATTGAGGAAAGCTCAAGAACATCTGCCAGTGGGGCCATGTGTTGGAGTAGCGAGAGCAATCAGTAGGGGATTGGGCAATAAGTATATCCTCAAACTATTCACTATCCGTGGGTGAGGAACTAGATTTCCATTTTTGTGGAATGACCATCTTAGCCGCTAGTAGGAGATGTTTGGTCAATGATTTTGATTGTAGGCAGATGAAACATCCACAACACCAGCACACATCAGGTACCGAGGGGAACCATTTATGGGGAGGGAAGGTACCCTATACCAACTTGTAAGAACTATGGAAGTGGTTCCCTGGTGTTTGGAGGCTATCACTGCACATTGAGATAGATGGAAGCATTTTGTCCACTGAGCAGTGGAGAAAGACCTCCCGAGTTCAATCAAGGGAACTCTACAGAAAGAGGTATTGGTGAAAGGAGGGAAAGTGACCAAGAGTTTGTAGATGACAGAAATAGAAAGTTGAGTAGGCGAGGCCACCATGCAGAATTGTTCATAGTTCAGAGAGCGTAATAGCTGTGAATGTGGTCGTAAAGTGTTTCAGTTGGGCATGCTCTAGTTTTTATTGTAAGTGACAAGATGGAAGCCGTGCCGAATGTGGAAGCAGTGCGGGTACAGTATTTGATAAGCAATGGATTAGTTGATTAGATATTGATGGATGGGGTCGTATGTTGCAACCACTGGGGAGGGGGGGAGTCATCACATTTGTGTGATATAGTTATGGTTTCAATGTTTGAGGGAGCTGCCACAGACTATAGACTCCCCAAGAAAGCATGCTCATCTGGCAGCTTTTTTGGGAAGAGGGGTTTTGCCTAGATGAATCGTTTTTTGGTCTTTTGAGCCGGGTTCAGTAAAATGAAGGCTAGAAAAAATAGTGATTGCCAGATCTGAGGGCTCCGAGGACCTTTCCCTTTGACTAGAAAGTAGTAGGGGGGTATGTAAAAAATGAGATCATTATAAACGTATGTTAATGTAAGTAAAAGGACTGCTATAAGCAACTTAATCCTCTTGATTTTGGGAAATCAAAGTTATGAGGTTAAGGTAAGAAGCTAGAATTACGATTGGACAATTGAAGTTGGAATTAAACGTGAGAGATAATTATAAGTGAACTGAATCATCAATTGTCCAACTTTTTTCGTGGTGTATCTTTAACATAGGGCGTGCGACACAATTTGAAAGTTAAATACGGCGTTCAGTCCGAATCAGTCAGACATTAAAGTTATAAGCAATAACTGTACCTGAGTGACACATGGGATACCAAGGAGAAACAGCAGCGCACAGAGTGCAGCAGTGAGAGGGATCCGCAGCTTCTTCATGGCTTTGGGGAATGCATCCTGTATGGCTGTTGTGATAGTTTCTAGTAGAATATAAATTTCAGTATATATTACCACCCATCCACCTTACTTCCAGCTCACCACGGCAGAGTAAGTGTTATCTTGACTGTGAGGTATAAAAATGTACTTAGGGCTGCTGATGTCCTGCGCCACGGTCCGTCTCCTCTCTGTGCCGGTTTGTATACAGGGAAGCACAGGGAGCTTCTGACCGGCCAGAATCTCCCATCCGACACCATCTCTCAGCGCTTACAACTCTGTGAGATAGGGACAGATGGGAGGAGCCGGCCACATCGCGGACCGGAAGCTCCCTGTGCTCGGCAAACAGACCGCGGCGTGGGACATTGGTAGCGCCGGCGGAGGTACACGTTTATTATTTTTAAATATCCCACCCCAGCCCGGTCATAAGCAACTTTTTATACCTGGATAACCCCTTTAATATGTTTTTGTATGAGTGGCAAAGTATATAAGCAGATTGCATGTATTACTGCATGTGTAGTGTATGTGTGCCTAATTAGCATGACCAGGTACCTGGAGTAGATGCTCACATAAAAATATGGGTGAGATTTTAATAAGTGTCTACAACTTAGGCTGGATTAACATCTCATTTGTTGTATATGCTCAGCATATACGTTTGGGAGGCTCCTGTTGTATATATTGCTGAGCGTAGACATTGATATATGATGGAAGACAGAAGGATACTTGTTGCATCCGTCTGAAAAAAGCAGGATGTAAAGATGTAGCAAGCTATATTTTTCCATCCTGCTCCCTCCTGTTGAGCGAAGTATACGCTGTGTTTCTGGAATGGGTGCAGGATGTGTGTCTGGAGTGTGTGCAGGTTGTGTATATGGAGTTTATGCAGATTGTGTATATGGAGTGTCTGCAGGTTGTATATTTGGAGTGTTTGCAGGGTCTGTATCTGGAGTGTGTGCAGGGTGTGTATCTGGAGTGTGAGCAGAGTGTGTATATGGAGTGTGAGCAGGGTGTGTATATGGAGTGTGTGCAGGATGTGTATATGGAGTGTGTGCAGGGTGTGTATCTGGAGTGTGAGCAGAGTGTGTATATGGAGTGTGAGCAGGGTGTGTATATGGAGTGTGTGCAGATTGTGTACCTGGAGTGTGTCCAGAGTCTGTATCTAGAATATGTGCAGGTTGTGTTTCTGGAGTGTGTGCAGGGTGTTTGTCTGACGTGTGCAGATACAATTACATTAGTCAGTGCGGATTGACTAAACATGTAGGATATTACATAAAATATACACAGCAAAGGAAGACATATGGGGGCCCTTTTAAAGTGTTAAAGCGACAGTATCAGCACCTTACATTGTCGATCAAAAGGAAATTATACTGCTCCCCTTACCTATTGTAGCAAACTGTGAGTCAAGTCCTAATGTCAAGAGCATGATGAAAAATAAAATGGACCAGAGAGGAGATACCGGCAGCTTTGCCAATGCATCTGGATACGCAATAAATGCCAAGCCAAATCCTGTGAGAAGAGAGATAGATGAAATGGTTGATCCTCACTGCTCAGAGCTGTATAAACAAACACAGGAAGATTAGATGTAAGCCTGTAGTAAGTCTCCAAAGACACACAGTATAAAGGCTGGAATATGGATCTCTACAGATGTAATAGCTGAGACTAGGGCAGGAGCTCTGCAGCCTTATTTTTTACAAACTAAACATAATTCCTTAGTATTTTAGAAAAATGTTCATCCCCTCCCTCCACAGACAACATATTAAAATGAACTGACAGTTTCCCATTTTGGTTACATTCAGAAGGTGTCATTTTGCTTCTTTATATTTTCATTACATCTTTTAGTTTATGACTATTTTACCTTCATCAACCACTTGTGAGACTTTTTTCCCTGACACGAATGCCATGTGTCCCAAGATGGAGAAGATTGCGAATCCTGCAAGGACACTGGTGAGGCAGTTTATGATGCAGACGACTATGGAATCCATGTAACAGTTATTACTGAATTTATTGTAAGATGAAAGTGCGATTAGTCCTCCCCAGGCGACTGCAAGAGAATAAAATATTTGGGTGGCGGCATCTCTCCAGACCTGGGAAAGAAAGTCACAAGAACAATTAATGTAGTTCAACTATGAATTCAAGTTTTCCACTGGGGAAATTATATTTATGGAGACTGAATACAATTTTACACTGTTACACTGAGGTTTGTATACAGCTGTCGCCATATTGTATAACTAGTTACACTAATAGGGAATGTGTTTTGTGGTGCTGTGATAAACTTCTACAAGAAGTGAAACTGTCATTCTTTGCAAAATGTGTGATGTCTAGAAATGAATGACTATTTGATGATTCCTGTATTTGGTATTGATTCTTTGGCACCAAATCAATTTTTTTAAAATTCACTACAGATAACTTGATGTTGCTCCAATTGTCCTGAAAACTGATATATAATCCCCATCTCCTTAAAGGAAACCTACCACTTGAAATGGCAGGTTTAAGAAGAAAAGACCGAGCACCAGCTCAGGGTGAGCTGGTGCCGGAGCTTATTTTTGTTAGTGTTTTAAACCGCGGTATCACGGTTTAAAACACTTTTTAAACTTTATAGCCGGCACAGGGAGGTACGTGCTCGGCGCTTACCATGCGCGCGACCGTGCGCGCGGCTACATAGGAAGTGAATGAGAGCCGCGCGCATGGTAAGCGCCGAGCGCGTACCTCCCTGTGCCGGCTATAAAGTTTAAAAAGTGTTTTAAAACACTAACAAAAATAAGCTCTGGTGTTTTCTTCTTAAACCTGCCACTTCAAGTGGTAGGTTACCTCTAAGAACAAATTTTAACAAAAAAGGTCCTCTTGTTTTGTTCATTTACAACTATTTTTTTTTTTCATTAGGTTTAACCTTTTATTTAAAGCGGACCTGTCAGGGCGATTTGGGACTCTCAACCACCCCCAGGTCCTGATGGTTTAATTCTTTTGTGCCCGCTAATAAAATGAACGGAGGCTCTAAGACATAAGCCCTTGTTCAGAGTCAGTATATAGGTATAACCCATATTGAAGGGGCTGTTGTTATGTTTTTTAAGGTTTTCTATTGTGTCAATTGGTGAATTTTATGCCCAGTCGCAGCAAAAATAGTGTTGAACAGAAGATTAAAGGGGTATTCCCTTAAATATACTCAGGATAACAAAATAACACATTCTCTTATTCACTGTTATTAACAAAAATACATAATTTCACTGATATAATTCCAACCTGTCTCAGTTCTGATGTTTACATTTTGGTTGTCCCTGGAAAAGACCATAAACTCCTGACTATGGTCGGCAGATTCCTCTATCTTCTCTTATACTGCCAGAGGTAGAGAGCATTATAGACACAGGCACTTCCTGTCCAGCAGCAGGTCCACAGACAAGATAAGCCCTGGATCCCAGGGGAGGGGGTGACATAACATAACATAATAGTCTCCTTTCAAAGTTTGCCATTGTCAAGCTTTTTGCAGTGTTTCCTGAGTTATCACCAGAATCCAGATGTGAAAGTTGCAACTTTTTAAAAACTGCGCAAAAAAAGTCTCAAATATTGGTGCAAATCTAAAGCTGCCCCTGACCAGGTGTAGAAATAAGCTTGGTAGTTATTGCGACTTTTGGAGACTATTTGCAACCTTCTTTAAAAAAAAGTCCCAAATTCACTAAAGACCTGATGTTTATCTTTATTGTGTAAACATTACTCTGGGATTCAAATTTGAGAACCTTCATTCATGGGCAAACCACTTTAAAAAAATGAAATGACAAAGAAAAAGAAATGAAAAGAAATGAATATATGATTTGAAATTACTCACTTCACCATCGGCGAGCTTGCTGATGTCAGACTGTTGCCCAATATAATATTCAATTCCATCCCTAGCCCCCTCCAATGTAACTCCTCTAACAAGGAGGATAATCAAGACGACATATGGGAACAGGGCTGTGAAGTACACCACCTAATATTAGGAGTAAAGAGGCAATACATTACTACCTCAATTATGATAGAACTTAAAGGGAACTTGTCATCAGAAATTTGCCTACTAAACTATCACCAGTATATTGTCAAGCAGCTGTACAGCTTCTAGATTATGTTTCTTTCATGACCCAGCTGGATGGTTTCATCCAGAAAATCAGCTTTGAAGTGAGATGTTACCTGGTTGTATAAAGTCAGGGAGGCGGAAACTTTAACACTGAAGACAAACTTTCCCTGCCTCTGAACACCTCCAGGGACATCATTGACCAAATCTCCTGAACTCCAGCGCATGATGTCAATCAGAGGGGAGAAGCTGTTCAAAGGCAGGGAGAGCTTGACTTCAGTGTTAAACTCTCCGCCTCCTTGACTTCATAAACCCAGTTTACATCGCACTTCAAAGTAGATTTTCTGAATGATGCCACCACCCCAGGCTATGGAAAATACACAATCATATAGTTGCTGAGCTTAATGACAACATACTGGTACTAGATTATTAGGCTAATTTCTGACGACAGGTTCCCTTTAAAGTTACACAATGATGAAGAAGTAGTAGGGTGATGAGCTTACCTTTCCGGATGACTGGATGCCCTTGGATAATGACGCAACAGTTATAACCCAGGCCAACAGCAGACACAGAACCAGGTACCAAACCACCTTTCCTGTCTCATCAAGACCACTAGACTGCTGTAGGGTCACTTTTCTGAAAGTATAAAAAGCATGTTTGATTAATATCCAATCAAAAGAAACTGTACAATCTGCTTAGCTTATCGTGTACTATAATTACCATTGGTAATCAATTAAGACAGCCAGGACTGAAGTAAGGTAGTGCTCAGACTAGTGCAAGACAGAATACAAACAAAGTACAAGATCACAGTATGCAGTGCATCTTCTGCAGTACGTTACAGGCATAAGATGGCTCTTTAGCCCAAAGAGGTACAAATGTTACAATAAGACACCATGTACAATCTGTTAAGCCCCTCTTGCTCTACAATATGCTGTCTGCAGATAGGACATAGTGTATAATCTGCTGTATAACATGATGCCTGGCTATCACTATGTTAAATTTGCTCCTTGTCCTTTTTGTTACCCCATTACCACCCCATGTGGATACATCATGATTATGATCCCATTCACTCTTGTACTTACTCCCAGTATTGTTTGCTTGGTAATTCACTATTTTCGTCAGCAATGCAGGTGAGGTTGTTGGCGTTAACCCAGGACACATTCACTGTCACCATAGCATTATTGATAGTGACATTGCAGAAGCCTAGATCAAAAACATGTTATTTCACTTAATCATTTCATCATTAAAAAATATATATTGTATATACAAAAATTTAAAACAAAATAACTATACCTGATATTTCATTCCGACATTTACTGTCTGCCCACTGGAAACACTCGGCCCATGGTAGATAACTATTAAATGAGGCAAATAAATAATATAGACTGTAGGCGACGATAACATTGTAGTAAATAGACACCAGTCCTGATATGAGAACCATGGTTATACCAACACCTGAAATGAAAAGAAAAAAATCTAATTATGGAAAATGCACTACTAAGTATCATTGGAAAGTAGAAAACGTGAGGATAGATTTAACACTTTATAACACTCGATAAGATTTTAGATATAGGGGTTTTATTCAAGGGTGTGATGGGGGACTGTTTTTTTTACTTTTGTCATATATTTTATGAAGAATTGTAGCTTAGTTTATGAAGAAATAGGTAGTATAGTACTCTCTTAAAACAGCCCTTATATAGTTTTCTTAATATCAGTAAAGCATCCCCCTTGTAGTCCTTATTGAGTCTCCCTAATGTATAGGTAGTAAATAGAGATGAGCGAGCACTTGAGTCGAACTTTCCCCAGTGCTCGAGTGCTCATTTCGAATAACGAACCCCATTGAAGTCAATGGGAGACTCGAACATTTTTCAAGGGGACCAAGGGGACCAATAAAATGTGTCATTTTATTGAGGAATAAGGAAGTCAGTCCTGTTTCTTCATTTTTTTATTCAATGGAATATTCGTGGAACTCCAAAAAGGAGAATTACCCGTGTTAAACATCTGCAATGTGTTCTTCACACGTACTATTGTGAAGAACACGGTTTGGCACTAATGTCTTCTGATAAGTTAGCAGATGTACGGAAAATCTGCAATGTGTTCTTCACTGTGTTCTTTCAATGTGTTCTTCACTGTGTTCTTCACTCGAATGAGCATCAAGCTCGGACAAGTATACTCGCTCATCTCTAGTAGTAAAGTACCGCTGAAGCCAGGGAAGATGAGTAGGACTGCATGCTGGCACGGGGGCACAAGGAGGCACACGGGTGCACCTGTGACCCGGGATATGGTTCTCAGGAGCACCCGTGACATACATCCTCCGCACACCGCGTGCACTACTACATCCTCCGCATACAGCGTGCTCTACTACACTACACCTTCTGTATACAGCGTGCACTACTACATCCTCTGCGTACAGCGTGCACTACTACATCCTCCACACATCGCATGCACTACCCTTACTTCTACTATCACAATACACTTATATGTGTGGTTGGGGGGATTGGAATACAGACAATGGGGGGCATAATACAGAGAAAAACAGGCTGTGGTGGGAATAATGCAAGGAAAAATGGACAATGGGGGGGTGGAATAATGATTGTGTAACAGTACCTACAGGACAGTAGTCTTGTTTATTGTGGCTTAGATTGAATGTTATTAACCTTTACTCCCCTAATTCTTTGAAGTTTACCACTTTCCCCACAGTTACCTAATCCTGAATGAAAATAATAATCATAGCTCGAAAAGTGATTCCAAATTTTCAAACACATTTGCAAGCTTTGAACACCATTTGCCAAATATCATATGACCAATTACATGGTAGAAGAATTCTGTAATGCATTCATCCGGGTGATTTGTGGTGTGTGGAGATGGTGAGATTTCCTTGCCCTGGACTGGAATGTCATATCAGTGTCAGCTGTGTGTCATCTACTGCCCATCTACTGAATATATTTTCATGTCATTGTAGATGTAAATGAAGGATAAATGTAAAATGTTGTCCTACTTTTTTAAAATCAAAATTGCTACGTAGCAGGGAATCCTATAAATCAGAGTGCAACTAAACATTTAGTTAGGTGACAATAGTAATAGTAACGTTTAGCAGATAAATAAGGAGAGGAGGCTAAAGCTTAAGGCCTTATGCATACGACTGTGTCCTGTAATGGGTAGCAAAGAGTGGGATGTTTGTGTCCCATTTCAGCCAGGTGGACCGATCCTCACCACTCCCAACTCTATAGGGGAGGGCACAATATCGGCAGGAATAGGACCTCCCCTATAATTTGTGGCATGGCCACCTGGCTTGTATACAGTGTGGTGAGACATGGTGACCTCACTGCACTGTGATTATGCATAATAGAAGTCTATGGCTGCCTCGATCTAGCCACAATTTGTGTGACAGTGATAAATGCAGTAAGAAAGGAAAAAACAAGTGAAAGAAGCACTTACTGTATGTTTAATGAGATAATGTTACTATAATCACTTAAATCCCTGTGTCCATGGTTTGGATTATGCATACATTTTCCCTGCAGATTTGGGATGTTATGTGTGGGTTCACCACAGATTTATTTGCCACTTTTGGCTGTGGATTAATTATGGTCCAAACATGTCTATACCATGTTCATAGAGTGTCTTCTGCCTTAGGGGTCACGTGATGTTTTTGGATACATAAGTGAGGCTAGTGGTTGGATGAGCTGCCATTCTTTTTAAAAATGTCAGACTATCCCTTTGAGACTTTTACCAGATTAAAAATATAACAAATGAAAACCAGGGTCTAAATCTTACCCTGAAAGAGTGGCACAATCCTCCATACCGCTATAGGACCCAGACTGGCAAATTGTCCAATTGAGCATTCCAAAAAAAACATGGGTAAACCAGCAAATGCCAGCATTATTGTATAAGGAATTAGGAAGGCACCTGAAAATAGAAAAACATTGTTCTCTTATTATCTTTATCTTAGTATCATAGTATAAATAAGGGTGAAAAAGTATGCAGGTCCAGCAAGTTCAACCGTTAAAGTCTAAACAATTGTTTTTCCCCCATAACCAATGATATTATTGGTAATCAGAAGGGCATCCAGGCCTCTCTTGAACATGTAAAAAGTACCCTCCTACAGCAGAAAGTTCTCACTTCTCTTACAGTAAAGAATCACGCTCTATGGCGATGGTAGAACCATCTCTCCTCTAGGTGTAGAGGATCCCCTTGTCTATGGTGATGGTAGAACCTCCTCTTCTCTAGATGTACAGGATGCCCCTTGTCTATGGTGATGGTATAGCCTCCTCTCCTCTAGGGGTAGAGGAGTCTCCTGTCTATGGTGATGGTAGAACCTCCTCTCCTCTAGGTGTAGAGGATGCCCCCTGTCTATGGTGATGGTAGAACTACCTCCCCTTTAGGTGTAGAGGATGCCCCTTGTCTATGATGATGGTAGAACCGCCTCTCCTCTAGGTGTAGAGGATGCCCCCTGTCTATGATGATGGTAGAACCACCTCTCCTCTAGGTGTAGAGGAGTCTCCTGTCTATGGTGATGGTAGAACCTCCTCTCCTCTAGGTGTAGAGGATGCCCCCTGTCTATGGTGATGGTAGAACCTCCTCTCCTCTAGGTGTAGAGGATGCCCCCTGTCTATGATGATGGTAGAACCGCCTCTCCTCTAGGTGTAGAGGATTCCCCTTGTCTATGGTGATGGTAGCACCTCCTCTCCTCTAGGTGTAGAGGATGCCCCCTGTCTATGGTGATGGTAGAACCATCTCTCCTCTAGGTGTAAAGGATGCCCCCTGTCTATGGGGATGGTAGAACCGCCTCTCCTCTAGGTGTAGAGGATGTCCCCTGTCTATGATGATGGCAGAACCACCTCTCCTCTAGGTGTAGAGGATGCACCCTGTCTATGGTGATGGTAGAACCTCCCCTCTCCTGTAGGTGTAGAGGATGCACCCTGTCTATGGTGATGGTAGAACCTCCCCTCTCCTCTAGGTGTAGAGGATGTCCCCTGTCTATGGTGATGGTAGAACCTCCTCTCCTTTAGGTGTAGAGGATGCCCCCTGTCTATGGTGATGGTAGAACCACCTCTCCTCTAGGCGTAGAGGATGTCCCCTGTCTATGGTGATGGTAGAACCTCCCCTCTCCTCTAGGTGTAGAGGATGTCCCCTGTCTATGGTGATGGTAGAACCTCCTCTCCTTTAGGTGTAGAGGATGCCCCCTGTCTATGGTGATGGTAGAACCACCTCTCCTCTAGGCGTAGAGGATGTCCCCTGTCTATGGTGATGGTAGAACCATCTCTCCTCTAGGTGTAGAGGATGTCCCCTGTCTATGGTGATGGTAGAACCATCTCTCCTCTAGATGTAGAGGGTGCCCCCTGTCTATGGTGATGGTAGAACTCCCTTCGTTTTAGATGTAGAGGATGCCCCTGTCTATGGTGATGATAGAACCTCCTCTCCTCATTATTCAGCATAATTAAGATTGTAGAGCAGTGTATAGATTAAGTGGTGGAGAGTAAGGATCTCCAAATGGAATATATGTTAGACTACCACATCTGAAGCCACATGCCCCATATTCAAAGCTGGATGGATGCCGCCTGTAATATTGGGCAATTCAGTCAAAATCCATGGCTGAAAACCAAAAAAAGCGGATTTTGAGCTGGTACTGGGCGAAAATATTTGACCACAATTTATATTACTGGTACTGGAAATTACTGAGCAATGCAATGAGCCATGTCCATCAGCGCAACGGACCCCTATTCTCATGATCTGTGGGAGTCCCACCACTAGTTTCCGCACCATTCAGCAAGTAACCCCCTGTCCTGGCTGTTGTGACTGGAAAACCCATTAAAACATATTTCAGAATAGTCTCCAACAAAGTATTTCAGCTGGACTGTATATATTATACTGTCTATATTATCATCAATTTTTCCTTTTTTATGTTCACGCAAAGTATTTTGGGATGATTTATTTTAACCTTTAATACAAGGTTGTCAGAAGTAGATCTTGCCAATGGAAGTAGGTGGCATAATTTATTTTTTTAATAAACACACCAAGCTGCCAAGGAGGATATGGGTGGAGATCAGTTGTACTTATAGGAGGCTTCTCCAGGGAAGAGAAAGCTAATAATCTAAACCTTGAGAACATCTCATGTTATGGAGAAAGATTTATTTCATTTTAAGGGGAATAATGATACAAATGAGTGGTTAGTGGTTAAACTTGGCTTCAGAATTATGGCAAACATTCACTTAAAGCAAAGATGAGCCACAACATACGAAAAAGAGACAAGTGCCCCAGTGTTGGCCTGGTTCTACTAAAAGCTCTATTGCCACATGTTAGTTTAGACAACCCCCACACACCTAAATCTTACATTTTCAACCTAGTTAACTATTTACCTCCACCATGTTTGAAGGCCAGGTATGGGAATCTCCAGACATTGCCGAGTCCCACTGCATATCCCACCATGGATAACATGTAGTCGGCTTTTCGAGGCCACATCTCCCGTTCTTGTCCTTCATCGTTGCCAGTTTCATTGACTTCATTCTTCATCCAATGAGTATATGAAATAAACCATAAATTATAGAAAATAATTCATACTGAGTAAGGCCACCTACTGGACGTGTGAGCATAGAAAGAACATCAATTTACAGAATATTGATCTGATTTGAGTTAAAATGAATGCAGCAATTTGCTTGGTATCTCACGCCTTATGGCATGATGCTGAATAATTTGTAAACTATGGATAGAAATGTTTAAGATTCAAATAATCCAAAAACAGACATGAAGATTTGGATAGATATATTAAAGATAGATAAATGCATAGATAGATAGATATTGATTACTTACAATAATATCTACAGATTTTTTCTTTTCTGTGCACCTCATAAATCCCGGTAGAGGTAAGATCCCCATATTCCTTTGCCAGGTCAGTTTATATTGTGGTTCGGCTGCACCTTATAACTTCTGCCACTGAATGGAGGGAGGTGTTAGTTGGCAGCAAATTATAATATAATTACCCTATGAAGCAATTTAATCCCTATGATTTCTCAATGATGTTTTAAGATTACTTCTGGGCTAATGTCATAATTGAATATATGCAAATATGAAGACGTGTCAATATTTATTGTTCACTAAAAACATTTGATTACAGAGATTTAATGTCACAATACAGTACACATACAGTGGGTACAGTAAGTACTTTTACTCACATGCTGTCCATTTCCTTTTGATCCTCCTTGAGATGATTCTACTCCAGTTGTGTTTAATTAAACTGATTGTGTGCCTTTTCTAAACAAATCCACCTATTTATATAAGACCTCACAGCTCATAGTGCATGTCAGAGAACATGAAAATCATGAGGTCTCAAGAACTGCCCATGAAGCTCAGAGACAACCCTCCACCAGTCATGGCTTTATGCTGATGGAAGTCTCTCCTCAGTGCAAGACATATGAAACCGCATACAATGTGCAAAAAAACACATGAACGACTCTAAGACCATGAGAAATAAGATTCTCTGATCTGATGAGACAAAGATTGAACATTCTGGTTTTAGTTCTAAGCGGTATTTGTGGAGAAAACCACCATCCCAACAGTGACACATGGTGGTGGCAGCATCATGCCATGGGGCAGGGACAGGACCACTGGTTGCCATTAAAGGAAAGATGAATGTGGCAAAGTACAGAGATATCCTGTAGGAAAACCTCTTCCAGAGCTCTTCAGACTGGGCCAAAGGTTCACCTCCCAACAAGACAATGACCCTAAGCACACAGCTAAAATAACAAAGCAGAGGCTTCAGAACATCTCTGAGACCATTTCTTACTGACCCAGCCAGAGCCCAGACCTAAACTTGTTGCCTCTTCCCAAGAAGACTCCTGGCTGCACCAGCTCCAAAGCTGCTTCTACTTAATTCTGAGCAAAGGGTCTGAATACTTATGACCATGTGATATTTCAGTTTTTCTTGTTTAATAAAGTAGCAAAAATATCTACATTTCTGTTTTTAAATTTTTTGTTTTAATTTAAAGGGGTCTGAATACTTTCCGTACTTACTGTACATTCTAAAATGTCAGGCATCTGCTTTATGGTAAATATTTGAAATCACAGGAAGAAGGCCTGTTCGGTGCTTTTGGTTCTGATATAAGGTAGACATTCATAATTTATAGCTTCCCCAAGATAGTGGCTAAATATTTTTATATGTTGGTAGAGCACACTAGGAAAATCTTCGGATTTTTTCAAATCATTACCAGCAGCATTGGGAGAAAGGCTGGCCAGTAGATCAGGTAGAGCATGTATATAAAAGGGTTCATGGACTGAGCCTTTTCTATGCAGGAGTATACATGGGACTGTCAAGGACGGCACACACAGTAAATCCAATGTTTCACGGTGTTCAGTGTTAGGATCGACCCGAGATATCAGTTTAACGTTTCCTAAAACCTGATGACGTGAACCATTCCATTTACTGTGTGCGCCATCCTTGACAGTCCCTCATATACTCCATTTGATTTCGATCAAGACAGTCCTGACAACCCCGTCTTGATGACGACTGTCTTGAGGCAGCAACAACAATACCCTCACCAGCACAAGCGATAAATAGTGTTGTGCCTAATTCAGAACAACCGAATCTGGTGAGCCTTCAACCATATATCTTTGATATCGCCACGCTATATTTTAACAATACTACCTGATGAGCGCTTTTCGGTTTCTCCTTGTCTGCCTTCCTTTTCTATACAGGGCAGGTGTCTGCTGTGTTATACAGCAAACACCTTCTAGCACAATTGGTGACAGCACTGTTTATGGCAGTCAGGTTGTTAGGTGCCCCAGTTGAACCTGACCATGGCATGTACACAGTATTGGTGCATGATGCAAGATGCCATCATGGGGCACTGAGTGGTTTCTATTACAGCCGAGGCTCCCAGGTCTGTCATGCAATGATACTATTATACCCTACCAGAGGCAAGGTGAAATAAGAAGTAAGTTTATTAGTAATACACAGCAATTCAAGAGACAAATTCACTAGAGACCTCCTACATTTCAAAAAACATTTGCCATTCCCACATCTAAAAATTCCCTATCTGAATAATTATTCCATACAGTGAATGATAAACAAAGTCCAAATCACTGATTTTCTCCATTACCCAGCTCTGTACAGAAAAGGATGAAAAAGACTTTTCAAAATGCTTTTATATGTTTTCAAGCCATAAAGACATGATACTACTATATAAATTTGGTATCTTTGTGATTGTACTGACCCAAAGCACAATTTTTCTCCAGCTTCCCAGTACATTGCAAGGAATATTAAATGGTTCGACTGAGGAGTACAACTTGCCCCACAAGCCCTCATACGGCTCTGTAAATTAAAAAATTAAAAAGTCATTTGGAAGAGGGAAGTGAAAAATGTAAAAGGGCTGTGGCCTTAAAGAGACAATTAATATGAAGTACAGGAGCAACCTGACTAGTCACCCACTATTGCCTACCGGGCCCTTCCACACCTTGGGTCCCATAGGAGAGACTAAGGCTTCTAGAATGGTTGTTAAGCCCCTGTACATAAGATGGATATAAGATTTATAATTACTTACCTTTATAGTTATAGATTGTAAGGACATGTCATAAATCTCAGGACAGGTAAAATCCCCATGTTCTTCTTCCTGTTCAGTCTTTATAATGTGACTTCTCTGTACCTTGGAGCTTTTGTCAGTGAATGAAGGGAGGAGCTATTTGGCACAATAGTGCATTATGATTACAAAGTGCCGTAACTTAATCCCTATGATTTCCCAATATTGCTCTATTCTGAAGACTAAAAAAATGTTTTCATAATTAAACCTGTGAGATTTAATTGGTGCCATTATTTATCATCAATGAAACACATTGAGGCACATTTTCTATATGCAGCAGCGTATGATGAAATCCCTCTGAACCCACTAGATTTATTAGGCACAATTGGGGCAGTTCTACTCCACGTCCGGTCTGGCTTGGAATTGCGCCACAGCCTGGACGGGCGATCCTGCTACCACCTACCGAGTCACTCCTTCAATCTTCTCCATGCTCACTGGTCGTGGAAGTGAATAGGCCCGATTCTTGTATGTGCGCCAAATTTCATTATGCCATTATTAAGAGAACTAACCATAAGGATAACCCCCAAACAAATCAACAATGAAAAGACATCAATGAGGGTCATCTCTCTAGACTAGTGGTTCTTAACCTTGTTCCGAACCCACCAGTTTCATATGCACATTCACCAAACCCTTCTTTAGTGATAAATTACATATGTATGTGTCGTGGCGGAGGCTCCGCCGAACCTCTGATATCGACCTACCAAACCCCCAGGGTTTGATAGAACCCCAGTTAAGAACCACTGCTCACTTGCCGCATTCAGCGCTATTTTAAATCAACACATCTGGGAATGCAAGGAGGTGTGGACAGGGTTGGATTATCATTGGAGCTTCTGCTCAGGGCCCCACTATCCTTCCAGTTCAGGGGAACCTAGAGAGATTTCAAATTTCCCATTCTTCTTTCAACATTTTTGGTGACCTAATTGTGCCAGGGCAGTGAGCAATAAATTACAGCTTAAAGGGATCCGGTCACCAAGTTTTACCCAACTAAAATACTAGACCCCTCAGGTACAGCGTGAAATCACGAAAACAGATCACGAAAAAGAGGGGTCCGATGGAGTCCCACCTACCTCCGTCAGACCCCTCATAGCTCCGCCAGAATAATGGAGCAGAGGCCGCGCATGACCGTTCTGTTCCATTAATCTCTATGGAGCTGACGGATACTTCCGAGGGCGGCGCTCACGGATCTCTTTCAGCTCCATAGAGATAAATGGAGCAGAAAGGTCATGCGTGGACGTCTGCTCCATTACGACGAGGTGTCAGACAGAGGTACGTGAAACCCCATCGGACCCCTCATTTTCGTGATCTGTATGGGTCTAATCCCTGAGGCCCCCCACTGATCAGAAAGTTAGGATCTATGCTGTGGATAGGGCATAACTTTTGTTCGTGGAAATTCCCTCTTAAGACCCCCCTATCTTCAGTTCTGTAGTACATAGAAGCATGTTTTTGTGTCATTAAGAATCTCATCTTTTAGCTCTCACCAAGCTTATAGTTCCGTGTTCTACACAACTTTACATACAGGAAGTTAAAAATAGGCTGGAACTGGATCTTCATCTGCAACTGCATTTCCAACAACGTCCTTTACTATCTGTATCTCTGGTTCTGTAGCTTACAAAGCCATAAGCCTCGGGGCTCGGATTGGACTTGAAAGATAAGATTCTTATCTTTAAAGGGAACCTACCACCACGAATCTACCTATAAAGGTAGATCGGGTGGTAGGTGGATGTATGGGACGTGAGGATAGCCCTTTTTAGAGCTAATCCTCACGTCCCCGCTAGCCTAGCATAAACTTTATTGCCCTAATATGTTAATTTAATTAAGCGGCTACCGGGGCGTGGAGTAGCCGGACACGAGGCTACACGGCGCGGCTACTCCACGCCCCAGTAGCTGCTTTCCCCCGCCTCGTCCCTCGTCCGAGAAGCCGGAGTTCTGCGCATGCGCAGTAACTCCGGCCAAGATGCGCGATCTTGGGAACGAGGCCGGAGTTACTGCGCATGCGCAGAACTCCGGCTTCTCGGACGAGGGCGCGCAGCTGCCAGGAGCTGCGCGCCGAAGATCACAGGGTAGGCGGGGGAAAGCAGCTACTGGGGCGTGGAGTAGCCGCGCCGTGTAGCCTCGTGTCCGGCTACTCCACGCCCCGGTAGCCGCTTAATTAAATTAACATATTAGGGCAATAAAGTTTATGCTAGGCTAGCGGGGACGTGAGGATTAGCTCTAAAAAGGGCTATCCTCACGTCCCATACATCCACCTACCACCCGATCTACCTTTATAGGTAGATTCGTGGTGGTAGGTGCCCTTTAATGACACTTGTGTTTCTAGGTACTAGAGAATGAATTATTTTGGTTTCTGAAGTGACACTACGCCTGTAACCAGTAAACTTGACTCATCTCATGTGTAAATGGGATGAGAAGAGACATATTTGTCAGACTTTAGGGGAGATTTTTCATAGGTAAATGGATGAGATTTCACATGAAAAAGGGAATTCTAGAAAGGACATTTGAAACACTATCTTAGGGGACTGATAGTTTATTTGGGTAAAACCTGGCGGCAGGTTCTCCATAAATTGTCTTGTTGCCACTTTCATATAAATATGTGGGCTTTGGTTGTAGTTTGGGCACTTGATCTCTAAAAGGTTGACTATCACTGCTCTAGAACATTAGGCAATCTGAGTAATCCTTAAACTACAGCTTCAGTTTTCCTCCAGCTCACATATAGCAATTTGGACCACTAAACCACCAGTCCATAAGTATCTATGAGTAGTTGAATGTCCAAATTTCACTGACTGTTTCTCTTTAGGAAATTGCCAATGTTACTCGAGGATCCAAGGCAGAGGAATCCTATGTACCTATATGTTAATGTCACTATGATTGAGACTTTACCAATGTGGCCATTAATTGGCTGTAGGTCATGTGTTGGCTTTAAAATTATTATAATGTTCAATAATGCTGTATGAATGACGTGGATGTGGATGGTTTGTAAATGAGTATGCAAGTATTAAATCCATATTGAAATCACAAAAAAATGTTCTGAAAAGTTGAACTCGGGTTAATACCGTAAATTATCCATCATTTTTCCACTTATTTTGGAGTGCAGCCTTCATTTTTTGCTTCCCATAGGACAGTGGTGGCGAATCTATGGCACGGGTGCCAGAGGTGGCACTCAGAGCCCTCTTTCTAAGTAACCAGGCCATCACCAAAGAGGACCCAAGGTATCTACTTGCACTCCCACGCAACCCAGGACTGACAGCACTGATAGGATGATCAGAATTATCTTTGTAGCTCCTTCTCCAGGCAAAACATTTCTTCCTCTGAGGAACAAGAAAAATTGGTCCTCCTTCTATCTACTCAGTTGGTGTCCTCAGAACGCTGATACAATTGAAAGTTACAACCATGCCATGTTGGTACTTTGTGATATACAGGTGGGTATCAGTTGCTGTTTGGGCACTTGGTCTATAAAATGTTCGCATCACTGCAATAGGATAACCAGCAATATTTTAATAATAAAATTACTTTTATTATTTCCACTTCAAAGCAAAAAAAACATTTGACAAATATCCATTCATGGTATCCATGCTTAACTCAACCAACAAGTAAACTTCACATTGCGGTGAGATCAGTGCTCTCCAACTTGTCACTCTCAAGCTGTTGGGCAAACTTTTAGCTTATGACTTGAAGAGACTCCGTTACTAGGTAAGGAAAGGTATGAAACATCCTTTCTGGAATTCCCTCTTCTTTGTGAAATTTCACCCATTTACCTATGAAGAAAAATCACCTCCACAGTTATTTCAAAATGAGCCGAAAAGACTCACTTTTTGCCTAAGATGTGTTACTTCTAGATACTGGATGCCCAGATTTTTGCTGGTACTTCAAATTTTATTCTATGAGGGTGGCTTCAACTTGCTAGCAGACCAACGCTGGCCATAACCAGGGGCGTAACTACAGTGGTAGCAGCCGCTATGGGGCCCACGGTGTCAGGGGGCGCCGTCATCCAACCTGGTAGTAAAGGGTGGAGAATGCGAAGCATTATATATATATATATATATATATATATATAATGCTGCCCATTGTACAGCATAATATGTATATAACATATATGTGATGTGTATATTTGTGTGTATATATTATGTATGTGTGTATATGCTTTATATGTGTGGGTACTAGAGTGTATAAATATGTGTGAATGAGTGAAGAACTATATGTTTATGTATATAGGTACATAAGTGTATATAAATGTATATATGTGAGTGTAATATGCATATTTGAAAGCGGGAAGTGGGGCCCCATTCTAAAGTCTGCTATGAGGTCCTGCTTCTACTAGTTACGCCCGCATTGACCCCATTGTGTTGGTTTTCCACAATTCTGCCAACCCATCTGTTACAGATCACAGCTGAATCAAGAAAAAGCTGCAACCCCTCAGAATATAGTAACACCAGGGGCGTAACTATAGGGGTAGCAGCCATAACAGCTGCTGTGGGGCCCACAGTGTTAGGGGGCCCCAGCATCTGGGGTAATGGGTGTGTATATGCTTTATGTGTTTGTGGTGTGTATATACTGTATGTCTGTGTTTAGGATGAATGTATGTATACATGGTGTGTATATAATGTGTGTGATTGTAACGTGTGACTATACAAATATGTATATTATATTAAGGGCTATGGGGCCCTTCCTCTCCTAGTTACGCCCCTGTGTAACACTTTCTTAGTTTGAAGCCACGTCCCTTACAAAGTCATACAGACATATGTTGGACAAACTGTATGGGGACATTTTAATTGTTTCGATGTCTGGGGTGAATAGGGTCAGGTATATTCACCATTATACAGAATAGTCCTCCGAGACAAAGTGACTGGTGCAATAGTATAAGGTTATCATCATGATGTACAATTGACCTGTGGAATTTTCCGTGTCCTTCATGGACATGAGTAGATATAAGTGTGTAGATGAAGTCCATGACATTCAGTCTTTCTGAAATGAAGAATTATCAAATCCTTTAATGTCCGGAATCTCAACATCTTGATTTTCCTCCTTGGTAGTTTGGTCCTTCATATTTTTATACCTTTCACCACGGTTTTTTGGCAGTCGAGGGCCCCAATTTTCAGTGGGTCTACAACATATTGCGATCCGCTGTTAAGAACCAACATGCAGAAAGTTTAATCTCGAAACAAAAAAATACCAATAAATCTATGAATGAAAGATATAGGCAGAACTATAAATGTAATAATACACTGCAATAGTTACCAGAGATGAGAGCATCATCCAAGATTTGATCAGCTGGGGCTAATTTTTTAAAAATTCCATTGTGGTCTAAATTTATTTGGGCCGAACATATGTTGCTTCAATTTCCCAGGAAATTTACAGATATTTAATTAACCTCTTGTCGCACAGTGGCGGATATATCAGTTGCTGAGTTTTGGCGCTTAACGCTGATGCAAGTCAAGCTTGAAATCTGAGATGGGCCAGCATCAGTATACCAACAGCTGACACCCTAGTGTAACACCCGTGGTCGGAGTGAGCTCCGATAATGTTTTTTCAACCTGTTAATGCAACCACAGCATTTAAATTACCTGCTGGGGGTCTCAGCCTCACGATAACCCCCCGTACTTTCTTTCATTTCTATGGCAGCCCTGAAGTCTGATTAGGACCCCAGGGCTGTCCTCAGGCAGTGCCTGTAAGAACCCATCTGTAAGATAACCTCTGTGATGGGATGTTAAAGGCACAGTGTCTGCCTAAGCATGTGCATAAACTGACTGAGCGAATATCCTGCAAAACATCAGCATTATCATGAACAAGCAATCAGATGATTGTCCCAGGGTGGAACTAATAATAAAATTAAAAAAAACATGTTTTTAAATAAAAATAAATTCATAAATTACTAAAAATTCCCATAAGCCCCAAAAACATATAAAGAGACATATAAAGAGACATAGGCACATTTAGTTACCCGGTCCCTCTGAGTTCCCGAGAGTGCATTGTCCGACGACAATGCACTGTGCCGTGATTCACTAAGATGGTGCGCCCGATATCCTGCATGTGTCGCTTCCCCGCTCAGTTGCAACAGAGTTCACAATCTTCTTCCTGATGTGCATTGGTTGCGACACAATTTTAATCTTTATTCCCGCGCTAAGTCCGAATCAGTCGGATTATCTGACAGCCCGCCCCTGATTTCTATCGCATGTAAGCCGGCGCCACTGCGCCAGAATCCGATTGCGTGCGACACAATGCCCTGATAAATCCCTGTCCCAGAGCCGCAATCCCAGAAAACCATGAACAGTCTGACAGAAATGCGATCCATGGACCCTTAGTAAATAAGTCCCATAATGTGAAAATCATAACACATACCCCACATATATAGCATCACCCCGTCCCGTTGAATAAAAAAAATTACTATTGAACCCACACAATGAACACCGTAAACACAAAAACTGTTTAAAAAACACCAAAAATTATGATTTTTACCTATTTTTACCTATCCCCAAACAATAAAAAGTGATGAAAAAAACATCTATACCAGAATAATACTGGTGCAAAGTACAACATATCCAGCAAGAAAACAAGCCATCAACCTGCTTCATAGACTAAAAAATAAAAATTTTATGCCAATATAATATAAATATGCTGAATCAAGTTTTTATGTGAAAAATTATTTTATAAAAAATAGAGACCAGGTTATTATTTTGTAGTAAACTTTGTTATCTATTTTGTTAATGAAAAATAAATGTTTGGCCAATTTTTTTTCCCTTTCTTTCTGCATTATTCAATGTTTTCCTTCCTGTGCTCACATGGACAGTGAAGAAGAAGCTGGTAAAGCCTCTAGTTACTTAACTTCTTACAGTCTTCTTTATAGACTTATCGAGAGTATAATAACCCCAAGACCCTCTGGCGTCTTGATGTATCCGGCAGCCAGTTGCACATTGTTTTATTTCTATGCAAAGTCCTACCTTACATTTGAGAAGTCACTGGTTGCAGCGAGTACGCTGGGACAGGAATGTCCCGCTGTCTGCACCCCTTTTCACGCCACTCCACAGAAAGAGGAAAATAATTTCAGGGGGAAATAAGGGGGAAAATACGCTAGCAGTTGTGATTTTTTTTAGGGCTTCTACTACACTTTAGGCCCTGAAAAATACCCCCATCACCTTGCATAATTATCAAACTAAATATTCTCCAGGCATGTAAGGAGTTCATTTTAAGCCTTCTCTCTTGATCTATCTGCTATGTATAGACTTTGAAATGGGTTTCAGAAACACTGCAGAGGAAGAAGCAAATTGTAAAGTTTCCAATTATCATCTTCGCTGTTGATGCTAAGTATAAGAGACACTTACCTGGAAAATGTTACCAGGAGCTTGGATGACTTTTACAATTGCGATAACAGGAATCCATATAAGACAGAAAACTACCATAAGAAAGCCAATTACAATCGCCCATTTGGGATAGGGTACACCACCATATCCTGTGGTCTCGTAGGTGACCAATGACCAAACTAAAATAGCCTGTAAAATAGAAAAGAGTTAAAAAAAGAATTACAAATTGTTTTCTATCGTTACACATTCACATTTCAATAATAAAATGGCCCACAGTCTAGATGCAGAGCACTGATAGAGCTTTGACCCAACGCTAAGACCCAAACCAGTAGTTTATTTTAGGATAATAGAAGAGATCCATATTGGTTGTAGCCTTGGTGTGATCAACTTAAATTCTGGGGCTAGATGAAAACCAGGAACGGTTATGTTATAATTTATTTGAACAAATAGTCACTTTATAGTAGTAAAGGTGGAACTAAGTGACATTAGATGTGATGAATAGGAAGATGAAGATACTATAGAGATTGGGGCACATTTACTAAGGGTCCGTCGGACGCATTTACGTCGGTTTTCCCGAATTTTTCTGTTTTGCGCTGAATTGTGGATTGTGGCGCATCGGTGCTGGCTTTCATGCGACACAAATCGGGGGCGTGGCCGTCGGACAACCCGACTGATTTGGACAAAACGTGGAATTTAAAAATGAAATTGTGTTGCAAGATCGGCACTCACATGCACCGGGAAGAAGAAGGTGAACTCTGGCGGACCTCAGCGGGGAAGCGACACATGCAGGATATCGGGCGCATGATCTTAGTGAATTGCAGCACCTCCGAATCCGCGTCGGACATTCCGGATCAGCGGCATCAATGGGACGGGTAAGTAAATGTGCCCCATTGTGTCAGCAGTTTTAACAATGTTCAACTGAAGGCAGTGTAAGGTAGTTGAAGACCTGTATAATCAATACCTTTGTGTTTGTTGTTAGTAGCAACAAAATCGTGAAAAATTGATTTATATTCCAGGATTGTAGCTGGACTGTGGGTGCATCCTAACACTGCTGTGCTTCTAGCTCTTTGAACTGAATTGCTCCACTACCCATCCCCTCTGCTCTGAGTAAGTTTTGTTTTATTCAATCAGAAGCCTACTATAGCTTTCACTAAGGGGGGAGGCGCTTGAATACAGAGGGATAGCAGTGTGTGAACACACCCTCAGTGCACTGAGAAGCTAAAATCATGGACTCTAAAACCTTATATGACCATAGGCATGATTAAACAGCTCTCCAGAGCCAATACAATAATTTACAGATTAGAAAAATCAAGCAGCACAGTCGAGAGAGAGATATATGCAATATGGAGTGCAATATTATTTTGGAAATCTTAACCCCAATGAAAAAACCCTAAAAATTCAAATCACCCCCCTTTCCCTTAAACCAATATAAATATAAATAAACAGTAAAAATCATAAACAAATTAGGTATCGCCACCTCCGAAAATGCCCAATCTATCAAAATATAATAACAGTTTTTCACTGCGTTTAACCCCGTAATGGAAAATAGAAACCAAAGTTGAAAATGGCACTTTTTTGCCATTTTAAAAAATATAAATAATTCAATAAAAAATGATTAAAAGGTTGTACAGTTCTAAGATATTAAAAAAGTATTGAAAACGTCATCAAAAGTCGCAAAAACTGACACCACCCACAGCTCCATACACCGAAGTATAAAAAAGTTATCGGCGCCAGAAGCTAAAATTTAAAAAAAAAATTTGTGCAGGAGGTTTTATTTCTTGTAAATGTATAAAGACATCATAAAACCTATACAAATTTGGTATCCCCGTAATCGTACCAACCCAAAGAATAAAGTAGACATGTCATTTGCGGCGCAGAGTCGAAGCCATAAAATCTAAGCCCACAAGAATACGGCTCAAACGCTTCCCAGTACACGGCATAAAATATATTAAGCCCTACAACAGCTCTTTACATAGAAAAATAAAAAAAGTTATAGATTTTTGAAGGTGGGGAGTGAAAAGGGAAAACGCAAAAAAAGGGCCTCGGCGGGAAAGGGGTTAATTTCATTCTTTTGTTTGTCAGCTGTCTTATATTTAACAGTGACTTTGTTGGGGGGTCATGTGACACTGTAAACTGGTTTCTATTGTGTATTTTCGCTCTGGGATAGTACAATGAGGCTCTTTACACACCTGCAGTGATGTAACTAGATGTACTAGGAGTTCCCAGTAGACATTTCACATAGAAAGGTAAATAGCCTCCAGCAGTAATAGCCTCCAGAGACCTGGAGATATTATAGGAGGACACAGAATTACTCTCTCTATGGATCCAGCACCAGTCAGGATTGTGGGTCCAAAAAGGAAGACTTGTCACTGCCTTATAGTTTGTAATGATTACAGGGCACAATGCTCAGAAACATGGCTACTTCTCATGTACACACACTGGACTATGACAAGGTTTGGTAAAAGATTGGTCTATGTAGAATTGTGCTTAGAACCTGGGACATAAGTGATACTTACAGCTAACAATACTGGGGATATAAAGTACCAGCAGATTCTCCACCACAGCCAGAAGATCCAGTGCTTCTTCCCAATCATCATCTCTATATCCAGGATCACCCTGTTGCCACCTGTTGGATGTAAAAAGTTACTACTTTAGTCTTTGATTAGAACAAAATGTATTTACAGAAGTCGAGACAACGATGGAAAGTGTGATGCACAGGGGGGAATTTATTAGTTTGGGCGGAGGGTGGCGTAGGAAGCGTGATATAATTTTCAGTGGGATATAGGTTTGTGTTGGAAAGGGTTAAAGATTTGGTGCCCAAGCAGTGGCGTAACTTGGAGTGGCAGGGCCCCATAGCAGGCTTCGGCATGGGGCCCCCCTTCCCACTTAAAAATGATACATATTTGTATACTCACATATGCAAGTTACAATCACACATTTATACACTTATGCACACTCATATAGAGCATATACACGGACATACAGTGACATATACAAACACACAGCATATATACACACATACAGTATATGCAGATGCCATACACCGTATACATATACAGCATATACACATCACAGATGCAGCATATATACATCACATATATGTTATATACATATTATGATGTACAAAGTGCAGCATAATATGTATATAACGATGCACATCCTCCACTCTTTAGTGTGTCAGGTTGGATGCTGGGGCCCCCTGACACTGTGGGCCCCATAGCGGTTGCTATGGCTGCTACCACTGTAGTTACGCTCCTGTGCCCAAGCAAATAGTATCACAAATGTCTTCCCATTCATTAAGGTGATATAGAACTCTGTGGACCAGCTTTTAGCTGCTCTAATTTTGCACCAAAAACTGCGCCACAAAAGGAGTCGGGAAACTAGAAGCACCAGAAAAGTAATAAATTCACAAGTGACACCACAATTTTTTTGCCCAAAAAAAGAACAATAGTGGCGCTGACTTTTCATTAATAAGGCGGAAGAAGTGCAGCAAGGGAAAAGAAGTGTTGCAGAGCTGGCTGACCTTTGCTCCGAGCTGTGGTTTTGGTGTTTAGTAAACCTACATCTACCTACATCTAAGGGTGTTTGTCGTCCATTAAGGTGTGAATAACTGGATTAGGAGACTCAAGGGGAGCGGGAACTATATATCTTTTTGATCCCTAGAACTTTAGCTATTCCGTATTTGTAAAGGTTTATGTTCTCTAGTTATATTGCAAACCAATTTTTGGCTACCATTGACAATGGTCCTCCAGTATTGTTTGACTAATATGGTTTGATCATAAAGGTGTTGGACACTTATACCAAACTTTAACAGGGTAAGTAAAAAAACCTACTTGGGTAACCCATATAATAATTACTCTGAAGTTTGCTGTTCGGCCAATGGGAACAGCAGATCAGGTGACCCCGAGACAGCAGGACTTGGGACTTTTTGTGACGTTCCCTATCGTTCTGGCTTCTGACAGATGAAGGGGGCCATGCGGTCATTCCTCTATAGATGCCCCTTCCATCATAACCACTTCCATATCAATGGTTGGAGGGGAATGCCAAACACATATGCACGCCCTTTCAACCACTAGAATGGGAATGGTTATGATGGAAATGACATGCAGACGGGACTGAACAGGTTGCCTCCTCCTTCCACTGGAAGTCAGCAGGACTCCACAGGATGTCCTGAATCCTGCTGCTTGGGGGTCACATTACCCATGGCAAATGGGGGCAAATGGCAAACAGGTTGGATATATTAAGAATGACCTTGTTAGGGTTTTATACTTACCCTGTTAAGCTTTGGTATACGTGGCCAAACCCTTTAACCTAGACTAGTTTTGGAAAGATTTTAAACCACCCAATATGGATGATCCTACTCGGGAAATAACGATAAGATACCACTCACCCTTATTTTAGTATCCTCTGGACTGTCAACAATTATTCTGGTGTCAATCATACTATAAATTTGGCCAATTAAAATATTAATATATATCAAGTTTGTAGGGAAGTACCATATATCCAGATGACGGCTGCCAATTCCAGAACGGCAGCAAACAGCAGAGCCCATCCTCCACAAAAAGAGTCAATGAGGTTTACCCAGTATATACCTGACTGTGAAAAAGAGAAGAAAGTTATAGTATATTGAACCTTTCAACCAACTTTGCCTCAATCATTAGTGCAGTGTGTGTTCGGGATAAAAACATGCCTGACCATTATGTGACTTGATTTTAGCAGTTATCCCCTCACCAAGCCTCTAGATGTCATATTAAATTAAACTTACCACTACGGATCTACCTATTGAGGTAGGGTATATGCAAATTTTTCTAAAGAGGTTACTGGGGCGTGGAGTAGCCAGAGCTGAGGCTACACCGCGCGGCTACTCCACGCAATAGTAGCCTCCCTGATCCTCCTACCCAGACATCTTCAGTCGTCTGCTCCGGCTACTCCACGCTCCTGTAGCCTCTTTTAAAAAAATTTGCATATTACCCTGATTAAAGATTAGAAAAGATAGGATTAGCAATAAAAAAAAGGGCTATCCCTACATTCGTTAGTTGCGCATTAATAGGTAGATCCGTAGTGGTAGGTTTCCTTTAAATCCTGTACAACAGATATATACAATTCAGCTATATATGTCATTCATAGATGTAAGTAGTTGAGGATAGGGACAGCCATTTGTGGCTATTACCTAAATTGTAGTGTAACTTACTTGACAAACACAAGGAAGCCCGAGGAAGAATAACAGAACACATATAGCTGCAGTAAGGGGAATCCTCATCTTCTTCATTAACCTTGGAAAGACATCTTGTACCGTAGTAGTAAGAGTTTCTGCAAAGATGATAAAAATTATGTTATATACTGTATAAGTGGTTGTCTACAGGTTGTATGTAATATTCACACAACCTCCATTACAGCGAATGGGGCTGAGTTCATATGCTACCCATAACTAGTAGAAACACTGATCCTACTTATGGACTGCAGCATCCGTGCAGTAGACATCGTATTATAAGTACCAGCATCATTTTATTTACATAATTGATATACTTCAACATCCTTTCCTACATTTTGGACTAACTCCTACTTTGACTTTAATTTTGCAGGGCTGTGACAGGTATTTAACATGGGATTGTGTCGCACGCAATTGGATTTTGGTGCGGCTTTCATGCAACAGAAATCAGGGGTGTGCCGTCAGACAATCCAACTTATTTGGACTGAGCTCAGGATTTAACTTTTAAATTGTGTCGCAAAATCAAGCACTTATATACACCAGGAAGAAGAAGGTGAACTCTGTTGGACCTGAGTGGGTAAGCGAAACATGCAGGATATCGGGCGCACGATCTTAGTGAATGCAATTTCGGTGAATTCCTCCGGACGGGTGAGTAAATGTGCCCCATTGTGTTCCACATACCTATCAGTGCAAACTGTGAGTCCAGTCCCAAGGCCAGCAGCATACAAAAGAAGAGAATAGACCAAAGCGGAGAAATCGGCAACTTTGCCAGTGCATCTGGGTAAGCAATAAATGCCAATCCGAATCCTACAAGAAAAAAAAAAAACATCATTAGTCATTACAAAGACAATAACTACTTACAGCTGATAGGCAACAATAAGTAGGTGAGTTAATATTTTAATACATAAATAATTTACCTTCTGTCACCACCTCTGAAACCTTTTTTCCTGATACCAAAGCCATGTGACCTAGAATGGAGAAGATGGCGAACCCCGCAAGGATGCTGGTCAGGCAGTTTATTACGGAGACGACAATGGCATCCCAGTAACAATTGTTATTAAATTTATTGTAGGATGAAAGTGCAATCAGTCCTCCCCAGGCCGTGTTTAGGGAGTAAAATATTTGGGTGGCAGCATCTCTCCAGACCTAGAACGAGAAATGGGAGATGAAACGATTGCGCTGACAATGTTTACCTGCTCAATGCACTGAAAATGTAAAGGGAACCTGTCATTAGGAAGTTAATTTTTTGGCGCACGCGATCGGATTGTGGTGCATCGGCGCCGGCATGCACGCGACGGAAATCGGGGGGCGTGGCCGAACAAAAACCCCACGGATTCGGAGAAATTGGCGCATTTTAAAAAAAAAGTGTCGCAGGACACGCGCTTAACTTCACTCAGCCCGGCTCGGTGAACTCCAGTGCGTTCCGATGCTGTTCAGCGCAGCAACGACACCTGGTGGACGTTGGAGCAACTGCCTTAGTGAATCGCCGGAAGACCTGAATCCACCACAGAGAACGCGCCGCTGGATCGCGAATGGGCCGGGTAAGTAAATGTGCCCCAATGTCTTCGTCATGCACCTGAATAATTTTTGTAAGCATTACCTGGGTCTCTGCCAGTTGCGGTTGGTGAGTCCCATTGGGGAGATATCAAATGGCACAAGTTATCTTCTCCTCAATGCCCTCCCTCTCCCACAGCCTCTCCCTTGCCCCTCCCTCCACTTACATCATCTCCCCACTGCAACCAATTCTTGCTTGAAACCCGCCCTCTTTCCCCCTGGGACTCACCACACACTGCAGACAGGGAGCCAGTTAATGCTAAAGATGCAATTCATCAGCAGTTGAATTATTCAGATGCACAACAGAAGCATGGGAAGCATGTAAACCTTCATGACGACAGATTCCTTTTCAGCAAAGGATGAGTCATGGTTAGGGAGAAATTGCTGTGTTGTTTCTAGTGCAGAATACCGTAACATATCATTCACTTATTCCTCATCCACTTGTAGCCTGTACTGTGGCTTTATGCGCAGCTCTGTAGGTGGCAGGCACAATAATGTCAGTACATCACGGATGCCAACTTCAGAGAAAGGCACAGTCAGGTTAGAGTTAGGTGTTAGGGTTATGGTTAGAGAAGGGCACAGTTAGGTTAGAGTTAGGTGTCAGGGTTATGGTTAGAGAAAGGAAAGGTGCAGTTAGGTAAGGGTTAGGGTTAGAGAAGGGCACAGTTAGGTTAGATTTAGGTGTTAGGGTTAAGGTTAGAGAAGGGCACAGTTAGGTTAGGGTTAGGGTTAGAGAAGGGCACAGTTAGGTTAGAGTTAGGTGTTAGGGTTATGGTTAGAAAAGGGCACAGTTAGGTTAGGGTTAGGGTTAGAGAAGGGCACAGTCAGGTTAGGGTTAGAGAAGGGCACAGTTAGGTTAGAGTTAGGTGTTAGGGTTATGGTTAGAGAAGGGCACAGTTGGGTTAGGGTTAGGGTTAGAGAAGGGCACAGTCAGGTTAGGGTTATGGTTAGAGAAAGGCGCAGTTAGGTTAGGGTTAGGGTTAGAGAAGGGCACAGTTAGGCTAGAGTTAGGTGTTAGGGTTATGGTTAGAGAAGGGCACAGTTAGGTTAGGGTTAGGGTTAGAGAAGGGCACAGTGAGGTTAGGGTAAGGGTTAGAGAAGGGCACAGTGAGGTTAGAGTTAGGTGTTAGGGTTATGGTTAGAGAAGGGCGCGGTTAGGGTCAGGAGAGGACGCATTTGGAGGTTACAGGGAAAAGTTAAGATTGTTTTTATTTTCACAGCATAAAGGAAATAACAATGGGTTGGGGTTGATAATGGGGATATTATAAGGGGAGCTGCAGGAAAGAGGGCCTTAAAAGGGGGTCAGGAAAGGGGCGTTATAAGGGAGCAGCTGCATTAAAACAGGAGCATTATGATGGGGCACTTGCAGGAAAGGGGACATCATAAGGCGAGGAGCTACAGGAAAGAGGGCATTACAATGGGGGAAGCAGAAAAGGAGGCATTATAAGAGGGAAGCTGCAGAATAGGTAACACGGACCATGGATTACAGGACAGTGAAATACTCACTTCACCATTACTCAGCTTTGTTATGTCAGATTGTTGTCCAATGTAATATTCAATGCCATTTATGGCTCCCTCCAGTGTCACCCCTCGGATGAGAAGGATAACGAGGACAATGTATGGGAACACCGCTGTGACATAAACCACCTACAAGAGGAGAAACTCTCAGTTGAGCTGCGGTTGTATCAAATTGTGGCAGGTTGTTTGGTATAAGAATATAAATTGTGACATATTATCAGAGAATTACACATTTACCTTTCCAGAAGATTTGATTCCTTTCACCAAAGCGGCTGCAGTGATAATCCAGGCCAGCAGTAGGCAGAGGGCCAGGTGCCACACTACCTGCCCCGTCTCATCCATGCCACTCGACCTTTTAAGAGCCACTTTGCTGAAAAAAATGAAGATATAGGGGGAGATTTATCATAATTCTCTCAGTGCAGAACTGTTCTATTTGACCATGGCAACCAATCAGAGCTCAGCTTTCAATTTCCCACAGCTGTTTATAAAATTAAAGCTGAGCTCTGATTGGTTTCCATGGACAACTAGAACAGCTTTACCTTAGAAACTCGAGGATAAATCTCCCCCATAAATTGTATTAATTACTGGAGTAAATCTGTAAAATGCTCCTTATCCACTAGATTACTACCTGGGCTGGATATTTAGAGCCCTGATACAGATATTGTCATCATTTCATTTCATTTATTGTATTTTTACTTACACCACAGGATACACAGAGCAGGGCTCCCTGAATAGGATCGCCATTAAACTTAGTAAAATCAGCTAATCCTATTTGGTATGTCTTATTGTTATATACTTAATGGTTGAACATTCAAATAAATGTCATGTAATGGCCATTCTACCAATATCTAAATGTCTACCAAAGTCCAGTCTGAGCTGAGATGCAGATAAATAAATATTAAAGTAAATTAGATTTTTCTGTTTGTCTTTTTTTCATAGGACAGTCCACTAATATCCTCCCGCTCTATAACATGCTGCCTGCAGATAGGACTTTAGGTATCATCTGCTCAACTCATACTGATCTATAACATTCCATCTTTTTATACAGGGTACCAGGTACAATAAAACCAGTTCAGCTCCTCCTGCTCTATAACATGCTACCTGCAGATAAGTCACTCTAATAAGGCACTTTAATTCAGCTCTGCAGATAGGACACTATGTACGATTGGCTCAGCATCCACAGCTCTATAATATGCTGCCTGTATACATGACACTAATTAAAATATACTCTGCTTCTCCTATTCTATAACATTCAGCCTACAGATATGACTTTATGTACAATCTGCTCAGCCCCTCCTGCTCTAAAATATGCTCCCTGCAGATAGGGCACTTTGTATAATCTTTTCAGCTCCTCCTGGTCTATGACATATTGCCAACATGCAGTACACTATGTATAATCTGCTTAGCTCATCCTGCTCTATAACATGCTGCCTGCAGATAGGACACTATGTACAATCTGCTCAGCTCCTCCTGCTCTATAACATGCTGCCTGCTGATAGGACACTATGTACAATCTGCTCAGCTCCTCCTGCTCTATAACATGCTGCCTGCAGATAGGACACTATGTACAATCTGCTCAGCTCCTCCTGCTCTATAACATGCTGCCTGCAGATAGGACACTATGTACAATCTGCTCAGCTCCTCCTGCTCTATAACATGCTGCCTGCAGATAGGACACTATGTACAATCTGCTCAGCTCCTCCTGCTCTATAACATGCTGCCTGAAGATAGGACACTATGTACAATCTGCTCAGCTCCTCCTGCTCTATAACATGCTGCCTGCAGATAGGACACTATGTATAATCTGCTCAGCTCCTCCTGCTCTATAACATGCTGCCTGCAGATAGGACACTATGTACAATCTGCTCAGCTCCTCCTGCTCTATAACATGCTGCCTGCAGTGAGGACACTATGTACAATCTGCTCAGCTTCTTCTGCACTATAACATGCAACTTGCGGGTTGAATCTCTTATCTGACTGATTCCCTGAAATTACTAAGCTTTAACATGAAAGCACAATACTTACTCCCAATATTGCTTGCTGGGTAGTTCAGTGTTGTTTCCATAAGAGCAGGTGAGGTTGTTGTCGAGGGCCCAAGACACATTCATTAATACTGAAGTATTCTCTAAGGTAACATTGCATAATCCTAGGAAATGGAAATGACATTTGTTTTAAACTTATTCTAAGTATATGAAGATTGTAAAATGACTAATAGTTTTCTGCAGAGGTCCAAGTAGTAGTATCTGTAGGATGGATCTAAGTAGTATCTTTCCGTGGCATGAAGTCATTTATATATATCCAGAAGGACTGAAATCTATTACGATGATCCAGACATGATCGCCCCTGGGGCTGACAGGAATTTGTAGATGGATGGAGATGTTAGTGGATGGCAGCATGTATGCTAGGACTGGGGTGGCCTTTAGTATGTGTCACAATAGGATAATATACTAGGCCTCATCCATGGTCCAGAAACAAAAAAGGCAGAGTTTTTAAAATAACTCACAGTCAATAATTCCAAGAGCAGCAACAGGGTATGAGGCTGGAAACAAAATCCTTGAAGGCATCAGGTCTGTCATTTGGCTAGATGTGGTAGTAGTGTATGTTCAGCCCAGGATTTGTGGTCAGTGTGGCTGAAAATTTCGCTTTTGTAGAGGAGTCAGACTAGCTCTGCTGCATGGGCAGCTTGATTTGGTGCAATCTCTGGTTGTCATGAATGAGCACCTGAACACCATGGGGTCATTTATCTTAGGCTTTTCTCTCTTTATGTCTCCTATATTTGCACATTTTTAGTGCATTTGCATATGTGCAAGAACATTTTAGACTTTCTACTTGTTTAGCAAAGTTAGACTCGCAAGACTTTTTTAGTGTTGCTTCTGATATATCTTAAAAATCCAGATGTGGACATATAAAAAGTTGTAATTTTAGGGTTAGAAGAGGGTAACACTTAAATTTGCAACTTCTGTGCAACTTTTTAAAAAAAAAATGGTGCCAAAACCCGACAGATGCACTTGCATGATATATCAACCTCTAAGATAAATGAAACAAGTCCAAAATGCAGAAAAAGTAAAGAAAGACACACACAAATGTCCTGACTAAAGATAAATGACCCCCTCATGACTTCCGTCAAGAGAAAACACCAGAACATTTATAGACTTGGTCTGTGGTTACAGTTCTGGGAAAATCAGCCAATGACTGAGGCAAATCTATTGCTAACATAGTGTAAACATACAATGTGGTTAACCCTTACATGTGCACGATGTATAGCCAAGGAAAACATACCCAAGGCATAGGCGAGGATGGGATAAGAACAAGCAATGCAGCTTGGCTTAAGGAATGGAGCTCTACTTCAGTAGCTGGTGAGTGTGGGCCACTAGAATAATACCTGAGTTGCTGGGACCAGTGGGATGGCCAGTGCCAACTTGGTCCACCTAGCATGAACACCAAATAAATTTGGTAATGGTCCAACTCCAGGACATTACATACATCTGGCAGAAGATGTGAAGGGTCCTTCTGAAGCCTGAGTTGATGGGAACAGTGGGATCGTCAGTCCCAACTTGGTCCACCTACCATGCACACCAATTTAATTTGGTAATGGTCCACCTCCAAAACATTACATACATATGTTGGAAGATGTGAGGGGTCCTTCTGAAGACTTACTCCATTGTTCCATGGAAAATATTGGGACTGTTTTGCCATTTGCCTGGCTCACCACTTTTTAAATAAAGAGTCAGGTGTGCAGTGAGGATCAAGTTTGGCCAGGGCAAGAGCTTTAAAGGGAACCTGTCATCAAGGACATTATTTTCACTAAAGACTGGTTGCAGAAGCCCATTACAGCTTGACTGAAAATATTTCTTTCTGGCTCTTCTGTGCATTTGTATTACAATATTATTGTGTTTTGTAACCTATATTGCAAACGGACAGAATCCTCTGTATAGTCCTAGGGGTTGAGCTTTGGTTTGGATACATTTAAAAAAAAAATCATGTGACTTGCCTGTGCTGCCCACTCGTCAGCTCTCAGCCCCCACCTTTGTGCTCCTGTATAACTCCTCCCTCCAGGTCCTTCACTTGCACACATTTTTTTAAATGTAGCCAAAGCAAAACAAACCTAGGGCTCACCACAGGATTCTGTCAGGGTGCAGGGTAAGTAAAAACACAGAAGTATATTGTAATTCAAATGCACATCTTTTCATCCAGCTGTAATGGGCTCCTGCAACCTGTCTTTAGCGGAAATGAGGTCCCTGGTGACAGGTTCCCTTTAAGGCTAGGCTGTGTCCTGTATATTATTGGGGATGATTAGCCTTATAACTATATTATAGCCTTATAACTTGGTTTGCCTGGTAGGATTGTCTCATCCTCTGCTCGGTCTAATGGGCCCCAAAGTGATAGTAAAAGACAAGATGATTTGCAACTAACTTTGAAGGGAACTAATTTTCCACCATGGTCCACTTTTAACTTCCCACTAGTTGTGAATTACCATTTTCCTATATAAAAACTGAGTTTTTAAAACTAAAAATCAAACGAATGGTTCTGGTTTCTAAAATCATCAGTGATGTTCCATGGGTGGTCTTACCATTTAAGCTGCTTTGACAATTACTGTCGGCCCACTCAAAGCAGTCCGACCACGGCAGATAACTCCGGAAGGAGGCAAATAAATAAAAGAGACTGTAGGCGATAATGACATTGTAGTATATAGATACTAATGTAGAGATCAGCACCATGGTGAATCCAACACCTGGAAATAGTAAGAAAGTGTCGGTTATATACTATCCAGGATAATACATTAGGCCAGATTAACTAATAGCATAAACAGGTTATCTAAAAATACAGAAACTTCCCTTGTGTTACATGCACAATCTGGTGTAATCTTAGACTTAGATTTTTTTTCCAATTAAAAAAAAAAATCATTTCTGCAATTATCTCTCTGGCCACTAAGCTTAAAGGGGTTGTGTCATTAAAGGGGTTGGCTACTAATAGCAAACTTTACTAAGATAATTAGACGACTGCAGTATGGACGTACCATATTATGCTTACCCCGGTAAAGTTTGTCTGTAGTTGCAGGGAGCTGTGGGTAACATTACCAGTTGGCAGCTGGATTTGGGACTTCTGGTAACGTTGTGTTGGCTTCCAGTGGATGGAGGGGACTGTGCAGTGGGTACAGTATGCAGTGTGCAGTCCATAGTAAGAGTTGGAGTGTGGTGCCAAGGAAATCCATTAGCCCTCAAAACACAGCCTCTTCCATCTGCTGGAAGCCAGCAGGACACTGGATGTCACAGAGACTTGCTCCCAGAGGGTTATATGAAACACAAGTCCTCGTAGTTTCAGACAAACTTTACTGAGGTATGTACAATATGGAAGACCCTATTCTGGTCTTGCACTTACCTGGTAAAGTTTGTTATTAGTAGCCAACTCCATTTGTAATTGTGGACTGCAGGGCCGGCAACAGACGGCGCAAAACTGGGCATTCGCCCAGGGCCCCTGTCCTAAAGGGGCCCCCTGCATGTGGAATTTTGTGGGCATGATGTATTGCTCCTTTTGTACTCCTTGGTTGAATACCCGGGTGAAGATACTTATTATATATCTCCTGTCTATATATCTATCCTATATCTGTCTAGTTATCTATCTCCTATAATTTGTCTATATCTATATATCTGTCTATCTAACCATATGTCTACAATCAGAAAATTCAAGCAGCACAACACAAAAATGACCCCAAATGAAGGGTGCTTGAGAAAACGTTTTGAGCCAAAACGTTGCTCTTCCATATGGAAAAAATCCACCACTACATTGGACACTATTTTTTGTGGTGTGCAGCTTTTTTCTTATATTTAACCATTTATCTATATATTTTTTTGTCTATTTATCTATATATCTATCTAAAATAATCAAAAATCCAGCGGCACCATCCAAACGGTATTATCACATAGGGTGCGTGCCCCCATGGTCTTGACACAACAGGCTAATAACAAAGCAAAAAATGAGGCTGCACTCCAAAATCAAAGTGACAAATAGGTGGGTATCCAGTTTTTTATTATTTTAACAATCAGTAAAGGATTTCGGAAGTGCCATATAAGTCAAAGGAGCACAGGACACGTCTATGGCACTAGAGGTTCCCTTGCTATGGAGCAGATTAGTAATATATATATATGCGGCGCTCAGCCTTACCTTGAAAGAGGGGCACAATCCTCCATATTTCAATGGGGCCTAAACTGGCAAACTGTCCCAGAGAGCACTCGAGGAATAGCAGCGGTAATCCGGCCAGCGCCAGCATGATCACATAAGGGATAAGAAATGCTCCTGTAACATAGAGGTTATTGCACAGTAAGTTTATGTTCCATATTCCTAAGACAATCAGAATTTCCAATGATTGCTATAATTGCTGTGTCATCACTAAGGTCATTAATAATCAGTTATGACATCACTGTGTTTGTGATCCCTACTCCATGACATCACATTATTCATACAAAAATATGTGCATTGATTTTGTCCTGTGAGATCACTATGGTCATTGACATTCAGTCGTTATAGGGCTGTGTTTGTAATCCCTATTCCAAGACATCTCTATATATACTTTGGGCCAGAGGTATCACAGTTGGGGCGCACTAATTCCACAAGCTACCACCATCTGGGATGAGTTAAGTTTGTGCTTTTTATTAACCCCTTAAGGACGGAGGGTTTTTCGGCTAATTTCTCGCTCTCCAACTTCAAAAATCCATAACTTTTTCATTTTTCCATGTACAGACCTGTGTGAGGGCTTATTTTGTGCGTCACAAATTTTACTTTCCCGTAATGTTATTTATTTTAACATGCCGTGTACTGCGAAGCTGAAAAAAAATTCCAAATGTGGAAAAATTGAAAAAAAACCGCACGTGCGTCACGTTCTTGTGAGCTCAGTTTTTACGACTTTCACTTTTCGCTCCAAATAACATGCCTACTTTATTCTTTGGTTCGGTGCGATCGCGGTGATTCCAAATTTATATAGGTTTTATTGTGTTTTAATACATTTTCAAAAATTAAACGAATGTGTACAAAAAAGAAAAAAAAAATTTTGCCATCTTCTGACGCTAATAACTTTTTCATACTTTGGCGCACGAAGATGTGTGAGGGGTCATTTTTTGCGAAATGAGGCGACGTTTTCATTGCTACCATTTTGAGGTCTGTGCGACATTTTGATAATTTTTTATTTAATTTTTTATGTTATGTAAAAAGGTGTAAAAGTCGCATTTCGGACATTTGGGCGCCATTTCCCGCCTCGGAGGTCACCGCCGGCCGTAACTGTTTTTATATTTTGATAGATAGGGCATTTTGGGACGCGGCAATACCTAATATGTCTGTGATATTTACTGTTTGTTATGTTTTATATCCATTCTAGGGAAAGGGGGGTGATTTGAACTTTTAATATTTTATTAATTTTTTTTATTTTTTAAACTTTTTTTTTTCACTATTTTTTAGACCATCTAGGGTACATTAACCCTAGATGGTCAGATCGCTCCTACCATATACTGCAATACTACAGTATTGCAATATATGGCATTTTTGCAGGTCATACATTACAATGAGCCACTGGCTCATTGTAACGAACCTGCATAAACCATGTAGCCTCGTGTCAAAAGAAGACCCGAGGCTACCATGGTAACCGATCGGGTTAATAGAGGGTTAATAGCCGCGATCGGTGCAAGCACCGACCGCGGTTATTATCGGTGGGGGTTTTGTGCAAAATGCAAAAACCCCCACCTCTGTATGAAGAGGACTCAGCCCGTGAGCCCTCTTCATACATCTCTTATACCTCTGCGCCGTAGAGCTACGGCGCAGAGCGTTAAGGGGGTTAAGTTTGTGCTTTTTATTAATCACTTGTGAGTCTCAGCAGGATTTTGCACCTGCACCTTACTTAGATTTGGGGACTTACATGTATCTGATCACAATCTCCTCTCTGTTTCTCTCCCACACCCTAGCATGAGAATGACCCTCACAGCAGAGCCCAGGTGTGGACACCCTGCACCCAGTGACCTCCCCAGCAGTGGCTTCTCCTGGAGGGGATCCTCTGGTTCTGATCTTCTGCTGCCCCCCTATAATTCGGGCCAGTATCCTCCTTAGACACCAGTGTGGTCTACTTGGGGACATGCAAAAGCTCCTACCATATCTAAGAGGCAAGAGGATTTGAGTGCATACATTTTATTTACAATTTGCTCTATAACCTGCTGCCTGCAGATAGGACACTATGTACAATCCGCACAACGTCAGCTGCTCTATAACATGCTGCCTGCAGATAGGACACTATGTACAGTACAATCTGCTCAGCTCCTCCTGCTCTATAACATGTTGCCTGCAGATAGGACACTATGTACAATCTGCTCAGCTCCTCCTGCTCTATAACATGTTGCCTGCAGATATGACACTGTACAATCTGCTTAGCTCCTCCTGCTCTATAACATGCTGCCTGCAGATAGGACACTATCTATAATATGCTCAATTTCTCTTACTTGCTGCCTACAAATAAGATCTGAGTTTTAAACTTTATGGGTTCCCTTTCAGCTGTCCATAAGATTTAGATAAAAGTTTAGAGCTATTTTTTCCAGACAGCCCATACATATAGGCCCACATTTATCAAAAACAGTGCACAGATTCATGTAGAACGTCCAGCATAAACCCTGAATCCGGCGCCCCCTGCACACATAGTTTTTGGATAAATGTGGGCCTATATGTATTGGCTTTCTAGACAAATAGCTCTAAACTTTTCCTAAACCCCTGCATTTCTCCGACAGAGTGCACCAACTTTTTTTTGGTGCACCTTGGGGCGTGCAACACAATTCTGTTGGACACGGCATGATAAATGTGGTGCAGGGTCTGACTGTGCACTGGAATGCCCCCTTCAGTGCAGAATTTTGTGTCACATCAGGTACAGTGCAGCCGCGATACAAATGTGGACACTTTATAAATACCTGTGAAAGCCGTTTGCACTGAAAAGAATGTGCAAAGTCAGACAGAAATCTGGTGCAGGGGCTTTAATAAATGTGGTACATAGACACTCAATTCAACTGATGTTCAAGGTGCCGGCGTAATAGAAGAAGAGGAACAAATTAAATACCATCATGCCTTTCCCAAATATTTACTGTTCAGGGAAATTAAGCACATTCCCATGTACTGTACAGCAGATAGTCGCCTGTTAAAGCCAAAATCTTGGGTTCTCCCATTACTAATCTGATGTGTATTGCTGGCTGTACTCCTTCCTTCCCACATTTCCTCCAAACATATAAAAATGTAGACCCCCCCCCCCCCCATTACCTCCTCCATGCTTAAAAGCAAGGTATGGAAATCTCCAGACGTTTCCAAGTCCCACTGCATATCCCACCAAAGAAAGGAGGTAGTCGGCTTTACTGGACCAGAACTCTCGCTCTTCACTGTCTTCAGTGTTGGTCACATTCACGTCATCATTCTGGAAATATAATGAGGACAATATGCTGAGTGAACACATTTTGACACCAGTGTTTATCACGAAAACAAAAGGGCAATAGTGTTTCCATACAGGGGAGAAAAACTAAGTAGTAATCGAACAGTAGATAGTGATCAGTCCAATACCCCTCAGCCAAAAGGTCACTACCCAGTCTTGTCGGTTGTCTTTGCCAACATTAATGGGTTTAGCCGGCTAAATGTATACATGGTAAATGAGAAGCATTATGGGGATATTATGGGGATCATGTGAATTGGGGAAAAAAATTGGGTGGCTTTTGCAAAAATTTTAATGGTTTCCACATTGTGCACCAAATCTAAGATTGACTTGCACAATTTTCAGCAGCAGTGTCACTCGCTCCGTCATTTTAATTTTCTGGCTAGAAAACTGGGCATGGCTCATTCCCTTAGCAGCTCTTTGGTCCATTGCCCACGAGCCAGTTTGATCCCACTAACTTCATCCATGCGATTGGAGGATTTACTGGACCGAACCTTGAACTGCTAAAAAAAGTGTCATGAGTCTCGGGAAAATTAGGTTTTTGTGTTTTACACTCTGTAAATCTGTTGGAAAAGGGGCAAAAACATGGGATTGCCCAACAAAAAGCAGCCACAAAAGCATCAATAGATTTCCCCCTCTGAGTTCAGTTCAGAAGTTCTAGGTGCGGATGGATAAATCGCACACGTGCAGGGAACATACTTGCTCATGTGCCTCTGGCCTGAGATAGAGATGTTGCAAAGTACCCAATTTTTTAAAGTAAAATTTCTCCACCCCGAGGGACATGTCAGGTGTAGCAAAACCTTTTCATTTGAATTGAACAATATTCAAAAGATTTGTGAAAAATCATTAATATCTTTGCGCCTGTTTGATAAATAACACAAGACAAAAACTAAAGGCCTAAAAGCAGTGACACGAGAAAGGAAGAAAAAGGCGCAAATGATAATACATCAGCCTATTAGTGGTCCAGCCTTGAAGGAACATTTTCTACCTCTACTTTTCTGGACCTTTTGTTATAACTTCTTTTGCTTGTGTTACTGATCAGTCAAATTTTTCGGTTGGTTTTGTGTCACTCTGGTTGTTCACATTTCACTTATGTTAATGCATTGGTGGATTATAATATAGGTGGTTTGGGAGGGAGACCAGGGCCCATGCCTTCTAGGGTGACCATAGTCACCCAAATCTCCCACCAAATTTTATACAAAGAAGGGCCATTTCCATTATATATCCCCATACATCTGTTCCTGCTTGCTAAACACATGTACAGAATTTCAGGAGCTTTGAAGGTCCACCAAAGGTCCTCAAACCGCAGATTGAAAGCAGGCAGAAGGGACTCATCCTCCATTCCCCAAGAATCTGATTATTATACCATATGTAGGAAGTGATTCCAGGCTTGTAGGGGCTATAATATTCATGGCAGCATTTATCTGCTCCTGTATTCATTCCCACAACTGTATTGTCTGCAGCTATTTTAAGGACAGATAATAAACGTATGTCCATTTCATGTTTTGTTCATTACAGACGGTCCCTGGTTACATACAGGACAGGTTCTGTAGCTTTGTTCTTAAATTGAATTCGTATGTAAGTTGCAATTGTACATTTTATAATTGTAACCCCACATACATATTTTTTGGTCTCTGTGACAATTGGATTTAAAAAATGTTGGATGAATAACTGTTATAGCTGTTTATTGTAGTCTAAGGCTAAAGTACAGTACAGAGGTCCGTTTGTAACTAGGGGTCGTCTGTAAGTCGGTTGTTCTTAAGTAGAGGACTTCCTGTAATTTAATTTGCCATAAAAGAACAATTCTAGAACATCTTTTCTTAGAACTTTGCGATTTCTATGTTATCCATTTTGTATCAGAAACATTTTTTCACTGGAAATACTGGTATTTACTAAAACGCACAATGGGGGATATTTATCAGGACCTCTGTGCACCGCCAGTGGCGCAGAGGCCCTGAAATAATCGCAAATGCTAGCTTATTGCTAGCTTTTGCGATTAGTTGCCCCAATCCGCCACCTTCACGCCAATGGGGCGTGAAGGGGGGGCGCGGCCGGACAGGAGTGGGCCGGCGCGGGGAGTTACTGTCCCCGCGCCTGCGCTCTTGCGGCTGCGGTTTTTTATATGCCAGGGCCTGCCTGGCGTAGGATAAATGCTGCGCTGCAATCATCCCCGATACATCAAGAGGCAGAAGCCTCTTGATGTATCGGGCTGCGAATTAGCAGCGGCGGAACTATCATACTCTGGCGCTGGAGGGGCGGACGATCAAGATAAATTGCTGGCAGGCAGCGCCACACCTCTGGGACTGCAGCCTTTGGACAGGATTAGACATTAGACATTTATGGGAATATACCACTAAAGCTTCCGTCTATAAAATGTAATACAACATCCTATTTTTGGCGGAGGCTCATGGAAATAATAACAACTCATTATAATGACACTTAGTGTAAGGACATCATTATATCAATGGCTGAGTAACATGTATGCAAATGCTTCCACAGGTTCTGCAGACTGGAAATACAAGAGCTAAACTAAGGCCATTACATACATTCTGCCAATCTAAAATGTCTGATAACAGAGAACAATAGATCATAGGCATCTGAAGCAAATTTAGATGTAAAAGACCTAAGTATGACATGTGCAGAAAATTCATGATGTCAATGACTTTTTTATTTCCACCAGACCATAAGTAAAACTAGAAAACACTCTACATCTGCAGTGCAGTTCATCACCAGTTTAGTTTACTGGAGCAGATTTATTATTATACATATACAGGCGGTCCCCTCCTTAAGAACACCTGATTTACAGACGACCACTAGTTAAAGACAGACCCCTCTGGTGACCTCTCTGGATGTTACTATATTCCCAGACTGCAATAATCAGCTGTAAGGTGTCTGTAATGAAGCTTTATTGATAATCCCTGGTCCCATTACAGCAAAAAAAATGTAAACTCCAATTTACAGTGGGGCAAAAAATTTTTTTGTCTGGATATACAATTATAAAATATACAGTTTCAACTTACATACAAATTCTACTTAAGAACGAGCCTATGGTACCTATCTTGTACATAATGCCTGTATCTTGCTCCCTTTTTGGAAGGTTTTTTTATGTATTTTGACTTCAAAGTGACATATTTGGTGACTAAGTGACAGTTGATAAGTTTCTACTTCTCCTCTGAGGAAGAGTTGAACTTTGTAAATCGCTCACTTTGTAAATCATCTGGATTTACATCTAGATTTGCATGTCAAACCTGGATTTAGCAGAATGAAGTAAAAAGTGCCATGTGATAGCAAAAAGTCCTACATTTGGCTCAATTTGGCAGGTGGAACAATTTTGCAACACTTTAAAGACAGAAAAGTGACAATAAGTTTGCAATAATAAACATAGGAGGGAATGTATTCATTTGTGGCGCTAGGTCTGTTTTCTAGTGGTGTTTATCATTTGACATTGTGGTGCACGGCCTTAATGTATTTGGCACACCGTAAGAGGAAAGATGGTCTTTATAAATGAGACTTCAAATTCGAGAAGGGGTTAAGAATTATTATTATTAATTATTCCTTTACAGGCGGTCCCCTACTTAAGAACACTCGACTTACATACAACCCCTAGTTACAAACGGGCCTCTGGATATTGATAATTTATTGTACTTTAGTCCTAGGTTACAATAATCAGCTATAACAGTTATCACAGGTGTCTGTAATGAAGCTTTATTGTTAATATTGATTCTTATGACGACCCAACATTTTTAAAACCCAATTGTCACAGAGACCAAAAAAGTTCTGGCTGGGATTACAATGATAAAATATACAGTTCCGACTTACATACAAATTCAACTTAAGAACAAACCTACAGACCCTATCTTGTATGTAACCCGGGGACTACCTGTATTTATATAGCGCACACAGATTACGCAGCGCTGCACAGAGTTTGCCAAATCAGTCCCTGTCCCCATCGGGCTCACAATCTAATCAACCTACCAGTATGTTTTGGAGGGTGGGAGGAAACCGGAGGACCTGGAGGAAACCCACCCAAACACGGAGAGAACATACAAACTCTTTGCAGATGTTGACCCTGTGACATGAACCCAGGTCCCCAGCACTGCAAGGCTGTAATGCTAACCACTAAACCACCGTGCAGTTAATTGACATTCTTTTTGTTGGTCTAAATGTGCATCAAAAATCGCTGTAAGGAAACTAGAGGTGTAGGAAAAGTGTCAGTAACAAAAGCTGTGCCCAAATTGAGAAACAAACAAAAAAAATTGTTGTGACGGTTGTAAAATTGTCGTTTTTTTTTTTGTGATCGTGTGAAACATCCAAAGGCTACACATGTTACAAACACTCTAGTCCAAGCGTTTTAGGCAACATGTTGCCCTTTGTCTCATGATGAGTAATGGGCCCTATGTATTGGCCCTCGCAGCAGAGCATTCCATGCTTTACAGAGATCCAGGATGAAGAGCGTGGGGGAGCTGGTTTTTCAATTATCTAGCAAAATAAAAAGAAACCTGACATCCCCCCCCCCAAAAAAAAAAAAAAAACAGGTGCTAAACCATTTATAAAATCCCTTTCTCATAGTTTTGTGGAGTACAATTTTTTACCAAGTACCCACAGTATCTGCAAGTCCACACATTGGGGGCGCAATCATTTTTTTTGGCTCAGGTTGTGCTCTTTTGGTGCATGATTGTAGCAGTGATTTGTACTGTGATGTCATATTGTGGCGCACGGCCTTAATGTATTTGGCGCACGTTAAATCAGCGTCAGAAATGTGAAACCCCGTTCATAAAGAGTTTAGAAGTTATTACACTTGCTTTTTCATGGAATGGGTTATTTGCCAGGAAATGCACCAAAAAGGTGCAGGAGAAGTGTCCGGATTGGAAAGCTGAGTGCAAAAAAAAAAGGAGTGCGTTTCAGAAAAGATGCTAAATTGTGGTGCTGACATATAACTATGGCGCACAAGGAGCAGCAATGACCAAACATATTATGAGTGAAATCGCAATTTTTATCCCCTCATAAACTGCACAAAGAAACATCCGTGTCTACTGACCTACTGCTGTGGTCTCAACATTTTCCTAGTATTTTCCCAAATAAATTTGGGAAAATCCTTGAGAAAATAATAAATTAAAAAAATCTACTCTTCGGTTCATGTCATTTATTCAACCACAGTATAATATAAATAACATGGAAAGATAGAAATCACTGCCCAGATCTGATAAAGACTCCAGAAAAATACCAGAAACCTCCATCACATGAGGAGAACTTACATTTGTTTGCGTGGACTCTTTGGCACAGCACTTGAAGCATCTCGGTAAGGATAGATATCCCATGTCCTCTATCTCCGGCTGGGTGTAGGAAGTTTCTGGATGTAACGCCTGTAGAGGACTGTCATTATATGGAGGGGGTGTAGGTTTTACACAGTTCTCTACAATTAAAGAAGACAATTGACTCCCTGTGATTACTTAATAAAACTACTACCTTACACAGTGTTGTAACTCACTATGCAAATATTGGAGTAGTACAGCAAGGCAGGGATGATCAGACCTGGAATGAAGACAACTGCTTGGAGCTTGGAGTTGTAGCTTAGTCAGGGTAGGAGACGGAGGGTCCCGGATATTTATATATCACCATCATGAAGAGGTAACCATGGTCATTGATACTGCAGTGAAGAAAGAAAAAACAGGCGCATCCTGGTGCACATAAACGTGGAAGAGCAAGTATAGTTATGGTGGTGTGCTCACCTTTAGTGGTTGTACATGCAGGCACAACACTGTAATCATGTGTATAGGGTGCTGCCTAGTCCTCGCCGGCAGTGGATACTCCGGATGTATGCATAGTGGATGTTCCAAGAGGAACAAGATGGACTCCGTTCACTCTTGGACATTGGTCATAGATGGAGGTCACCATGTCTAATCCATCCTCTCCGCCCAACAGAAAATACTTCATGTTGCTGCCTACAGATATATTGTCTTCTGCACCCCCAACTTTCTGTCCAGGGATATAACGAGTTGTGCACCCGTGTGACATCACATGACCAGAGATGTAATGAGACTTGCACCTGTGTGACATCACATGACCCGGGATATAATGAGCCGTGCACCTGTGTGACATCACATGATCAGGGATATAACGAGTCGTGCACCCGTGTAACATCACATGACCAGGGATATAACGAGCCGTGCACCTGTGGGACATCACATGACCAGGGACAGAGTTCTGTCCTCTTCAAGTAAACAAAAAAGCTATCTATAGAATGACAGCAAGCAGAGATGTAGAAAACCAAGGAAATTATACAGAAAGTATGTAGAAAGTTGTATAACTCTTCCTTATGCTAACAAGAATATTGAATATTTATATGAAATGGGAACATCCCTTTAAGAAAAAGATACTAGACTTTTATAAACTATATAAAAAGACTGAAATCTGACAACTGTTATGTCTTCAGTCTTTATATCTTGTATTACATCTCTATTACTAAGGTAACGAAATACGTAGAACAAACTGTTCTCAATGAAACAACATTGATGCAGAACACAGGTGACGCTTCATAAGCCGGTGTCACCACTATATCAGGGTCATGTTAGTATAGAGGCAAACTTACAGAACCAGTATGGTAACTACCAAAAATTACAGCCTCTTTACCACACCATGCCTGGGAAGTATCACTTAAATTAAATCTACCATCAAAACCCATCATGGTAAACCAGGGGCACTTACTTATTGATTCAGGCCCTGTGACTGCGGTAATCTTTAAATATTTGTTATCAATGGCCTCCTTCAAGAATGAACCTTTATAATTATGCTAATGGTAAGAAGTGCTATGGGGGGCGTTACCAGTGCCCCTTCATGTTCTTGTTTCACAGGCTGTTACACTGTGCAGGAGCACTTCCCCCTTCCACTGTGTGATATTACAGCAGGCAAAGGGTGTGGAGAAGTACCATGGGGGCCTGGGAATGGGAGATGTACTCCTGCACAGTGTAACTGCCTTTAAAGCCAGAGCACAGATCATCACTAGTGATAGCCTCCAGAGCCCCTTTGCCTCAGTAACACACTTTTAAAAGTTAGTTTGATAATGAAGGAGGCCATGGGTAACAAGTATAAGAAGATTACTGGATCTATGAGTAAGTGTCCCTGGTTTATCCTGCTTGATGATAGATTTCCTTTAAGTCAGATAGGTAAATCTCTGACATTGGCCGACATTTATTAAAGCCCCTGCGCCATTTTTTGCACAACACGACACAGATTTTTGCACAGATAGGGGCATCGCAGTGCACAGTCTGTGCGTGTGCCACATTTATTTCCATGATTCAACAGAGTGCGTTGAACACCCTATTTTTAAGGTGCACCAAAAAAAGTTGCCCTCTGCACACTACACAGGCAAACTCCACAGTTTTGATATACAGGCGTGATGATTATTGCTACTCCTGTACATCTGGGGGATTTCTAATCCACGTGTTTATTTGGCATCCATGAGTACAAGACGATGAGCAATTTATAAAAAAAATATTTCAAGGACAATGTTTGGTGGGATTTGGGTAACTGAAGAGCCCGAGCTTATTAATGACAGGTGACAATCAATGGAAACATTATGTATGTGGGGATCAGGAACAATCATGACACATATTCATTGCACAATCTTCATTATTGGACAAAGCTAAGACTTCAAGGATCAAGTTGTGAGTGAATGTAACAATAGAGCTCAATGTCAGTAGGCTGCTCTTAAGATCTTGCTGGGTGGAGCACAGTATTACTTCACATGTGTAAAATTTGTTGAAGATTCTTCTAAAATATGGAATTTTATGCTTGTGGTTAATAATTATTAATTAGGAAATATTCCCTATATTATAAAGCATTAGCACAACTATAGATCTGTTTGACCTGGCAGGAGACGTAGCAGGGAGCGGGTGCCACCCTCCCATACAAGGCACCTCCGGGATCCAGCACTTCCAGTATCACTCCCTGGATCATAAAAATGTGGAGCTATGGTGAATCATTACTATCCTACAGTCACCCTACAACCTAGTGAGCAGACGCATAATTAATATGTTGTGACGTCTGCTAAAAATTCCCTTCATTAATAACCAATCTTATTGCCAAGACAGTTATTTGCCAGATGTTGTAATAGTATCAACTAGTTTAATCGTTACAATCAGTTTTTATTGGATTGTTTGTTTTTAGTATCAGTTACGTATCATTATCAGAAATTTTTTTTACATGCAACAAAGTGACCTTACCCTATGTTTAATGTGTTCAAGGGAATATGTTGCTGTTTTACCCCAAACTTGTGGATCTGAATCCTGTCTGTTGCCACATTCTTCAGTACTGATTAGAGGCAAAACCATGACCAACAGTTTGGAACCCGAACCAATACTGGTAAGGCCCACGTTCGTTTCTTTCACTGATCATGGGTGTTATCTGTGAGAGTGAACCCAAAATTCTGGTTGAAGTCTGGGCTCGGAGACCCAAACCTGCAATGTTCGTCACGGACCCAAACATTGCAGTTCTGGTCCACTCAGTATTAGGCTATATTCACACTGCCGTTGCACGCCGTACCGTAGCATGGCGGGCAGACGGCAGCGCGGGGAGAGGAGGAGGAGGTGATAGGGATGTATGGCGCACGGCGCCGTAATACGGGAAAAGATAGGACATGTCCTATCTTTTTCCCGGGTACGGAGCGGTATGGTGCCATACTTGTGCTGCACCGCACCGCTCCAGTAGGGTGCTGTCCGCCCATTGCCGTCTATGGGGGACGCATATCGGCCGTATATACGTCGGCCGTATATATGTCCCTCTTGCGGCAGTGTGAATATAGCCTTATTCTTCAGTCTATGAAATTTGTATTCAGCTGAAGAGTCATCACTCTATTCCAGAAGCTTCTGGCACAGGGACATGTGCAGTGCACAATAGAAGCCAATGACAGGACACAAATCCATACCCTGACACGTACCCCTGTCCATTATACGAGTCTGAGAAAAATATTGATCACAGGGGCTCCCCAATGTCTCAATGTGAGTGAATACAGTGGATTTGTATTTATTGATATTTCTGCCACAGGTGAAGAAACTAGGTATCCCTTCCCCGGTACCAGTATAGTAATAATGGGGCTCACTATACAGAAATCAAATGACCAAAAAGATTTTTTTTGTATACACCTGCGCTGACTACAGAGCTCTGACCAGCAACATAGCAAATCACAGACTATTAATATAGTGCGGCCGAGCCATAATGTAGCTGAGTTGAATCATCAATATGGCAAAATAGGCAGGACAGTAGGACACAAAGGGGTAAACAGGGAGGGAACCAGTTTTATTTCCAGTGCCAGTAGGTCACTGGCAACCCAACAACCCAACAGATAGTAAATGTAGCAATATAAATGACCAGAGAATAACAAAGCAATTACACAGAATTCAATACAAGGCAGCGTAGGGCATATTGCAACACCTTATAAAGAAAACTGCACAGGATGCAGCACAGGACAATTATGAAAAGCCCGTAGGCACATAGCCGTTGGGCTAGTGACTGCAGGCAGCCCTGGGGTCATTTAAAGTTCAGTGGCTTGTCCCCTTGTAATAAAGGGTTAAGTTATTGGGCTGTGGGCTACGTGACTAGGGGTTGGGATATTCGTAGCCACACCTGGTGGGCTGGGACTTAGGTTTTATAAGGGGGATGGTGTTTCCGCTCACCCTCTTTCCTTGAAGAATTTTCCGTTGCAGAAGTGTTCCTGGAAAGAGTATGGCTTCCGATGAAGCGATCCGGCAGCGCCTGCGGGATGAAGGTTCCGCCTGGCTGGCCTCTTTGTTGGCAGAGGCTCAGGCTGGAGTGTCAGCGTCGCCTCCCGCTCCAGACGTTCGGCGATCCGGTAGGATTTTGCGGCCGCCGCAGCGCCTGTCTCCGCGTGCGACACTTTAGCGGGGCCCCCTCCTAATGCTAGGCCCCGTTCGCCCGTTCTTGCTACCGGAACAGGCCGGAGGCGCGATCCTCCCTCGGCTCCGCGAGCCGAGCTCGCGGGTAGGAGGGAGGAGTCTCCGGACTTCATCCCTCCCACACCGGTGTCGGCTGTATCTGTCGCAGGCCGGCGCCGGCCGCCTTTAGTTAGTACCGCCACCGGGAGGCAAGGGGTTAAAACCCCTGCTTCCCGCGTGGCTGCCTCGGGTCGCGTAGCAAACCGGCACTGTGACCAGCGCTAGGGTGTCCTGTACCCCCGTTCCCCTGCAGCGTTCAGCGCTAGTTGACAGGCCAGTTATGGGGGCAGCTGGCTTACATCTGCCCACCCAGACCCCAGCTTCGGCCACTAATCCCCTGCCATGCCTTACGGGTACAGATTATTCTAACCCATTTCCTTCCTCCTCCATAGGGGTTGCCGATCTTGAGGACGCCGCTTCTGATGAGGATTTGTTACAGAATGAATTGACCCCGCTTGACCCCCATACCTTGGTGGTCCCTCCCCCTCTGGTGGCTCCTATGATGGCTGGGAATCTGGGACCGGGTTACATGGTGGCCCAGGGTCCGCCGCGGGCCCCGTCCGCTACATCCAGGGCTGGTTCGGGTCGCAGTCGGCACTCCGTCTCCTCCGGTCCGAAAAAAGAAGACGTCGGCGTTCGCGAGCTAGCAGATCCTCATCCAGGTCTGAGTCCCCCCGCTCGTCTCGACGCGCCTCTTCTGATTCCTCCAGATCTCCATCGCCAAAACGCCGTCATGGGGGCAGCAGGTCTCGGCACGGCTCAACTAGCTCCCGCCGGTCACGAAGGGATGTGGCTCAGACAGCTCCAGCGGCAGCGGCAACAGGAGCACCAGGGTCGTCAGCAGTGATGCCTCCATCGTCCACTGCGGTTGGTGAGTCCGCCTGCTTGCAGGCCTGGGGTGGGTCGGGTTCTGACTCTGCTATTTTGTCGTCCATTAGATCAATTTTAGGGTCAAGTGGAGGGACGGCTCCTGTCGCCCCCCAGTTGAACGTTCAGGAGAAACCTACGGCGGAAGCCTCAACATCTACGTTCACCCCAGTAGTACCCGACTTTAGGGATACCTATTTTTGTGGAATTTCCCCCCTCGGCACTCGTCTGTCCGAGGACACTAAGGATAACATTTATCGCAATGATTACATTGACATCTGGTCCTTGGTGTCCGTGGATTCGGTGACGGTCGACAAGGAGCGCCGTTTCGAACGTGGTGTGGAGCGGAAGGCGAAGGTTGCTAAGACTTTTAATAATTGGATTCAGGCGTTTGCTGTGCTTGGTTGCGTAATCACTCAGAAAACGCCTGAAAATGCCCCCCAGCTTTTTGTTTACTTGGATATTATTTTTAGCACGTTTCGGTCCCACGGGGGTTCCGCGTGGTGGCAGTATGATGAGGAGTTTCAGAGGCGGCTGGCACAGAGGCCGGAGGTCAGGTGGGATTCCAAAGCCACTGATGTGTGGCTTCGCCTGATGACTAATACGAAGCCCTTTCAGCCGGCCGCCTCCTCCTCCTCTTTGTCTTCCACTCCGGCGGGATCCCTTGGGCCGGTGGCGGCTCGCAGGTCGGGGACATGCTGGATGTTCAATGACGGCTACTGCCGTTTCTATGGATCGTGTAAGTTCAGGCATGAGTGCTCCAACTGTGGTGGAGCCCACGCGTCCATCCGCTGTTCCCGACCGGCATCTGCGTGCCCGCGAGCTCAGGGTGTTGGTAGAACGGAGGACACTGGTTCGCATCTAAAAGATGTTGCCCTGGTTAGAAATGTACCCCAAGAGGGCGGAAGCCGCGCTACTTAGGACGGGTTTTACTTTCGGTTTCTTTATACCATTCTCCCCTAGCAACTTCCCTGTTTTTGCAAAAAATCTTAAGTCCGCTTTTGAGTTTCCGGAAGTTATACGTACAAAGATTGCCAAGGAAGTTGAGTTGGGGAGAATGGCTGGCCCTTATTCTTTGTTGCCCTTCCATAATTTGCGGGTTTCTCCCCTTGGGGTGGTACCCAAAAAGGAGCCGGGAAAATTCAGACTTATCCATCATCTATCGCACCCTCAAGGGGCCTCGGTAAATGATGGTATTGGGAAAGATTTGGCATCGGTATCATATGTATCGATTGATAGGGCTATTGACCTGGTCCGCGCGGCAGGGCAGGGGGCTTTATTGGCGAAGTCTGACATAGAATCTGCTTTCAGGCTGCTGCCGGTTCATTCCGATTGTTTTCATTTATTGGGTTGCCAGCTGGACGAGAAATTTTATTACGATATGTGCCTCCCTATGGGTTGCTCTATCCTTTGTTATTATTTCGAGGTTTTTAGCACCTTCCTGGAATGGGTGGTAAAACACGAAACTTCCTCCACGCTGGTAACTCATTATTTGGACGATTTTCTTTTTGTTGGGCCCCGTGGCTCTGGCCATTGCGCTTACCTGCTGGCTTCTTTTCGTTACCTGGCGCAGCTTTTTGGGGTGCCCCTGTCTGCAGAAAAAACTGAAGGACCTTGTACGGTTTTATCCTTTTTAGGGATTGAGATTGACTCTGTCGCTATGGAGTTTCAACTGCTGTCGGATAAGTTAGCTAAGTTGCGCGCAGCATTGCAGATATGCTTGGCGAGCCAAAAGGTGTCGTTGCAGCAGGTCCAGTCGCTGCTGGGGCTGCTGGTGTTTGCTTCTCGCGTTATGCCCATGGGACGGGTTTTCTCCCGCCGCCTCTCGTTGTCTACTGCGGGGGCTCGGGCCCCTCATCATCGTATACGCATGACAAAAGGGATGAAGTCCGATTTGCGGGTATGGGAGGTTTTTCTAGCCGATTACAACGAGCGGACTTGCTGGTGTGAGGCGGAGGTTGTTAGCCCAGATCTTCAGCTGTACTCAGATGCTTCAGGAGGGGTGGGTTTCGGGGTGTTGCTGGGTTCGGCATGGTGTGCGGAGCAGTGGCCCACGCATTGGAAAGACCGGGGGTGGTGTCCTAATCTAACTTTGTTGGAATTTTTCCCTCTAGTGGTGGCGGTGGAGTTGTGGGGCAACCTGCTGGTGAATAAGTCGGTGGTCTTTTGGACTGATAATATGAGCGTTGTTCATGTAGTGAACAGCCTGTCATCCTCTTCCCTCCCAGTGTTGTGCTTGTTGCGTCGTTTTGTGTTGCGGTGTTTACAGTACAATATCTCCTTTAAGGCGCGGCACGTTCCAGGGGTTGATAATAGGGTAGCTGACGCTCTCTCACGCTTTCGTTGGCAGGTGTTCTGGTCGCTTTGCCCTTCGGCGGATGCGGAGGGGACCCTGTGCCCAGGTTCCCTATGGTCAACCCCTGAAGCCAGCTTCTGCCGTTGATCCAGTCTTCTCTGGCCCCATCTACGTGGTCCGCACATGGTAAAGCATGGCGGGAGTGGTGCGAGGTAGCGGGGTCGGGGTTTGAGGTTGGCGCAGATTCCCGGCTAGAAGTTACCTTGCGTTACCTAGAAAAATTGAGGTCCCAGGGTTTGTCTGGGTTGGGGGCGCAGCTATCAGGTATCGCTTTTTTCTTTAGATTGCACGGTTGGGCGGACGTGACGCGTAGCTTCTTTATTCGGCAGGTTATTAAGGGGTGGAAAAAGGAGGCGGTGCGTCGGGAATCATGTCGACCTGTCTCTTTTTCGGTTTTGTTGCGTTTGTTGCCTGCGTTGGAATGCGTATGTCGGGATCATTTCGAGACACAGTTATTCCACGCGGCTTTTGTTATCGCTTTCTTCGGGGCCCTTAGGGTTTCCGAGTTGGTTCCTCCAAGTGCGTCCAGGCCGGGGGGGGGGCTCCTGTACGAGGACGTTTCAGTCTCCACTGCGGGTTTACGGTTTCGTATACGGCGATCAAAAACCGACGTTTTTGGTCGTGGTTGTTGGGTGGCCTTGCGTCCTATGGGTGGTTTGGCTTGCCCGGTGGCGGCAGTACAGAGGTTCTTGGGTGTAAGGGTGGGTGGATCTCAATTTCTAACGCATGCGGATTGTTCCCCACTCACGCGTTTCCAATTCTCTGTGGTGTTTAAGAAGGCGCTTGTGTCTGCTGGTCTTCCACCGGGTGAGTTCGGCACGCACTCGTTTCGGATTGGCGCTGCGACTACTGCTAGCGAATTGGGCTTATCAGATGCTGAAGTCCAGAGGATAGGGCGGTGGCGCTCTGATTGTTTTGCTGGATATATTCGCCCTGACTTACTTATTAATTGATTTCTTCCTTCTTTTTAGATTCCCGCCCTATTGTATGGATTCCGGGTCATTCCTTTATTTTCAGGGCTGAGCAGAGGGCATTGCTGCGGCCAGGTGGACGATCCCTCGGCTTCTACGACGCAGACGTCCATTGGAGGGGAATCAAGGGTCTCCGTTGGCTGCAGGCGTTACCAGAATTAGTCGATATTAGTCGTTACTCTGGAGCCCCTTCCATACTGGTTCTGCACTTGGGGGGCAATGATCTTTGCTCTGTTCGTCTGGGGGAATTGATCTCTTTGATACAGTCAGATTTAGAGAGGTTTTCTTCATTCTTTTCTAAATTTGTTTTAGTTTGGTCCGAGATCATTCCCAGGGCTAGATGGGAAGGTGAGAGAGACGCAGCGGGTGTGGAGAGGAGTAGAAGGTTGTTAAATACTAAGGTTTCCCGTTTTGTAAGAGAGAGAGGCGGAGTGGTTGTAAGACACAGCGAGTTGGAGGTACAATCGGGGCCTGTTGCTGCCCGACGGGGTACATTTAACTGATATAGGGCTGGATATCTTCCTGTCTGGATTGCAGGACGGTATTGAAAGGGCATTGTCCCTGATGTGTGGGGGTCGGAGGGACATGTAGGTGAACATGTCCTCCTCCGTGGCGGTGTGTGGTTGGGGTGAGGACCTACATGCCCTCCATCTTTACAATTTGTTGATTGCCCAACTTACATCTGGTGTAGAGGACAGGCATAGGATGATAGGTGGCATTCACTGTACTTAACAACATGAGGGCTGACATTGGATGAGATAACCCTGATCCTGGGCATTTATTCCCTTAAATTAAGTTGAACGAGGTAGGTAAGAGTTTAGAAACAGGGAAGGAGTTTTATGGTACAATTTCAAAAATACCGTACATTAAAGAATAAATTAAGTTATGGCAATAAAACCACAAAGAAAAAAAATTGAACACCCTCTTAAAGGGGCTTACACATCTACAAGCAACAGAGAATGCAATAGCATTATATAATATATTGCACCCCCTAGTGGTAGAAATATTCAGTGCTCCTACTGTTTAAAATTTTTTATTAATTATTGGGTGCTGAGTGTTATTACTACAGTGCACCAGGTATGTTCTATAATAGGATGGAAATAGCCTTAATGAATAGAGGTAGGTATGCAGCTTCCTATGGCCAAGGCCACTATGGGTAGTGATTGCAGCACTGAACCTACCACTATCCCACTATGACACTTACAGCAGCAGCATTGTTAAGGGGATTCATATACATCACATTTACATGTTGCAATCTGCAAGGTAAAGTGACTTGTGCCCTGGGTTATATAATCTACCAGCAATAAGGTAAGAAATAGCAAACACCACCCACACTCAGATGTCCAGACTTGTATGTAGAACGTGCTGCAGTATTTTCCTGCGTATGTGCAATGTATATGCAGAGTATATTCGCACAAGCAAACTCTTATCATGTTTTGTTCCTTTTTTGCTGTAGTTTTGAAACTAGTTTTCTTCTTTAGTTCCGATTCGTCATTAGTTTTGACCAGGAAGAGCTGTATACAGTTTAAGGTATTGGCCCTGGAGATCTGGGTAACCATATCTTTGTGTGTGTTGCTAGTAGCAGCATATTGCAGATGGACTTGCTGCATTGGTGTGCACTTCTATGTGATCTCTTTGATGAACACAGCACATCCCCTCCCCTCTGAGTAACTACTGTTGTTGTCAAACAGAATCTTGCTGCAGCAGTGACACAGAGCAGAGGGGATAGGCTGTGCTGTGCCACTACTTATCGGTATAGCATTTCATGATCCACATCTAAGGCTGCATTCATATGCTGCGTTTGCATTGCATTCAGAAAAGCTATGCAAATACAAGTGGGCGGGGCTCTATCTCATATGTGTTTCCATTTCAATCGGTTGGTAGCACCCAGTGTTTTGCATTCTATATGCAAAGGCAGGCTGGTAGTTGCAAATAGCTCCCTCTCCAGGTCAGGAGCTGTCATGAACCCTCTAGGAAGGTTCTGGAAGCTGGATATTATGTAATTGATGCTGTAGATACTGCCTGGAAAGGCAACAGTTAACTGGTGTATGTAATCATCCAATGACCTGTCTGTGATGTCGGCTGGAATGTGATTGGAGAGGTGCTACCACCTGACCAGGAGGAGGATAAAAACCCCTGCTGGGTCGAGGCACATGGTTCTAAGGTTTGCCCCAGTAAGGAGAGTGAGGAGCACACCTTAGCTTTTCTATCCCAGGAACTACTAGTGCCTCAGGGCTACTGCCTGACACACAGGGCAAGTTTGGAGACTTAAGCCCAGAACAGCAGCTTCCACTACTTGGACAGAGTTCTCCCTGAACCGACCCAGCCTGCATCTAATATCAGGCTGAGTGCACCTTTCCTGTGGACCAACTGTCCATGAGCATCCCAGCATCCAATAATCTGCTGTGTTAACCATTTCTGGCCGTTGCCTGCTGTTAAATAAAGACCCGTGAGATAACTTTCACAACATTTTCTCCATCTGATCCCTGGATACGGCTGTCTACCACCACGGGCTTCCCCATTCTTCACCCAGGGACTCATCTTACAGACACCTTAGGGGTTGCCCCAGGGAGAAACCAGTACCACAGCCTCTCCCTCCATATTTCTTGCACACACCACCTGCTGGGGACCTGCCAGGCTGTAGGACAGCCCTCCGGTCCCCATACCAAGCACCGTGACAACAGCGTACCCTAGGCCACAACCGCCAGCCACTGTCTCCGGCTGTCTCGAGGCCCACAAGAAAAGGCTAGGCTCCGGTTGGGGATGTAGCATATACATGCAAAACACCGGGTTCTTGTTACCTATTGTTTCTAAACGCAATGCAAACGCAACATGTGAATGCAGCCTAAGTCTGACTTTAAAAGCGGCACTCGGAACCTGCATGCATAAATGCATGATAACATGAGTGTTACTGGAGGGGTTCTATAGTATTTCAGTCATAGTATTTCAGAACATATCCCTAGTCTGGGTCACTCCTCCAGGTTTTTGATGGATTTTTTTTAGGTGCTGAAAATATTTGGTAAAAATATGATATCTACTGTATCAAAAATCAAAAGAATTTGAAAACACCAAGTTGAGATGCCTCCTAATGATGAAACTACACGTCATTGATGGTGGGAAATTTGGTGATGGTGGCCACACAAGACACCACTACAGTCAACCAATTCAATTGGTCATTGAAAATCTACCATCAAAACCCATCATGTTAAACAAGGGTCACTTACTGATAGATCCAGGCACCGTGACTGTGGTAATCCTCTTATATTTGTTATCCATGGCCTCCTGCCTTCTAAAATCAACCTCTAAAATTATGCTAATGATCCTGAGGGTCGACCCTAGCTCCTCTGTGCTCTGGCTTAACATGCTTTCTCCCTTCCCGCTGTTCCCTCAGCACTGAGAATACAGCAGGAAGTGCTCACTGCATAAGTGCTAATGGAGCCGGGGGAGGTTGAGACAGTGTAACAGTCTGTAAAGCTAGATTACAGAGAGGCTAGGGTAGCCCTTTAGGCTCGCTAGCATAATTCGAATCAATCAGCTTGATGTTATAGGAAACCGTACGGCCATTAAAGGGATAGTGCCAGCTCCCACCTCATCCCAGCCTAGTTTATGGCAATTCATAAATTTTCCAGACAAACCCTTTACTGTTTTCTAATGATTTGTAATCTTACAGAAAATGCCTTTTGTATATTATGCAAATGAGATTCTCATGTGAACCGTGACCATGACTTCTGGTACACTGTCCAGACCCACCTTTTATCCAATTATTAGCATTTTATATAGAAAAAAGTGTAGAATGAAGAATACAGGAGCAGCAGCAGGTTTAGCCCTGTTGCACAGAGAAACTATTTTACAAGAAGAAGAAAAAAAAAGCACTAGAAAACAGAAAAAAAATAAATTCTCAATAAGTTTGATATGTTACATCACCCTCTTCCCATTGGAAAAAAAAAAGTTGGATTCAAAATGGCCGCCATGGTCAACACCCATCTTGAAAAGATTCCCCCCTCCCATATATAACGTGATATCATTAACCATTCCCACTTTATTTAGGCATATCCATATAAATGGACCACTCTGTAGAGTAGCCAACACAACGCTGTCGCTTGCCTTGCCTTTAAAAATAACCAATCCTTAGACAGAGATTTGCATGGAGCGCGTTATTTATTGAAGTCGGCCACATCTCGTCCACCCACCGCTCTTCACCAGAAACGATCTACTGAGAGACACAACAGCCTCCAGGTTCATATTTAGATAAAACATATTCGAAGGCAAAATTTCTCATCTGAAAATCCAGCTCCCTTTTTCTTTGTTCTCCATCTTATAAGAAAACAATGGTATCTCCTATAACCAAATCGATCAGTCGTGATCAGTTCAGTCTGTACAATATTAAATAGGTGTCCATTATGTACACAATGGCGTGTAACGTGGCTCATCAGAGGTAGGCGCCATTATCGTATCCTGTCTTCTCGCTCACTGTTGGGATCTCTGTAGCGTTGTTTTGTGGGCTGCTGTCCGGTAGATGTTTGTAACGTTCTCCTCGGTGCTGGGCCAGCGCTGGGCCCCAGTTCTCAGTAGGTCTACAGACCTTGAAAGAGATAGAAAGTGAAAGATATGTGAAATAATTAAGACTGTGACCGATTTTAGACATAGAAAAAGATTTCCACAGTAAAGATAGAAGTGGGCTGCCATAACGGCGCCGGATGTTGCCTATCAGTACCGTACTTTGATTTTATCAACACAGGGGGAGATCTTTCAGGTTGCCTAAGAGTAACAATTTACTATGGGTCTGCATTTTCGTTGGGTTTCCCGATGATTTCTGTTTTGCGCCGCATTTAACTGGGGTTTTTGGCGCACGCGATCGGATTTTGGCAAAATTGGATTTAAGATTCTAATTGTGTTGCAAGACACGCACTTACGAGCACCAGGAAGAAGAAGGTGACTCCGGCGGACCCTGAGCAGGGAAGCGACAGATGCAGGATCTCGGGCGCACGATCTACGTGAATCGCGCCGGACTTTATCTTCGTCGGACCGTCTGGATCGGGGATCACGACATGACCAGGTAAGTAAATGTGCCCCAATATGCTTAGTTGCCCATGCCAACAAATTATAGCTCCCCTATAAAATATTCATGAGCACTGGTAAAATGAAAGCTGAGCTGTGATTGGCTACCATGGACAACTAAGCACATTCTTACTCTTAGGAAGCTTGATAAATCTCCCCCATTAAGTTAATTTTACCTTCTTTGCTTACATGTTAGAAGTCTATACCAGATCCAGTACATTGCCAGTTGTAGTAGTGTAGTGGTTTACTCATAAATAACCAAAACAACCCTCAAGTGTGGGTAGAGCAGGAAGTAAAAGACTCCTTGCTCTGCCATTCCATACAAATGATGTATTAATGGGAATCTGCCACCAGGATCAAGGACAAGCAAACCGAGCACACTCATCCCTCTGGCAGGATCCGCTCATATTTTAGCTTCTTATGCCCTTGGTTTTTTTTAACCCCTAAACGACCAGGCCCTTTTCCGTTTTTGAGTTTTCATTTTTTACTCGTCACCTTCAAAAATTTATAACTTTTTTATTTTCCGGTGTAAAGAGCTGTGTGAGGGGAAAAAACAAATGTGCGTCCATTTTCTTGGGATTGGATTTTAGCGCTTTCACTGAGCGCCACAAATGACATGTCTGCTTTATTCTTTGGGTCGGTATACCAAAATTTCTTAATTTCTCCATCTTCTGGATGGTATACGGAGCTATGTCTATTGTCATTTTGTACAAGATGAGATGACGTTTTCAATACTACCATTTTAGGGACTTAAAAATAAAGATGTAGCACCTTTCAAACACAGATTAAGAGCTGCACATAAAAACGGTCCTGAATGGATCCACCAAATATCCAAAATGCAAATTTTAGGGACTGACCGGTCTTTTGATGATGTTTTATAAAATCTTTTAGTGGTATTTTTGACTTTGGGCGCCATTTTCCTTTACGGGTTAAACCGGGAATAACCGTTATTATATTTTGATAAATGGGACATTTTGGAATGTGGTGATAACTAACTTGTTTATGATTTTTACTGTGTATTTATATTTATATTAGTTCTAGAGAATTTTAATTTTTAGAGGTTTTTTATTTATTTTTTTTACTTTTTTTTTTACATTTTTTACTATTTTTCTTCAACCCTTGGTTGTCTAATTGATTTTACCATATACTGTCATACTTCAGATGCTATACAGCCTCCGGTCTTACAAAGACCCAAAGCTGTCATAGCAACAGATCATCCCTCCCCGCTGACTTCACATTGAGTGATGATCGAAGCCAAGATGGTGGCACCAGCTTTTTCTGCCAGCGGCAATTGCAGGGTAACACCCGCAATCTGTGCTAGAACTAATCGGGGGTGTTTAGTAGTTAAAAAATTATGCAAATGAGCCTAAGCGGCTCCAGGCTCCATAGCTGTTAATTAAGCCTTTTTTTGTAAAAACAAGGGCATAAGAAGCTAAAAGAAGAACTGATCCTGCAAGAGTGGGCACACACCAGTATGTCAGTGCGTGGTTTACAGTCCTAGATCCTGGCGGTATCGTTAAGGTATGGTCCTTCAACCTTAATTTTTCTTGGGGTCCCAAAAATACCAAATCCTCAGCTGATTAGTTTTGGGAAATTTCTGTAATGGATTGACGCCTACTGTGGTAAGTGTGAGTTTCCATACTGGGGTAAGTATGAGTTTCCACTCTGCAGCACCTACAGCCCGGTGCAGATACTTTTATGCAATCACAACTGCTGATACACAACATAAAATTTTTCTTAAAAATTATTCTTTTTTACTTTACTCTCTTGCATAAAATCATTGACAATATAATAAAATAATTTAGAACATGACACAAAATAAGAAAACAATGTTTAAATAACTGATTTACTTACTTGTAAAAAGTTCCCTTTTGCTCGCCAGATTTTTATTACAGCTACAATTGGAATCCATATAAGACCGAATATGATGATACACCAGCCCAGCGCTGTCCCCCATGTGGGATACTTGATGTGACCATATGTTGGGGGTTCAAATGTAATCAATGACCACAGGAGGATAGCCTGCAAAAGACAAGAGCATTCAGTATTCTACATGTATCACTCAATGGGGGAGATGTATTGATGTGTTGGTCTTTAGACCCAGGGCCGATTCTAGCCTTTTTGCTGCCTGAGGCGAAAATTCAAATAGCGCCCCCCCCCCCCAACGCTGTATACACAGGCCTATTTAAATGTTTATTTCCACACTCTTTGTATATAGACAATCACTCACACAAATACCCATATGTATCAATTGTTTACCTCCTGAGATCAGTATTTTAAATAAAATTTTTGAACAAATAGTTATAACACAAAAATGACTTAATAAATAACATTCGCCATATGTCTGCTTTGCGTTGGCAACATTTTTAAAAATTCTTTTGTATCTTTAGGATGGTAGAAGTTTAGTAGATATTTTTTTTTAAATTTCCAAATTCATTTTATTAAGGGCAATTTCAAGTGATTTCAATGGACCTAAACAACAGATACAAACACATAAATTACACCATTTAAGAAACTACACCTTCAATTATTCAAAATGTCTTTAAGGAGCTTTATTAACCCTTTAGGTTTTCTTCAAAGTAAATAAAAATGTAGAGGAGGGCACAGATGGGAGAGGTATGCAGCTGGGCAGTGAAGGGGTTAATTGTGTGTGGTGTGCAGGTGATTTATGGTGTGGAGGGTCTGTGAAGGAAAATGAGGAGATAGGATACTGATAAGGTGAGCTCCGCCAGGGAATGCTTCTTTCTTCTGGGATTTGTCTGTCTGTACTAAATGACCAGTCACAGCAATCGCTGCATATTGTCAGAGTGACAGAAGTCATGACGTTCCACAATGTCATGGTGTCTTTATGCACTGCTGCCCATAACGTCGGGGTACGTCATGGTGGCTTGAGGGGTTAATTGTCTGCTAGCTAAAAGGATCCTAACTAAATAGTGTATGACCTGTGCAGGGGGGAGCAGAGAGCAGCCAGCAGGAACTTCTGCTGGGTTATAGATCAGGTCACGAGCTGCCTCCTAAATCATCCAGGCTGCCATTCTGCCGCCTCTGATGTTCGCCGCCTGAAACAAGATTTTCATCCTGCCTCATGGCAGATGCGGCCCTGTTTAGACCAGTACATGTTAATCAATGGGAGGAAAATGGATTAATCTTTTAATGCCAGAAAATGGAAATAATTTGCACCTGAAATGCCCTGCGCCACATTTACTGAAGGTTTTAGACCATTTTAGGCTGTTTTCAAACTCGTCTGGAAAAGGGGCGCGTCCTCAGTAAAAGGGGGAGTGGTCTTGCTAGAAAATAATCCGTGCGCCAAAAAATTGAGTCTGTGTGTCAGAAAATTGAATATTGTGGTGCAGCAAACTGGAGGAGGTGCAAAGTACAACTCACCAGTCTTATACTGCACCAGATAATTCATCCAGAATCAGACACATGGATTAATATTGTTCAGCAGAGATCTGTCTGGTTCTACTCTGCACTAGTCTAAACTCCAACACATTAATACATCTTCCCAATGACACTTAATTTTTCATTAATGAATGCACACAGCAGGGTTTGTAAAATTGAAATGAAACAAAAGTTAAATGACTTGGTTACTCTTATACATAGGTTGTGCCCTTACTGCCTTAATAATAATACCTGGATGTTCATCAAGTGATTCGGCAAACCTGATACTTGCATTTGTGCTGTCTGCAGACTCTCTATGATTCTGTGTTTACATGTGTGAGCTCTGATAAATAGGAGGAGCTACAGCAAGAGAGTATGACTCATCCTGCTCCCTTCCCTTTCCCTATTGTAGTCTCTGTCAGTGTGGATAGAAAAGTGAATAGAGAGACACAGTGGGAGACACCATGAGGACGGCTATGTATATATGCAGAGGACAGCATACTGAAGCTCTCAAATTAGGCAAAGACAGAGCTACATATACATGCAGTCTAACGGAAGAGATTTATTGAAAAGTGGCCAACACCTTTAATTTTTACAGGTGTGGTTAATACGCTGCTTCCCCCTGAGCTACAGTTGATAATCTGGTGACATATAGGTAGTCGATGGGTCTTTGGACAATACGGCTCAGACACAGTTGATACCTTACTTTATAGGTGCGCTGATTTCACATGATATTTGCAATTGAAAGCACTGATGAGATGTTATATGTTTGCTATCTACTGTATGATGAATGTTCATGATTGGAATGTAGTGATGTATTTTTCTCTGTTGCCCCTAGGTGTCACTATTGCCTGCACAGGTAACAGGCAGTAGGGGCTAAGGCGACTGGCACAAAATAGTCCCATGCACTGACTAGAGCCATCTCTGAGGTTAAAGGACATCTACCACCAGGATGAAGGACTGTAAACCAAGCACACTGACATACTGGTATATTTCCCCTCTGGCATGATCCGCTGTTCTTTTAGCTTCTTAAGCCCTTGATTTTTTAAAAAAAAATATTTTAAAAACTATGCAAATGAACCTGAGGGGCTCAAGGCTCCATTGACATCTATTGAGCGTGGAGCCCTGCAAGCTAATTTGCATAATTTTAAAACCTTTTATTTCATAAAAACAATGGCTTAAAAGCTAAAAGAGTGGATCCTGACGGAGAGGGCACACACCAGCATGTCAGTGTGCTTGGTTTACAGTCCTTCATCCTGGTGGTAGATTTCCTTTAAGGTTGGTTGTATGGAGATGGTTCAGGCGAGGAGAAAATGGTGGTGGGAAAAGCGGGTTGGAAACTGCTTCATTAGGCACCTGCCTACAAACATGCTCCGCCCATAGAAATAGACCAGGGTCAGATCGGGCAAAGTGCAGTGGATGCGAGTATCTTGCATCATAGAGAAATATGATGTAAGGACTCCCTGTCTGCCAGTACATACTGTAACTACTGTGTATTTCTGTATGATGCAAGGACTCCTGCCAATGATCTGCTCTCGGTCCATGAGATCTGGGCATAGGCTGCTAATAACACCGGTCTGTGACTGCCCCCCAAAACTCATAGCTTTATGTCAGTCTTAAATGGTTAGCTTTCTCCTATGAACATTTCTGGATCTATATACAGGAAGTTATTGAAAAGTGAAGTTTTATGAGTATTTTTTTCTTTCCCTAGGTAGATAGGGGGAGGATGTGGTAAGTGTTAGGCTATGCTTACATCTGCACTCAGATTCTCCTTTAGAGACCCTAGAGGTCATATCATAAAGTGATGGGTTATACTAGTGATAAGATATACTGTACATCCAGTCCTGTGATATACTGTGTTATTACTCATATCATATTCACAGATATAGAATAGCTATATATTTTATTACAAGAAACCTCTGGACAGAATCCCTACTCACCAATAACAAGGCTGGAGAAATAAAGATCCAGCAAGCCCTCCACCACAGCCAGAACCTCCAGTGCTTCTTCCCAATCATCATCTCTATATCCTCAATGAACCGATTTGCACCTAAAGTAGAAGAGAATATTTTATATTCAGCAAAATATTTAATACAAGCGGTCCCCTACTTAAGAACACTCGACTTACATTCGACCCCTAGTTACAAACGGACCTCTGGATATTGGTAATTTATTGTACTTTAGTCCTAGGCTACAATAAACAGCTGTAACAGTTATCACAGGAGTCTGTAATGAAGCTTCAGTGTTAATATTGATTCTTATGACAACCCAACATTTTTAAAATCCAATTGTCAAAGAGACCAAAAAAGTTCTGGCTGGGATTACAATGATAAAATATACAGTTCCGACTTACATACAAATTCAACTTAAGAACAAGCCTATATACTGCCTGTATATTAATCAAAATGCACACGAATACATACAGAGCGATAGATAGATATCTCTGTACTGTGACATCACTGTGTATTATCCCTGTACCGTGACATCACTGTGTGTATTATCTCTGTACTGTGACATCACTGTGTATACTATCTCTGTACTGTGATATCACTGTGTGTATTATTCCTGTACTGTGACACCAACGTGTATTATCCCTGTACTGTGACATCACTGTGTGTATTATCCCTGTACTGTGACATCACTGTGTATTATCCCTGTACTGTGACATCACTGTGTATACTATCTCTGTACTGTGACATCATTGTGTGCATTATCCCTGTACTGTGACATCACTGTGTATTATCACTGTGCTGTGACATCACTGTGTGTATTATCTCTGTACTGTGACATCACTGTGTGTATTATCCATGTACTATGACATCACTGTGTGTATTATCCCTGTACTGTGACATCACTGTGTGTATTATCCCTGTACTGTGACACCACTGTGTGTATTACCCCTGTACTGTGACATCACTGTATGTATTATCCCTGTACTGTGACATCACTGCATGTATTATCCCTGTACTGTGACATCACTGTGTGTATTATCCCTGTACTGTGACATCACTGTGTGTATTATCCCTGTACTGTGACTGTCACTGTGTGTATTATCCATGTACTGTGACTGTCACTGTGTGTATTATCCCTGTACTGTGACATCACTGTGTGTATTATCCCTGTACTGTGACATCACTGTATGTATTATCCCTGTACTGTGACTGTCACTGTGTGTATTATCCCTGTACTGTGACATCACTGTGTGTATTATCCCTGTACTGTGACACCACTGTGTGTATTACCCCTGTACTGTGACATCACTGTATGTATTATCCCTGTACTGTGACATCACTGCATGTATTATCCCTGTACTGTGACATCACTGTGTATTATCCCTGTACTGTGACATCACTGTGTGTATTATCCCTGTACTGTGACACCACTGTGTGTATTATCCCTGTACTGTGACACCACTGTGTGTATTATCCCTGTACTGTGACATCACTGTGTGTATTATCCCTGTACTGTGACTGTCACTGTGTGTATTATCCCTGTACTGTGACTGTCACTGTGTGTATTATCCCTGTACTGTGACATCACTGTGTGTATTATCCCTGTACTGTGACATCACTGTATGTATTATCCCTGTACTGTGACTGTCACTGTGTGTATTATCCCTGTACTGTGACTGTCACTGTGTGTATTATCCCTGTACTGTGACATCACTGTGTGTATTATCCCTGTACTGTGACATCACTGTGTGTATTATCTCTGTACTGTGACATCACTGTGTGCATTATCCCTGTACTGTGACATTACTGTGTGTATTATCTCTGTACTGTGACATCGCTGTGTGTATTATCCCTGTACTGTGACATCACTGTGTGTATTATCCCTGTACTGTGACATCACTGTATGTATTATCCCTGTACTGTGACTGTCACTGTGTATATTACACTGGTTACAGAAAGTATTCAGACCCCTTTAAATTTTTCACCCTTTGTTTCATTGCAGCCAATTGGTAAGATCAAAAGAGTTTGTTATTTTGCTCATTAATGTACACTCTGCACCTCTTTACAGAAAAAAACAGAAATGTAGATCATTTTGCTAATTTCTTAACTAGAATTAACATAAAAAATTTTAATCTTCGTCTCAGCAGATCAGAGAATCTTTTTTCTCATAGTCCTGGAGTCCTTCATGTGTTTTCATCTGTTCTCCCTACTGCAGCTCTGGAGCTCAGCCACAGTGATCTTGGGGATGATCTTCTTTACCTCTCTCACCAAGGTTCTTCTCCCATGATTAGTTTGGCTGGGTGATTCGAGGAAGAGTTGTGGTTGCACCAAACTTCTTCCATTTAAAGGAAACCTACCATTTCAAATGGTAGGTTTAAGCTGTAAACACCGAGCACCAGCTCAGGGTGAGCTGGTGCCGGTGCTTAGTTTCGTTAGTGTTAAAACCGCGGTATCGCGGTTTTAACACTTTTTAAACTTTATAGCATAAACTGCTTCGGCGCTGCATGCGCACGATCGTGCGCGCGCCTACATAGGAAATGCCGCAGGCGTTGCGCGCACGGTCGCGCGCAGCGCTGAAGCGGCTTCTGCCTATAAAGTTTAAAAAGTGTTAAAACCGCGATACCGCGGTTTTAACACTAACGAAACTAAGCACTGGCACCAGCTCACCCTGAGCTGGTGCTCTGTGTTTACAGATTAAACCTACCATTTGAAATGGTAGGTTTCCTTTAAGGGTTATGGAGGCCACTGTGCTATAAGTGCTGAAGAAATTATTTTGTAACCTCAGCGTGTGTCCCTTGCCACAATTCTGTCTCCGAGCTCCTTGGGCAGTTCCTCAAGCCTCATGAATCTCCTGTGCTCTGACATGCACTATGAGGCCTTTCCTAATCAAGTCCAATCAGTTTAATTAAACACAGCTGGATATCAATTAAGGAGTAGAACCATCTCAAGGAGGATCAGAAAGAAATGGATAATATGTGAGTTAAATATGAGTGTCAGTGCAAAGAGTCTGAATACTTATGGCCATGTGATCAGCAAAAATATCTACATTTCAGGTTTTTTCTGTCAAGATGGGGGCAGAGTGTCGCAATAAATGAGCAGAATGAGCAATAAAAATTACTTTTTTAATCTAACCGATTGTCTACAATGGAACAAATAGTGAAAAATTGAAAGGGGTCTGAATACTTTCTATACCCACTGTATATCTGTACTGTAGCATAACTGTGTGCATTGTGAGATGGATAAATTACACAAAGAAATAAAAATAGTAATCATTGAGCTTGTGAGCCTGTGTGGCCAGCAGGTGGCGACATGCAGCTGTTATTCTTTTCTTCCTTCTCCCTAAATTTACAGTTTTGACAGTTTCCCCTTTAAGTTTCTGTCTTGCCTAGAATATTCTGTTTGGTTGTAAAGGATGTAAAAACTGATGAGAAAAAAACATCAAACTATCTTTTTATTGAGGTCAGTGGTTTTAACTTATGTCAAAAATGAAAGAAAAAGAAATGTCCGTTCTGTACTTTCTAGGGGACTGGGAAGCAGAATGTGCTGCATTTTTCTGTATCCTAAAGCACGGGTGCAGACAGTACAGCCTGTACTGATGGCAATGTGAGGCGGTAGTCTTGGTCCCACCGAAACCAATTTGGCAGATAAGTGTCAAAAATCCCATTTATGTAGAGTTTGATTGGACAATTTTTAACCCTTGCACAGGCCCTTTTCCGTTTTTGCCTTTTGTGCCATATTTTAATGGGCTTGAATTTTACAGATTTCATCGTGCGGCCGTGAGGACTTCCATTTCTGGATCAGTGCAATCACACATGGCAAATATTTACATTTTTTATTATGTTCTGATACCTAAAAATTATAACCTAAAACATAACAACCTCTCGAAAGTTTCCTTTTATATTTATACTTATATATAAACTTGGGAAAAGTGTCAAGTCGTAGCTATTGGATATTAAAATGCTCCGGAGTTCACTAGGTAGGGGAGTGGGCATTTTGGGATTGTGCAGATTTCTAACATTTTCATGATTTGTTTGTTTGTGTTCTTAGGAAAAGGGATGGCTTGAAGTTTTTATTTTGTTACGATTTAAAAATAAATTGGTACCTTTCTTTTTTTTTGAACCCAATGGGTTCTGATTGCTTATACTTTGTACTGCAATACAACTGTATAGCAGTACAATGCCAATATAGTGGATATGTATTATACCCTGCCTCTGGTAGGCTCTGATTCTGATTATTCAGGCTGCCATAGAAACAGATCACCTCTGAAAGGCTCCCGAATGTCATAGAAACAGATCACCTCAAAGAGGCTCCCAGCTGTCATAGAAATAGATCCCCTCAGAGAGGCTCCCGGCTGTCATAGAAACAGATCCCCTCGGAGAGGCTCCTGGCTGTCATAGAAACAGATCACCTCAGAGAGACTCCCGGCTGTCATAGAAACAGATCCCCTTGGGGAGAGGCTCCCAGCTGTCATAGAAACAGATCCCCTCAGAGATACTCCCGGATGTCATAGAAACAGATCACCTCAGAGAGACTCCCGGCTGTCATAGAAACAGATCCCCTCGAAGAGGCTCCCAGCTGTCATAGAAACCGATCACCTCGGAGAGGCTCCCGGCTGTCATAGAAATAGATCCCCTCAGAGAGGCTCCCGGCTGTCATAGAAACAGATCACCTCAGAGAGACTCCCGGCTGTCATAAAAACAGATCCCCTTGGGGAGAGGCTCCCAGCTGTCATAGAAACAGATCCCCTCAGAGAGGCTCCCGGCTGTCATAGAAACAGATCACCTCAGAGAGACTCCCGGCTGTCATAGAAACAGATCACCTTGAAGAGGCTCCCGGCTGTCATAGAAACCGATCACCTCTGAGAGGCTCCCGGATGTCATAGAAACAGATCACCTCAGAGAGACTCCCAGCTGTCATAGAAACCGATCACCTCGGAGAGGCTCCCGGCTGTCATAGAAACAGATCACCTCGGAGAGGCTCCCAGCTGGCATAGAAACAGATCACCTCGGAGAGGCTCCCGGCTGTCATAGAAACCAATCACCTCAGAGAGGCTTCCGGCTGTCATAGAAACAGATCACCTCGGAGAGGCTCCCGGCTGTCATAGAAACAGATCACCTCGGAGAGGCTCCTGTATGTCATATAAACAGATCAACTCGGAGAGGCTCCCGGCTGTCATAGAAACAGATCAACTCGGAGAGGCTTGTTATTAACACTTATCACTCAACTTGTGCACCCTGTCCATTGAAAATTGACCATCAAGCATTATAATCTTCTTATATTTGTTATTCATGACCACCTTCTTCCTTCTAAAATCAACTTTTTAAATTATGCTAATAATTGCTGGAGATGTGACCCCCATCCCTGTACTGCTGAATCAAACAGCTGCCGGTATAATACATACCATAAATAAAATATACCATAACATACCATAAATCCAGCATATGCCGATCAGCTCAAGCACTGCAGCAAACAGGATAGCCCATCCACTACAGAAGTAATCAATAAGGTTTACCCAAAAAATGCCAGCCTGTAGACAAGAATAAAACATAGCTTATATACAGGGTGAGATGTATGGACATCTATCATGGGAGGGACAGAATGTAGACTAGGACAGATTTATTTTAGTAAAGATCTCCGGTGATAAAGTCTGAAATCGGTTATCTCCCTAATTCCGACAGAAACATGAAGTTTGGTGAAGGGAAGGGTTTATTAATCCCTTGGTCTAACACAGATAATTCCTCTCTTCGCATTGGGCATGGTATATGGCAGTGGGACAGTGAGGGCATCTCTACAGGTTTTACCGTATTATACAGTATATATACAATTCTGGTCCTGACCTACTGATACATACCTTAAGAACCGGTTTCCCCTACCCTATTCTCCCATTCCTTTGGGGGAATCCCCATTTATATTATCTTTAATTGGACACATCCCCCTGAAAACTCCCAGCAAAGTTGGTAGAGAAGTCCTCGACCTACAGACCTGGCCCGATCTTGATGAACATACTCCAAATAGAGTTTCTTCTAACCCAGTTGTCCAGCTGCCTTATACATGGATTACTCAGTATCGACATGGATATATACATGGAGTCATACCTCGGTAACACAAACCAGTCCTAGAAGAAACAGGAAGCAGCAGCAGGCAATGGTCACCGGAATCCGGCGGTTCTTCAATCGCTGAGGGAAAGCGTCCATTATGGATGTTACAATGGTTTCTGTGAAAGATTCAATAAAAAGGCATTTCGTGATAATTTATGGATATTTATAGCTGTAATGTATAAAATGAGAAAACCTACAGCCGCCAGTAGGGGGCGCTGATTGTATACAGCCCCGACTGATACAATTAGGGTTACACACTCCTTGCACAAGGGCCCTCTGCCTTCATTGTCCCACCATGACCATGACATTAGATATGCTAATCTTAAAGGGCTCCAGTAAAAAAATCCCCAAAAAGTTTATTTCTGTTTTATTCTAAAAGTTTATTACGTCATTTACCACAACTGTATTTTACAAATGTAAATGGAAAATTGCTCAGTATTTTACCTATCATTGCAAATTGTGAGTCCAGACCTAAAGTAAGGAGCATGAAGAAGAACAGGAACGACCAAAGAGGGGAAACTGGAAGTTGGCTTAAAGCTTCTGGATATGCAATAAATGCCAAACCAAAACCTAAATGTAAGGAGAATAAATGTAATTAAAGATAAGACAATATATGTCTTTATATTTAAATAATTATTTCATTGGGAAAAAAATGATCTGCCATGCGTCAGTGGGAACTATGGTCCAGGTGTCACAAGAAAGCGCAAAGTTCCCCATGGAATGAGACAGGACTTTACTAAGAAAGTTGTGCTAAGCAAACATTATATTACAGTGACAGAACATTGTGTCTTCTTGTTTCATACACTCCGATTTTACTTTCGCATTTACCCCAATGATATTAATAGATCGGAATTTTAGGAGCACATGATGTCAGAAATGTTCATTGATTTGCAGAACCTTATCTCACAAAACTTACATAAGTTCAAGGATGTTCCTCTTGGTAAATATTTTTTTTGAAGAACATGCAGGAAATACAGTCTAAATTTCAGTAATCTGCGTTCTGGTTTAAAGGGGTATTCCAATATTCCCATCTCACATGTTTCTGGAAATAGCCATTTAAAAGGATTCTCTGGATCTTTGGGATAGACCATCAATACAAAATGGGAAGGGTAGATTGTCCAACTCCTGAAAAGTCAATAGGCAAGATACCAGTCTATGCCCCCTTTATTATACCAGGCACACCAACTCATAGAATCTTTGTAGCCCTTTCAATCAACATATATGTGCTGATACCTGGAGTTGAAGCCAGAGAAAACTGATTAAGGACTATATTAAGGACTAGTTGTAGCTCCCAGCGTTGCCCAGGATAGTAAATAACTGCTCTTAGCTATAACAAAATAGAATGGGTTAAAAAATATATTTTATATGTATCTCTGTCTCTGATCGTCTCTGACGGTGTTTGTCTCTGTCTTTCTCTACTGTCTCTAATGGTCACTGTCTGTCTCCAACTGTGTCTGACTGTCTCTGACTGTGGCTTTTTCTGTCTGTCTCTTTTTCCGAATATCTCTGACTGTCTTCGACCATCTCTGTATTTGTCTCTGACTGTCTCCAACTCTTCTAGTTGGGCATACCAATTAATCAGAGCTATATAAAAGTACAGCTGACCTCTGGTTTTCATAGGTAACTGGAACAGTTTTACCTAAAACATTTCTGATAAATCTCCCCCTATCTCTATCCCTATCCATCTTCCTTCACACATAAGTGATTTATACTCATTGCCTATAGTAACCAATCAAAACTCAGAGCTCATATTAATCACCTGTGTAAAAATAGAAACCAATCACGGCTCTGCTTGTAACTGCCACAGCAGCAGCAGACAATGGCTCCTGTATATTGTGGGTAATAAGTGGATTTTGGAAAGCAGCTGGTGAAAATTTCAACTGAGTCTATGACGTTTCCTGCGTCACAGAGAGCAGCTGTGCAAATTTGGTGATTTGGAAACATGCCACGGCGCAGATTCCTTTAGTGGACATACACCCACACATACATACATACACTCAGATTTATATATTAGCATGACTATCAATATAGAAGTCTTGTTACAAAATGGGTTTTATATTTGTTTTGAAGAATCATTTAATTCCCTACAGTGCAATCTCCTGTCTTGATTGCTTGATTTCTCTAAATCTGTTATGTCTGTTATCAATCCCATGCTGCCTCTATCAACATCACATGGGAAGCAAGAGTAAGTACCTGCTTGAAGAGCAGTGTGATTACTCTTCTCCAAAAAATTCAAATACCATAGTTGTACAGTAAGGGAGGCTCTGGAGGCATCTGCTACGCTGCTAATGCCAAATTACAGGATATGAGAATATACAAAACACAGATTTACAGCTTCTCATTTATATAAGTAGAGAAATGGAAACAATATTGTTCTACAAATATAAAGTACCTGAGTCTGCTACTTCGGGAACAGATTTCTGAGTCATGAATGCCATATGTCCCAAAATAGAAAATATGGCAAATCCAGCAAACACACTGGTGCCACAGTTGGTTATGCAGACTATGATTGCATCCTGGTAGCAATTATTACGGAATTTATTGTAGGAAGATAGAGCGATGAGGCCACCCCACGCCGTGGAGAGGGAGAAAAATATTTGAGTAGCTGCATCTTTCCAAGCCTGAAAGGAAGAACATATTAACACATTGGAAATAGGAATCATGTAGCATGATGGTAACATAGGAAAATAAGGGGGACATTCATCATACGGCACCACTCGTACACATGTCTATGATGATCATCCCACCGGCACTGCCTGATACATCAGGAAGGTACATCTCACTTATAAGAATTCACTGGCTGTAGAGAGTGCACAGGTTTGGCACAGGAACTCCCTGAGCTGGCCCACGCCACGCCGGCTTTGCCTTCTTTATGCCCCTCCATGACCACTAGGTGTGGAGGTGCCGCAAAGGCAGAAATAATTGCAGTTACTATCCATGTGCCAGAAAACTGGCATGCAAGTCCTGCTAAATGCCCCCATAGTGCAAAAACTAAAGTTGCGGGGTATAAACAGGCTAAGTGTAAACAAGTGTGCAAGAACAAAGGATAATGTCTGTGTCCCTTTTCAGAAGGATGGAAATGGGAGTTGTGAGTGTTGCGCACCCCTCCCATATCCATAGGAACTGAGCAATACAGGCAGGACTAGGACCCGCACTACCTCTAGCAGTGCGGCCACTGACTCGGTCACGGTGTCCTAGTTCCATCTAGGTGAGACTCCTAAAAGAAGCTAACATCACTTATGTTTATCACACATGTTGATATGATTTAGCTAGTGTTAATTACCTATGGTGGATTATTGAGCACTGCATTAAGGTATTGTGTGAGTTGTATATGACGGTAATATGTAGGCACTTTATGAAAGTTTGTTGTGTGCTGAAACAAGAAAGAAGCAAGATAGTAAAAAGAAAGTTCCTGAGATAAGTTGAGCTTTGTGCACGTACCTCTGCTTCCATTATCTTTGAAATGTTTGACTGCGTTCCAATGTAGTAGTTAATTCCTTCATACGCCCCTTCTAGCGTTGCTCCTCGAACCAACAAGATGATAAGGACTACATATGGAAATACTGCAGTGAAGTACACCACCTAGAATTATAATGAAAAGTTCCATCATGGGATACAGGGACATTCCGTTAGGAGAATACACTGGGGATCAACTCGAATTGAAAAGAAACATAAAAAATTAACAACTTGTAAAAATAATGGTTAGACCAGACTGAAGGGGATTGTGGATATTACCTTCCCAGATGATTTTATCCCTTTAAATAGCGCTGCCCCGACAATTATCCAAGCTAGAAGAAGACACAGTGCAAGGTACCAGACTATTCCACCAGTCTCTTCCAAACCAACTGACCGTCGTAGTGCGACTTTTCTACAAAAAAATTACAATAGTAGTTACGTTTTTGAGAAGATGCTCCAGTGTGTAACTGCAATTAGTGCAGATGTCTCTAGAGGCTTGCATTTATTTTAAATCATATATAGTATTTTTGTGCAGACACTGAACAAGCAGGAAATTGAGGGAGCATTTTGGCTATCAACCAGAACAGCGGATGAACAACCGACAAAGTGATTCCACATTAATAAAATAAAACTGTTAAACTGTATAAAAAAGTAAGTACAAAATGTAGTTTATATTCCTTCCTTCTCCTACCTATCTCTTTTAACTTTTGGGATTTTATCGGCATATGGGAAAATGTATTCCAGGGATTTATTCTGGAAGATTTGGGATTGGGATGACATCTTTTCCTACGATTGGCCAATTAGCATCAGTTTTTTGGTTGTTTTTTGCTTTTCTGTGAATCAATAACATAGGACTGTAGGTTGGCTTTGTTGGATCTATTTCCAACCCTATCAACTATGAGATTGACAAAATCCCTATCCTTACATCACCTAACATTTACAATTAGGATAAGAAATTGGACAAAAAAAGAATACAATAAACAGAATCCAGCATGCTTAAAAATGTGTTAATTCTTTATTAATCCATTTAAAAGAAAAACATTATTAGTACAAGGTGCTCAAATCCATACATAAAGCAACGCATTTTGAGTCTCACACACTCTTCAACTCGGTTAATTATACTAAATGAAGACACCCTTAAAAACATGAGCGAACCAATCCCACTTTCTTTTTGCCTGGATTCCAGCAACTTGTACCAAGCATTTTATCTTTTAAATGGATTAATAAAGAATTTAGAAATTTTTAAGCACCCTGGATTCCCATACTTCATTGTTCAAGATTCAATGAGGGGCATTTATTAATTTTTACGGAGTGCGGGGCTGAAATGATGCTATATTTTTCAGTGGGATGTTTGTGGCACAAGGGATAAATGATAAATGAATTGGTGCACGGACTAAAAGGTTTAGAACTCCCTAGACCAGCTTTTATCTGCTTTCTTTTTTTGCGCCACAAATTGCGCCAAAAACATGTCAGAAAAAATAGAAGCACCAGAAAAATGTTCGATTCACGAGCGGCGCCAAAATTTTGCGCCCAAAGATAGACCAAGTTGAGAGTGTCGGAAAATACCAATATTGTGGTGCCGACACTTCATAAATTTAGATGGAAGAGGAGCAGAAAGGAAAAAAACAGCTAGTTTTCCAATTGAAAGTCCACAGTTAATGACCCCCAATGTCTCCCGCAGCCGGAGGGATTGGGATCCTTAGCAGCACTATAATCTGTGCATGTATGAACTGATTATAACCCACGTGCAATGCTGAAGTTTAGGCAAGTCTGTTGTTTTGCTGCAACATTTGGACTTTATACAAGTCAAATTGTTGGCCCAACGAAATTGGCAACTTTGGCTGACATTCATCCAAAGTGCATGGGCTCCTTTAGACTCAACTACATTTTGTTTCCTTGTTTCTTTGGTAAACTGTAGACTATGTAAACTGTAAACTACAGTCTGTCTTAATTATAGTAATTTATGGGCAAATGTTTTATGATTTTTATTTTTACAAATTTATTTGTAATTTATTTTCACAAATTACAGCTATGGTTCACAAAATCAACAATTCCAACAAATGAACTTATGATGAAGAATAAACCAAAATAATAAAGTTTCATCTTACTCCCAGTACTGTTTGCTCGGCACTTCCACCTCTTGCCTTATAGTGGTGTTTTCTATGCAGGAGACGTTCCTTTCATTTACCCAAGTTAGATTTGCTGTTATTATGGTCTCATTTATTGTTACGTTGCAGGACACTGAAATGAGAGATATGTGAACATATATTTTGTACATTAACGAAGGACAATAATAATACTTAGGAATAAAGAAATGTTGATGAACTTAAAGTGGATTTGCAGGACTTGCATATTGATGGACTATTAGGTTTTTGGAGTTGGAGGGGCTGTAGCATTCCAATGAGAGTCATGCTCCCAGATTTGAAAATTTAGTATCTTGAGTAGAACAAAAATTCTAAAAGCTACAGTATCAGGCACAGCCAATGCACAGACTCTTAAAAGAAATCAACCAAGTAAAAAAAAAACCTCTATAAATACCCCCCTCCTCTTCACCTTGATCCCTGCACCGTCCATTGCTAGTCTTAACATACTGGGGTCACCTAGAAAAGAAAGTTATAATTAGCAGCACGGAGTGCAGGGACAAGATGTCCGGCGCACAGGGCTGCTAATTATGCACGCCACCGCACCTTTCTCTTTTCACGCCCCTCGTGTGATTTCACCTCCCTCTTCCAGCATTGGAGAGGGAGATGGCGAGGGCATGCATAATACGCAGCCCGATGCGCCGGACATCTTGTCCCAGCGCTCTTTTCTGCTAATTATAACTTTCTTTTCTAGATGATCCCAGGTTGTCAAGACTAAACACATACAGCACTGGATCAACATCAAGAGGAGAAGAGGTGAGTATTTTTTTTTTTTTTACGTGGTTGATTTCCTTTAAATCAATGGGTTTGATGGGTTTAGACCTCAACTTTTTTTTTTTTTTTTAAAAACCTTTAACATGAAAGTGTCTATAGGCTCTTCCTCCTTTGAGCTACTTTGAGGGGCTTGTACAGCAGTTCATTGGAGAGAGGTAAGAGGTCAACGCTAATTTATGCCTAATATTCTCTGAATGTTCCCATTGTCAAAACTACTGGTAGATGCCCTATCATAAAAGAAATAAATGTGCAGTGCTCTTGTGACTTACCTCGAGGAACTTTGCTGCAGAATTCATCGGCCCAATTGAAGCAATCTGACCAAGGTAGGACGCTTTGAAATGAAGCAAACATGTAATACAAACTGTAGGCAATGATGACATTGTAGTAGATGGCTACAAATGTAGTGATGGTCACCATGAGGAGGCCAACACCTAGAAATGAAAAAAATAAATAATAACTGTCAACGTATAAACTAGTGGCACAAAAATAACACAAAACTAACAAGTCAACATTTTTTGCCAACAAAGAAGCACAGAATTAGCTCTTGTTACAAGACAAATATAGCTGGTTACACAGAATGATATCAATATTTGTTCTTAACTGTTTGCCCAACGTGAGTGTGTCCACCAATAAACTGAGCGTCTTTTATGTTGGCATAAATCCTTCAATTATATAAACACTCGCCCTCACTATACTATGCTGCTCTCAACAGGGCAATGTAACCGCAGATCGGTGCGGGGTCAAGTTGTTAGAGCAACACCGACCCATAGTCATGACCTATTCTGCGGAAAGGTCAACAGTGTAAAAAAATTGGGTCCAAAAAACCCTGTTAATGAATCATTAGAGATGACTCCACAAATTGCCACCATATACTAATTATTATTCTATATTTTACATGTTACATTCTCTTATTTAGGGACCATCTATGTTGTGTAAGTTCTAATGCCTTACACAATTTCCAAAAATGTTGCCTCTAGGCATAGGACTGTAATATTTTTCCTTGATTTGCTTCTTTATTTTCAATATCTACATCAATAAAAGGGTTAAAGTCAGTAATATTTCCCAAGCTATAAAAAGGCTTTGTGCACTCAGGGTGGATTACTGTGATTAGAAATTAAAGCCATGGGCAGTGCCACCATGTTTTTGCCAACTTCCTCATGCTTCTACTGAAAACAAAATCCAAGAAAGCATGGTCAAACATAGCAAATATATGCGGGAAGATATTAATACCATCTATTGTTCACCAACAGGCACTGATACAACTTTCTGAAAAATTCCATTTATGTTATAATGAGGGCGGTAATACACTACAATGTTTATTTATATAGTGAATACTATACACAGGATCGTCACCAAAGAAGAAGAAAGTGGCTCTGGCACTACTCTCATTCACCTCGTGATTCCATGTGCAATTGGACCACAGTACAGCTGGAGTTACGTGTGGCATTCGTTGCAGTAATGTGAAGCCGCAGGTGGTGCTCAGAAAGGAGGCAAGATAGTCTCAGGTAGGTATACAAAAGAAGATCGCGGCACTCACTAGGGACGCTTCAAAGTTTATTGTAGACAACACAGGGGGTACAGGACGCCGACATGCGGCAAGGCGACGGGCCGTTTTGCGCTGGGCAGCGCTTCCTCTAGCCTCTGACGTCATCCTCCGGGGGCAGGCGCATTTTAAGCGCCGGCCCCGGAAGGTTGTGCATTGTTGCTATGTATCTATGACAAACTTCCGGGGCCGGCGCTTAAAATGCGCATGCTCCGGGAGGATGACGTCAGAGGCTAGAGGAAGCGCTGCCCAGCGCGAAACGGCCCGTCACCTTGCCGCATGTTGGCGTCCTGTACCACCTGTGTTGTCTACAATAAACTTTGAAGCATCCCTGGTGAGTGCCGCAATCTTCTTTTGTATACCTACTATACACAGGATGGCAGTGAAAACAACAAAGAGTTCACTTACCTGCTCCAGCGCCGCTACCCGTCACTGCCAGGCATTACACTCCTGTCCAGACCACTGCCATCGGGATGTGGCCAGGACTGGAGCTTCCGGCCTCTGTAAACAAAAAGAGGCCTGGCAGTAATGGGCAGTGCCACAGAAGAACTGGAGCTTCGGAGGAGCTAAGTGTAATTAGAAAGAATTTCTCATTCCTTGATAATCTCATTAATCATGCATGCATGATGACCCCTCTGACCCACCTACATGCACGTAAAACTTTTCACATATAACCAACTACGAGACATAATCAACATAATGATGTCATACTAGAATAAATCAAAATGTCAATAAATAATTTTCTACCTCCAAAAAGAACTAGGATAACTCATACATACTCATCTACCTTGTAAGATTGGTACAACCCGCCAAACTTCAATTGGACCCAAACTGGAGAATTGTCCCAGAGAACATTCCAAGAAGAATAGTGGAAGACCGGAGAAGGCCAGCATAATCGTGTAAGGTATGAGAAATGCCCCTGTGGAATAAAATGTATGACAAGATTGATATTTGACTTCATGATACCTGTGATATAAGAAATATTTCAGACAACATTATTTGATTATTGGTTAAATGGAAGTATAGTTTTGTCAGGGTCGGGCCAATCCCGCCTTACACTCTTCTCCCTGACAGGCAGGCTTATATAGAGGACACAAAAGCTACGGGTTGCTTTAGCCCAGTATGTCCTACCTCATACCCCTGAAGGAATAAAAACTAACAGTTAAAAACTTATATTTAAAACCAGTTAATAAGCCTAAAAAGTATATTTTCAATACAAAACTGTGAAAAACACACATAAAAAAGTTGTCATATATGGTGGGCGGTCCGTTCCCTTGTCTACAGCAATGTCTTTTGTTGTTGCTGCAGTTATCTCCTGCTCCTCCACTGATTAAAGGGTAAGATCTCTCGTGTCCCTGAGACAACCAGAGACCCTGGAGAGAAGTTAGTAACTGTTTATTACCCACTGAAGCAGCTCTATACTGTGAATAGCAGAGCCAGCACTGGTTTAATAGACCACAAGGTCATGTGATCCTCCCCAAAATGGCAACGTCATGTGATTTAAATACCACTGGCATTTAAAGAGTTAATGGATGCCACCAAACTTAGCTGCGGCCGAGAACTTTTAATACATTTTGTGGTTCAGGTCCACTGAATACTATTTATGGCTCCTAGAATCCGGGATGTACCTCCTACTTCCTCGTCCTGTGAGGACGTATGACATATATATTTGGTAGGGAAAGGGTTTGTTAACTTTTACCTAATTATGTGACACGCAAAAAAAAATGCAGCAGACACAAGGTTATGGACAAAAAAATAAGTTTTATCCCTTAAACCAATATGTAAGCAAATTCACTAAAAATGCCCAGTCTTATTTTTTTTTCAGGCCTGGTACTTAAGAGGTTTTTGGGGACATGCTTGTTTTCTTTGAATCACAGTATTCTGACACCCATTATTTACTCCTACAAAACAGTGCAAGTGGTAACTAGGGGATTGTTTAACTTTTGTACACCTTTTAGTTTTCGTGTGTATTGCAGCAGCAAAAAGAATTGGAATTACAGATATCTCAACATTTTTTGTCATTGCATTCACCATGCAGGGAGAATGGTTTTCAGACATTGGCTACCTGGAAGAATAGCTCCACTCTCTGTGTCATGGTAAAGCTGTGTTAATCCAGATTAGTCGGGTAAGTAAGGGCAGGGATGAAGTGACAAAGCTCTGACATAGCACAGCAAACTGGTGGAGGAAGCTGGAATTCCTGGGACTTCTGGTTTTGGACTCCAACCCATCAGATAATGATGACCCATCATAGGGACAGGTCATCGATATCATAGATTGAAATTTATCCCATTATCTATAGGGATAATCAGCTACCTGTAGTAAGTACTTATTGTTGAGAAGCCAAGAACAATATCATAATGTGCACAATGTAAGCTTGTTATAAATTTTCCTGGATGGCAACCATTGTATCTATTAGTGAAATCCAATGTCTGCTTCAAGAATTTATGGGATAGCACTGAACATGCTTTGTCCTCTGAGGTCTAAGCCGGTTATGTAAGTAGATTAATGACTATTTAACTTTTTCCGGACTGTTGCACCAATTATTCCGAGACTGATAAATCTGCATGACCTGTTCCCCTGCAGATCAGTACATTGTCTCATATCTACTGTCCGATGCTCATTGTGAAGGTTTAAGCTAACATGTAAAGGCTGTCACTGATTAACTGGGCATTGAACAAGCAAAGAACGTACAACTTATCGACCAAGGCTTGAGTACATGAAGTCAGGATTAAAGATATCATCCATCAATGTGTGGAGAGCCGTGAGCCACATAATAACTCCTTCAGTATTGACAATTGTAGGTCAGTGCGTAGTATAGATCCTGGAGATATGCTGGTCTACATAGTAAGGTGTGATGTCATGAGACCACCAACATGATCTCTAAACTTTCCCCTCCGTAACAAGAGAAAGTCCAAAAACCAATAATTTTGGCAATGTGTCAAATTTTTGCCATTTAAATCACTTGAAATTCATATATACTAAGTATATGCATACTTTACTTAACAACATGGGAGTATGAAAATGCATAACATGATTGTTCATATGCAGCAAACACTGCCACTACTTATGCAGTCCAGGGTCGGACTGGTCTACCAGAGAACCAAAGAATCCTTCGGCACACCCAGCCTCTAACACCATGATGGTCAAGCAGAAGAAAACTCAATTTGAAGGACAGTAGGCTTTATTTTCTAGAGGATGATGAACGGAAGGCCCCCACTAAAATTTAGCCTACACTCCTTTTTTCGTCTTCTGTTGATGTTATGTCTCTTTCTTGGTCGGCTTCCAATTGTTTAATTGCTTCTTCCATAGGTGGATTTGTTGTTGCATTGGTTACGTTGAACCAGGATCGTCACTTCAATGTCACAGGGGTTTCCTTTTTTATTTTTTCTGAATAACCCTGCCAAACCATTCCTGTCCCCCACCTAAATTTTATCTGGTGAGCTCAAGGAGACCCAGTCAGACATGCATGCATTCTTTTGTCTAGTGACCTCCATTCATTCCATTGTTTGATATATAAGGGTATGATCAGCCAGTTCTGATTGTGATTAAAGGTCATCCGATCTTGACATTTAGGGTTCATTCCCATAACGTTGAAAAAGAGGACTTTTTTTAATGGACACAGCTGCACTAATTGCAATAATTTTTGATGGCACAGTGCCCAGGCTGTTGTTTTAATGGACCATATGACCATTCTGTAGAGCATGCACTAGACTAAATCCTTATTTCACGGATCACTCATAGACTAACGTTCATGAGAATTCGTGATAAACAGTTGCCGCAAGGATCGAGTGAAGATCTGAAGAAACTATCCAACCTTTTTGGCTGAAAATGGACCTTGGTCTTGGGCATCTAGATCTAAATTATTAGAAAGCTGAACTTCCACTCTAGGAAGACACCCGTGTCAGACTCCATATCAAACTATGTTCTGTGTGCATGTAATCTAAGGGGTATCCCTTTCATTGTGCTGTGGTATGTCAATAGACATAACATTATGATAAGGGAAGGGTTTGATCTTGGGAATCTTGAATTATTACAAACATCAAGGGACTAATTCTCTATGCGAAGCATTCCTAGAGAAACAGTGTTCGAGGCTAAAAGTTAAGGAAAATTGAAAAGTAAATGGTTAATCTACTGGTGGCTCTATCGTAATATGTTCCAGGTATGTGTTTTTCTTAGTTAGTGGGAAAATGCAAATAGGGTTAAGACATCTTCCAGGCTACAGTTATATAGTCATACTATAGTCATAGTAATCGCCTTACCTCCTCCATTTTTGTAGCAAAGGTATGGAAACCTCCAGACATTCCCCAAACCTACAGCATAGCCAATCATAGACAGCAAGTAGTCCGATTTCCTAGTCCAATTTCCACGTTCCACATTTTCATCTTGGGATTTCTTGGGAAAAATTTTTTTTTTCATTATTTATGATAAACTCTGCATGTTCTTTATCAGATTGTAGCTACAGTGATAAAAGTGTATGAATTCTTAATCAGGATATATTGGTTATAGACACATAACACAATATACATTATAGCCAGGCTAGTGACTAGGAGATAAAACTGCCTTATGGTGATTGGATAATTACACCGCCATACAATGACTGGATGATAGCACTGCCATACTCTGACTGCATGATCACACCACCATATACGGTAATAATTGGATAACACTGCCTTACAGTGACTGGGTGATAATACCTTCATATAATGACTGGATAGCACTGCTGTATAACGACTGCATGATAATACCTCTATATAATGACTGATTAACACCGCCATACGATTACTACATGATCACAGAGCCATAAAATGACTGGGAGATAACCCTGCCTCACGGTGATTAGGGTCAGGTAGTAAAAGTTCTCCTTACGGAGATTTCTAATTAAGGCCACGGTGTAGGTGTTTGGAGACTTAAAGCCATGGATGCCCCACTTGTGGATTCTGGGAAAATCTTCAAATACATATTTCAGGATGGGATAAGGAGAACCACCCCTCTATTAGCTTGTAAGGCAGCTCCCTTGACATCAAGTATGATCTACAAGAAGCCTTATGACATGATGTGGGATTAAAACCAAACCAGTCTATCTATTCCAGAAGGAACAGACTCCCAACTGTAGACAGCACTGTTTTGACCTGATTAGGTCTCTTCAGTACAGTGCAGGGAACTGGTTTTGCTGAGTGAAAGGCTTGTGAATAGCGTCGAGAAGTAAGAGTCCTCCTCACGGAGACTCCATTTAAGGCTGCAGTGTAGGCGTATGGACACTTATAGCCATGGACACTCCACTTGGGGATTCTGGAAAAATATGCAAAAAAGTTTCCCAGGATGGGATAAGGAAAACCAGGCCTCTTTAAATCACTTTGGAAAGAAGCTCCCTTAGCATCTAGCATGGCCTACAAGAAGCCTTATGATATTATGCAGGTTTAAAACCAAACCAGTAAATCTATTCCATAAGAAACAGATTCCCAACAGTAAAGAGAGCTGTTATAACCTGGCTGGGTCTCTTGAAGTCAAGGGAGCAGCCTTAGAAGGTATCTAAAATAGACATGGTTTTCCTTATCGCAAACTGGAAAACATATTTGCATACTTTCCCAGAATCCCTTAGTGGAGCATCCATGGCTATAAGTCTCCAAACCCCTACACGGCGGAATTAATTGACATTCTCTGTAAGGAGAACTCTTACTTCCCAACCCTAGTCACAAGCATCGGGTGGCCTTAGTATCTGGGGTTTTGGGTGCTGTAAATGCTATATGTCTGTATATGGTATTGTATGCATGTGTATATTTGCTGTATGTTTGTATATGTGATATACATGTGCGTGCATATACAACAGTGTATATATGCTGTATGTCTGTGCATATGCTGTGTATATAATGTGTGAGTTTACAAATATGTACCGTATATACTCGTGTATAAGCCGAGTTTTTCAGCACAAAAAATGTGCTGAAAAACGTCCCCTCGGCTTATACACGAGTCATACAGTCATAAAAAATCTTTAAAAAAATTATAAACTTATATACTCACCCTCCGGTGGCCCCGACCTGCAGCGCTGCTCCCCCGATGTCCGCGTGGGTCCTCTTTTGGCTCCTGCGGCCATCTTCTGTCTTCACTAACTTCTGCCGGGCGCCTCCATGTTTTTCCACCAGGCGGCGCCTAGTATGACGCGCCGCTGCTGACGTCATACTAGGCGCCGTCCAGGGGAGAACAATGGCGGCGCCCGGCACGAAGTTAGTGAAGAAAGAAGACGGGCTCCGAAGCCAGAAGAGGAGCCGCGCGGACATCGGGGGAGCAGCGCTGCACATCGGGGCCCCCGGAGGGTGAGTATATAAGTTTATTATTTTCTTTTAATGCTGGGCTGGCTGTATATTACTGTAGGCAAGCTTTACTGGGGGCAGTGCTGTATACTACTGGGGGCTGTGCTGTATACTACTGGGGGCTGTGCTGTATACTACTGGGGGCAGTGCTGTATACTACTAGGGGCAGTGCTGTATACTACTGGGGGCAGTGCTGTATACTACTGGGGGCAGTGCTGTATACTACTGGGGGCAGTGCTGTATACTACTGGGGGCTGTGCTGTATACTACTGGGGGCTGTGCTGTATACTACTGGGGGCAGTGCTGTATACTACTGGGGGCAGTGCTGTATACTACTGGGGGCTGTGCTGTATACTACTGGGGGCTGTGCTGTACACTACTGGGGGCAGTGCTGTATACTACTGGGGGCTGTGCTGTATACTACTGGGGGCTGTGCTGTATACTACTGGGGGCTGTGCTGTACACTACTGGGGGCAGTGCTGTATACTACTGGGGGCAGGCTGTATACTACTGGGGGCAGGCTGTATACTACTGGGGGCAGGCTGTATACTACTGGGGGCTGCTGTATACTACTGGGGGCAGGCTGTATACATACTGGGGGGGGGTCTGTGACCAATGCATTTCCCACCCTCGGCTTATACTCGAGTCAATAGGTTTACCCAGTTTTTGATGGTAAAATTAGGGGTCTCGGCTTATACTCGGGTTGGCTTATATATATATATATATATATATATATATATTTTTTTTTTTTTTTTTAAGGGAGAAGGGGTGGCCCATTCAGAAGTTTACTATGGGGCCCAGCCTCTCCTAGGTACATCCCTGCATGGCTAGATAACACTGCCATATGATGACTGGATGATAACACATCCATACAGTGACTGGATGATAACCCCATCATACTCTGACTTCATGATCACACCATCATACGATGACTGGATTATAATAACATGGCCATATGCTGACTGGATGATAACACGATTCTACGGTGACTGGATTATTACACCCCTATATGATGACCATGTTGTTATCACCATCATGTGATGATAATACTACCACACTGTACAACCGCTAGATGATCGTCACATGATGATAGGATCATAACACTGTCACATAATAATGGGATGATAACACCGTCACATGATGTTGGATTGATATCAACGTCACATGATGATAGCATGATAACACCCACACAATTCTAAATAAAAAATAAACACTGTAAGACTTCCGAAATTCACACTTTTAAATTCACATCTGCCACAATATTTTTTAAGACATGACCCTAAAAAACATCTAATTTTCTTTTTAGAAACAAAATTCCCAGAAACTTCTTTAATCACAATAGAAGTCAAAAGTTTGGATTAAATTGACCGCAGCGACTATTTTGTTGTAATGAAAAGGAAATGTAATATATTGCTGGCAATCTATTATCCTAACCCCTCATTTCTACAATTACTAAGCCCATGTAAAAACATCCATATGAGAAATTCCTTGAAGATACGGTCATCTAACGACAATCACCCCGGTGGTCTGGAGTGCTGGCTCGGTGAGGTGGTCTAAGGTGATGAAGGAGATTGCTTTACAATATAAATGGCGGCTGTGGGTTAATATTTAATGCCAGTGAAAGTCTATAGTCTTTTTGAGAGTTAATACATAACCATTTATTGCATTTATATTATTAAACCTTATATGACAATTCAGTTGTTTAGGATAGTTACGTTAATGTAAAGTGTAAAGTATATAACCTTTGACCTTACGTTTTATTTAAAAATTGGTTCTGTAGTTGGTCCTCTTATACAGGCGGTCCCCTACTTAAGAACACTCGACTTACATACGACCCCTAGTTACAAACGGACCTCTGGATATTGGTAATTTATTGTACTTTAGTCCTAGGCTACAATAAACAGCTGTAACAGTTATCACAGGTGTCTGTAATGAAGCTTTAGTGTTAATCCTGATTCTTATGACAACCCAACATTTTTAAAGTCCAATTTTCACACAGACCAAAAAAGTTCTTTCTGGGATTACAATGATAAAATATACAGTTCCGACTTACATACAAATTCAACTTAAGAACAAACCTACAGAACCTATCTTGTATGTAACCCGGGGACTGCCTGTATAGACAATGAGAAAATGCTTTGTTCCTTCCGCTTCCCATTTGGGGCACACAAAACAGGGATTATTATAGCTCTCAATAAACTCTTAATAAGTTACAATTAAGTAATGCGTTCATATATAATGATCTCCTGCCTAGAGGTGGCAGAAAGAATAACAAGCAGATTTTTTTCCACTGGTTTGCCCCATAGGGGTTGTTAGAGGTAATGGGATCCCACCACAAAAGAATACCCACAGTCCAGTTACTACTCATGATAAGCAGATGCCTATGCAATAAATATTGTGTTATCATTACCCCAAGCCATTCTTCTCAGAAAGTCCCATGCCATTCCCTCTCATCACACCTCTCTATATTGAATTTATACCCCTAAATCAAGGAATATGCAAAACAAGTCATGCACCCCCTGCCCATAGAGATGTAGCACTGCCTGCCCATAGAGATGTAGGACTGCCTGCCCATAGCCAGGTAGGTGTGTGCTTTTGACATAATAAAGCTCAATAGCTTGCCTCCAGTAATTACAATATTTTAAGGATATTATAAGATTTATCTTAAGAATAATTCAAAATCATGAATGATAAACCCAGGTATGATATTTGTTTTTTATGGGCCCCCACTTTTAAAATGATGCTAATGAGCCTGAAGGGCTCTGAGGGCATTACTCCATCCCCTCCTTGTTGTACACTTCTCCCTCCCACTATGTGAGAGAGCTTCTGTAACATACCCATATCCCTTCTGACTCATTAGCATAATTTTAAAGGTTGATTTTAGAGGGAATCTTATATTTGTTATCCATTACCTCCTTTCATCTAAAATGAACTTTTAAAACTGTGCTATTGAGCCAGAGGTGCTCTGGAGGGTGTTACCTATGATGTTCTGTGCCCTGGCTTCAAAGGCTAATACACTGTGCAGAAACATATCTTCCATTCCCAGGCCCCCACGGCCATTGTGTGAGATTACAGCAGGCAGAGGGAGGAGGCAGTGACCCTACACAGTGTAACAGTCTGTGAAACAAGAGCATGGTGGGGCACTGTTATGCCCCCCCCCCCCCCCCACACACACACACACAAAAATAGCACTTCTGAACCAGTAGCATAATTTTAAAAGTTGTTTTTGAAGGAGGCCACAGATAACAAATATAAGAATATTACCACAGTCAGAGTGCCTGGATCTATGAGTAATGTCCCTGGTTTATCATGAATTTTGATGGTAAATTTCCTTTATCTTACATACGGAACCAATACTTAAATTCTAAATGGGCTACAAAGTTTGACACTTGGGTCATTTCACTGAACTGAACTAAGATCCCCATAGAAGTGTAAGGTCATATAGGATTTTACAGGGAGGATATTGCTGCAAATGCAATTTCCTTTTATAAATCTATAAAATCAATCAACTCCTATATAAAATTTGTCAATAATAAGTTGGGTTATGGGAGATCAGCCATAACCATGATCATTTTTCTGTGAAATATAAAGTTGTCGTAGTCAGGAGAGATCTAAAGAATAACTCCTTGGTTTTGTCTACAATTGTTGAAATAATATTTTAATTCCCATATAAATCCAAGAGAAAAATAATGGTTATGCTTCCATAAAAAAATCGGATTCCAGTTGAGGTGTAGTGTGGGGTCATGGACGAATCTGTACAATATGATTATACATTGTACAGCTATAGCAAAGGATTCCCTGGTCTTAGAGGATAACTTTCTGATGAGTAGGGGTCCCCCTGTGATGAGACCCCCCCAATGGACCAAGAAAACCAGTGTCTGTTATACAAGTTACTAGTTGTATACTAGTTGTGTACTCAGCTATCTCTGCTATAGTAGCGGGTCACATGTGTAACTAGCTTCTCTGTGTATTAGGGGGTACAACACTGAGACCCTCACTGATCAAAAACTTGCAAAGTGATTCAGATCACAATGTAGTCTTCTTACTCACAAGCATAAAAACTGTCCAAGTCTCTATTTATCTATATTACAAAAAAAAACATTTTCAAGCACCATCAAAAATACACCTGGACTATGCTACTCCTAACGGGTTATATTGATAACGCCTCCCGTATGCTGACCATAAAAGACGTGTAATCTTTCTTAAATCAATATGAAAAATGTAATCTAGAAAACAGTGAGGAATAAAAACAGAAAGTATGTTGGAAAAGTTTTTATAATGCAAACAATAACACCCCTTTACAGATTTTAGATCAAGCACACTTACATACTGGTGTGCCCCCTCGTCAGGATCTACTTATGCCCTTGTTTTTTTTACAATCAAACCTTCATAAATTATGCAAATGAGCCTTTGGGGCTCTGTGCTCCATAGTTGTCAATAAAGCCTGGTGCCCGTCAGGCTAATTTGTATAATTTATGAAAGTTTTTTTTTGGAAAAACATGCCAGAGGGGGCACACATCAGTGTGCCTGGTTTACAATCCTTCATCCTGATGGTAGAATTTGGATATAATATGTGTAATAGGAGAGTGGCTTGCTCTGTAACATCAAAACTAGTTTAGAAAGGCAAAAAAAGCTAATTTCAATCCCACAAATCCTATTAACTATGAAAAGTGCAGGATCTATGTATAGGCGGTCTACTACTTAAAGACACCCGACTTACAAACGACCCCTAGTTAAAGACGGACCCTCTACCTTCTGTGAACTTTGGTGAAGCTCTCTGGATGCTTTACTATAGTCCCAGATTACAATGATCAGCTGTACGGTGTCTGTAATGAAGCTTTATTGATAAATCTTGAATAAATTTTGAAACTCCAATTGTTTCCACTTACATACAAATTCAACTTAAGAACAAACCTATAAAACCTATCCTGTATGTAACCCGGGAACTGCCTGTACTGTAAATCTAATCTAATAACTAGGGTCCATTATATACATAACATACATGGTACATATCTTCTTGTACTTCTGGGTAATAGCCGCTACTTCCCATCCATAAATTCCTGGACTATCTGTATCAACGCTGTAAAAACTTCTGGAGAAGCTGTGATTATAACTCTCATCGTGTTACAGCTCCCAGTTATGCCTTCACATATCTGATCTCTCCTACAGAAAGACATCACTTTTAGTTTCTTAAACTTTTCACAATTTTGCATCACATCCATAACTTAGATATGTTTTCTCTAACTTTCGGACGATTGTCCTGTAAAAACGAAAAAGATGGAGTTGGCCGCCCGGAATTGCACCTTATAGAATTCCCGTCTGTGAGTTATTCATTGACTCATTTCATGCAATTTGCAAACACTTTAGGAGCCTAAGTAGTTTGGTGACCACTCACCTGTTTCTCCCCAGACTTTTTACATTTTAGAAAATCTTTCCAGCCCATGATAATGCGACTCCAAGTTCTCCTTGTCCGGTGCAGAAGACGCCTTCCTAGTGATTTGGGTCTCAGTGATGATCCTTGGATCCGCTCCCTGTACAATGACAAACTATGCAGAGATTTTATGCCTTAAATAGCTGCCAATGTTTTTTCTCTCTCTATCCATTAAGGTGTGTAGCTGGCACCTCCCCTGGTTGTCACTCATTACTGCGGCTCCTATGCAAAGCAGCTTCCAGGGGAAGTTAATGTTTAGATGGAATGATGAAGATGGATCCCAGTTATCAGGATTAGGATATCATCGATATGAATCTTGTCCGGTACTTTAAAGGAAATCTTCCATCTGGAAACTACTTTTTTCAGTAGTTCCAGAGGTAGGCAGCCTCTGTGAACTTCAAGGGCTAAGGCTACTCTAAGATCCGAGTAGCCTCTGCAGTGCCCCCCCCCTGCTGAATGTGAATGCAGCCGCATGGACCGCACAAGCGCAGTGGCTTCAGCCAGGGACCCGGAGCATGCGCAGAAGCTGGCTCTGGGCCGAAACTCTAGCTGAAGCTCAATTCTTCAACCCTATTCTTGAACCCTAGCTGAATTATTCACATGAAGGGGGTGTTCCGGTGCTCATTCCTGCGGCTCCCATTTCCAGCTATGTCCTTAAAGGGTATCTAACATCAAGAAAGACTGTATGCAAATGAGCCTGAGGGGCTCCAGACTCCATAAATGGAGCCTGGAACACCTCCACCTAATTTGCATACAGGGGCTCATTTTCATAGGGACCAATTTGCACCGCTTTCCCCTGAATTGCCCCGGGTTTTTGGCACACGCAATCAGATTGTGTCGCATCGGTGCCAGCTTGCACGTGACGGAAATCGGGGGGAGTGACCGTTGGAAAAACCCGACGGATTCGTAAAAAACACTGTATTTAAAAAAAATTTCTGTCGCTTGACACGCACTTACATGCACTGGGAAGATGAAGGTGAACTCCTGCGGACCTCAGCACAGCGGCAACACCTGGTGTACATCGGGCGCACGGACCTTAGTGAGTCCCGCCAAAACCCGAATCCTCATCGGAGAACGCACCGCTGGATCGCGACTGGACCGGGTAAGTAAATGTGCCCCACAGTCTTTTATCCCTCTCTGCGCCTCTTCACTTGAATTTATGAAGTGTCGGCGCCATAATATTGGTGTTTTTCCACACTCTCGATTTGTCCTTTTTTTGGGGCGCAAAATTTTGACGCTGCTTGTAAATCCACCAGTTTTCTGCCACTTCTATTTTTCGAACACATTTTTTGCCGCAAGTTGTGGCACAAAAATAGTCCAGCTAAAAGCAAGTCTAGAAGGAAATTCTAAACCTTCTAGTCCATGCACCAATTCTTTAATCCCTAGCGCCACAAAATTATATCCCAATGGAAAATATAGAAGGGTTCTAGCGCCACCCTGCGCCAAAAATAATTGATGCTCTTCAATGTGTATTGGACTTTATGGTGCTTTGAACCATGGTTCTGGTATCACATTAAAGAATTGTATCAGGCCTGAGGTTCTGTGAGGTACACAATATGATACCGGGAGTTAAAGAAGTAAAATGGAACTGGATCTTTATCTGCAACTCGCATTTCCAATTCTGAATTTACTTGATGCTTCCCCTCTTGAATCTGACTTGTCTATGGCAAAAGATGACAGTTTTCTGCTCTTTTCCGCATGAGATTTTTATAGGTAAATGGGTGAAATGTCACAAAAAAGTGAGAATTTTAGAAAGGACATTTCATACACTACCTGATGGGGCTGTTAGTTTAATGGGGTAAAAGTAGGTGAAGGTTTCCCTCTAAGTTGCCATCTTAGTTGAAGGGGAGAATGTGAATGGAGACTTACAATGATGTGTACTCCATACATGCTCCTATTGTTTTACATAGAACATTCTACTTATTAATATGTATGAGTAAGATGTAGAAAGATACTTTGCCAACATATTGATCTTGGGTATTAGAACAGGCAGACATAAATTTGGGAAAGTCCAGGAATTTACCCAGTGAGTAATGTAGAAGACAAAGGCTTCATTTATCCCCATGAATGTCTACACCAAATATGTTATTATTTTGCTTTATGTATATGATACCACAGGATTACATTAAGTGAGGATGTAGGATGTGATATTATACCGGTGTACACGTCCACCACTCACTGTGCAGGGAGCTGCCCGTATAAAGCTGTAATAGATCACTGAATAGCAAGTAGTCAACACTGCCAATAATGGTAATGGTGTCTCTATCCCTTTCTTCAGTATCAGTCCGAGAAATCTTACTGTTATCAATCAAAAAGTCAAAATCATAACATTATGGCATATTGTATTGATCATGATGTTTTGGCTTACCTAGTGGACAACCATCCATCATACAGCTATGGCATATCCTAGAGGACAACTGCAGATCATAATGTTATGGCATATCCTAGTGGACCCCCAGCAATCATAATGTTATGTCATATCCTCATGGACAACCACCAATCATAATGTTATGTCATAGTCTAGTGGACTCCCACCAATCATAATGTTATGTCACATCCTCGTGGCCAACCACTGATAATAATGTTATGTTATATCCTAGTGGATAACTATGGATCATAAATGTTATGGTTATATCCTAGTGGACAACCACCAATCATAATGTTATGTCGTTTCCTCGTGGACAACCACCGATCATAATGTTATGGCACAAATTTTTGCACAACTCATAATATTGACTGTCCTAGACCTAGAAAAGGACTGGAGGGTTTTTGCTCATTATTTGCACCTTTTTAAGATACATTTTACGATAAATTGCTACACAGCGAACTTCTACACCGCTTGAAAAAGTCACAAAACATTGTGCAAATACCCCAATGTGCCCAAAAAGTCACAAAAAAGATAAGCATCAAAATAAGATAAATGTTCCTTAATGTTATGGCCTATTCTAGTGAATAGGCACCATTCATAATGCTATGGCATAGCCTTGTGGACCCTCGCTAATTGTGATATTAAAGCATATCATAGCGTTATGGCATTTTTCTTGTAGACCTCCAATTGTCATAATGTTTTTGCATACCCTACCAGACCTGTACCGTTCATAATGTTATGGCATATACTTGTGGACCTCCACTGATCATAACGTTATTGCATATCCTACCAGACCTCCACTGATCATAATCGGAGCTTTTTAAGCTCTAGTTGGAGTGATGACCTCCTTATGGACCACCCACCATTCATAACCATTTTTATAGTTGTAGCAAATCCTAGTAGATCCCCCCCATTCCTAATGATGTGATCTTAGTACACCACCACAGACCAATAATTATCTAATGAAAACTGCCTAATAGAAGAAGGATACAAAATGACCTTTAAGGATACAACAACGTAGCCAAAGGTGATTTCCCATCTTGCTTGATATTAACTAATCCCAGTTCTTCAATGAATGTTATAATAAGTTGCTACAAAGTAAACAAATGTGAGAACATCGCATTGAGTGCCACCTGAGACAGACAGGTACGCTTCCTTAAAACTGTGCCAATGTCTTGTGTAATCATTCTGTGCTCAGCCTTTGTGAGTGCTCAGCCATGATGATCCTTTGGTATTATTAGTCATAGTTCCTTGTGGTAAGTGAGGTAATTGCTCAGGAGTGAGTGAATCCATCTCCAAGTAAGTGGAATGTATGTAAGAAAACAAAGCAACCTTTGACCTGAAGAAAGGTCATAGTTATCCTTTACCAAGTGCTCCTCAGGTGTAGACAACACTTGAACAATTGCACTGTTGACCATGTATGGTTTTGTAGGCATTTTTTTTACATCTCATGGTGAAGAAGGTTATGGTGCCTAAGAAAACAGACAATAGGGGTCATTTACTAAGGGCCCGAATCGCAAATTTTTGTTGGGTTTCCCAAATATTACCGATTTGCGCAGTTTTTCCCTGAATTGCCCCGGATTTTTGGCGCACACGATCGGATTGTGGCGCATCGGCATGCATGCGACAGAAATCGGGGGGGAGGGGGGCCGTTGGAAAACCCGACGGATTCGGAAAAACCGCAGCATTAAAAAAAAAAAAGTGTCGCTTGACACGCACTTACCTGCACCAACGATAGGAAGGGGAACTCCGGTGAACTCCGGCCGACTTCAGCGCAGCAGCGACACCTGGTGGACATCGGGCGCACTACCTTAGTGAATCGCCGGAAGACCCGAATCCTCGACGGAGGACGCGCCGCTGGATCGCGACAGGACCGGGTAAGTAAATCTACCCATATCTTCTATATCTTTCCTAAAGAAGACCCTCCTGTTGTATAGGTGTTTAATATCAGATTGGCGGGTGTCTTACTCTCAGCACCCTCACCAATCAGCTGTTAGAAGAGAATACAATATCCGGACTGTGTTTGCTATCGCAGATCAGACTCATTTAGTTCTATGGAACCCAACTTCAAACGGGTCATAGCCAGGACATCATAGGCTTGGGGAGCAGTAGGAGAAGCTCTCACTGGAGGTTGTACAGGTGGTGCCTAGTGTTTGTTGATGATCTATCTATAAGGACAGATGGTACAAATAGGCTTGGAATACTCTGTGGTTGTACAGTAATGACTGTTCAGTTTATACAGTCAGCTCAACATGTCAAAGCACTTCAATCCCAAAAGTGCACAGATCAATCCGAGTAGCAAGTGGGTACAGAGGAAAGTCAAATGATCCAGTGTTCTCTACAGGGATCCTAAAAATCTTCTCATTATTTCAACAAGATGGTAGCATCAAATAAACACGCTTTACTCATGGTAGCTAAGACTGCCATAGGTCCTGGGCTGTATGAATTTTATAGCACCTACATGTCTGGAATCACTTCCTACTTGAATCAGCTTCTGGGGAATGGAGGATCTGTCCCTTCTGCCTACTTTCAAAATGCAGTTTCTGGACCTTTTGTGGTTCTTCAAAGGTTCTGAAATGGCTACTAGTATGGGGGAATTGGGGAATGGAGGATGCATCCTTTCTATCTTATTTAAATCTGTGGTTTCAGGACCTTTGGGGGATCTTCAAAAGTCCTGAAATGGCTCTTGTGTACATGTGTATTGAGAGCAAGGATTTCATGGGTCAGTTTAAAATTTAGTGGGTTGTTTGGGTGACCATGGGCCCCCTAGAAGGCTTGGAACCCATGTTACAGCCCAAACCGCCTATATTTATAATGATAATGATAATAGAGGTGATCATCTTATCTGGGATACTGGTAACAAGAGGGATGTTTTCATTTACCATAGACACAATAGTTTTCTCGCCATACCCCGTGTAAAGGATATTCTAGTTAAAGAAGGTAATAGATTTCTGGATAGTTTATTTTAGAATTTATTTTGATTGTCAGATTTGGCGTTCAAAAACAATTATTCTATAGGATGAGGATATTGATCTCTACGGTTTTGGTTGTTAACCTTCCTCTGGTTTAACACTTCAAGGTAGAAGCCTGAACAGAATCTTCTCTGATAATCTTCGAGAGATGGGATGGCAGGTATACAGAGAGTTTGTTGCTGTAGGCATATGATAAAAAACCTCTAATTTTATTAGGGATGTTCAATACAGTCCAATACAGTAGTTAATGGGTTGAAATATTACCTAAGTCAATTAAAGGGGACCTACCACCACGATTCTACCTCTAAAGGTAGAACGGGTGGTAGGTGGATGAATGGGACGTAAGGATAGCCCTTTTTGGGCTAATCCTTACGTCCCGGCTATCCTTTTGTAAACTTTAATCAGTTGATATGCTAATTTATTTAAGCGGCTACTGGGGCGTGGAGTAGCCGGACATGAGGCTACTAGTCGCGGCTACTCCACACCCCAGAAGCCTTGTTCCTCCGCCTACCATGTAATCTTTGGCGCGCAGCACCTCGTAGCTGCGCGCCCTCGTCCGAGCACCCGGCATCTGCGCATGCGCAGTAGCGCCGGGCTCGGAGCTACGGCCGCGCACCTGTAGGCCTGCGTCCTGCGCATGCGCAGAACGCAAGATATTCACACGAGGGCGCGCAGCTACGAGGAGCTGCGCGCCAAAGATTACCCGGTAGGTGGAGGAACAAGGCTACTGGGGCGTGGAGTAGCCGTGACTAGTAGCCTCATGTCCGGCTACTCCACGCCCCAGTAGCCGCTTAAATAAATTAGAATATCAACTGATTAAAGTTTACAAAAGGATAGCCGGGACGTAAGGATTAGCCCAAAAAGGGCTATCCTTACGTCCCATTTATCCACCTACCACCCGTTCTACCTTTATAGGTAGAATCGTAGTGGTAGGTCCCCTTTAAGTTCAACTATTTTATATTCATATATACAGTGGTAAAGTTTATAACTAACTTGTACTGCGGCGTCCAGTTACCTGTATATTGCTTGGGGCTATAGTATATAGATAAGAGGGTAAGGGAGCAGCTGCAGGAGAGATTTCATACAGCAGACTATAAACCTCTGATACATCTCTATAGAAAATGATAAAAAATTTGTATATTTCATTAAATATAATTGAATCTTTATCATCGGGATGAAGAATCTTCTTTTTTAGAACTTATTCTCTGTAGCGGATCCTATTCTATCAAATGCTCTGATATGTCGGAATAACAGCAATAAAGGTATGTAAAATGTCAATTTATATAAAGCATTCCGTAAATTGTGATTTTTTTTTTTTTTTTTTAATTTATAGTATATAGCATACACTGGTCAAACTGTAATAAAACTTTACTAAAGAGAATCAGACTCAACGAAACCACATCAAACACATCACACGTTTCATGCCTCAAAAGGGTTAATTTTATGCAACTCACAACATGAGGTTTAAAGGCAAAGGCACTTATAGTACAAAAATGTAAACTTATAATACAAACTTGTTGAGTACGTTATATACAAAATATTATATTACAATACATCAATCTTTTATCGCGTATGTATCCGATAACTAGTGGAGACCCATGTAAACTTTAATCTTGGTTTTGTATGTGACCTAAATCCAAAAGAAATTTTAACACTTTACAAATCGCCACAGACGGACGTTTTAATTTTTAGATTACTTATAATTTCTCTTAACTTTTTGGTTCAGAACATGTAACAGAGGCTTCTAATGGATATAGAAGTGAACTAATGATCAACAAATCTATTCATCAACTCCTTATTAGAGATGAGCGAACACTAAAATGCTCGGGTACTCGTTATTCGAGACGAACTTTTCCCGATGCTCGAGTGCTCGTCTCGAATAACGAACCCCATTGAAGTCAATGGGAGACTCGAGCATTTTTCAAGGGGACCAAGGCTCTGCACAGGGAAGCTTGGCCAAACACCTGGGAACCTCAGAAAAGGATGGAAACACCACGGAAATGGACAGGAAACAGCAGGGGCAGCATGCATGGATGCCTCTGAGGCTGCATAATCGCACCATTATGCCAAAATTATGGGCAACAGCATGGCCATGACAGAGTGACAGAATGAAGCTAGATAGCATCTAAAACATCCAATAATTGACCCTGACACTATAGGGGACGGCATGCAGAGGCAGCGGCAGCAGGCTAGAGAGTGTCATGGCGACATACCCTAAATGGACTCAGGCTTCAAACCAATGGGTGGCAGAGAGGAACCAAAGGAGGTGAGCAAGAAGCGCTCAAATAATATCGGTACATGATAAAAGTTTGCCAGTATATTTTGTGGATTACACAGCAGGGTGGCGACAAAGTTAACATGGAAGCCATGAAAACAACCCAAAATTCTGCCTGACACAGCTCGTTTGATAAGGGGACCATGTATGGAGGCAGTGAACTAGTAGTAGATTAAAGGTGCTGCAGTTAAAACTATGTTAGTTGGATCTTGGCATGGAGCTGGCGCTCCGCTGCCAGGCGAGCTTTCGCCAATCCAAGCCCCTGTCTATAGGCTACTCCCCAAACAGCACTTCTAAGAACCTTTTGTATAAGATCAAGTGTAGTAGCGTTCTTATAAGTTTAGGATATGCCGGGTGAGGGGAATGTAAACAGATGCGCAAGAAGCGCTGAAATAATATCCCTAAATGGTAAAAGTTTGCAAGTATATTTTGGGGATTACACAGCAGGGTGGCGACAAAGTTAACAACTTTGATGTGGAATGCCCTGTAATAGCTCTTGGGCGGTGTGCCTTTTATCGCCTAGGCTCAGCAGTTTCAGCACCGCCTGCTGTCGCTTAGCGACGGCACTGCTGCTGTGCCTAGAGCTACCGACTGATGGCGCCATGCCCACGGATGGTAATTCGGAGGAGGAGGAGGTGGAGGAGGGGTGGGAGGAGGTATAGTAGGCCTTTGAGACCTGGACCGAGGTAGGCCCCGCAATTCTCTGCGTCGGCAGTATATGACCAGCCCCAGGGTCAGACTCGGTCCCAGCCTGCACCAAGTTAAGTGTAGTAGCGTTCTTATAAGTTTGGGATATGGCGGGTGAGGGGAATGTAAACAGATGCGCAAGAAGCGCATGATGCGCATGGAGCTGGCGTTCCGCTGCCAGGCGAGCTTTCGCCAATCCAAGCCCCTGTCTCTAGGCTACTCCCCAAACAGCACTTCTAAGAACCTTTTGTATAAGATCAAGTGTAGTAGCGTTCTTATAAGTTTAGGATATGCCGGGTGAGGGGAATGTAAACAGATGCGCAAGAAGCGCTGAAATAATATCCCTAAATGGTAAAAGTTTGCCAGTATATTTTGTGGATAACACAGCAGGGTGGCGACAAAGTTAACAACTTTGATGTGGAATCCATGAAAACAACCCAAATTTCTGCCTGACACACCTCGTTTGATAAAGGGACGATGTATGGAGGCAGCTATATGGACGACTTTTGGAGGTAGCAATGGAGACAACGTGTGGAGGCTGCTATGGAGACAATTTAATTTGGATAGTGCCTGTATGTGGCAGTCCCAAACATTTTTCAAACCAGAGGAGCAGGTAGGTGGCCCTCCAGTAAAATGGGATAGATTGAGTGCCTGTATGTGGCAGTCCCAAAAATGTTTCAAACCAGAGGAGCAGGTAGGTGGCCCTCCAGTAAAATGGAATAGATTGAGTGCCTGTATGTGGCAGTCCCAAAAATTGTTCAAACCAGAGGAGCAGGTAGGTGGCCCTGCAGTAAAATGGAATAGATTGAGTGCCTGTATGTGGCAGTCCCAAAAATTGTTCAAACCAGAGGAGCAGGTAGGTGGCCCTGCAGTAAAATGGAATAGATTGAGTGCCTGTATGTGGCAGTCCCAAAAATGTTTCAAACCAGAGGAGCAGGTAGGTGGCCCTCCAGTAAAATGGAATAGATTGAGTGCCTGTATGTGGCAGTCCCAAAAATTGTTCAAACCAGAGGAGCAGGTAGGTGGCCCTGCAGTAAAATGGAATAGATTGAGTGCCTGTATGTGGCAGTCCCAAAAATTTTTTGAAACAGAGGACCGGGTAGGTGGCCCTCCAGAAAAATGGAATAGATTGAGTGCCTGTATGTGGCACTCACAAAAATTGTTTCAAACAGAGGACCGGGTAGGTGGCCCTCCAGAAAAATTAAATGCATGAAGTACTATAGCAAGAGCCAGTGGGCCCTGTCAAAAAATAGCCATTTTCCTCTGCTTTACTGTACAAAGAGGAGGAGAAGGAGGAAAATGAGGAGGAGGAGGAGGAGTGGATCAATTATTCAGGTTGAGCTTCCTTCACCTGGTGGAGATTGGAAATTCTGAGAAATCCAGCCTTTATTCATTTTAATAAGCGTCAGCCTGTCAGCGCTGTCAGTCGACAGGCGTGTACGCTTATCGGTGATGATGCCACCAGCTGCACTGAAAACCCGCTCGGACAAGACGCTAGCGGCAGGGCAGGCAAGAACCTCCAAGGCGTACAGCGCCAGTTCGTGCCACATGTCCAGCTTTGAAACCCAGTAGTTGTAGGGAGCTGTGTGATCATTTAGGACGATGGTATGGTCAGCTACGTACTCCCTCACCATCTTTCTGTAAAGATCAGCCCTACTCTGCCGAGACTGGGGACAGGTGACAGTGTCTTGCTGGGGTGACATAAAGCTGGCAAAAGCCTTGTAAAGCGTACCCTTGCCAGTGCTGGACAAGCTGCCTGCTCGCCTACTCTCCCTCGCTACTTGTCCCGCAGAACTACGCACTCTGCCGCTAGCGCTGTCAGAAGGGAAATACTGTTTCAGCTTGTGCACCAGGGCCTGCTGGTATTCATGCATTCTCACACTCCTTTCCTCTCCAGGGATGAGAGTGGGAAGATTTTGCTTGTACCGTGGGTCCAGGAGAGTGAACACCCAGTAATCGGTGCTGGAATAAATTCTTTGAACGCGAGGGTCACGGGATAGGCAGCCTAGCATGAAATCTGCCATATGCGCCAGAGTACCAACGCGTAAGAATTCACTCCCCTCACTGGCCTGACTGTCCATTTCCTCCTCCTCCAACTCCTCCAACTCCTCTTCTTCTGCCCATACACGCTGAACAGTGAAGGACTCAACAATGGTCCCCTCTTGTGTCTCGCCAACATTCTCCTCCTCTTCCTCCTCATCCTCCTCCACCTCCACCTCCTCCGATATGCGCTGAGAAACAGACCTCAGGGTGCTTTGGCTATCAACAAGGGAATATTCTTCCCCCGTCTCTTGTGACGAGCGCAAAGCTTCCGACTTCATGCTGACCAGAGAGTTTTTCAACAGGCCAAGCAGCGGGATGGTGAGGCTGATGATGGCGGCATCGCCACTGACCATCTGTGTTGACTCCTCAAAGTTACTCAGCACCTGACAGATATCAGACATCCACGTCCACTCCTCATTGTAGACTTGAGGAAGCTGACTGACCTGACTACCAGTTCTGGTGGAAGTTGACATCTGGCAGTCTACAATCGCTCTGCGCTGCTGGTAAACTCTGGATAACATGGTCAGTGTTGAATTCCACCTCGTGGGCACGTCGCACAACAGTCGGTGAGCGGGCAGTTGGAGGCGGCGCTGCGCTGCCCTGAGAGTGGCAGCATCTGGGCTGGACTTCCTGAAATGCGCACAGATGCGGCGCACCTTCGTGAGCAAATCAGACAGATTGGGGTATGTCTTGAGGAAACGCTGCACTATCAGATTTAACACATGGGCCAGGCATGGCACATGTGTCAGTCTGCCGAGTTGCAGAGCCGCCACCAGGTTACGGCCGTTGTCACACACAACCATTCCCGGCTTGAGGTTCAGCGGTGCCAGCCACAGATCAGTCTGCGCCGTGATGCCCTGTAATAGCTCTTGGGCGGTGTGCCTTTTGTCGCCTAGGCTCAGCAGTTTGAGCACCGCCTGCTGTCGCTTAGCGACGGCACTGCTGCTGTGCCTAGAGCTACCGACTGATGGCGCCGTGCCCACGGATGGTAGTTCGGAGGAGGAGGTGGAGGAGGGGTGGGAGGAGGAGGAGGCATAGTAGGCCTGAAACACCTGGACCGAGGTAGGCCCCGCAATCCTCGGCGTTGGCAGTATATGAGCAGCCCCAGGGTCAGACTCGGTCCCAGCCTCCACCAAGTTAACCCAATGTGCCGTCAGCGATATATAGTGGCCCTGCCCGGCAGCACTCGTCCACGTGTCCGTGGTCAGGTGGACCTTGTCAGAAACGGCGTTGGTCAGGGCACGGATGATGTTGTCTGACACGTGCTGGTGCAGGGCTGGGACGGCACATCGGGAAAAGTAGTGGCGGCTGGGGACCGAATACCGAGGGGCGGCCGCCGCCATGAGGTTGCGAAAGGCCTCGGTCTCTACTAGCCTATAGGGCAGCATCTCCAGGCTAAGCAATCTGGAGATGTGCACATTAAGGGCTTGGGCGTGCGGGTGGGTTGCACTATATTTGCGTTTCCGCTCCAGCGTCTGGGGTATGGAGAGCTGAACGCTGGTGGATGCTGTGGAGGATCGTGGAGGCGACGATGGGGTTTTTGTGCCAGGGTCCTGGGCAGGGGGCTGACTAGCAGCTGACACAGGGGAAGGAGCAGTGGTGTGCACGGCCGGAGGTGAACGGGCTTGTTGCCACTGAGTGGGGTGCTTAGCATTCATATGCCTGCGCATACTGGTGGTAGTTAAGCTAGTAGTGGTGGAACCCCTGCTGAGCCTGGTTTGGCAAATGTTGCACACCACAGTCCGTCGGTCATCCGGTGTTTCCTTAAAGAACCTCCACACTTCTGAAGATCTAGCCCTCGCCGCAAGAGCCCTCACCACGGGAGCTTCACTAGTTGACAGTGGCGCTGATGCACCAGCTCTGGCCCTGCCTCTCCGTCTGGCCCCACCACTGCCTCTTCCAACCTGTTCAGGTCGAGGACTCTCCTCCGTCTCAGAAGCACTGTGTTCACCCGGCCTCTCAACCCAGCTTGGGTCTGTCACCTCATCATCCTCCGATCCCTCAGTCTGCTCCCCCCTCGGACTTCCTGCCCTGACAACAACTTCCCCACTGTCTGACAACCGTGTCTCCTCATCGTCGGACACCTCTTTACACACTTCCACTACGTCAAGAAGGTCATCATCACCCACAGACTGTGACTGGTGGAAAACCTGGGCATCGGAAAATTGCTCAGCAGCAACCGGACAAGTGGTTTGTGACTGTGGGAAGGGTCCAGAAAACAGTTCCTCAGAGTATGCCGGTTCAAATGCCAAATTTTCCTGGGAGGGGGCAGACTGGGGGGGAGGAGGCTGAGGTGCAGGAGCTGGAGGAGTGGGGATTTCGGTGACATGGGTGGACTGCGTGGAAGACTGACTGGTGGTGGACAAATTGCTCGAAGCATTGTCAGCAATCCACGACATCACCTGTTCGCACTGTTCTGGCCTCAACAGTGCTCTACCACGAGTCCCAGTAACTTCAGACATGAACCTAGGGAGTGTAGCTCTGCGGCGTTCCCCTGCTCCCTCATCAGCAGGTGGTGTCTCACCCCGCCCAGGACCACGGCCTCTGACCCCTGCAGTAGTTGGACGCCCACGTCCCCGCCCTCGTCCTCTACCCCTAGCCCTCGGGTTAAACATTTTTAAAATGAGAGTTATAACTTTTTTTTTTTTTTTACTTCTTTTTGTTTTTTTTGGTGTTTTTTTGTGTTTTTTTTTTTTTTTTGTGTTTTTTGTTTTTTTTTGAGTTTTTAAAACCAAACAATCCTATCCTATTGCTATGGCTATTTTCTAGCCAAGTATCAAAGGAAGCACACTACTATGCCAGATGAGATGACACTGAGTTATTGCCTAATAGAAATCCAACCCCTACTGAATTTTGCCACTTCGGCCTTTGCTATGGATATGTGCGCCACTAAGCGCAGAACACAGCGGTCGCAAGTCTCACTACAAATTGCTCAGAATTGGCAAGTACATGCACTGCAGAAACTACAGCCACCAGCAGATCAACCAGAAATCAAATATATAGAACGCTACTGTAGGCTTCAAGAAGCTGTTTGTATTCTCCTATGGCTATTTTCTAGCCAAGTATCAAAGGAAGCACACTACTATGCCAGATGAGATGACACTGAGTTATTGCCTAATAGAAATCCAACCCCTACTGAATTTTGCCACTTCGGCCTTTGCTATGGATATGTGCGCCACTAAGCGCAGAACACAGCGGTCGCAAGTCTCACTACAAATTGCTCAGAATTGGCAAGTACATGCACTGCAGAAACTACAGCCACCAGCAGATCAACCAGAAATCAAATATATAGAACGCTACTGTAGGCTTCAAGAAGCTGTTTGTATTCTCCTATGGCTATTTTCTAGCCAAGTATCAAAGGAAGCACACTACTATGCCAGATGAGATGACACTGAGTTATTGCCTAATAGAAATCCAACCCCTACTGAATTTTGCCACTTCGGCCTTTGCTATGGATATGTGCGCCACTAAGCGCAGAACACAGCGGTCGCAAGTCTCACTACAAATTGCTCAGAATTGGCAAGTACATGCACTGCAGAAACTACAGCCACCAGCAGATCAACCAGAAATCAAATATATAGAACGCTACTGTAGGCTTCAAGAAGCTGTTTGTATTCTCCTATGGCTATTTTCTAGCCAAGTATCAAAGGAAGCACACTACTATGCCAGATGAGATGACACTGAGTTATTGCCTAATAGAAATCCAACCCCTACTGAATTTTGCCACTTCGGCCTTTGCTATGGATATGTGCGCCACTAAGCGCAGAACACAGCGGTCGCAAGTCTCACTACAAATTGCTCAGAATTGGCAAGTACATGCACTGCAGAAACTACAGCCACCAGCAGATCAACCAGAAATCAAATATATAGAACGCTACTGTAGGCTTCAAGAAGCTGTTTGTATTCTCCTATGGCTATTTTCTAGCCAAGTATCAAAGGAAGCACACTACTATGCCAGATGAGATGACACTGAGTTATTGCCTAATAGAAATCCAACCCCTACTGAATTTTGCCACTTCGGCCTTTGCTATGGATATGTGCGCCACTAAGCGCAGAACACAGCGGTCGCAAGTCTCACTACAAATTGCTCAGAATTGGCAAGTACATGCACTGCAGAAACTACAGCCACCAGCAGATCAACCAGAAATCAAATATATAGAACGCTACTGTAGGCTTCAAGAAGCTGTTTGTATTCTCCTATGGCTATTTTCTAGCCAAGTATCAAAGGAAGCACACTACTATGCCAGATGAGATGACACTGAGTTATTGCCTAATAGAAATCCAACCCCTACTGAATTTTGCCACTTCGGCCTTTGCTATGGATATGTGCGCCACTAAGCGCAGAACACAGCGGTCGCAAGTCTCACTACAAATTGCTCAGAATTGGCAAGTACATGCACTGCAGAAACTACAGCCACCAGCAGATCAACCAGAAATCAAATATATAGAACGCTACTGTAGGCTTCAAGAAGCTGTTTGTATTCTCCTATGGCTATTTTCTAGCCAAGTATCAAAGGAAGCACACTACTATGCCAGATGAGATGACACTGAGTTATTGCCTAATAGAAATCCAACCCCTACTGAATTTTGCCACTTCGGTCTTTGCTATGGATATGTGTGCCACTAAGAGCTAAACACAACGGTAGCAAGTCCCCCTGCTAATTCCTCACAAAATGGTAAAAGATGCAAATTAAAATAAAAAAAGTAGAACGTTATTGTAGCCCTAAGAAGGGCTGTTGGGTTCTTTGAGAATCACTCCTGCCTAACAGTAAGCTAATAGAACACCCTAACGCTTTCCCTGACCAGCAGCAGCTCTCTCCCTAGCGGCATCCAGAGACAGAATGATCCGAGCAGCGCGGCCAGCGGCTAGTCTATCCCAGGGTCACCTGATCTGGCCAGCCAACCACTGCTATCGACGTGTAAGGGTACCACGTCATGCTGGGTGGAGTGCAGAGTCTCCTGGCTTGTGATTGGCTCTGTTTCTGGCCGCCAAAAAGCAAAACGGCGGGAGCTGCCATTTTCTCGAGCGGGCGAAGTATTCGTCCGAGTAACGAGCAGTTTCGAGTACCCTAATGCTCGACCGAGCATCAAGCTCGGACGAGCATGTTCGCTCATCTCTACTCCTTATAAATCTGATTATTTTTTGGCACCGGATTAAATCCAGAAGGTCCTGTTCTCGTTTTCTGCAATTTTTTTTTTTTATTAAGCAAGGGCCAGCATTATGGTTAGAATTAGAGTTAGCGTTAATCCCAGCACTAACCCTAATGCTAACACTAATTCTAATGAAATTTTTTTTAAAAAATGAGAAAATAGAAAATGAACAAAATGAGATATAACCAATTTATTTTAAAAAGAAAAATGAGATTTTTAGTGGACTAGAGGGGGTTGCATTTTCCAAAACAATCCCTAACTGCATAAAACTTCAACTCTCTCTTTACCGACCCATCCAGTGTTCTCCTCTCATCTGTTATCCTCAAACACCAGATAGATACCAAGCCCCAGGCTTCTCTGCAATCACTTTGACTTTGGACCTTGTATATAAGTTGGCGGCTGATGGCTGGTTCAAGCAGCAGCATCTTTATTAATTAAATTATTTTATTCTGTTCCCTTATGAAGAACGGCTGGACCATTATACAAGCTCTTACACCTCTTGTGTCTCCCCCTCATCCTCATAGACTGTAAGCTCTTGTGTCCCCTCATCCTCATAGACTGTAAGCTCTTGTGTCACCCCCTCATCCTCATAGACTGTAAGCTCTTGTGTCACCCCCTCATCCTCATAGACTGTAAGCTCTTGTGTCACTCCCTCATCCTCATAGACTGTAAGCTCTTGTGTCACCGCCCTCATCCTCATAGACTGTAAGCTCTAGTGTCACTCCCTCATCCTCATAGACTGTAAGCTCTTGTGTCATCCCCTCATCCTCATAGACTGTAAGCTCTTGTGTCACCTCCTCATCCTCATATAATGTAAGCTCTTGTGTCACCCCTCATCCTCATAGACTGTAAGCTCTTGTGTCACCCCCTCATCCTCATAGACTGTAAGCTCTTGTCCCTCCCTCATTCTCATAGACTGTAAGCTCTTGTGTCCCCCTCATCCTCATAGACTGTAAGCTCTTGTGCCATCCCCTCATCCTCATAGACTGTAAGTTCTTGTGCCATCCCCTCATCCTCATAGACTGTAAGTTCTTGTGAGCAGGGCTCCATTCCTATTGTTCCACATGGCTATGTTTGTACTATATTGTTTCATTTACTTTGTATATATGTATATATCACTATATAAATAAAGATTATTATTGACGGAGCAATATCGATTTAGACTAATTTGATTGCGACGCTACCTAAATATTTGGAAAAATTTGTCGAAGCTTCAGCAAATGGAATCTTGGATGACTCATTCATCTCTCATGTGAACCTAGACACATGTTTTGGAATATTATCAATTAAATTTTCCAATGTAACTTTTTCCTATTGTATCTTTGAGGCGAAACCATACAGTTTTGACAATATGACTCCCCCAGTGACTCCTTGACCTAAAACATGTCTCCATTAAAATCCAAAGGACACTAAAAGAACCTAAATGATCATATATCGGGAAGGAACACTTTTATCTATCTCTAGATAGGCAAGCATTAGTATTATGCCTAACTAAACTAGATTTAGTATGCCGGAAACATCTTCCTGACTACACATACATGCATTTTACAAGATTCTGCACACTTTAAAGGGCATCTACCAGAAGACTGTATGCAAATGAGCCTGAGGGGCTCCAGGCTCCATTAACACCTATGGAGCCTGGCTCATTTGAATGCAGTCCTTCATCCTGGTGGTAAATGCCATTTAAAGCCTAAAGGTGGCAATACACATTAATTGAGCAAAAGCTATCCCTTCTCCATACACTTGCATGCTCTGTTCTGGCACAGCTGGACCTAATCGGGAGAGGGGAATTACATGCTGACCACCGACAACGCTGACTTTTCTTCTCTGACTGACATTTCTTCTCTGAGAACAAAAGGATTGGACATGTGAAAATCCAATATTCCGTGTTCTTTTTTGATGATATAAGCCCAGGAAATATTGGAAAGCTCACACTGGATGTTCAGCAGATCCTTGTGAAATTGCCAAACTGGGCTCACAATACTGTAATGGGTTTGACCACCCTAGCAAATACTAATACAATAGATGAGTGCAAACAACTAGTTATTTACATTCCTGTTTCATCTTCTTAGTTCTAGTCATTTTTTTCAAAAATCAGCCTGATAACATATTTTTTTTTTATCAGAGCCCTTTTCTACTTTCCATAATGCCCATAGAGGTCCCAGAGATTGGAGCTATGCAGTCTAGTACAGTGACCTATGCTCTTCCTGTAGCTCTGGAACTTACCAAAACACTTACTGGAACTTGCTCTCTATACTAGAATATTCTCTGATTTACCTCAATGGGTGACATCTGTGTAAATCTCATATTTAAGAAAAAAAGCCTTGAAGATATTGGAGCAACTGGAAGTTCCCGGTCTCCAGTGAAATATTTTTGTGATCCACCTTCCATTTTTGCCATTATTCACTTTAATACGTTATGTCACATAAATATTTTAGTAAACACTACTATTCAAGTGTAAAACATTTCTAACAATAACAACCAAGCACAGTGGGGTAAATAATACTGTGAGTATCAGCAATACACCACTGCCTCCTGGTTATCCTCTAGGGTGTGATGTCACAGACACTTCCGCTTGGTTATTGTTTAGGGTGTGATGTCACAGACACTTCCCCTTGGTTATCCTCTAGGGTGTGATGTCACAGACACTTCCCCTTGGTTATCCTCTAGGGTGTGATGTCACAGACACTTCCCCTTGGTTATCCTCTAGGGCAGTGATTTTCAACCTGTGTGCCGTGGCACACTAGTGTGCCGCAACACATGGTCGGGTGTGCCGCGGGGAAAGTTCCCCAAACTATGGTGCCCCCTGTGTTTTGTTTCCCAGAGAAATGTAAAATGGGAAATACTATAGTCATGAGGCTGTAGTACTACAAGTACCAGCTCATATGCTGAGTATATGAGCTGGCACTTGTACTCTGGTCTCATGGCCATAGTACTTCTCATTGTACCCCTTTATATTGCAGTATATGAGCCACATAATAATCAGCACCATATACTAAAAACAGGGAGAAACTGAGAACTGTTGAGGAAGAGCTTCGTGTGTGTCTTTCCTCCATTCCTGCCAGGATATCCCTTTTGTGTTTATCGAAACAGGCCCAGGTTCCAGTAAAATAAATTTAGAATCTATATTATTAACTATATGTATAATATGACTGTTTAGTGTCATTTTGCGCTAATTTGGTTGGTGGTGTGCCCCGGGATTTTCTAAGTATAAAAAGTGTGCCGCGGCTCAAAAAAGGTTGAAAATCACTGCTCTAGGGTGTGATGTCATAGACACTGCCTCCTAGTTATCCTCTAGGGTGTGATGTCACAGACACTTCCCCTTGGTTATCCTCCAGGGTGTGATGTCACAGACACTTCCCCTTGGTTATCCTCTAGGGTGTGATGTCATAGACACTGCCTCCTAGTTATCCTCTAGGGTGTGATGTCATAGACACTGCCTCCTAGTTATCCTCTAGGGTGTGATGTCACAGACACTGCCTCCTGGTTATCCTCTAAGATGTGACGTCAGAGGCACTTCCCTTTTGTTATCCTCTAGGGTGAGATGTCATAGGCATTTCCTCTTGGTTATTTTTTAGGATGGATGTCAGAGACACTGCCACCTGGATATCCTGTAGAGTGTGATATTAGAGGCACTTCCTCTTGGTTATCCTCTAGGGTGTGATGTCAGAGACACTGGTTATCCTCTAGGAGTTGAAGTCAAAGAGACTGCCGCTTTGTTATCCTCTAGGAAGTGATGTCAGAGGCACTTCCTCTTGGTTATTTTCTAGGATGTGATGTCAGAGACACTTCACCTTGTGGATGGTTCTGGCGGTGTTTGGATGGTGTGACATTGGCAGGACATGTGTGTACGAAACATTACAACGTTAAAGTAAAAAAAAGCAGGATATCCCATGGCTGATAAAAGAGTTATAATTTATATTTTAAAACAATTCTAGTAGTCCCTCAGTTCATTTGTGGGTTATTTTTGAGTTCGGGATGTTCCATCTTGCTTTTCATCTATGAGAACGCCTTATTGTCATAACCTCCTTCGATGGTGGCAATCTCCACACCATTGGAGACCCTGGGGGAAGCAAGAGTATTTTTGTATCTTCCAGTGCGATGCTGTTCCAAAGCTGGGCCCCACTCTGCGGTCGGTGTGCAAATCTTACGAAATCGCTGTTGAGAAGTTAAGAAGTTACTCAGTGATGGGTTCCACAGTTTACAAATAACACTACCAGCCCTTTCACAGTCTTCATTAGGTTTAAGATGACCATGCTGTATATTATATATACTTACTTGCCAAAGTGTTCCTTCCCCTCTGCATATTTTTATTACAGCCAGTATCGGTATCCAAATGATGCAGAAAAGGATCATACACCACCCCAGGGCGACTCCCCAACCTGGATACTCAATGTCACCATATTTTGGAGAAGTGAATGTGATCAAGGACCAGATCAGAATGGCCTGCGGATAGATGAGAAAGAAACTGAGAGGCCACATACTAATATCTATTATCTATCTAATATAACAAAGAGTAGGCATTTCAATTTTGAAAAGTTTAAGAAAGTTTGAGAAAGTTTGTGTTGCTCAACCAAAGCATCGCTATATGGTTGAATAAACCAAAATTTTTTTAACTTTTCAAAGTTGGAGCACTGCTTATTTTTTGTTCTACTACAAAAAGAGAACCCGTTTGGATCTTGACCTTTGATAGCACCAATCATTCCTACAGCTGATTTTTACCATATTCTACCTATCCATATTTAGCCTGTCTATCTATTGCCATTGACAAACTTAAAATTTGCATATATATATATGTACCATATTTTTCAGACTATAAGACACACTTTTTAGCTCTGCCAGACCCTCCTGAACGCTGTAATGGGTGATGCCATGATATAGAGCTGCACTGATCTCCCAGAGAGGAGCCTCCGCACTGCTCTCCCCTCTCCTGGGTGTCCTACAGGACCTGCAATAATGTCAGAATCATGTGACTGATCACATGCTTCTTACATCACCACAGGTCCTGATACTGCCAAGAATGGGGACATGCTGCGCTGGGACAAGGTATGAACAAGGGGAGAAGGGGGTTCTTTGTGTGTAGCAGAGCTGTGTGTGTCTTCCTTATGTGTGTGTAGCAGAGCTGTGTGTGTCTTCCTTATGTGTGTGTAGCAGAGCTGTGTGTGTCTTCCTTATGTGTGTGTAGCAGAGCTGTGTGTGTCTTCCTTATGTGTGTGTAGCAGAGCTGTGTGTGTCGCCCTTATGTGTGTGTAGCAGGGCTGTGTGTGTCTTCTGTGTAGAGTAGTTCCCAGAGTGTTCCTTATGTGTGTGTAGCAGTGCTGTGTGTGTCTTCCTTATGTGTGTGTAGTAGAGCTGTGTGTGTCGCCCTTATGTGTGTGTAGCAGAGCTGTGTGTGTCTTCCTGTGTAGAGTAGTTCCCAGGGTGTTCCTTATGTGTGTGTATAGCAGAGCTGTGTGTGTAAATGTATGGATGGAGGAGAGCTGTGTGTGTAAATGTATGGATGGAGGAGAGCTGTGTGTGCTGTGCTTTAGTGCGACCGACAGGGATATTTTAATTGCCGTAAAATATATTCTTCCTTTTTTGGAAGCCTAAATCTGGGGTGCGCACTATAGTAAGAAGCGTCTTATAATCAGAAAAATACGATATATATATGTCAAATTTCAGCGAAATACTGCATGCAGTTATGTCTCAGGCAGTAATGTAAATTTTACAGGTTTGTGATGATTAGATACTAGGCATTGTCAGTAGCGGCTGTGAAAGTGTTGCTGATGCTGTTCTACTTCTATCTATCTATCTTCCATCCATCCATCATACTTATACATATGCTTTTGTAATATTTCAACACTTACAGTCAACAGAAGAGGAGTGATAAAAAACCAGCAAATCCTCCACCAGAGCCAGAAGAGGAAGCTTTTCTTTCCAATCATCATTTCAATATCTTCAATGAAACGGTTCCCACCTTCACATGGAAAAGAAACAAAAAAAGACTCCCATTATTCTCTATCCCGGAGCCACAGTTTGGGTCTGGTATCTCAATAACAAGCTATAATCACAATGCACAATTTGATTTGTTCAGATTTAAGAAATTCAAAAGGCTCCTGAAATGCTCTGTGCTGCTGATTGGTGGTAGTTTGTTCCATAAGCTAATGTTGTCACAATTATTTGTATTGTCATGTTCCGTCACATGTGTAAATACATTATATTTCCTGCAGTAATTTCTCTAGTATTTCAATATATTTACCGTAAATCCAGCAGATTCCAACCAATTCCAGAATAGCAGCGATAAGTATTCCCCAGCCAGCACAGAAATAGTCAATTAATTCCACCCAGTATATTCCAGCCTGGAACAAATAACATTTTACATAATGATAAAACATCCAAAATCTATACGGTTCTATTAACAGAAAGCATGAGGAAAAAGGATGATGTAAATAATTGGACACCACCAGGTGGCGCACCGCAAGATGATTTCGGAGGACAGCTCATTCCTTAAAAAACCTTGATTGTTTGATAACATAATGTCTTGTCATGTAACTATTCATGGGTAAAAAAAAAATTCCAAGAACTTTAACCCCTTAATGGCCTCTTCAGTGCTTTTTACTGATGGTAGTTTATTATGTTGCACATTGTACAGAATGTTTATATAACATATGTAATGTATATATGTTGTATATGTGTGTGTATCTGTGATGTGTATATGCTGTATGTGTTTATAATGTGTGGTGTGTATATATACGTTATGTGTGTATATATGCTGTATATCTGTATATGGCACTGTATGTGTGTGTATATGTGAGGTGTATATGCTGTATGTGTATATAGTGTGTGGTGTGTATATATATATTGTATGTCTGTATATAGCACTGTATGTATGTGTATATGTGATGTGTACATTCCGCATGTGTATATAGTGTGTGGCGTGTATATATACATTATGTGTGCAGATATATGCTTTATGTCTGTATATGGCACTGTATGTGTGTGTATATGTGATGTGTACATGCTCTGTAAGTGTGTGTATAAATGTTTGTATGAATGAAGAACTGTATATAGGTATAGTTATAGCAATTGACATATATTGTAATGCTATCATGCTAATTAGGTTTTCTAAAGTCAGAAGGGTGATGGGGTTGTGACAAAATGTCTGACACAATCTTTGGGACAGAAATGCCAGGTGCTACCATTATTAAAGGGGTCGGCCACTAATACCAAACTCTACCAAATAGGGTAAGTATAAGACCCTACATTGGTCACCAAGGTTATATTTATCCTTTTAAAATTAGCTGTTCGCTGTCAAAGCCACAGGTCATATGACCCCCAGACAGCAGGACTCGGGACTTCCTGTGCCAACTTTGTCTTGTCCTGTGACTTCATCCCGTGTTCTGCTGGCTTCCACAGAATGGAGGGGGCAGCTCTGTCATAACACCTCCCATAGCAGTAGTTGGAGGGTTTGTGCCAAAGACATTAATGACTGTACTACCACCAGAAGCCAGCAGGACACAGGACATCACAGGAAGTCCAGAGTTCTGCTGCCTTAGGGTCATGTGACCTGCATTTTGCAGCAGCGATCGCTAAACTGTAACAGCGTAAGTATAATATTGGTGACCCTATAAAAGTTTTATACTGTTAAAGTTTGCTACATGTGTCAGACTCCTTTTTAAAAACTTTTCCGACTAATAATACAAAAGGGGTGTGGCTTCTCTGGATCCTCCAGATTAGTATATGCTTGTTGTACGGTGGATGAGGGTCCAGAGGAGGATGCTCCCTATTAACACATTATTCTATAATTGGTTTCCTTAACCAAATAACCGGCATTAAATAGGAATCACACAGAATAATCCTAATAATAAGCACATCGTACCTCAGTCACGCACACCAGTCCTAGCAAGAAAAACACAATACAGGCACCGATGGTAATTACACCCCGCATCTTCTTCATCACTTTGGGATAGGCGTCATGTATGGTGGTGGTTATTGTTTCTGTCAATGGAAACACATCATCCCTTTAATAAGCTTCATTTTATATTTGTACTTCGAGTCTAGGGGTGTAACTGGAAAGGTGGGGTGCAGATTGTATGGGAGCCCCCAGACTCAGGGGGTCCACATACCTAGAGAAGCTGCAATCTTATTGGACTAATGGCTTTCCTAAGTGAAAGCTGGAACTATACAATGGGTTAGTTTTCAGAGGACGATGCAGAACATTACAGAAGACTCGGTATGCCCGGCTGCACTGCAATTCTCATTCTAATTACATGTCATTAAGTTAATTATGAGCAAATCATCTTGTATCTGAAAAGTCTCTATTAGCAGAGAGAATGAAAGCTGCTTTACTATGTACTGTACCCTCCCTGCAAATCCTGGGTCCTCTCAGTGTATTAAAGGGACTGTCCACAAATTCTGATTTGTGAGATGGCAGATTGACATTTGGCCGATCATTTTTGTCCCTATAAAATAAAGGGTATTGACCGAGCAGTATTTGTCTCTGTGCTCTAGGTAGTGGCCAGAAGGTGTAACTACAGCTGCAGCTTCCACTGAAGTCAACAGGAGCGGAGTATGCAGTTACAACATACAGCCACTATATAGAGCATGGAGCCATCTGCTCCTGACTCCATGCTCTTTATAATGTTCAGCCATCAAGCCATCAATAAGATCAAGCCCCTCTAAGGATATCATCCACTTTCAAAGACAATGCGGCTGACAGGTATTCCTCAAAACTCATCAATACACATGCATGCTCAGCTATCCCAAGCATGTCTGACTTTTTTATGTATAGATCTTTAGGGATAGAGAAAGGAAAAAATGTTCCCTACCCTCTCATGTTAACTTTTTAACATTATCTATGGACTGCAGTCCAGAGCACTCCCCCCCCCCCCCCTCGCATGTGCAGGCCTTAAAAGGAACCTGTCTTCAGTAATTGGCCTAAAAAAACTGTAACCAGTACCAGTATATTGTCAAACAATGTAATACATTGTAGTGTTATGGCATTATCCAGAAAATCAACTTTGAAGTGAGGTGTGAATTGGTTGTATAAAGTCAAGGGGGGGGGGGATATTTTAACACTGACTGAAGTCAAGGTGGGGAGCACTGAGTGCCTCCTCCTCTATGGTTTACATCATGCATTGGACTTCATGAGATCTGGTTAGTGATATCTTTGGATGCAGGACAATTAGTTACAGTGAAAGGGCTTTCTGAGGAAGAGAGAGCTTGACTTCAGTGTTAAACTCTCCTCCTCCTTGACTTTATACAAACAGTTTACATCTCACTTCAAAGTTCATTTTCTGGATGATGTCACCGCACTGGGTGATAAGAGAAACACAATCTGGAAGGTGTTCAGCTTCTTGGCAATGTACTAGTGCTGGCAGGTTCACTTTAAGAGTAGGTTTGGCATGATTACAATTTAAAACCATGGATATGTTCATAAGTACATAATTATGGACCCTAGTGACTGTAGGTCTATGTGGGCTTGTCTTCTGCTGGACCTATGAACATGAGCCTGTGGTTTTGGACCTCAGAACATGAGCCAATCGGGAGGGTTTATTATGCACCATATATATATATGCCATGGGCATACTCCTTGGGGGTTATGGTGTAGACATGAACTATGGACCTGGAAAGCCCTATAAGTAATGTGGTGGCACAGGGTGTCCTGGCTCCGGACCACTCCATAGCCCAAGTGGTGTAGAGGCAGAATTAGTCACAATAACTGGCCATTAATCACAACTAAAGTACATGTCACAATAAATCCCTACCCCCACGTGTCAGAACATGATCCTATCCTCTGGTACTCCTAGGACCCAAACCAACTCTACCCTATTGTCTAGAGAAATTTCTAACATATCCTTTGTCATCTCTCTACAAGGTTTTACTAGATCCAAAAATATGGTTATCAAAAAAATCACTAATTGATCATTTGATACAATATTTTTTGGGATATTTCATATCAGTAATTTGCATTGTTCTTCTGTACACTTGATATCTGATACCATTGGCTCACGCTACCTCATTGTTGCCCCACCCTTTGGCACAGTCTTATGACAGAGATTACATGATTCACCTGTTACAGTGAATACCCCTGGGGTGATAATAGAATAATACATGTTGTATCCCATCCCCAATTATTATCGCTGTATTCTTTCCCATAGCAGGACAAACTAGTATTTGTACATATAATAAATCTCACTGCTCTTCCATTACTGTTTAAAGCAGAGAGGTTAAATCTGGGTCCAAAATGTTTATTATTATAGGGCAACCTCTCCAAAAGACCACCTCTTTGAGAAGACCTCCTCCCTAAAAGACTTACCCCCCCCCCCTCCATAATATTCTATGGAAGCTGCCCCCTTTAAAAAAGCAATTTAGTCTGTTCTAAGAGGTTTAACAGTATTTAGATATATGTAAACAGTTTTTAGATGTTTTAGGTGCTTAATCTTTAGGTTTCCCTCATATATCGTGGGTCTCTTTTTAGCTCTAAAATCTCTGTATGTACATTGTTCATCATTAAATTATTTAAAGTATATTTATAATAAAAATACTGCATATTACAACTTACCCACTGAGGCAAACTGAGAATCGAGCCCTAAGGTCAGTAACATGAAGAAGAAGAGAATGGACCATAGTGGAGATACAGGTAACTGAGACAAAGCTTCCGGGTATGCAATGAATGCAAGAGCAAACCCTAGAAAAAGAAAGAAACACATGTTTACAGAGTCTTATATAGGGTCGGACTGGCCCACCAGAGTACCAGAGGATCCTCCGGTGGGCCCTCAACGTAAACCCAGAGGTCCATCAGAAAACACCACAATTTGGAGGCTGCTAGAGTTAGAGTGAGCCCCCAGCTTGATTGGGCCTAAGGAAACCCAATCCAACAATGGTCTCATATCATCACTAATCCGGTATTGAATGTCAGATAATGACAAGCTTTGGCTTGGCCTAGTGTGCATGTGTTCTACATGTCTTCATATAGACTGTGAGCCCTCACTGTCACTGTACTTTTTGTATTTGTAATTGCATTTGTATTAATTTGATGTATGCAAACCCCTTATTGATATAGCACCATGGAATTAATAATAATAATACATGGGGGAAAGGTGTAAGCTACTTCCAAAAACTTCTTTAGCAGCGTATATCTCCCTGGAGAACAAAGGTTTGGAATGTTGGAATCAAACCTCATGATACTTTTCTCCTCTGACACTGTAGTATTACAAGTTGACATGCATTTCAATGGGCATCTGTGTAATTTATGGATGGACCGGGACCACCAAAATGGGTGCTGCACATGAAGGTGGTGGATGACCTTGGAAGCAGATGTATAATATGGGTGGTTTTGATGGCCGCCCAGGACCCATGGCCTCCCAAAACACCCAACATGCTTGATACTGCCCTGAAGACACAATAACAAGAAGAACCTCCAGTGCTGCAATTCTTATACATGGGTGCTAGCTCTAACCAAATATACAAGAGCCCTTACTAAATATTTTAAAGGTCCTCCAAAGATGCTTTGATTAAAGAACTGAAAGCCAAGAAGCTCAGTTTAGGTACCAAAAGTGGGAAGTAAGTTTTCCACCCATTAATAAAATGAAACTTGTGTTGGGCACAATGACCCATGGTTGTCTTACTCCACTCTTGGATGACCTACATTTGACACCCAGAATAATGTTGTCCTACTGAGACATCCCCTTTAAAACATGGAAATACAAACTTGGATGGAAAACCTATTGGAAAAATCAGCTCACCCGATCCTACCACATCCTTTACTTCTTTCTCAGCTTTGAAGGCCATGTGCCCCAATATAGAGAAGATGGCGAATCCAGCAAACACACTGGTGAGGCAATTGGTAATGCAAACCATGATGGCGTCCGCGTAGCAGTTATTGCGGAACTTGTTGTAGGATGAAAGTGCTACTAGTCCGCCCCACGCTGTGGACAGAGAGAAGAAGATCTGCGTGGCGGCATCTTTCCAAACCTAGAACAACAAACACGTTCTAAGATATGACGCACAGGATGAGCCCAAGATCAATGAGTTAACCATAAAATACAAGTCTACAATTTGAAAATGTTGGATACCAGGAAATCCAGAACTTTTGGAAAGTCCCACTGGGAATTTTGAGTCAATAAACAACTTTTAGCAGTTAGATATGTTCCCAGAATAAAGAAAAATTTGACTTGCATAAAGGACCCTATAGAAAACTTACCTGAGCATTTGTAAGTTTCGAAATGTCTGATTGTGTTCCGATATAATAATTGATCCCATCGTAGGCCCCTTCCAGTGTAGCGCCTCTTATCAAGAGGATCAGGAGAACCACGTATGGAAATATGGCCGTGAAATAAACCACCTGGGAGAAAAATAACATAAAAATGTGAACATACTACAAAAATATCATGCTAAAAATACTCCAATGCTCCATTCACAAAGTGAGCAAAAAAAAATTTGTTTGTTAAGGCTAAATTCACAAATACGTGTGCCCACCATACCGTAGCACGGCGGGCACACGTCGGCGCCGGTGAGAGGAGGAGGGCCCTCTCCATAGAGAAACATTGGACCCCGCGCCGTATTCCGGGGAAAGATGGGACATGTCCTATGTTTCTCCCAGCTACGGAATGGTACGGGTGCCTCACGTGTGCTGCACCGTACCGCTCCATACGGCGCCATGCTCCCATTGCTGGCCTATGGGGGATGTATATCTGACGTATATATGTCGGCCATGTGAATGAGGCCTAAGTCTGTTAAACCTCATGGTACTGAGCATCGATTTCATCTCCTGCAAAGGTAATACTTAATTTTATAAAACTGATCAAAATAAACTGTGGGTGTTTGTTTTTTTTCATATCGTTCCTGAAATCCGTGAAATTTTTTTTCTCACATATGTCTCTCAATAAGTCAAAATGAACGCCCTATTGATGACGCAAAGTTTTTAGGATCATAACATTGTAGTTGTTAAAGGGGTTGTAGGACATTAGAAATCATAGCTGCCTCCTTTCAAAAACAGCGCCGTACCGGTTTACAGGTTATGTGTGGTACTACAACTCAGCCCCATTCAGTTGACCTATAGTGCTGCTGTTTTTGGATTTTTCGAATCCTTGACAACCGCTTTAAGGGGTTATAAAGCAACATCTGAACATCCTAAGTATTGTTAATATTTGGCAGAAATGGATTCTTTATGAGGTAATATAAATTCACGCTTCAGATAACTTGATGCTTTATGACGCCATCTATTTTATTGGTTTACCATGAGATACAGTCGTCGGCGCCTGTATCATTAACACACCAATGGCTTTATGGGTTTACAGGGTGATGTGCATTATAGATCGTGTATGGGTCAATAAGTTCCTTGCTCTGTAGACTTCTAATGACTCGTTTTTCAATCTGTGGTTTGTCCTTAGTGATTGACATGTAGCGGATTCCATGTTTGGTATGTTTATGGTATACTATATAGTATAATGGAGCATAATCTAGTTTTACTTTTATGTTTTTATGTATACTATTGGCCATGTGTAAGAGTCAATTGACATTCAGAATGACTTTCACGAGAATGAAGATGAGGATGAAGAAAGTTCATTGTGATTATGTGATGGTGATGATGATATATACATGTTAATATCATTTTGAAGTCAATATAACACTTAATGTAAAGTGATGGGATATGGTTAGGATTTGAGATGAGCGAATCACCCAGGTTTTGATTTGCCAAAGCTTCACCAAATTTGGTTTAGGTTCAAACGGAATTGGTCCGAACTGGTGTTACTCCAGTTGTTCTGGGAATTTGTATGTAAACCCTTCCAGTCCTCTAAAACACAGATTATTTTATAAAAATATTTTTATAATATAGAATACTAACTATAACCCTAATTTTAAAAAATTGTATAAGATAAATGAAACAAGAAAGGAAAAGAGGAGTTTGGGGCAGCAGGGTGGCTTAGTGGTTAGCACTACAGCCTTGCAGCGCTGGGGACCTGGGTCAACATATGCAAAGAGATTGTATGTTCTCTCTTTGTTTGTGTGGGTTTCCTCCGGGTCCTCCGGTTTCCTCCTACATTCCATTCCAAAACATACTGGTAGATTTATTAGATTGTGAGCCCCATTGGGGACAGGGACTGATTTGGCAAGCTCTGTGCAGCGCTACTTAATCTGTAGGCGCTATATAAATAAAGGATTTTTATTATTATTTGTATACCAATTTCCAGGACAATTGAAGGAATATTAGTTCCAATTTAGCTTTGATTTGGGGCCAAAAATGTAAGGATATGTCATGATATCCTGATCACAAAATGAAAATCTAGAACTTTTCGGCAGGATGATACATATTAAAATGAAAGTCAACTTATAATATAACTAAGATGTCCAGAATATGACACAGAGTGGTATTCAACTCTCCGGCATATGAAGCTATGTGAGGATAGATGTATCCCCACCACTCTCATTGAAATATATATAGTAAGAGAAGGGTACAATGTTTCCAGAACTTCAGGAATTATGGAAACAGCTAAAGTTATTGTGCCAAGTTTTATGTTATACATATGTATAGTAAATTTTGATATAAAAAAAAATGCTTCCATTTATTATCTATATTTCATCAAAAATTCTAAAACCAATAATTTGCACTCTAGCCCCAAGACCACATGATAGAATGACGCTTGCTAATTTTTAAGGGGTTATCTTTGCAGCAGTCACCACATTTACATCACAAACATGACAAACAGAATAGATTGTATCAGCCAACGGCACCGTACACAGTCTATGGATGAAAGTTGTTAACCCGGTGAACTTCCTATCCAAATCATCCCAACCCCCGATCTACAGCACCAGGGACACATGCAGTAGTGGATTATAATACAGGCAGTCCCAGGGTTACATACAAGATAGGGTCCATAGGTTTGTCCTTAAGTTGAATTTGTATGTAAGTCGAAACTGTATATTTTATAATTGTAGATCCAGACAAAAAATTTTTTTGCCCCAGAGACAATCGGAGTTTCAAAATTTTTTGCTGTAACCAAGGATTATCCATAAAATTTCATTACAGACACCGTACAGCTGATCATTGCAGTCTGGGACTATAGCAACATCCAGAGAGCTTCACCAGAGGTCACAGTGGGCAGAGGGGTCCGTCTTTAACTAGGGGTCGTCTGTAAGTCGGGTGTCCTTAAGTAGGGGACCACCTGTATAAGCAATTTGGGCGGTAGCCTGGGCACGAAGCCTTCTAGGGAGCAGACGGCCACCCAATCCACCCACCAAATTTTATACTTAGAAGGATCTTCACTCATGATATCCTTGTACATCTGTTCCTGTTCTCCATTTCAGGAGCTTTGAAGGTCCTCGAAAGGTCCTAAAACTGCCGATTGCAAGCAGCAGAAGGGACACATCCTCCATTCCCCAAGAAGCTGAATCCAGTACCATATGTAGGACGTGATTCCAGACTTGTAGGAGCTGTAATATTCATAAAGCCCAGGGGCCATGATAGTTTTAATCCATCCCTTGTTGGACATATTTTATGCCACAGCTACTACACGCCTTTAGTCACTAGTATCACAAAATATTAAGTCTTTTGCCTGGCAGAGGAAGGTTTGCTGAGTTTCTGGGAAATATTCAGACGCCCACATTCACTGGTATTACAGGTTATTGTCTATGGTGCAGGACGCAGCAGACATACAGAAGATGCCACCTCCCCAGCAGCCAATTAATACAATGCCCCAAGCAGGTACATAATGACACATAGAGGGAGAGGCACCGGGGTAATTCTCAGTCATTCTCTATGTGTGTTCATAACTGGCCTAAGGGCTATGTCACACACGTTATAAAGACAGAAGGACACAACCTGGAAAAGCAGCAGAAACAGATGCAAAGGTTCTTTTTAAAGGGATTGTACAAAGTTTGCTTGTTTCTGACAGCTGGGAGCTGAGTTCACAAGAACGGGGGTTCCTGTCGAACTACTGGATGAGGTGGCATGTCAAGTATACATCCATTCAGTTCTATGGGAGCATTGGAAATTGCCAAGCACAGCGCTCAGGTATCTCGAGCAATCTCATAGACAGCGAATGGTAGTGCTGCAGATAGCCAAGCACTGTGTTCACCAATTAACAATGCTCTCTTAGTATTAAATGGAGTGACATGACGCATGAACAACCTGCTGCTCCATTAACTTGACCCCAATTCTATGGACTTCCGGGGGTCTGTTCTCCTGATTGGTAGGAGTCTCAGTCATCTGAACTCCCCCCCTCCCCCCCCAATGATTACCCCTATCTTCTGGATAAAGCATAACAAACATATTTAGGACAACCCCTTTGAATGAAACCTACTATGAGAAGAAGATCTGATGGCAGATTAGATTCCTCCTTCCTGCCTCTGCTACTGGAGTAGCCTATGCAGTTACTTTACATATTACTAAAATAAAGTTTTTAACCAGTTAAGTTAGGATCCAGGATTATTAAAGTACAGATTAGGGAAGAGGCGGCAGGGGGAATCTATATGCTGTGGACCTGGGTTCAAGTCCCAGGGTCATGAACATCTGCAAAGAGTTTGTATGTTCTCTCTGTGTTTGTATGGGTTTCCTCTGGGTCCTCCGGTTTCCTCCCACACTCCAAAAACATACTGGGAGGTTGATAAGATTGTGAACCCCATTGGGGACAGGGACTGATTTGGCAAGCTCTGTGCAGCTCTGTGTAATCTGTGTGCGCTATATAAATAAGGGTATTATTATTATTATTATTATTCACCATCACATGTACTCATGGTGTGTTTCCTTTAAGAAATCAGTCCTTTGGAAAAGGTCCTTAATGACTTACCAATCAATATTTTTTTTTTGAAAAATAAATTAGAATTTCCCTTAATACAGCGAGGCGTAAGACTTTAATTAAGTCTCCATTATAAATAGACCAATAGGAATATATTGATGACTTCCCCTATTCCCTGTTTGCTCTTCCATAGTGAGAGCCGCAGGATATTGTATTACATGGTAAAGAACACTATGAAAATTTCCTGAAGTAATAGAAGGACTGTGCAATCATTGGAGAGATCGTTACCTTTCCGGAAGACTTTATGCCTTTAAACAAAGCGGCGCCAATTATAATCCAAGATAAGAGGAGGCACAAAGCCAAGTACCAGACAACGTTCCCCGTTTCATCGAGACCGCTGGATTGCCGGAGCGCCACTCTCCTGTGAAGGTTAGGAGGCATCTTATCAGACGAATGCAGCAAATCACGATGTACACAAGGAAATTGGTTGTGAAAAGCAATACTAGCGCTCACTGACATATTGATCGGTGCTATAACCTCCTGATACCAAAATATATGCACAACCCAAACCATAGTCACTAATTTCTTATATTTTTTACCCTTACTGGGTATATTTTTGTAGTAGTAAATGCATAGCCTTAATCTGTTATTCCATTTGATCTACTCAGCTCCTCCTGCTCTATAACATGCTGCATGCAGATAGGAAAGTACTGTATGTATAATCTGCTCAGCTCCTCCTTCTCTATAACATGCTGCCTGCTGATAGGACACTGTGTACAATCTGCTCAGCCCCTCCTGCTCTATAACATGCTGCCTGCTGATAGGACGCTGTGTACAATCTGCTCAGCTCCTCCTGGTCTATAACATGCTGCCTGCTGATAGGACACTGTGTACAATCTGCTCAGCTCCTCCTGTTCCTGCTGATAGGACACTGTGTATAATCTGCTCAGCTCCTCCTGCTCTATAACATGCTGCCTGCTGATAGGACACTGTGTACAATCTGCTCAGCTCCTCCTGCTCTATAATATGCTGCCTGCTGATAGGACACTGTGTACAATCTGCTCAGGTTCTCCTGCGCTATAACATGCTGCCTGCTGATAGGACACTGTACAATCTGCTCAGCTCCTCCTGTTCCTGCTGATAGGACACTGTGTATAATCTGCTCAGCTCCTTCTGCTCTATAACATGCTGCCTGCTGATAGGCCACTGTGTGCAATCTGCTCAACTCCTCCTGCTCTATAACATGTTGTATGCAGATAGAACACTATACACAATCTATTCAGCACCTCCTGGTCTATAATATGCTGCCCGCAGATAGGACACTATATACAATCTGCCCAGCTACTCCCACTCTATCTCATTCTGCCTGCAGATAGGACACAATTTACAATCTCCTCAGCTCCTCCTGCTCTATTAGATGCTGCCCACAGATAGGACACAATTTACAATCTCCTCAGTTACTCCTGGTCTATAACATTCCTTCTGCAGACAGGACACAAATTTCAATCTACCTCGTTGCTCTTGCTTTATAAACCGCTATTGCCATCTCCAGATAAGACACTTTATACAAACTGCTCCCCTCTTTCTGCTCTATAACATGCAGCCTGCAGATAGGACACTATATCAAATCTTATCAACTCCTCTTGCTCTATAACATGCAGCCTGCAGATAGGACACTATATCAAATCTTATCAACTCCTCCTGCTCTATAAGATGCTACCTGCAGATAGGACTGACAGTATTGTATAAAAAGTCTATGCATAGTAATAAATATAACTTTTTGTATACTTACTCCCAATATTGTTTGCTGGGAAGTTCGGTTTCCATAAACACAGTGGAGTTTGCCTCGCACGTATAATTATTATCCTTGACCCAGGTAAGATTCACAGTCTCCATGATATTTGACTGTACAGTCACATTACAGAACCCTATGAACAGAACATAAGTACCGGATGTTATAAATAATAAGGCAAAGCTTCTTTCTACAGAAAATAGTGCCACACCTACCCTCAGGTTGTATGTGGTATTACAGCTCAGGCACCATTACTATAGTGCTGTTGAGCATTAATACAGTCATAAGGGGAGATTTAGCACTCCTTCTAGCAGAAGCATTAAAATAATCAAAAAATTTTGTGCAGTGCAAGATATTTTGATAAAATAGGAAAAACGCTCCCTTCAAGCCATGTGGAGGGGGCATGGAGGGGGCACGGGCACGTCCCCCTATGTCGCAACAGATGCAACAATATAACAATAGGGTCTTCACACAGCCACCAAGAACAGCGCCATACATTCTATAGTGGCTCTGATTGGTATTGCAGCTTAGAAACATTTACTAGATAGGGAGTTGGGCTGTAAACTGGTCACATGAACAATGAGCAATCTGAAATTGAGGCTGATTCCCATCCCTGGTTATTGGGATTACCTGAGGTCAGAACCTCGCTTAACTTATGACCTGTCCTAAGGATATGTATTACACTGGTACACAGGTAAATGTATGAAATTAGAAAACATGTCACATATTCGTGCATTACTCTAGTCTGGAATGTTATCATTACCTTTAATGACTTTATAAGTAACTCATTTCAATATTAGCTCATTACATTTAAGGAAAATAATTACTAAACACTTTCAAAATGTTTCCGTTTTCAAAGTAAAATAAAATAAATAAAAAACACTTAACAAGATTCACACCATAAGGTAAGATAAATTCCGGTTTGGAAGCCTGTTGTGTGTGCTGCGTACTATACGATAGGTGCTATGATACATCTACATACATTTACCGTAACTTGAAAGGTTAACTGGAACAATATGGCCATAGTGCATGATGCCTTTAAGGGAATATGTCACATTGCAACTATCCTGTCTGCAGGCAGCATGTTATAGAGCAGGTGGAGCTAAGCAGATTGTACATAGTGTCATATCTGCAGGCAACATGTTATAGAGCAGGAGGAGCTAAGCAGATTGTGCATAGTGTCCTATCTGCAGGCAACATGTTATAGAGCTGGAGGAGCTAAGCAGATTGTACATAGTGTCCTATCTGCAGGCAACACGTTATAGAGCAGTAGGAGCTAAGCAGATTGTGCATAGTGTCCTATCTGCAGGCAGCAAGGATCTACAAAAGAAGTTTTTATCCGGACGCTCTTGCGGTGTTCTGCTCCTCCAATAAGTGTCTTCCTCTTGTCAGTAAATTTGTGCACAGTTTACAGCATGTGATAGAGCAGGAGGAGCTGAGCAGGTTGTTCAGTGTCCTATCTACAGGCAGCATGTTATAGAGCGGGATAAGCTAAGCAGATTGTACATAGTGTCGTATCTGCAGACAGCATGTTATAGAGCAGGATAAGCTAAGCAGATTGTACATAGTGTCCTATCTGCAGGAAGCATGTAATAGAGCAGGAGGAGCTGAGCAGATTGTACATAGGGGGTCATTTACTAAGGGCCCGATTTGCGTTTTCCCGACGTGTTACCCGAATATTTCCGATTTGCGCCGATTTTCCCTGTATTGCCCCGGGATTTTGGCGCACGCGATCGGATTGTGGCGCATTGGCGCCGGCATGCACGCGCCGGAAATCGGGGGGCGTGGGCGAACGAAAACCCGGCGGATTCGGAAAAACCACCGCATTTTTTTAAAAAAGTGTCGCGCTTACCATCACCAGGAATAGGCCGGTGAACTTCAGGGCATTCTGGTGGGCCTTGGGGAACTTCAGCACAGCAGCGCCACCTGGTGGACGTCGGAGGAACTACCTTAGTGAATCGCCGGAAGACCCGAATCCACCGCAGAGAACGCACCGCTGGATCGCGAATGGGCCGGGTAAGTAAATCTGCCCCATAGTGTCCTATCTGCAGGCAGCATGTTATAGAGCAGGTGGAGCTGAACATATTATATATAGTGTCCTATCTGCAGGAAGCATGTAATAGAGCAAGAGGAGCTGAGCAGATTGTACATAGTGTCCTATCTGCAGGCAGCATGTTATAGAGCAGGTGGAGCTGAACAGATTGTATATAGTGTCCTATCTGCAGGAAGCATGTAATAGAGCAGGAGGAGCTGAGCAGGTTGTTCAGTGCCCTATCTACAGGCAGCATGTGTAGAGCAGGAGGAGCTGAGCAGAATCATATATAGTTATGTGGGGAAAAGCTTCAGTATAAAGCTTTAATTTACATTAATGTACAGCTCTGCACTTGGCTTAGGAGTCCAGTAGGTGGTCCTACTCAGTGATTGAAAAGTGGACATGCTGCTAACTATTAGACTTTAGTCCATAAATGGGGTTTTTATTTTTAATTCTTTGGGAATCATTTTGTTACATATAGGGTGATATTTGTTCTGTAAATCTGTCTTCTCTGTGTTTTACCTTTAGGTGTTTTGCTGCACTTGCTGTCTGACCACTCGAAGCATTCAGCCCACGGTAAGACACTTGTGAATGAAGCGAATAAATAATATAAACTGTAGGCGATGATGACATTATAATAAATAGTGACCAATGTTGAAATCAGGACCATAGTAACTCCCACTCCTGCGGAATAGAAGAAACACAAATAGTAAAAAGCACGGAAGAAGATGAATCAGTGAACACAACAATATCACATATTGTTACGTACAAACATAATAAATGACAGTAAATGTAGAGATTGGATAGACGCAGCATAGGGGATATTATGTTATATATTTGATATATATATATATGTTGCTGATCTTAGACATTTAGATTATTAGTTCTACTGACCTTCAAATATGGGAAGAACCCTCCACATGGCCACCGGTCCTAAACTGGCAAATTGTCCAAGGGAACATTCCATAAAGAATAAGGGTAACCCAGCAAGAGCCAGCATGATGGTGTATGGGATGAGAAAGGCACCTAAAGAGGAACAGAGGTATCACTGGGAGCACAGGTAATGATTATGCCATAGTCTTAGCCCTTATAGATATAGAGCACAGCATAAGGCTTAGGCCTCTTGATGTATGTAGCGAGTAGCTGCGTCACGTTTTATTTCTACGCCAGGACCATACTATTGCAACATAGTGTTTAACACTTAGATCTAAATAATTTATACACAAAGAAGCTTGATATTGATATTTTGTGGAGCTGAGAAGATTATATATAGTGTATTATCTGCAGGCAGCATGTTATAGAGAAGGAGGAGTTGATCAGATTGTACATAGTGTCCTATCTGCAGGCAGCATGCTATAGAGCAGGGGGATATGAGCAGATTGTACATAGTGTCCTATCTGCAGGCAGCATGTTATAAAGCAGAAGGATCTGAGCGGATAGTACATAGTGCCCTATCTGCAGGCAGCATATTATAGAGCAGAAAGAGCTGAGCGGATTGTACATAGTGTCCTATCTGCAGGAAGCATGTTATAGAGCAGAAGGAACTGAGAGGATTGTACATAGTGTCCTAATTGAAAGCCACATGTTGTAGAGCAGGAGGAGTTTTGAAAATTGTATATAATATCCTATCTGCAGGTGGCATATGATATAACAGGAGGATCTGAGCAGATTGTACTAAGTGTCCTTTCTGTATACAGCATGTTATAGAGAAAGAGGAGCTAAGCAGATTGTGCATAATGTTCTATCTGCAGGCAGCATGTTATAGAGCAGGAGGGGTTGAGTAGATTGTAGATAGTGTCCTATCCGCAGGCAGCATGTGAAAGAGCAGGAGGAGATAAGCAGATTGTACACACTGTCCTATCTGCAGGTAGCAAGTTATAGAGCAGGAGTTATTGATAGAAAGTAGTTGGCCTTGTAGCAATAGTGTTAGAAAGAATAAGTTGACAGCATATTTTCCCACAGAAGGGCCATTCTTTATTTCTATCTGTACTACTTTAAAGGAAGTGTACCTCTAAAAAGTGTCCTACCCCCATTAAAATATACCATTTTAGTCAATTACCTCCTCCATGTTCGAAGGTGAGGTAAGGGAATCTCCACACATTTCCTAAACCCACGGCATAGCCGACCATGGACAGGAGGTACTCCGACTTGCTGGACCAGTTTCCACGTTCCGTGTTCTCATCTGTATTTTCTGGTCGTGATGTATCCTAGATATAATATATGGAGCAAGTCAATCAAAGAGGTTACGACATGTCCCCACCCGAATATCATCTTATCACTCCTGTCACTCATATCAGACGTCACTTGACCTCGTTACATGTTTCACATTGAACCTTTCCCAATCATTCATTTCTGAAGAATTTAATATTTCAATACAACAAAAGTTTTTTTGGCATTTCATGGAGGGTCTTATCATGGCCCCTCCCTTTGTTCGCTCTCCTAATATTTGGTCTCTCATTAGATACTCATTGTTTACTGAGTTAACATAAGATTAAGACTTGATGTATGTAGTTTGTAGAGGATGTCAAATTTGTCACCTTGATTCAACTCAACAAACGTCTAGGTCAGGGGGTTACCTGGTGTAACCGGATTATTTGGGATGTGTAGTAAAATTACAACTGGATTGAGCAGCTAAGTGCATGAAGTTTGTACTGTACTAAGTTCCTAAAATGAGAGGATATGGGGGTTATACAATACGTTGGCACGGGCACCAGCGTATGATAAAATCCCACCTCCTTATGTATCCGGCATCGGGCCGTGCTGGCTTACTATTTTACGTCAGGTCCTGTCTGGGGTACAGTTGCACTTCTGTACGGGCACAGGCTATATCTTGTGCCTATACACAGAGTAGGATGTCCCCACAACGTTAAACATGATGTCTGCTCCATCATACAACATGGTGTCCTTCACAGCTCCCCCCTCCTTTCCGTGGAGGTGACGTTGGGGCCAAATATTCTCAATTCCTGGCGGTTTGCAAGGATTTGCTAATATTTCAGAGTTTGTACACCACAAAAAAATTACATATAAGTCCTGATGAATATTCCCCATAGATAATATAACTTTACGCTGCTCTTAATGTCCCATCTCCCTAACTCGGAAAGTTTGAATTAATTTTGGACAAGAATTGAGCAGGGTAAGTATGAACCCTGACCCCCTATACCCAGATGTGCCGTGTTTGAAAATTCCAGCCAATCCTGGTATATTTGGCACTTTTGGCAATTATGGGGACATATAGATCAGACTTCAATCCTGTCAACCGACTTATTTTATGGAAAGGCAAGTGAGACACAAGCAAATATGTGCAAATCTTTTAGTTGTATGTGATTTGCACCCAATAGATGTGCTCCTTGGTGAAGCAAGTTGTAAACACTGATACTATATTTCTCATTATTTTTGGACTTTTTTAAACTGTACGGAACCCAAGAAAAAACTATTGTGCAATGTTCAATCTGTTAACACATTATGGAGACATCCTATCCTCTAATAAAGTACAACATATTAGCACCATATGGCAGCATGCTGTGTGCTTACTATAGAGCCTAATGTCACTAACACCCAATATGTAAGATGTACTTAGTTTTTATATTTTGTTTATAATCCTTGCACTATGGAGGCAGGTTTAGGGTCATTCACATTGTGCAGGTAATGAAAACTACAAGTAAGGCAAATTATTATACAAACTATCTAAAGCCAATTTCTACAGTTCCCAATATAATTGTAACTCTAAAGTTGTAATTTTGCACATCCAAAAATTAGTGCCCTATAATGTGGACCTCAAGATTACTGAGCTAAGAACATGTGCAGATTACACAACTGTTTTTGAGCCAAATCTGATTTTTTTTTTCAGGTTAAAATACACTATTTTAGGTTATAAAAATTACATCCAATTGGGATCCTTCTTATTGTAAATGACTATGGAATTTTTCACCTTTTAAAAAGAAATTACATTCTATGCAGGGAAATTATTGCAGTGTTGAGATACCGGTATATGTTTTTTGTTACAATAGTAGTTGCTGTACTATCCGGGTAACTTCTGTGTATTGATCCCTTGTCTTATACAAATCTACCAAAAATGCCAAACCACATTTACTAATCATTAATAGAGGATGTAAGTAAATAGTGACAATATATCTTGCACTTTGCTTTTGCAAACTGTTACATTTCACAGCTTGTTTTGATTACAATGAGATTTATCACAAAACATTCCAAAGATATAACAGGTGAAGTACGGATGAATTTGTGCCCGGTGACATCAGGTAACCCTGTTGCTTTAATGCAACTCAATAGCAAAGTCAACCCTGCTCCATCTATAGAAGTCAAAAAAGTTATTTTGGAGCTTAAACAATGCACTGGTTCAGCAAGATGATTAGTAAGATCCTGTAAAGAGGCTAAAATCACAACAAAGAATCGAGTCCTAGAAGTAGAACCACTTGACAAGGTCTATAAATGAAAACATTTTCTGGCTGACGTCCCAGACACTTGACTGACCATTCCCATGTGTTCCCATCTAACACTTTGCAGGCTGAGCACTTACCACAAGGTCCTTACTGGCTTTCTTATTGCAGCACTTGAGGAAATTAGGTATAAGTCCCATCCTGGAAGTCGAACTTAACAGTGGATGTATTGTGTCCCAGGTAATGCGATTGTCCTTTGTAGCTTAGGCACCCAGTGACCCAACCTCCTCCTCCTCCTCACACTGAAAAAGGACTCCTCATCGAGGGCTCCTTTTAAAAGACGAATCACCACCTACCCAAATTTTTTTTTTAATATGAGTTTACCAGGTAGGCTGGACTCATTATTTTGCAATACAGATGCAAATCAGTGAGGTGCTGGGAGTTTCACTTAACTAATGGTTGAGTCAGGCTTTATGTTTGAAATTGTTCTCCGTGCCAAGTCAAACACATGTGTGCCAACCTGCTAGATGTTATTTTTGTAATTGCAGCACAGGTGTCATACTGTGCTCTTATTGTTGAATCTGGTATATGTATGGAGAAAGAACATATGGGAATACTGTAATCAATTGCTCGGGAACGGCATAGAACAGAACTGGTACATAAGACTCCAGACTGATAGTCGGAAACATCTTCCCCGATCGAGCTGTGAAAAAATGGGAACCTGAGAATGTGTTTCCATGTATTTCTAGGGACTCATACACATGGCTGTTGTTTCCAAACTTAGAGAAGACCCTATTCCTGCCCAATTCCGACAATCTTTTCTACCTTTGTCATTGGCGTATGAGTTCAGCTCATATGCTGATGACTCACAGGCCACAAACGACGGGCCATGGGTCTGTTGTTTGCAGCCTGAGAAAAAGTTGGGAAAGTGGGTTCTCCTCTTACCAGAAGTGGCCAGTTTTTGATATGTCCCATTGCATTTCATACAGTGTAAGGCCTTATTCACACATGGGCTGTAAATCACCTGTAAACAGGTGCTCAAGCATCCTATCTCCGCATTAATGGGCACAAATAGCACCCACTCTATCCGTCTGCGATGCAGCCACATGGCTTGGTCATTGTGCACTGAGCTACAGTGTGCTCAGCGCATCGTGACGGTAGGCCTCTATGGTAGCCATGAACTAGCTGCCATTTTTGTGGCTAATTCAAGGCCGTTAATGAGGTCTTGTGCATGAGCCCTAAGGAAGATGGTCATAAGTGTTTCATACTGCAGGTAGAAATCCAGCATCTTCACCCAGGGTATAACCTCAGTTAGCTGCCTATCGTCGGACAATGCACTTTCGTGAACTTCGCGGGACTGGGTAAGTAAATGTGCCCCATAGTCATGGTTGTGGGGAGAAGACTTATCCATTCGAACTCCTTCTCACAAGTTGTGTAAGTAAGGTAACACCATAAAGTACACATCATAAAGATGTACAGTACATCATCAATCGATACCCATCCCTCACACCATAAACTTGAAGATACCGACAGGCCAGGAACTGGTTCTTGTAAATAATATTTACTGAGCCATAATGTATCCTTCAAGTAATAGCCGTGGTCTAAGGTAGATAACCTCTTTGAATGTATAACATAGATGTACTCTGGTTTAATAAACTTCATGACCCTCAGGCTGGAAGAACATGAACCTGTGCTAAGTGCAGACTGATCCGTGCAGAATCTTGTAAATGTAATCAGGCAAAGAACATTCTTCCAGGTGGTGACCTCATAGGCTGGAGGGAGCAGAGACGTCTTACTTAATGATCTGACGTAAAGGATCCAAAGGGTGTTAGTCCATGGCCTACATATTATACAGGACTAACAACATAGCTTAGAATTGATATACATGGATAAACAGCCCAACTGTCCTACCTAGATTTATTGAGGCCCCAACTATTCAAGTCATGTCTTTCAAATCTTCTGGTGAAGCCTAACTATGGTATCATCATATGGTCCATGTTAGTGGTTTGGGATCTGGAAGCAAACAGATTTCCACTTTCTTTAAAGGAACTGATTGAACTTTATGTGCACTGGAAACAGATTTTTTATGGATATATGAGGACTGGTGATGGAGTTGCGATTTCCATATGTGCCATCTATACGGACAGCAATATTAAAGGGTTTGGTAGAACTACATAAGAATTGGATGAATCTTACCAGACACCTTAGCAGAAATCCTTGCTAATTATAGTATTTCTTAAAAGGTTTCTGCACCTATAGGGGATGTGTAGGGGGCAGCCTGTATTCTGTAGGAAGACATGAGTTTGATACATGGCACATGGTAGGTAGTGGGCTGACCTTCATTTTCCATAGGTTCTTATAAGTCCTTGTCTTTCATGCAGGTCTATCGTACTATTCTTCCTACTACACTCACTACTCCTGCCACGAAGAGTTCTTATACTTTACATTGTAAATGTATGTATTTGCTTTATAACTTGTATATAAAGTCCACATGATACGTTTCTATTGAGGTTTTATACTGCCATTCAGATCATAGCTCCACTCGTCACGTTATTCAAGTACTTTATAGTATAATTAGGAAATTATGGATAATTTAAGAGATCAATGTCTAAAAAATACAATGTAATGAGTTAGGTGATTGGCCCATGCAAGCTTATACATTAGAATGACATGGAAGCTAAAACTACTTAATACGTTAGATTTGGACCAGGAGACAATCAAGTCCATCCAAATTAGTCTAATTCCTATGGGTATGTTTCCACCTACGTATCTGGAATGTCCTGTTTCCTATATGGGAATAGGTTTGTGGCCATTATGCTGACAATCGACATGATGATTATGTGCATAATGAACATTGATTACGTGACATGGATACTATATTGTGACTGGATCTGTATCACTTCTTTATATATTCCTTGTATGACTAAGAAGTAGCCGCTTTGCATTCATATCCTTCCAGAGACTGATGACAGATGACTATTATTTACATCCCCGTCCCATCACCATGTGTCCCAAGTGTTATTTCTTATATATTTGCATGGCCACATTTCTGTAAAAAAAATAAGTTTATAAAATATGCAAATTAGCCTGAGGTGCTCTGCAGAGCCCCATCAGAATCCAACGTAACATAATGACAGCTGAGTTCTGAGAGCTGGTGATATCATCGCCTCTCTTTTCAAATATCGCCGGCTCACCGTCTGGAACTGCCCCAGGGCACGCATAAATTATATTATGGTGGAGCCTGATGGGGCTCTGCAGAGCACCACAGGGTAATTTGCATATCTTATTTTTTACAGAAATGCAGCCATGAAAAGATATAAGAAATGAAGCTTGGGACACACTTTGACGGGACTTGGAGGTATGTAATAGTCATCTACCATTAGGTATTCTGATGGTAGTTGTCCTTTAATTCTCGGTCCTCATACAGAGGTGGCAGTAAATGGAGGGCTAGCTACAGCCCTGTGATAAAAATTATGCAAAATTCTGCAATTCTTCTGTAGAAGAATTGAGTGGACAGACATCCAATCGCTGACTTCACTCTCAACTTCACCAGTTCTAAGAGTGCATGTTTCCAGTGAAGTCTCAAGGAAAAGCTATGCCCACATAAGGTGCCAATGTCTTTGTGCTGTAACTTTGTGGTCATAATGCTGACCAGGGGCGAATTAAGACTGCCATGGGCACTGACTCCAAGGGTCTGATCTAGGAATATTACGGACAGGGGGACAGTGAAATCCCAGAACAAGACCAAGAACAAAGTAAGGGAGTGAAAATAAGCCTCACAATACAAAGGAAGAGCTGAAAATGAAGCCTACTTTATTTAGATGAGCAGGACCCGATATCACTTTTGGGTTCTGGTCACTTTGGCAAACCCACACTGTCTTTCAGAGATAGGTGGAAATCCATGGATCCAACCAGTGGTGCCACCGGTACCATTTATTCAGTAGAGGCAATGTTGAATTTCCTGGGTACGTTTCCTGCTGAACATGTCTACCCATATAAGAGTAGGTGGGTAGCTAGACAGTCAACTTCCCACAACTCAAAACCAGACTCGTCTAACAATCCTTCTCCAGGCCTGGGATATTTAGGTGCATTTCTTAAAATTTTATAACATCTCTAATATTATCTAAAAGTTTTATTTCTCAGCAAAAATTTCATTAAAAATTTTAAAACTGTTTAAGTATTTAACTAATTTTATTTCCACCTTTTGACACTAGTTCTATCATACAATGTTCCTCCCTATAACCTTTGTAACACTTTCCATCTTCTACCTTATTTTTCACTCAGTCTTACAGGTATCTATATGCTTATGGCCTAATGACTCTCCAGGTAATCATTTACCGCACAGTATATTCCGAGATAAGATTCGGTGACCTGAGTTTCTTGTCAGTTCTAAATTATCTTGAGTCTTCAGCCAAGTGATAAGATTAGATGGAGGCTTCTGTTTTCTCTTCAGATGAACTTTCATAAACAGGTAACGCTCTTTTGTAAGGGATATCGTCTACAGGGCTGTCATGGCTTCCTTTGTGAGAGTCGAAGACTTGAATGTTGCATTGTGAAGGTTACATTGATGCTATTAGTCTTCTCAGCTCGGTCATGGAGAAAGTCATTCTTTTCTATTACAGGTTTAGGATGTGACACCTACAAGAAGAAACAACAACACAATTTACTCCATTACTGGGTAAATCGCATTTCGGTCATTTGATTGGAGTTTCAGGGAACAATAAAGGCAAAAAACAATAGGGATGAATGGCAGACATGGAGTAAAGCGATGACATGGTGGGTTTATTGATTATCTGAATAGTTACAATTTAGGAAATCTGTGGTCAAATTGTTGTCCATGTTAGTAAAATAAACATTACTCAATTGTGATACTTATCATTGTAATGATGTCTTAAACTAACATTTCCTTCCTAGCCCAAAGCTTACCAACCAGACCCACTGTTATAGCTTATAACCCATGGGCCTCAACGCAACATCGAGAACTGGGCCACAATACTGTTAATAATATTGTATGATGCCCAGGTGGAACATAGGAAATAAGAAATATGAAACATCTTTAACAGACATCAATGGTAAAACATATGCAGACATATCTATTAATCCCTATTGTCAATTATGTCCATTCACACCCAAGAGTGGTGTCAGTATCTTTAATGAGCATAAGCGGTAGCTCACGGCACTACAATATTATTAATAATAATAATCATTCCTTTATTTATATAGTGGTCCCTTCCCCAATGGGGCTCACAATCTAATCAACCTTCCAGTATGTTTTGGAGTGTGGGAGGAAACCGGAGGACCCGGAGGAAACCCACTCAAACACGGAGAGAACATACATATGTGCTTTGTTTACCGACCTCTTGGCCATGATCAATGGCTTATGGATCAGTTGCTATTACAGCTTCTAAGAGGCTTCCAGCTATTGGAAAAACTGATGGGGAACCCTGGGGTTGTGAGCCATGTTCAACCCTGCTCCTCTCCAGCACGCCGCCATAGCCAGGCGAGATACGTTAGTGTGAATGCAACCTTAACAAGTTTCCCCTATGATGAATGCTGTAAAGAAAAGAGAAAGCCAATTAGCCAAATTTTAATATGTCATAAAAATAACCCTTTTTACCAAATGTTTGGACAAATATAGTATAACTGTGCATTAGAATTTATTTTCTAACATAAAGTCAATACTATCATTATTATAAATTATTATCATCAACAGTTAATCAAATAGGAAACTACTTTTTAAGGGGAACTTCCATATTTTTTTTTTAAATTGTACAATTCCATGCACTTTCTTTTGGAAAAGCTTCTGTAGCATAAACACAGACTGCATATAAAACAGCAGAGATTGACATGTTGTCTGGATAAACAGTCTGTGTATTGGACAATGTGTAGTCTAGATAGTCACAAACCATTGACCCATAGGTCAACAGAAGATTGAATAGGTCAATAAAACAATTAGACGCAACAGTGCTACCACTAGGGGTACATTTTTCAACATTGATTTTAGAAGGATCCAGCCATATAGATAATCTTTATTTATTATACACAAAAAATAAAAATATCAAAACATGGCAGCTAATTTTTTTTTTATTGACAACCGATCCTTAGGATAGGTTTTCTGTTAAGGGGATTCCGACCTATGGATGAATATTCCGACCTGGATGATGAATTCCGATCTATGATCAACTGTTTGAAAAGACGACAATGCTGGAGTGCCGATACTGCTTCAAATTGGTTGATTGGAGGAAGGGGATACAGTCCTCAGGAGGCACTAGTGAGTGACATATCTATATATACAGGCAGTCCCCGGGTTACATACAGGATAGGTTCTGTAGGTTTGTTCTTAAATTAAATTTGTATGTAAGTTGGAACTGTATACTTTATTATTGTAACCCCAGCCAAATATTTTTTGGTCTCTGTGACAATTGGATTTTAAAAATGTTGGGTTGTTATAAGAGCCAGGATTAATAATAAAGCTTAATAGCAGACACCTGTGATAACTGTTATAGCTGTTTATTATAACCTAGGACTAAAGTACAGTAAATTACCAATTACCAGAAGTCCGTTTGTAACTAGGGGTCATCTGTAAGTCGGGTGTTCTTAAGCTGCTTTTATAAGTATATAAGAGCAGAACTTGTCAAAATGCCCAAAAAATTTATTAAATTTTGCTGTTATGTTATACTTCTTTACAAAAAAAAAATCAGTTTTATTTAATTGAATTAGATTTTTTTTTATTCATAACTTAAAACACTGCACATTCCTCAAATCATATGGATGAATATTCTAAATTATTTAATTTATTTACCCCAAATCTCACGTTTACTTTCTTCCATGTTAGACAAAAACATTCCGATAATTTCATATATTTTTATGTACATTCCTATCATATTCTTGAGATAACGATGATATCATTTTCACCTTCTCGGGTGGTCTATGGATATACCAAAAAAAATAAATACTAATAATAATAAAAAAAATACTACTAATAATAATGATGATAATAATAATAACAATAATAATAATAATACATAATATAAATAATATAAATAATATAAATAAAGATTTATTATTATTATTAATATTAATGGAGAAAGCTGATTATTAATGAGGGGGATTACATAAGGTGATAAGGTGATTTTGACACTTCACTAAATCCTTAAGAATTGTCCAATGTAATGAGAGACCTAGGAAGATACTTTGTCTCCTGCTGAAAAATTTTAGTTAAGCTTCTGATGACACAATTTCCCTCCCTTCATGACTCATGGCCACAACTAAACTATTAATATATAGTATTGGGCTAAATAGATAATATGAATAATATACCTTGTATCACCCATGCAGCTGAAAAAGCGTCTGACTGCAGCTGATTCATGGGTGAATCTATCAATTACATAAATGTTCTCAAGTCTTAATGAAGTAGTTTCTAGTAAACTGATCGGCTACATTTCCATAGAAGTTGCTATTTTTGGAATATTTTACCCCCACTGTATCTTATAGATAGACCCATGAACAGAAATAGCTTAATACAGATTTCTTATCATATTTACCCCTTTAAATGTAGATTGGAGCCAGAAAGTAATCCTTGAGGATGCTGCAAATTAACAAAAAATGCATGTATACGGTCGCTTGCCAGACTGTTTTATGAATAATAAAGGGTGAGAAAGTCCATGTAGAATTTACATTAACAAAAAAGATGGATCGCAGTTGGTTTGCTATGAAACCAAGTATACTTGTAATAAAAATTAAAGGATATCTACCATCAAGATCATGGCTTATAAACCAAATACATGTAAGTGTTGGTGTGTGCCCCCTTTATCACTGTATGCTCTTCTTTTAACTTCTTATGCCCTTGATTTTTAAGAAAATATGCTTTAAAAGCTATGCAAATGAGCCTGAGGGGCTCCAGGCTCCATTAACTTCTAAGGAGCTTGGAGCCCCACAGGCTCATTTTGAAGCCTTTATTTGTAGCATAAAAAGCTAAAAGAAGAGCGGATCCGGACAAAGGGGGCACACACCAGCATGTAAATGTACTTGGTTTATAATCCATAATCCTGATGGTATATATCCTTTAGAGAAAATCTACCATCAAGCAACATAAACAAGGTGCACTTACTTACAAGCACCATGACTCTTATCCACAGCCTTCTTTCTTCCTAAAATAAACTTTTAAAATTATGCCAATGAGTCAGAAGGGCTCTGGGCTCTGTTATCAAAGCCCTTCCATGCTCATTCTAACAGGCTGTTACACTGTCTCCCCCTCCCTATGCTACTTCATGAAGTTTCAGCACACAGTGGAAGGGAGAAGTGCTCCTTGCACACTGGACCAGCCTATAAAGCTGCAGCACAGAGAGGCTCTGGTAACTACCATAGAGTCATTCTGGCTCATTAGTATAATTGTAAGTTGATTTTAGAGGGAAGGAAGTCATGGATAACAAATATTAGGAGATTACTAAAGTCACGGTGCCTGGATCTATGAGTAAGTGTTCCTGGTTTTTAATGATGTATTCTGACGGTAGATTTCCTGTAAATGTACAAGAGCAGGATATATTGTGGGGTACATAGAAACAGAGACTCTTATCGCAGGGTGCTTGTAACGCCATCCTCTGGCAACTAGACATCAGAATAAGATGTGTTTAGAAAATAAGTAGGAATAGTATTAAAGTTACCCCAACAAGAAAATGTGCATATAGGCATGGACCTGAAAGCTATAATCCTGTGCCCCAAACCGTAACAGCATCTGGTGAACCCCAGGTAATATTAAAAAATGAGGTTGAGTTTTCCTTTACCTTGTCATAGGTATTAATAATCAACCAATGACGACTACAATGAATGGAGCTTCTTAGTAATAACACTGCTGGCTCCAAAGTAGCCGAAAAATGATCCAAAATTTCTAGCGATTAAAGGGATTGCCCTTGAATTACCCAACATGGCCAAATCATTACGTGAAAAGGCATCAAAAGGAACAATGAAATCCGGCTTAATCTTAGCAAATCGAGAGTGTTGCAAATGAGATCTTGATTTCCGCCCCTCATCTATAATACAATGAAAATTCCCACATCAGTAATGGCAGGACTCCACATTGTGAAAATTTTCGGAAATTTACATATATAAACCAAATACTCTGCAGTGGTGGTGCACATATGAAAGCTATAAACACATGACACCCTCCAACTCACCCCGTCTTACTTTAACCTCCCTATATCTAATGTCCTTGTGAACCCAAACACTAATCCCTCTACCCTAATTAGAATAACTAAATTACACTTGAAGATACTTTTTCCTGTAGCAGATAAGTTTCAAGAAGGCAGATTATTGCCAGGAATCTCCCCCCCCCCCCCACCAATTCTAAAAATAACATGCCTGTATTCAGCCCACGAATGTTTCATACCAATACCTTAGTCATCTAGAGTCATGACTATAAAAACAAAATAAGAAAAATAAAAAAATAAACAAAAACAAAGTATGAACCTCGAAAATACCTCCCTACTTCTCTCCCCTCTCGATCAAGCCGACGGCTAAATGTTCTCCAACCTGAATCTCCTCTTAACCCCTTAGCGCTCTGCGCCGTAGCTGTACTGCGCTGAGTCCCGCGAATAGCGCTCAGCGCAGTACAGCTACTGTGCAGAGACGATGCCGGTTCAGCTCTGCACAGCAGCCGAACCGGCATCGGGGGTAATCTACCGCTAACATCCCCGGCTAACACCCGCGGTCGGAGTGGGCTCCGATCGTGGGTGTTTATCCCGTTAATACCCCACGATCGCCCCCCCCCCCCATCCCGCGCGCCGTTTTCGGGGGGGACCCCAGAGAAGCCTGAAGGCAGTGCCTTTGAGGTGGCGTCTGTGACGTCATCTTAAAGGCAAAATGTCAGCCTATGCATCTGCATAGGCTGACACTGCTAATACCCTGCAATACATGAGTATTGCAGAGTATTATCATGAACAAGCAATCAGATGATCGCTTGTTCATATCCCATGGTGGATCAAGTAAAAAATGTGGGGATTTTTCCCCACATTAGGGTTTTATTTGGCAAATTTAGTAAAACATAAGAAAAAATATTCATGTCTGGTATCCGCGTAATCGTAACGACCCATAGAATAAAGATAACATGATTATTAGGCTATACGGTGAACACGAAAAAAAAAAAAGTAAAAAATCCAGTACAGAATTGATGAAAATCCAGTACTCATGACCTCAAAAAAAGTTCCTAAATTTTCCACAATAGGTGATACCAACCCCAAAATGGTAAAACTGGAAAAAGCATCTCATAGCGCAAAAAAAATGCTGTCACATGGCCCAAATAACGGAAAAGCGAAAATTTTATAGCCTTCCAAAGGGGGCAACGAGAAAACTAAAATCCTGGCAGCTGCAGGGCTCCTTCCCTTCTGCGCCTCGCTGTGCCCCCATAACACAAGTAATGTCCACATGTGGGGGGTCTCTGTACTCAGGAGAAATTGTAGAACAAATTTTATGGTGGGTTTTCTCTTTTCATCTTTTGGAAATGTGTAAATTTTAGGGCTAAATGAACGTATAACCGACAAAATTTGACCATTCTAAATTTCACCGCCATTTTGATTCAATTACTATGAAGATCTCAAGGGGTTAACAATCTTCGTAAATGCTGTTTCTGATAGCTTGAGGGGTGCAGATTTGAAAATGGGTTGGTTATATAGGGGGTTTTAATGCTAAATATGTAAAATTTAATTTCAAACAGTATTTATCCCCAAAATAGTCAATTCTGAAAATACGGAAAATCTCTATTCGATTTGTAGGCCGCGTGACGTCAAAATAAATTATCCAGACTTTTAAAAAATTATGAAAAAGTAAAGTAGACAAATGGGAAATGTTATTCTGCAAGTTATTTAGGTGGTAAATAAACGTAAAACTTATCAGCCAAAATTTACCACTAAAATGAAGTACAACATGTGGGGAAAAAACTATCTCAGAATCGCTTTGATAAGTAACAGTGTTCAAAAGTTATAACCATATAAAGAGACGCAGGTCAGAATCCAAAAAATGGGACTGAGCCTTAAGTTATAAAATGGCTGCGTCCTTAAGGGGTTAATATCCTGAAACTTTTGGTGTTGTGATATAATAGTCTGGGTAAACAGACATTTGTCCCATTCAATTCCACTTTTTGTACACTTGTAAATTCTTCAATGTAGCCTCTCTGTGTTTAAGAATTCTAGTTTGGGGGAGGCCCTCTGCCACTAGTATCCAGAGTCGGTCTGGCCCGCCGAGGGGGCGGAGGCTCCAACTCCGCTCACTATAGCAGTAGTATATAGAGATGAGCGAGCACTAAAATGCTCGGGTGCTCGTTATTCGATACGAGCTTTTCCCGATGCTTGTGTGCTCGTATCGAATAACGAACCCCATTAAAGTCAATGGGAGACTCGAGAATTTTTTTAGTAAAAGAGAACATTAAAAGAACAGTGCATAATAAAATATCCCAGATGTTTACTGATGTTTTACTTGTAAGAAAAAATTGAAATAACACTATTCTTCACTTTCCAGGTGTTCGCGCGTGTCTCCCGCTAAGTTCGGAGATGTTCAGAACATCTGGAATGTGAAGAATATTGTTCTTTCAATGTGTTCTGCACTTAAATGCTCCTGTATTCACAGTTTTTAATGTTTTAATTCTATTCTTCACTTTGCAGATGTTAGCGCGTGTCTCCCGATAATGTCGGAGATGTGCGCGCACATCAGCAAAGTGAAGAATAGTGTTATTTAAATGTGTTCTGCCCTTAAATGTTAGTGTTTTCACTGTTTTTAATGTTTTAATTCTATTCTTCACATTGCAGGTGTGCGCGCGTGTCTCCCGATAGGTTCGGAGATACGCGCGCACAGCTGCAAAGTGAAGAAGAGTATTAAAACATTAAAAACAGTGAAAACACGAACATTTAAGTGCAGGACACATTGAAAGAACACTATTCTTCACATTCCAGATGTTCTGAACATCTCCTAACTTAGCGGGAGACACGCGCGAACACCTGCAAAGTGAAGAATAGTGTTATTTCAATGTGTTCTTACAAGCAAAACATCAGTAAACATCTGGGTTATTTTATTATGTAATAAAAATACTGTTCTTCACTTAATTTAATGCTCGATCTCGAGCCGGCGAGATACTCGTCCGAGTAACGAGCCGGTCCGAGTATGCTAATACTCGACCGAGCAGTATACTCGGACGAGTATACTCGCTCATCTCTAGTAGTATCTATATGCTTTGTCTGCTGTAGTCGAAACAAACTGCTCCGGAGAAGACACACCAAACCTTCCCTCCAACTTTTAGAAGCCGTTTTTATGAGTAGCCTGGACAGTCTTTCCCCTACTTTTTTCAGGAACTGTGACAGTTCTTGATATGGAGCACCGGTCCCAGGCCTTCCCAGGTCATGTAGTCCTTCTCCCTGGTACATAAGCAGCTAGTCTTGGATTATGCTGATATCACTTTTAATTGTGCTCCACTGCAGGTCAAAGTCTCACCAGCCCCCTGTGACATTTTAACTGCATCCAATATCTATGTCCATACGGGATTAGTCTCAGAATCATTCACCAGATGGAGGGGGTATAGATGTATTGGTCAATTCGTCCACCACTCCTCCTTCTTACAATTATACTTTCAGGCTAATGTCCTCCAAAGGTTGAGATTATCTGCTCTTATCAAGTGTCAACCCACCTCTTCTGCGACATCCTCCATTTTTCTTACACGGCTGGAAGACTGTACTGAAGCTTCCTACTGCCTGCTACAAATCATGGGATTGCACGTAGAACAACGGTTGAAGTGAAATTTCATTGCATTACCACACATCTTCACCTCCATTTTCAATTTATAGGTGGACTTCAGTAGTCAGGACATTCCATTATTCCATACAGCATCATGTATGAATTTTAAGTTCGGAAACTTAAAAAAAAAATTGGTATAGATAAATGGTCAACTGGAAATCTGTCTTATCTTTTACAAGTAAGCAATCGTTCTCTCAAAAAATTGTGTCAGTGTTCAGGAATTTTGGCTCAGTGTCCAACCACTTCCTTACCTGAGGATAAAATAAAGATAAATACAGCAATATTTATGGGCAATATATATCTCTGTGCAGGGCAAACACAGCAGGGACTGCTGCTGGTCTTCTGCAGATTGTGCTGGCACAATGGCAGTGCCAGCCTGATCTGCAGGACAAGTATTCTCAACCTAATGCTGGAAATGACCGCTAATTAGGACGAGCATATTCGTCCTGTGTCCTTAACCAGTTAATCTTTATGGGTTTAATTGACCTGTTAAAAAAACTGTTTAGGTGAATGTTTTCCTAGTTAGATGTTTAGTTACAGATCTGATTTTTGGAAATTTTGGCCATACAAAGCTACAGACAGTGTTTGAAACTGCGGAGATCAAAGAATCAACCATTGTGAGGACACTCCCCCACTGCTTGTAGTCCACCTACAATCTGGGAATATAAATGCATTTTTCACAGGCCCGTTGCTACTAATAACATACACAAAGGTATAGTACCACAGAACTCCATGGATGGTACCTAACACCATCTACAGTTTTATATGGTTAAAAAAGCTGAGAGAATAATATATGACCCACTATAAAAGGAGCAATAGCATAGTCCTACTCAAACTACCAAAATATATTGGGGGAGATCGGATAAAAGTGAAAATCTCTGCCGTCTTCATTTTTTTCACCCTGCCTGCCACTTCGGGTTGTGTCAGGGTGGAGAGTACACCCCTGCCAGCCCACCAACCACCTGATTTACTGTAGTAAAGCAACCTGCTGAGACTATAGCAGAAAACTCTGCCAGGTCAGGCATGGTCTAAACAGATCCTAAACAGTGGAGATTGTGCCCAAATCTACAAAGAATCCAGTCTTAATAAATTCCCCCCATTGTCGCTAAACCGGGTGCAATGGGAGCCCAACTGGAGTGGAGCTGAAAGACATTCAATACTATGACTACATAAAAAGTTAATTTAGAGTTTATGATTCTTCTCCCCCATCTCTGCTCCATCCTCTCTGAACTGTTTATGTATATTTAACACATGGAGATGTCACCGCCTTGTAGATGCCTGGATATTGGATAATTCATAAACTTGAGTGCCCATCATTGTCAATTTATGGCACTGCATGATTCATTATAACTCGCTAGTAATTCTATATATCCAGAAATAAAGTTTAAAAATTAAAAGTTTTCAGATTAGTTTACGGGGCCTTTAGGTCACATCAACTTTATGTAAATAAATACAGTCACAATTGCATGTTTAATGATTTCCTTATTCCGGGTGACACAGGAGGCTCGGGAACTATTTATATGTATTTACAGCAGGGCACTTTACTACTTTTCAATGGTTCTTATTTCAGATCAGGTTATAGCTATTATGGGGCCACATACAACAGGGTCACGACCCCATAGTCCTTATCACTTGCATTCTTGTCAGTAATAAGGATGTTATTGTAATAATCACTTCATTTTATGTTCACGCATTATTAGCCGCTTATGTAACAGACACTATGGCGCATATTTACTTACCCGGTCCCTCAGAGTTCCCGAAAGTGCATTGTCCGTCCGGAAGGCACTCTGCCGCGATTCACTAAGATTGTGCGCCCAATTTCCTACATCTGTTGCTATCCCGCTCAGGTCCGCCGAGTTCACCATCTTCCTCTCGGTGCATGTAAGTGCTTGGCTTGCAACACAATTTTGAAGTTAAATCCCACGGTTTGTCCGAATCCATCGGATTGTTCGATGGGCCGCCCCACAATTTGTCTTGCATGAAAGCTAGCGCGATTGCGCCAAAATCCGATTGTGTTCGCCAAAATGGAAATCGTCGGGATGTCCGACGAAAGAGCGGTCCGCGGGTCCCTTGGTAAATGAGCCACAATATGATATGTTAGAGAAATGTATTATCCTGCATGGTAGCTACCTCTGCCTTCAAATGACAACTTCCTGTCTACACTTTATCGAATCAGTGACATCACTTTTTGTCTGAATGACCTCATAGTCGCCTCCTTTTAGATGTTGAAAATGTTTTGGTCAAAGATAATAACTTATACATTAGTCACCAATGAAGAAGGAAGTAGTTATGGAAGACTGGTGGGTGGTTCCCTGTACTGGGCTTGGGTGGTGATAGGTAAAGTCCAGGGTCAAAGTCAGTCTTTCCAAAATGTACAGGTCAATGAAGATAATCATGATTATGGGGTACAATTTGGGTTGTAAAAGATGTGAAGCAAGCTATGCTGTATGTAAGTCAAAAAATATACCAAAAATATACCATTGTAGTGCCATAAATATATTAGTGGGACCTGGGAATATTGCAATCCTAAACCACAGCCAGCCAAGTTCTGCCTCCCGGTTCCTGCATTGCTCTGTTACATTCGGTGTTGGCACTCCGCACCCGTGCAGAAGTACCTGCCTAGGCCATTGAACTGGGGGGCAACTTCCCCTATACATCACAAATTACATATAGTAGTCTGAAGAGGCTACTCATTGACTCACGCAGGGTCTGTGACCACCTCCATTTGGAATACATGGAAGACCATGGTGAGTAAGTTTGCTTTTCTTTTCCACCCCTTCCGCAGCTGTCACCGAGTTTCCCAGAATAAGTTTCCTTTACCCTTCCTAGTCATATTCATTTTCATTTTCTGTCCAGAGGATATAGGTTAACTATGGGCTTCCACCTTCCGAGACCCTTACCTATTTCTAGAATAGTGGTCCTGGTCTCCAATATCTATGGAGTGGTAGATCTCACATTTGGGGTGGTCCCATTCAGTATGAATGGAGCTGCTGAAAGCAGCGTTCCGATGCAAGAATAGGATCCCTGTTCTCAAGAGCATATGGGCCCCAGCCCAGTCCTAGGCTCATTGATATATTTCTATGGTTTAAGGGGCAACTACATACACTATAACACAAGATCACTTGTTTACATATGTACACTGCTCGCAGTTTTCCTTGCCGAATAATCTGGGTCATAAATCTTTATATGTGGGCAGTGTAGTTTTATCACATCAGCCCTGTGAAGCGGTTATTAAACAAACTGGATTATCTACATTTGTTTTTCTTGAGAATCCAAGTGAGATACAGGAGCCCTGGATTTACATGAATATCTTCTGTCTCTCAAGGAGAATCTTCTAACACTGATTGTGCTGCTTTATTTTTTGTGTATAGATAAATATGTAAAAAAATTAGGTTCTGGATTACTGGATTGTATATCAGTAGGATGATAATGAAGAGTCTCCCTAGTCGTTGTGCTGATACTGAGAGTCCGGTCCTTTTAGTCCTGCCACTGCATTGTCCCACTGATACTTTTAGTTGGCTACAGTTTCTGGTTCGCATCTGTCACACACAGGGGTGTGGGAGAGTCTCTCGAGGCTAAAGTCTGTGGACTCCCTGGACCATCGCGGGGGATGATGGTACTAGCCACAACCCGGGACCAGAATCTAAGTGGCCCCCTGGTCTCCGGCAGAGTCTGCCGCAAAGCAGGACGGTCTTGCAGTGGCAGGAAGCCACCAGGTTGTTCCACGGGTGCGACTAGGCCCATGGAGGCAGCCAAGGTAAGGACACAGGGAACAGGAACCACAGGATGGCACAGGAACCACAGGGACAGATCACCGGAGTAGGAACTGCTTAGCCGGACACAGGAACGGTCAACGGGAAGGCAGGATCTCGGGTAGGCAGGACCTCGGGTAGCCAGGACCTTGGCAGGACCTCGGGATGGCAGAACTTCGGCATAGCAGGACCTCAGGATGGCAGGACCTCGGGATGGCAGGAGTACAGGACCGCCACAGGAGTACAGGACCGCCACAGGAACACAGGACCATGGGAGTGCTGGAAATGCTCAGGAAGCACGGAGGCGTCTAGAGTTGGCGTGCCCTAGCAGTGGGAGCTTTCGGCCTAGCCATGAATCAGGGCTGCGGCCTGGATGTGACTGCGGCGGGGCCATCAGGAGCTGGGAGAGGTAAGTACGGACCCGGGGGAGCGGGGACCATAGATGAGGGCATGGGTGCGGGTGTAACCATGACAGCATCAATCAGGTTTTTCACCCCACAGCTCTACCCCTATAGAGAGACACACTTACAGCCTGACATTACAGGTATTTTGCCCTGCCCACACGTTTCCTCTCCAGACTGAGCTGAATCCTGCCCCACGACAGGATGAAGTAACTTGCTCTTTGTATGTTCATGTTTCAGATAGTTCTGCTTTTCTTAGTGAGCTGGCTCCTTAGGCTCGGCTCACTGAAAAGAGTCGGCTCTTCGGGCTCCTGAAGGGCTCCCTATTAAACATTATATAGGGAGAATCTGTTCAGGGGCGGAGTCAGCTGTGGTGGGGGGGGGGGTTACTGAGCTATCGGCTCCCTGCACGCAGCTGGATAGTACGTAGTACGTACATAGTGAATTTATGAGAAATATAGAGAGGGGCGAGTGAGGGGAGGAGTAGGAGAGACCCCAATAGACGTCATGAGTCCATTCCTCCTGTCTGGCCATACCCTCTTTTATGCAAATGGATCTTGAGAGGGAGCCGATTCCAACCATTGCGAACGACCCATTACTAGTTTCAGAGCGGGGACTAAGGTGTGGAGGGCACTACTGATGAGGAGACACAAACATGGCAGCAGCACAGGTAACAGCAGCTTAAAAGTGCAGAAGACCCTCAGTTCATGCCGCCTGAGGCTGCATCCTCAACTTGCCTCATGGTGGATGTGGCACTTCATGATGGTTCTGGATATGAATACAAAATCAATTCTAATGGATTAATATATTTCTTACCGGCATTATAGCCATGGTAGCCATTTACTATAGATAGTGTGACGAAATAAACAAAGTTTCTCAAGAACTTGTCTGAGATGATTATCCTCACCCCCTCCTTCATGTACGATCTTGTGCTCTCATTAAACTATGAGTAAAGCAGTATACGTCTGATAGGTAGGCATGATAAACTAAGCTGCAAATATATGAGAGAAACATACAATGCTCATAGTCTAGTCATAACCACTTACTGAAAGTTTTGTTTTATTTCTGTGAAACTGCAGTAACTCTTCCAAACCTAGTCAGAGCAAATCCGCAGCCTCAATGCAAATAAATCTTAATTTAATGTATATGCAAATGAGCGTTCTATTGCACCATGGGTAAGTACTGTGTGCTTAGGGGCACCCACTTTTGCTTATGTGCACCCCTAGTACCACTACCATGGTCTTTATTGACAATGCCCTGCTTCCCTTGTGAAACTGGACAAGATCTTCCAATGGTGTCTAAAAGGGATGTCTTAACCCCTTAAGGACGCAGGGTTTTTCCGCTCATTTCTCGCTCTCCAACATCAAAAATCCATAACTTTTTCATTTTTAAGTGTACAGACCTGTGTGAGGGCTTATTTTGTGTGTAACAAATTTTACTTTCCCGTAATGTTATTTATTTTAACATGCCGTGTATTGCGAAGCTGAAACAAAATTCCAAATGTGGAAAAATTTTTTTAAAAACGCACGTCCTTGTGGGCTCAGTTTTTTCGACTTTGACTGTGCACTCAGCTTTATTCTTTGGTTCGGTGCGATCGCGGTGAAACCAAATTTATACAGGTTTTATTGTGTTTTAATACATTTTCAAAAATTAAACGAATGTGTACAAAAAAGAAAAAAAAAATTTTGCCATCTTCTGACGCTAATAACTTTTTCATACTTTAGCGCACGGAGATGTGTGAGGTGTCATTTTTTGCAAAATGAGCCGACATTTTCATTGCTATCATTTTGAGGTCTGTGTGACATTTTGATCATTTTTTATTTCATTTTTTAAGTGATGTAAAAAGGTGTAAAAGTCGCAATTCGGACATTTGGGCGCCATTTCCCGTCTCGGAGGTCACCGCCGGCCGTAACGGTTTTTATATTTTGATAGATCGGGCATTTTGGGATGCGGCGATACCTAATATGTTTGTGATTTTTACATTTTTATTATGTTTTATATCAGTTCTAGGGAAAGGGGGGTGATTTGAATTTTTAATATTTTATAATTTTTTTTTATTTTTTAAACTTTTTTTTTCTTTTTTTTCCCACTATTTCTTAGACCATCTAGGGTACATTAACCCTAGATGGTCAGATCGTTCCTACCATATACTGCAATACTTCTGTATTGCAGTATATGGCATTTTTGCAGCACATTCATTACAATGAGCCACTGGCTCATTGTAACGAATCTGCAGAAGCCAGAGGTGGGGGTTTTCTGCAATAGGCAAAAACCTCTTCATACACTCCTTATACCTCTGCGCCGTAGAGCTACGGTGCAGAGCGTTAAGGGGTTAAAGGGATTGTCCAATTTATCAATCTGGACAAGGCAATCTACTAATTTATCCAGGATTCGGTACCAGATGTGTGTGAAATAATGGGTTTATAGCATATAACAGATCGGACTTGTATGAACAAGTACTTAGCTTGAAATAAGACTCCAAATCTGGTGACTACTATTGTTTGATTTAATTAAGATGTCATATTTATTATATGTTATATTTAGTTATTATAACGGTAAGAGAAAGGAAGGGTAATATATCTCCTTATGGAGAATAGGAGGTTAAAGGTCGTGCATGCTCTGCAGGGAATTCTGGGTACGGAATGCAGCTGGGTGTGAAAAAGGAATCTGTTGAAGGACATCTACCACCAGGATGGAGGACTGTAAACCAAGCACACTGTCATACTGGTGTGTGCCCCTTTGCCAGGATCTGTTGTTTTTAAGTAAAAATAATTTACAAATTATGCAAATGTACCTGAGGGTCTCCCGGCTACATTATCACCTCATTTGCGTGATTTTAGTAAAGGGCATAAGTAGCTAAAATAAGAGCAGATCCTGCCAGAGGGAGTACACACCAGTATGTCAGTGTGCTTGGTTTACAATCCTTCATCCTGGTGGTAGATGTCTTTTAAAGAAGGCACTAAAGACACAGATTTCCTTTTCCCATCCTTGAAAATGCATTTGCATATTCTTTCCCTATAATGATAAGGACCTAATGCTCTGTGTAAAGTAATAGTACTGATAAATATACTCTACAGTCAGGTGGTGAAATATGTTCTACTTTTCGGTCTGTTGCATAAGTTCCACATCAATTATTTGCTGACATACCTAGCATAAGTCTACATAGTCCAATGTTATTTAAACTCCGCGTACTCCTGCGTCACCTATACTATCATGAGGGTGTGACCCGAATAATGTAAGCAGGAAAGTGTTGTAAGAAGAATTAGTGCCACTATTCATTCTCACTGTTTTGCAATGTGCGGTGAAGAGATGATGGGAATCAAGCCCTGAGCCACGTCTTGCTGAGGAATTACTGGCAGTCTTACTGTAGGGATGTGCATTGATATATTGCAGGACAACACCAGATTCAGCATGATGCCGTGAAAGGGGTTGGTCACTATACATTATGGTTTTTGTAATGTGTGTAAGTGTCAGGGGCAGGATATAAGGTAATTTACTAATATACATCAATTAAATGTTCTGCTCTACTTTCTTGATATGTAATGTGGAACCTCCTGTCTTTTACCTCATCAGCCTCATGTGATCTCTATCTGTTCATGACCAATCACCCTGTCAGGATCTTATGATAATTATCATGCATATAAGATCAAGGTCCTGGCAGAGAGAAGCAAATAAACCTTAGTGCTCACACAGCACAAATACTATAAACTTTATATAACTGTTTCACTGCTGGTTTCTACTACTTATAACATGTTCCATTTTTCTCTATGTGATGAAGCTGCCTGGATGGTCACCATATAAATCTTTATTTGTTGGATTTTTACTGGATTTCCTGCTAAATTACTGAATAAGAGAACACAAGTTATCATGCAAAGTGAGGACAACCTCAATTAACCTCTTGGCAGATACAGGAAGAGGTTAGTTTCCATCCGCTTCACTGCAGCTGAAGAGTGTTTTTGACAAGTAACTTCAGAACAGCAAATGCCATAACTCTGGAAAGAAAAGGGTGAGGAACAAAATATGGGCATCATTCTCTTTGATTTAAAAAGGGGGAATCACATATTAAAAAATGTTAAAAGGCACTTCTAGTGAACATACAAAAAGATACAGTAGCTCCCATACCAATATATAACATACAAATCCAATATATATATATATATATATATATATATATATATATATACACACAGTATATATACACTGTTACGCATATACATACTTTTACACATTCATGAACACACATTTTTTCACTCATATACACATTTATACATATAGAGGGACAAAATTATGTCGTAGTTTGCACTAAAAAAACTGTTTTAGAGAGTTTTTTTGGCTCTCCTACGACTAGCTTGACAAAAGGGACGTGGCTTGTGAAAAGGGACGTGGCCTCACACCAAAAAGGTCAGTGCGCCAAAAATACTCCTTACTCGACAGAATTTCGTACTGATTTACTGGCATACAGTAAGCCAACTAACAGGAGGTGCAGAGTAGGACTAGACGGTCTTACCCTGGACCAGATCTATCACCCAGCACCAGACACTTATATGAATCCTGTGTAGAATAAAACTGTCTAGTCTAACTCTGCACTGTCTGACCTTAGGACACTTTGTATAAATCTGCCCCATAGTATATACACTTTTTATACACAAATATTATTATACACCAGAGCTCTTGCACAGCCCCGCTGCAGCTCTGGAACAGCCAGATACATAAGAGGCTTCGAGCTCTTGATGTATCTGGCAGGGTCCTGTGCAGATCCTTGGCAATCAGGACAGGCGAGCTACGGAGGCTCACTGACGCAGCGTGTATTCTAATAGCAGGAAAAGAATTATCCTCCGGCACAGCGTGTCTTTTATATAAAACTTCAGCTTTATTATGATAATAAATAAGATCTGATGTGGAGGATGTGCCCTGTTATATACATATTGGGGCTCAATCACTAAGGGTCCGTACGCCGCACTTTCGTCAGGTTTCAGGAATATTTCCGTTTTGCGCCGAATTGCCCCGGGATTTTGGCACACGTGATCAGATTGTTGCGCATTGGCGCTGGTTTTCACGAGACAGAAATCGGGGGTGGGGGGGGGGGGGCGTGGCCATCGGACAACCTGACAGATTTGGAAAAAACGCAGAATTTAAAAAACGATTTGTGTCGCAAGATCAAGCACTTACATGCACCAGGAAGAAGAAGGTGAACACCGGCGAACCTCGGTGCAGCAGCGACACCTGCTGGATATCGGGCGCACAACCTTAGTGAATCCCGGCAGACAACTCGCCGTGGGATCACGACTGGACCGGATAAGTAAATGTGCCCCATTATGTTGTACAATGTTCAGCAATGTATGCATACAATGGAAGACATCCTTCATTATTTAATGTAGCAGGTCAGATGGTTCGGCCCTCTAACACTGTGGACTCCACAGCTGCTACTATGGCTGCTACCCGTGTACAGTATAAAGCTAGATGGAGTTTAATGCAAAACAAAACACAATGGGAGAACTTTTGATCTGAAAATTCCTTTATATGCAATTATTTCAGTATATGTTGAGTATCACCTGTTTGGGAAGGTGCAGTTATTTAGATACGCTGTGTACATAGTGAGGAAGGAGCTTTGCAGAGAGAGTAATTCTGTGTCCTGCTGTAACATCACCAGGTCTCTGGAGTTTCACTGCTGGAGGCTATTTACCTATTCACGAGAAATGTCTGCTGTCTACTGGAAGTCCTAGAACATCCTGTTACATCACTGCAGGAGTCTGAAGAGCCTCATTGTACTATCAGGGATGTTATTTATTGCCCCAAAACAAAGGAGAAGGTAAAGAGTCAACTAATATACAGTATAAAAGTGAATTCACACACAGGTGTGCCCGCCATACTGTAGCACGGAAGGCACATGTCGTCGCACGGGAGAGGAGGAGGGGGTGACAGCTGCTCGGCCGCGCCCCTCTCTATAGAGATACATGCCGCACGGTGCCGTATTCTCGGGCAAGGAACAGTATGGTGCTGCATGTGTGCGGCACCATACCGCTCTGTACCGTGCCGTGCGCCCATTGCCGGCCTATGGGGGATGTAAAGGGAATGATTTGAAATTTTTTTTTTTTAACTTTATTTTCATTTTGATGGCCCCATACGGACTGATGGCTGATATGATATGCTTCAATACTACTGTACAATAGTACTGTAGTACTACTACTACAATAATGCAGTATATTGCCAATTTACTGGATCTGTCTATTAAAGATATGGCGTCAACAGGCTCATGGCCATTATTTCAACCACTTAGTACCAATCAAATCCAAGATTGTAGTGTCCATAAGCCACCATTATTTATGTTGCGTTTTTGAATGTACTTACGGTAACCAGTTAACATACACCATTGGTGCTACCACTTATCACTGTTTTTATAATGCCAGGTACTTTCTGCATAATGCACCATACTGTTTACCCACCATATATTGAGATTGGTTACTATCATTACTCATGTGAACTGTCACTTGTAGTACTGATAGCTGAGATCACTGCTATCTCATCAAATCTACTTGTTACAGGCTCTATTTAACACACTGCCTGAGAGGTCCACGTTGGGGATACATAGACATAGTGAGCAAGGTATATACTGCTATTATACAGATGGGCTATAAAGAACTACAGTAAGTGCTATGTCATAGGGCGACTTGTTATCCCTGCTTGTACACTACATCAGGATGTACCAACAACTGCTGATAAGCTGTGCGTCACCCTGCCTCCTGTAATACTCATGTAACCACTACTAATCAATGAAGACATCATGGGACATTACAGAACAATGGATGTCATATAAGCTTTCATTTGTTATGTGTCATGTAATGGGGGAGCTTGTAAGAATTCAAGCGTTTTCAAAGTATTATTAAAAGTGATATGTACTACTCTCTCTCTTTTTAGTGATTTATATTTTGGAGGGGCCATAAGTTTAACGCTGAAGAGTCATGTACCCACAAAGCTTAATGCTTGTTTCATATGTACATATACACTCACCGGCCATTTTATTAGGTACACCATGCTAGTAACGGGTTGGACCCCCTTTTGCCTTCAGAACTGCCTCAATTCTTCGTGGCATAGATTCAACAAGGTGCTGGAAGCTCCTCAGAGATTTTGGTCCATATTGACATGATGGCATCACACAATTGCCGCAGATTTGTCGGCTGCACATCCATGATGCGAATCTCCCGTTCCACCACATCCCAAAGATGCTCTATTGGATTGAGATCTGGTGACTGTGGAGGCCATTTGAGTACAGTGACCTCATTGTCATGTTCAAGAAACCAGTCTGAGATGATTCCAGCTTTATGACATGGCGCATTATCCTGCTGAAAGTAGCCATCAGATGTTGGGTACATTGTGGTCATAAAGGGATGGACATGGTCAGCAACAATACTCAGGTAGGCTGTGGCGTTGCAACGATGCTCAATTGGTACCAAGGGGCCCAAAGAGTGCCAAGAAAATATTCCCCACACCATGACACCTCCACCAGCCTGAACCGTTGATACAAGGCAGGATGGATCCATGCTTTCATGTTGTTGACACCAAATTCTAACCCTATCATCTGAATGTCGCAGCAGAAATCGAGACTCATCAGACCAGGAAACGTTTTTCCAATCTTCTACTGTCCAATTTCGATGAGCTTGTGCAAATTGTAGCCTCAGTTTCCTGTTCTTAGCTGAAAGGAGTGGCACCCGGTGTGGCCTTTTGCTGCTGTAGCCCATCTGCCTCAAAGTTCGACGTACTGTGCGTTCAGAGATGCTCTTCTGCCTACCTTGGTTGTAACGGGTGGCGATTTGAGTCACTGTTGCCTTTCTATCAGCTCGAACCAGTCTGCCCATTCTCCTCTGACCTCTGGCATCAACAAGGCATTTCCGCCCACAGAACTGCCGCTCACTGGATGTTTTTTCTTTTTCGGACCATTCTCTGTAAACCCTAGAGATGGTTGTGCGTGAAAATCCCAGTAGATCAGCAGTTTCTGAAATACTCAGACCAGCCCTTCTGGCACCAACAACCATGCCACGTTCAAAGGCACTCAAATCACCTTTCTTCCCCATACTGATGCTCGGTTTGAACTGCAGGAGATTGTCTTGACCATGTCTACATGCCTAAAGGCACTAAGTTGCCGCCATGTGATTGGCTGATTAGAAATTAAGTGTTAACAAGCAGTTGGACAGGTGTACCTAATAAAGTGGCCGGTGAGTGTATATATATATACAGTAAGCCACACCCTTTTTTCTTTAGGCCAAACTATTTTGAGGTACTGGTTATAAAAGTGTATTCACAGAAAATGGAAATCCGGACTGACAATAAAGCTTAACTTTTAATGGGTGTCACTTTTAAAAAAAAAAATAAAGTTTACCAAAATTACACTGTACAGTAAAGGTATCTAAAAACACAAGTGTCTAACTGTGGTGTTTTTATTCTCCATGATATAGTGGAATTAGTGTAGTAAATTTTTATTGTATATTGTTAGCAGCAACTATAATGTGCCAAGTCGAGTGGATATTTTTATTCCAATTTATACAGGCAAGGATACGCCTATACACAATTGCTAGCTCTAAAGTACAAAGTATGGTAGTATGTAATAGTAGTAGAAGTATCCTGTACTTCACCACTTTCAGTTATGACTCTACAGATCGAGCCTAAATCATCATGTCCACTCACTTTCATATATATTCTTGTTTAAAATGTAACAATTACAATGTAACTCCTTTAGAGACATCACATTAGTAACTTATCTTCAAGATAGAGAGCGAGAGGGAGACTCTTTCTAATAAGTATCACATTAAAGTATGTTTATACCTGTAGATTCGGTGTACTGTGCTCCCAATATCTATAATAACTCATTCAATTCTGATTATTTCTGTCAATACACTGTTACTAAATATGAGTTCTCTTGAGCTCGCTAGAGTAAGGCTGTGACACTACATGCACATTGATTGCTGGCGGCTGATATTTACATATGTATACACTACTCCATCCATTGAATATCACATTAGCTCAGTCTGCAGATCTGAGCCAACTAACATACTGGGGCTTATTTACTAAGGGTCGCGGATTGTACTTTCGTCAGACTGGTCGCCAGTTTCGGGATTTGCGTAGCTTTGACAGGTATTTAACAGGGGATTGTGTCGTACGCGATCGGATTGTGATGCAGCTGCGCTGCTTTCATGTAACACAAATCGGGGGTCGTGCCGTCGGACGTTCCGGCTGATTCGGACTGAGCGCGTGATTTAACTTCCAAATTCTGTTGCAATACAATCCCCTTACATGCACCACTTAAAAGAAGGTGAATTCCGTCGGACCTGAGCGGGGAAGCGACACATGCAGGATATCGGGTGCACAATCTTAGTGAATCGCGGCACAGGGCATTATCGTCAGATAATGCACTTTCTGTGAACTCCTCAGACCGGGTAAGTAAATGTGTGAACTGTTCTCACACCACATTGACAGATACTGGCTAAATATTACATTCTACATCGTACTAGCCGCCCAACATGCCAGTAAACGGGCTTCATCAGTTGTAAAAGTGTCATTTTTTGCCATAAATTAAGGGAGATCTGATGTTAACAGGTTGCTAAATGTACCCCACTGCATATTTGTCCATGAAAAGTCTTGTAAGTGTCTTCCCTCAAGTGAATGACTATTTTATAATACATTTGCCTAAATTTATCAAAAAGTGTAGTGTGCAGGATGCGCCAGATTCTGAAATTGTGGCGCACATACCTCCTGGCATGTCCTGACATGCATCAACTATTTTTTTTTAGAGCACCTATAACTTTGGACACACTACTGTTGGACACTGAATGATAAATGTTCTTCACGGACTGACTGTGCACCGGAACACCCCCTTTAGTGCAGAATTTAGTGCCGGGTATAGTGCAGCTGTGACACAGACACTGTTGCAGACACTTTATAAATACATGTGAGAGCAGTTTGCACTAAAAAGAACATGCAAAGTCTGACAAAACACTGGTGCAGGGGCAATGGAGTTTTCAGCCTGTTCTGGAACATTGAGGCCTCTTCCATCTGCTGTATCGACCCCCAACCAATCTGATACCCATTCTAAGGACAAAGCCTGACCCAGACTTCTCTCTAAAAACAGACAATTAGTAATTGTATTAGTAAGAAGATAAATCATTGAACTCTCGAATATTTGGGAATGAGGAGCAGATAACAAAGGAATTCAGGTTCCGGTAAACTGGCTATTTCTGTTTTCTTCAACAATTATTCAGCAGAATTCCTCCCTGATCTATTGTAAAACACAATAATCTTCATTAAAGTATTCCAAATATTTGAGGATTCAGCATTTACTTTCGCTGTATGATGAAATAGCTCATCTATTCTTTTGGTATTTCGCTTGATTTGGTACAAATTCCAAAGTTTTTATATTGTTTTGAATTTTCTTGGGGTAAATTATGAGATTGTGGCACTTTGAAGTTTATTTATGGTGCTGGTAATTTAAGGAAAACATCCAGTGCCATTAACATAATAAAATAAAGAAAGGAACAAGCAACTGAAAGTTAAAATTAGAATACAGCATTTCAAAAAATTCCAAAAATAGATGTTGATAGTGATAAGAAGCCCCTTTTTGTTATATGAAGAAATCCTCTGTGGATGTATTTTAGTCCCAGCCTTCAATGATCAACTGTAAGTGTCTGTAATGTTCCCCTGCTCCTTAAACAAAGGGGGAACCTAGCCCCTCTGCTGCCTGAGGCGAACTATAGAACACCACCCACCGTGCTTCAATAGTTATAAAGTGCTGTGGGAGGTGGAGTTACTGAGAACTAAAGGATCATGGGACTTGTAGTTTCCAGTGGTCGCCATTTTGGTGATAACTCCACCTACTTTAGAAAGCCCATAACATTTTGTGAATCGTAAAGTCAAACTATTTAGGCCCAATTTTGTGACTAATGAGATTGAGTTTTAGTATATCCATTTATTTATAGTATTATGGCTTTTAGAATCAAACGTTCATATTCATGGAATGCCCCAAGGATTTTTAATCACTGTCTTTGTACACTAAGCTTTTTATATATCACACTAAAAGCGTGATCAGCGTTGATATTCTCTTTCATATGTCTCCGTATTTTGTGGGTGAAAGGGTTTATAACCCCCCCCCCCCCCACCTCAATTCACTCCTCACATCAGTTCAATTCGGTGACCCAGCTTCAATTGCTAATTTATTTATCCTGAGAAAAAAATTCCAGAAACATTGGATCCTTTGCTTTCCGTCATGAGTGTTAATTTGTGATCAGTTGATAGATATATTTCTAGCACAAGGCCCGGTTGTGGTAGTGTCCTGGCTCCTATAGACGGTCCTATTGTGTTACGATGTACATGTAACTCTTGCCAATCTCTGGTGTTGATAGATACAAATCCATTAGTAAAGGGATTTTTGTAGTTTAAAATGATCTGAAATACAATATAAAACCACTCTGAACACTAAAAATATATTTAATTAAATTATTTACATTGGTGGTGTAAAAATAAAAAGAACTATGCGTACATTTGGTTCAGTAGTCATGTTAAACAGCAGTCAACCACTATAGCTTAATACAGACTGAAGCTGTGGGTGTGGTACAGAGATAATGCACACAGTGATGTCACAGTACATAGATATTACACACAGTAATGTCACAGTACAGAGATGCAACACCCCTGCCAATGCATAGGCAGGCTGATAGCTGTGAATAGCGCCCTCTCCAGGATAGGAGCTGTTAGGGAGATTGATAACCTCTCTAGGAAGTTTCTAGAATCTGAGATGTAGTGTAATTGCAGCTATAGCTACTGCCTGGCAAGGCAACAGTTAACTGTGAAATGTAATTGTCCAATGATGTTTCTGTAACACAAGCTTGAAGGTTATTGGAGAGGTGCTACCACCTGACCAGAGGAGTATATAAACCCCTGCTGTCTGGAAGCACATAGCCTCAGTTCTCAGGTCTTAAGGTTCAGCCTTACCTCAAGGTCTGTCCTAGCTCTCTGTTCAGAGCCTAAGAGTGAGCAGCTCACCTTCAGTGCTGCCACAGCCATTAATCCCAGCAACTTCTAGTGCCTCAGGCCTACTGCCTGGCACACTGGCGGAGTCTGGAGACTTAAGCCCAGAACCGCAGCTCCACCATTCAGACTCAAATAATACAAGAGAGAGGTCTCTGGCGGGCACTATCCTCACCCTGACGATGTCCTTTCCACGGCACACAATGAACCCTGGATCGGGACCAACACAAACAGTCAAGGGTTTTCTTTCGCGGTGCTCAGTCATGTAAAGAGATAATAACGATTCAGGTAGAGCAAAGTAATGGCACTCACCAACTCCAGTAGAAGAAAAGAGGTCCTTTATTGTGTGCTGGGCATACAGGGAGGTCAAAATGCGAGCCTTCACTATTAGGACTCTGGTGTGGAGGTCCCGGAAAATAATTTTCACTTTCTGTTCTCGGTTATAAGGTGTCACGGGTGCTCCCGCGATCCCTGTCTCGGATCAGGGGCTCTTCCGTGCTCCTCCATGTGCCCCTGCTGCAGCCCGGTCACGTCACTCACCTCTCCCAGCTCCTGCTCTTCCCCGGACTGCTGTGCGTGCGCGTCCTCGCCTCCTAGGGCGTGCGCGCAGCTCCTGACGAAAATTTAAAGGGCCAGCACACCGCTAATTGGTGCACTGGCTGAACACCTCACCTTTAAGAATCCTGCCTCTTCCTGTGTCCCCTGCTGGATATTTGTGCCTCCCTCACAGCCTAAGAGAAAGATTCCTGGTGATTATTCCTGCGTTCCTGTGTATTCCTGCCTTCCTGTGTATTCCTGCCTTCCTGTGTGTCTCCGCTCCTGAGTCCTGTATAGCCGTGTTACCCGAGTTCCTCCTTGTTGCTGTGTTCCGTGTGCCTGTGTTCCCGTTCCCACCTGCCTGGACCTCCCATTGCTGACCCCGGATTTGGACTTGACCTTGCATCTCTGCCACCTGTCCTGACCCTGAGCCTGGACCTGACTACGACAAAGTCTTCTGCTAAGGTACCTCGACCTCGGCTGCCACCGCGGGCTGGTCGTGCCTGGGAACGACCTGGTGGTATCCTGACGCAGCAAGTCCAACCTGCTTTGTGGCGGGCTCTGCTGAAAACCAGGTGCCACTTAGACTCCGGTCAGAGGTGTCGGCTAGTACCATCTCCCGCGGTGGTCCAGAGGATCCACTGATTCTGACATAAGGTTTGGAGAGGAGCCCCCTCAATTACACTAATATATGATAGGAAGGTGCAACTCCAGCTGAAGACCGCATTACAGAAGGGATGAGATGTGATTTCTGTGTAATGCTTTTAAGTAGAGGCTATGGGATGTTTTTTTACCTTATTTATCTTGATCAGGTGATCATCCGCAGCAGCCACAGTAATAAAGGTGTGAATTTATCAGCGTCAGAAACCTCAACTTTCGTAACTAAACAAACAGGAAGAGGATAACATCCCATGGGTGTGGCCAGACACATGCAATCTACATGTTATATTTGATATTGTTTTATATTACTGGCAGGTTGTAATTATATGTTGTTTAGTATGAGTTACAAGTAAACTATGTGCACTCCATAAACCCTGCCAAAATGAAATCTCTTGTCTTGTTTGTGCCCTGTACTTATCTTGCTTCCAGTTTCCCACACACACAATGAAATTACTGGTCAACCAGTTAAGCTCCAAGTCCTTCGGCAGCGCTTAATAGCACACAGCCCCTGTCAATGTTATGCTGACAGTCATTATACTGAACACTGCAAATACTGCAGGGAATAAGATCAACTTGATCACAGGGTCGAGTCCCTGTAAGACCCTTCACCCATTATAAAAATGTGAATAAATAAATCTCGTGCTGCAGGATGATAGGTGCAGGGACCAAATAAGTCCATAATTGTGTAAGATGGAAATAACCTCTTAAAGGGATATTCCCTTGCAGACAAGTTTCTAAAATGTACTCAGTATAACAAAATAACACATTCTCTAATTCACTGTTATTAGCAAATATACAGCATTTCACAGATATAATTCCAACCTGTCTCTTTCAGTCCTGGTGTACACAATTTCAGTTGCCCCTGGACACAACCCTGTAACTTCTGATGGGGGACGCCATCTTGGATTTCTGTGTGACAGCCGTGGAACTCAGCTTCTCACTGCTCCCTGCACTCTAGCCCCGCCCCCTTCAGTCCAGGACGAAGCTCACTCACTGATGTGGAGCTCACTTACTGATGTGAAGCTTACTCACTAATATACACAAACACAGACAAACAGTTCCTGCCGGGAGTAGCAGAATGGCAAAACTACAAGCTACAGAGAGATAAGTTCTTTATCTGGGGAGGCACAGCAGGAAGGCATAGCAGATCTAGTGTGTTGTGGAATAGCAGAGATGTAGGAGAGCTGACATTGTGTGTATTAGGCATCTAATGGATCTCATCTCTGATCTGTCTCATTTCTCTTTCTATGTGTCAGTGTGTTAGTACAATGTTCAGAAGGTAAATTAAAGTGTATATAAACCTGTAACCTGATAATCTAATCACATTGCCAGTGTGTGAGATATATCTACCTTGGAGGAGCGTAAACTTACTTTAATATTTCCAGTTTCTTCGCCTTTCATCGCACTGTGCACCGTTATCGGGGTTATCAGGGATTTAACTTTCAAATTGTGTCGCAAGACAATGCATTTACATGCACCAGGAAGAAGAAGGTGAACTCCTGCAGACCTGAGCGGGGAAGCGACACATGCAGGATATCGGGCGCACGATCTAAGTGAATCGCCGCACAGTGCATTATCTTTGGACAATGCACTTTCGGTGAACTCCAGTAACCGCGTAAGTAAATGTGCCCCAATGTCCTCAGTAAGAGCCAAGCAGGGTTCATGCCAAAGTATCGCACCACTGACCATCTCTATGCCCTGCACAAACCGGGGAAGGATAGACTGTTTTGTCTCAGTGTGGCACCCAGGTCTGTTCCTGAAACTGCTGGAGAGTGAAATATGTGGGAAAATCTATGATGTCATCAGTAGCTCTTAAATCAAGCATACCCGCAGCGAGAAGGTAAATGGATGGAAGACGGCAGAGACGAGGGGTCACATCTACATCTTCAACCTCTACATCAATGAGCTGGCTGCAGTCCTGGAGGCCTCCTCTGCACCCGGACCCACCGTGCATGACACAGAGGTGACATTTTTGCTATATACAGATGACCTTCTAATTTTGTCATCTACTGAGACAACCTGGAAAAACCCCATGTCCCCTTTATCCTGTTCCTCATCACCTTGCACCCCACCCCATCTCCCACAATCCCATATTTTGTAAATGCAAATCTTGTATTTGGTCCTGCCAATAAAGCTTCTTTGAATTGAATTGATTGACAGATGATATATAATAAACGGATACGGACAGATAGAGGATCTATATATATGCCTCAATGAAGTGTTTTGATATCTATATATATATATATATACACTGTTGCCTTTCTATCAGCTCAAACCAGTCTGCCCATTCTCCTCCGACCTCTGGCATCAACAAGGCTTTTCCGCCCACAGAACTGACGCTCACTGGATGTCTTTTCTTTTTCGGACCATTCTCTGTAAACCCTAGAGATGGTTGTGCGTGAAAATCCCAGTAGATAAGCAGTTTCTGAAATACTCAGACCACCCCTTCTGGCACCAACAACCATGCCACGTTCAACCATAGCTAGAGGATGTATTATAGATAGATAGATGACATATAATAGATAGATAGATAGATAGATAGATAGATAGATAGATAGATAGATAACAAGAGAAGATCTACTTAGGGATAGGACCAAATCGGGTGAGATGAAGAGGATCCCCTTCATCAGTACATACAATGATCAAAGCGACAGAATAGCAAAAATTGTTCAGAAGCATTGGTCCAAATTATCAGGTAGTAACATGAAAATTCCAGAATTTGACAATCCACCCCATTTCTCATACCGGAGACCACAAAGCATCAGGGATAGATTAATTCGCTCTGATGTGGGTACCTTTAAAACAAGTAGACAACCTGGATTATTTGGACATACTAGAAAGGGGTGTTACCCCTGTTGTAATTGCATAAATTGTAGTTTGATGCATAAAGGGTCTAATTTTAAGCATAATGGAGTACAATACAACATCAAACATTTTCTGACGTGCATCAGTACATATGTGGTGTATATTTTATACTGTCTGTGTGGGTACATCTATGTAGGAGAAACCACACTTGAATTCAAGGTTCGCCTGAACCAACATCGGAATACCATGAGATCAGGAAGAAAAGACTTACCTGTCTCAAAACACTTCATCGAGGCAGGTCACACAGAGAAACATTTACGTTTCCGTCTCATCGATCATATACCCATATTGAGACGTGGTGGCGACAGGGAGCGACTTTTAAAAAAAAGCGCTAACTATATTGGATTTTCACACTCAATGCTCTGAAACCCAATGGGCTTAATGTGGATTACAAATTGAATATATAATATTATAAGATCTGTTGTATAGTTGCCAGTGTGACCCTGTTATTCTTTCCTATCATCCCCATATATGTGATTTGATCAATTTAGTGTATACTATTATTAATATACTAATATGTTACTCATATATTTTTCAGACTCAATACCTTCTTATGACATTGAAGCCATCAAGGATGACCCCCGTGTGTTTCTCCAGTTCTCGGATTACTCATTTCTATTGCATAGTGTGCTAACAACTGTATCATATGTCCGTACTTTGCCGTGATCCTAATTTTCTATTGGCTACACACATATCTGTCTGCTGACTATAGTCGTGTCTACCGACTGGAGGATTTATCATATAAATACAGGAGGTCATAAAGTTGGGGACCCTTGGCATATGGGATACCCCAAACCCCTATAACGTCTCTAATTATTCCTCCATATATAGGTGACATTACTTTCTATATAGTCAAGCATGACTAATGTGCCTAGTAGTCACATATCCCCCATATCTTATGACTACATACGTACCTTTATAAACACTATCCAGCGACGATATCTCGCAATGTTCTTTGTATATTTGATTCTATGGCAACGGACAACTACTTCCGGTTTGAAGGTTTTGACGCATGCGCAGTTGGGTTTTCCCCGGCTTGCGTTACAAACGTGCGTGCCAGCCACTCGCTGGCCCCAATGCACACACAGCAACAAGCGGAGTAATGATCGGAGACCGCGGAGCACGCGGTGGTATGTCCTTCCACTACAACAGTGGATTTTTAAACACTTGCTGCACTTTATATTTATATTTGTATGATGATTTTGTACAATGTATTATCTCGCACACTGTCTTATTTCACCATCATTATGTCATATATACCCTGGTGTATTGTGGATCAGCTGTACACAGGCACTGTACTTTTAATATTGTGTTTTTTGCACTACTTATGTATATTAAGATTCTATGGGCGGGCCTATTGTATGTCATGTGACCGTTGTATTTTGTATATATACCCACCCCATACACTAATTGTTTGGCTTGAAAAAGGCTCAACACGAGCCGAAACGTCGCTACTTCACATGGAATAAAAGGACCACTTTTCACTTGACTTGGACTTCTGGAGTGCTGCTTATTTTCTATTTATTTGTACATAGAGGAGTTATTGACCCGACTCAGCAAAGCTTGCACCCACAATTGATTGTTTACAACGTGTGCTGCCTGGACTTTCCTTTTGTAGATAGATAGATAGATAAATGACATATAATAGATAGATAGATAGATGACATATAATAGATAGATAGATAGATAGGGTGGGTGGTTTAGGAAGAGGCAGCACTCCAAAAGGTAATTTCAAAAAAGTGGGGTGTCTTTATTCCATAAGCGACGTTTCAGCTCCTTACGAGCCTTTTTCAAGCATGGCCTCCTTTTTCTTCTAGATAGATAGATAGATAGATAGATAGATGACATATAATAGATAGATAGATGACATATGATAGATAGATAGATAGATAGATAGATGACATATGATAGATAGATAGATTACATATAATAGATAGATAGATGACATGATAGATAGATTACATATAGTAGATAGATAGATAGATAGATAGATAGATAGATAGATGACATATGATCATTGATTCATCTCCTAAATACAGAAGTCATAAACTACTTCACTGACAGATCACCTATTATAAATCACAAAATGTCATACTGCCACCTAGTGAAAGAGATCAGCATTACATGGCTGGCAGATTTCCTCATTTCTAAAAGGAACATCCATGAATGTACAATACTGTATGTTAGCCATCTGTTTATTAGATGCAGATGTTTAGCTCCTGTGCAGAGGTCGTGCCACCCCTGATGTACAGGATATTCTTATATAACAGAACACCGGTATCCAGGGCAGATTTACTCAGAACGTTACTTATGCAATTCCTGGGGGTGCTGGAGACAGGCCCCAAGACAGGGCTGGGAGAAAATATTTTTTTTATAGATCATTTGTTTAAAAAATGGTTTGCAGAACGGGGGACAAAACGTAAGGAGCCCCCAGACATAGCTGTGCTTGGGGGATGGGAGACAAAAAAATATTCCAAAATCCGTCCCTGTCAATATTATAAACCTTTCCAAGACTCCGATGGATCTCCTTGCCCTGATGCTACTGGCTACTTTGAGTATGTTAGTCTGTTGGTCTATTTGAATTGAGGTTAGTGACATCCTCTGTTTTTTAGCCAAAATAAAAATTGAATGGATGATACAAGTTTTACAATTCTAGACATATCAAATAATGAGTTCAGTTTTACGTTGCTGGATCTCCATTATTTTGAATTATGCTTGGAATGAATTAAATAAAGATTATATTTTAGGAATGAGACATAAAATAATGCTACACGGTAACAGAAAAGGAAACAGAAAAGGAAACTATTATACATTCAGTGGTGCAATGTCTCCCTCTGCTGGAGAATATGTAGAAGTTCAAGTGTTGTTTTTTACTTTTAGATGAAACATGTTATATTACTATATATGATTTAGAAACAGTCCTTGCTATAAAGATGAAATCGACTGAAGTGGTAGCAACATTCTGCTATATTTGAGATATTTTAACAATAAAATGATCAATAGTATAGTGCTGCTTAATGCCATGAGTGTTTGGTCAGTATGTACAATCTGCAGGCAGCATTTTATAGAGCAGGACAGGGCCGGCGCCAGCACCCGGCAAACCCGGGCAAGTGCCGGGGCCCACAGCTCCTGGGAGGGCCCACTCGTGGCCACATCTCATTCCCCAGCAGCCGGGCCGTGCCGGGTGCTGGCACCGTAAAGCGGCGCTCCGCTTGCCATAAGGCGCTGCCGTGCGGTGAAGGCCCCGTCCGAAGCAGCAGTGCCGCTCTGGATGCTCGCGCAGTAAAGTGAAGCTCCGTCTGCTGCAGGACGCTGTGCGGCTGCCGGCAGGAGGAGGAAGACAGCGGAGGGGGAAGCTCCGGACCTAGAACAAGAATGAGGTGAGTACTATTCTTTTATTTTTAATGCTCACATTTACCAGTCCATTTGGGGGAGGGAGGGAGGGGGGGGGGGTGTTTATGAGGAGGGGACTGTATATAATGAATAGGGATGAAAAGGAGCTGTATATAATGAATGGGGGGGATGGGGAGGAGCTGTATATGAGGAATGGGGGGGGGATGTGGAGGGGACTGTATATAATGAATGGGGGGGATGTGGAGGGGACTGTATATAATGAATAGGGGATGAGGAGGAGCTGTATATAATGAATGGGGTGAGGAGTGGACTGTATATAATGAATAGGGGATGAGGAGGGGGCTGTATATAATGAATGGGAGGATGAGGAGGGGCTGTATATAATGAATGGGGGGTGCATGCAGGGGGCTTCGTATAATGTTTGAGGGGAGAGGTGGGGGGCTGCATATAATGGGTGGTGAGGGGGATGCATATAATCCATGTGGGGGAGGGGAGCTGCATACAATTAAACTATGGGTGGTGAGCGGGGCCTGGGCTGTATATAATTAATCCATGGGGGGGCTGCATATAATTAACTTATGGAGGTGAGAAGGCTGTATAAAATGAATCTACGCCAGTTTACTGCAAAGGGGCCCACTGAGGCTCTGTCGCCCAAGGGCCCACTGAAACCTGGAGCCGGCCCTGGAGCAGGACACAGCGGATTCTACATAGTATCCTATGTGAAGGCAGCATGTTTTAGAGAAGGAGGAGCTGAGCAGATTGTACATTGTGTCATATCTGCAGGCAGCATGGTATAGAGCAGGAGGAGCTAAGAAGAGAAGAACATAGGGGCAGATTTACTTACCCGGTCCGTTCGCGATCCAGCGGCGCGTACTCTGCAGTGGATTCAGGTCCGGCCGGGATTCACTAAGGTAGTTCCTCCGCCTGAGGCGCGCTGGAATGCCCTGAAATTCACCGGCATATACCTGGTGAAGGTAAGTGTAATTTTCGCGCCACATTTTTTTTCTTAAATGCGGCGGTTTTTCCGAATCCGTCGGGTTTCGTTCGGCCACGCCTCCCGATTTCCGTCGCGCGCATGCCGGCGCCGATGCGCCACAATCCGATCGCGTGCGCCAAAATCCCGGAATTGCCCCGCCAAAATCCCGGGGCAATTCAGGTACAATTGCCGCAAATCGGAAATATTCGCCCTTAGTAAATGACCCCCATAGTGTCCTATCTGCAGGCAGCATGTTATAGAGCAGAAAGAGCTAAGCAGATTGTACAAAATGTCCTATCTACAGGCAGCATGTTATTGAGCAGGAGGAGCTGAGAACATTGGGGAAGACATATCTTCCCCAGATGTAGTTGTGTTTTGAGGCTAATTTGTACATGAATATAAAACTCAAGGATCCACATTCTCATTCATGTGAGCACCATTTATCCTTTCTAACCAGTTGTTTTAAAGCGCCTAAGACTGATCCATCAACTGCCATTCTGGTTTTAGGTGGAAAACACTTCAGATAGACAGAGGCTTAGACCAGGGATCAAGCCAGGGAGGGCAGTATATCCCCTGTATGTTATAGCAGAAGAGTTGAGGCAGTGTTTATAGTTTATCAGGAAGTATTTACAAATATCAACAGCATCAGTGACAACCAGGGGGAGGGGGAGCCGGCTATGCAGAGCAGGATAGACAAGTAGGGGAAGCTGCCTGTGTAGAGCTGGAGAGAAAAAGAGAGGAAGGTGGAGCTTGCAGTGCAAAGCTGGATAGACAAACAGGGGAAGGGGTAGCTGGCAGTACAGAGCTGGATCGACAAGCAGGGGAGGGGGAACTGGCAGAACAGAGCTGGATAGACAAGAAGGAGAAGGTGGAGCTGGCAGTGCAGGGGTTTGAGAGATGAGCAGAGTAAGGGGGAGCAGGTAGTCATACCTCCCAACATTTCTGGAAGGCAAAACGGGAAAAATTGGCGGCGATACCCCTAAGCCACACCCCTAATCACTCCCTGGCCATGCCCAAAATTTTTTCATATTATAATAATAATAATCATCGTCTCAATAATAATAATATTAAATAAATTTATCCCCGAGCTGGGATTTGAACCCAGTACCTTCACAGTCCATGTGTCATAGAGACACAGAGCCTCTATCCACTATTACTAATATTATTAAGAAAGATCCCTCTCTATATACCATTGCATTAAGTCTGTGTCACATTGTAACAGCAACAGTTAACAGCTCTTAGTTACAAAACATCCTCTTATAGACAACCACTGAGCTCATTGCCTAGTGGATAAAGGCTTTGTGTCTCTATGGCAGGTGGACTGCAGAGGTTCTGGGTTTGAATTCTGTGCTAGGCTAAAATTTATTTATTTGAATTAAATAGAGCCTTGTGTCTGGGGAACCCCTGGGAGACACCATATATGGACAGAAGGTAATGTCTCCCTGATGACGTGATCCCTGCTCTACGCTAACCCAACACATCTCTCAAAAGGATTCCCTGCCCGATGTCTGTAGAAGTAATTCACTACTGCAAGTTCTGGCTTTGAAAGTATGTTCTAGGCAGGACAAAGAGCCGGGACAATCCCAGCCAGTGCAGGACCTGGAGGGAATATCCGGGACAATCTCCCAGCTGCCCGTGACAGCGGGACAGAGGTGAAAAAGCGGGACTGTCCGCCAAATCTGCCAAGGTCTGGAATGCTGCCCAGAAAGGAAAGAGGGCAGCCAGAAGATCAGCACTGGATGTGATACCAAGTTAGGAGGGAGCAGTCTACAAAAATAGCTGGATGTCTAGCTCCGTGGTGTAGTTGGAAGACAAAAGTTACTCTCTGCAGTTGTGTGTTCCCGGAGAAGATAAAAGGCCACTGGAATGTAGCTTTTAAGACACCTTGGGTCAGTGTAAACAACATGGTGTGAGTGAGGAGTGCTAGCTGGAGGTTTATATGTCAGTAAGCCCACCTGGCTCCATAGCAGATTTTTCCCAGCGGAGCTGACAACTGATCTATGCTGATGTTTCTGCAAGCCAACAGTGCTCCTTATTATACAGCCAGCCAAGGTATAGCCCTGCTAGCCTCTACAAGGAAGGAGTTATGGAGTTATCACCAGCCTGCTGTTTAGCTAAAAATGAGTTTCCCTCAGATCCCAATAAAATCAACTTTATAACTTTGCCTTGCACATAGCAGATCTAGAGCAAGTCACACGGGGTGTGACCTCCACGGACTGACATCATCTAAGGTCCTTAAGCCTCCTAACATTAGCAAACTCTACCCCATGCATATATATGATCATATGAAAGCTGAGAAGGCATGGGGAGTAGCTGCTGGATTCATCCCAAGGACGCCATGCCCCCTGACTAGCTCTAGTATTGTCTATATGCAGTGCAAGGTTATAAAGTTGATTATTTGGGGATCTGAGAAAGACAATTTTTAGCTGAAAAAGGGTCAGTTAGTTAATAGGACTCTATGCGAACCTGCCACTGCTGTATGACAGGTTCCAGGTCACACTTTCCCTTTAAAGATCTCAGCTTCACTGTGTGTACCCCTGGCATAGCTGGCCAATCCAGATTCTAGTGCCCCTGCATAATGCCAGCTTGGTGGGGATGTTGCATGTGACAGAAAAACAATACATATGCCCCAGTTTGTATATTATGGTACACAACCTCCATTCTTTAGTGTCAGGTCTGATAATGGGGCCCCCTGACACTGCTACCACTGTAGTTATGCCCCTGTACAGTGCATATACACTCACCGGCCACTTTATTAGGTACACCTGTCCAACTGCTCGTTAACACTTAATTTCTAATCAGCCAATCACATGACGGCAACTCAGTGCATTTAGGCATGTAGACATGGTCAAGACAATCTCCTGCAGTTCAAACTGAGCATCAGTATGGGGAAGAAAGGTGATTTGGTGCCTTTGAACGTGGCATGGTTGTTGGTGCCAGAAGGGCTGGTCTGAGTATTTCAGAAACTGCTGATCTACTGGGATTTTCACGCACAACCATCTCTAGGGTTTACAGAGAATGGTCTTTGGGCCCCTTGGTTCCAATTGAGCATCGTTGCAACGCCACAGCCTACCTGAGTATTGTTGCTGACCATGTCCATCCCTTTATGACCACAATGTACCCTGTAACATCTGATGGCTACTTTCAGCAGGATAATGCGCCATGTCATAAAGCTGGAATCATCTCAGACTGGTTTCTTGAACATGACAATGAGTTCACTGTACTCAAATGGCCTCCACAGTCACCAGATCTCAATCCAATAGAGCATCTTTGGGATGTGGTGGAACGGGAGATTCGCATCATGGATGTGCAGCCGACAAATCTGCGGCAACTGTGTGATGCCATCATGTCAATATGGACCAAAATCTCTGAGGAATGCTTCCAGCACCTTGTTGAATCTATGCCACGAAGAATTGAGGCAGTTCTGAAGGCAAAAGGGGGTCCAACCCGTTACTAGCATGGTGTACCTAATAAAGTGGCCGGTGAGTGTATCTATCAATACATACATATGTAATGGTCCTGCCAACACAGCCATCACAAGATATTACACTCCTATTAGATTGCATATGTGCATAGAGCCTGATCACTTCTGTGCGCCATCTAATGTCTATATCTGGTATTGCAGCTGCATAACACCTGCCTGGGAAGGAATGTTTACACATTTACTAATAATGTGATGTTTGATAATTGCTTATCTTATTTGTAACAATGTCCCTGGTTGGATAATAAAACTCTCCTCCCAAAGGTGAAGTTTATATCGAACTCCCTGCTGCTAGAAGGTTCCAGGTCTTTCTGTCAGTGCTGAGGACCAAGGCACATCTCTACACATGGCCTGCAGATATAAGACCTGCAGCAGTCCTGATCCCTAACATTATCTGCCTTGCATTGCTGCTTAAGCAGCTCATAATGTCTCCATCCTAAAGCTGCAGAAACTGGGCTGTGAGCATCCTTTCCTAGACACATTCCAAGCAGCTACTTTGGACCTGGACAGATGGGATTGTTACCTTGACTGTTGCCTTTGTTGTGTTCCTGTTCTGGAATAGAGGAATCGTGACTTGATGTTTCACATCCCTTATCTAAGTGTGATCCCTGGAAGCCGTTGAGATCACGGGCCTCCCCTCTACTATATACCCAGATATCCTTATACATGCACACATCGGGAGTGCCCCCGGGAGAACTACCATACGCCCATCCAAGGTATCGCCCTCTTTCTTGCAATATACCTGTCGGATTGCAATATACCTGCCTGGCGTGGACGAGGCCTATTCCACCTGGGCCAAGCGACTGTGACTCAGTCAAACGCTAGGCCGTGCTCAAACCAGCAACTTAGGTACCAGGGGAACTTAGCTGCCTCCAAGCCATTAGGTCAGGCCCCGGTGGGGGGATGTAGGACATACACCTCACTATAAACTGAACACCTTATTATATCCACAAAAAAAACCTGACTCTCTCTGACCTTCTCTGACTGTTTCTTTCGGTGACTGTCTTTGACCTTCTCAGTCTTTGGCCGTCTCTTTCAGTGACTGTCACTGACCATCTCTTTCAGTGACTGTCACTGACCGTCTCTGTTACTGACCGTCTCTGTTCCTGACCTTCTCTGTCTTTGACCGTTTCTGAGTAACAGTCTCTGACTGTCTCTTTCAGTGTCTGTCAATCACTGTCTCTGTCTATGACCTTCTCTGTCTTTGACTGTCTCTTTCAGTGACTGTCTCTGTCACTTTGTCTATGAGGAGATTTATCAGAAATGCCTGAGAGCAGAATTTCTCTAGTTGCCCATGGCAACCAATCAGAGCTCAAGTTTCATTTTAGCACAGCTGTTTATAAAATCACAGCTGATCACTGCTCAGGACGACCACCCATATCACACTGATGGGAACCTACTATTGGTCACAAGTTCCCCATGCTCTGTGAAGGCAACTTATTGGCAAAAGCAGATCACTTGACCCCCCTGGACCTTTTGGTTGGGCGCGGATGATGAATAGCAAGAAGCAACAGAGCGACATAGGAAGAGGGGTTTGATCAGGCCTAAGATGCGTTCTTTTTATTTTGTCGCCCCGGCCCCCACTGGAATTTCCTAGTGCCAATATTAAGTAGTACAGATGTAGTAGTACAGTTGTCCTATGTTCTTATTCCAAAACAGTTACCAGACTTGTCTAACCGGCTTGTCGCCCTGATGACGTTTATCTGCATGTGACTTCTTCTTAAGCAGAGTGATGAGCAGTTTACCTTTATCTCAGATAATAAATAGATCATAAAAACATTACAAGATTTTGTCATCCATCATATAGATGCTTTATGGTACATTTATATCCAGAAACCAGTTTCATACTAAAAATTCCCCACTACTGTACTAGAGTACCAGTGATTTCCCCTACCAGATGACGTACTGTACTGCAATGTCTCTATTTGCCTGAAAGTTTTTTTTTCAGTGTGTGTTTTACAAATGTCATAAACTCCTCAGATTATGGCAGTAGCTTATCATGGCTCCAGCCATAGTAAACAGTGTGTGTGTGATAACCTTCATAGTAGTCCCCACTGAACATGGAAATATTGCACCTACTGCTTGAGCTATGAAAATAACAGGGGGCATCCTCTATGTACAGAGGAGAGGCGGCTTTACCATCACCATAGAGATGGGCATCCTCTACACCTAGAGGAGAGGAGGTTCTACCATCACCATAGACATGGGGCATCCTCTACACCTAGAGGAGAGGAGGTTCTACCATCACCATAGACAGGGGGCATCCTCTACACCTAGAGGAGAGGTGGTTCTACCATCACCATAGACAGGGGGCATCCTCTACACCTAGAGGAGAGGTGGTTCTACCATCACCATAGACAGGGGGCATCCTCTACACCTAGAGGAGAGGTGGTTCTACCATCACCATAGACAGGGGACATCCTCTACACCTAGAGGAGAGGCGGTTCTACCATCACCATAGACAGGGGGCATCCTCTACACCTAGAGGAGAGGTGGTTCTACCATCACCATAGACAGGGGACATGCTCTACACCTAGAGGAGAGGAGGTTCTACCATCACCATAGACAGGGGACATCCTCTACACCTAGAGGAGAGGCGGTTCTACCATCACCATAGACAGGGGACATCCTCTACACCTAGAGGAGAGGCGGTTCTCCCATCACCATAGACAGGGGACATCCCCTACACCTAGAGGAGAGGTGGTTCTACCATCACCATAGACAGGGGACATCCTCTACACCTAGAGGAGAGGTGGTTCTATCATCACCATAGACAGGGGCATCCTGTACATCTAGAGAAGAGGAGGTTCTACCATCACCATAGACAGGGGACATCCCCTACACCTAGAGGAGAGGTGGTTCTACCATCACCATAGACAGGGGACATCCTCTACACCTAGAGGAGAGGAGGTTCTACCATCACCATAGACAGGGGACATCCTCTACACCTAGAGGAGAGGAGGTTCTACCATCACCATAGACAAGGGGCATCCTCTACACCTAGAGGAGAGGGGATTCTACCATCACCATTGATAGGGATTCTTACTATAAGAGCAGTGAGACTGTGAAACTCTCTGCCCTAGGGTGTTGTATTGATTGATACATTTTATTGGGGGCCTTTCTTAAATAACACTATATTTTATGTGAGCTAAATTTCTGGACATGGGATTTAGGTATATAAGTGGTTCTAAATTCCTTATTTGGAATCAAAAGGAAATTTTTCCCTCAATATGGCACAATTGGCATAGTATTAATGGGCCAGTATCTTCTTTCTACCTCATCAACTATGTATGTACATTCAGAAGACAAACATATTCAGTAATATACATCTATATTGATATGTAAAGTTCTGTACTATATTAATTTTTACAATAAATGTCAATAGTGATCAAAAGTAAGGGTTCAGGGAATGCTACTTCATAATGAAATTATACCTTTTTATGAGGTTTTGGCAGAACTGTGATACTTGGAATTGGCACATGTGACATCTTTGCTACTAAGAACTGCTCCAATACAAAGGCCCATTCTTTATCCTTAAAGGGGTTTTTCAACTTAAAAAACTTTCCAAATATAGGTCCAGGTGGGTAGGGGGTCATGCTCACTTCCATCGCTCTTTTTCAGATGCAGTGACACTCCTCACCACTAGCCTCTGTTTGATACACGTCACCTCAACAGCCGAGCATCTACTCCTGGCTAAAACGCCCACCGATGCTCCATCACTGCTGCCCTCTGTCTATAAATAGGGCTCAGTGGTAGGGAGCAGTTCCGTGGCTGCATGGGACTGCCCGAGAAGGTGACTATAAACTCTTTATTATTTTAAAAAATTTTCTAATCCAAGCCTGTAGACCACAAGCACTTTGGTCCGATAAGCCGGCTCCATAAGCTTGCGTGTTACACCTCCACCTTCTACACCCTTACACAATGTTATTATAAAGTTCCATCAATGTGTTGGCTGTAACTTATCCATAATAATTTTGCCACAAGAACTGTATGAGACTTTTGTAGAACAATAACTGTTTTTACATTTATGTATTATTGTCATCCATATAAAATTTCAAGAAAAATTGATATTTCAGCTTTCATTGATTTCTAGGGGAAAAACCTCGACTTGTATTCAATGCCACCTAAATACAGACATACTGGATACATGTTGTCCTGTTTTACATTGGCCCCATCATCGAGTCTTACATTCCAGTTCAAATAAAAACTTTATTGACTTGTACAGTATGTTGAGAACAACGATCAATATTATAGATCTATGTCTTAGATTTTACCTTCACAACAATAGAAACCTCTGCTTTGTCTGTTTTAGTGATTTGCTGGCAAATAAGCCCAAATCTTCAGAACAGTGAAGTCGTCTATTTGGGCTTAAACAATTTAAGTCAGAATAACATGTCTGCTTTATGTTAGAAGAGAGTAATATTTGGAAAAAAGAAAGTAGCGCTAGGTGATTTTGCCTGAAATTAAAGGATACCTCCCACCACGGATGTACCTATAAAGGTAGATCGGGTGGTAGGTGCATCTATTGGACGTGAGGATAGTCATTTTAAGGGCTAATCCTCACCTCCCTACAATATTTTTATAACCAAAGAGGCTACTGGGGCGTGCAGTAGCCAGAGCTGAGGCTACACTGCGCCTCGCGGCTGCGAGGTCACTGCTCCAAAGCCGGAGATACTGCGCATGCGCAGGTGACAGGCTTCGCGAACGAGGGCGCGCAGCTCCTCATAGCTGCGTGCCGAAGATATCTGGTAGGAGGATCAAAGTGGCTTCTGGGGCATGGAGTAGCCGCGCTGTGTAGACTCAGTACAGCCTACTCCACTCCACAATAGCCTCTTTACAAAATGTGCATATTAGGGAAATAGAAGTTATAAAAAGATTGCAGGGAGGTGAGGATAAGCCATTAAAAGGATTATTCTCACGTCCAATAGATGCACCTACCATCCGATCTACCTTTATAGGTATATCCATGGTGGTAGGTTTCCTTTAAGATTTTCTCAATCATCTCAATATTCTTAAACTAAAAACACCTAAATACTCATGATTGAGCTTCAATGGGTGTCGCTAGGCTAAAAGATGCAGGGTGCCCTTTATCTTTTTAGCCTGGGCCCTGAGGAGACATCATAAAGAACAGAGAGCAACAAGAGGGGGCAATATAAAGAGCAGAGGGCAACAAGAGGGGGCAATATAAAGAGCAGAGGGCAACAAGAGGGGACAATATAAAGAGCAGAGGGCAACAAGAGGGGGCAATATAAAGAGCAGAGGGCAACAAGAGGGGACAATATAAAGAGCAGAGAGCAACAAGAGGGGACAATATAAAGAGCAGAGGGCAACAAGAGGGGACAATATAAAGAGCAGAGAGCAACAAGAGGGGACAATATAAAGAGCAGAGGGCAACAAGAGGGGACAATATAAAGAGCAGAGAGCAACAAGAGGGGACAATATAAAGAGCAGAGGGCAACAAGAGGGGACAATATAAAGAGCAGAGGGCAACAAGAGGGGTCAATATAAAGAGCAAAGGGCAACAAGAGGGGACAATATGAAGAGCAGAGGACAACAAGAGGGGACAATATGAAGAGCAGAGGACAACAAGAGGGGACAATATAAAGAGCAGAGGGCAACAAGAGGGGTCAATATAAAGAGCAAAGGGCAACAAGAGGGGACAATATAAAGAGCAGAGGGCAACAAGAGGGGACAATATAAAGAGCAGAGAGCAACAAGAGGGGACAATATAAAGAGCAGAGGGCAACAAGAGGGGACAATATAAAGAGCAGAGGGCAACAAGAGGGGACAATATAAAGAGCAGAGGGCAACAAGAGGGGACAATATAAACAGCAGAGGGCAACAACAGGGGACAATATAAAGAGCAGAGGGCAACAAGAGGGGACAATATAAAGAGCAGAGAGCAACAAGAGGGGACAATATAAACAGCAGAGGGCAACAAGAGGGGACAATATAAAGAGCAGCAAGCAACAAGAGGGGACAATATAAAGAGCAGAGGGCAACAAGAGGGGACAATATAAAGAGCAGAGGGCAACAAGAGGGGACAATATAAAGAGCAGAGGGCAACAAGAGGGGACAATATAAAGAGCAGAGGGCAACAAGAGGGGACAATATAAAGAGCAGAGGGCAACAAGAGGGGGCAATATAAAGAGCAGAGGGCAACAAGAGGGGACAATATAAAGAGCAGAGAGCAACAAGAGGGGACAATATAAAGAGCAGAGGGCAACAAGAGGGGACAATATAAAGAGCAGAGAGCAACAAGAGGGGACAATATAAAGAGCAGAGGGCAACAAGAGGGGACAATATAAAGAGCAGAGGGCAACAAGAGGGGTCAATATAAAGAGCAAAGGGCAACAAGAGGGGACAATATGAAGAGCAGAGGACAACAAGAGGGGACAATATAAAGAGCAGAGGGCAACAAGAGGGGTCAATATAAAGAGCAAAGGGCAACAAGAGGGGACAATATAAAGAGCAGAGGGCAACAAGAGGGGACAATATAAAGAGCAGAGAGCAACAAGAGGGGACAATATAAAGAGCAGAGGGCAACAAGAGGGGACAATATAAAGAGCAGAGGGCAACAAGAGGGGACAATATAAAGAGCAGAGGGCAACAAGAGGGGACAATATAAACAGCAGAGGGCAACAACAGGGGACAATATAAAGAGCAGAGGGCAACAAGAGGGGACAATATAAAGAGCAGAGAGCAACAAGAGGGGACAATATAAAGAGCAGAGGGCAACAAGAGGGGACAATATAAAGAGCAGAGGGCAACAAGAGGGGACAATATAAAGAGCAGAGGGCAACAAGAGGGGACAATATAAAGAGCAGAGGGCAACAAGAGGGGACAATATAAAGAGCAGAGAGCAACAAGAGGGGACAATATAAAGAACAGCAAGCAACAAGAGGGGGCAATATAAAGAGCAGAGGGCAACAAGAGGGGACAATATAAAGAGCAGAGGGCAACAAGAGGGACAATATAAACAGCAGAGGGCAACAAGAGGGGACAATATAAAGAGCAGAGAGCAACAAGAGGGGACAATATAAAGAGCAGAGGGCAACAAGAGGGGTCAATATAAAGAGCAGAGGACAACAAGAGGGGACAATATAAACAGCAGAGGGCAACAAGAGGGGGCAATATGAAGAGCAGAGGACAACAAGAGGGGACAATATAAAGAGCAGAGGGCAACAAGAGGGGACAATATAAACAGCGGAGGGCCACAAGAGGGGATAATATGAAGAGCAGAGGGCAACAAGAGGGGACAATATAAAGAACAGCGAGCAACAAGAGGGGACAATATAAAGAGCAGAGGGCAACAAGAGGGGGCAATATAAAGAGCAGAGGGCAACAAGCGGGGCAATATAAAGAGTAGAGGGCAATAAGAGGGGACAATATGAAGAGCAAAGGACAACAAGAGGGGACAATATAAAGAGCAGAGGGCAACAAGAGGGGACAATATAAAGAACAGCAAGCAACAAGAGGGGACAATATAAAGAGCAGAGGGCAACAAGAGGGGACAATATAAAGAACAGCGAGCAACAAGAGGGGACAATGTAAACAGCAGAGGGCAAGAAGAGGGGGCATTATAAAGAGCAGAGGGCAAGAAGAGGGGGCATTATAAAGCAGGAACCACAAGGGGGGCATTATGATTGGGAGCCACAAGAGGGGGTATAATTTAGAGTGGGGGGCACAAGTGGAAACATTATTAACTGTGTGAACCACAGAAGAGCGGTCATTTTTAAGTCTGAAGAAGGGGCATAAAAAGGTGGTCTGAAAGAAAGAAATTATACTTCCCTCTGTCTGGTCCTCTGTCATGCTGAAATGGAGGTAGGGACACAGGTAAGTAAAAGTTCTTTCTTATCTTTATATGCTACTGTACTGCAGTATATAGCAATTTTTTCTTCTGATCACTAACAGCCTGCCATCTGCTGGCTATTAGAGATCATTACACATGGCAAGCCATGTGTAATGTACCAGCACCGACGGTAGCAGTAACAGGCGGGTGTCAGCTCTATTATACAGCTGACACCCTCTGTGTGTGGAGAGAGCTCAGCCGTGAGCTCTCTCCATACACCCCCCAAAGCACCAGGACATTATAGTACGACCTGGTGGTTGAAAGGGAGGTAGGGGCCACAAACTATTGTCCCAAGGGCCGCAGTTGCCCCCAGGATGTGAGCTTGAGACCCCTGGCTTACAGGGAGTAGGTTGGAAGTGGGAGACAGTGTAACAGCATGTGAAGCTACAGCATGGAGAGGTGTAAGCCATACAACCCCCCATGATGGATTTTATCATTTATTTGGCAAATTAATCCCAGGGCACAACAATTTTGACTTATCTTTGCAAAACATATTACAATAACACAAATGATAACACATATTATATGAGATGCACCATATATTGTGCTATATTACCGCCACCTGACTAAACAAAAACTTTATTTGGCTCGGGGTACAACAGATTTCATCTATTTTATTGAATTACTAGCGCATTAGGCAGAACACTTGATGCTTTCTGTTTCCTCTCATTTTATGTGTTTCTTGTGGGAGGCAGAGAACAAAGTCGTTATTAGCGCCGAGATTCTGTCTTCTAATATCATTAAAATGGCATTGAGAGAGACATAAACGCATCGCGTGCTCGGAGAGATCTGCCATCCCCCCGGGTAAGCCTCGGATATCTGCTGTGATTCAGGGGCTGCCATCTGTCTGCCATATATCATTGCCTCGCGGCGCTCCACCTTGTATGTTACTGATCTCCCGGTATCATTTCATTTGTTTTATTACTTGTTTTTAATCGTTTTAGAATGATCTATGCTAAGACATTATAAAGCAAACTAGGGAAACTCATGCCGACTGGAACGCATTTGAGTAGTTTGGAAGAAATTCATTGAGCAATATAGAAGGGGGGTCTAAAAAAATTAAAAAGGTAGAAAGAAAACTGAACACTGAACGTTGTGAGCATTTACCAGCAGTTTTATCCATACATGCAGCTGCAGTGCCGCATAGCAGTGTGGAGATCTGTGTTTTTTTTGTAGCAGTGAAAAATGCCTTTATAATCCAGTATCGTAGCTGGACTTGAAGCACTGTGGGAGTGTCCACACACTGCATCACACTGCTTAATAGCCCCTCCTCTCTGCTCTTCTATAGTATAAAACTATAATCCTGCTACAGAAGTGATTCAGTGCAGTGGGGAAGGGTTGTAAAGCAGTTCAATGCAGACAACTAAGAAAACAGCAGTGTGAGAAAGTGCCCAAGTAGGGCTAAAATTCTGGAATATAAATTAATTCTTCACGTCCTGCTACTACTAATAACACGCAAAACGTTAAGTCAAACATAAATAAAACTGACGATACATTCCCTTTAAGTTGTTTATGTGTAAGATATTATTATCAGCAGGTTCAGTTTGATCATGTGAATCCCATAGGATTGCATGTTAAAAAATGTATGTATGTAGTGTATAAATATATATGATGTACAAAATCTACCATCCAGTACAGTGTTCTGGTTTATGACAGATGACCAGTTGTCTACGTGCAATTTGTCATCCTCAGACCATAAAAGTTCTGTATCCATGTGATCCTGTACAGACATGGCCTGAAGCTGTCACTGTGACTAAGCTGAAGTATAACATGTATACAGTGATAGTCTTACATGCACTGACTGTAGTGATGTCACACCCTGCACTCACACTACACTAGGAAGAGAGGAAAGTAGTGGAGCTCAGCAAAGCCGGGTCTAAGGCAGCTCTATAGGAATGTGGATGTAGTGTGGTGTACAATGTATAGTGTAGTATCATAGTATATAAGGCTGGAAAAAGTCCATCAAGTCCAACCTTTGAGAATTAAACAAATGTTTTTTTCCCCATAACCCGTTATATTTTAGCTCTCTAGAAAGGCATCCAGGCCTTTCTTGAACACATACATAGAGTCCGCCATAACAACCTCCTGCGGCAGAGAGTTCCATAGTCTCACTGCTCTTACAGTAAAGAACCTTTGTCTATGGTGATGGTAAAATCACCTCTCCTCTAGGTGTAGAGGATGCCTCCTGTATATGGTGATGGTAGAACCTCATCTCCTCTAGGTGTAGAGGATGCCCCCTGTCTATGGTGATGGTAAAATCGCCTCTCCTCTAGGTGTAGAGGATGTCCCCTGTCTATGGTGATGGTAGAATCACCTCTCCTCTAGGTGTAGAGGATGCCCCCTGTCTATGGTGATGGTAGAACCAACTCTCCTCTAGGTGTAGAGGATGCCTCCTGTATATGGATATAATAGAACCGCCTCTCCTCTAGGTGTAGTGGATGCCCCCTGTTTATGGTGATGGTAGAACCTCCTCTCCTCTAGGTGTAGAGGATGCCCCTGTCTATGATGATGGTAGAACCTCCTCTCCTCTAGGTGTAGAGGATGTCCCCTGTCTATGGTGATGGTAGAATCACCTCTCCTCTAGGTGTAGAGGATGTCCCCTGTCTATGGTGATGATAGAACGCTCTCTCCTCTAGGTGTAGAAGATGCCCCCTGTCTATGGTGATGGTAGAATCGCCTCTCCTCTAGGTGTAGAGGATGTCCCCTTTCCAAGTGTGATGGTAGGTCCACCACTCCTCTAGGTGTAGAGTATGCCCCTGTCTATGGTGATGGTAGAACCTCATCTCCTCTAGGTGTAGAGGATGCCCCTGTCTATGGTGATGGTAGATCCACCTCTCCTCTAGGTGTAGAGGATGTCCCCTGTCAATGGTGATGGTAGAATCGCCTCGCCTCTAGGTGTAGAGGATGCCTCCTGTCTATGGTGATGGTAGAATCTCCTCTCCTCTAGGTATAGAGGATGCCCCCTGTCTATGGTGATGGTAGAACCTCCTCTCCTCTACCTATAGAGGATTCCCTCTCTCTATGGTGATGGTAGAACTGCCTCTCCTCTAGGTGTAGAGGATGCCCCCTGTCTATGGTAATGGTAGAACCTCCTCTCCTCTACCTATAGAGGATGCCCTCTCTCTATGGTGATGGTAGAACTGCCTCTCCTCTAGGTGTAGAGGATGCCTCCTGTCTATGTGATGGTAGAACCGCCTCTCCTCTAGGTGTAGAGGATGCCTCCTGTCTATGTGATGGTAGAACCGCCTCTCCTCTAGGTGTAGAGGATGCCCCCTGTCTATGGTGATGGTAGAATCGCCTCTACTCTAGGTGTAGAGGATGCCTCCTGTCTATGTGATGGTAGAACCGCCTCTCCTCTAGATGTAGAGGATGCCCCCTGTCTATGGTGATGGTAGAATCGCCTCTCCTCTAGGTGTAGAGGATGCCTCCTGTCTATGGTGATGGTAGAATCGCCTCTCCTCTAGGTGTATAGGATGCCCCCTGTCTATGATGATGGTAGAATCACCTCTCATGTAGGTGTAGAGGATACTCCCTGTCTATGGTGATGGTAGAACCTCCTCTCCTCTAGGTGTAGAGGATGCCCCCATCTAAGGTGATGGTATAAACGCCTCATCTCCAGGCATAGAGGATTCCCCCGTCTATGGTGATGGTAGAACCTCATCTCCTCTGGGTGTAGAGGATGCCCCCTGTCTATGGTGATGATTGAGCCGCCTCTCCTCTAGGTGTAGGGGATGCCCCCTGTCTATGGTGAAGGTAGAACCTCGTCTGCTTTAGGTGTAGAGGATTCCCCACTGTCAATGGTGATGGTAGAACCTCCTCTCCTCTAGGTGTAATGGATGCCCCTGTCTATGGTGATAGTAGAACCGCTTCTCCTCTAGGTGTAGAGGATGCCCCTGTCTATGTTGATGATAGAACCACCTCTCCTCTAGGTGTAGAGGATGCCCCCTGTCTATGATGATGATATAACTGCCTCTCCTCTAGGTGTAGAGGATGCCCCCTGTCTATGGTGATGGTAGAACCACCTCTCCTCTAGGTGTAGAGGATGCCCCCTGTCTATGGTGATGGTAGAATCGCCTCTCCTCTAGGTGTAGAGGATGCCCCTGTCTATGGTGATGATAGAACCGCCTCTCCTCTAGGTGTAGAGGATGCCCCCTGTCTATGGTGATGGTAGAACTGTCTCTCCTCTAGGTGTAGAGGATGCCCCCTGTCTATGATGATGATAGAACCGCCTCTCCTCTAGGTGTAAAGGATGCCCCCTGTCTATGATGATGATAGAACTGCCTCTCCTCTAGGTGTAGAGGATGTCCCCTGTCTATGGTGATGATAGAACCACCTCTCCTCTAGGTGTAGAGGATCCCCCTGTCTATGGTGATGGTAGAACCGCCTCTTCTCTAGGTGTAGAAGATGCCCCCTTTCTATAGTGATGGTAGAACCGCCTCTCCTCTAGGTGTAGAGGATGCCCTTGGTCTATGGTGATAGTAGAACCGCCTATCCTCTAGGTGTAGATGGTGGCCCTGTCTGTGGTCATGGTAAAACTGCCTCTCCTCTAGGTGTAATGGATATGGTGATGATAGAATGGGAGTAGGTAAATGGAGTAGATGTTAAGATTGAGTAATATTAACCCACTTGGTACTGAAACCAGCGTTACCAAATCTTTAAGAACTTGTTCCCTTCCACTGGGCTACTTCTTCAAACCTGCAGATCTCTTGAACCTTATCTTTCCACTGGGAGAGAGTTGGGGCCATGTTCTTTCTCCAGTTATGAGGGATTAGCAAATTATAGCTGAGAAAAGAATGGCCTGCAAATCATTTTTTCCAAAACTTTTTATGTTTTTTTACAATAATAATATAAAACATGAGAAGAGGAACATATCAACTAGGTCAAGAGAATATTACATTACAGCGCTGATGTGGGTATTTTAAGGTTACATTACATAACATACATTTTTCCCTTGCTAGAGAAGGAGGCTGAGAGTCTCCCCCTTCCTCCATCCCTTGATCCCATGCTCAAAGATTTATTTAGTTAAATCATGCTCCACATTTGTAGATTTACAGAACCATCAGGCATTTCTCAAGTTGGAACATATTTCCCATCCCTCAGTGGGTCATTAGTCCTTATTTGCATAGTTCCAGAGAGGCCCAAATCGAAGGCCACACATCTTTCCCCTTCCATCTTTCATTTTCACTTTTGCCAAACCGCCCGCCCTCCCTCTGTCCAGTGCATCAACCGCTACTAACCTCCACCGACCATTCGGTGCCCCCTTGTATTGAACCAACATATTCAATTGTTAATTGAATTCCTCTAAATGCTTCTTGGGAATACCACTGAGGATATTGGAATGGCATCAGGAGGTCCACAGTAAATAGTCTATATTAAATGTTTTCCATTTAGAAAAAAACCTTCTAGCACCTTTTTCTTTATATCTTGTTGTATCTATTTTGTCAATATTAAATAGATTTTTCAATTGACCACCAACAAAGTAGGTGGATTTGCCTGTATCCAGTTGGAAAGGATGCATTTTTTCGCAACCATAAGGATAATATGAGGAAATCTTAAGCGTAAAGGGACACTCCCTTCTGTCCTATCCTCCTCCACTCCCTCGGAATGAGCCATTCTGCCTCCTAAGTCATGAAATAACAGTTTGTGTGGTTGTTGAGCCAGTTCCACCTTCCAATATTTTTTAACATATTCTATTACCGTTTGCCAAAAGCTCTGAATCACCGGGCACAACCATATACCATGCCACAGATCTGGGAGGCTTTCTCCACTTTTGGGGCATGTCGTAAGGCGATCAAGGAATTTCTGAGAGGGCAGGATATTGATCCCATAAATTGCCCAGTGCATTAGTTTGAAGTTTGTGTCTCATCACCTTTCATTAATTATTACCCACCGAATTGCTGAACACCCTCATAATATAGTATTGTGCACATCCGAGACTTGCAGTCTGCTTTCTCAGCTTCTAAAAAGTTGTGGTGGGCTTCTGCCCCATAGGTGTTTCAGCAAGGAGAAATATAATGAAGACACAGGGGCAGATTTGCTTACCCGGTCCATTCGCGATCCAGTGGCGCGTTCTCTGCTGTGGATTCGGGTCCGGCCGGGATTCACTAAGGTAGTTCTTCCAACGTCCACCAGGTGGCACTGCTGCGCTGAAGTTCCCCGAGGCCCGCCGGAATGCACTGAAGTTCACCGGCCTATTCCTAGTGAAGGTAAGCGCGAGTCCCGCGACACTTTTTTTTTAAATGCGGCGGTTTTTCCGAATCTGTCGGGTTTTCGTTCGGCCCCGCCCCCTATTTCCGACGCGTGCATGCCAGTGCCGATGCGCCACAATCCGATCGCGTGCGCCAAAATCCCGGGGCAATACAGGGAAAATCGCAGCAAATCGGAAATATTCGGGTAACACGTCGGGAAAACGCGAATCGGGCCCTTACAGAGTATAACCTTGGGGCGATCCCTAACACATCTTCAAACGTTGTATCAGTCCATTATCTCCTTATATCTCCTAACTGCTGACTAAATGGTAAGTCTAACAGTTCAAAGATTTTTTTTGTAGCGCAAACTGTTGGCTGGGTTTCCCTAGGACAGTGGTGGCAAACCTATGGCACGGGTGCCAGAGGTGGCACTCAGAGCCCTCTCTGTGGGCACACAGGCCATCACCCAACACAAAGGTCACCATTCAGGACTCAAGTCAATCTTCTGCAGTCACAGGCAGCTTAGGACGTGCCATGTTCAGAGCTATTTCAAAGTGACTTGAAGTGCTTGAGGAGCAAGGAGCTATGGACAGAGCTGGATTATCATTGTAGCCCCTTCTCCAGACCTGTGATTAATCCTGTTAAGGGGACCTTAGAGGGAAACTAAAATAATAATCCAGATTTCTCCTTTATCTACTGTTTTGGTGTCCTCAGGACGCCAATGCGTTTGCAACTTGTGAGTTACTTTTAATTGGCATTTGGCTGCTGATGTGGTCTATCTCAGGCAGCACTGCAATACAAAAAGCTTGTATCAGGGGGCACCAGACGTGGGACATAGTCCCAACTTCCTTCTCGCATCTCCAACATGTTTCTGGTACTTCTGTAAATACTCTGTGGAGCCAATGGGTCTTATACCATCTCGTGGTGTAATACTTCCTATGGAGTATGATGTCCTTTGTAGGATCAAAGGATGGAAATCTGAGTCCCCACAGATTAGGGCTACTTTTAGTCTTAAATAAATGATGTTTATTTAAATTATATATATATAAATTATATATTTTTATATAGACTATGTTCTGGGGCCCGGGTAATCGACGACCATCTAGCTATTTGCCAGGTAATATATTTTGGGTTCAGGGAGGCTAATGCCTCCGTGCTCCACTCTCTGACTCAACAAGCTTGCTCTTATGCGGGGTTTCCTTTAAAAAATGAGTTAGTCAACCATATCGAGACTGTTTGGTACATGTAAAGCAGTTTGTGGATAATATATGACTTAAGGAGATTTCTCCTGCCCCACCAAGACATGTACAAAACTTATTGTATGACACAAAATATTTGAAAAGACCAAAAAAGATGATGCGTGGCTATAGCAAAATATCAATTTTATTTCAATACAACATTAAAAGATGAATAAAACAATGTGAAGACAAAGATATTTAACAATTGGTGAGATGTATAGACCACACAAAGGAATAAAAACCATGTAGGTCACCAGGTAACGCCCTTATGGATTTAAGGCAGGTTATATGGTCAAACAAGGTGCAGACAATGTAAACGACAGATATGCAGCTAAATGCTGCTGTACAAAAATGCAAAGTGAGCAAACCAGAGACCAATACCATACCAATAAGTGGGACCCCACACGTAAGCCCCCGACACGTGTTTCGCCGTCGCGATTTTTCAAGGGAGTCATTGTATATCAAAACGACCAAAACAAAATCAGGAATTCATTAATAATGCTTACGTTGAGTTCATTTGAAAATTATAAAAAAAAGTATATGAAATATTAATTACAAAAAAAGCCTTTTTTTCCCAATTTTAACTAATAAAAAAAATTCAAAAAAATCTTTAAACTTTTATTATGTTTTAATTAGCTCTATGTGTCTTAAAAAAAACCACAGCCAAAAAATTTGTAGAAGCATGCTAAAAAAAAAAAAAGTTATGCCCCGTAAACTGCTGCTCACAGAAATTAGCTAAAATCCCGTGGTCACTAGAGCCTTTTCAGGCCTAGATTACAGATTAGGGCAGAGGCCGGCAGGAGGAATCTACCATGACATCAAAACATATTTGTAGCAGAGGTGCCATGTGTAATAACTCTCCTTCCCAGACACCGTCTCCTGCAGACAACCTGCCTACGTGCAATTTGTCTTCCCAAGTTCATAAAAGTGCAGCAGCTGTGGGAGCCTGTTCAGACTTCACACAAAGGAGCTGTCACTGTGACTAAGCTGAAAAGCGCAGCCAATGCCAGAGCGGCCTCTGCACTTCCTGTACTCACTGCCTGCACTCACACTCCAGCAAGAAGGAGAGTGTACAGGGAGCTCTCAGCTGTTTACTGAGGCCTAGCAAACACAAATCCACAGCAGACACCATGTCCAGACTGACTTCTGCTGCCTTCAGGTCCCTAGTGAGGGGGGTCTGCACCCCTAGGACCAGCACAAGGAGCACCCTGTACTCAAGGTCATACAGCGAGACCCCGGCCAAGCCCAGTGTAACCAAGAATGAAGCCTACTCTGGTAAGTACAGCACATGTATACAATGCACATGGCTGATATTCCCTGGTCTACGTAGGACTATATACTCCATCATCAGCTACAGTCGTTTTCACATTGTAACAGGTTTATGTAATGTTGTATTTAACGTTTGTATTATTAACTTTATCGGTTATTATTTTATCTATAGCTAATGCAGCTGAGGTAAAGCAGAGCCGACATGGGAAAGACAATTTATACTTATAACTTGTTGGATGATCATTTGAAACAGTAGAAGATCAGGAACTCTTCCTATATTCCAAATCTTTCTTGCGCGTGTTCTCTAGTCCGTTGTAGCGCTTACATATGGAAGCTGCGCGCTGTACAATGCTCTATGTTGTTATTAAGTTGAATTTGTATGTAAGTCAGTAGTCATTGTAGCCCCAGACAATTTTTTTTTTGTCTCTGTGACAATTGGATTTAAAAAAATGTTGGATTGTCATAAGAAACAGGACTGACAAAAAAAGCTTATTTGCAGACACCTTTGACTTTGACAGCGGATCATTATAGCCTAGGGCTATAGTACAGTAAATGGCCAAATCCAGAGGTCCGTTTATAACTAGGGGTCGTCTGTAAGTCGGGTGTTCTTAAGGAGGGGACCGCCTGTAGCATATATGAGAGTAGCAATGGATCAGAGTATTCACATGTGTCATAAAAGCTACATTTTTTACTCATCATTTTGTTTCTGCAACTTTTTTTGGCATCAAAAAAGTTGCATCTAGGCTTTTGTGACTTTTTGACTCAAAGACCAAACTGCAACTTTAAAAAATAAAAAAAAAACCCTGCAGAGAATAATACTACAAGCAGTGTTATATAAACGAACCAAAGCCACACAAATGTGATGGGAAGCAGATCTCCGAAGACTACCAACAGTCACACAGAGGATGCCTAGTGTCCCCATTGAGCGAAATTATTCTGCTTATGTGTGTGTTACTTTTCTCTTGTTTATATGTCGTGACTGCTCCATCCATTTTATAGCATTGGTAGTCACTGAATTCACTCCAATAGGATCTGTGTCCTGTAGTGCTCATTAGTAGCTGCTTCATTAAAGATGGAGATATCTTCTTATTACTCCATCACTAGTTTAGGATTGAGTCACACAGAGGATACCTAGTGTCCCCCATTGAGTGAAATAAACCTGGTTACCTATGTGTTATTTTTCTACTATGGGCTGTTAATATGTTGTGGATTATTCATGTGGAATCTGTTCAATGATTTCAATGATATTTTAATGATGAATTTAATTTTATCATGTTATATTATACTTCTACAACCCCGAAACCAATGGGAGAGCAAAAGGAAGGAATTGATCAATGTGTCCTGCCCCTACCGCTATAGTGGGGGAATGGGACCTCCAACAATCATCATATTATTCCCAATCCTGTGTGGGGGGGATAACATTTCATCTAAAAATATGTTATTTATGGTTGATTGTGGGACTGCTAATTGCAGACAGAACCGCCACTAGGAAGTTTGGGGACCACTAAGAAGTTTGGGGCCCCCCGGCAATGATAGTCAGAATAATAATCCAGCCCTGTGTGCTCAGTGAATTCACTGCACGCTGGAAGGGAGGAGGATTTTTTGTGACTTGGGGCCCCTTTTCTTCCTTGGGGCCCCCTAACAGTCACACTAAAGCCCCTTGATGACAGCCCTGATTGTGGAGGTGCTTTCATCAATCCTAAACTAGTAAATGAGCAATAGTTTGCCCAAAGCTAGGGTGCATGCCTCGAACAAACCTGGCTCCAAGGTGCGTGTAAGTCACAAATGAAGAATCCAGGGAAGCAGCGCTCCAATGTGGGTGATTTATTCACCAACAGTGAGAAACATACAATTGGTAAATAGACTATTTATACTTCATAGAGCTGCATCCTCGGATCCTTCATTTAGTCCTAAACTAGTGATGGAGTAATAAGCAGATATCTCCATCTTTATTGAAGCAGACACCAATGATCACTACAGACACAGCTCCTGCAGTGACAATGGACGGAGCTGTCAGTCTATCTTTGTTTTCTATGGCGAAGTTCACACCTGCGTTGTGAGTGTTCCGTGAGTGATAGTGCTTCTATCAATATTTTTTTTTTTAATCTCCGGTATGAATAACACATGCATAACAGAAGGCGACATTTCGTTTATTGTAGTCAATGGGGATCGGAAGCCCTGACTTAAAGGGGTATTCCCATTTCAGCAAATTAATGGTATTGTTTGTCTTATAAAAAGTTTCTGTATCAATTCCTCACAGTTTTCTAGATCTCTGCTTGCTGTTCTTCTACAGAAAGCTTCTATGTTTACTTCCAGTGGACAGAAATCTGACCATGGTCACACAGGTGCACGGCTCATTATATCACACAGCTCTCATTACTCTCTATGATGCTAACGAGCCGTGCATCTGTGTGACCAGGGTCAGATTTCTGTCCACTGGAAGTAAACATAGAAGCTTTCTATAGAAGGACAGCAAGCAGAGATCTAGAAAACCAAGAGGAATGGATACAGAAAATATATTGGAAAATTGTATAACTTTTTATAATACAAACAATAACATTAATTTAGGAGAACCTAAACCTAACTTAGGAAAACCTAAGGATCGTATCATCGAAACATGAGGGACCATGAGTCTTTGCTGTAGCTGGACTCCAGCTTTTAGAGCGCTGCACTTATATCCAAGTCTGAGTTTCTATGCTGCCAGAAACTAGACACAGGAGCCCCAGTAAGCAGTAGATTTGGGGTCGCCCATCTTGGTAAATATATGCACCTGTGAAGATAGACATAGATCAGGCCCAGTGGCACAATGTGTATGCCAGGAGAGTCCGCTCCCTAGAAGTTGGTTGGTTGTTCTCGCATAGCTGACTATGGATCTTTTGGAGCAGCAATAGGCATCGATTTGATCCATCCCTGGTCTTCTCCGGCATCTCGAGCTATCCCCAAAAAGAGGTGATCTTAAAATTATGAAAGTTGTTACTGACAATTCGTAGTCTACAATCTACTAATTGTTTGATGAATAGGTGAAGGCATCGATTGAAAGTCTAAAAACTATCCATTGATTTGTGTTGTGAAGTTGATTAATATAGAATTCAGGAATCATCGGAAAGGCTCTAGCTGGGATATATTCACATATGATGAGGATGCCCGTATACTGCGTAATATAATTAGATGGGATACACAGGGTCAGTATGGGATTTCACATTGTAGGGTACAAGATATTAGTTGGGGTGAATGAGATATTAGGTATTTGGGCAGTATTAAGTGATAGCGGTATTCCCATATCAGTAAATAATTGATATTGTTTGTATAATCAAAAGTTCTCTTATTGCCCAATATACTTTCTGTATAAATTTCTCAGGGTTTTCTAGATCTCTGCTCCCTGTGGATATGGAAATCCTTTACTTGTCATGTGATGTCACACAGATTTGTTAGCATCACAGAAAGTAATCAGAGCTGTGTAAGGTAACGAGACTTTTATCCACAGGAAGTAAATAATAAAGTTTCCTATAGAATTATAGCAAGAGATCTAGAAAACCATGTGGAATTAATACAGAAAGTACTGTGTATATGTATAGGCCAGTGTGGGACCTATCGTGGCTGGTGCACATGCTATAATGCTAGCAAGCTGCTGACATCATGTGACATCACCTCTGCTGGAAGAAAGAGGACCTGCGGGGGGCATCAGGCTGGCTGGCTATATACTGGGGGCATTGGCCTGGCTATTTATTTAGGGGAAGGGGGCTGGCTGGCTATATACTGGGCGGAGGCTGTGCCCATTGTATATTCCACCCTTGGCTTATACTCGAGTCAATAGGTTTTCCCAGTTTTTTGTGATAAAATTAGGTATCTCGGCTTATACTCGAGTATATATGGTATATTTAGAAAATTATCTAACTTTCCATCAAACAATAACACTTACCGTATTTGCAGAAATGGGAACACCCCTTTAAGGAGGCTTTCTGGCCCCTAATCAATGAAGGCCTGTCCTACACACCCCAGACCACCAACAATTATCAGTTCCAGCACTGGGACCTATATACTGAATGAAACTGGCAGATCACAGCCCTATACTATACATTACAATTTATTGCAGTGTTTGGGTGATTGGTCACAGTCTAAGAGCCCTACAATATCTGATATCACCGGATACAAAACCCAATTATATGGCCAGAAAACACCTTTATGGACAATCAACAAAATCTCAATATTAACCCGTAGACCATAATAAAGGCAGCATTAAAAAGTAGAAATTGACTCTACACACCATAGCTTGACATACAGGAAAGCTGGGTTGGCTGGATGTGTGCCATAAGAAAAACACAGAAAGAAGAAGAACCTGATGCTTGGGCATTTTGTCCCATCATGGATCCACCAATAAAAGGGCCATGCTCTGCAACCAAAAGAAATTACAGCTATGCTATATAGAGTGAAAATAAATAGTGCAATGAAGAAACTACAGCCTTGTATCCTTCATCTGATTAGACTGAAACTGGTTAAGCAAGAAGTAGACGTTACACAAGAAACACAAGAGTACAACAAGTATGATGTTTCTTACAATGGTTAGTGAATTGTAAAAGGTATTCAGAAGAAAAACCTAATCTCTGCAATAAGAGGTTGGGATTATTATAATAGATATATGGACAATCTGAGAAAAATGTATAATTTATTAAGTTTATGCTAGGGGATCCTGGGGCTGCCCTTGTACTGGGGCCTATAAGCTTTTGGTGCCTTTTACCAACACAAAGAGATTAGTTCTGTAACAATATATTATAGTCTGGAGGCCTCGTTTAGTTCTGTAGACTTGATTAGCAAAAGGTCTGCAACTTCTGAACGAGGTTTCACCTCCAAGACTGATGGATGAGAAGGCTAATAATTGCTTTCATCAACCAAATTACCTAATAATGAGCTGTATTACATTGGATGAAGTGAGGACTACAGTGCTTAGCCTGGATCTAAGGACCCATCATGGATGGATTATATTACTTTTACAGTAGCAGACCATAGTTGCTGGAGCGGTGTCTCATGGCCATTGAAATCAGTATCTCAGTATCAGTAAATGGCTACACTTTGATCTAGCTTCTATAGCTCCTGTGCAGCAAGAACACACAGGGGGACATTTACTTACCTGGTCCTGTCGCGATCCCCGATCCGGAAGGTCCAACGAAGATGAAGTCTGGCATGATTCACCAAGGTCGTGCGCCCGATATCCTGCATGTGTCGCTTCCCTGCTGAGGTCCGCCGGAGTTCACCATCTTCTTCCTGGTACATGTAAGTGCTTGGTATTGCAACACAATTTAAATGTTAAATCCCGCGCGTTGTCCGAATCCGTCAGATCGTCCGACAGGCCGCCCCCTCCCCCCCATTTGTCGCGTGAAACTTGGTGCCAATGCGCCAAAATCTGATAGCGTGCGATCCCCTTTTAAATGCGGCGCAAAATGGTAATCGTCGGAATATCCGACGTTTGTGCGGCCCGCAACCCATAGTAATGAGCCCCACAATCTCCTGTCATTAAATAGTCCTTTGTGAATATTTCCTAACATGAGTAAAATAGAAGTCTTTTTAATCTTATTTCCTAAATTATATATATTTTTTTTAAAAAAAAACACTGATCAAAATTAGAGAACCTTTCAGATACCTGCAGGTTACTGGAGTTAATCTGGCACCTGGTGCTAATATCCTTAATTACCTGACAAATCATCTGCAATTGGTAGACGAACTTTCCAATGAGGCTGCAAAAATGGTGTGTAAAATGACTGAAACCCACGTCAGAAGCAGGAATATTGCAGGATTATTGCAGCCTTACAGCCTCACAATCTCATTCAAGTCCCCCAAAAAGGCTGGTCACCCTCAAGACAAAATCAAGAGAGGATAGGATAATGCAGAGAATCTCCATGGGTAATCGTTTCAACACTGCTGCTGAAGTTCCTCACCAGTTTAGCACTGAACAATGTAAAGATATGTCTCTCATTTGGAATGAAAGCCCACTCTGCAGAGAACACATCTCCCATTAGCAGAAAGAATCAGAAGGTTAGACTCTCCTTCACTGAGGAGCTTGTTGTGTAAACAAAGGAAAAGTGGTTCACAGTTCATTTTAGTGGTAAAAACAAGTTTATTTGTAATTTATTTGTGTCTGATGGGAAACACTTAACCCAATTGGGTAAAGACTTAACCCAAAAATGTGCAAAACAGTCAGTGAATGGTGGTGGAGGAAGTGCAATGGTTTTAGGAATGTTTTCAGCAGCAACAGTTGGACCTCTCATACAGCTACAGGGCCGAGAGAATGCAAGTGTGTATCAAATCCTTCTTCAACAACATGTGGTTCCTTCCTTGGGTTCATCACTCAATCAGCCAACAATCCTCACGCGGGACAATTATCCCCGTCACACAACAAAATGGCTAAGGCAAGTTTTTTGTCCAGAAAACATGTGAAATGGCCAGCCCAGGGTCTAGATCTACAACCGATATGGGATTAAAAACATGAAAATAACAGGAAACTTGAAAAGTGCCAAACATAATGGGGCGCATTTACTTAACTTGTCCGACGAGGATTCGGGTCTTCAGCGATTCACTAAGATTGTGCATCCAATTTCCTGCATCTGTTGCTTCCCCCGCTGAGGACCGCGGAGTTCACCTTCTTCTTCCCGGTGTATGTAAGTGCTGATATTGCTATACAATTTGCTTTTTAAATTCCGCGGTTTGTCCGAATCAGTTGGGTTGTCCGACGTCCACAGCCCCCGATTTGTGTCGCATGCAAGCCAGCGCCGATGCGCCACAATCTGATCACGTGCGCCAAAAACCCAGGGCAATTCAGGGCAGAAAGGTCAAAAAAACGCGAAACCCAACTTAAAAAACGTCCGACGGACCTTAAGTCAATGTGCCCCAATGTTTTAGCTTGTTGTATTTTACAGTGGGGAAACTACATGTAAACTTGAGGACAATTTAAAGGGTTAATGTTTTTCCCCACAGTGAAAAATGAACGGGTGGCCATTTAATAAAGATCCAAGAAGCCATCTACACAATGCAGCCCCGAAACAAACTGAATAGAGGGGTGTTGTACATGCTAAAACATCTGGAAAATCCTTGGTGATAAATTATAACCAAGAAACCCACAACAGTCATAGAACTGTGGAAGAGACTGGAAGAAGAGACCAGTGATGTCCTGTGGCCACAGATGTGCTGAAGAGACCTTCAGAAAATATGATTATAATCTTTCTCTGTGCTGCAGTCATTGCTGTTCTCTAATTATGCTCATCATGTTTTTGTGCAAAATAAAGGTTTAATGTTGATATACTTTTGTAATTTTGTAAAACACTGTACTAGTGGCTTGGTGACTCCAAAAAATCTACGAAATGTTGGTCAATGGAGATTACATCCTTTCTGAACAAAACATTGGAGGAGATTTATCATAAGTCTCTTAGAGCAGAACTGTTCTAGTTGCTCATAGCAACCAATCAGAGCTCAGCTTTCATTTTCCCCCAGCTGTTTATAAAATGAAAGCTGAGCTCTGATTGGTTTTCATGGGCAACAAGAACAGTTTTACCTCAGAAACTTGATGATAAATCTCGCCGTTCTCTATTTTCGATCTCCAGTGTATATGATGTGCAGGAATAAATACAATTGTTTAAACATGGCATTAATCCCGAATTTTCTCTACAAATTCTCAAAGTGCATGTTAAACATTTTCATTATATGGTTATACATGTTTTATTTCTTTCTGCTTTCAGGACATCATCTCTATAGAAATGAGAAAAAACCAACAGATTTTGACAAGAAGGTGCTTGTGTGGTCTGGACGTTTCAAGAAACAGGAAGAAATTCCAGAATATGTTTCGTGAGTATTTTGTACACTATTGCCACCATATCTGTAGGATGTCGCCAATAGGAATGAAAGCTTCGCCCACACTTCTGAATGGGGCTTCCCTATCCCCTCAGAAAATTTACATATTTGTATACTCACACATTTATGCAATGATTTATACATTTACACATATCTGTCCCTGGGGCCCCCTAACACTGCGGACCCCATAGCAGCCGCTATGGCTGCTACTGCTGTAGTTACACACCTGTCTAGTCTCATACGACTATGAGACAAATGTGGATGAAGATATTGACTACTTAGATGTTCAGTATTCCCTAACCTGCGAGTTTCCAGCTATTCGACAAAAAGTCACGTGTTCCAATTCAACAAAGTCACATGTTCCACAGGTATCCTCCATATGACCAGGCCACAGCAAGAGATTTGTGAAAAGATGAGATACAATTGTGATGTTAGAAATAGTTTTGTGTTTTCTTGTAGGTGGGAGGCTATAGCAGGTGCCAGAAGCAATTTCCGGATAAAGATTTGCATGGCAATGATATTTGGCACAGTCCTTGGATGCATCTTGATGGTTCGATCTGGCAAGAAGGTGAGCGCATTATGAGATTATGAGTGCCAGACATAATATTTTTTTAGCTTACTGTGTTCTACTGTGTGCAAACTACATGTCAACTTAAGGGCAATGAAAAGGGTTAATCTTTGCACAGTGTTGGCCTTTGACTGAATAGCCAGTCACCGTCAGTAACTTGATCCTTGGGACCTCTCTGTCTATGTGTAGGAGAACAGGCTGCTTATTCTCCTACTCAAACCTGGTGTCCATGCCTGCCTGCCTAAATCTGTTTGTGAATTGGCCTTATAGGGAAAACTCGGACCTTTGATTTAGGGTCCAAATAGCCTTGTTATATTTCACTGTGGCCACTATAAAAAAAAAATTATACTTACCTAAAGAGGGGTAAAATAAATAGCACCGGGCTTATCTCTGGTTCTCTTGTGCCTCTCAGTGAAGCCAGCGTAGTACGCATGACTTTAATGTGCATGAGGTGGACCACGTCGTCTACATTGAATCACTGTGCAGGCACCGAGAGCTCCAAACCCAGTAAGGTATACTGTATATGTACATTTTTTTATATTACGGGTACAGAGGGAAAAAGGAGGGGGGGGGGGAAGGACTATTTTTGACACTAAACCACCGGTCCATAACCACCAGACTAGTTGTTGTCTCAGTGTCTCAACCAGTCCTAAGTGGTTCCCTTTGACATGCTGGCAAAGATTTTTCTATGGCTCTGAAGGGTCTGCCTGGGTCCTCTGCACCAGATAACTTTTTCCCTAGAACATGTCTTGAATATTTAAGATTTTATGGTCTGCCATGTTCTTAAAACCGCCATAGTTTAAGCCTTACTTTATGTTCCCTCATGTGATTTTTACCTTCTTTATTTTTCCAGGCTCTCCAGGAAGAAAATACTTTGATTCAAAGGAATTTAGAGAAGAAGGCAAAATGGAGAGAGGAAGCAGCGGAACAACCTACCTCTTCCCTCAAGAGTCATTGATCAGTTGCCATCATTTTACTTTAGAATTTGTGCAGCCTGTCTTGGTGCAATGCTTTACATGGGTTTTCCATAGAAAAAAAACCTATCACCTATCCACAAGGTTCATGGAGGCTCCCACTAAGCACTTAAATTAAGGCCCCCTTTGGAAAGGAGTGACGATTTATGATACCTGCTTTTACTATACTGTACTTGGCGGTCTTTTGTTGTCTCATAGACCCAGTTTAAAGAGGGGGTAAGAGGTCCTTGGTCTTATACCTCATGGTGGTCACATTGATCAGACCTCCATTGATCGGACAGGTTTCACCCACCCTGTGGATAGATAATATGTTTTACTACCATTGAAAACCCCTTTTATTAAATTTCATAAGAAAACTAAAACTTTTATGTCAAGCCTGGGATATTTTTAGTGTCTAAATAGATAGGTATCCAGGTACGGCTTCTCTTCTCCTCTCTCCAGTCTGGTAAAGGTCAGGGGATGGCGGCATTGACCTCACCGTTCTCTGCAGTATTTTTAAGATGTCAAAAGTTGTTACTTGCTGCAAGCAGATCAATGTTGAAGGGAACACAGGAATTCATCTTCTTGTGCTGCTTTCAGGATAACAGGGATATGCTGGACTGGGCTACCTCCGAGATAGAGAAAGCAGTTTTCTATAGACTTTTCATTTTATAGAACTTTATTTTTAACTTAGAACTAACTACTTGGGTAAAATGTAAAAAATATATATACATCAATAAATGATACATATGTGAGTCTAATATGCTGCTATGTGTTACTTTTTAAGTAGAGACGGTTCCCCGACTTCAGTACATCCAACTTGCATACGACCCCTAGTTACAGACAGACCTCTCTGCCCACTGTGACATCTGGTGAAGCTCTCTGGATGCTTTACTTTAGTCCCAGGTTGCAATAATAGGTGTAAGGTGTCTGTAATGAAGTTTTTTTTGATAATCCTTGTTCCTATGAAAGCACAAAATTTGAAAATCCAATTGTCGCTGGGGCAAAAAAATTTCCCCAAGGTAAGCAAAGTAAAGTAGATAAATAGTGAAAATAAACTGAGACTCCAAATGGAATTAAATAGTATATACTATTACTATACTATTATTATACCAACAAACAAGTTTTTCAGCACAATGGGTACAATCAATTTGTGCAGTAGCCAGAAATATCCATGCCCAACCTTGGGTTATGCCGTTTATTTCTGGACATGCTTCTGGTTATTATCTACCCTTTTATGTATTGTTAAAACATTTCTACATATTGAATAAAAAAGATCAAAATTATACATTGGGTCAAGATCGTTTCATTTTCTGCCTTTACAATAAAGTTACTTATTAAAAATCCATGACCGGCCATCAGACTCATGGTCAACCATTAATGTAAAATGACATAGACAAAAACCAACCAATGGGAGGGATGGAAAAGAGACACACCTCACCTGAGTGAGGGTGTCTACCCTATATGGGAAATTCCATCGAATGTTTTAGCTAACATTAATCAACCAATCAGTGAAACACCAGTGGTCTAAGAGAAATAATGTGGCCTATACCGGGCTAGTAGGAGAAATTATCTGAAAACACGCCTCTATCCAGCCCAATAGGCTAGGGACCTCTCTACTATGGAAAACCCATGCAAATAATCATATTCAATTGAACCATCAGCAAAACTCTGTTGGTTAATGGAAAATAACATGGCCCATTGTCTGAACACATCGCTGTATTATCCAATGGGTTTAGGGCCTCTTCTCTGTGGGCAAATAAAACTGTTCACATCTTCATATTTAATCAACCAATAAGCATCTCTTTCAGCTAATTTTGGAAAAAAGGAGTAGCAGAAAAAACTAACGCACCTAATTCTAAGGCTACATTCAACCTTCCGTATGGGGGGCGTATATACGGTTGACGTATATATGCCGTATATACGTTCCTCATAGACCACAATGGGCACACGACGCTGTATGTGAGCGGTACGGTGCCGCACATGTCCTATCTTTCCCTGGAATCAGGACATGTGCGGCACCGATTGTAAACCAAGCACACTTACACGCTCATGTGTGCCCCCTCTGGCACGATCCGCTCTTCTTTTTAGCTTCTAATTCCCTGTTTTTTAAAATTTTTACAAGAAAGGCTTTTACAACTATGCAAATTAACCTTCCGTGTTAATGAAGCCTGGAGCCCCTCAGACTCATTTGCATAATTGTTAAAGCCTTTTTCCTTAAAAAACGGGGGCCTAAAAAGCTAAAAGAAGAGCAGATCCTGCCATAGAGTGCACACGCGACCAATGAGATTGACATGTAATCTAATTTGCATATAAGACTTTTAAACATTGACCCAAAGTGGATGCTTTTTATTTAAAATACAATTTTAGAAGATAGAAAAATATATAAAGGAAAACAGATTTTACCATCAATTAATTTTGATCATGGTTTTAACAATGCAGATTTATCTTACCGTACAGGCAGTCCCAGGGTTACGTACAAGATAGGTTCTTTAAATTGGTACTTAAGTTGAATTTATAAGTAAGTTGGAACTGTATATTATAAAATTCTAACTCTAGACAAAAAAAAATTGTCTCTCTGACCTTTGGATTTTCAAAATGTTGTGCTGTCATGAGACCAAGGATTATAAATAAAGCTTCATTACAGACTCCTTACAGCTGATCGTTGCAGCCTGGGACTATAGTAACATCCAGAGCTTCACCAGGGGTCACAGTGGGCAGAGGGGTCCGTCTATAACTAGGGGTCGTCTGTAAGTTGGTTGTCCTTAAATCAGGGACTGCCTATATACCACACACTTTTACATTACTCTGGTCATCTTGCGCAATCCTTGTGGTATATTCCACCTAATACAATGGGGCACATTTACTAAGGATCCGAGGACTGCGATTCTGTCGGGTTTTTTTGGCGCACGCGATCGGATTGTGGCGCATCGGTGCCACCTTTCTTGCCACAGAAATCGGGGGCGTGGGCGTCGGACAACCCGACTGATTTAAAAATCAAATTGTGTCGCAAGACACGCACTGACATGCACCGGGAAGAAGAAGGTGAACTCCGGCAGACCTGAGCGGAAAGCGACACATGCTGGAAATTGGACACACAATCTTAGTGAATTGCGGCAGCTCCGAACCCAGGTCAGACAACGCAGAGGGGAATTGGGACGGGTAAGTAAATGTGCCCCAATGTTATTGATTCAGTGTCATAATTACTGTGCTGATTCTTAGCTCTCATTACCTTTCTTTTAAAGAGGTTGGTCAATTTATTTCATTTGTTGGGGGAGGGCCGGATTATGTAATTTACCTATACACATCTAATAATAGTTCTACACTACTTTCCTCAAATGGCCTCCAGGCTTTTACCTCATCAGCCAAAGATTCCTGTCCAAAAAATGGTCGCAGATATAGGGTCATGTGATCTCTAACTTCCAGGGCTATATGATAGTATTCATATACACAAGCTTACATACATATAACAAACGGCCTGGTTACTAGGTACAAATTATTATTATTAATCAATTACGGTATTATCATTATGTTTATTATTAAAAAACCACTTTGGCAGTTCCATCTTCCCCATACTATATCTGTGAATATTTAGATTGCTGTCATGCCTCTCACAATGCAGTTCTCCATGTGCTGAATTTCTGATGTAGTCACGCTGTCTATATGATGATGATCTCTGTCATACTGACAAGACTTGTTCTCTTTTCTATTACTGCCTCATGGCATGATAAGCCTTCACACCCATCACAGCTAGTTACTGAGCAGTTCTTCTATTCACATTTCTCAGTATTACTGTGTCTCATGCTCATAGTTATACAATGTATAGTACATTGTTCTATCCTATTACTAAACCCCTAGGATCCTACATTACATACCTACTGTGACACTGTGTGGCATCAAACTATTCCTTAAAGGGAACCTGTCACCAGGGACCTCATTTTCACTAAAGACAGATTGTAAAAGCCCATGACACCTGCAGTGCAAAAATGCCACTTTGCCTTTTTTAAGCATTTGCATTACAGTATAATTGTGTGTTATAACTTACTCTTGCATCCTGACAAAATCCTGGGGTAGTCAAAGAGGTTAGGCTTTGGTGTGGATGCATTTCAAAAACAACATGTGACTTGTCTGAACTACAGGCTGCCTCCATATTTGTGCTCCTGTACAGCTCCTCCCTCTCCCACTGATGTCAGCTCACCAGGCTGTGTCCTCTGAGAAGAAGCAGAAGGAGGAGCTGTACAGGAGCACAAAGGTAGGGGCCAAGCTCTTAGGAGGGAGTAACGCAGACAAGTCATATGTTGTTTTTTGAAATGCATCCAAACCAAAGCCCAGCCTCTGTGACTACCCCAGAATTTTGTCAGGGAGCAAGGTAAGTTATAACACACAATTATATTGTAATTCAAATGCTTAGAGAAGGCAGAAAGGCAGATTTGCACCGCAGGACTTCTGCAATCTGTCTTTAGTGAAAATGAGGTCCCTGGTGACAGGTTCCCTTTAACTATCCTAAAGTAATTCATCCCCATACATTTTTGTAGTTTAATAAAGTTTTATTAGAGAGAATTATGAAAATGGGATAAATAAAGCAACTACTGTATATGTTGTTAAACATCAGAGGGTAAGAGGTACATGGGGGTAGGGTATCAAGTGATATGGCAGCTTCAACATGGCCTCATCTATCCATTGTCTACATGGCCTATCCCAGTGACGCACTATACTTAATTCCCCTACTTGATGCACCTAGCCCAGTTTCTAGAAAACTGGAAAATCTATGTAATCTGTAAGAAGTTTCCCACAAGTTTAGTATCCTATACTCCTATACTATGTTTTTAGAGGGTAAGAGGTACAGGGGAGGGGATCTAGTGGAGTAGTAGGCTTCACATAATGACATGCCGTGATCTACTCGTTTGTCTACATGGCCTATCCCAGGGACCTCCGACTTAATCCACCTTATTTAGCTTCGAGAATACTGGAATCCAACTCAAGGCATCCAAATTTGTGAGAAGTTTTCCACGGGGTTGGGTTCAAAAGGGATATTCCATATTCACATTCTAGTTGGTCTGCACTACATTTTTAGAGGGAAAGAGGTACTCTAGTGGGGGGGACTTAGTGGAGTAGCAGGCTTGACATACCGGGATAAAGGGGTGGTCTTGGATGTGTCATAGAGAAGTATTATCAGTTCTCTGTATACAGGATCGGTCTGGTGTCTGATATAGGAGGTTCTGGTTCAAGGCACGTATAATGGTGTGTTCTGAGGGCTGTGTAAGTGAGGGGGCTTGTATGTAGTATGCATGAGGCCAATTTATGGTCCAGCTGCACTGGGCACCATGTGACACAAATTGGGGGGGGGGAGGGTTCCTATGCACCACAGCGTGCATCAGATTTTTCATGCAAAGTCTGTTGCAGGCCCTCTGTTAAAGGTGCACCAAAAAAAAGTTGGTGAACTCTGTCATGGCAGTTCAGGGGGCGCCAGATTCATGAAGAAGGTGCCCCCTTCACACTACACAGTCAAACTGTATTTAGTGTAGTTTACGCTACTCTTAGTAAGTGTGCCCCAATGAGTCTTATTAAGATATATTATTAATGTTACTTTTTGCATTGGTTTGAAGGATTTATAACCAAATTTCAATCCTGTCTTGTTCATATTTATATTAATTAAGTATTATAGTGTCTACTGTATATGTCTTAGGGAAGTTTTTAAGGACTTATTGAGCGAGGTCAGATAAATCAATGAGACCTGATGTCAGGACTGATACTGTGTGAACCGGCACTTCGAGGTCACTGGTGAGTAGATTTGTGAGTTATCTGAATACAGGTGGTAATTGAATTCAGAAAGATGAAATTAGGTCACCCAGACGTGTGGGTAAAGGAGGAGGCAGCGGTCCCTCGATAGACCCTTGGGGACGTCTCCTTTGCAAATCAATAGCAATGTTCAAGATGTGTTCGAAATGAAGCAGCGGAAGTGCAAAGGGAAAAATAAGAGGGATTTCAGGTGGCAGAAGATTTATGCATGGCAAGTACACAGTCTACAACGTGAATTAAAGAAACCAGATCAATCAAACTCAGTCCATACCTACAGGGACTAATGTTCTCAGTTAGGAAGACAGTTACTTGTATTATTATGACAAATAGGGTGGAATAGAAATGGAGTAGAAGTTTTAGGTGTTGTCTCAACAAGTCAACCTCTCTTAAGGTGCCCCCACCATTTGTCGTATTAGAGCATACCATATGAATGTATTATAGGGGTTATCACGCCAACTTTGAGTCCAATGGATGTAAACTGCTGTGTACATGCTAATTTTTGTCTTGCATGGTGGACCATTCCCCACTGCAGAGAAAAGCTATAGCAAAACATAAGATATCAGATGGCATTCACCAGGGATATCTCATGGCATCTACTATTTGGATTTTAAGTCCTATTGTTGAAGGGGTGTCCGGGTTTCAAGAAGTTATCACTTATCCACCGAGATAATGGTGGCCTAATTCTAATTCTCTGAAACTAGGGTGGTTGCTTTAAAGGAGGGGGGTATTTGTCCCCATGAACCAATATGGCTTCTACATCTTGCTCCATCCACTTTATAATGTAGATTGCTCTAGTGCATCCCCTAGTGGTGTGTGCTGCCATTTTGGGGAGGGTTGTCTCTCCTGATGATTTCATCGGGGAGTGACTATCCTCTTCAAAATTGCGGCATCACTGCAATTTAACGGAAATCTGCCATTTGATTTCATGAACCAAACATACCTTGAGAATGCTGTAGCTTCACTGATGCAGAAACATATCTTGTTTAATCCCTGAGTTGAGTAGTTTTGCTGAAAAAGCAATTATAAAATTCTCATAAAGCTCTGTCACTTCTGTGCTGAGCTCGGCGCTTCTCCTCTCACATGCACTGCTCCTGCGAATGATGTAATCACTGTGTTGTGCTTGACAGGAAGAAGTAATCAATCACTGCACCAGGTTGATTAGTCCTCTCTGAACAGTTCAGAAAACTTTGTAATGTGCTTATGAATGGCAGTCTGAAGCAATCCACCTTTCCCAAGGTCCTGAATGTTATAAATGTATTTTTCAGCAAAAACATTGAGCTCAGGGATTAAACGAGATGTGTTTCTGCATCATTATAGCTACAGCATTCTTAAGGTATGTTTGGTTCATAATGCATGAAATCAAATGGTAGATTTCCTTTATATGCAGCTAAATGCCAAATATTGGTGTGGGGAGGGAGGTGGCTTTGAGCCAAACCCAGACATGAAATTCTAATGAAGTTTGGGGTGCACTATTCAAAATAAATCTACATTTTAAAACCTTGAAAACTCCATTTACATTTTCAATGATATATGATATGAAGCAACAAATGAATTTACAAGTCATTGAGGAGCTAATTGTGGAGGGAGGGGGTCTGAGCCCCTTGGCCCTGAATCAATAATTAAGTTTGAAACCTAATCCTAACCTGTAAAGTTTGGTAACAACCCTAACTTTAAGGTTCGAATCCACCCATTGCTAGTCAATAACTTATTACTAGACAAGAGACTAACCAGGTCGGGGGTCACAACATTGAAGTCCAAATCAGAATCAAGAATAGACAAAGGTCCTAATAAATTTCAATTCCAAATAACTCACTTCCTAAGAACCAGGAAATTGGAATTTAACTGGCACCTGGGTGGGTCAGGCTGGTGGGGGGGGGGGGGGGGTTCATACGGCCAATGATCAGCTGAGGACAGATATAGGACATCTCTAGGGGGTTAAGCTGCTGCCTCTCAGCCTCATACTGCCAGCACGAGACACCAGTAGCGTAACTTGAAGCTGATGGGCTCCAGTACAAAGTCTGTGCTAGACCTCCGATTACAATGTACAGTTTATAGTACTAGTCTTCTCATATGGTAAAGTGACAAATGATGGGCCCCTATACCTCTTGGGCCCAGGTGTGACCGCACCCTCTGCACCCCCTCAAGTTACGCCCCTGCGAGACACAACAGGAGCCTTTCTCTGGCATTGCCATATAGATGAAACCGGCTGCTCTACTAATTTGGGGGTACAATGGACCTGACTTTTTTCGACCACTGAGACCCCCACGTTCATCAAGCTATGCAGGCTATTCTCCGGCTAGGTGATAACTTCTTCATACTGAAATACTTTAATACGTTAACTCTTCTTATTGCTTGTGCATTGATTTATATCAGTTTTATGCACTTTATTTGCCCTGTGCAATGTATATCAATAAATATTGTAGAATAACTGGGTATCTTAGACCTGGGAATCTTATCTTATCTTAGACCAGGATTAATAATCTCATTTTACATTGGATCACAGAGCATTGTAATGTAAATGGTGTCTTTATTACTTAGTTATGTCCACATGATGTCACTATTTCTCTTGTTATATCTCCTTTTATTACATAAAACTCATCACATTGTGCCATGGGAAGAGTGTCCTATCTTGTTCATAGCCAGAAGAGATGAAATAATGCTTTCCAAGTGAATGCATATTTACTGTATCAATAAGAAGCTCCACATTTCTGAGAGTATTATGGCCTCAATGATGGACATTTATGGATGGTGAGAGAGAGAAGTATATAGATTACTACTATAAGAGATTGCTCACAGTAGTGTCTGAAATATCCAGGAAGGTATTGGTAGTAGTAGGCTGATGGTGACATTACTTATGGACCAATGCTACATCTTATAAGTGGGAATTTATGGTAAAAATTGATTTATGTCTGGAGCATTATGAGTCTAACCAATATAGTATATATATTGTATGTAGATAGATAACTCCACATGATAATCATACTACATACATTAAGAGAGAGAGTCTTGAAAACAGAGATGAGTAATCTTAAAACATGTCAATGAGGTCATCTGGGCTTCCCAATACTTGACGGTGGAATGACCTGGAAGAACAAAGTGTATTGTACCTGTAGTTCACTGGAACATTGTAGCTTTACATTCAAATGTGGATGAACCTAGCCCTACAGCTCAGTGCCATTAACCAATTTACTGGAAGGCCCATTGATCTGCCCTGAATTAATAGCTCCCCTAACCCCGCCCCTAATCGCCTCACCACATCCCCTCTAACTCAATAAAACTGGGTTAAAAGTGAAGTAGTGTGAGGTGACTGACTGGTCTGAGGCTCCCTATTATATATTGCATAGGGAGACTTCAGGAGCCAGAAGAGCCGGCTCTTCTTAGTGAGCGGAGACTTATGATCCAGCTCACTAGGAAGAGCTGGACTTTTCATCACTAGCAGTAACAGAGAGAGCTATCCCACCACAAGAGGTTTTATACACTCCCCTTGTGAGTGGCAAGCTTATCATCCAGCCAGTACCTTTGTACAATATAAGAACAACAAGGCGTTTGATTGGACACAGTAATTAATATACTGGTAGGTTGATTAGATTGTGAGCCCCATTGGGGACAAGGACCGATTTGACAAGTTCTGTGCAGCGCTGTGTAATCTGTGTGCGCGATATAAATAAAGAAATCACTACTATTATTATTATTATTATTATTAATTAACATTACTCTCAGGTAGATATTAAGCAGCTGCAGTACTAAATGGAACCAGTAGATGCCAATGTTGCTAAGGGAAGGACATAGAATATAATCTTTCTTAACCCCTAAACGAGCTGGCCCTTTTTTTTGTTTTTTCATTTCTATTTTTCACTCCCCACCTTCAAAAATCTATAACTTTGTTCCATGTAAATAGCTGTGTAAGGGCTTATTTTCTGCACAACAAATTGCACTTTATGGTGACAGTATTTAATATTTCATGCCATGTACTGCGAAGCTGGAAAAAAATTCCAAATGCAGTGAAAATGGTGAAAAAACGCATTTGTGCCGTTTTCTAGTGGGCTTGGATTTTACAGCTTTCACTCTGCGCCCCAAATAACAGGTCTACTTTATTCTTTGGGTCGTTGCGATTATGGTGATACCAAATTTGTATAGGTTTTATAATGTTTTCATACATTTACAAAATTTAAAACCTCATGAACAAAAATATTTTTTTTAAATTTTGCCATCTTCTGGCGCTAATAACTTTTTCATACTTTGCTGTACGAAGCTGTGGGTGGTGTCATTTTTTGCGACTTTTGATGGCGTTTTCATTGCTATCACTTTTATGACTATACAATACTATACTATATATATATATATATATATATATATATATATATATATATTATATAAATACTATAGATTTTTTTATTTTTTTTTCAAAATGGCAAAAGAGTGCCATTCTCGACTTTTCCGTTACGTTGCCATTTTCCGTTACGGGTTAAACCGGTACCTAATGATGTACCTTTATGATTTTTACTGTTTATTAATATTTATATCAGTTCTATGGAAAGGGGGGTGATTTGGATTTTTAGTTTTTTTATTATAATTTTTTTTTTACTTTTTTTATTTTTACTTTTGCTATTTTTCAGACTACCTAGGGTACTTTAACCCTAGGTTGTCTGATCGATGATACCATATGCTGCCATACTACAGATTTTCCAATATGCAGCAAAAACTTACCGACTACTAGTACGGTGTGCGTTGGTAAGGGGTTAAAGGGAACCTACCACCACGGACCTAACTATAAAGGTAGATTGGGTGGTAGGTGCATCTATAGGACGTGAGGATAGCCCTTTAAAGGCCTAATCCTCACATCCCCACAATCTTTTAATAACTTTTATTTGCCTAATTTGCAGACGTACTAAAGTGGCTTCCGGGGTGCGAAGTAGCCGGAGATGAGGCTACATGGCACGGCTACTCCACGCCCCAGTAACCTCTTTGACCCTCCTACCAGATGTCTTCGGCACGCAGCTCCTGGTAGCTGCATGCCCTCGTCCGCAAAGCCTGCGGTCTGCGTATGCGCAGAACAGCAGGCCTGCGTCTGATGGCTTTATGGAAGAGGGCGGCTACTCCATGCCCCGGTAGCCTCTTTGACCCTCCTACCAGATGTCTTCGGCACGCAGCTCCTGGTAGCTGCATGCCCTTGTTTGTAAAGCCTGCGGTCTGCGTATGCGCAGAACAGCAGGCCTGCGTCTGATGGCTTTGCGGAAGAGGGCGGCTACTCCATGCCCCGGTAGCCTCTTTGACCCTCCTACCTGATGTATTTGGCCGAAGAAATCTGGTAGGAGGGTCAAAGAGGCTACTGGGGCGTGGAGTAACGTGTAGCCTCCGCTCCGACTGCTTCATGCCCCAGTAGCCTCTTTAGTTAATCTGCATATTAGGGAATTAAAAGTTATTTAAAGATTGAGGGGACGTGAGGATTAGCCCTAAAAAGGACTGTCCTCACATCCTATAGATGTACCTATCACCCGATCTACCTTTATAGATCCTTGGTGGTAGGTTCCCTTTAAAGGTATTATCCTATGGAACCTATACAGGTTGTAGGATTAGTTGGCCATACTTCTCCTACATCTAGAAGACACTAAAGGTTCACAATTTTGCAACATAGCCTGTCCCGTGCTATGTTACACAACCCCTGGGACTAAACAGAAGATTTTGTTAGGAAGCCACAATTTGGAAATGCTTAGATAAGGCACACAGACATGTTTGTAAGGCAGGTGTGATAGGATTCTGCAACCTGTCTGTAGTGAAAATGAGGTCCTGGGCGACCCTTTAACAGAGTCGGCCATGCTACATTAGCTAACCAGGAAGCCAACTGGAGCAGTCCAGCAGGCCACTACAATAGTTTAAGAGAAGGCACAGCTCCATATATTTGGCAGTGGCTGTGCCTGGTGCTGCAACTAAGTCCCATTCACAGCTGGAGCAAATTGAACCAGACACAAAGAGGGATAAATGATGCAAAAAATATTTATCTCTTCAGCCCCTCCACCCAATGTAATACCCAATTTTATGGCCCCCACACTATATAATGCTTCATTTCTGTTACACTGTTATAATGCCCCCCTTTTGCTTTGGCTCATTTATGCTTTAAACTAATTTCACCATGTATGATGCCCCTTCCCCTCATCTTCACATTGTGGCCCTACTTCTCTGTAACCCCTAACATTGTAGTCCCCCTATACGAAACCCCTAACATTGTGGCCCCCCTCTCTGCCTCCTATTGTACCAAAATCCGATCGTGTGCGCCAAAAACCCCTGTTTAGTGCGCCGCCAAAACCTGATGGAAATGCGGTCCACGGACCCTTAGTAAATGTGCCCCAGTATGTCTATAATTAGACATAATGGGGCTTATTTACGAAGGGTCGCAGATCGCACTTTTGTCGGACTGTTCACGGTTTTCAGGATTTGCGCAGCTTTGACAGGTATTTAAAATGTGTCTGTGCTGGGATTGTGTCACACGTGATTAGTTTTTAGCGCAGCTGCGCTGGCTTCCATGCTAAGCCATCGGGGGGCAAGCAGCACATGCAGGATTTCGGGCGCACGATCTTATTGAACGGCGGCACAGGGCATTATCGTTGGACAATGCACTTTCTTGAACTCTGCGGGACCGGGTAAGTAAATGTGCCCCAATGGGGCAGATTTCTCAAGCTGTCTAAAAGTAAGAATGTTCTCAGTTGCCTATTACAACCAATTACAGCTCAGCTTTCACTTCACCAGTGCAGATGAATATTTTAAAGGGGAGCTGTAATTGGTTGCCATGGGCAACTAAGAACATTCTTACTTTTAGACAGCTTGATAAATCTGCCCAATGTGTGTGGGTCCTATAATTTTATATAGCGCCTACAGATTACGCAGCGCTGCACAAAGCATGTCAAATTGGTCCCTGTCTCTATGGGGCTCACAATCTAACAGTATGTTTTGGAGTGTAGGAGGAAACCGGAGGACCCGGAGGAAACCCACGCAAACACGGAGAGAACATACAAACTCTTTGCAGAATTTGACCTGGGTGGGATTTTAACTCAGGACCCCAGCGCTGCAAGGCAGAAGTGCTACTCACTCAGCCGCCGTGCGATCCTAGCATTGTATTTCCCATTGATCAGACATCCAGCCCTTATTCTGTTGTGTTTGTGGCTACATCTATGACAAGATATAGGATGAATCATGTTACAATAAAATTGTGCACAATCCACTGTAATAATAATAGTAATTATTATTATTATTTATTTATTTAGCCTCATCATATTCCGCAGAGCATGGGGGACATATACAAATATCATAAGACATTACAGAGGAATAACAGGGTCATATGGAAGAACCGGAATGAGGGCCCTGCTCGCAAGAGCTTACAATCTATGAGGATGAAGGGGTGAGGCAGGAGATATGAGAACCTGTAAAATGGTTAAGCCATTATTTATAGGGGATTGGAAAATATAAAATAAATGAATTAATAATGCTTCTCTACTTTAATATAAAATCCGGGGCAAATGGAAGAATAATAAGGACCAATACCAACTGCAGTGCTCTGCGTTATAGACTTTCTGCAACATGGATCCGTAATATAACCTTGAGACCTGTGGACGTTGTATCTGGCATTAGTTAGAATAACTGGTCTAAACCTCTGCAATGAAGATACATTTGTTCTGACCCCAAGGGAATTTTTAGATCCCTCTCGCCGAGTTGTGGTTCCCGAGAAAAATGCCCTCTGTGACCTACCCAGAAAGCCGCCTGTCTGTACCTGCGATCTGATAGCACAGCAGCGCGCACTGCCTTCCGGAATCCTAATGGAGTTTAGTGACATTCAGTTTTCTGTAGTCTGGATTGCAATGGCTCTTGCTGATGAATAGCAGTGATCATGCCAAATGTTGCATATTCATAAGACCATCAGTATCATTGCTAATTATTGGGTTGAATCAGGAATGGCACTAAAAATAAATTCAGTTTTTGGAAGTTCGGCATAATTCCATTTTATGTGTGAATAACAGTGAAGAGGCATCCATCTTTCTGCGCAACATATGCTAAAGACACCTGCACACCGCCGCGCAGGCTTTATTAATTACTGATTAAATGCGATTACGAAATAATGGTTATTTACTGCGCTTTAAATTAGAAAAGAAAAAACTGTAACATAAATGCATTGTTTTTATTTATCTCATAGAACTGAATGGAGCATGTAAAGTGGGCAATATATTTAAAGGGATGAAGGATCTCATGAGGAGTGGGCTCCCAGTCATTGATTAGGGACAAGCGTTTAAAGGGACGCTGTCAACAAATTTTACCGCATTACACTACAAGCCCCGTCAGGTGAGGACATGTTCTTTCTAGAATTCCATCTTTTATGTGATATGTTGCCCATTTACCTATAAGAAATCTCCTCCAAAGTCATGTGAAAATGAGCAGAGAAGAGTCATATTTTGTATGAGATTAGCTACTTTTTCATAGTGGAAGGTGTGGCATCAATACAGATAGCACTATCTTAGGCTCTATTGTACCTAAAAACTTTTGGTGTCATATTAAAGATAAGAATCTCATCTTTTAGATCACATCAGGCTTGTGGTTCTGTGTTCTACAGAACCAAAGAAACTGGTAATGATGAGGCTGGAAAAGGCATTAAAGACATTGGGGCACATTTACTTACCCAGTCCTGTAGTGATCCCCGATCCGGACTGTCCGACGAGGATGAAGTCCTGCGCGATTCACCAAGATCGTGCGCCCGAGATCCTGCATGTGTTGCTTCCCCGCTAAGGTCCGCCGGAGTTCACCTTCTTCTTCCCGGTGTAAGTGAGTGCTTGTCTTGCGATACAATTTCACATGTTAAATCCCGCGTGTTGTCCGAATCCATCGGATCGTCAGTCGGTCCACCCCTGACACAATCCCTGGTGCGATCCCTGAAAACGGTGTAAAACCAAAAAGCGGCCCTGGGACCTTAGTAAATAAGCCCCACTGGGGCACATTTACTTACTTGGTCATGCGCGATCCCTGCTGTGTGTTGTCCGACGAACATGGACTGGGGCGCAATTCACTAAGATCGTGCCCCCGATATCCTGCATGTGTCGCTTCCCTGCTCAGGTCCGACAGAGTTCACCTTCTTCTTCCTGGTGCATGTAAGTGCTTGGTCTTGCCACACAATTTAAATGTTAAATCCCGCGCTCAGTCCGAATCAGTTGGATCGTCCGACGGCCCACCACTTTCTGTCGCATGAAAACCGGCGCTGATGCACCAAAATCTGATCGAGTGTGACACAATCCCCTTCTTAATGCTTGTCCAGTGAAGCGATCCCTGAAAACGTCCGGAAACCCAACGGAAATGCGGCTGCGGGACCCTTTGTAAATAAGCCTCTTTGTGTTTTTTAAGCAGATTTTCATATTTGTTTAAGGGCTAGAACTTTTTTTTTCTGTGCTACCTTTTGTGCTGTGTTGCGGTGTATTTTTGGTGACCCATACGGCTAGCCAAAATTTATCAAATGTTAAAGGATTCTACTGTCTTGTTTGATTCTGTCTAAACGTTTGTTTATTATTGTATACCGTATTTTCCGGGCCATTAGGCGCACCGGAATATAAGGCGCATTAGTCCGATGCGCCTTATATATGTAATAATTCCATATATAAGGCGCATCGGACCGGGGGTGTGTCGGAGGTCCGGGACGCGACGCGGAGAAGAGACGCGGAGAAGAGACGCGACGCGACCCGAAGACGAGAAGCGGCGACGCGGGGAAGGTGAGTGGGGAAGGTGAGGGGGAGGTGCAGGAGGGCAGCGGACCATACTTACATAGGTCCCCGCTACCGAAGACAGCAGATCTCCAGCGGGAACTGCAGACCACGCGACAGAAGTTGTCCGTGCCGCGTGGTCTGCAGTTCCCGCTGGAGATCTGTCTCTCCGGTAGCGGGGACCTATGTAAGTATGGTCCGCTGCCCTGTGCCCAGCGCCATACATAGGGCGCACCGGACTATAAGGTGCACTTTGGATTTCCAAGGAAATCCAAGGCTTTTAAGTGCGCCTTATAGTCAGGAAAATACGGTACAATTTTCATTTTTCTTTGGATTAAATAGAAAGTGTTGAAAGGGCCTGAACCGCAAAGTTCGCGTTTGTTCCGAACTTCGCAGTTTTGGGTCCGCCAGACCTAATCCCAAACTTTATTTGAAATTTAGGTCTGTTTCGGCTCAAGCCAAACCTTCCGCTGCCATTAAAGTTGCCGTCAATATTTAAATTGCCGCAGATGTGAGCCCACTGGTACTGACATGCTGATGGCGCCGAGGCCGCCATGTTGCGGAGCGTCGATGGTCCCAATGACATCTTGCTATTGCCAGCGCATGCAGTGGCAGCGATATAATCATTGCAGGGTTTGCCACCGGCATTTAAACAGTTAACTTCCCAAATTTTACTGTGTCTGCTCGTTACTGCAAACAGAAATCCCCTTTAAGCTGGTACATGACACAGACAGAAGTTTGCATATTTACTGCATGAGCCCCAGAGCTCTAAATGTTATCAGGAGACCTTTGATATCTACAACCTTTATTTTTGCTGAGCGCTTGTAATTGTGAGACCAGCTAATTGGACAATCAAGATGACATCAATGTTTGACCAAACTCAGCTTATTAGTGCCATTTATTAAACCGGATTATTTGGGTGATGTTGGATCTGAGCAGAAATGAAAGTGATAAAAATGTCCATGTAATTAGCATAACATGTCATATTATCTATGGTGAGAATGACATTTTCTGAAAATGTGTACAATGAGTAGAATTCTGTTATGTTACATATGATTTCATTGTATCCATTCTATCCAGCAGTGAATACGCCTTATAGTCAAAGAATTAAAGGGGCTCTCTATGAATATGGAACACCCCAAGGAGACAGGGGCCTGAGGAAGAAAAAAAAAGTAGCATACTTACCATGTCCCCGATTCCTGAGGTGCTCCACTTCTTCCAGTGTTGAGCTAACGCCCAACTGGAAGCTCTGGAGGGTTATGGGAACTGCTTCATCCACGCTTTCTTTTTTCAGAGTGATTTTTTTTGCATAGAAGTCTATTGAGAGGGGAGGGGCAGGAAGAGGATACTTATTATTATTTTTTTTACTATTACTTTCTTTAAATCCTAATATTTATAAGATTTTTATTTTGTCTTACATTGGGTACGGGAAGTACCCCGACCCAAAAAAAGGTCCTTTTTTGCTCATTAATGTACACTCTGCACCCCATCGAGACATCACCAGGGATATAACAAGATGTGCACCTGTGTGACATCACATGCCCAGGGATATAATGAGCCGTGCAGCTATGTGACATCACATGACCAGAGATAAAAAGAGCTGTGCACCTGTGTGACATCACATGACCAGGAATATAATGAGCAGTGCACCTGTGTGGCATCACATGACCAGATATATAATGAGCCTTGCACCTGTGTGACATCACATGACCAGGTATATAACAAGGCATACGCTTTTGTGACATCACATGACCAGGAAAATAACGAGCCATGCACCTGTGTGACATAGCATGACCAGGGATATAACGAGCCCTGCACCTGTGTGACATCACATGACCAGGAAAATAACGAGCCGTGCACCTGTGTGACATAGCATGACCAGGGATATAATGAGCCGTGCACCTGTGTGACATAGCATGACCAGGGATATAATGAGCCGTGCACCTGTGTGACATCACATGACCAGGAATATAATGAGCAGTGCACCTGTGTGGCATCACATGACCAGATATATAATGAGCCTTGCACCTGTGTGACATCACATGACCAGGTATATAACAAGGCATACGCTTTTGTGACATCACATGACCAGGAAAATAACGAGCCATGCACCTGTGTGACATAGCATGACCAGGGATATAATGAGCCGTGCACCTGTGTGACATCACATGACAGATAGGGACATATTTCTATCCACGGGAAGTAAACAATGAAAGACAGCAAGCAGAGATGTAAAAAAATGTGAGAAATTGAAACAGAAAGTATATTGGAAAATTTTATAACTTGTCATTTCACAAACAATATTCATTATTTGCTGAAAGAGAGGACCCCTTTTAAAGAGTAAATTTTCCTTGAATATAATGGGGGTCATTTACTTACCCGGTCCTGTCGCAATCCAGCAAGGATTCGGGTCTTCAGGCGATTCACTAAGGTCATGCGCCCGATGTCCACCAGGTGTCGCTGCTGCGTTGAAGTCCGCTGAGGTCCGCTGGAGTTCACCAACCTATTCCCGGTGCATGTGAGTGATTTTGCGACACAATTCGTTTTTTTAAATTCTGTGGTTTTTCCGAATCCGTCGGGTTTTCCGATGGCCAGGCCCCCCGATTTCTGTCACGTGAAAGCCGGCGCCGATGTGCCACAATCCGTTCGTGTGCGCCAAAATCCCGGGGCAATTTGGCGCAAATTGTAAAAATCCGGGAAACCCGGCTGAAAAAAGCGATTCGGACCCTAAGTAAATGTGCCCCACTGCCTCTAATTCTACCTCTATTTCATTTATCTGTCTCTCTTGAGTCACTGCTAAAGGTGGAGATAATTTCCCAATATCAGTAGGTTGTGCTTACAGTTGTTACTTTTAGATGTTTTTGGTGATTAGGAAGAGGAGTTGGCAGGAGCTGCAGAGAGACAGCTGTTTCATTCTAATGGTGGATTCACAGCGACACTGAACATTGCTGCTGTATGAAGTCCTTCATGCTGCTGATTCTGATTGTTTATGCTACAGTGAAATAGGAGAAGGAAGTTTTTTGTCTCTATATTGGAAACATCATACTTTTTTGACTGTATAAGTAGAAACAATGCACATTTTACGTAAAAAGAACAGCATTTCCATATAAAATAATATCCACCCAATGACCAGAATTTAAGGATAAAGATAAAGATAGACAGACAATTCATATCATGTCTTAATACTCTTACAAGTTCCCAGGAGGAGAAGGAGACTGATTATGCTTGTCCACAGTAACATCATCAGCAGCCCAGGGAAGCAAAAATTATGAAAATAGGATTTTTTTACGATAGAAAATTGTAACTAGATATTTAACACATTTGGTGTCAAAAGGATTGATGGGATATAACACTTATATATGATGAGGATGTGTAATCGGAGCTCTGCATGGTAAAAGGTTATTCTGAAACATACAAAATATTGGCCAGTTATGTCAATCCCAAATCTAAGCCGCTAAAATAAGAATCTGTGCTGCAGAATCATAAACAAGAATGAAAAATGTCATGTCAACTTGTCAATGAAAAACTGTTGGAATTGAGCAGATACATTGCTTATTAATGGAGCGGCACAAACAGGGGGTTGTGAGCGCCGCACATAGAATAATTAGATACAGCTAATTGTTATACGGTGCTGTCATATCATGACCCGAAGTGGAATCCAATAGGTTTTATTTTATCTGTATTGGTGAAAAACCTATTTGTTTGTATGTCACAGGATGAAGGGGCTAATATTAGACTGGTTTCATGGAGATTCACACTACTGTCTACTTATTACTGCAAATTAGAGTTGAATTCCTATGCTGATAATAATTAATGAGCCATAAACAGCAACACAAAATAACATGTTAATATCAAGTCTATTTTTCCTGTTAATACACGTTATGAGATTTCCAAGGGACTAGATCTGTTAATTTTAGCACATATTATTAGTATCACCAAAGAAATATCTGAGAATTCTGATATCAAATGAATTCCTTCATTTGTATGACTCATTTTACTCAAGTCTAATTGATCCCAGTGATTGGCCGATCAAGTATCATGAGGCATTTCCTGAGTGTCTGGAGAAGGGTGACAATGGGGCACATTTACTTACCCGGTCCTGTTGTGATCCCCGATTCGGACTGTCCGACGAGGATGGCATGATTCACGAAGATTGTGCGCCTGATATCCTGCATGTGTCGCTTCCCCGCTCAGGTCCGCCGGAGTTCACTTTCTTCCCGGTGTATGTGAGTGCATGTCTTGCGACACAATTTGACATGTTAAATCCTGCGCTTTGTCCGACGGCAATTGTCAGACGCCACACCCCCCCCCCCCGATTTGTGTCGCGTGAAAGCCGGTGGCGATGCACCAAAATCTGATGCTGTGCGACAAAAAGCCCTTCTAAATGCAGCGCACATTGGAAATCATCGGATATTCTGACGATAGTGCCTTCCGCGGACCCTTAGTAAATGAGCCCCCATGAGGGGAATTTATTTATCTCCACTTATACTGTGCACCCTTTCCGTCAACCTGTACCCATCCCTCATTTTGTGGACCCCCTCTCATCAGCACTACTTTATATTGTGGGCCCCTTCTCATTCTTTCTTTATTTCAACTTAATTAAAAGTTATTAAACAGCGGATACTCACCCGTTCCCCAGCAGTGCTCACCTTATTCTCTTCCAATGCTGCTGCTGCTGTGTGCATTGATGCCGGTAGACGTGATGACATCACCACATGGCGCCTGCTGGTGATTGCTGACAGCTCTCTGCACCATCATCTTAGTCAACTCTGTGTCTTGAGGACAGAGTTGAAGTCCCAGCAAAGAGGGCAGGAGGATGGTGGAGAAAGCAGTGATGGGGGCACCAGTGGGCCAATCTCACGCCGCATATTCAGAATCCTTGTATATCACATTGTGGAGATATTGTATCATACCCAGAAGGGCCCGTGAGTCTGTACATTTTGTGGACTGGGCTTTGGTTCAGTTGAGAACAGTACAAGGCTCTACAACTATGTCCCACGATATGAAGTTAAACAATAGATAATGTTGGATCCTTTAACAAATTTAGGAATTAGATCCATTTCCGTTAACCAATTCAGGTGAATGGGTTTGTATGTAATTATTAATTATTAATTATTTGTATTAATTATGTAAATGAAGCCTAAAATTGTTCGTAGTGGTGATACTGCAGACCACATGTAAACCTGCTCTTAGGTTCTCTTACACATTACAAGAAGTGTTCATGATCTCTCTAGCAGTGGGGCACTCTGGAATTAACTTACCACCAAATTATGGGGCCTAGTTAAAGACTTAAAGACTCCAAGAATGTGAAAGTTTTCCATGTCCCTCACACCACCTCTCCTTCTGTCCACCGACTATGACCCATCTGTCCATTTCAGCAGAATCACAATCACCTTCAAAGTAGTACTAGAGGCCAGATTCATTGCTGAGGTTCTATAGAAAAAAATAGGGCCACCAGCTCATTGGCACTAAGACTCTTCATAGAGGTCCCTCCATAACTTCAAAAGGGTCTATGGCCAAAAACTTCATATGCCTGCTATGGAATTATGGGTCACCCCAGCCAGTTGCCAAAAACATTTCTGGGATCAGGACTGCGAATTTAATTCACACTAGATTTTAATTGTATTCTGGATGCTATTAAATGAGGAATTCATAATAAACGTATAATGTTCAGTCTCAAAAAGATACCGGAGATCAGGACGGGTGTGATGTTACCATAACTGTAGTTCTATGACCTCCCATTGAGAAGATAGAATTCATCCAAGGTTCTTGAGTTGATCTACCCTCCTTGGAGTGAGGTGGGGATGGGGGGTGGGCTGGCTGGCTTGGAGGAGGGCTAGTTGTCTACACAATCAAAAAAAGAGAATGGGTTCTTTCGACCATTATTGTTGGGGGATTATTACAACATATGATCATATAAAAAAGGCAGGAAGAATCTGAAAGTGCTGCCATTCCTCCCCATTGCAGCAGAATCTAATTGACTTTCACTTGATTGCTTATACTTGTTGTCTGACCTTAAAGTATATATAAATGTAGCAACAAGGGAAATGGTGTATCCAGCAACCAGGCAGGCATGAATTCAATCAATGGTGGAATAAAACTTCACGTTTATTTCATCTTGGATAAAAGCATTAAAAAAGGTACCAAAGGAGAAAAAACTGACGTGTTTCGAGCTATAACATGCTCTTAATCATAGTCGACTATATTACCACACATACAAATATTAATATATATTAAAGAGATGGGAAATGTAAATGTTTGTACATAACTTGAAAACTTATAAATACAGCTGTTGTAAAAAGCTAGAGATTTGGGATGCTAAGGTCATTGGGTGACTTTTAATAGCTTTTCCTTCTCTGAGCATTCTGAATACATCTAAATTTAATCAGCTCATAACATACAATATGATGACCTTCTTTAAATAATAGGTATGACCTTAGCCATTTTTCAGAATTATCCTCAGCAGAGTATTTCCACTGGAAATGAGTAACAATATAAACTTCCTTTATTCCCATATTCAATTTAGTGTTAATTTTCCTGTATTATACACACTGGAGCCTATCGACATTGTGAATTAGAAGGGGCAAATCCCTGGGTCTAAATTATGCTTTGTAGGAGAAGTTAATTAACTGATTCCAATATCTTGAAGCCTATAACAGTTTTCATTCCGTGCCGTTCTGTTACCATTATCAGGGTGGAATATGCTGCGGTCTTAGTAGACATGAACCAAATTCTAAAGAGGGTAAAAAAGTTTAATAGGAAAGTTACGTAATTGACAAAACATGTATTTATTAGCAGAGAAGAGGTTGTGTTTAAAATTTCATTCTGTTGTTGTTGTTGCACTCACAAATGCATTTTCTATTTTTGGTTTACAGTTCTCCTAGATAAGACAACGGGGGCAGGTAAGTAATAGGAAAGTGGCCTAAGATGACAAAGAAGCAGATATTCACCTATAACTTCATATGTACTTGGCTAATAGTGTTAATGAGGACAATAGGGCTGTAAAAATAATGGGTACACAGAGGTGCAGTTTGGGCACCTATTATTAATCTGTGCCACACATATACTTGGCAAGGCTTGTGCATGAGGCTATTAGTACCAGTACAGATCTTATAAGTGTAATTTATGGAACAATAACCAGTGGCGTAACCTGACGCTGATGTGCCCCAGTGCAAAGTCTGTGTCAGGCCCCCGACTATAATGTATGCTTCATAGTACTAGTCTTCTCATATGGGAAAGTGAGACCTTATGGGCCCCCAAAGCCTCTTGGGCATCCTCTGCACCCCCTCAAGTTACGTCCCTAACAATAACATATTTGGGCCATGAAACGCGTCTCATTCAAGTATGCAACTTGAGGAGGTGAAGAGGGGCCTGATAAAGATTTTGCATTGGGGCCCCGCAACTTTGACCTGAACTCAACAACATTTTCATTGTAGTAACATGTAGTGGAGCAGTCCAGAGAGACTAAAAACATCAAGTGCATCAATTTATTTCCCAAAAATTCTTATATTTTACAGTGTTTGTCAATAGTTTGTTGGGTTTTAAGTGCTATTGGGGAGTTAAACCCTTGGGATGGAGCAGAATGCATCACAGATCAATCCTGCTGGCACCTGGGAACCCCATCAATTGCAAGTCCTAGCATTTCTTCCCCATATCTTTTTAATTTCTGCCCCCAACCTTATATGTTTACTTATATATTCACTCCTTAGTGGAAATCAGGGGTAAGGCCAGCTCAAATAGGGGTAGAGTAAGCAGGTGTTGGGGCCCAACAGTGGTTTCAACGGATCACTGGGGCCAAGTCCGACCCTGCCCTAGATAAGAACATACACTGGGAAAAATTTACAAAAAGGGTCAAAAAGTTCTTAGTAGTTAGACGCAATTATAGACTCTCTGGGGAGATACTGGATCGGAAGGGGTTGGGGAATGATTGGCTATATTGTTTTCGAGCTGGATGATGTCGACCAGAATGTTTTCTGGTACAGTGTCTACCATGTTTTATTCTTATGTTACTTATTTGCAAAAAAATCAATAAAAATTACATGACATGAAAGAAATAAAGTGGAAAAGGTAACTGGTACAAATCTAGATGATGAGAATCTTCAAAGGCCTTGAAATGGCTCTTGTGTACATGTGTATGGAGAGCAGCATAGATGTATGAGTATTTCACTGGTGAAAGCCCTTCTTGGTAGGTGGTTTGGGTGGCCCCCTACAAGGCTTGGGCCCCGGGCTACCACCATAACCGCATATATTTTAATTCCCACTGCTTACCCCAATCCCATAGTTGTTTCTCAAAGTTAGAATAATCTCTATATGATTTGGGCAGAATACTGCAATATGATTTGAGCAGTGTATTATTATTATTATTATATTATATGGTATAACAGAAGGGTCAGAGTATCTAGAGTACTGTACAAATTGTTTTAAGAAGGTGTGGGAAAAATGTGGAAAAAATAGAAGTGCTAATAGTTTCTTTTATCAATTGTCAAAATAAAAAAATAACAAGTAAAAATCCAAAAAAAATCCAAATCATATCAGTATTTGCTGTATCAATCCTTTGTCATCAAACAGAAAAGATTCCTCTAGATACACCTGCACACATTTTTTCAAAGGACTAAGCAGGGTGGTCATTCCAAACATGGAACCAACATTAAACTTAGAAAACTAAGCACAGATCTTTTGTGGATGTAGCCTTGTTCATATCTTTCTGTTTCTTCATGTAATCCCAAGAGTGTTAAATTATACTGCACCAGATTTACCAAAGTGTCCGATGCTGGATATGAAATCTGGCATAGTATATGACTCTGGAGTAATACTTTGCACAATTTATCAGTTGGTCTAGCTAATGTTAGAAAACTGGGCCAACTTTTTGGCATGTTTTCAGAATTTTTGTTGCACTGACCTTTTCCCTTGAATCCACAAACCTTTGGTTGTACAAAATTGAAAAGCATCTAAAAGTAGTCTGAAACTCTTAATAAATGTGGCATAAATTATGACAAAATTCTGGCACTGACAGCTTCATGAATCTCCCTCACTATGATGAGACCAGGGCACTGAAATGACTTGCAAGATGTCAGTGCTTGGGGTCAGTGAACCCTCTGGACCACCATGGACGATGACACTAGCCGACACCTGGGACCGGAATCTAAGCGTAACCCGGTCTTCACCAGAGCAACAGGATGGTCTTTCTGCGGCAGGGTGCCACCAGATCATTGCGACTAACCCGTGTTGGCAGCCAAGGTTGAGGTACAGGAACGGCAGGCAATCTCATGGTCAGAAGCAGGCAGAAGTTCAAGACAGGCGGCAGAGGTGCTGAATCAGGGTCAGGTCCGGGGTCACAACGGTAGGTCAGAACAGGAACACTCAAGAAGCTTTCTCAATGGCATGAAGCTCAAAGATCTGGCAGGGATTGATGGGAGTCGCCAGTTTCAATAACAACCCGGAAAAGGCCAGCCCCAATCAGCGGTGCACTAGACCTTTGAATCTTTGTGAGCCGACCCGCGCGCACACTAGGGAGCAGGGACGCACGTGCCAACCAGCCAGCCCGGAAGCAGGAGCGTGAAGAGGTGAGTGAGGACCTGTATGGGTGCCGCCACGTAGAGGGGCACGGGTGTGCCTGTGATCCGAGATATGGATTGCAGTGACACCCATGACAGAAGATGTAGGAACAGGTTGCTATCTGGTCATACAAACATTCCAGGGTGGAAAATACTTAAATATCCATCTCTACGAATAATTCTACAAACCCTTAACTCACAATACTAGCATTTAAACTTAAAATCGAGATCTGAGCCTCAGTTATGTTTACAAGATTTCTCCTAATTGAACTCCCAAATTTGACACATTTATGTCAATTATCTAAATCACACTGAAAATTTTCGCAAGTAATTGCTTTGTGTTTACGCTGGGAAAAAGACACAGTTACTCATAAAGAAATAAACATGTTGCACATAATTGTACTTTGTAGGCAAGAATAAAAGGCACTAAAAGAATATTGTTCATTATCCTCCTAGCACCTAATTGTACCTTCAGCTATCATTTGATATGAATTAATGAATTTGTGATAAATGGCTCATTATTTTCATTTATATACGAATCCATTGGATGCAAAAGTGGTTTACTAAACCCAGAAGCAATCATACCGCATTGATTATTAATTAAAAGGCTGCGTCTATGAAACCCCAAGGGAAATTCAGCCATGGCTTCTATTGACACATTAAATAAATCTGATTACTTAAAATTTTAACATGTTGCATCTCAGCTGTAACAGCGCTACACCCTAATCATAAATCAATGTGGATTTTATTGGCCTTAGGTTTAGACTATTTAGACTGTTTTGTCTAGCTGCTGATTCTCACAATTGCATGATGTATTTATTACTAAATATTGAATTCCCCATCCCCTTCTAGTATAATTTAGAAAAATGTATTGGGAGAACTTAGAGAAACAAAGAAAAAAGTCAAGAAAAGAAACAGATGGAGACCCTGAAATTAACCACTACGTCTGTCCTTGCCTACTTGCCACACCCTGTGCTAAACAGGCAGTAACTGGATGACAGTCCCTACTCTGGGTATGAACAAAGGACAGATGCCAAACAGAGGGATAGACAGACACAAGTATAGTCAGGCAAATTGGGTCAAAACCAAGATGGTGGCAAGGTACATAATCTGGAGGCAAAGATTAACCAGTAACAAAGCAAGGGGCAGACAACACAGCAACAAGCACAATAGAGAAAGTAGTACTACAAGTAGCAAGAGACCAGTATAATCCGCCCTGACTAGAGTGAGGAGTGGGTATATAGGCAGTCCCCGGGTTACAAGATAGGTTCTTTAGGTTTGTTCTTAAGTTGAATTTATATGTAAGTAGAAACTGTATATTTTATAATTGTAAATCCAGACAATTGTCTCAAAATGTTGGTTTGTCACAAGAACTAGGATTAACAATAAATATTCATTACCGTGCCCTTTAATAACTGTTATAGCTGTTTATTGTAGCCTGGGGCTAAAGTACAGTACATTACCGATTACTAGAGGCCCCTTTTCGGGGTCGGGTGTTCTTAAATAAGGGACCGCCTCTATATGGAGTTCCTGGACACTACACCAGTGGCTGATTAGTTCTGCCGGCCATCACTCAAACAAGACACACTCTAAACAACATGATGAGCCTCAACATTTCTCTGCTCTCAACAGAGCAAAACACTTAGATGATCCAGCGAAAAGTGGATCAAGCTCTGACATAAAAGGCTCTTTTTAGACTTCACAAATCCCAAGCCACCCGGTAAGCCACTAGTTGAGGATGAGTACCAACTCACTGCTCAGCAGTAATCCTATACCACGGGTCTAAGTGATATGTCCAAACATGACCAAAATATGTATCACAAAATAGCAAACTATTTATTAATAATTATTTACACATAAAATAGAGCGCACAACGCACATCTGAAATGTGGGAAAACGTTTCCCTAAATTTCACTACATCAAGAGTAATACAAATGCTGGGTAAGCACACAAACAAATGGTACCAAAAGAGCACAATATAAAACTCCAAATATATAGAAAACTTGCATGAAGACTAGTGAGGCGGGGCTTGTGGAAGGCCTTGAGGAGCAAGAACCACTTGCCTATCACCCAACGTGAGGTTAGCAGTACACTGGCCAACGGTATCCAAAACTAAGTGTATTATCCCATATACATGTATATTTAAAGTGTTCCCTTAATAATCTGGAAAACCATGAGGAATTGTTGCAGAACATATTTTGGAAAATTGTATAACTTATCATCATATAACAATAACCTTAATTTGCTAAAATGAGAATACCTCTTTAACTGAGGCAAGTGAAGCATGTTGTAGGGTTTTGTGACCTCTTGCTTGAGTCATGACTGCCCTCTTTGGGCGATGTTGGAGGACTAGCCACTCCTGGGAAGGATCACATGTTGTTCCCCTGCTTCACTTTTACCAAACTTAACAGATGGCTTAATCTCAAATTTTTCACAAGGGCCCTGTAGTTTTTGATAACTGTTTCCTTTAATAATAAAGACTTTATTAAGACTTATTATTATAAACTGCATTCTGTGTTACTTGTGTTATGTTTTTGACTAATATTCACGTTTGTTTTGTGTTCTGAGACATTTAAGTGAGACAAACATCAAAAAGATTAAGAAATCATAAAAGGGGAAATACGTTGAGTGTGTTCTCAATTGGGAAATTGGAATAAGCCAATAATGGGCACTTAATGCATATGGCAAAATAATGTATGTGGAAAGTCATAATTCATCTACTCAATCCTTATGACTCCACTATACACAAAACACAGCCAGTTGGTCCATTAAAGTCTTGGGCTTTAGACAATATTTACGTCATGTGAGAAATATGCAATGATATGAGATAATATGATGAGAATAATATGAGCTAATATGAGATAATAATATGAGAAATAATATTTGGGAGCCTGGGTGACTATATTGCCATTATGGAAACAGAAAATAAATCAGTTAAAAAAAACAAACAATTTACTGTATATACTCGATTTTAAGCCAACCCGAATATAAGCCGAGGACCCTAATTTTACCACAAAAAACTGGGAAAACCTATTGACTTAAAAGATTAGGGTGGGAAATGCATTGGTCACAGCAACTACATGGCCAACCAGCACCTTTTCCCCTTAGTATATAGCCAGCAAACCCTGCTCCCAGTTTATAGCCAGCCTTTGCCCCAATATATAGCCGATCCCCTGCTCCAGTATATAGCCAGCCCCCTACCCAAGTATATAGCCAGCCAGCATTCCCCTCAATATATATCCAGCCTCTTTCCCTAGTATATAGCCACCTGCGCCAGATTATATGGCTAGCCCCCTGCCCAAGTATATAGCCAGCCAACATTCCTCTAGTATATAGCCAGCCTCCTGCCCAAATATATAGCCTGCCAGCCCCCTGCCCCAGTATGTAGCAAGCAAGCCCCCTGCCCCAGTATATAGCCAGTCAGCATTCTTACAGTATATAGCCAGGCCCTTGCCCCAATATATAGCCATCCGGCACACACTCTAATGTCAGCAGCTTGTGTGCTAGAGCGTCACACGAACCTGCTGCTGCTGGAACAGAGAAGAGAAGACCCGTGGAGGTCATTGGAAAGGTAAGTAATGACTTTCTTTTTTTTTTTACTCAAGTTTTTTGTTTTTCAGCACATTTTTTGATCTCAGATGTGTAGATAGTCAACTGACTTTGTAATAGGATTTTCTGATCAACATTTTTTAATTGTGTGTCCCATTAGGCAGAATACAATACGGTGTATGTGGCTGTATGTTACGGATTGTAAGCAACAGACAGAAATAATTGCCTATGTGCATGTGAGGTTCTACTGTTTGCATAAAGATCACAGGAAGATATACTAGACAGGTTTCAGGATAACACTAGAGAGTAAATCATTGTCATGCAGATGTAGAAACGGCCTCATTATTTGTGTACTTTCATCATTGCTGAATCTAATATTAGATGTATTGTCTCTATGTAAATAGGATTACTACAGTCAATGCAAACTGTGCTCAGACATTGCCTTTCACTGCACTACGGTAAGGCCAGAGGGGATATTTGGGAGAGAATCAAAAAGTACATAATAAGAAAAAAGTCATAACAAATGCATAATAAATAGATAAGAGGTTTTCCAGGACTGATATTTTGTTGACACTTCATTAATTGGGGGGTCGTCGATATACTGCCCTCCGAGCGATCAGATGTTTGAAGAGGCTGTAGCATTTGGACAAGTGATGATGACTCTGTGTCTGTGCTTGGTATTACAGATCAGCCCCATTTACTTGATTAATATGGCCATATGAAGTGACATCACAGGTAGTGATGAACCCTTTGTATGGGTCCACTCACCCACTGGTAACAACAGCAATCAATGCTGGCACCAATTTTAGGTGTTATACATTACATACCACATGCCGCCATTTTGGCACCGATCTTTTCATCTTGTTGCTACCCATGCCATCACAGGAGCCACGATCTTCAGGAAATTGGTGGTGTGTATGTGTTTTTTTGCCCACTGCATACTGTGCTTTTTCCAGTGCTTCGCTTTGCCCGGCGCCAGCACCGATGCAAGGTGTTACCGATAGGTGGTGAACCAAAACCGGACTTCTGACTGATTGTGTTTTGGGTGGAAGTGGTAGTAACACTTAGAGCATCTGATCAGTGGAGGTGCTTGGGGGTTGGATCCTCAGCAATCCACATACTTGAAGATTTGATTATCTTTCCTAAGAACATTCTAATCTTGGGCAAGCCCTTTAATCTCTTCAAGCTCCAGAGCTGCTGAGGCTGTATGGAGAAGGCTCATGGGGTGAGCCCTCTTCATACAAAGGTGGGGTCTGCTGCATATTGCCCGCATCGGGGCTAGAACATCATTGGAGCACACAGTGAAAGTCGTCAAAACAGAACCCTCAAGAAAACACAGGTTTTTGCCAATTTCACCACCTATGGAATTTGTTTCCCATCTTTCCAGTATATGGCATAGAATAATAAATAATGTAACTGAGGAGTAAAATTTGTAACGCAGAAAATAAGCGCTCACATTGCTCTGTACACAAAAAAATGAAAAAGTTATGGATTTTTGAAGGTTGAGAGCTACAAATTCATGGAAAAACACTGCATCCTTAAAGGAAACCTACCATTTCAAATGGTAGGTTTAAGCTGTAAACACCGAGCACCAGCTCAGGGTGAGCTGGTGCCGGTGCTTAGTTTTGTTAGTGTTAAAACCGCGGTATCGCGGTTTTAACACTTTTTAAACTTTATAGCAGAAGCCGCTTCGGCGCTACGCGCGACCGAAGCAGTTTATGCTATAAAGTTTAAAAAGTGTTAAAACCGCGATACCGCGGTTTTAACACTAACGAAACTAAGCACCGGCACCAGCTCACCCTGAGCTGGTGCTCGGTGTTTACAGCTTACACCGACCATTTGAAATGGTAGGTTTCCTTTAAGGGGTTAGACATCCAAGAAATTTCAACTCAAGTGCTGCCCTATACATCAAGGTTTTTACATCTGCCACATCATGACATTTTCAAAATAAAATGAGAGGCTAGAGAAAGCGTCGGACGGAGTGAAACGGCTGTTGCCTTGCTCAATCCCCTGCTCCTACCTCTACCCCACTTTGGCTAAATATGTCGGACTGATTTAATCTTGAAATGGAATAACGAAACCTTCAATTGGTGAGTGCCGCAATCATTTCTTTTTCTACTTATTTTCAAAATAAAACTTGGAGAAACTGCAGTCTTCCCCTCATGGTCGTTCTCCTTTCCTCCCACGTCAAACAACTCATTGACCTTACAATAGATCCACCATACTGTTCAAACTGACGCCGTGAGCTTTATGCATATTTTACTTTACATGCACTTTACAACTCTTCCTGTTAGACTTCATGTGGTTAGATGAGCAGTCCTAAACTGGAGTAGATGGCTTAGCACCACCCACTTGACTTTAGAGTGCCTACTTAGTATAACTGATATAGAAATGAATGGCACTGGTTGTTTGGGAACAGAAAAAAAGTTGTGAAAGTGATGAAAGGTCCTCAATGAATCTTTTCTATAAAAAAGGTAAAGAACAAAGCACAAAGTATGTTAAAATGGGTATAAAGTCAATGGCCCGTCATTGTAAAGAGCATCTCCTGTCAACTCCTACACAGGATTGTTAATAAGGGACCAGTATAGCAAGTGTATGAATAGATTCAGGTTTGTAAAGCCTTACTGATTAAAGAGTTGACGATGAATGACTAACAATCATCTAAGATACTAGTTATCCTTTCAAGGTATACGTGACACATGAAAGAGCAGAGCATACTTTATTTTACCAAATCTCAGAAGTGGAGCCTAATTAACTGTCCTCATTTACATTCCATTTAAATCCATCATAGGGGTTTAGAAGCTGCATAAGCTTAGCAATTCTGACATATACTCATGAACCTGGCAACGTGAAGGCTTTATGAAATCCTTTAGGTTAAAGCGGCAGACAGAACTAATAGAATACTATTGACCTACCGCTTCTGTCCGGATCAAAAATAAAGTCAAAGGAAAAAAAAAAAGTTTCCGTCCATTATTGTGAGACCAGGACGCTGCGAGTGGTAGATCAAAGCAAGGAAGATCTTTTATTTCACTTTGCTGATGCGCTTTGAATAACTACTGTATCGAGGCTTATCACAAAAGGTCACTAAATGTTCAGGTTTTACTTGTAAAGTTCTTATAGCTACCAGATTAATCGTCTTGCTCCATAGCTCATTCAAGGCGATGTTCAACTTTCAGATATATAAAATTAAGAAAAAGTTACAAACGGTAACAGGAAATAGAAAAACATCAGAGGCCATCAGGACCACTAGGGGCTATTTATCATATGATGGCGCATCATGTTCCCCCCACCCTCCTAATGCATCTGGTAGATGGCAGCGCTCTGCTTGATGTAGAGTTGGGGATACAAGCTATAGTTAGTTCTCAGGCTCTGGGTAGGATCACCTTGTACCGGCTCACTCCACTGCAGGTGTGCACCCTTTCACACCCCTCCATGACCACGTTGACCATGAACTATATTCAACTAGACAACACAAGAGTCTCAGGCATTTCTTTAACCCTTTCCTACAATTAATTTTGTATTTCTCTACTCTTTGGCATAATGGGGCACATTTACTTTACTTGTCCGACGATAATGCACTGTGCCGCGATTCACTAAGATCCTGTGCCCGATATCCTGCATGTGTCACTTCCCGGCTCAGGTCCGCTGGAGTTCACCTTCTTCTTCATGGTGCATGTGTATGTCTTGCGACACCATTTGAAAGTTTAATCCCGTGCTCATTCCGAATCAGTCGGATTGTCCGCCCCCCAATTCCTGTCGTATGAAAGCCAGCGCAGCTGCGCCACAATTCGATCGCAAGTAACACAATCGCAGGGCAAACCCCTGTTAAATACCTGTCAAAGCTGCGTAAATCCGAAAAACCGAGAATGATCCGACTAAAGTGCGTTCCGCGTCCCTTAAAAGTAAATAAGCCGCAATGTTTTATTTTTTTCTGCACAAGAGGATTAAGAGGACAAACTGCAATGCTCGAAACAATGTTCTCATGGAAAACATTTTAACCTCAAATTTATGTAGGTGTTACTTTGACCTGTGCCTCATTGTAAAGACCAAACTGTGAATGTGGTAATGGTGTTCTCTAATTACAACGGTCTCTTTCGGCGAGACAATGTGACTCATTTGTCACATTGTAATAGCTAGATGAACATAAAAGGGCATTGACTTGGCCAACAATCTACCTACATTTAAATTCATTTGATCTTCGGTCGGATGTGTTGGAGAACAGGGGCGTAACTCGGAGAGGCAGGGTACCATAGCAGTCTTCTGAATGGGGCCCCCCAAGCAACTTGGAAAAATATACATATTTGTAAACCCACACATCTATACACCTACACAGATGCACATGGCCACATGGGGGACATACACAGCAAAAATTAGAGATGGGAGATCCCTAATCCTGTCATTCTGCTGTCCTCTCCATCTCCCTCAATATTTCTTATCTGAGCTGCCGATCCATGCTGTGTACTGTGGATGATGCGCTTTGTTATATACATATTATACTGTAAAATGTGCAGTATATTATGTATATAATGGTGAACATCCTCCACTCTTTAGTGTGTCAGGTTGGATGCTGGGGACCCCTGAAACTACGGGCCCCATAGCATCTGCCTTGGCTTCTACCGCTATGGTTACACCCCTGTTGGAGAAACATGGCTGACCCATGGAGATCCAACTCACAGCTTACAAAACTATTGTGTAGGTGCCACAAGTGTCCATACTTCAGATAAAAAAAAACCTTCTCATGGGGATGAGTAGAAAGACCACCACTGAGTCAGAGTGCTTGTCATCCAGCTATTTCAGCCAATCTAGTGGCACACACTGCTGATCTTACATGTGTATGAGGAGTCACAATAAGGGGATCTTCTAAAAGTCTGTCTGTCTGGTGATAGATCCTATAAAGTGAAAACATCAAATTAAAAACTATATTAAAAATTAACGATGAATATAACTTGCAGCCAAAAGAAAATGTAATTAAGTGATCTGCATTAGATGATGGAAATAATTTGTAGCCAAAATAAAATGACAAAGAAATTGCAGTGGATAGAGGAAATAAAAATAAGTAATGACATCATAAAAAATATAATTAATGTGTTTTTTAATTATAGACATATTCCAGGGTAAGAGAGCACTTTCTCCCCAGGAAAAGTGCACTGTTAAAGGGATATTTTCTTTACTGAAAGTAATGGGAAGTGCAGATCCCAGATAAGTTAAATATATATATTTATTGCCTTTACTATAAATGCAGTACAACATAGATGTCTCCAATTGGGAAAACATTTTCCCTGCTCTTAGTTACTGCTGTTTCATTCATTAGAAGCTTTCTACAAATCACATGTGTTACCGGTAGGCTGAGCTTAAGGGTTTAGAACAAATTTTCAAGTTCACGGTCAAAAGTATAAAGGCATAAAGTTAGAGTCAGTGTTGGGGGCTATCAGATGTCAAGTTTTTGAAAGTGGATGTAAGGCACACATGGGGGGACAGGCAGAAGACACAGACACTGGACCCTGATTCTAAACCCAGTTCCCAGGTGTCCCTTCCTACAGTTAGGGTGGTAGACAACTAGAAGATAATGCCTCCTTATATCTAGCTACAATCCTGGAATATGAAAACACAATGGGGCAGATTTACTTACCCGGTCCATTCGCGATCCAGCGGAGGGTTCTCCGACGCTGATTCGGGTTCTACCAGGATTCAGTAAGGTAGTGCGCCCAATGTCCACCAGGTGTTGCTGCTGCGCTGAAGTCCGCCGGAGTTCACTGGAGTTCACGAAGCTAGGCCGGGTGCAGGTAAGTGTGTGTAATGCGACACAATTTAAAAAAAAAAAAATCCGTCGGTTTTTCCAAATCCGTCGGGTTTTCCGACGGCCACGCCCCCGATTTACGTCACATGCATGCCCGCGCCGATGCGACACAATCCCATTGCGTGCGCCCAAAACCCTGCAGAATTCGGCGCAAATCGGACATATTCGGGCAACCCGACGAAAAAACGCGATTCGGGCCCTTAATAAATTACCCCCATCAAGATGGAGTGGACAAACCAGATCAGCAGCACCGGGAGCAAACAATGAGAAATTTGCAATCCAAAATAAAAGTCAGAAATATTGGCCAGAAATCAGAGACCAGAATGTTAGCAGGTATACAAATAGAGCAAATGTGAACAAGGCATAACAGAAGTTTGACCAGCTTAGAGTATAGCCTGAACTATACTGAGCTAACAAAGGAGGCTAGGCTCTTCCGCAGGTGGAAAGAGCAAGCACAGGCACACAAAGTTAACTTTTGCAAGACAAAGGCAGTGTGTAGAGTGATGAGTGACAGATATCAGGTCAGTCAGTTTCTAGAACCTGGTTCAGACTGCTGGATGAGACAAAACTCAACGTCTCCTAAACCTATGAGCATGGACCGAGGAGGACGCTGACACAGTCATGGTCTTAAACCTACAATTACCTGTAAAGGAGTAACACTGGCACGCCATTATGATGTTTTGCACTGGTACTGTACATTGATAACCTCTCAGAGGTGTAAGATCATCTATGATATCACAGGAAAATAATTTGCTTGCTTAGCATTTATACTACTTTTGGTGAAAGGACTGTGTTCAACATATATATGTATCATAAGGGTTCCATAGGAGATATATAAAAAAATTCTCTATTTAGTAGAGTTATCATTATGGTCCCATTTTCCCTCGTTACTAAACAAGACTTGTATTAAGATTTGTGATGCTTAGTTTATTAGTATAGAGCACATCTCTGCGGCCGCTCCTCCCCACTTGATATGATGGAGCACGAGCTGTTAATAAGGGATTAGAGGATGATGCCGCACATAAATATTGTTGATGTAATCACTTGGGTCTCAGTAATTAGACAGCGATACATAAACACATCAAGTAGGCGCTCATAAAGGAGATTACACAGACAGTTCTGCTGCTCGCCCCTTGTCCTAACTTATGTAAAATCTTTGATCCTTGACCACATTTATGCTTTATATTCAGACTTCACAGATTTCAGTAGTCCTAATGTTTATGCAAATCGCCATGAAAACCACTTTGCTTCCATGATCACTTTACATAATATTACATTTCCACAAATGTTCTTTTTGCGTTTTAGTATGATCACAAATAATCTGCTCCAAGTTTGTCCAACTAATATCATATTGATTATAACCCCTTCATGTTTTGGGACAAAATTCAAAGTTTTAGCAATTTTGCACATGTTATGGCTTACTGAGAGTCTGCCAGCTACAAAATGCATTATACAAAGTAAAACCAATACAAAGTAGGGCATTATGTAAACTTTCTGTAATGCTGCTGTAAGGGAACAGCTTGGATGGACTGGAAGGGCAGACAAGTGAAGTAAGCCCTAAGGATAAACCTTTTCCCTGCTGTCCCTAGCTAATTGAACAGCCTACCCTAAATGGTGTGTGACAACTGGTCGATGTCCCCTTTCTGTGCCAAAGTGCAAACATAGACACCAGGGGGGTATTTATTAGGGCTTCTATGCCATGCCACAAATTCTAGGTTATTGCTAGCACTTGCAATTATTTTCCCTTTTCTGCCATGTGAAGGGGGATGCGGAAGTTGGGGAGTGGGCCAGTGCTGGGTGTTCCTGTTCCCATGTCTGTGCACCTGCTGCAGCTGGCAAATTTTCATGTATGGGCCTGGCGTATAAATAAGCTCTGGACAGGCCCCTGCTGGATACAGCAAGAAGCCAGAGCCTAGAGACTAGATGATACAAACAGGTAGTAGTCAACAAATATGGGTTAGAACCAAGAGGACAATGTAGTACAGAATCAGCAAAATAGATAGTCAGAAAAGGGTAACGAAGTACCAAATACAGAAGTCAAGATAAACTCATCCTAGCTCAAAATAAGACTTATAGTAATTAAGGAGGAAATAGTCAGCAAAACTTTTATGATATGTAAGATTACAAGTCCAGATGGTGATTGGACCAGTTCCTGACATCCAGACAGGACAAACCAGCAAGTGAGAAGTGTGAGTGGAGGAAGATCCTGCCCCCTCAGATATTTTAACTGCTTACAACCCAGAGCAAAATCCACAGAAGACAGATGGTTGTGGTGGAAATCAATTAGAAAAACCAGGAAGGAATAAAGCTGTGTTCAGACTGGTAAGGACAAAATATAACCTGAAAATAAAATCAAACCCATCAGTGCATCATCAGCTGTACTTTATGAACAGAGGATGACGGTGAAGCCTGAATGGGCACAGATGTTACACTTTTCAGATATACCTTTCTCAATTCTTTGAGATCAAACATTTGTGTGGCTATGACTTCTGGTGCAGTGATCAATTTTTTTCTATAACTATTTTGAAGGATGTCAATTGTGTGAATAGTCTAAACACTCTTTAGCATACGGTAATACCATTTTATAATGTGTCTGATATATCTCTGCCTTTAAAAGAAAAATACTTAAAATTCAGATCCAGTGCAGTTTAATAGAAGTCTGAATCTTCCTAAAATCAGTGCCTTCATTTAACAAGTTAAAGGGATTAATGTGAATTCTGCTTTATGGCCTCATATTAAGACACAACTGTGCTCACATCTGTTTTGCAATGTAAATCTCTAATGACTACAGAAACACAATTTGGGTAGAACTTGACTTACCATTTTTAGTCTTTATAGCAAACTCTTATTTTATAATTCCCATTTGTCCTTTACTTCTCTAGCAGAATCTGTGATTGGGTAACATAAAATATTGTGAATGGTATATTAGGAACCATATTGAAACAAAAAATATAATGTTCATGGTGGCTGGCAAGTCGCAATAAAAATGCAAATCATTTACACACAACTTATTCAGAGTCACATTTCTTGAGCTTTGCAGCCACATGTTCGGTAATAAAGCAACAGCAGTGTTACCCATTACAAAAAAACTAAACCAGAGTAGCAATATAGATCAAGTGCAACTTTATTTTTATAAAGTTAACCATAAGCAATACATAATTTTCACCTCCTTCATAGGTTCATCTGCTATTTGTCAATTTGTTTACATTGTTTCTGACTACGACTACATATGTCTGTGTTTCTAGAACCATCATAAGATGGTATTTTAGATATAACCACCAGGTGTTCCTATTATTAAACTATAGGAGTGTGGTTACCCCTGACCGCATACACCGTCTTTAACAAAGGTTGTCAACTTTTGTGTAAAGGAATAAAAAATTATTTATTTTATATGACTAATCACTGGGAAATGAGAAAGAAATGGCTACACAATAGTAGTTTTATTTGTAGAATGAAAGAGGATCTTTATGACCATGTTGTCTGTTTTTGTTGTACTACTTTTTGAGACTTTATTATTGCAGTTAAAAAAAAAAGCCAAAAAAGTAGTAGAAGAAGCGAGACAATGGGGCACATTTACTTACCCATCTGGAGGAGTTTCTAAAAGTGCATTGTCGTCGGAATCACTAAGATCATGCGGCCAATTTCCTGCATGTGTTGCTTCCCCGCTCAGGTCCGCCGGAGTTCACCATCTTCCTGGTGCATGTAAGTGCATTAGCTTGCGACACAATTTTAAAGTTAAATTCCACGCTCAGTCCGAATCAGTGGGATCGTCCAACGGCCCGCCCCCCCGATTTCTGACGCATGAAAGCCGGCTCCGCTGCGCCAAAATCCGATCGTGTGCGACACAATCCCCTTCTAAATACTTGTCCCAGCGGCACAAATCCTGAAACCATGAACAGTCCTACAGAAATGCGATCCGCGGATCATTAGTAAATAGGCCCCAATGTGGTGATAATCTTCTCCACAAGTGAGCCCTTCTTACATGTGTTCTCTTAAGTGATTAAACATATTGGGGGGAATTTATCTACCCACTTTGGCCAGACTTCTGGCACAAATTGTGCCAAAAAGCTGTATAAAATGCTTTGTGCCAAATTTATGAATTACAAATTATCCAACCAAAGGGCATGTGAGTGGGCTAAAGGGACATGGTCTCCGGAAAAGGGACATAGCATGACAGAAAATAGTAGTAGCACCAATGTATCACATATCATGCAAGGTTTATACCAGCTAAAAGTACCTACGTGAAACACAATCAGAGTGATAAATCTGGCACAGCAAAAGACTAGTGTTGTCTAGTGTTAGACGAAGCAACTACATAACATACAATTGTTTGTTTTAAATAATAGCATATTAGGGAATTTATATTTAGCCCATAACAAATGCAAAGAAAAATTTTAGCAAATAATTTTTATTACTTTGGATTTCCTTTCCATGATCTTTGGAATGTGACTAGGGCATTACTGCACTGGCTCTCTCCACCCATTAAAATAATGTATGAGGTTTACGCTAGACTTGGACTCCTGTCTACTGAAGCCCCATTCCAGATACATGGTGTACCCCTACAGTACTTAAAAGGCTACCCTGATCTGGAAATCCACATTTAATTTACTACATCTGCCCTATACATACATTTTGTCCATTGCATGTTAAAAAAATGTGCCCTTGTGAAGATAATTTTCCATAAATGTTGTCCCTTAGAAAGAAGATTGTTGCCCTTGGATATGACCACCACTGCTGTCTGGGAATTACTGCATGTCCCAGTGCTGTCCTGTGATAATAAACCCTGAATTTAGATGGGTAGGACATGGCTGGCCACCACTGGAAGAGTGGTTGCATCCAAGAACAGCTATCTTTTTTCTAAGGAACAAGATGGCTACATTTATGGAAAATTATCTTTACACAGGTACATGTTTTTTAATCACATGCAATTGAAGAAATGTATATATCTGGCTGATGAAGTAAATTAAATGTGAATGCCTAGATAATAATACCTGTTGGCAGGTACATCCATTTTTAACATAAAACTTTTTATTACACTTGCATTTGGAAAAAAAAATCTGCTTGTTTTTAGTTGCTTTTAAGTAACTTTTAATGCATTTCTTATGCGACACTCCAATACATCCTCCTCTGCGAAGCTACAAAACTAATACAAGTGAGAACAATCAGACACACAGTAATAAAGACATCTCCTGCAAGTCTTTGTTCGTCCTTCTCCAGGGCTTTTGCTTTACGCTTTCAAAAATAGTTCCTTCTTAATGTATTACTTTGTGTTCCGTCTTTCCTTGAGCTTTTCTCTTTCAATTCATTAGTTGCTATTCAATGGAATATTTTGAGGGAATTCTTATTTAGGTTTTATTTTTTGTATTATTTATGACTTGAAAATATTGAAAATGTCTCTTATTGTATAAAGAATTCTTCTAACACTGTGTTTGCCAACAGGTAACACTTAATAATCTTCTTACGATTAAGTATCGTCTTATGTTTATTTTCACTCTTTTCTTTGTGAATTATGTTTGTGGTTTTATACATTCTTTAAATCCGCTAGATTTATTTTTGATACTTTGAGATATAAAGTCGCCATAGCAATGTATCACCTTATATTATGCAGAGGTGTTAGACATTCACAGGTTGCCCCAAGGTTTCATTCTCCAGAAACAGTAGGCACGAAAAAAAAGCTATTTTTTTTATTTATTTATGGAACTTTTTTTCCCATTAAAGAGAATTCAATTAAATTTAATTGTTTTTGTTGAGTCATAAAGATAACATTTACCCAACAATAGAAAGGGAACAATTCATGAAGATAGGCATTTTTTAAATTAAAAGAGCACTTGTTATCTGTTTTCAGATTTCATAACGAATTACAGGTGGTCCCCTACCTAAGAACACCTGACTTACAGACGACCCCTAGTTACAAACAAACCTCTGGATATTGTTAAATTACTATTACATAAACAGCTATAAGGCTACATTCACACGACCGTATGATTTCTCCAGTCCCGTATTTACGGGCCGTATATACGTGACGTTTTTCATCCGTATGCAGCACGTATGTAACCCGTATTTTATACGTCCCCATAGACTTCTAGGGCATGAGGAACTGAAATACGGGAGAAAATAGGACATGCTCTATATTTTTATACGGCTAGTATACGGTACGGTACGGAACGGAGTTAACAACGGCAATATAAATGGTCAGACGTACTGTCCATTGAAATGAATGTGGCCGCATGTAATCCGTAAAAAAACGGTACGGTACGGTACAGATACGGCCGTTTTCATACGTCCGTGTGAATGGAGCCTTACAGTTATCACAGGTGTCTGCAATGAGGATTTATTATTAATCCTGGTTCTTATGATAATCCAACATTTTTAAAATCCAATTGTCACCAAAAAATTTTTGTCTGGGGCTACAATTATAAATTATATTGTTCCGACTTACATACAAGTTCAACTTAAGAACAATCTTGTGCATAACCCGAGGACTGCCTGTATACAAATCTTGTATTTTTCACCATACGCTACATTGCATAAGCATTGCATCTAGGCTATGCTATGAAGAGGTGACATACGTGGTTGATACTTATGAAAATGTGCTGTGCATAGAGAAATGTATGTGCCATTAATTAACCCCTTCCTGTTGATGCTCTTTGCCATTTCCATTTTGTGCTTCCCTTTAAAAATTCATAACTTTTTTTTTTCATTGTTCAGTGTACAGAGCTTTATAAGGGCTTTTTTTCTGTATAACAACTTTTCTTTGCCCATTGGTGGTATTTAATTTTTTATGCCGTGTACTGGGAACTGTGTACTCCCCTTTATTCTTTGGATCAGTTTGATTACCAAATTTATATCAGTTTTATTAAGTTTTGAATGAAAACAAAATTCTTCATTTTGTCATATTGTGAATCAAATAACTTTTTTATACTTTGGCATATGGAGCTTTTTAACCCCTTTCCGACGTGCTCTGTATTAGTACGGTGCGTGTCTGATGCGGGTGCATGGGCTGAGCCCTCTCCATAGCTGGTAAGTCTTTGCTGCATATTGCAAGAAACACTTATTGGTAACACCAACGATCAGTGCTAGCACCGATCACAGGTGTTATCCCATCCATCGCCACGGGCAAAGCTACCGGCGGCTTCAAACAGATGGTGGCGCATGGGCAACACTCCCCGTGATGTCGTTGTGGAGCGGCGATTGGTCGCCATGACAACCTTAGTTGTTCCGAAGACCTGAGACTGTCTCGTTTTAACCCATTCATTACAATTTGCAATTTGCACATTGTAACGAACGAGGAGGAAAATCCCCATATACTACAGTATGGCATTATATGGTACGATCAATCAGGCAACCTAGGGATAAAGTACCCTAGGGGGTCTGAAAAATAGTAAAAATAAAGATAAAAAAAACTAAAAATTCAAATCTGGGAAACGCCCTTTCCATAGAAGTCATATAAATATAAATAAACAGTAAAAATCATTAACACATTAGGTATCACCGCATACAAAAATGCCTGATCTATCAAAATATAATAACCATTTTTTTACTTTGTTTAACCCCGTAACAGAAAACAGTGCCCAAATTCGAGAATGGCACTTTTTTGTGATTTATTTTTTATTTCTTTTCAGTACTAGGGAAAGAGGGTGATTTTTTTTTTTAAGACTGATGGCAGACCTTTATATGAAGATCCGCCATTGGATGAGTGTTTCCATAAGTAGAATATATTCCTACCTGACCTGCCCATGGAGGACACATCAGGGCACATTTACTTACCTGTCCGACGGAGTTCACAAAAAGTGCATTGTCCGACTATAATACACTCTGTCGCAATTCACTAAGATTGTGCGCCCAATATCCTGCATGTGTCGCTTCCCCGCTCAGGTCCGGCGGAGTTCACCTTCTTCTTTCTGGTGCATGTAAGTGCATTGTCTTGCGACACAATTTGAAAGCTAAATCCCGCGCTCAGTCCGAATCAGTGTTGCATGGAAGCCAGCGCAGCCACGCCAAAAATCCCAGAGCAGCCACCTGTTAAATACCTGTCCAAGCTGTGCAATCCCCGAAAAAAACAGTGAACAGTCAGACGAAAGTACGATCCGTGACCCTTAGTAAATAAGCCCCTCAGGCTGTATTGATATGCAGATACAATTTTACATTTTGTGCATGCAGCATCAAAAACTGACCAGTAGTCTTACACTCTGTTCATTCTAAATTTCAAACCACATTTAATTTAGCTTTTTTTGGTAACTTCCTATATTTGAAATTCTGCTTTTATGATATCATTTTATCCTTTAAATCCTAGATTTCATACACCGTCCCGCATAAAACTTCAGTTCGTTAATAAAACTGAGATTTGTTTCAAGGTTTTCTTATTTATGTAGAAAACAGATCAATCGTGCACTTGAATTCTCTTTGCTCTCCATCTCCCTAAATCCGGGGAGCAACGCTCAATTAATTATTTATATCACCAGTCATTTATCAAGCTCGTCTTATACCTCTTGTGGCCGAGGCTTCAACTTTGGCTGCTCACAGCTTGAAACTATCCTTCATAAAGCTCTATTCATTGTCAGCAGCTCATGTACCTGTGTCTTGTTTACTTCAAATTTTGTCTAATTCAAGGATAAAAGTTTGATTTTTACGTATCTGGGAAAGATGGAGGAAGACTTATATTACTGGTAAAGATACTGGAGGGACAGGAAAAGGCTTATCTATATGCTTTGAGCAGAAAATCTCAATTAGTTGAATAGATAAATGTCGGCAGAGGTCTGATCATATTGGTTTTTCTACTTACTGATTTTTCTACTGCCTCTCGCCGCAGAGCGGCTCATCATCATCCTCTTCCACATCTTGCAATCCGTGTGTGAAGAAGGTCTATAGTAAAGACCGAACGTCACATGAATTTGGATTGCCATAATTTGTACACCAGTAAAATTCAGTGGTTTTGCATAATCAAATGGAGTGCCAAGTGTTTTATTATTTTTATATTTTTTTATTATTATATATGTTATTAAAATATTATCTGATATTTGTATAAAATATTACTAAAAAAATTTTAATATAAGTAATATAATAAAAATACAATAGAAAATATAATACAATTAATAAAATATATAACAATAAAACAAATATAAAAATAATAAAACACTTGGCACTCCATTTGGTTATGCAAAAACACAGAAGATATGGTATTATCTATATATATATATACATATATATATATATATGTATATATATATATATATAGATATATATATATAGATATATATATATATATATATATATACAGTATATATATAATATTATTATAAAATAATACCATTATAGTGTACTGATATCATACTTCCATTTATTATTCAAATAATACTATCATATTGTCAGGATTCTGTGCCAAAACCACACGCAGGGCTGCTTTTGATCGACAACTGTCTTTCAGGGTGCGGACACATGCGGCGCCTGCATTGCGCATGGAGAACACATGACATCAGTAACAAGAACCCGGTATCTTGCACTGCAAGACATTGGGGCTCATTTAGGTCCGTGGACTGCATTTTCATCGGTTTTCCTGACAATTTCCGTGCTGCATTTAACAGGGGTTTTTGGCGCATTGGCGCCGGAATATCCTGGGAAAAAGAAGGTGAACTCCGGCGGACCTCAGCCAGGAATCGACACATGCAGGTGCACGATGTTGGTGAATCGCGCCAGACTTCATCTTCGTTGGACCGTCCGGATCGGGGATTGCGACAGGACCGGGTAAGTAAATGTGCCCCATTGAGTGCTGGTTACCGAACACAGACATTTCCATGGATTTGCAATTTGGTAGAGGTCTGCTCCCATGTGTTTCTAGTCAAAATGTAAATAGAGCATGTGACCGCACCCTCGTTAAGAATTTCTTGAGAAAAGTTAACTCTAAGCAGTATTTTCTTTTCACCTCCATTATATGTTTCTCTGCTGTTTGCTAATTTGTTTACATGGTTCTTGACTACGACTACATATACCAGAATTCCTAGAACCATCATCATATAATATTTTAGATATAACCAGCATGTGTTCATATTATTGACCTACAGAAGGGTTGACTGCATACACCTTCTTTAACAGGGGTTGATAACCATTGTGTAAAGGGAAAAATATTTTCTCTTACATGACTTATCACTGTGAAATGAGAAAGGCATGTCGAGATAACTTATAACGTGCCCTACTGAATGCTGGTCTTATTTGTGGAATGAGTGAGGAGATAGTAGACTCCACTTTAAGGAAATCAACCAGTATGAAAAGGTAAAAAATGCTGAAAATACTCTCCGACACTCCTCCAATGAAGTTTTCACTTGTCTTCGCTAGTCTTCACACGTTGGGATCACCTAGAAATGCAGGCCGTAGCGCGGGGACGCTCAGACCTCCGCATGCTGGGAGAGCGAGGTGACATCTTGTGAAAGGCGTGAATTCATGCCTCCTGCGTGATGGATACCTCCTTCTCCCATGTTAGAGAGGGAGATGACGTCATGAAGGGGGGGTTCATAGACAGCACCCTGGAGCCTCGGACATCCCGTCCCCAAGCTCCGGTCTGCTTTTTATAAGATTTATAAACACTTCAGTTCAGTCTGTGTTCAGCTGTGGCCTGATTGATGGACAGTCGACCAATGTCAGCTTTAAAGGTTACTATTAGTTTTCGGTCCTCCGCTGGTAAATTTTAGCCCTCTGACACTTTTTAATGGTCAAAAATGTTGAGAAAAAGACCAAGAGAGCCCTCAGTGGTTCTTATGAGAGATTTTGCTAAATAGGAAATGTCAGGTTTCGTTTTTTTGGTTCCTACAAATATTTGCAGAAACCCTGAATAAGAAGAATTCTTGACTATATATTCAGCAACTAGAAAATAACAAACCTAACATGATTAATAGAGAGGTTACTGGACGCAATGCAGCCTCCGTGTCAGTGATGTGGGGATAATGGTGGCTAAAAATACCTTGGGAAGCAAATTGGAGCAATATTTGGGTTTAGCAGTGACATTTAGAGCAGCATTCATATATCTTATAGTACGAAACAACATCCTAAAATAATTGCTGTGCCGCAGTCGCCTTCCCCAGAATTACCAAGTCAGCTGTTAGAGTGCAATTAAATCCTAAGATGTAAAATTCACTCTTTAATGAAATTTGCTTTTCTTCTTTAACCCCTAATTAGCTTTCTTTATTTCACCTACAGAAGATGGTACAAGATTCCCTGTCCACACTAAGCTCTGCTGAAAACCGGTTACCACTTAGACTCTGCTCCCAGGTGTCGGCTTCAGTTATCGTCTGCGGTGGTCCAGTTAGTCCACTACCCCTGATTCCTGACAGGTTGGCCACTTTACCTCTTGTTTTTGTAATGTGTGTGCAAGTGTGGGGGGCAGGATATAAGGTAATTTACTAATATACAACTATTAATATTTCTGTACCGCTTTTTTTTAAAGCCCCTGGATCAGAAATGTCTTTTACCTCGAAATGTAGCACCAGGATGAAGGATTATAAACCAAGCACACTAACATAAGGGTCTGTTTTGTATGGGCACCGTCTGAAAGCACTTGCAAAAATTGTATCCTGTAAGTGTCTACAAGCAAATTGTGTCTCAACGTTACTGTAATAACCAATGTACACTAACGAAGGGCAGTTATACTCAATTTTTAGAAAATACTGCATAACTTGACAGTTCATGATGAGATTTTCAGGAAAATTAAGGGCAATACCAGCTGGATCTCAGCAAATCATTTCCTCTCTGTTGCATAATGCAAAGAAACATGATACCAGCTGGAAGAAAGGAATGTGATTCGCCTTTTGTATATTATACATGTTACTTCTGGGCATGTACTTCTCCTTGATGTATGTATTCATTAACGTCAAGCTTCACGTTTCTGAACAATGCAGGGTGACACGATATTCCTCTTTGAGGTTCATAGTAATTAGGAAACAACTTGGCAATCTAAGATTTTGGAGCTTAGAAAAGTAAAATACAAAACACTGAAAATATATGAAGAATGACAAAAATATCTGCTTCAAATACTGAGTGTAAAAGAAAAAGTAATATTTATTGGGAACAGAAATGAAGTAGTAACTCCATACTTACAGAATATTGGATCATTGTTCACTGGAGAACACATCTTAGACCTCCATTTACCAAGTATTGTGGAGTCCAGAATCCCATTCCTCTTTTCCAGTACATCCATATTGCCACTAGTTGCAGCCTGTACCATCCATGCATATACAGTACTATACAAAGAGTTCTGACATGGTTGTATAGTTCCCTGGATCAGAGGCGCAATGAATTTGTGAATTTTGACATTTGTGGACAATTCAATATTTCCCCTATACAAAGTAATCACTTCTTACTTTAATTTACATCAAGGGTTAACCTATATGGATCTGTAGAAAGGGGTAATGAACACTGAGAGACATTTCTGAATGTATATCTCTAACTAAGGAGCAGCTAGTAATTTTCCATACATATAGTAAAAATTGTTTTGAAAACAACAAAAATGACTTGTTTACCAGCAAGCAGACAACCCGTCCCCTTTAGAATGCCAGCTGCTGTCTGGAAAGTTGTTTACCACTTTAAAAACTTTCTGTCATAGATTATTATAGGGACTCCATGGAAGTCTACTAGAGAATGCTTCGTCATTATTTGTACTGAAATACAAGGTATATAAAAAGAACAGTCCCAGTCACTAGTGGCGTGGAGTTAAGGAACAAAGATTGGAGGAGAAGGGGGCACTGTCTCCATCTGGAGAAAGCAAGGTTTAATCACCAGATGTGACAGGGATTTTTTACTATGAGAACTGTCAATCTGTGGAATAGCCTGCCTCAGGTGCTGGTCAAAGTAGGGACAGCAGAGAGCTTTAAGAAGGGTCTAGATGCCTTTTTACACCTAAATAACATTGAAGGTTATGTTACATAGAATTGTTTTCCCAAAATCCCTTCCATATCCAATCCCTTCCCTTCCTTCCCTTCTTTGGTTGAACTTTGGATGGACATGTGTCTTTTTTCAACTGTATAAACTATGAACATATGATACTATGACTGCCAGTATATCTTTATAATCAGAAGATAAAGCTGATACGGGGATACTCTTCCCTTGTCCATGGTCTGCTAGCCTTTAGCCAGGGTACCAGCCTTCTGAGAAAGAGAGGGACAGCTATCCCAAGCCTTTCCACAGCATAGGTCACTTCTTCTGGATGTCTGACTGGTTCAATGACTGAAGGTCATCCCCAAGCCAGGGAAAGACCCCACACTATGCGAGTCCTACAGGCCTATCTCCCTATAAAAGCTAGACATTAAGGTATTAGCAAGACATTAAGGTCTTGGCCCATAGGGTAAACTCTTAATTTGTGCACGCTCTTTCTTGCAGGTGGTCCATGACAATGTTGGGTTGAGTGTCTTGGTCTCATTGGATGCGGCCTAGGAATTCGACTTGGTGGAGTGGCCCTAATTGTGTTCGGTACTGAAGATGCTTGGGTTCTGCATGAAATTAATAGTTTGGGCCCACCTCCTATATAGCTCTCTTGTAGCTTCTTTCATGGTCATAGGTTTTCCCTGTAGACATCTCTCATTGGCAAGGGGCACATGCCAGGGCTGCCCTCTTGCTCTCCTCCTTGCCAGGGCTGTCCCCTTCCTCCCCTCCTATGAGCTATAGCTGTGGAACCTCTGACTGAGATGTTTTGTTGCTCACCTGGTGTTCAGGAATTGGCGTTGGGAGGGGTGGTGGAGACGGTAGTCTATATGCTAATGACACCCTACTGTACCAGGCCCTTCCCTTAGTGCTGTGGGTAATTATGCAATTTTTACCTCCACTCAGGACTCCTGATCAATTGGTTAAAGTCCATCATTCTCCCTATTGATTCTCTTGCTGAAACTGTGGTCCAGCTTCTCCAAGTCACCTACGAAAGCTCCTTAAACCTAAACGGAAATCTTAGATACACTGGAAAGAAACTGTAAAATACTATAAATATTTTCAGCATGGATTCACATTTTTGTATTTAAGCAAACTCAGAGTATGTATTACATTTGCCATCCAAATCCATCATGATAAACCAGGGACACTTACTCCAGGCACCTTGACTGTAGTAATCTTCTTATATTTGTTATCAATGGCCTCCATCCTATTATCCATTCTTATGTCAACCTTTAAAATGATGCTTATGAACCAGAAGTGCTCTAGGGGCGTTACCAGAAACCCTACCTGATGTAGCTGTACAAGCTGTTACACTGTGAAGGAGCACTTCCTCCCTCTCATTGTGTGCTAAAACTTCCTCTGCTGCAGTTATATTACATCAGACAGGGGGAGGGGGAAGTGCTGCGGGAGCAGAGGTGAGGAGGAGACATGCTCCTGCACAATGTGACAGCCTGGAAATCGCAGAGGCGCTCTAGTAATGCTCCACATTGTACTCCCTCCCTCTCACTTTATTCTAAAACTCCCCCTGCTGGGATGAGACTACATCAGTAAGAGGGAGGGGGAAGTGCTGAAGGAGAAAAGATGAGGTTGGGATGCTGTAGCATGTAAAGCTGAAGCACGTAGGGGCTCTAATTATGTCCCCCATTGGACTTTGGCTCATTAATAATAAATAAATAACAATTTCAAAAGTTGATTTTAGAAGGAAGGAGGCCATGGATAACACATATAAGAAGATTACCACAGTCATGTTGCCCGGATCTGTGAGTACGTGTTCTTGGTTTATCATGATGGATTTTGATGGTAAATTTCCTTTAAGTGCAATGTAATACATACTCTGTTTGCAAAAATGTGAATCCGTGCTGAAAATATTTATAGTATTTTTTTACAGTTTCTTTCCAGTGTATCTAAGATTTTCGTTTTGGTGTAAAGAGCTTTAAAAATTGCTCTGGCCGTGTCACATGTTTAATCAAAGAAAACACATTTCCTATCACTCCAAAGCTGCACTTTATATGATGGAATATAATTCTGGTTGTCAATACCTTGGATGTATGATCCGGCTTCAAAGACGAAGGTTCTTGAATGTGTAATGCAAAGTGTTGGCAGCGGAAGGAATTGATTTTACAAACACTTTGAGAGGTGGCTCCAACATATGGATGGTAGGGATGTGCTTAATAGTGACTCGTAACGAATTATAGGTTAATTAGATTGTTACAGAAGGGTCAGGGAACATAATGAAAGGGTATTAGTCACTTAACTCATTAACACAAGCCCATCAGCAGTCTATCCTGGAGAAGAGACCTAATGATTTGTTCACCCAAGGATAAAGCTAAAATTAATTTTGTATAGGTTTATATTAATAGGGTTTTAGGATAGGAGTGGTGCCGAAAATATTGACAAAGTGTGAAGTTCCCTTATCTTGTATTCCACCTGTTCCACCATTTAAAGGGAACCGGTCACCTGTGCAATAGTTTGAATAAGCATAATTGTATGTAGTAGTAGGAACTACTCAATTAGAGCCATTGGGGAGCAATCATCCTGCTCTGTATGCAAAGTTTTTCACCTTGAATTCCATGTTTTTGAAAAGTGGGCATGGTAGCGGGCATAAACTTACAAAGTCTTTATTTCGATGTAGCAGATGCGCTAGATCATGGCAGGAGGACTCCCCATTCATCCGTAATTTAACGAGCATGCATTTGGAGATAGTCTACCACCCCTAAATGTAGTGGTAGATGTCCTTTAAGACTGGCTTTTTAGATACCAATCTTAAAAATCCCCCTACTAGATAGATCAGCACAAATTCCGCCAGTTCAGATCTAAGACCAGGTCTGATCTGGTGGAGTTTTCTGCTATAGTCTCCACCAGTTTTCCAGCAAAGACCATAGTAAATCTGGTGAGCAGGGGCATTCACACACATTCACAGCCCGCCCTCTTCTCACTCCACTCATCGACAACCCTTTGGCATGTGGATCAAAGAAACCAGGAAACTGTGGCAAGGAGGAGATTTATGGGAGGGAAAGGGGAGATTTAGGGCATAATGAATCTCCCCCAATGCATCAGTCTTCATAGATCTTCCCATATAGTTTCTTTACAGCCGTGTTTATTGTATGTTCAGGTGTCTACTGGGCAGTCCGATCCAGTGATTATTAGTATTCCCTATATTAGTGTTCATAAAAAGATGTCTGTTAATCACAAACTGTCCTGCATCATTTCAAAGTACTTAACATGATGCAAAGAACCTTTAGTGATGTCACAAGCATGTGACTCATCATATGCTTCAGATCTGCCAATTACAAACATGCTCTCCTCTTCTAGCTTCAGTGGGGTGCGCAACATGATACAGGTATCATTGGAATTGTTAACACTAATGCTAAAACTATTTTTGTCAGTAACTTTACAGTTATGCTTTAAGTTTTCAACTTTTAATTCAAGACATTTGGATTTCATTTTGTTACAATCACAAGGATGCTACCTTTTAGAATATTTAGTGATAGATGCCCTGGCAGATCAAGTAATGCTGGTTCCAGGTTATATGTAGGTTGAGGTCAGGGCAGGCAATGGTCAATGGAAGAATCCATTGGGTACAAGACAGCGGTCACGTTGGCCAGCTCCAGTTTAGAGTCAGGTGAGTAGGCAGCGATCATCACTATGACAAACTTTGCCAAATAGGAGATAGGAGTCAGACCATGATCTAAGAAGTATAATGCAGAACAGACATCTTTACAGGAACCAAGACATTTATAAGGGATCATTCTAGGATTGATTCTTCAGGTATTGGTGCAATGGCCATAGAAAGTGGTGTGCAGAGGCAGGGTTGGATTAAGACTGCCATGGGCCCTGGGATGTATGATTATTATAATCCCTACAAGACTGGGATTCACTTCCTACATATAGTAAAAAAATTCATCTTCTTGGGGAATGGAGGATGCGTCACTTTTTCCTGGTTTCAATCTGCCAAAGGTCCTGAAATGACTCTTGTGTGCATGTGTATTGAAAGCAGAAACAGATGTATGAGGATTTGAGTGTAAGATTCTGAGGGTGATTTGGGTGGCCACTGACCCCCTAAAAGATATTGGCCCAGGACTACCTCCCATACTGTCTATATTATTATCCATTACTGGGCATAGGCCCTTTTCGAGAAGGAAACCCAGTGGTCATACGTGTCGGGCAAAGTTGAGAGGTGTTTTTCACACAAGGAGAATGAAAAGTCTCACTTTCCTGCCCGGATTCTCTGCAACCACATTTTGGACATAATTTAATATAGCGCTCTTCTGTTCTGTTGGTTTCTAACTTCTTTACAACTTCTATACAACCTTTACACCAGAAGCATCAGATGCAGCCTCCTAGAAGCACTGAACCATAATGATATAATGATGCGGAGTAGCACAAAGCACATATTGTTGCATAATGTGACCACCTGATCCTAGCAGCCGGTATCCCGGTCTAACAGAATTCATGAGCTATTGTTCCCAATGAATAATAATGAATAATGAATGAATACTTTACAAACAAAATCACATTATCATTGCACAATTATGTAGACTTATGTTTTTTTTTTGCCAGTAGAATATGATTAATATGAGCCGTCTGTTCTATTAGCATCTAAGCAAGGATTGTAAACACAATATACCTAATGTAGATCGCAGTAAGTTCCAGATACAAGATTCTTAAAGGAGAGGATTAATGTGATGGAAAAAACAACTGAAGGATGCAGAACGTTTCACCGTGGCTGATATCAAGCTCATTAACATCAAGGATGAGATTATTGGTACATTCTGTCTACTTGTTTTTCATCAAAGTAGAGATGTTAAGATGAATAAACATTCCATGTATTAAGTAGCAATGTCTATCCCCTATAGAAAAAGATTAACATTAGTAACTACTTTTTTTTATTAATTTGTATCCCTGTTATTTAGAAAAGTGAGTAAATAGTGTCCTCTGGTAGAGGTCCTATAAGTTACCAACATTTTGTTGAACCCTTTCATGAACATAGGTCATTCATTGGTAACTGATTGTCAAGGTCAATGTTAGCAGCTCTTTTGAATCTTCTATAAATCACAATGGGGCACATTTACTTACCTGTCCTGTTGACGTCACCCATCCGGAATGTCCGATGAGGATTCGGAGCTGCCACGATTCATTGTGCGTCCAATTTCCTGCATGTGTTGCTTCCCTGCTGAGGTCCGCCGGAGTTCACCATCTTCTTCCCGGTGTATGTAAGTGCTGATCTTGCGACACAATTTGGTTTTTAAATTTTGCGGTTTGTCCAAATCAATCGGGTTGTCCGACGTCCATGCCCCAAGATTTGTGTCGCATGCAAGCCGGCGCCGATGCGCCACAATCTGATCGTGTGCTACCCAGGGCAATTCAGGGCAAATCTGAAAAAAATTGCGAAACCCTACGGACATACGTCGACGGACCCTTAATAAATGTGCCCCAATATCTCTGCAACAGCTTTACATAGCATAACAGCTTTTACTTTGTTTTGACATGCAAGACAATGGGGGTCATTTACTAAGGGCCCGAATCGCGGTTTTCCGTCGCGTTACCCGAATATGTCCGATTTGTGCCAATTTTCCATTAATTGCCCTTGTATTTTGGCGCATGTGATCGGATTGTGGCGCATCGGCGCCAGCATGCACGCAACGGAAATCGGGGGCGTGGGCGTAAGAAAACCCGCCGGATTCTGAAAAAACGCAGCATTTTTTTTTTTTTTAAAGTTGCTTGACATGTACTTACCTGCACCCAGCGTAGGACGGTGAACTTCAGTGAACTCCGATGGAATTCAGTGCAGCAGCGACGCCTGGTGGACATCGGGCGCACTACCTTAGTGAATCGCCGGAAGACTTGAATCCTCCACTGAGAATGCACCGCTGGATCGCGAATGGACCAGGTAAGAAAATCTGCCCCAATAACTTAAAGGGGTTCACTTTAAACACATTCCAGCAAATAATTGTTTGTGTAATGAAAAGTGAAATACATTTCCAATTTACTTTCTTTATCAATTCTCAGCAGTTTTGCTTCTTCTCTTCTTGCTGTCATGCAACAGGAAACGTCACTCTTTACTTCCTGTAGATAAACACTGGTCCATGGTCATGTGATGTCACACAGTGTTATCAGAGTTGTGTGATGCTAATGAGCCGTACACCTGTGTGACATCACATGACCAGGGATGACCTGAGGCGATAAGGCGCTCAGGTAATTTACATATTTTTAAATATTTACATATTTTTATTAACTTCATTTCTTGGCAATACTGATCTGAATAAAATAAGGAAAAGCAGTGCCAGCAACCCTTAGAGGTAAAGTGCATGCATGTGAGGACAGCGTACTACCAATAATCTGATGGTAGATGTCCTTTAAGAATCTTGTCTTCATGAACCCTAAAGATTTGAGCCTAGAATATTGTGGGTGTGTAGGTTTGGGGGAGGGGGTTCAAAATATTCTTACATCCCAGAACCAATTACAGTCCTAATCCACCCATAACAAAAATGGTTCACCTGCATAATCTATAATATGTATCTGCTCAGTTCTACTGGTGGGTACACAATGAGTTATTCTAAAATCCGCTGAATTGCTGTGCTTGTCTATTACTTCTTTATGCTAAATATATGTCACATAAAGTGAAGTGTGGAGCAGCTAAAAATACATCTGGTCCTCACTTTTAGTGAGTCCTGCTGCTTTCCTGCTCACTTAGATTTTAAGTAGGGGCTAGCCCAAAAACTTTAAAGGGGACACCGGTCTTGGTTTTTTTCCCAGACTGGAAGCTCGCTGACGGAGGTTGTTAGATCCTTCACAATCAGAAATGTGGGAATATTTTGGCAGTAAGCACCTACAATGGACTGGATTGTCAGCTGTTAACCAGTGTCATCATAGTTCACTAAGGAAGTGGACATCTGGAAAATGCAGCTCAGTTCCATCTCATAGCGATTGTAAGACGAAATTGGTTTGAACCGGAAAAAGCTGAGATTATTAATATGCTGTATTCAGCTCCTTATAGACCCCACAGCATAGACAACCTATAAGCATGATCTAAATGGGGTAATTTGAGGTTGAATCCAGTTATTAGCCATAATGAATGACTTCCGGTATCGCCTAATATGAGCCGGGATGATTCACTTCCTCCGGTAACGGCATTTCTAATCTCTTTAGGTGTGAGAGTACTTTTCTGTATTTAAGATAAACAGGCATGTTATATAATGTAATGGAAATGTCATCCCACTCTACAGGATATAAATGGCTTGTGTTGCCTAGTAACCGCATGTGTAAGAAACCGGAATGTTGACATCACACCAGAAAGCCAAAACTGTTGCTGCTCGGTATTTTTAATGTTGGGTGACAACACATGTTAACAAATAGCAAAAGAATATGAGCAATGAAATCTACAGTGGGTGGTCGGAGAAACATAGATTTAAAGGGGCGCTCCTTCAAATGGGAAAATAATTCCTTGAATTGTTTGTGTTTATCAAGTTAACTAGATAGTAGTCATTTTTAGAAAGATCTGTGCCATACTCTCAAAAAAGAGTAAATATGGGGACACCCCTGGCCAATCATAACTATGGCTAGTTACTAGGGGCATCAATTTGCGGAACATGTTGTCAATGGCTGTCAATCTGGCGATTTGTCCCGGTCATGGGAGAGAACCTCAAACAGGAACGTTGGGTCTGCTCATCTCTACTCCCAAATTATTATATCTATATCGGTAAGAGACACAGTTTGGGACGCAAGATTTGTTTCACTAAAACCGCAAATTAGCTTTAAAACAAATTGATCTGAGCTGATGTTGCCCCAATGTTCCTGGAAAGTGGTAAATAATACCAACTTGTCCTAAAACAGGTTTTCTTTTAATAAAAAATTCTGGTTTTGTCAGAAATCTTTGGAAAGAGTGTAGAGTGGACCATGACATGATAGATAGATGTATGTTTACATATTTGTACAACACATCAACTTCAGTATTTTCCACCTTAAACTTAAATGGGTGTTTCCATCTTAACTATTTATGACATATCCACCTCTAGGACCTGCACATATCTTAGCAATGAATGTCCACTGACCTTCCACAGCCAAGCTGAATGGAGAGAGTGATGCTGGACAATATCCATTCAGCTCTATAGGAGTGTATAGTCTTGGCTCTAGTCGGAGCTCCCATAGAGTGAATGGAGAATGGCCTAACATGCCGAAACTGGGGCTCTTTTACTAAGGGTCCGTCGGACGCATTTTCGTCGGGTTTAGTCAGATTTTGGCGCATCGGCGCTGGCTTGCACGTGACAGAATTCGGGGGGCGGGCCGTTGGACAACCCGACAGATTCGGACAAACTGCAGAATTTAAAACAGTAATTGTGTCACAAGATCAAGCACTTACATGCACCGGGAAGAAGCAGGTGAACTCCAGCGAACCTCAGCGTGGAAGCGTCGGATGCAGGAACTTGGGCGCACGAGCTTAGTGAATCCCGGTAGACCAGAATCCTCATCGGACAACGCACCGCGGGATCGCGGCAGGACCGGGTAAGTAAATCTGCCCCACTCTCTCTATTCAGCCCCACTGAGGGAAGGGGTCAGCGGACCACTATTCCTTGGATATGCAAATATGTTAAAGATTGAAATACCCCTCTTAAGTGCACCTATCACCAATAGCGTAATTTTTAGCTGCTGACAGGTTCCAATAGCCTATGATATGCTCATGTTTAAAATGCCTTTGCCAGTATTCTGAATCAGTTCAGTAGTTTATAATAGTTTTTTTTCACATTCCCTTGCTCTCTGCCATCAGTGTGTGAGACCAGGGAGGTGAGAAGCAGTTGCAACCTGTGTGTGCCTGTGTCTCCTCATGCATTCTTACTCTCCTCCGCACCATGATTGTGGAGGAGAGGAGACTGAGACACAGGCAGACAGGCTGCGGCTGCTCCTCCCACATGCTGACAGGTAATGTAAAATAAACTGTTATAAAATACTGAAATGATTCAGAATGCAGAGAAAGTAATTTTTTAAATCATCATAGTCTATTGGAACCCATATCTAGCTAAAAATTCCTGGTGACAGGTTCCCTCTAAAGGTAGTCATGTCTTTGCTTTAGCTGTATCACTTTTCATTTCTTATTCCTGTGGTCTTGATAAACTCCCCTTCCCATAAACTTCATTTCCTGAAAATTTAATATCTCAGTGACGGCCAACTCTCGGTTATCACGCATAATGATATTCTTTGAAATTCTACACACATGACTGCAAAATGTCATATTTCATCCCAAAGTTCTTTCATTTGCATAGCCCGCTCAGCTCATACTTTTTTAATTACTATTTCTGCTTTAAATACAAGTCTACACCAATTACATTTAAAGGAATACACCCCAGACGGTCATTTCCAGGTTTAGTATGAACGAACTCAGCATGAGAAAATAAGTCTAACTTATTTAAAGTCAGGAATTGGCAAAGACGCTGAACACCGAGCAATGAACACAATACAACACTTTAACAGCTCCTGCAGGAGATGTGGATTTTTGTGCACAACACTTCACTTAGTAGCAACTCAGCAAAACATTGGGACCAATTTGTGGAGTTTATGAATGTGTCAAAGTATCTACCTATAAAACCGACTACTACAAAGGTGCTCAGGAATTTGCTATTACTGAACTGCATTATACATATAAAGCGTAAGGCTGCCTCAGCACTTTTCTTTTCCATTCTCCAGAAAAGTCTGGAAATATTTGCATCATTTTTACAGCCAATATAAATGGAGTGTGTGGAGTTTTATTTTAGTATGCAATTTTTTTATTTGCTTTCTTAGAATAAAGGAAAGGGTGACCTTAAAGAATCCTGTACCACAAATTTCCCTATGAATTTTGATTTTGATATATTAATGGGTTTTCATTATGCATTAGGCAAAACAAAGTAAAGACGCACCATAGTGCATGGCGATTAGACTCCACACGCCTACACGGCGGCCTTAAAGGGATTTTCCCACAAATACAAGTTAACCCCTAGGCGCACCAGGACGTTATAGTACGTCCCCGGGGCTAGATGCTTAGTGCACGGGGACGTTCTATAACGTCCTGCTTCTGGCACCGGCTCACGAACGGAGCCGGTACCAGAAGCAGCGGCTGTCAGCTGTCTAGTACAGCTGACAGCCTGCGCTAACACCCGCGATCGGAGCCGGCTCCGATCGCGGGTGTTAACCCCTTACACGCCGCGGTCAAACATGACCGCGGCGTGTAAGGGTGTTTGCGCTGTGGATCGGATCCCCCGTGCCGCTTACCGGGGGATCCGATCCACTTCTGGGCAGCTCCGAGGACTGGCATGTGCCCCGGAGCTGCCCGGTCTCCATGGCAGCCAGACCCCTTCCGGGTCTGGCTGTAAACTGTCTGAGCATGCGCAAGCTTGCTCAGACAGTTTACACTGCTCTACAATAAAATAGTATTGTAGAGCAGTGTATTGAACTTAAACCAGAGATCAGAGCATCACTGGTTTAAGTTCAAGTATGTATAAGTAAAAATATGCAAAAACACTTAACACTACACATTATAATAAATAAAAAATAAATACATAAAAATATAAGCCCCTAAAATGTCACTTTCCCATAAAAACACTTAATAAAGTATAAAAAACACAAAAACACAAAAAACCCCGCATATTTGGTATTGCCGCGTCCGTAACAATCTGTATAATAAAACAGAATCGTTACTGGACCCGCACGGTACACGCCGTAGAAAAAAAACCGCAAAAACGTTCCAAAAAAAGATAATTTTTAATTATACCCTATCAAAAAATGCTCTAAAAAGTAATTTAAAAAATGTTATGCACTCCAAAATAAGCCCACTAAAAAGAACAACTCTTCTCGCAAAAAATAAGCCCCTAACCAGATTTGTCAGCCGAAAAATAAAAAGTTATGCATATGAAAAGATCGTGATGCTAAAATGAACAAGATTTTCTCCAAATTGGTTTTTATTCAGTACAATTGAATAAAATACACAAAACCCCCACATATTTGGTATCCCTGCGTCCGTAACAACCTGCATAATAAAACAGAATCGTTATTAGATCCGCAAAGTGAACCCCGTAAAAAACAAAACAAAAAAAAGCTCCAGAAAAAAGATCATTTTCAATTAATACCCTATAAAAATGCTCTAAAAAGGGATTTAAAAAATGTTATGCACTCTAAAATAAGACCACTAAAAAGAACAATCCTTCTCGCAAAAAATAAGCCCTTAAACAGATTTGTGAGGCAAAAAATAAAAAAGTTATGCATATGAAAGACGGTGATGCTAAAATTAACAACATTTTTGCCAAATTACTTTTTATGCAGTAGAAATGGGAAAAAAATAAAAAATCTATATAAATGAGGTCTTTTTGTAATCGTGGCGACCCATAGAATAAAAATAATATACTATTTTTATGGTATGGTAAACGGGCAAAAAAAAAAAACCCATAAAAATCTTCCTGAAAAGTGATGATTTTCATTTCCTCCACCAACAAAGAGTTAATAAAATCTCACCAATTAGCCTATAGATTCCCCCAAATTACGTACCAGAAAAGTGCATCTCATGTGGCAAAAGAAATAAGCCCCTATAGGTCCACATTAAAAAAAAAGAAAAAAATTATAGCCTGTACAATGTGACATAGAAAATCTGCTCTGGATGGCGCCTCCTTCCCTTCTATGCCCGGCCGTGCGCCCATACAGCAGGTTACCACCACATATAGAGTATCCGTGTACTCGGGAGAAATTGGGTAACAAACTTTGTGGAGCCTTTATTCATTTAATCCATTGTAAATGTTTAATTTTCCACCCAAAATGGGTGTATTGTGAAAAAATATTACAATTTGCAGACTGCACCTCCATTTTGTTTTAACCCCTATAAAACACGTAAAGCGTTAACAAACTTCTTAAAAGTGGTTTTTCATACGTTGAGGTGTGTAGTTTCCACAATGGGGTATTTTACGAGTCTCACTATTATTTAGGCCTCTCAGTGTCAATTAGAAGTTGAGCAGGTCCATCTAAATGCGGGTTTTGGTGATTTTACAAAAAATGTGAAAAATGATACCTAAATTCTGAGCCTCATAACATTCTAGTAAAATATGTGGAATCTTAAAAAACCATGCCAACATAAAGCAGACATTTGGGAAATGTAAGTTATGAATTTATTTGGGAGCTATGACTATCTGCATCAAAAGTAGAGAATTTAGAACGTTGAAAATAAAGAATTTTTCCAAATTTTTTCCAAATTTTGTTTTTTTTCATAACTAAACACAAAAGATATCATCCAAATTTTTAAACTAATTTGAAGTACAATGTGTCACGAGAAAACAATCTAAAAATCCCCTGGATATCTCATAGCGTTCCAAAGCTATAACCACTTATAGTGACACAGGTCAGATTTGAAGAATGGGGCCGCGTCCTTAAGGCCAAAATAGGCTGTGTCCCCTAGGGGTTAAGCCCGATCCACAGGATATGGCTTAATTTGCTGATCGGTGGGGGTCTCAGTGATGAGACCCAAACAGATCGGTAATTTCCGTCATTGAGATGTATGGAGCAGAATGGACATGCACAGCTGTCTGCTCCATTACTCTCATGAAGCAATACCTCCGGCGGAGGTATGTGGGACCCCATTGGACTCCTTGTTTTCATGATCTGTGGGGGTCTCATCACTGAGACCCTCACTGACCAACAAATTAGGCCCTATCCTGTAGATATATCTTTCTTGTATTAGTGGGAAAACACCTTTAGTTGGCAGTCTCTGTAAGGAGAACCCTTACTACCCGAGCCTATCACAATCCTCTTACTCAGCCAAACCAGTTCCCTACACTGTACTGTACTGACGAGACCCAAGAAGGTCGAAACAGCGCTGTCTACAGTTGGGAGTCTGTTCCTTCTGGAATAGATATTCTGGTTTGGTTTTAATCCCGCATCATGTCATGAGGCTTCATGAAGGTCATGCTTGATGTCAAGTGGCCTCCAGCAGAAGACATGCTATAGTAATGTCACTGCTCCTCTTCCTCCACAGAAGAGGGAGAAACTGGAGAGAAGAGAAGTAGCAATGTTAATTTTTTAAATTATAGAGTGAGTTTAGGGGGAGGCAAATTGAGGGACTTTAGTGTGAAGGCATTACTCAGTGTAGGTTCTAGGGACATCATTTAGTGAAGAATGTGGGGGTTAAATGTGCAGAACATGGGGGTATTAATGAGTGTGACCTGTGGGGGAATTACTTGTAAGCTGTGGAGATATTCTGGCACATTTACTAAAAACAGTGCAGTTAGTATTATGTGCTGTTTGCGGTGTAGTGTGCAGATGGTGCCAGATTTCTGGCACACGTTCTTCATGAATCTGGCGCTTCCCTGTACTACTCAGAAATGTGCACCACAATTTTTTTTGGCGAACCTTTAACATAGGGAGTGGGACACAACCTTGCATGATTTATGTGGGGCAAAGCCCGACTGAGCACAGGAACTTTCATTTCAGTGCACTATAGTGCAGGTGCGACACAAATGTGCCATGGACACCTCTTAAATACACGTGCAAGAAGTTTGCGCTGAAAAAAAGGTGCAAAGTCCATCAGTAAACTATGAAATCATTGCTGGCTATGGCCACATAGATAAAAATTCATATAAAATATAAAGGGTATACATTTATATATAAGACGCATTTCGAGACCAAGCTCTTCATCTGTTGATATGACTGACAATGAGCCGGTCCGGGTTTCGAAATGCATGTGGGAACCACAATATGGGGTGTAGGAAGAGTGGAAGCCACAATGGGCACAATATACTGGGGCAGATTTATCAAGCTGCCATAGAGTAAGAATTTTCTAAGTTGCCCATGGCAACCACTGCTGACATCAGAGTGCGCATTGGCTGGCACACACAATGTGATGACAGCGGCAGCTGGCGTCATAGTCTGCGCCAGTCGGCGTGAAACGGACCTGCCACTACCGGAGTGGAGAAGAGAAGACCTGCCGGGGCATCAGAGAGATGAGTTTTGACTTTTTTTTTTTTTTTTGACTTGAGTATAAGCCGAGTTTCAGTTTTTTGGCACATTTTTTTTGCTGAAAAACTTGGCTTACACTCTATTACACACGGTATATTGGTAGTAGTATTTTAATTCTCTATAGGACTACTATAGTACCTGGGAGGAAAGTGGTAGGAATGGCAGCAAGATGACACTGTTAGAGGAACAAAATGTAGGGGGCAATGGGAGCGTGCAGAACGTAAGATGCATATGTGGTAAAAACCACAGGAAAGACTTATGGCTGGGAGAAGAGATTTGGTGGTCCTAACAGAGAAGGTAAGAAACCGTGTGATCTCCTTTCACCTTCAGTGTTATCACTGTCTCATCAAATTGTGGAACATACTACATGTTCTCCATCTCTTACATGTTCTTTTCTCTCCTACAGTAACACTGCTTACCTATGCCTTCTGCAAGTACCTACCTCTGCCTACAATCTTTCAAAAGTATTCTCCTTCATTGAGCTGCTGAGAAAGATTCTTCTCCCATGCTTTGCTAAGAGCGGATGTAGGTCCAGGATCAATCTCTACAGAGAACAGTAATTGGGGGATTCTACTGAAACTGACTACAAATGGAACCGTTTGTAGTCAGAGCCTGCTTGTTGACCACAGCATTGTGAATTCTTGTAGTTAAGCCGTAAATAAGAGAAACAAGAAGGCGAAATGGATCATTGAGATTGTCGTAGTTTTAACTTTGGGCTCAACTTAGCCCAATTTAAATTTAAACTTAAAGACTTGATAAAAAAGAGATACAAATCGAAATGATAATGACATAACATTAACAAGAAGTTAACTTAGAATAAATTTTAGAAAATTGTTAAATGGGTCCATTAGCGTCTACCTGCCGTCACATAGCATGTTACCATTTATAGCTTTTGCTGTCTGAATTTCTGCTCTGATAACATTTGTTACCAGCACCTGCAGGAAAGTATTTTATGTTCTAAAAAATCTTTGACTGGTTTATTTTTAACTTTCCAGCAATTTCCTGCAAAAGTAGTTTTGTGAATCGGCTGATGATTAGTGCATGAACTCAATGGCCACCTGCCAACTTTCCCTTAATTAAAGGCAAAAATAGCTCATTTCAACCCTTAACTGTATTAGTTGAAATTAAATCAGGTAGATTTTCCATAAAAATAAAAAAAATCCATTGTAGGAAACTGTTACATTTTTGGTTTATGTGTTGTTTTAATGTCATCCAATTAAAGAATCTTTAGATTGTATTTTCACCATGGGCTGTCACCACCCTGAGGCAACTACTGTACATTTGTACACTACACTGCTGAGACCCCATTACATAGATAATGTAACCTGGCAACCCCCCACTATTGTCCCTAAAAAAAACCACTGACGGTAAATGTACATGTGGCACATCTGGGACTGAAAATCTGTTATTTTGAAAGCTGTTTGTTTAACAGCAATTGAAGCCATTTTATCAATTTGTTCATATTCTTCAGTGGCTTTTAGTGGCCCTTACCCCACTAAAGTAAAGATTTTAAAAAAACTCTAAATCTACTCAGGGTGTGTACAGGGGCGGGGATTAAAAAAAATGCTAGCATTCCACAAGGGGCCAGAAGAAATAATTGAAAAAAATATACGATTGATCCCCCTCCATTGAAGTTACGCCTTGCCTGCCCAGTGTGGTCATTGCGCCAAATATTGATTGGTTGAGTTGGTATCTCTTAGTGTCCCCTGTGGTGTCAGGACACATCCAAGACTTTCGCCAGGACCTAGAAAAAAAAGGAGTGGGAACTGAAAGGCATCATTCAGATGAATGTGTCGGCACGCTGGAGAGCAGAGGGATGAGCGAAATCACATTACACGGCCGTTCTTATGGCCAAAGATAGAGAAAGATATATCTTTTCAGCGGGAATAGTGAGCACACATTGTGCTCACCATACTGAGGCACCATACCGGTCTACGGAGAAGTATACATTTACGGCCGGATATAGGTCCCTCTGACGGTTGTGTGCATGGGTCCTAAGAGTCTTTGTATTTAGGTTTAACCCTAACCTGAAATAACTCTAACATTATTGTATGTTCTTCTTTGCATAGTTGCATTTCATACTTCAAACTCTACGGGGCACATTTACTTGCTCGTCCTGACGCTTTCCCCGAAAGTGCATTGTCCGACCGGAATGCACTGTGCCGTGATTCGCTAAGATCATGTGCCCGATATCGTGTATGTGTCGCTTCCCCGTTCAGGTCCGCCGGAGTTCATCTTCTTCTTCGTGGTGCATGGAAGTGCTTGGTCTTGCAACACAATTTGAAAGTAAAATCCCGCGCTGAATCCTGTGTGAATCAGTCGGATCGTCCAACGGCTCGGCCCCCGATTTGTGGCGCATGAAAGCAGTGCACCTGCGCCAAAAAATTATTGCGTGTGACACAATCCCCTGTTAAATACCTGTTGGAGTGGCGCAAATCCCGAAAATGTTGGAAAAAAAACCGACTAAAGTGCGGCTGAGGCCCTTTAGCCCCTATCTCTGCTAAAAGCTTTAGGATGAATGATAGCAGTAAAAAGATTCCATTTTAAAAGACGCAATGCCTAAAATATAGCAGATTTATACCCAATCTATGAACCAACAAAAGTTTTGCTTATCTCTATCTCCATTATACATATTCATATGTGTTCACAATATTCTATTTACCAGATTTAATATGTCAGGCTCCCTATGCCGACTATCCCAGATATCAGTGCAGAAATATCCTCTTCATCTGTTTATATTGTGCCTTATAAATTATGAAGAGATATTATGGGGAGATCTAATTTTTAAACTAATATTGTTCATTTTCATTTTTCTATTACCACCTGCCAGTCCTAAAATTATTGTATATTGAAATCATATTAACTATTTATTACAACAAAAGAGGGAAAAGACACGGAGGTAGAGTGCCCCTTTTTTTTTTACAAACATCTTATAAAGATGGTGTTTTGTGATGGTAATTTTCCAATTATTTGAATATATAATAATAAATGTGCTTATTTATCATCTGCTGTCAACAAATATGAGTAAAGAGGTTTTCCTTTATAGATCCAGGCAATCTCTTGGTTACATACAAGATAGGTTCTGTAGGTTTGTTCTTAAGTTGGATTTGTATGTAAGTCGGAAATGTATATTTTATAATTGTAACCCTAGACAAAATTTTTTTGTTCTCTGTGACAATAGGATTTTAAAATTTTTGGGTTTGGTCATAAGAACCTGACTTAACAATAAATCTTAATTGCAGACACATTTGATAAATCTTACAGCTGATCCTTGTAGACTAAAGTATTGTAACTAGGTGTCGTTTTTCAAGTCGGGTGTTCTTAATTCGGACCCGACTGTACTTGTGACTTATCCACAACCATGGATATCTGATTACGATGTTTTGGATCCCTATGTATTGGAAGTAAGTGGCTGCCAAACTCTTCTATTGCAAAGGCAAGCCTAGAGAAGGATGCATGGTGAGGCTGTCATGCTCTCCCACAGTATAAATATGAGTAGATCCATCCCCTCACTATATAGATTGCAATGTTTCTATGAATGAAGTTAAATGCAAGAGCCTGGGGCATAACTACCACTGTAGCAGCCATAGCAACTGCTACAGGGCTTGGAGTGTCAGTCGGCCCGGCCAACCGACCTCCCATGCTAAAGAGTAAAAGATCTGCAGCATTATATGTATATATTATGCTGCGCAGAAGAAAAGTTGTGGAGGGGAAAGCAGGAATATCTAACGTCCGCCTGTCAACTTCTTCCAAGCGGCACCTTCTACTAATCTGCAATTTTAGCTATGGCCCCTGACTGAATAAAAAGACTGCCGGGCAATGACTATATACAAATGCATGTATAGGGGAGATTGACCATACCAGTATTACACCAGGTTAGACTTCACATAGCTTTGCCCAGTGGTTACGAAGCCCATGTATCTCTTTATGTATCCGGACGGACACGGTGGTGGTGGTGGTGGTGGGGGGGGGGTGTCATAGCTGCTATCATATGCCAATGAGTTTATAAAGAACGTATGGCATCTTCCCCAATGAGTGTATAAATGTATGGTAGTTATATACTGTATATGTGTGTATTTGGTGTTTATATGCTGTATGTATGTGCATATGAATGTAAAATTTATATATGAAAGCATAAATATGTGCTAGCAGACCAAATAAACCACTACCAGTATGTTGTCAAGCAACTTAACAGCTTCCAGATCATGTTTCTTTTATGGACCTGCATGGTGAAATTATAAAGAAAATTTCCTGTGAATTGTAATATAATTTAACTGTATAAAGTAAGGGTGGAAGAGACTGTAGTAACTGAAGTCGAGCTCTCCCCACTTCAGAATGCCCTCTGTGCTCTAATTGACAGTCGTGCATCCATGAAGATCAGTAACTGGCTCTCCTAAAGTCAGGCGCATGATATGAATCACAGCAAAGGGGACATTCTCAGATGGGGAGAGCTTGACTTCCTTGCTGAATTCTCCAGTTTACACAACCAATTTACATCTCACTTCACAGTAAATTTTCTAGGTGATGCCACAATGTAAGTCCATAAAAGGATCACGATCTGGAAGGTGTTAAGCTGCATGAAAACATACCAGTGGTGGTTTATTAGGTTAATTTCTGTTGACAGGTTCCCAGACCCAAGGGGTTTTTGGTCAACACTTGACAATCTCTTCAAAAAGCCAATATCTTATTGTATATCTTTTTTTATAGTAATTTGAGGTTAGCCATTTAAAAATAAGCCATAAAAAGATCATCAAATGTTACTGGTATAATTTTTACATATCTGTCTTACCACATCAACTCTACTTTACGTTGAATCTGGGGAAGGAACCATTTGGTAACTGCAGGACTGGGCTCAGAAACCTGAAAATTCGTGAATCATTCCAGATTCTCTTCACGCAAGCTTTACTAAATGTTTTGAAAGATTTTAATTGGATCCTAATCCATTTGGTACTGAACCGAAGTTGCTTTAGGGTTTGTTCACACGTTCGCTTTTTCAGAGTTTTTGAAGCCAATAGCAGGTGTGAATGATAATGGTTACTAACCTATCATTGAGAAGAGTTTCTCCTAGACCGATGTTATTATTGTATTTTCTAGTTGCAGAAGTGAATAAAAAAATATTCATTTGGTGCCTGAAAATCTCCAGACTACTACCGAATCCACTGTGGTTCATAGGAGAGGTCTGCAAGCTAAAGGACCATCTCCAAGATGTCCATAGGCCTTTGATGGACATCAGAATATCCAATCCAATGCTGTTTGAGGACTAATCTCACAAAGTTACAGGCTAATCATCGACTGTCCAGACATCTCAGAGTACCCATTCTTTACTCACGTCTACCACACGCCAAGTACACCCCTTATGCTCCAGGGATGTTATTTGCCCTATACTAAATAAGGCTAACATCTTATTACACCACCAGAGACCCTAAAGACGCCAGAACACTGTTGTATTATCTGGACCTGATAATGGGTGCTGTTTGCCCCCGAAATGTGTAGTCCGTTCATTTTTGTCTTCGAAATAAACGAGTTCCACTGTTGAGAAGCGCGGTCTGGATTCCTGCTTTTTCCTCCTCTCGATGATCAATCTCCGGTACACTTTCCATTCCGGTTACAGGACACGCTGCAATCTCACTATTCACTATTACTATTTAGAATGTAATTCATGTCTTTGAAATACTATCTATAGACACTTTATGCGCTGTTTTTATTCTTGTACTTTTACAAAGTTACAGGCTGTCTGTGTTTTTGGTTTGTGTTTCTTTTACTCCTGTTGACCTATAATATTAAATATTGGTTCCATGAGAATATGGTCATCAAGCAAATTTGAGCTAGGTTAATGGAAACCTACCTTGAGGATTCTACTCAGAAGTAGATTTGATTATATATTCTTCCTGCCAACCTCTGCCTTAACCTCGGGTACTTAACCCTTTATCCGAGCTGCAGTCTCTTTACACTTGATTAAAGAGTCACATTTGAAACAGGTTGTGTTCCTGAGATACCAAATAAAACTTTTTTTACTATAAACCTCCTAATCATGTGAATACCTGTGTGCACCAATCGTATATACCTAAACCGATTCCAGACTGCTGTCGCAACCATGTTTCAACAACCTTTGTCCGAAGGTAGCACCTGGAGGCACATATACCAGCTTCAAAATACCCTAAATAGAGTTTTTCCTAATCTAGCACAACTATATCTGGTGAGCCCTACTTTAATGTCCCTTTGGGCACCCTTACTGGTTACAACATTAATACTACACTACGGGGCACATGTATCATAGTTTGGTCTCTCTGAGGTGAATTTTAGAGATATTTGCCGGCTAGTTTTTGCACCTTATGTATGATCCTGTCTTTTTACTTGTGATACATATTCAGTTTTTTCCTATCCTGGCAGGTGCAAATTTTGGCTTCTTTTTGAGACTTTTTGTTGCAAATGTCTCAAATTCATATGGACACAAGTTACATGAGGGGGTTATACAAGCCATGTGAGGGGGTTATATACAGGAGTGGATACAAGCCATGTGAGGGGGTTATATACAGGAGAGGACACTACTGTTAATTTGGGATTTAACATGTCTCATTTTAATGCATTTTGAAACTAATTACAACAGCTGAGGAGATGGTGATTTGCCTTATTTAATTACTTTTAACATTTGAATGTAAAAAAACGCATAGTAAACACAATGTCAACACATGCATTAACACAGAGTTTATATTGCGTTTTGTAAACACAATTTTTTTGTTAACAAAACAGATAAAGCATGTGAAATAATTCCAATTTACATGTTAAAATCGGGTCCATGAAAAAAAACAACTTCCTTTGCACCTGCCCTGGACCCGGTGCAGCTTTGCACCTAAAAAGTTGCAAAAAAGTTGCAAAAAAGGTGAAAAGTCGCACGGAACATCTGGAAAGTTAAGATACATGAGGCACACTGCAAAAGGTGCAGACCGAGGTGCACTTGAAGAGCGCCAACAAAAGTCACGAGAAAAGTCGCAAAAAAAAAGATAGCTGAAACTATGATACATGTGCCCATATGAGCGCTATCTGGTCTCCCATTGTCCGCCTTACTATATTTTATAATCTGTAATTTATTAATCCTGGAACCTAACCTAACTTGTTCAGAAACTTTATTTCAGTAATATGTAAATTAACTGCAGAGGCTACTGGGGCGTGTACTAGCCTTAGATCCCAGTGTCAGCCAGGCTAGTACACGCCCCAGTAGCCCATGCAGTTAATTTACATATTACTAATATAAAGGTTTTTTTTTTATTAGGTTATGTTGCAGGATTAATAAATTAAAGCTTAGGACAGAGGCAGACAGGAGGAATCTACCATCACATCTACTTCTGATAGTAGATTCCTCATGGTAGGTGTTCTTTAAGGCTGGACATATCTAAAAAGCTAATTATCGTCTTGACAAAAACCCTTTAAGAAATAAAGAAAGGCCATTTCCCAAGTGCTAAAATGTCAAGTGTTGTCATATACTCTAACTATAAGGTGGCCTTTTTAACTGTGAGTAAATCTTTATAACCGCATCTTACTTTAGCAATTTCCTTGTCATATATAATTTAATGTGAATTTACCTGCCAAGCCATTAGGTCTTTTTATTCCCCTCTGAAACATCACCCAAAATAGATCTATTGAATACTATATTTGCTGACCTTTAATCAGTGTGAACAGGACTCTGTCAGTGAACACAAGCACTATAAATTATTGAAGAGTATGTGATGAATAACCATTATGGCTTCTTGATACTGTCTGTATTGTAACATAACAAGTTTTATGCATTCGGATTTTATTGAAAATTAGAAACAGTCCAAGTCTTGGCTTCTTTTAGGAGTCAGCGACACTGAGCTCCGAAATGAATAAAACCAGAAAAAAAACATCTAAACCACAAGCAAACATGGTCTTGTTATAGTAATGAATATTTGATTTAAAGGCATCAATATTTAAGCTGCGTGTAGTAACATACAAAAGCTCAACCTGCTTTACATATATGCAAATGTCAATTGTGCATTTAATGCAAAGAATATTGTCTTGACTGTACAATCCCAGACTACACTGTTTACTAATAACCTTCTAAAAGTCATACATCAGAGGAAAATTTGTATATTTCCATTTCTGGGATGACAGTCATTACTATATTATGGTAATGAGATGATATGCTAATCATGTTTAATAGGAACAGTAACAATTTAGACACTAAGTAGCTGGTTCAGAATCTAGTAAATCAAACATCAAACTTATTATGCATTCATCATCTTTGAAGCAAAGTGAAACTATTACAGTTTTAGGATTATTTTTAGCTTGTTTGCTTTTTGCCGCTTCATTGAGTATTCTGTAAGTGCAGTAGGGATGATAACATAGGGAAGTACAATTACCTACATATTAACGAGGTTACATTTTTCGCTAAGGGGTCACTTAAGGCAGGGGCAAGTTAAGACTTCCATGGGCCATGGGCTGTATGAATATTATTGCCCCTACAAGTCTGGAATCACGACCTACATATGGTACTAGAATCAGCTTCTTAGGGAATGAAGGATGTGTTCCTTCTGCCTGCTTTCGATCTGTGGTTTCAGGACCTTTGCAGGACTTTCAACAGATGTATGAGGATATAATGGGTGAAGGTCCTTCTCAATATAAAATTTGGTGGGGGTCCATGGGCCCCCTAGAAGGCTTGGGCCTCGGGCTACTGCCCAAACTGCCTTAATCTGTTACTCTGTCTTTGCGACCTGTGTCCATGCAGAAGTTCATGGGGGTCACAATACCCACTTCCTCCAAAGAGTGGTCTCCCGTGACCAGGGGACAGCACAGGAAGTGAAAAACCCTGCAAAATGAAAGTGCTGTTCTGTGCCAGAGGGGGCCAGTCAGTGGATGCAGCGAGTCCCATAATGCTGACCAATAGACGTTGGTCGTTGCGCTATTTTAGCCAAATGTGTAACAGGACCCACCAACAGCAAGTGGAACATGGCCTTGCCATTAAAATATTGCCCTTTTTTATGTTTCTCACCATAGACAATAAATTTCTAAGATACAATGTGGATTCTATGGAATTTCCCCACTCTTCATAATTAACCCTTGCAAGATGGACATCAGCAGTGAAATTCCCAGGTCTCAGTCTAGAGGATGGTAACTAGTGCTACAAGGGGATGTGGAGCTTGACAGGAGAATGTGCACTAGACCTTGCAACAAAATGCTAAAATAAAAACAAGGATTTCTCTGCATTCAGGCTACAGATTTTCAGAAGAAAAGCATGTTTATGATGCAGAGCACTTCACCCGTAAAACAATATATTTAACTTATATATGACCTAAGAGCTGACAGATTTCATTTAAGTCTTCAGCTCAAAACTGAACTGACACCAAGCTGGACTACTGATAAGGAACTATCTTGGCACCAGCCTGGACATGTCACCCACTATTATGGTTAGTAGTTAGAAGTATCTAAAAAATAAAGGTTATGTTCCCCTTTGCCAACTTTTTTTCTTTTCTGCCTGTTGTATTTATAAAGAGATTTAACCCATGTTACAAATACAGATGTAATAAAAAACTTCCTTCTCTTTGTGTCATCCAGCAGATTGCATCTTACTTTACTACTGGAACTTAGTGCCAAACGTGTTCATTGAACTTTCTTGCATATAAAGTCTATAGTCTTCAAAGGGGTTGACCACATTACATTATGTTTTATGTAATGTGTGTGTAAGTATATTTGTGTATACAAATACACATCTATAAAACAGTTCTGAACCATTTCTGGAAATGTAAAGTGAAGCCCCTAGTTCAAAAACATCTTTTTCCTCATCAGTCCATGTCTATAAAATGGCAGCAGGGGGAGGGTCACATGGTCCAAACTGTACAGGACCATTCTCCCTTCCAGCATCTTAAACTTCTATTCCTGAATACTTAATACAATTCTGTGATACAGGACTTAAATGGAGGTGTGCACCCATGTGAGTGTTTGTACAAAAAGATCATATTCTATGACTTTATTGCTTGATATTTAGGTGTTATGCTTGCACTATATTCCTAAAGATTTTGGTCACATACTAAATACACATGGCTAGAACATTTAAAAGAAAAATATGCAAAACAACAGTCGGAGATAAATTCTATGTTCCCGCGTTCTTTACTATCATAAGGTCCTGGAAGGTTGAAAAGGCATTTCTGAACCAGGGGGTTCACTTTACATATGAAGTGCAGTGCAGATCTTTTAATAGATGTATATTGGCATATTACCTAATATTCACAAAACACGTGAAGTAAAGTGGCCAATCCCTTTAATTTAAGCAGAAAAACTTCTTCTAATGCTGTCGTTATTATAGCACTAATATTTCATCCAGTATTTGCCATGTCTTCACACAGTCCCCACATTCACAGCTGAATATACCTTTCCGTCTTCCTGACTTGTACAGAGCGATACAATTTATATAATGCTGTTTTCCAAGTAAATAGCCCCCAAAGATTTGTAAGAGAACTAAAACCATAGAAACTTGTCAGGTAGAATATTTATGTACACCCCCTACTGGCGGCAAACACTTCACATTAAAACCCACGACTGTGCATTCGGTTTGATTCCTACAAAATAGACTTCATTTTTCAGCTGACAGATGGGCTGATTTTATTTGCTTAAAAATTGTCAAAAATCTCCAGTTTCTGCTCATTTATTGAGCTTCTCTGCGATGGAATTAAATTCTAACTTTGGATTTTCTGAGCATATTACTTCCAGTGATTATGAAAATGAAGGACAGATTTGCAACAGCGAAATGGAACATATTTATTAATGTATTTAAAATCTCATGTAATTATCATTCAGAGCCAGGACATAATTTTGATTGGTGTGCGGCATTTTTGCAGTAAAGCGACAGTTTCCATTAGTGATGACAGAGCAAGAAAAGACTGTGCTCCGATTTCAAAGTAATCTACATACAAATTCTCACAAGAGATTCAGGATTTAGAATGAGTTTTTCTGGCTTTCTTTTTTTTCAAACATTTGTTAAAAATAATGTGAATTCAAGGCAAAGCCGCCTGTTTTATGATGTAGCGGCAAACAGAATATTTTCCTAATATTGCAATAAATAACTATAAATTGTTTTAGAAAATAAAAGGTTCAATAAATATCAAAAAGAATATTTGTTGTGATGAAGGCAAAGCCTGGAGCGATGGTGCGATTGGAGAGAAAATAAACCGGCACCGTCTACTCAGTGTGATGAATATAAGACATTTTCACATCCTTATACCCATCAAAACGTAGACGAATAATTCTATTCATTACCATATAAAAGGTGCCCAAAGGAGTGAAGAGACTTACAGAATCATAAACATTTTTTATCGTAAATTGGATTCAGTTCAGGAAATTAGCCCCTGTCTATGTACCTTATTATTGATGTGTCAGAAGGGGGGGTGCACTGTTTGGGATCACCTTTTAAGAGCCAAGATAGAGAGTCACTCCTATATAACCCATTAAAAGCGGTAGTTCAACCACTAAAACATATGCTCAATCTACACATTTGGGTTAAGTTAAACATTTGTACAAGTACAAATAGTGAATAGGTAGTAAAATATAGCTTTTATTAAATACCAACAAAAAGGAGTATAAAAGGGGGGCCCCTTATCCATAATAAATGGGTAATGCCAAACCAAAAAGATGAAAATCCAAATGTTTCACTGACTGCTCATATAGTGTGCCATAAACTATTCAAATATACTCACTTATAGCATCCCCTTTGGACATGAAAAATGAAGGACCTGTGATTGTGGTTGAGCAACTGGAACGCCTTTCATTTTTTTTGCACGGCCTAGACCTAGATGCCATAGACGTCAAGAGAATGTCGGTGTCAAATGTGCACTGGTGTTCCATTTCCAAAGATTACATTCTGTCTTCCTTTATGAAGGATTTCAAGAATTTCAATTGAGGAAATATAGATATATATGGCAGATGCATTAAATTAAATGTTAATGCCCAGGTGGGAATAGCCCTTTTAAGTTCCTGGCACCTGGACCTAGATGCGATAGAAGACAATTGAATGTCGGTGTCAAATGTGCACTGGTGTTCCATTGCCCAAGATTACATTCTGTCCTCCTTTATCACAGTTGCTTTGTGTGAAGCCAAATGTTTAACTTACTCTAAGTACATAAAAACACTGGGTTATGTAGACCCCGAAAAATCCACCAGGCAATGCAAAATCACAAGTACTAATGGTGAATAGCTACTAAAATATAACTTTTATTAAATAACAATAAAAAGGAGTAAAAAAGAGGGACTTTGCTGACCCAAAAAATTGGAAATTCGAAAGTTCTGCTGACTGCTCATATAGTGTCACTTAAATCCCAAAAGAGTTATAGTATCCCTGCAGGATATAATTATAATAACACAGGTCAAATGACTGAATGTGCATATAGTGTGGTGCAGCCACGTACACCTCATACCTTGGATTTTTCAGATGCAAATGATGTTTCTGTTCTAGCAATCACCAGAAGGAGATCTTTTTGAGTGTGTATGGTCCTGCTGGGTGTCTATATTATCGCGTAGAATAGAGCAGAAAGAATCAAATGAAAAGAGCAAAGAACACCTTAGATGACATTGGGGATAAGTGAGGTAGGAACTGTAGAGAATGTTCACATAAAGTTCTACAGACGATCCTATACAGCCCTCAAGTTGGAGGGGCAATACCCTAATGCATCAACTCCGAGCGTTGGTCCTAATTAACCACCACCTTGACTGGAAACTGTCCCTAGATGGGTGTATTGTACCTGATCATCTAAATCCCCAACAAGGAGATAGTGGTGGTTGGTAAGTGGCCATTACTTACCAACCGCCACTATCTCTTTAATTATGAATTAGTAGTCCCCATTTCTTACTACTTTTTATTGGCATTTAATAAAATTTATATTTTACTAGCTATTCCCCATTTGTACTTGTGATTTTGCATTGTCCTGATGGATTATCCGGGAGTCTATATAACCCGGTGTTTTTATGTACTTAGAGTAAGTTAAACATTTGACTTCACACAAAACAACTGTGATAAAGGAGGACAGAATGTAATTTTTGGGAACGGAACACCAGTGCACATTTGACACTGACATTCAATTGACTTCTATCGCATCTAGGTCTCGGCCCTGCAAAAAAATTAAATGGCGTTCCAGTTGCTCAATAACACTGAAGCTCCATTTAAATAGGCATTTTTGGTCCTTTATTTTTCTTATCATGTCAAAAGGGAAAGAGTTGCAATAATCCTATTAATTTATTACATGTCTGGTTGGCCACAGGGGTGCAAGGAACTTAAATGGGGTATTAACCTGGGTATTAACATTTAATTTAATTCATCTGCAATATATATATATATATATATATATATATATATATATATATACACTCACCGGCCACTTTATTAGGTACACCTGTCCAACTGCTCGTTAACACTTAATTTCTAATCAGCCAATTACATGGCGGCAACTCAGTGCATTTAGGCATGTAGACATGGTCAAGACAATCTCCTGCAGTTCAAACCGAGCATCAGTATGGGGAAGAAAGGTGATTTGATGCCTTTGAACGTGGCATGGTTGTTGGTGCCAGAAGGGCTGGTCTGAGTATTTCAGAAACTGCTGATCTACTGGGATTTTCACGCACAACCATCTCTAGGGTTTACAGAGAATGGTCTGAAAAAAGAAAAAACGTCCAGTGAGCGGCAGTTCTGTGGGCGCAAATGCCTTGTTGATGCCAGAGGTCAGAGGAGAATGGGCAGACTGGTTCGAGCTGATAGAAAGGCAACAGTGACTCAAATCGCCACCCGTTACAACCAAGGTAGGCAGAAGAGCATCTCTGAACGCACAGTACGTCGAACTTTGAGGCAGATGGGCTACAGCAGCAGAAGACCATACCGGGTGCCACAGTCACCAGATCTCAATCCAATAGAGCATCTTTGGAATGTGGTGGAACGGGAGATTCGCATCATGGATGTGCAGCCGACAAATCTGCGGCAACTGTGAGATTCCATCATGTCAATATGGACCAAAATCTCTGAGGAATGCTTCCAGCACCTTGTTGAATCTATGCCACGAAGAATTGAGGCAGTTCTGAAGGCAAAAGGGGGTCCAACCCGTTACTAGCACGGTGTACCTAATAAAGTGGCCGGTGAGTGTATATCTACATTTCCTCAGTTGAAATTCATACAATTCCAACAAAAATAACCGTTGTGAAGATAATATCCAAAAAATGTACCCATGTAGTCCTTTACAAATAAGATTGTTGTCCTTGGGTCCACGCAAAACAATTGTTTCTTTTTGCAATCCCTCTAACATCCCCCTTCATAACATCATATAAATGTCAATTCCCAGATGATAACACCCATTTAATCTTAGGACTGTAAGCTGAAATAGGATCATTCTAAAGAGAATCTTTTGGATGCTCTGAATCCAACATGTTTTAGGAATTTGTCCATGTCTTATTAGAACTTGATGAGACAAATTACTGCTAAGCCTTGATACTCTATGAATGCTAGGTTACCAGCAGTTTACCCATTTTATGCTATAGGAAATGTGTGTCTAGTTGTACTCATACTTTAACAAAAGTAGGCATCCCGTAGGCCATAACAATGGTTTGTGGTAGATTTAATGTTGATATGTGGCTGCAAGAATGTGCAATGGTAAACAGAGGCCCACATTTACTAAAAATGTGTACAGTGGGCTCCAGATTCAGGATTTGTGGCGCCCGTTCTTTATGAATCTGGCACTTCCTTGACAGAGTTTTTATGGTGCACCTTTAAAATGGACACTTCTGTCGGACTTTGCATTTTAAATGTGTCGCACAGTTCGACTGTGCACTGGAACACCCATCTCTGTGATGAAATCTGTGTCGGGTGAAGAATACTGTTACACATATGTGGTGCGGACAGTTCTTAAATACCTGTGCAAGCAGTTTGCACATAAAAGAATTCCCAACAGAGTGTTTTACCCCCAATACTTCATTACAATTATAGTTTAATTTCTTCAAAGCAAACCAAGAAACAACCAATATAACATCCAGATCATCTCCCACCGGCATTTTGACCTAATTTTCCTGACACTATAAAATAGTATATCTGCCTGGTTTTCTAAAGGAAAAATGCAGTCCGCCTGATTCTCATGTAAAAATTTAATTAATTTATTGGTGTCACATCCATACACCGCTTATCATCCCCAAAGACCTCTCTGAGGGCAACACATGGTGTACGAGCTGCATCCATTTTTGCATAAGATGCTGACAAACGCTTCTTTTTTCTTTTGTGTTTAGGCCTACAATAGGAAACTGGGTGTCTGACTTGAATCCAAAGGAAGGGCCACCTAAAGTTGATGCTATCGGAAGTACCAAGGCAAATATGCTATTCAGGGCACTGGAAAACTGATCCTTCTGTTAAAAGTACATTCAAATGGTATAAGAAGACTCCTCAATGACTTATTTATAACCTATTATTTATCTTTGATAGGAAGAAGTCGTTTTATCTAGTATTGCAGAAGTTTGCGTTGACTCCTTATGAACTTGGACTGGTCCCTCCTGACACACTCTGTGATTAGATAAAGCTTGAGTGAGACTCTTGAGATCAGCAAAATAATTTAAGTCTTATTTCCCCAGCTACTTTATCTGTGTCTTCATCATCACAATAACAGATCCCAGAGAACTGTCTAAAGACATGAGAACAACAAAAGAAGAGAAGTAGAAGGTGCTTGGAAATTCAGATGCTTCAAGAGTCATCAACAACTGTTGTTCACGAGTCTTTAATCACGTCTGTCAGCCATGAAACATTGTTACCACGTCCCTCTACAATATTTTTTTCCTCATCTTTTTCTACGCAGTGACATGTCTAATGCACCTGCAAGAAATGCATAGAAAAAAGTAATATTCCTCGTACAAAGGACAGAATATATTAATCATCCCATGCTCTGAAGTAACAGAGGAACATCTGCACAAGAGGATGACAAACTTCCCATCAAGCATTAATGTGGCAACTCTCTAGAGAACACTACGCAAGTTCCAAGTAAACCTTTTCCCACATGGCATCATTGTAAAAACTTTGTGTTCACGTATGTAAAAAAAAATTCTGCAGACCAACAGAAACTACTGCCCCACATTCCTGTTTTAGTACCATCATATCCTAATTCCATTGCTTTAATGTATCAACACAAATAGAGGTCACTGTTTGGAGAACCATCTAAACCAATGACAGACAAAAGGACCTCTTGTGGCGTTTCCTATGTTGTCGGTAGGAACACAGGAAGTGCAGTGGCTCATGGACCGGGAGTGGTGGTAGCAAAGTGAAGAGTAGCAAAGCCATAAGTACCATTTCATAACGGCTCTCTAGATGGAGCTTTGAAAATATTATTTTACTAACTGCAAACCTTTCTAAGATTAGCTAAATCATATGTAATGCATGCCCTGACCTGGCAAAGAATTCACCCAAGCCAGACCCTCTTGGTATAATGATGCGCCCTGTCAAGCATGACTTTATCAAGAAGTCTAGTGACATGATGTGGCATAAAAGTCAAAACAGTGGGGCTTATTTACTAAGGGTCCCGTGGCCCATTTTCGTTGGTTTTGCCGACTTTTGGGATTGTGTCACACGTGATCGTTTTGTGTCGCAATTGCACCGGCTTTCACGTGACACAAATCGGGGGACGGGCCATCGGACGATTCGGACCACGGTGGGATTTAACATTTAAATTTGTTTCGCATCCAATGCACTTACATACACTAAGAGGAAGATGGTGAACTCCGGCGGACCTGATCGGGGAAGCGACACATGCAGGATATCGGGCGCTCGATCTTCATGAATCACGGCAGTGTTCATCCACGTTGGATAGTCCGGATCGGAGATCACGCAGGGACCGGGTAAGTATATATATATATATATGGGGTATGTGCCCCAGTATATTTTGTCCAAAAGGAATAACTATGGACAGCAATGTTTTGATGCTTTTGCATCTCATCAGCACATTGCATGGAACTGGTTTGGCTAGATGAGAGGCAGCAGATGCTGGTCAGGGAAGAATTCATTCACCTTATAGATTCTACACATAGGATAGATCATTTTATTGAGACTGGTGGTCTCAACCAGTATATCTCATCAGCTAGTAACTCTTACAGTATACATTATTTCCTCAATTATTAATTCTCAATTATTTTTTCATTAATGAGTTTGCAATCTCCCTTATACACACATATATATATATACTTATAAAAGTAGTGCTATCTGTACTATGTGCAGTTTCCTCACTAATGTGAATAATGCGCCAATCTTCATAAATCTGGACCAACTTTTTTTTGGTGCACCATTAACATAGAGCGTATGACACAATTCTGTCAAGTTGCGGTAATAAATGTGGAGCACGGTCCGAATTCGCACCGGTATGACCATTTAGGTACAGAATTTGGTTGCGTGGTGGAAAAAGTGCAACCTCAACACAAAACTGATGCAGACACTTTAATATATGTGGGCCTATGTCTACAAAGGCATCAAAAGCCGGTTTATAGGACGAGTGGGGTGACTAATGTATAAACACTTTACCATGGTATATAAAAGCAGGGATATTTTTCATCATTTACGTTGAATATAATGGATAAAATGAGAGGTAACCTTGACAAAAAGAAGATCGAATACAAGAGTTATGGTCAAAATAGTTAAATATTATTATTGTCAACCAAATATTTATCGTAATGTAAGTGCCATAATGTACAGTAAACTTATTGGTGACACATAAAAGAAATATTGGTGGTATCTTGCAGCAGAACACTTGTCCCTTGATTTCTCACGGGTGAAGGAGCGTGAATTATCACCTGACACTAAGAGCATGTTACTTCCTTGTTGTTAAACATTAAACTTCACTGCTTAGTGATGTGTAATTACTGAGCCATCATTTCCTGCACCTGTGAGATACTCGGATGTGTAAACAGAGCTCCTCGGTTTTCAGGTGCTTTGAAGATGAGCCAAGATTTATTTGAAGTAGTAGAAAAAAAAGGAAATATACTTGGAAACAAAACAAATAGAAAATATTCTTAGATGAAAAATTTCTTAAAACTACAGTAAAGAGCAAATGTTGTGGACACGGGTGGGAGAAATTCTGTAAAGTAAGGATGCTTTAAAAAATAAAAGTGATAATACAGAAGATTAATTCTATCAAGCAACAATGTGAAAAAGGAATGAAAAAAAGGAACGAAAAACAAATATTTGGCATGACCACCCATTACCTTCAAAACAGCATCACCTCTTCTAGATAAACTTGCCCCTAGTTTCTGAAGAAACTCAGCGGGGAGGTTGTTTTGGACGACATGTAGTCCTAAGCACAGAAATGATAGATAAAGGCTTGATCTAATCTGTCTCTTCGTGTTTTCCCCATGCAGACTCAATGGGGGAGATTTATTATAAGTCTCTTAGAGCAGAACTTTCATTTTCCCACAGAGGTTTATCAATTTGTTTCCGACTATTGGTATTCAATAGCTCGAAATGTGTAGATCTGTTTTTGGAAATCATGTAAGACGGGACAATGTTTTTTTTTAACTTTATGGAATAAAATTTACTACTTTTAAAGATTGAATAACGTGTGCTGGAATCCAACCTTCTTTGTCCATGTTGTGAACCATCCAGTCATCCGACAAGACTGCCTAAATTCCTTGCATCGGGGGCTTCACATAAACCAACTCAATCTTGGCTGTGAACAAAACCGTGAGTGAGCGCTAGCTCAGTTGTAAAAGACTTTTGCTTGCAGTATTTCAATGTGCTTGTATAAATAGTGATATGCTACCGATAAGCAGTGTAGCTAAATGGAGGAGGAACAATTACAGCAATGAAGCTCCACCTCCATTAACTTTAAAATTTGATTGTCAAGAAATAAATAAATCAGCAATCGTTGGCACCATTCTATTTGCTGAGACCAATGCAAACAATTGCAAATCAAATTTAACCACAATCAACATTCAGCCATTGCAGGAGCTCCCTTACTCCTTTCTCCTAATAGACAACACATAAGAATAAGCATTTATGGGTGAATATGGCATATGCAGTTTCGTTACTATGAGCCAGTAGCTGTTTGTAATGAACACAAACACACAAAGCCAGGCAAAGATGGATGCCCGTCAGACGTAACGGTTGCCCCACTGGAAGTGTCCCGGGGCTTTCAACTTCCACCAATATTTTATAATACTAACATAGCACGGGGTGAAAAAACATATATAAAACCTAAGTTTTAATGATTAAGTCTATAAAAATACATATAGGATTAAAATCTCTGGACCAAAAATAAACACTCACCCATGTAGAAGACCTAATGTGTCACGGGCTTCATATATATATACAGGAATGTATTAGAACAGTCTTACCGGTCTAGGGGGAGTGTCAAGGTGCTGGAGCTCGGTCAGGAGTATAAGTCCACTGGATCCAGTGGACTTAATCATTAAAAGTTAGGTTTTATATATGTTTTTTCACCCCGTGCTATGTTTGTAATGAACACAGTGTAAGAATGCCATATACTACAATATACTAGTATTGAATAAAGAATAAAGTAGATGTGTTATTTGGAGCGCACAGTGAAAGTCGTAAAAACTGAGCCCACAAGAAAGCAACACAAATCTGGGTTTTTTGCCAATTTCACCACATTTGGATTTTTTTTTTCCAGCTTCCCAGTACTTGGCATGGAATAATAAAGAAAATTGTTATTCAGAGAATAAGCCATCATACAGCTCTGTACAGGAGAAATAAAAAAGTTATGGATTTTTGAAGGTGGAGAGCAAAAAATTAACAAACAACCCTGCATCCTTAAGGGTTTAAAAACTTCCACCAAAAAAAAATCTCTCTTAAAATTTTTCTCCAATTTCTCATAAATGGTAGAGAAACCATCTATGGTTACAATGAAGTAGCCATAAAGGGCTATAACAATAATGACAAACTCATGTAGTTGTGACTCTAGTGGGATTCGAAACCCAAAGTGTACAAGAAATATAGGCTGCTTACAATATTATATAGTAATCTTCTAAAAAGTTACAAAAAAAATAAATTACTGAACCTTTCGAGTCTTTACTTCGAATTCTAGATCACATTGATATGCAGCATAAAATGTGAACAACTGATTCGTGTTTTACATAGTGAAGGATCTTCAGATGATTGTCATCATTCCAGAACTTTTAGCTCAATCATATAACACCACTTGACTGGTAAAAGATCTCTTTCAGTAATTGAGAGGTATAATGGAATTATCCACAATAATGTGCAATAAATTATAACTAATGTTTCAAGGAACATTTAAAATCATTATGTTTTATTACATCGTAAATTAATTTGAACAATATAAATTTGAATTTTCTTGGATAATCTATAACACAACAATAAATATCCATCCAGATAGGTAAGGAAAACATCTGATAGGACTAGATCTTCAGTTTTGCCATGAAAAACTCTATTATAATATGTATCTGTGTGGAGGGGTTTCAGGATATGACTTCACACATGATGTTCAAGATTTGGTTACCATCAGCTATATTTTTTTAAATCAAGACCCAGCATTATCTCCCCTACTGAATATACAGGCAGTTCTCTCCTTAAGGACACCCGACTTACAGATGACCCCTAGTTAAAGGAGGACCCTTCTGCCCACTGTGACCTCTGGTGAAGTTCTCTGAATGATTGACTTTAGTACCAGATCAGCTGCAAGGTGTCTGTAATGAATCACAGCAAAAAAATTTGAAACTCCAATTGTCACTGGGGGCTGTATGTGATGTTACAGCTTTATCTCCTTTATCCTCCTCCCTGTACAATGACCCCTATATAGAATAGAATAAAACTTTACTAATTCCATCAGAAATTTGTTTTGTGCAGGCAAGGCATGAATGGTGTTTCACATAATAAACAACACAAATAACATTATAATTATATAATTACTACCTTAAGTTTTTTTTGGAGGGGGGTTGAGGGTGTGACTTTGCCCTTTGCTTTCGCCACCGTATGGTTAAATAGTTCTATTGCCTTCTATAGATATAGATTGTGATATAGAAATAGATGGTGTAATATAGTTTATACCACTGACCCTTCATTACATCACTACTGAAGATGATGTAATGGCTTATCTCCTCCCCCTCCTGTACAATGACCTCTATATAGATGTCATTGACCCATCATTACATCACTACTGACAATAGATGATGTCACAGCTTATCTCCTCCCCCTCCCTGTACAATGATCTCTATATAGATAACACTGACCCATCATTACATCACTACTGACAATAGATGATGTCACAGCTTATCTCCTCCTCTTCCCTGTACAATGATCTCTATATAGATAACACTGACCCATCATTATATCACTACTGACAAAAGATGATGTCACAGCTTATCTCCTCCCCCTCCCTGTACAATGTCCTCTATATAGATAACACTGACCCATCATTACATCACTACTGACAATAGATGATGACACAGCTTATCTCCTCCCCCTGTACAATGACCTCTATATAGATAACACTGACCCATCATTACATCACTACTGACAACAGATGATGTCACGGCTTATCTCCTCCTCCTCCTCCCTATACAATGACCTCTATATAGATAACACTGACCCATCACTATATCACTTCTGACAATAGATGATGTTGCAGCTTATCTCCTCCCCCTCCCTGTACAATGACCTCTATATAGATAACACTGACCCATCATTACATCACTACTGACAACAGATGATGCCACAGCTTATCTCCTCCACCTCCTCCCAGTACAATGACTTCTATATAGATAACACTGACCCATCATTACATCACTACTGACAATAGATGGTGTCACAGCTTATCTCCTCCACCTCCTCCCTGTACAATGACTTCTATATAGATAACACTGACCCATCATTACATCACTACTGACAATAGATGATGTCACAGCTTATCTCCTCCTCTTCCCTGTACAATGATCTCTATATAGATAACACTGACCCATCATTACATCACTACTGACAAAAGATGATGTCACAGCTTATATCCTCCTCCTCCCTGTACAATGTCCTCTATATAGATAACACTGACCCATCATTACATCACTACTGACAATAGATGATGACACAGCTTATCTCCTCCCCCTGTACAATGACCTCTATATAGATAACACTGACCCATCATTACATCACTACTGACAATAGATGATGTCACAGCTTATATCTTCCCCCTCCCTGTACAATGATCTCTATATAGATAACACTGACCCATCACTACATCACTTCTGACAATAGATGATGTCACAGCTTATGTCCTCCTTCCTGTACAATGTCATCTGTATGGATAATACTGACCCATCATTACATAAATAGTGACAATAGATGATGTCACAGCTTATCTCCTCCCCCTCTCTGTACAATGACCTCTATATAGATAACACTGACCCATCATTACATCACTACTGACAACAGATGATGTCACGGCTTATCTCCTCCTTCTCCTCCCTGTACAATGACCTCTATATAGATAACACTGACCCATCACTATATCACTACTGACAATAGATGATGTTGCAGCTTATCTCCTCCCCCTCCCTGTACAATGACCTCTATATAGATAACACTGACCCATCATTACATCACTACTGACAACAGATGATGCCACAGCTTATCTCCTCCACCTCCTCCCAGTACAATGACTTCTATATAGATAACACTGACCCATCATTACATCACTACTGACAATAGATGGTGTCACAGCTTATCTCCTCCACCTCCTCCCTGTACAATGACTTCTATATAGATAACACTGACCCATCATTACATCACTACTGACAATAGTATAGTAGATGACAGATATTGTCAAGACATGTGGCTACATGGGACGGTTAGAATAATGATATATTCATCTAAATGCATTATAAGCCACATTTAATATTTACATTCGTATTGTTTAGCTCGGCCATATCTCTTGGTTATTTTTGTTGGGTCTACCCATTTAATCTGTATAAGGTATGGCACCGCTGCACCCACAACTTTATAATACTTTTAAACCAGAATATATTAACAAAATCAATGGAGAATACGATCTGCCGAATGGTAAATAAATAACAACAAGAATGGCTTAGGACAATGCAATAAATGCTGACATTTTCAATTGTGCACATTATATCCAACAGGCAGAGTGGGGACAGCTTTGTATTAAGTGCAGTTTAAAAGCCAACCCTGAGGATACAGAGCTTTAAAAGCCAATTCATCTGTTACTTTATTAGATTGAATAAGTAATGGAGCACATAAATATGGTGGATGCATTGAACGCAATAGAATTTTTCACTTACGTCTGTTGTTTTGTGCCTAAACACGATTTTCTTAAAGGGGAATACTAGAACAGGAGTAGTCAAGTCTTTTCTCTTTTAGAAAGCTGTGAGTAACACCAGGATGAGGTGTAGAGAAAGTGGGCAGTGCCTTAGGGTGAGACAGTTGAGTGGAATGTACGAGTTAAAGAAAAAGTCTCTCCTATTAGATTCATTTGTCCGGGTGGTTGTTATTATTGTAGTTTCATTCACAAAAAGTCAGACTTTTTGGATATTGACCACTGCATGCAAATTTTTCTTCATAGACTGATTGGACTATAGTGAGAACACATTCAGACATGGTCACAAGAAGCCTTCTACAACTTCTAATCCAAAAATTCCCATTGATGATCTATGTATTCATCCAGACTTCTATATTGTACAATTGCCATCTTCCTTATAGCATGTTTGAATTTTCTCTGGATCAACAGTTTAAAAAATATTTAAAATATGGTCTTTACACCTGCTGTCAACGTTTCGAAGCACCTTTGGGAGTGTATGGAATAAAGACATTTGATTTTATTTATCTGGGTGATCTTTTCTCTGTAGTTCCCTGTTGTGACTCCAAAAAACGTTGGGTCTTGTCTTGATAAGGCAGAAGGAGCCTGGTGTGTGAGTCTTGGATTCTTTAATAGAGTAGCTTATTCCAGTCTTCAGAACACCTTTTTCTTTTCCATTTTGGATGTGGTGAGAACTACTCTACTAAGTAATGAAAAATGTTAAGATTGATCGGCTATCACAGACTTTATTGTGCAACATAGATATAGGGATCGACGGTGGAAACTAACCCAATGGGGCACATTTACTTACCCGATCCTTGCGCAATCCCTGATCCGGACTGTCCAACGAGGATGAACTCTGCCGTGATTTATGAAGATTGTGCATCCGATTTCCTGCATGTGTCCCTTCCCCGATCAGGTTCGCCGGAGTTCACCTTCTTCTTCCCGGTGCATGTAAGTGCATGGCTTGGGACACAAATTTAAATGTTAAAATTCCGAAGGCTCGTCCCCTGATTTGTGTCGCGTGAAAGCCGGTGCGATTTCGACACAAAACAATCATGTGCAACACAATCCCCGGCGCGATCCCTGAAAAGTGAGGAAAACCGACAAAAATGCGGCCGCGGGACCCTTAGTAAATAAGCCCTAATTTTGCTGTCATTGTAGAGACAATTTCATGTATACCTCCACTTTTGAAATCTGAAGTGTACTAATATACAGTGTGGGTTGGATTTGATAGACCTTATCTGCTATGATAAAAATATATAGAAATATATACTGATCATACCATCATCTGATGATTCCCTCTACTTCCTGCCACACAGGAAATGGCTCTTCAGCCAATCGCTTGCCTCATTTGACCCCCATTTTCTGGATAAAGGACCCGCAGTAGACTCTGGTGGTCTACCTGAGATACAGCAGAATGGGTGAGTGGGGTGTTGCTAGAATAAACAAAACCTTTTTTCTGGACAGACAACCACTACAATGTCAAACATAGGAGATCCTGTAATTATCTGCTGTAACAAATTAGCTGCTTTTCAAAAGTTTTTAGTTTCATTATTAAGTTACCTTTTCCTCATAATCCCTTTAGGCCACAGTATTAAACATTTTAGCCTGATGTTATTCATATTCATATTTCCATAATTTATTATCTCCATATAAATATAGAACATTATAGTGTATGTCCTGAAATCCCTGTGGCTTCAATACAACAGGGAAAAATCCAGAACCTCAGCTATAATTATAGGGAATCCCTAATGGGATGATCGACTACAGCCGTAGGATGAAGCCTGTCCCTTGGAGGGAGCTCTTTTTGAAGAAGCTCTTTGAATTTCACTAATGTGTATTCTAATTCATGGAAAGAATTACCATCTATTCCAGGCAAATATGTGTTTTATAGACATCCAAAATTTACCATTAGGATTTGAACATACGAACATCTTATTATAGACTGAGGGATGCCGCATTATCTTTATCATGAGATTCAGGTCCTTAAGCCAAGGGAATGGGTCTATGACTTGGCCTACAGAGGACACCTGTGTCAGTTTACTTAAACCCAAAAGTGGAGGAGGTTCACCAGCCAAATTGAAGTATCACAGAAGGGTGCAACCAGGCCTTATAATACATAACCTTTAATACATCTAACATAAAAATACATATCAACAGACAGAGACCACTAACCATCTAGTGAGAATATCTAGATGGAAGAAGCAGTATGCACAACTATCGACAGGGAAGGTCAAATAGGGAGGATAGTGTGATCAAAAGGAAAGATCTCACCTGTCATTCCAAGGGAATATGTTTATAGGACTATCTAGGGACTCTCATTGTATAGGGACTCCCTGGGACTCCCTTGTAAGGATGGGAGCTAATTGGGAAATAGGGTCAGAGCAGTCTTAGGGATAAATGGTAATATCTTTTTATTTTTTCATCAGCAGACCAGAATGACTTTTTTGTTTTTTTTATAAGCCATTTCAGTGAACACATATGTAAGAAATTTTATGACCCTTTCATGTCCTTTTCCCCTGAAGAAGCTGTATGGTAGGTGAACATGTTCTGATCCCATCCATGACTGTCTGACGTTATTGTCTGTGTCGTGCAATAAAGAATGGAAAGATCTAGATACTTACTTGATTAAATCACTAACTCTTGTCGGTAAGGACATAAGTAATATTGGCTAATTGTATTTTAACAGCTCTATACACAGTGTACATGACGTTACATCAGCAGTGACAATTCAATGCAATAAATTCACCAAAAATGTTTATTACAAGTTGACTTGTTTGTGAAGGGATGGGGTATTAGTTGGTCTTTGGCCCTTTTAGTTTTTCTTCCACAATATAATGTTAGGGATACAGCACGACAACATTTGAGGCTTGAAACAAGAGGTCATCTTATTGCATCCTTTTTCTTTATTTTTGTGAGACTATTCTCAGTTTACAACTTTTTAGGTGCAGAATCAAGCAGTGTCCCAAAGTTAGCTTCCTCGAGGATTTAATGCAGTGGCCTGTATTTATCTTTGTAACCCAGATGTTTGTTCAACTACTGAGATTTTTGGGTTCTGAAACTGAGTGATGCCCTTCAAGAAAAGTGGGATGCCGTCTTAATAGAGAATTTGCCGACTTGTGATCAGCATAAAATATCAGTTTCAAGCTGCAATTGATGCTCAAGGCCACATGAAAAGTTATTGAGACATTGCCATTTATTGGGGGGTATACCCACCACTTTTGTTGCATTTGTTTCAATAAATTGCTTGAGATAAGGAAATCCCCAATGCATGCTTCTAATTAAATGCTTTACTTTCATGATTTATCTCTGTAGAGTAAACTTTTTCTACAAATTTCACCCTAAAGGCAAATATCCAATTCTTTTTTGTGAATGGGAATGACTGGATATATAAAGTATACAGTCAGGGAAGCTGAGCTGTAAGGGCCTTTTTATGTTACAGCAGCCTATTAGAACATGTGCTAGTAATATCTGTCCCCTTAGTGGAGAGTCAGTGTGGTATGGTCCATCATACAGCTGTATGTGATGGGTGACACATATTGATCTCCACGGACTAACATATAGAAGTTGTGTCAATTCACACTTTCGTCAATCAACCATCCAAATGTAATTTACTGTATTGAAATAGAAAAAGAAAGAAAAACAACAGGTGAGAGACTGGCATATGGAACATGGGTAATTTTGGTTTTGACATTTATTGGAGGTTCTACAGTATATGGAAGGTTTATTCTGTATCCATAAGTTCTATTATCTACACCAAGTCTCCTATTTTTGGAGATACAGCTTGTTTGTTACACTAAAGTGAAAGGGTTAAAGTCCATTCCTTAGCACAGAATAGAGCAATCAACACATCTCTAAATTGCTGCATGTCAGGCTAATGAGGACATGTGTTATCAGATGTGCCACGACTAGAATAGGATTGGCCTACTTTTTTTGCAGCTGGCAGAAGTAAAAGGTTTAGACTTAAATGAAACACATAGGGCAAAGCCAGGGGGTCTACTACATAAAAAATTAAATTTGCTAAAATTGTTGCCTTTGACATTCATTATAATAATTTCCTATATAGTTTTATACTGTGTACAGGCAGTCCCCAGTTTACGTACAAGATAGGTTCTGTAGATTTGTTCTTAAGTTGAATTTGTATGTAAGTCGGAACTGTATATTTTATAATTGTAATCCCAGCCAAATTTTTTTTGGTCTCAGTGACAATTGGATTTTAAAAATGTTGGATTGTCATAAGAACCAGGATTAATAATAAAGCTTTATTGCAGACACCTGTGATAACTGTTATAGCTGTTTATTGTAGCCTAGGGCTAAAGTACAGTAAATTACCAACATCCAGAGGTCCGTTTGTAACTAGGGGTCGTCTGTAAGGCACGTGTTCTTAATTAGGGGACCTCCTGTATATACAAACTATAATGACATAAAGATATAAAAAAAGATATGTCTCAATGTGCTAATTACTAACTTAAACAGATAAAACTACTTAAAGGGATATTCCCACAAAGAGAACAAAATAACTTAATCTGTAATTCACTGTTATTAATAAAATACAGTATTTCACTGATATAATTCAGTCCTGGTGGGTGTACACAATTTTGGTTGTACTTGTATGCAACAGTAAATTTCTGACTGACTGATTTTCTTTACATAAATAGCTTCTCTGGTCTGCACACTGCAGTGCTCTCTGCATCCTGGCCCTGCCCCTGCATTACGAGATCAGCTATGACAGAGGCACTTCCTGTCAGCAAGCAGCAGTGTGCAGAGACTTACTCTACAAGCTACAAAGAGATAAGGTCTTTATCATGTGACCACCGGGTCTATAGAGCCTATTCTGCTCTCTCATTGCTGCGTCAGCGCTATGCAATGAGTAATGGAAAAAGCAGAAGTGGTAATAAACCACTCCTTTCTTCTCCTTAGGGTCTCTGACAGAAGGGAACTGCAGCGACATCTTAAGACATCACTGCAGACTCTGGACCTTCAAGCGGTCCGATAGGAGTTAAGCTTTTACTAGAAGAGTGGCATGATAGGACTTAAAGGGAACCTGTCACCAGGAGACCCATTTTTAGCACCCCCCAGCATAGTACATACACTGCCAAAAAGTTTTTTGTATAAAAAATAGATTTTACAGAAAAAAAGATATGTTTTATAGTACCTTTCAATCACATGTGCTGTGTGACTAGGCACTCGACACCTGGGAGTGGCTGGAAAGGAGCAGTTTCCCATGGGTGGGGGGGGCTGCTCCTTTCCAGCCACTCCCAGGTGACTCCATGTATCCTTTTCAAATAAATTTATGACTCCCATCACTCGGGGGCGGCTGTAGAGAGCAGGGGGCGTTGCTCAGTGATGGGTGTTTTCATATATTTTAAAAGTAAACACGGAGGAGCAGTTTCCCAAGGGAGGGGGGAAAACTGCTGGTTTCCCGCCACTTCCAGGTGCCTAGTGCCTAGTCACATAGCACATAGTATTGAATGATACTATATAACATATCTTTTTTTTCTGTAAAACCTATTTTTTTTACAAAACAAACTCTTTGGCAGTGTATGTACTATGCTCTGTGGGGACTGGCGGAGTGCTAAAAATGGGACTCCTGGTGACATGTAAGTGACATAACAAATGATACATTAATACCACATTGTTGAAATCTGTGAACTTTCATTGCAAGTAACTATAGCAGGCTGTAAAACGTATGCAGAGTGCGAGCCCATGCTATATTTATATTTGTCAGATCTTACAAAATAACTAGCAAGACATCATCAATCCATCTGATTACATTGCATAATCCATAGCATGCATCTGCTTTCCACAATCAGCTAGAGAGTTCCACAGCTGCATTGAAGAGAAGTAGATTTAATTATCGGCACAGCAGAGAGCGGAACATTTCCTGAATTCACAATTGTCAGCCCCGTCAGCTTCTAGATGAGTGGATGGTTAAACTTTTATTGGAAAGCAGATCATGCCCTCGGTGTACACAGAGCTGAAATTTTCCATGGGTAAACACACACAGGGCAGTCGTGATCTTTGGATGTGGGATGGAGGTCACATTGATTTTAATAAGAAAACTAAGCAATTGCAGAATAACTTCGAAAACGGATTCATAGATTCAGTGCAAATCTGCCGATTTTCTTGTCCCAGATCAAAAACAAATGTTTTCTGACTTCCTTCAAATAACCAATGTTTCTCCAATTATTTGGAAATTGCATATAACCAATCCTAGTCCCCTAAAACAGATTTTTTTTCCCAATGAAAAGGTTTTATCTCGGTTCATTCATTTTGTGCAATTATAGTTTGGGTAATTTAAAAATAAATTTGTGGTTAATGGACAAAAAAACAAAGGGTTGTTTTTATAAAAATCTATGTTGTAGAGGACTATAAAGGGTTATATACCAACTTCCTGGACAATTGGAGCAACATCGGTTATGACCGATTTGATTCGATCTTGAATTCGATCTTGAATGCTCATTTCTACGAGTAACTGTCTACTGAGCCAGGGACAATGGGAAGGCAGAGTAGGTAACAGCTACCTAGTGCACCTATGAGTAGAAATTTATGGTTAAAATGTGTTGGCACAGGCATTGGGATACCTACATCCAGAGGTAACACAACTATACATTCATACTTCAAATAGACAGATACAACATGTGTATGTAAAGGGGTGAAATTAGTAAAATCAGGGAAATGGGAATAGAGGCACAGTGGACCATGTGTCTACCTAGTTACACAACCACATTGGTCACAAAAGGCCAAGGCTCTATATGGAATTATTACAATTTTACCTATACATGGATGATAATATGTTGGATGTATTTAAAGATTGCTTTTTGGCAATAGGATTAAGGTCTTTTATGCAGCCTTATACTCCATGAAAGTTGTACATGGCAGAGCATTGATTCTCCCTTTCTACTTTTGACAAATCAGCGTTGACCAGTGGGAGATTAAGGTAAAGGAAGTTTGGGGTTTAAGTTTTTTGTTTATATCTCATATTTCCATTTCATTTCATGTTACTAATAAAGTTTATGTAACATCCATGCCAAAGTCCTCCTCTGTCCACAGAGTGTTTCATAGGTGGCATTCATTTTCCTCTGAGAAGCAACTAGTCTAAAATGGGTTGCTAGAGTGATGGGTGGCCAATCCATTCATTTGCTGAGAACGGTGTCCAGGAACTCTTTATATACAGACTTGTTGTTTCTAATCGTCTCCTCCTACCTTTTCCCTATTACTGCATGTTATTACTTTGCTATTCTGTGTGTCCAACCTCTGCTACATTAACTCAACCTTTCTCTAGTAAATTGATTCTGTGCCTCCGTTGCCATATTGGATCACCCAGTTCTGTCCAACCCCGCTTGTCTGTTTGTCTGTATCTGATGTTTGTCCCTCTGTGTATTTGTGTGTCAGCTGGTCTGTCTCTGGCTTCTTCTTATCCGTCCGTTCCACCATCCAGCAGCTGCAAAACAAAGTAAGTTCTCTCTACCCACTTGCAGGGTCTGTCAGCAGGTTCCATATAGAGGGATCGCTCTTACCTGATGTTACCTGTGTTATCTGATATAGCCCACGGGGACATCACAGGTTGAGTTTGCCAAAGCTTACCCAGTCTGACAGCTTGTGCCAAGTCTGGTTGTGCTGTTTGCTGTACAGTTATATAACAGTTTAATAAAGAGATTACACAATGAAAACTAAAACTGGGAAAGAAAAAGCTACATTGATTTCATCATCAAGATATTTTATTTTGAAATATTTTTCCATCAAAACTGAAATGGTTAAATCAGTACCTGGATATCTAGTCTCCAAGCTTTTCTAAGTCATCTATTAACTTTCTCAGTCACACAGTAAGTGATAAATTATCTCTTTATCATTATGATGACCCCAGTCATATTTCATATTTTCTGAATCTCACATCACACGATGTCCTCACTCTTCCTCCTTTACCCTTTTCTGATATTTTAATAAATCTTAATGCACATCTTTTCCATTAATGACCTTTAAGGTGAAGTGAAGCAATGGAGTAATGAATTATTGATAGGATGTTATACGTCTTGTGCTCTGATTACAGAGAAGATGCAAATATGACCAAGTTCTCACTTCTTTATTCTGGATTTATTACGGAAGGAAGAAAATAGTAATAATGAATGATGATTGCACTACATCATCATTCACTACATTCTGGTGCTCATTAGATGGGTCAGAAATGATCTGATTGGCAGACCAAAACTGGTAAAAACGGAACCTTAGATGTTGGCCACTGAAGTCAGCAACTTTGGGGCCACACAAAGCACAGTGTTGTCCCCTTTCTTAAGATAAGATAAGATAAGATAATCCTTTATTAGTCCCACAGTGGGGAAATTCACAGCGTTACAGCAGCAGAGAGGGTACAGAGAGTGAAGTACAAAGTACAAAATATGACAACAATAATATTAGGGATAAATGAACAAAAAGAAAAGGGGGATAAAAAGACAAAAAGAGACAGTTTGATGTTTAGTTTGTGGATGGGACCTGCATGGACTGGTTAGGTGGGGGGCGCAGGTTACTTCTGTTTGGGCCTTGTTTGTTGAACAGCCTGATGGCAGCGGGGAGGAATGACTTACGATAACGCTCCCTCTCACACTTGGGGTGAAGCAGTCGGTCACTGAATGTGCTCCCCAATGCCACCACAGTCTCATGCAAGGAATGGGAGCTATTCTCCAGAATAGACTTCAACTTACACAGTGTCCTCCTCTCAGCTACCACCTGCACTGTGTCAAGAGGACCCCCCAGGACAGAACTGGCTTTCCTAATCAGTTTGTCCAGTCTGCTCCTCTCCCTCGCTGAGATGCTGCTTCCCCAACAGACTATGCCAAAGAAGATGGCTGGTGCCACTACAGAGTTGAAGAAGGTCTTAAGAAGAGCCCCCCGCACTCCGAATGCCCTCAGCCTCCTCAGCAGGTGTAGCCGGCTCTGACCCCTCCTGTGAATTGCATTTATGTTCTCTGCCCACTCCATTTTATTGTTGAGGAGGACACCCAAGTACTTTTAGGACTTCACTGCCTCAATGTCTGTCCCATTGATAACCACCGGTTGAGAAGGAGGACTGTGCTTACGAAAGTCCATCACCATCTCCTTGGTCTTCCCAGCATTAATCCTAAGGTGGTTTCGCTGGCACCAGTCCACAAATTTCCGGATCAGTTCTTTGTACTCCTTGTCGTTCTCACCTGTAATGAGGCCTACTATAGCAGAGTCATCAGAGAACTTCTGGAGGTAGCAGCTACATGAATTGTACCTGAAGTCTGCTGTGTACAATGTGAAGAGGAAGGGAGCCAGAACTGTACCTTGAGGTGCACCTGTACTACTCATGACAGTATCCGACACACAGTCCTGGGCTCTCACATATTGAGGTCGGTTTGTGAGGTAATCTAGGATCCAACTAGAGAGATGGTGGTCCACTCCAGCCAGATCCAGTTTGTCCCTTAGTAGCCCTGGCTGTATAGTATTGAAAGCACTGGAGAAATCAAAGAACATTATTCTCACAGTGTTCCCAGGTTTCTCCAGGTGAGAAAGAGTTCGATGTAGTAGGTGGATGATGGCATCATCTACACCAATGCCTGGCCGATAAGCAAACTGTAGGGCGTCCATAGATGAGCTCACTAGAGGGCGGAGATGTGTGAGAACCAACCTCTCGAAGACCTTCATCAAATGGGATGTTAATGCCACTGGTCTGTAGCTGTTGAAGTCCGATGGGTGAAGTGTTTTTGGAACTGGTACCACACAAGATGTTTTCCACAGTTGTGGTACCCTTCCCAACTCCAGGCTCATGTTGAACATATGTGCAATGATACCACAAAGCTGATCACCACAGGTCTTGATTAATCTTGCACTGATACCATCTGGTCCTGTAGCCTTGCCCACTTTGAGTCTTTTCAGCTCTTTTCTCACCTGGGCACTTGTAAGGATCAAATTGTAGCCTGATGACTGACAGCTGGTTTCACTGATCTGTGGATGAGGGCTAACAGCAGGGGATCTAGTGGGGGAGACATTGAGTGTGGAGGAGACAATAGAATGGTTTCCTGATGACATGGACTCATTTTGTCTCAGGAGGGAAGCCTGTGAGGTGGGAGGGGCAGGTGTGTGATCAAACCTATTGAAGAATAGATTAAGTTCATTAACCCACTCCTTATCTGCTGTAATCTGAGAGACAGGCTGTCTGTGATCAGATATTGATTTGAGGCTTTTCCAGACCCCACTGATGTTTTTCTGTTGCATCTGCTCCTCTATCTTCCTCTTGTATCTGGATTTCCCCTCCCTTATTTGTCGCCTCAGCTCCTTTTGAACAATCCTCAGGTTTTCCCTGTCACCTAATCTAAAAAATCTCTTTTTCTCTTTAAGAAGAGCTTTTATTTCAGGGTTAATCCAGGGTTTGTTGTTAGAGAAGCACCTCACCATTTTTGTGGGTACCGTGTTCTCTGTACAGAAGTTAATATAGTCCGTTATGCAGTGTGTTAGGCCATCAATGTCATCCCCATAAGAATCCTGTAGGACTTCCCATGCAGTTGTATTGAAACAATCCCTCAAAGCCTCTTCAGCTTCCGCAGACCATATCCTCGCTGTGCGGATAGCAACTGGTTCTCTCTGTACAAGGGGTAGGTACATAGGGCATAGGTGCACAATGTTGTGATCTGCTCTTCCCAAGGGAGGTAGGGCTGATGACTTATATGCCTCCTTTATGTTGGCAAAAAAGAGGTCCAGTGTTTTATTTTCCCTTGTGTTGCAGGATACATACTGTGTGAAATTTGACAATGCAGATGTTGGACAAGCGTGGTTAAAATCTCCAGACACCAGAAAGAGGGCTTGGGGGTGCAGTGTCTGCAACCGGCTCAGCGCAGATTGTAGGACGTCACAGGCAGTATCAGCATCCGCAGAGGGGGGCACATAAGCAGCTATGACAATGACATGGGATAGTTCCTTTGGCAGATAAAAAGGTCTCATACTCATAGCTAACAGTTCAATGTCTTTACAGCAAGTTTGCTCCTTAATCATAATGTGCCTAGGGTCACACCATCTTTCATTCACAAATATTGCCAGCCCTCCTCCTATCCTCTTACCGCTATCCCTTGTCCTGTCTGCGCGAAAGAGTTTAAAACCTCCCAAGGAGACAAGTGTGTCCGGAGTAAGTCCAGTAAGCCAAGTCTCTGTAAACAGCATCATGCTGCACTCCCGAAACTCCTGTTGATACCGGGTCAGCGCCGACAGTTCTTCCATCTTATTTGAGAGAGATCTTACGTTGCCCATTATGATGGAGGGTAGAACAGGTCTATGACGTCTCCTCCTGGCTCCCCGAAGAGCTCCAGCCCTACAACCTCGTCTCCTTCTTTTCCTCAGTTCTTGGGGGATGTCAGGTCTGATAGCATGCTGCTCTGATGTGTCACTGAGTTCCAGCAGCTGTTCCCTAGTGTAGACTATAGACCCTCGGCCCATAGTTCAATCTCTCTTAAGTAGAGTAATAGAAGTAATAAAAAAGAAAAAAGAGAATAAGCTCATAGGTGAGCAGGAGCTGCTGTAACAGGCTGCCACTCCAGGCGGCGCCTAACTGTCAACTCTTATTCACCCTGTATACCACAGTATTCCAATACAGCTCCCCCATTTGTCATATCCAAAAAATATGAGATGACATAGTGGTAGTACATACATGGAACGCGATAGAGAGGGGGTGTATTGTGACTACAGATGTGTCTGGGTCAGAGGTGTGGATACATCCCACGTGACCTGGACATATTGCCAGATTGGTGGTTGTGCAGCCAATCCAAAAAATTGGCACACCTATTCACTAAAAGACAAGAGGTTTCTCCCTTTTACCCCAATCCACAAAAAGCAAGATGGCGCATAGGGAACAGGAGGGCAAAGTCTGTTAAAAAGTCACAAAGTCCCAACAACAAATAAATATGTTCCTCCGCTTCTTCATCCTCCTCTTTTACCAGATGGCAAGATGATTAAGAAGAGACACAGTACCTTTCCTAGTTTCAGATTGTAACTCACGAGTAGAGATAAGTCCTGTGGCGATTTAGATAATCTGAGACGGGTTTCTGGATGTCCTGAGATGGCGTTACTCGGGGTGTTCTCGCGGCTAGCTCCTATCTTGGTGCTAGATCTTCTGGCTAGGAAACCTAGCATCCCATCCGCTAGTTTTGCTTCCTTTCCGTCCCCACCAGCTTGTTTCTCAGGATGCAAAAAAGAATCGCAATAGTGCAACAGGTTTAAAACTTCTTTTAAATTTTTTATTTTCAATCTGAATACACACAAAAATGAATGTATAAAAAGGCCATGTATATAACAAGCAGCTTAGTTGATCATGCCTTTGAAACAATAGGTGTTTGTCGAATAGGCTCCGCATCTAGAGCTCATGTGTTTCTTCTCTATTGACAGAAGTAGATTATAATACTGTATAGGCAATTCGGACGGTATCCTAGAGCCCAAGCCTTCTAGGTGGCCCATAGCTACTCACCAAATTGTCTACTGAGAAGGCCCTTCACCCATGACATTATAATACATCTTTTCCTGTTCTCCATGCACATGTACACAAGAGCAATTTCAGGGCCTTTGAAGGTCCTCCAAAGGTCCTCAAAGCAGGCAGAAGGGACCCATCCTCCAAGAAGCTTAATGCTAGTAGCATATGTAGGGTGTGAATTCCAGACCTGTAGGGGCAATTATATTCTTACAGCCCAGTCTTGACAGTCTTAATTAAAAAATTATTAAATAATTTTTGGACATATTTTGAAGAACATGAAGCGAACGGTAATTGTAAGGGAGCTTTAATTTTAGAAAACTCTTGCTCTGATGTGTGATCATGTGGCTGGTAATTCTATTAATCAGCATAGTGACACATTGGAAATTATCACATTTAGGATTTTTCACAGTAATGTAATTAAATGAATTTAAATGTGTGATTGTAGAAATAGTAAGAAAATGAACATCTAATATTCAACTCATTGTTAACCAATGAGAAGAAGGAATCACTCTCTCGGCTCTTGGGTAAACTTTTCTAAAAAAAAAAAAAAAAGGTTTTCTCGGACAAAGTTTCTAAGGCGAGGATTTATAAAGCAAATTTAAAAGCTATAACAAATCCATATGCATTGATTTCCGTAGTAGCTTATGAAAATGAATATTATATAACTTGCTTCAAGGAATTCTACATTTTAAGAAACCCTCTTAAGTGTAATGGAAGATTTTTTGCAAAAATGTTTGTAATTAAAAATTTATTGACACCTTGAAACATGAGAGGGTTAAGAAATGTCACAAATAAATTTAAAACCAATAAATTATGATTCAGTTAAGTAATAGACTTTTTAACCTTATTTTCAGCTCCCCCTTTCAATTTCTAAAAAACCCTACATAAATCTTCAGCTAAATAGGTACCCAATCCTTGTATCTATTTTTAATTGAGTCATGTGGGAAGCCAAAGTAACAGTTCTACATATACATTGATACGTAATGAGGTTCGCCCATGAAAGAAAATTCTCAAATTTCAATCCCCTAGTGATGTTTACACAATAATGATAATTTTTAACCCCTTACTTACAATTTTATTCAGTTTTAATGCTGTTTTAGCTTCTATCAATCAGTGATGGTCAGTGTAAAATACCAGAGAGTGGGAAGGACTCTCTAAGCAGACACATGATTCCTCTAGTGCTGTGTGCTGACAATGTGGTTAGATTATCAGGGTACAGGTTATATATACACCTCAGCTTCTGAACATTTATCAGTATCTAACACTTGGAAAGAGAGATGGGACAGATCAGAGATGAGACAATGAGATCCATGAGATGCATAATACACATGACAATCTCAGCTCTATTATCACAGCCATTACATACTGTTTTACTTACATAATATATTCCTCCCTCCCCCTCCCCTGGATAAAGATCTTGTTTGCCTGTAGTTTGTAACTTCACTCTCCTAATGGTTGCCGGCAGGAAGTGTGTGTGAGTTCGTCCTGTAATGCAAGAGTGGGGGGGGGGGGGCAAGAGGCAGAGAACAGCTCAGTGCAGCATCAGACAGGAGAACAATATGTCTGCCGTCCCTAAACTCAGAAGATCCAGGGTCTGGTTCAGGGGCAAACAAGTTTGTCTGCACCAGGACTGATAGAGAAAAGTTAGAATTATGTCTGTGAAATGCTGTATTTTGTAATAGCATTGAATTCGAGAATGTGTTATTTTGTTATTCTGAGTATATTTAAGAATCTTTGTGGGAATACCCCTTTAAGAGGGCCTCAAATGGCACATCAAGTTTTTTCCTATCCGCAGGATAAGGGATAACTTACTTACCGGTCAAGGTCTCAGTGGTGGGACCAATGAACCCCACAAGAATGGAGAAGCAGGTTGGACATGCCTGAAATACCTGAGTACTTCTCATAGACTTTTATGTCACCCCCAGAGAGATCAATATAGCAACAAATGCAGGTGCTCTGTTAATTTGAGGTACAACACACACCCTTTTTCATGATCTGTGGAGTCCCACTACTAGGACCCCCCAAAATCAGCAAATTATCCCCTCTCCTGTGGATAATGGTAAACTTAATATGACACTTTATAAAGATGAACAATTCCTTAATGATCTTCAAAAATATATACAAAAGGCCCTTAATCCACATGAATCTATTTCCGATAATCCCAGTAATACACTTTTCGCAGTGTACCCTGGTTAGGGGCTTTAGATAATTTTTCTCTCATGCCTCAGTGTAATAGCATCAACCAGAAAATTTTAAATTGAGATGCAAGTGAGATGTAAAAAGTCAGGGAGGCAGATAGTTTAACACTGAAGTCAAGCTCTCCATGTCATTGAACACCTCCTTATGCACTGGACTTCAGGACATCTTGGCCATGATTCCCCTGGATGCAGGACCATCAATTACAGTGAAGGGGCGTTCTAAGGCAGGGGAAGCTTGACTTCAGTCTTAAACTCTCCTCCTCCTTGACTTTATAAAACCAATTTACACTTCACTTCAAAGTTGATTTTCTGGTTAATGCCTCCACACTAGGCCATGAAAGATACATCATCTAGAGGCTGCCCAGCTGCTTGACGACATACTGCTAGTGGTATATCAGGCCAATTTCGGATAACAAGTTCACTTTAATTCTGGGGAGCATAAAGCAATCCGTATTCATTGCTTTGCCCTTGACCTTAACCTCTCTGACTTGTGAAGTCATGTTATGAGATTACAACACAGAACTTCTACGATAAAAGCTTCAGCTCCATTTGTATAATTAAGTTGTATACTGTGACCTCCTCACTTCCTGCACCGGTTTTCATCTCTGAGCTTTCGTGTTAGCAAGACAATCCTTTGTCTGAGAGATTAGCTCTTTTTGTATGCTTCCTGCTTCTACAGACCACAAGCTTATCAGCTACTTTGAAGTTGTGATTACCAGCAGAAAGGCTAATTAGCATGCCTCTATCTCCAGGAGCGCGGAGATAAATTCTAGAAGCAATGTAATTTTACATGACATCAAGAGTTCAATCGTTAGCAATAACAATACAAGTCAAAATGACAGGAGTTACCCATCCAATGATTTCACTGCAGGCACAGACATAGTACAAGTAGTCGGAAAAGACTTGTGACAAAATTGCCACATTTGGTTGCTAATTATAATATTGATGTTTTCCATCATGATAACATTGCTTATTCTATAATGGGTCACTGGATGCTCACCCCACTCCTTGTGGCTAATGTCCTATATGATGTAAGCTCCTTCTCTAAAAGGGCTAGTATGCTCATCACATGGCTTAGCATGGCTTTCTACACTACAAAGTCAACACGACTTGACTGATTCGGGTTTATTTATGTAAAAAAAGGAATGAGTCTGTGTAATGTTTTCAGTCTTCTTCGTCTGAGGTCATATTCACCAAATTTTAAATTGTCTCAGCATCGGATTCTGATGTACATGTAAAACAATACAAATAGGAATACAATTAAACAATACAAATAGCTTTTGGGATGTTGAACAAATTAACCTATTATCTTTGTTACCTATATCCAGAAGTTTCTTTGCTATACTCCTCAGATTATCTCAGTAGCTCCATCCTCTGCCTGTGCTGACAAGCTCTGGAGTCTTTCCTAAACTCCACGGATTCATGAGAGGGGAGGGACTGCTGCTCCCCGCTCATAGAGGAGAAGGGCATGTGACTATGCTCTCTCTGTGGATGTAGCAGAGCAGAATGTGTTTAGGACAGTGGATACAGATGTCTCCTACATAGAACAGTGAGGTACAAGATCTCCCCTGTTCCCTATCAGTCTCTCCGTCCCAGCCTGTGATTCTACAGAGCTTTCTCCTTTTCTCTCCTCTCATCTCTAGTTTATTTTTCTCTTGACTGTATATATTAGATTATTATTCAAATAAAGATTATTCTGAAAGCTAAGTATACCTAAAATATGTCCAATTATAATTGGGTAGCAAGGATAGAAGAGGGCACCTAGAACTGAGCCAAAGGGAAACCCAACAGTACAGGGAATAGGAGAAGAAGTAAAGCCAGAAAGTCAATTTGTTGACAGAAAACCAAGAAAATGTCCTTAAAGGTTTTTCTAGGGTTGTAATATGGATGACATATCTAAAGGAAAGGTCATCAATATCATATTGATGAAGGTCTGACCTCAGGCTATGTTATGAATATCTTAAATCTGGGAAGCCATTTTTCCAGTAGAGTGCAGTTTTCAATGCATTGTATGATGGAAAGAGATGACAGAGAATGGGTAGAGAACAGTTGCTGTCAGAGGTTACCCTCAGGTGACCATTGATGGCTTTTTGATCAAAGATTCTTTTGGTCCACCAAAACCAAATGATAAGGAGTTTAAAGTTTCTCAGTGATCTGTCATTTTAGAGAAAATGTGACTTTATATCCAGGCAAGGTCATGCATACTGGTACAACTGTTTCATCTTTTGGTACCCAGAAACAACCAGCATCACCCCTTTGCACAATGACTGACAACTAATGATGAGTGGATACAATCTATACTTAACGTTTGGCTCAGTAAATCACCCTATAGAGTCTGTGAGGTAGCAGTTTATAGCTTGGCTGAGAATGTCCCATAAATTGCTTCAGTTTTGCAATTAGTTTTTTTTTTTCAGCCCATAATGTACAGCTGAAGTGTATGATTTTGTTATGCTGCATCTGTATAAGCCATGTGGGAAATTTTCAACCCAAGCCCTTAAGCCAGAACTGGTAATGTATAGACAGCATTTAGCAACACTATTGTCTGTATGTTTGGTATGTGCAAAATCGGGACTTTAATGCTTCATGGAGGGAAGCAAAATTTATGAATACATACTGAGCTGTGTATTCTGTCATATAAAAGGTCAAAAATAACCAGCATAAAGGAAAACTCAAATGGAAATTAAAGTTTTTGTGCTGTAGCCAAGTCTAACTCCTCATAGTTGTATACACCACAGGTCTCTAGTTGCTCCTTTATGTGCCCATGTCAGCAGGCTGGCGGTATTTTTGTTTTCATTCTATTTACAGGTTTTGAAAAAACTTAATATATGAGTGCATTGAAATTTTATTTATTGTGGCACAAGTAACTTCTAAGAAAGAAAATTCCTGGAATCAAAACATTGACAAGATGGTATTTGTGCAACACAGTTTTTATTCTTATGGTCTATCAACAAAAATGTGGCCAAAAAATGTCAAGGACCAACAGAAATAAAGATTATCAATACATAGAAAATACTGTCTCATATTCATTACCTGGGTTTATTGCTTTAGAGGTTCCAGTTTAGAGTGAGACATCCTTAAAGGACACCTGTCATCAGGTCTCTATCACTATTCCTGTCACGTCTACCTGTTGGAGCTACTCACATGGATCCCATCCCAGCCTTTATATAGCTATTTCATACATTAATCATTATAAAATCATCTATTCTTTATTATGTAAATGAGGCTGGTCACATGGTCAGAGGCAGTGATGTTATCCCTCCCCTCTCCTCCCCCTGCTCATGTCTGTGTGTAATGTATAGTAAAGCATTGCTAGTGTCTGTGCTGCATCTGCTGACATGCTGAATCCTCCTAATACACATGTGTGAGACACAGACATCCGCTACACAAGTACCTGACATGTTCTGCTATAACATGGCTGCTTTGAGCTGTTGTATCTCTCCTATACACACAGGCTGCAGGGGGCGCCAGCACCAGGAAGCACATCATTATACAGCCACATCATTTTTGCAGCCAGATCTTGTTGCAGTGAGCTCTGCAGAGTTTTGTGGCACATTACCTATAAAAAAGCAACAGAAAAGCGAGTGTGTGAGCTTGGTGGCATTGCTACACAGTGTACATCCTGTGCCATGTATGCTTTCCTTGAACAGCCGTTTGAGGGGGAATACTGCTGTGTGTGATGTGTGAAAATTGCTCATCTGGAAGCCCAGATTCTGGATCTAAATGAGCAAGTTTCAAGGCTGCGGGCAATTGACAATATGGAGCAAAGTTTGCTGCTCCTGAAGCACAAACTCTCTGGGGAAGATGGGTGTGGGGAGGGAAGTATGGAGGTGCAGAGTGAGGTGGCAGCTAGTTGGGTAACATGTAGAAGGCGGGGTAGAGGGAAGAGTTGTAGGGAGTCTAGTCCTGATCTGGTGCACCCCAATAAGTTTGCCAGGCTGGCAGATGAGGGGGATATCAGCTCTGGGGTAGCAATGCTGCAGCAAGATGTGGCCTCTAGCAACCAGGGGACTGTCTGCTCCGGTAAGAAGGGTAATGGGAGCACAGGCAAGGTCAGACAGGTGCTGGTAGTGGGAGATTCGATTATTAGGGGAACAGACAGGGCAATCTGTCACAAAGACCGTGCATACCGAACAGTGTGTTGTTTGCCGGGTGCTCGGGTTCGGCATGTTGCGGATCGGGTTGACAGATTACTGGGAGGGGCTGGTGAGGAACCAGCAGTCATGGTCCACATTGGCACTAATGACAAAGTAACAGGTAGGTGGAAGGTCCTTAAAAATGATTTCAGGGATTTAGGCCATAAGCTCAGGGCAAGGACCTCAAAGGTAGTTTTCTCCGAAATACTGCCTGTACCACGTGCCACACCAGAAAGGCAGCGGGAGATCAGGGAGGTAAATAAGTGGTTCAACAGTTGGTGTAGAAAGGAGGGTTTTGGGTTCATGGAGAACTGGGCTGACTTTTCTGTCGGCTACAGGCTCTACAGTAGGGATGGGCTGCACCTCAATGGGGAGGGTGCAGCTGTTTTGGGGGAAAAAATGGCTAGAAGGTTGGAGGAGTGTTTAAACTAGAGACCTGGGGGGAGGGCAACTACACTCTTGCAGGGCAAATAAACAGCGTAGATAGAGAGCTGGGAAGAGTCATAGTCCATGGGGGAGGAAGGGGGGCTGGAATGAGATTGGGGAATAAGAACAAAAGGAATACGGACAGGGAAAACCATATAAAGTGTATGTACACAAATGCCAGAAGCCTCACAAACAAAATGGAGGAACTGGAACTCTTGATGTTGGAGCGGAAATATGACATAGTGGGTATTAGCGAGACATGGCTTGACAGTAGCTATGACTGGGCTGTTGCTATAGATGGTTATAGTCTTTTTAGAAAGGATTGTATAAATAAAAAAGGGAGAGGGGTTTGTTTATATGTGAATTCTTGCCTCAAGCCCGTCTTGCGAGATGGCATCAGTAACGCAAATGCAAATGTGGAGTCCCTATGGGTGGAGATAAGGGGAGGGAAAAAGAATAATAAAATATTACTAGGGGTTTGTTATAAGGCTCCAAATATAATGGAGGCAACAGAGGAAATGGATGCGGCTTCAAAGCATGGTGAAGTACTTATCATGGGAGACTTCAATTACCCAGATATTGACTGGGGGGCAGAAACCTGCAGGTCCTTCAAAGGTAGCAGGTTCTTGTCAACAACAAAAGACAATTACCTGTCGCAAATAGTCCTGGAGCCAACAAGAGGGGGGGGCACTGCTGGACCTTATCCTAACCAACAGACCTGATAGGGTATCAAAACTACAGGTTGGGGGGAACTTGGGGAATAGTGATCATAATATCATTGATTTTGTACTACGGTTTACTAAGAACGTTAGGGAAGGGGCATCCAACACTCTAAACTTCAGGAGGGCAAATTTTCAGCAACTAAGGGAAGACCTTAAAGGCATAGACTCGGATAATGTTCTCAAAGACAAAAGCCCCCCCCAAAAAAATGGGAATTTTTCTCATATATTCTGAAAAAGTCCTGTGAGAAACACATACCTTATGGGAAAAAGCATAAGAGGAACAAGAAACAGCCAATGTGGCTAACTAGTCTTGTAAGGAAAGCAATAAGCGAGAAAGATAAGGCGCTTAAGGTGCTAAAATGTGAAGGTAGCGATGAGGCATTACAGGATTATAGAGAGAAAAATAAATCCTGTAAAAAGCAGATAAAGGCTGCAAAAATAGAGACTGAGAGAAAAATTGCCAGAGAGAGCAAAAATAATCCCAAATTATTTTTCAAGTATATAAATGATAAGAAACTAAAAACAGAGAGTGTGGGTCCCCTTACAAATAACATGGGGGTCATGGTTGAAGGAGATGAGGAAAGGGCCAATCTACTGAATGTCGCCTTTTCAGCTGTCTTTACCCAGGAAAATCCCCTGGTGGAAGACACAATGAGGAATAATGTAAATTCTTTTTGGAATGTCAACAGTTTAACCCAGGAAGAGGTACAGCGCCGCCTCGCAAGCACTAAGATAGATAAATCACCGGGGCCAGATGGCATACACCCCTGGGTTCTGCATGAACTATGTACCATGATAGACAGACAGTTATTTTTAATATTTGAAGATTCACTGAGGACTGGTTATGTTCCACAGGACTGGCACATAGCAAATGTGGTACCAATATACACAAAAGGATCAAATAGTGATCCTGGAAACTACAGACCCGTGAGTCTAACTTCTGTAGTGGGGAAAATATTTGAGGGGTTTGTTAGAGATGCTATCCTGGAGTATCTCACTGTGCACAACATTATAACCCAGCTTCAGCATGGGTTTATGAGAGATCGGTCCTGTCAGACTAATCTGATTGGTTTCCACGAGGAGGTAAGTTCAAGACTGGATCTGGGGGACGCTGTGGATGTTGTTTATCTGGACTTTTCAAAGGCATTTGACACCGTGCCACATAAAAGGTTGGTATATAAAATGAGACTGCTGGGAATAGGAGAAAATCTGTGTATTTGGGTAAGTAATTGGCTTAGTGATAGAAAACAGAGGGTCGTCATTAATGGCACATTCTCAGATTGGGTTGAGGTTACTAGTGGAGTGCCACAGGGGTCAGTATTGGGGCCACTTCTTTTTAATATGTTTATTAATGACCTTGTAGTGGGTTTACACAGTCAAGTTTCAATATTTGCAGATGATACTAAGCTGTGTAAAGTAATAAATACTGAGGTCGATAGTTTAGCATTACAGAGGGATTTGTGGAAGCTTGAGGAGTGGGCAGAGAAATGGTTGATGAGATTTAATGTAGATAAATGTAAAGTTATGCACTTGGGCCATGGAAACAAAAAGTATAATTATGTTCTAAACGGTCAATTACTTGGTAAAACTGGAGCTGAAAAGGACTTGGGGGTATTGGTGGATGGTAAACTTAATTTTAGTGACCAGAGCCAGGCAGCTGCTGCCAAAGCAAATAAAATTATGGGATGTATCAAGAGAGGAATAGATTCTCATGATAAAGACATAGTTTTGCCCTTATACAAATCGCTGGCCAGACCACACATGGAATATTGTGTACAGTTTTGGGCACCAGTGTATAAAAAGGATATAGTAGAGCTGGAACGGGTGCAGAGGAGAGCAACCAGGATTATTAGGGGAATGGGGGGATTAGAATACAATGACAGATTACAAAATTTGGGATTATTCAGTTTAGAAAAAAGACGACCGAGGGGAGACCTCATTACAATGTACAAATACCTGAACAGACAGTACAAGGATCTCTCCAAAGATCTTTTTATACCTAGGCCTGTGACCAGGACAAGGGGGCATCCTCTACGCCTAGAGGAGAGGTGATTTTACCATCAACATAGACAAAGGTTCTTTACTGTAAGAGCAGTTAGACTGTGGAACTCTCTGCCGCAGGAGGTTGTTATGGCGGACTCTATGTACATGTTCAAGAGAGGCCTGGATGCCTTTCTGGAGAGCAAAAATATCACGGGTTATGGGGACTTATTTAATTCTTAAAGGTTGGACTTGATGGACTTGTGTCTTTTTCCAGCCTTATATACTATGATACTATGATACAGCCTCACACCATTATACAGGCTGTCAGTCAAGCACTGGGGGTGTGGCTGTGCCTCCCACTCATGAATAAGCTGGACAGCTTGAATATGCTAATGACTCCTTGGACATCTCACAGGTCATTTGCATACAGCTTTAGGACCTCATTGCTTAGGTTTGCAGGCATGTAGAGGGACAATGAAGGGATAGAGGCAATGCTTTCTAATGGCAGTTTTTGTACAGGAGGTTTTAATTTTTGTAAATGTATGAAAACATTATAAAACCTATACAAATTTGATATCCCCGTAATCGTACCAACCCAAAGAATAAAGTAGACATGTCATTTGGGGCGCTCAGTGAAAGACGTAATATCCAAGCCCACAAGAAAATGGCGCAAATGCGCCTTTTCACCATTTTCACTGCATTTGGAATTTTTTTCCCGCTTCCCAGTACATGGCATGGAATATTTAATACCATCACTATGAAGTGCAAGCCGTCACACAGCTCTTTACGTGTAAAAATAAAAAAGTTATAGATTTTTGAAGGTGGGGAGTGAAAAATGGAAATGAAAAAACAGGAAAGGGTCCTTAACCGGTTAATATTCCCTCTGTGTTAGTTGTTGTGTTGTTCTGCCAACATATTGCAAGCCACACAGGTATATAATGTAACTAAATTGACATGTCATCATGGTTTTGAGTGGAAACTATTCTTGTGTAACATTGGACTTTATCTGGGAAGAATTATTATTGATATTGGAACAACATAGGCATAACTTATGTCCACATTTTTTTTATCTTTGGATTAATTTCTAACATCCGATTTTTATCTGTTTTATTACGGTGTTGTTTAATCTGGCTGGAAGAGGTTCTTGAGCGTGGACGCTCTCCCATAAATAACTACAGTTTTTTGGGGGATACTAGCTTTTAGTAGATGGTCTTTTTCCAACAGATGCCAGTGTTTTTTTAGAATATTGGTAATTTCTGTGGATTTGTCATTATACCGGGTAATAAAGTTTAAGGTGTACCTCTCATTATTCTCGTTTTGACCATGTTTTTTTGATAGACATTCCGGTTTGGTAAGACGAATGGTCTTATGATATGCTTGTTTTAAAGTAAGGAACTGATACCCTTTCCCTAAAAAGTATTTTTTTTTTAAAAACTAATGCTTGTGTATTTAAAAACTGTGCATAATTAAGATAACTGTTTGTGTCCACCCTCTTAAAAAAAGTGGACGTAGAGATGGACTCTTCGTTGATACACAATTCCAAATCCAAAAACGTGATCGATTTTTCCTGATATTGTGTTGTGAAAGATATCCCTCAGTTATTGATAATTAAGTACTCTGAGAAGGATTCCAATTCTGCTTGTGTGTCTGTCCATATCACAAACAGCTCATCAATGTAGTGCCTGTAAAAATGAATGGAATTGCTAAACCGATAGCTGAACAGTATATATTGGGCCTCAAATATGCCCATGAATAAATCGGCGTAGGCAGGAGCTAGTATTGTGCCCATGGCTGTACCACATTTTTGGTGATATATTGTTGCGCCATACGTAAAGTAGTTGTTCTTAAGTACTAGAATGAGAAATTCTACTAATAATTTCCTAAAGTTATCTGATAAGGTTGTATCTTTTTATCTTTTGATAGGAAATCGTTTACACGTTCTATATCCTTTTCATGTTGTATATTAGAGTATAATGCATTCACGTCTAATGTTAGGAGGGAATAAGAAGTAGGAAGATTTTTATTCTCCAGGTCACTTATTATCGGTGTCCTTGAGGAAGCTTGGTGACATAAGGTTGTGGGTATAAATCCACAAAGTGCGATATACACTCACCGGCCACTTTATTAGGTACACCTGTCCAACTGCTCGTTAACACTTAATTTCTAATCAGCCAATCACATAGCGGCAACTCATTTAGGCACGTGCATTTAGGCATGTAGACATGGTCAAGACAATCTCCTGCAGTTCAAACCGAGCATCAGTATGGGGAAGAAAGGTGATTTGAGTGCCTTTGAATGTGGCATGGTTGTTGGTGCCAGAAGGGCTGGTCTGAGTATTTCAGAAACTGCTGATCTACTGGGATTTTCACGCACAACCATCTCTAGGGTGTACAGAGAATGGTCCGAAAAAGAAAAAACATCCAGTGAGCGGCAGTTCTGTGGGCGGAAATGCCTTGTTGATGCCAGAGGTCAGAGGAGAATGGGCAGACTGGTTCGAGCTGATAGAAAGGCAACAGTGACTCAAATCGCCACCCGTTACAACCAAGGTAGGCAAAAGAGCATCTCTGAACGCACAGTATGTCGAACTTTGAGGCAGATGGGCTACAGCAGCAGAAGACCACACTGGGTGCCACTCCTTTCAGCTAAGAACAGGAAACTGAGGCTACAATTTGCACAAGCTCATCGAAATTGGAAAGTAGAAGATTGGAAAAACATTGCCTGGTCTGATGAGTCTCGATTTCTGCTGCGACATTCGGATGGTAGGGTCAGAATTTGGCGTCAACAACATGAAAGCATGGATCCATCCTACCTTGTATCAACGGTTCAGGCTGGTGGTGGTGTCATGGTGTGGGGAATATTTTCTTGGCACTCTTTGGGCCCCTTGGTACCAATTGAGCATCGTTACAACGCCACAGCCTACCTGAGTATTGTTGCTGACTATGTCCATCCCTTTATGACCACAGTGTACCCAACATCTGATGTCTACTTTCAGCAGGATAATGCGCCATGTCATAAAGCTGGAATCATCTCAGACTGGTTTCTTGAACATGACAATGAGTTCACTGTACTCAAATGGCCTCCACAGTCACCAGATCTCAATCCAATAGAGCATCTTTGGGATGTGGTGGAACGGGAGATTCGCATCATGGATGTGCAGCCGACAAATCTGCGGCAACTGTGTGATGCCATCATGTCAATATGGACCAAAATGTCTGAGGAATGCTTCCAGCACCTTGTTGAATCTATGCCACGAAGAATTGAGGCAGTTATGAATGCAAAAGGGGGTCCATCCTCTCATCTTTGTGAATTATTGGGAGAAAATAAAAATATGACATAGTGGGAAACGGGATAAAGAGAAATGTTGCCTCTTCATTGGTAATAGTTTTTTTGTTTTACAGCTGTGTCAAGAAGTCCTCTTATATACTTCTTTAGAATAGGGATGGCATCTTCCTTAATTTTGGTGTAGTAATGGGGGTCTGACAGTATATGTAGTAATTCATCATAAGAGTAGGATATTATAACTAGCCCTGCTCCCTGCTGACCGAAAGACTAGATCTCTGTTCTCTGAAAGTGTTTTTTAGAGCTTGGGTCTCTCCCTTAGTTAGATTACATCCAGCCCATATATTTTTCGTAGGATAACTTTCTATCTCTTTAGTAAGAGTTCTGTAATCTTCTTGTACTTAATCGTGGAACATTTTTATATAGTGACCTTGAGTTAGGGTTGGGTAACACAGAAGACAGGGGATAGTGTGCCCTGAGCTTGCCCCAACCTATGTCCCTTCCTATAGCCCCCCCACGCTAAACCATGGGGCGAATACTTGAAGACTCGAAATACACTGGATGAATGTGAGAAGGGAAACACAAACAGACTGACAAACATAAAACACAAAAGAATGGTAAACTAGCCGGAGTCACAACAAGAGGGTACGTCAAGAACAAAGTCAGAAAGCAAAATGTCAATGTCAAAAACTAGCCGAGGTCACAACAATTCCGATACAGATATAGAGCAAGACAACCTAATGCAGCGAGCGAGTGATGGAGGGATTTCAAACACTGGCACAGGTGACTAGTGAAGTTGCAATGTATGCAGCCAGAACTCCACCTCCAGAACCTGATAGGAGGTGGACAGCTTCTGAGAATTAACCCCTTATGGTGCAGAACAACCAGGCAGCATGCAGAGCTACCACAAGTCCCAGAAGTTCCGAACACAACTCCTAGACAGTGCGAGATCTTAGCAGCCGCTGCCCGGGACGAGAGGTGGAGTTTGCACGGATACGCGCCGGGGGTCGAAGAACGCTGCTGGCACCACCAGAAGAACCAGAAGTCCCTAGCGAACCTGACACCTTGATTATGTAATGGGTAGAATCTGGATTTATTCCGAATGAGAACTGGATGTTCACTAAATTCTTCAGAGCTAGCATTTAGGGGGTCATTGGTCTCAATATTTCTTTTGTTAAGTTTTTTCTTCAGGGCAAATTTCAATCAGTTTCCGGATGAATAAATTGGTATCTAAGAACAGCTCAAAGTCATTGGGTGGCCAATTGGGGCAGAATTACAGACCCTTAGACAATAATGATACCTAATTAGGTGTGTGTTCAGAGTCAGTGAGGTTAAATATTTTTACAGTACTGTTCTGTTCAGGGTTTGAGTCTGGATGGTAGTTCTACCTGGTTTCTTTTCCTTCCTTGTGTTCCTCGATTTAATTTTTTTCTTTTTCTTTCTTGATGGAGTAGCCGAAAAAAGTGTCAATTTTTTAAAATTGTTTGAGGGGATCCAACACTAGTATTAATTTGTGTACTGGTTAATGAGCCGGTGTTTGTGTCTGTCGTGCTAGCATGAATCGAGCTAACAATTCCATGGTCAACAGTATCCTGTGAACATGGATATATACTGATAATCAGAATCTCACACTCAAAAGGAGATGATTCTACCGTGAAAGATTGGAGTTTTCTACCTACTAATTGACCTAGAGTGTCTGGGCTATTCCTAATCTTACTTGGAGTGTCTACCAGAGACTTGGGATCCGATTCACTGCCAATATCTATTTTCAACTGACGTACAGTGTCAGAAAATAATTGGTCCCGTTCCAGGGTATTGATTGGACACTAGCTTGGCAACAGATGATTTGTCTGATCATTCATTCGTGTTATCAAATCGTTTATTAGTGTTATCATGAGTCTGATCAGGGTTAGTGGTAAGTTGATGATCTGGTGCATGGACTGCATACCGATTTGTGTGTATAAATTTATCTACTTTAGTGCATGCGTTTTTGGATTGTAGATTTGTTCCACTCATTGTATAATGATTGATGTTATCCTGATGTAAAGTTGCCCATGGCAACCAATTATAGTTCAGCTTTCATTTTACCAATGCTCATGAATATTTGAAAGGGGAGCTGTGATTGGTTGCCATGGGCAACTACTAATATTCTGACTTTCAGACAGCTTGATTAATCTGCCCCATAATGTCTATTGACTGTTGAAGTTCCTCCTTAAGGGCATCTTCTAAGTTATTAAATAGTCTTGACATGGATCTTGTTTCTTACTCTGAGAAGGATTCATACTGTGCAGTTTGTTTAATATATTGTGATTCTTCATCATCAAAAAAATGAAAAATTGATAATTATTAGTCCAATAGATCACATTAGCAAGAATGTGACCAGTCTATATCAAACGCTATGTAGAAGAGAAGTCTATGGGATGAACAAGTTACTTACCCTTAGTCCTGAGGGCCTGTAAATTGTAAATGTTTGTGAATTAAGTTACAGTATTTTTCGGAAGCACCGGATTATAAGGCGCACCTTAAAGGAAACCTACCACTTGTAGTGGCAGGTTTCTGATGGAAATACCGGGCACCAGCTCAGGGTGAGCTGGTGCCGGAGCTTATTTTCGTTAGTGTTTTAAACCGCGGTATCGCGGTTTAAAACACTTTTTAAACTTTATAGCCGGCGCAGGCAGGTACGCGCTCGGCGCTTACCATGCGCGCGGCTCTCATTCACTTCCTATGTAGCCGCGTGCACGGTAAGCGCCGAGCGCGTACCTGCCTGCGCCGGCTATAAAGTTTAAAAAGTGTTTTAAACCGCGATACCGCGGTTTAAAACACTAACGAAAATAAGCTCCGGCACCAGCTCACCCTGAGCTGGTGCCCGGTATTTCCATCAGAAACCTGCCAATACAAGTGGTAGGTTTCCTTTAAATAAATTCCTGCTAAAACGTCTAGGTTCATATAAAAGGCTCACCTGATTATAAGGTACACCTGTTTATAAGGATGAATGAGCAGCAGGGGGCAGACCTGTGCACAGTTCAAGGCAGCTGTTGTCTGTAAGTGCAGTTCATATATAAGGCGCACTGGACTATAAGACACTCCCTTGATTTCTGAGAGAATCAAAGGATTTTTTGTGTGCCTTATGGTCCAAAATATACGGTATTTGAAATCCTTTTTTATCTTTATTTTTCTCTGGTGAATCATGACATCATTTCCAGTTATCCTGACGAAGCGCCCAGTAGTAGATGTGAAACGTGTTGTCCGATTTTATTTCTTTTATTCGATTTTAAAACCAGTTTCAAATATTAAATACAATTGCCATTCATCTATACAGCCTTTATCATTTGGGTTACGCCGCAGTGAGTGCTCTTTTCACCCTGATATCCATTGGGAAAGAAGTTCTTCTGTTATCCTGAATATACTTCTGGCATTTCTACACCGGGGAGATTTCCACCGACAAGGAGAAGGCAGCATCCCATACACGCCTGCCCACACAACCACCGGAGGTGAGCAGAATATAGTTAATATTCAAAAATATTGCAAAACCACATTTATTTGCACCAGGAAGCACATGTGTTTTTATCTTATTCTCCAGAAGTATACATTGGATACACAGAAGTGGCATGCACGCACAACCACCACTATCGGAAAAATATGCGATCCCTCTATAAGATCCCCTCGAGATGGTGGTTCCTCGAGATGGGAGTAATGTCGGGAAAAAAAGGGGGGGGGGGAGACAAAACGAGCGCTCTCCTAGTGTAGTAAGCCTGGTACCATTAAAGGTGCTAGAAACATAATTAGTGCGCTCACCTTATAGCGCTTGGTTAGAGTGCTTCATGCAGATCTATCCTTAGTGGCTGCCGGCTCCTCCTTCCTTGCGGCCGTCTGTTCCAATTACTCAGAGGATGCTGTACTGATTAGAGATGAGCGAACACTAAAATGCTCGGGTACTCGTTATTCGAGACGAACTTTTCCCGATGCTCGAGTGCTCGTCTCGAATAACGAACCCCATTGAAGTCAATGGGAGACTCGAGCATTTTTCAAGGGGACCAAGGCTCTGCACAGGGAAGCTTGGCCAAACACCTGGGAACCTCAGAAAAGGATGGAAACACCACGGAAATGGACAGGAAACAGCAGGGGCAGCATGCATGGATGCCTCTGAGGCTGCATAATCGCACCATTATGCCAAAATTATGGGCAACAGCATGGCCATGACAGAGTGACAGAATGAAGCTAGATAGCATCTAAAACATCCAATAATTGACCCTGACACTATAGGGGACGGCATGCAGAGGCAGCGGCAGCAGCGGCAGGCATGGCAACATACCCTAAATGGACTCAGGCTTCAAACCAATGGGTAGCAGAGAGGAACCAAAGGAGGTGAGCAAGAAGCGCTCAAATAATATCGGTACATGATAAAAGTTTGCCAGTATATTTTGTGGATTACACAGCAGGGTGGCGACAAAGTTAACATGGAAGCCATGAAAACAACCCAAAATTCTGCCTGACACAGCTCGTTTGATAAGGGGACCATGTATGGAGGCAGTGAACTAGTAGTAGATTAAAGGTGCTGCAGTTAAAACTATGTTAGTTGGATCTTGGCATGGAGCTGGCGCTCCGCTGCCAGGCGAGCTTTCGCCAATCCAAGCCCGTGTCTCTAGGCTACTCCCCAAACAGCACTTCTAAGAACCTTTTGTATAAGATCAAGTGTAGTAGCGTTCTTATAAGTTTAGGATATGCCGGGTGAGGGGAATGTAAACAGATGCGCAAGAAGCGCTGAAATAATATCCCTAAATGGTAAAAGTTTGCAAGTATATTTTGGGGATTACACAGCAGGGTGGCGACAAAGTTAACAACTTTGATGTGGAATGCCCTGTAATAGCTCTTGGGCGGTGTGCCTTTTATCGCCTAGGCTCAGCAGTTTCAGCACCGCCTGCTGTCGCTTAGCGACGGCACTGCTGCTGTGCCTAGAGCTACCGACTGATGGCGCCATGCCCACGGATGGTAATTCGGAGGAGGAGGAGGTGGAGGAGGGGTGGGAGGAGGTATAGTAGGCCTTTGAGACCTGGACCGAGGTAGGCCCCGCAATTCTCTGCGTCGGCAGTATATGACCAGCCCCAGGGTCAGACTCGGTCCCAGCCTGCACCAAGTTAAGTGTAGTAGCGTTCTCATAAGTTTGGGATATGGCGGGTGAGGGGAATGTAAACAGATGCGCAAGAAGCGCATGATGCGCATGGAGCTGGCGTTCCGCTGCCAGGCGAGCTTTCGCCAATCCAAGCCCCTGTCTCTAGGCTACTCCCCAAACAGCACTTCTAAGAACCTTTTGTATAAGATCAAGTGTAGTAGCGTTCTTATAAGTTTAGGATATGCCGGGTGAGGGGAATGTAAACATCTGCGCAAGAAGCGCTGAAATAATATCCGTAAATGGTAAAAGTTTGCCAGTATATTTTGTGGATAACACAGCAGGGTGGCGACAAAGTTAACAACTTTGATGTGGAATCCATGAAAACAACCCAAATTTCTGCCTGACACACCTCGTTTGATAAAGGGACGATGTATGGAGGCAGCTATATGGACGACTTTTGGAGGTAGCAATGGAGACAACGTGTGGAGGCTGCTATGGAGACAATTTAATTTGGATAGTGCCTGTATGTGGCAGTCCCAAACATTTTTCAAACCAGAGGAGCAGGTAGGTGGCCCTCCAGTAAAATGGGATAGATTGAGTGCCTGTATGTGGCAGTCCCAAAAATGTTTCAAACCAGAGGAGCAGGTAGGTGGCCCTGCAGTAAAATGGAATAGATTGAGTGCCTGTATGTGGCAGTCCCAAAAATGTTTCAAACCAGAGGAGCAGGTAGGTGGCCCTGCAGTAAAATGGAATAGATTGAGTGCCTGTATGTGGCAGTCCCAAAAATTGTTCAAACCAGAGGAGCAGGTAGGTGGCCCTGCAGTAAAATGGAATAGATTGAGTGCCTGTATGTGGCAGTCCCAAAAATTGTTCAAACCAGAGGAGCAGGTAGGTGGCCCTGCAGTAAAATGGAATAGATTGAGTGCCTGTATGTGGCAGTCCCAAAAATGTTTCAAACCAGAGGAGCAGGTAGGTGGCCCTCCAGTAAAATGGAATAGATTGAGTGCCTGTATGTGGCAGTCCCAAAAATTGTTCAAACCAGAGGAGCAGGTAGGTGGCCCTCCAGTAAAATGGGATAGATTGAGTGCCTGTATGTGGCAGTCCCAAAAATGTTTCAAACCAGAGGAGCAGGTAGGTGGCCCTGCAGTAAAATGGAATAGATTGAGTGCCTGTATGTGGCAGTCCCAAAAATGTTTCAAACCAGAGGAGCAGGTAGGTGGCCCTGCAGTAAAATGGAATAGATTGAGTGCCTGTATGTGGCAGTCCCAAAAATTGTTCAAACCAGAGGAGCAGGTAGGTGGCCCTGCAGTAAAATGGAATAGATTGAGTGCCTGTATGTGGCAGTCCCAAAAATTGTTCAAACCAGAGGAGCAGGTAGGTGGCCCTGCAGTAAAATGGAATAGATTGAGTGCCTGTATGTGGCAGTCCCAAAAATGTTTCAAACCAGAGGAGCAGGTAGGTGGCCCTGCAGTAAAATGGAATAGATTGAGTGCCTGTATGTGGCAGTCCCAAAAATTGTTCAAACCAGAGGAGCAGGTAGGTGGCCCTGCAGTAAAATGGAATAGATTGAGTGCCTGTATGTGGCAGTCCCAAAAATGTTTCAAACCAGAGGAGCAGGTAGGTGGCCCTGCAGTAAAATGGAATAGATTGAGTGCCTGTATGTGGCAGTCCCAAAAATTGTTCAAACCAGAGGAGCAGGTAGGTGGCCCTGCAGTAAAATGGAATAGATTGAGTGCCTGTATGTGGCAGTCCCAAAAATTGTTCAAACCAGAGGAGCAGGTAGGTGGCCCTGCAGTAAAATGGAATAGATTGAGTGCCTGTATGTGGCAGTCCCAAAAATGTTTCAAACCAGAGGAGCAGGTAGGTGGCCCTCCAGTAAAATGGAATAGATTGAGTGCCTGTATGTGGCAGTCCCAAAAATTGTTCAAACCAGAGGAGCAGGTAGGTGGCCCTGCAGTAAAATGGAATAGATTGAGTGCCTGTATGTGGCAGTCCCAAAAATGTTTCAAACCAGAGGAGCAGGTAGGTGGCCCTCCAGTAAAATGGAATAGATTGAGTGCCTGTATGTGGCAGTCCCAAAAATTGTTCAAACCAGAGGAGCAGGTAGGTGGCCCTGCAGTAAAATGGAATAGATTGAGTGCCTGTATGTGGCACTCACAAAAATTGTTTCAAACAGAGGACCGGGTAGGTGGCCCTCCAGAAAAATTAAATGCATGAAGTACTATAGCAAGAGCCAGTGGGCCCTGTCAAAAAATAGCCAGTTTCCTCTGCTTTACTGTACAAAGAGGAGGAGAAGGAGGAAAATGAGGAGGAGGAGGAGGAGTGGATCAATTATTCAGGTTGAGCTTCCTTCACCTGGTGGAGATTGGAAATTCTGAGAAATCCAGCCTTTATTCATTTTAATAAGCGTCAGCCTGTCAGCGCTGTCAGTCGACAGGCGTGTACGCTTATCGGTGATGATGCCACCAGCTGCACTGAAAACCCGCTCGGACAAGACGCTAGCGGCAGGGCAGGCAAGAACCTCCAAGGCGTACAGCGCCAGTTCGTGCCACATGTCCAGCTTTGAAACCCAGTAGTTGTAGGGAGCTGTGTGATCATTTAGGACGATGGTATGGTCAGCTACGTACTCCCTCACCATCTTTCTGTAAAGATCAGCCCTACTCTGCCGAGACTGGGGACAGGTGACAGTGTCTTGCTGGGGTGACATAAAGCTGGCAAAAGCCTTGTAAAGCGTACCCTTGCCAGTGCTGGACAAGCTGCCTGCTCGCCTACTCTCCCTCGCTACTTGTCCCGCAGAACTACGCACTCTGCCGCTAGCGCTGTCAGAAGGGAAATACTGTTTCAGCTTGTGCACCAGGGCCTGCTGGTATTCATGCATTCTCACACTCCTTTCCTCTCCAGGGATGAGAGTGGGAAGATTTTGCTTGTACCGTGGGTCCAGGAGAGTGAACACCCAGTAATCGGTGCTGGAATAAATTCTTTGAACGCGAGGGTCACGGGATAGGCAGCCTAGCATGAAATCTGCCATATGCGCCAGAGTACCAACGCGTAAGAATTCACTCCCCTCACTGGCCTGACTGTCCATTTCCTCCTCCTCCAACTCCTCCAACTCCTCTTCTTCTGCCCATACACGCTGAACAGTGAAGGACTCAACAATGGTCCCCTCTTGTGTCTCGCCAACATTCTCCTCCTCTTCCTCCTCATCCTCCTCCACCTCCACCTCCTCCGATATGCGCTGAGAAACAGACCTCAGGGTGCTTTGGCTATCAACAAGGGAATATTCTTCCCCCGTCTCTTGTGACGAGCGCAAAGCTTCCGACTTCATGCTGACCAGAGAGTTTTTCAACAGGCCAAGCAGCGGGATGGTGAGGCTGATGATGGCGGCATCGCCACTGACCATCTGTGTTGACTCCTCAAAGTTACTCAGCACCTGACAGATATCAGACATCCACGTCCACTCCTCATTGTAGACTTGAGGAAGCTGACTGACCTGACTACCAGTTCTGGTGGAAGTTGACATCTGGCAGTCTACAATCGCTCTGCGCTGCTGGTAAACTCTGGATAACATGGTCAGTGTTGAATTCCACCTCGTGGGCACGTCGCACAACAGTCGGTGAGCGGGCAGTTGGAGGCGGCGCTGCGCTGCCCTGAGAGTGGCAGCATCTGGGCTGGACTTCCTGAAATGCGCACAGATGCGGCGCACCTTCGTGAGCAAATCAGACAGATTGGGGTATGTCTTGAGGAAACGCTGCACTATCAGATTTAACACATGGGCCAGGCATGGCACATGTGTCAGTCTGCCGAGTTGCAGAGCCGCCACCAGGTTACGGCCGTTGTCACACACAACCATTCCCGGCTTGAGGTTCAGCGGTGCCAGCCACAGATCAGTCTGCGCCGTGATGCCCTGTAATAGCTCTTGGGCGGTGTGCCTTTTGTCGCCTAGGCTCAGCAGTTTGAGCACCGCCTGCTGTCGCTTAGCGACGGCACTGCTGCTGTGCCTAGAGCTACCGACTGATGGCGCCGTGCCCACGGATGGTAGTTCGGAGGAGGAGGTGGAGGAGGGGTGGGAGGAGGAGGAGGCATAGTAGGCCTGAAACACCTGGACCGAGGTAGGCCCCGCAATCCTCGGCGTCGGCAGTATATGAGCAGCCCCAGGGTCAGACTCGGTCCCAGCCTCCACCAAGTTAACCCAATGTGCCGTCAGCGATATATAGTGGCCCTGCCCGGCAGCACTCGTCCACGTGTCCGTGGTCAGGTGGACCTTGTCAGAAACGGCGTTGGTCAGGGCACGGATGATGTTGTCTGACACGTGCTGGTGCAGGGCTGGGACGGCACATCGGGAAAAGTAGTGGCGGCTGGGGACCGAATACCGAGGGGCGGCCGCCGCCATGAGGTTGCGAAAGGCCTCGGTCTCTACTAGCCTATAGGGCAGCATCTCCAGGCTAAGCAATCTGGAGATGTGCACATTAAGGGCTTGGGCGTGCGGGTGGGTTGCACTATATTTGCGTTTCCGCTCCAGCGTCTGGGGTATGGAGAGCTGAACGCTGGTGGATGCTGTGGAGGATCGTGGAGGCGACGATGGGGTTTTTGTGGCAGGGTCCTGGGCAGGGGGCTGACTAGCAGCTGACACAGGGGAAGGAGCAGTGGTGTGCACGGCCGGAGGTGAACGGGCTTGTTGCCACTGAGTGGGGTGCTTAGCATTCATATGCCTGCGCATACTGGTGGTAGTTAAGCTAGTAGTGGTGGAACCCCTGCTGAGCCTGGTTTGGCAAATGTTGCACACCACAGTCCGTCGGTCATCCGGTGTTTCCTTAAAGAACCTCCACACTTCTGAAGATCTAGCCCTCGCCGCAAGAGCCCTCACCACGGGAGCTTCACTAGTTGACAGTGGCGCTGATGCACCAGCTCTGGCCCTGCCTCTCCGTCTGGCCCCACCACTGCCTCTTCCAACCTGTTCAGGTCGAGGACTCTCCTCCGTCTCAGAAGCACTGTGTTCACCCGGCCTCTCAACCCAGCTTGGGTCTGTCACCTCATCATCCTCCGATCCCTCAGTCTGCTCCCCCCTCGGACTTCCTGCCCTGACAACAACTTCCCCACTGTCTGACAACCGTGTCTCCTCATCGTCGGACACCTCTTTACACACTTCCACTACGTCAAGAAGGTCATCATCACCCACAGACTGTGACTGGTGGAAAACCTGGGCATCGGAAAATTGCTCAGCAGCAACCGGACAAGTGGTTTGTGACTGTGGGAAGGGTCCAGAAAACAGTTCCTCAGAGTATGCCGGTTCAAATGCCAAATTTTCCTGGGAGGGGGCAGACTGGGGGGGAGGAGGCTGAGGTGCAGGAGCTGGAGGAGTGGCGATTTCGGTGACATGGGTGGACTGCGTGGAAGACTGACTGGTGGTGGACAAATTGCTCGAAGCATTGTCAGCAATCCACGACATCACCTGTTCGCACTGTTCTGGCCTCAACAGTGCTCTACCACGAGTCCCAGTAACTTCAGACATGAACCTAGGGAGTGTAGCTCTGCGGCGTTCCCCTGCTCCCTCATCAGCAGGTGGTGTCTCACCCCGCCCAGGACCACGGCCTCTGACCCCTGCAGTAGTTGGACGCCCACGTCCCCGCCCTCGTCCTCTACCCCTAGCCCTCGGGTTAAACATTTTTAAAATGAGAGTTATAACTTTATTTTTTTTTTTACTTTTTTTTTTTTTTTTTTGTGTTTTTTTTTTTTTTTTTGTGTTTTTTGTTTTTTTTTGAGTTTTTAAAACCAAACAATGCTATCCTATTGCTATGGCTATTTTCTAGCCAAGTATCAAAGGAAGCACAGTACTATGCCAGATGAGATGACACTGAGTTCTTGCCTAATAGAAATCCAACCCCTACTGAATTTTGCCACTTCAGCCTTTGCTATGGATATGTGCGCCACTAAGCGCAGAACACAGCGGTCGCAAGTCCCACTACAAATTGCTCAGAATTGGCAAGTACATGCACTGCAGAAACTACAGTCACCAGCAGATCAACCAGAAATCAAATATATAGAACGCTACTGTAGGCTTCAAGAAGCTGTTTGTATTCTCCTATGGCTATTTTCTAGCCAAGTATCAAAGGAAGCACAGTACTATGCCAGATGAGATGACACTGAGTTATTGCCTAATAGAAATCCAACCCCTACTGAATTTTGCCACTTCAGCCTTTGCTATGGATATGTGCGCCACTAAGCGCAGAACACAGCGGTCGCAAGTCCCACTACAAATTGCTCAGAATTGGCAAGTACATGCACTGCAGAAACTACAGTCACCAGCAGATCAACCAGAAATCAAATATATAGAACGCTACTGTAGGCTTCAAGAAGCTGTTTGTATTCTCCTATGGCTATTTTCTAGCCAAGTATCAAAGGAAGCACAGTACTATGCCAGATGAGATGACACTGAGTTATTGCCTAATAGAAATCCAACCCCTACTGAATTTTGCCACTTCAGCCTTTGCTATGGATATGTGCGCCACTAAGCGCAGAACACAGCGGTCGCAAGTCTCACTACAAATTGCTCAGAATTGGCAAGTACATGCACTGCAGAAACTACAGTCACCAGCAGATCAACCAGAAATCAAATATATAGAACGCTACTGTAGGCTTCAAGAAGCTGTTTGTATTCTCCTATGGCTATTTTCTAGCCAAGTATCAAAGGAAGCACAGTACTATGCCAGATGAGATGACACTGAGTTATTGCCTAATAGAAATCCAACCCCTACTGAATTTTGCCACTTCAGCCTTTGCTATGGATATGTGCGCCACTAAGCGCAGAACACAGCGGTCGCAAGTCCCACTACAAATTGCTCAGAATTGGCAAGTACATGCACTGCAGAAACTACAGTCACCAGCAGATCAACCAGAAATCAAATATATAGAACGCTACTGTAGGCTTCAAGAAGCTGTTTGTATTCTCCTATGGCTATTTTCTAGCCAAGTATCAAAGGAAGCACAGTACTATGCCAGATGAGATGACACTGAGTTATTGCCTAATAGAAATCCAACCCCTACTGAATTTTGCCACTTCAGCCTTTGCTATGGATATGTGCGCCACTAAGCGCAGAACACAGCGGTCGCAAGTCTCACTACAATTTGCTCAGAATTGGCAAGTACATGCACTGCAGAAACTACAGTCACCAGCAGATCAACCAGAAATCAAATATATAGAACGCTACTGTAGGCTTCAAGAAGCTGTTTGTATTCTCCTATGGCTATTTTCTAGCCAAGTATCAAAGGAAGCACAGTACTATGCCAGATGAGATGACACTGAGTTATTGCCTAATAGAAATCCAACCCCTACTGAATTTTGCCACTTCAGCCTTTGCTATGGATATGTGCGCCACTAAGCGCAGAACACAGCGGTCGCAAGTCCCACTACAAATTGCTCAGAATTGGCAAGTACATGCACTGCAGAAACTACAGTCACCAGCAGATCAACCAGAAATCAAATATATAGAACGCTACTGTAGGCTTCAAGAAGCTGTTTGTATTCTCCTATGGCTATTTTCTAGCCAAGTATCAAAGGAAGCACAGTACTATGCCAGATGAGATGACACTGAGTTATTGCCTAATAGAAATCCAACCCCTACTGAATTTTCCCACTTCGGTCTTTGCTATGGATATGTGTGCCACTAAGAGCTAAACACAACGGTAGCAAGTCCCCCTGCTAATTCCTCACAAAATGGTAAAAGATGCAAATTAAAATAAAAAAAGTAGAACGTTATTGTAGCCCTAAGAAGGGCTGTTGGGTTCTTTGAGAATCACTCCTGCCTAACAGTAAGCTAATAGAACACCCTAACGCTTTCCCTGAGCAGCAGCAGCTCTCTCCCTAGCGGCATCCAGAGACAGAATGATCCGAGCAGCGCGGCCAGCGGCTAGTCTATCCCAGGGTCACCTGATCTGGCCAGCCAACCACTGCTATCGACGTGTAAGGGTACCACGTCATGCTGGGTGGAGTGCAGAGTCTCCTGGCTTGTGATTGGCTCTGTTTCTGGCCGCCAAAAAGCAAAACGGCGGGAGCTGCCATTTTCTCGAGCGGGCGAAGTATTCGTCCGAGTAACGAGCAGTTTCGAGTACCCTAATGCTCGACCGAGCATCAAGCTCGGACGAGCATGTTCGCTCATCTCTAGTACTGATGCAACGTGGAAGCCCAAGTGTGTGTATGGAAGAAACGGGTGCCGGCGCTCGTGGATGGACCGCTCTGGGAGTGATTACTTTAAAAGTGTATTTTATTCAATGTGCTGAATAAAATACGCTTTTAAAGAAATCACTCCCAGAGAGGTCCATCCACAAGCGCCGGCACCCGTTTCTTCCATACACATACCTGAGCTTCCACGTTGCACCTACATCTGCAGGAATTCAGCAGGAGACGGGACGTCACAGGAAGACTCGAGTTCTGCTGCCCAGTGGTCACATGACCCAGGGCGGATAGCAGCAAACCCTGAACTTAAACAGGCTACGTATAATATCTTCACCCTATTATGGTCTTATGCTTACCCTGTTAGTGAATTTTTGCTGATGTAGACAAACGCAGCATGCTTTTTGCACTATGTTTACAGTACTTACATTATCAGATTGATAACAAGTTATTACTGCAATGGCGTTATTTTTAAATTCATATGATCTTTTTTATTCCATTTGTCATGGTTATTTATTTGTATTGCATTATACAGTATTAAGTATTGATGTAGAAATATAAAATCAACATACTTTTTGAAATTTTTGTTTATGAAGATATATTTTTATATTTTTAACGCGAAGGAAACGTATATTTTTTGTTTCCTTTTTTCTTTTTTCAAGTTCAATTGCTAATATGCCATTTTTGCGACTTTTAACTTTTTCAACTGCGCCTTTTCTGCACCGTTTTGCAGTGTGCCTTATATATTATTGTTTTCCAGATGTTCCATGCGTCATTTCACTTTTTTTGCGCCTTTTTTTGGTGCAAATCTGAACCTGGTCCAGGGCAGGTACAAAGGAAGTTTTTTTTTCATGGACCCAATTTTAACATGTAAATTGGAATTATTTCACATGCTTTAACTGTTTAACATTTTGCACAGTAACCTCTTTTAGCAAAATTCTTAAAAGTTTGCTTTTTTTTTATTGGTTATTCTAAGGGTGAGGTCACACGTAGAGGTTTAATTGCGTTTTTAATGCATTTGAAACTAATTACAACAGCTGAGGAGGTGATTTTCCTTATTTCATCACTGTTAACATTTACGTTTCCAAAACGCAATATAAACACCACCAACGCTTGTTAGCACAAATTCAAATGTTAATTCGGAAAATCACCTTTCCTCTGCTGTTTTAATAGGTTTCAAAACGCATTAAAAATGCAAAATGTTACATCCAAAAGTAAAAGTAGTGTCCACTCCTGTATATATCCCCCTCACGGGGCTTGTGTCTTCTCCTGTATATAACTCCTCACATGGCTTGTGTCCACTCCTGTATATAACCCCCCAGGGCCGATTCTAGCATATTTGCTGCCTGAGGCGAATATTAAAATGCTGCCCCCCCCCACTCCCTGTTAAGTAAATCCTTAAACTTTACTAACAATTAACAACCCTACAGACAGCTCCCTGACACTGTGTGACTGACTACAGGATCTGAGAGGCATTAGTGGCTTCTAGTACCTTATAGATGACAATCTCTTCCATCAGGAGAACTTTATTCCGGGTTCTCCAATCCATGACGTATCACTGCTGAATTCACGGGCAGATATCTTCAGCTCCGTGCAGCATCTCCACCCGGCGTCCCTAAAAATACCACAGTCACTTACAGTATAAAGTCTCCTGGAAAACAACACTGCGCTCCTAAATAATATATACCCCTCACAACACAACTGACCGCACGCTACCCCACATATAACACATCCCTTTATTATATAGGGATAAAATCTTGCCCCACATATACAGCCCCCCAGCTTAGTAATATACTGTATCCCATATACAGCCCCTGCAGCTAAGTAATATACTGTACCCCATATACAGCCCCCCAGCTTAGTAATATACTGTATCCCATATACAGCCCCACAGCTTAGTAATATACTGTATCCCATATACAGCCCCCGCAGCTTAGTAATATACTGTACCTGATATACAGCCCCCCCCAGCTTAGTAATATACTGTATCCCATATACATCCCCCCAGCTTAGTGATATAGTGATATATAATATATACAGCACCCCCCAGTACAAAATGATTCTGGCCCCATATAATATATACTGAATCCCCCCCAGTATAAAATAATTGTCACGGGTGCTCCCGCGATCCCTGTCTCGGATCGCGGGCGCATCCGTGCACCCCCGTTTGCCCCCGCTGCAGGCCCGTCGCTGGACTCACCTCTCCCGGCTCCAGCTCTTCCCCGGACTGCTGTGCGCGCGCGTCCCCGCCTCCTAGGGCGCGCGCGCGGCTCCTGCCGAAAATTTAAAGGGCCAGCGCACCGCTAATTGGTGCACTGGCTGAACCTCACCTTTAAGAATCCTGCCTCTTCCTGTGTCCCCTGCCGGATCTTTGTGCCTCATAGCCTTAGAGAAAGCTTCCAAGCGAGTATTCCTGCGTTCCTGTGTGTTCCTGCGTTCCTGTGTATTCCTGCGTATTCCTGCGTTCCTGTGTATCCCTGCGTTCCTGTGTATTCCTGTGTTCCCGCTCCTGAGTCCTGTGTTACCTGAGTTCCTCCGTGTTGCTGTGTTCCGTGTGCCTGTGTTCCCGTTCCCACCTGCCTGGACCTCCCGTTGCTGACCCCGGACTTGGACCTGACGTTGCATCTCTGCCGCCTGCCCTGACCCTGTGCCTGGACCCGACTACGAGTTGTCATCCGCTAAGGTACCTCGACCTCGGCTGCCACCGTGGGCTAGTCACACCTGGGAACGACCTAGTGGTATCCTGCCGCAGCAAGTCCAACCCGCTTTGCGGCGGGCTCTGGTGAATACCAGGTGCCGCTGGGCTCCGGTTCCGGGTGTTGGCTAGTTACATCTCCCACGGTGGTCCAGAGGATCCACTGATCCTAACAGTAAGATCCGGCCATGGATCCCGCCGAGGTTCCGCTTCCCACTCGACCAAACTTTGCCGCCATAGTGGTCCAGCAATCCCGGGAGATTGCCGCTCAACGCGAACAGCTGGATCAAGTTACCACTATGCTGCAACAACTACTAGCCACCCAGCAACAGCAACAGGTTCCCGTGTCTGCTCCCGTGGCTCCTGCAACCCCGGTCTGCCTTCCTGTTGCTGAACCACGACTACGGCTGTCTATGCCCAGCAAATTTGACGGAGACCCCAGACAGTGCAGGGGTTTTATTACTCAGTGCTCCCTACAAATAGAACTTATGCCTTCGCAATTTGTCACGGAGCGTTCCAAGGTGGCATTTTTCGTCAGTCTTCTCTCTGGGAAGGCCCTGGCCTGGGCCACTCCTCTTTGGGACAGAGGCGACCCCGTCACGACTACTCTTGCGGCTTTTCTGGCGGAGTTCCGGGCCGTTTTTGAGGAACCAGCACGGGCTTCTTCTGCCGAGACTGCGTTGTTGAATCTGCGCCAAGGCAACTCATCTGTGGGAGAGTATGCTGTTCAGTTCCGCACCCTGGCCTCTGAACTTGCCTGGAACGATGCAGCTCTCATCGCCACCTTTAAAAAAGGACTCTCGCCGCAGGTCAAAGATGCGCTGGCGGCTCGGGATCTACCGTCAACTCTGGGTGGTCTCATCTCACTGGCCACTCGGATAGATGTCCGGTTTAAGGAACGCGCCGAGGAACTTCGCTCTGAGCATCCTCAAGCTCAGGTAAGACGTTTTCCTCGCCTCGCACCTGCCTTCCAAAGACCGCTCCAGCCTCCGCCTGTGTCGTCTGCTGAGGAACCCATGCAGGTGGACAGAATCCGGCTCTCTCTGCAAGAGCGTTCCAGAAGACGACAGGAGAACCTTTGTCTGTATTGTGCCAGTCCAGGGCACTTCATCGGGACTTGTCCTGTTCGTCCCCCACGTCCGGGAAACGCCAGCACCTAGGGCTCTTGGGAGAGGCGTCCCTAGGTGTATGCAAAGCTTCTCCACGTCTGATTATTCCTGTGCTCCTCAGCGTAGACACCGGCACCCAGATTCAAGTTTCTGCTTTCCTGGATTCAGGCTCTACAGCGAACTTTATGGACGCAGCCCTGGTCTCCCGGCATCACTTCCCAGTGGTTCGTCTTGAGAAACCATTGTCCATTGCCTCAGTCAGTGGCCAGATCCTTTCCGTGCCCATCCGGTTTCGCACGGAACCCCTGCTTCTGCAAGTTGGAGCCTTGCATAAAGAAAGACTTTCTTTTTTTGTACTGCCCCAAAGCACTTCCACCCTCCTGTTGGGTCTCCCCTGGTTGCAGCAACATGCCCCTGTGCTGGACTGGTCCTCTGGGGAGATTCTCCGTTGGGGCCCGGCTTGTTCTTCTCATTGTATGGATGTCCCTCGTCCGCTCTCTGTCTGGACTTCCACCTTGCCTCCCAAGCCCCTGGAGGGGCTTCCCGCTCCATACTTGGATTTCGCAGATGTGTTCTCCAAGAAACAGGCAGAGACTCTTCCTCCACATCGTCCCTATGATTGCCCCATCGACTTGCTGCCCGGCTCTTCTCCTCCACGGGGTCGGGTGTACCCGCTCTCGGTACCCGAAACAGCCGCCATGTCTGAATATATTAAGGAAAATCTGCAAAGAGGTTTCATACGTAAATCCTCCTCTCCAGCTGGCGCAGGTTTCTTTTTTGTCACCAAGAAAGATGGCTCTCTTCGCCCCTGTATAGACTATCGCGGTCTTAACAAAGTCACCGTTAAGAATCGCTACCCCTTGCCGCTGATCACGGAGTTGTTTGATCGTCTACGGGGCGCGAGAGTCTTTACCAAGTTGGATCTTCGTGGTGCCTACAATCTCATTCGCATCAGGAAGGGTGACGAGTGGAAGACTGCCTTTAACACCCGTGATGGGCATTTTGAATATTTAGTTATGCCCTTTGGACTTTGCAATGCACCAGCCGTTTTCCAGGAATTCGTTAATGATATCTTCAGGGACTTATTGTACAGCTGTGTTGTGGTTTACCTGGATGACATCCTCGTGTTTTCTGCTGATCTCGAGTCCCATCAGTCCCATGTACGGCAAGTGCTCGGTCGCCTCAGGACTAACCATCTCTATGCCAAACTGGAAAAATGCCACTTTCATCAAAGGAGCCTTCCATTTCTTGGCTACATTATTTCCGACAGAGGCCTGCAGATGGATCCTGCTAAACTATCTGCAGTTCTTCAGTGGCCACGCCCAGTGGGACTGCGTGCTATCCAAAGATTCCTGGGCTTTGCCAATTATTATAGGCAATTCATTCCACATTTTTCTTCCCTGGTAGCTCCACTGGTGGCGCTAACAAAGAAAGGTGTCAATTCTCGTCTCTGGCCCCCTGCGGCTGAGGAGGCCTTCACGAGATTAAAGACGGCGTTTTCCTCTGCATCTGTTCTTACCAGACCTGATACCGAGAAGCCATTCTTTCTGGAAGTCGATGCCTCTTCCGTAGGAGCTGGAGCGGTTCTTACCCAGAAGGGGCCTAGGGGCCGAACTCTCTCCTGTGGCTTCTTCTCCAAAACATTTTCCTCCGCAGAGAGAAATTATTCTATAGGGGATCGTGAGCTTCTGGCTATCAAGCTTGCCTTGGAGGAATGGCGTCATCTACTGGAGGGAGCTCGATTTCCAGTCAGTATTTTCACGGACCACAAGAACCTTCAGTACCTGCAGACTGCTCAACGGTTGAACCCACGTCAAGCCCGGTGGTCCTTATTCTTTTCCCGTTTTGACTTCCAGATCCATTTTCGCCCAGCCGAGAAAAACATCAAGGCTGACGCCCTGTCACGTGCTTCCGATGTTATGGGGGAGGACTATGCTCCGAGACACATCATTCCTCCAGAGCGGCTTGTGCTGGCAGCGCCGGTGGACCTTCGGCAGTTACCTCCCGGCAAGACTTATGTACGACCTGGACTTCGAAAGAGGATCCTGACCTGGGGACATTCTTCTCGAGTGGCTGGGCACCCTGGGGTGCAGCGCTCTGTGGCCCTGATTTCCCGTTTCTATTGGTGGCCTGATTTGGTCAAGGATGTTCGGGATTTTGTGCGGTCTTGTGCCTCTTGTGCTCGCAATAAGCCCTCACGACAAAAACCAGCTGGTCTTCTGTTGCCGTTACCCGTGCCTACCTGCCCGTGGTCTCACGTGGCTATGGACTTCATTACTGATCTGCCGCCATCATCTGGCAATACCGTTATCTGGGTGGTAACAGACCGCTTCTCTAAGATGTCCCATTTTGTCCCTCTACCAGGTTTGCCTTCTGCCCCACGTCTTGCCAGTCTCTTCTTCCAGCACATCTTCCGGCTTCATGGTCTTCCCCGGCACATCGTTTCTGATCGAGGTGTTCAGTTCGTGTCCAAGTTCTGGAGATCTCTGTGCAATCAGCTGCAAGTGAAATTGGACTTTTCCTCTGCCTATCATCCTCAGTCCAACGGCCAAGTAGAGAGGGTGAATCAGACTTTGGGATGCTATCTCCGCCACTTTGTGTCCGCTCGTCAGGATGACTGGGCTTCTCTCTTACCATGGGCGGAGTTTTCCTACAATTCCCTGGACTCCACTTCTGCTGGTTCTGCTCCCTTCTTTATTAATTACGGACTGCACCCACGGCCTCCTCTTCCGTTACCTGTGTCTGCAGATGTTCCTGCTGTGGAGGACTTGGTACAGGATCTAAAAGCCATCTGGGAACAAGTCCGTACCTCATTGCTCCAAACCTCTGCCAAGACCAAGCATCAAGCGGACAAGAAACGTCGGCCTTTTCCTGTCTTAGCTCCTGGTGACAGGGTCTGGTTATCCTCCAGGTACGTCCGACTGAAGATCCCTGGCTACAAATTGGGACCCCGGTTCTTGGGTCCATTTGAAATCCTCAGTCGCATCAACCCGGTAGCCTACAAATTGCGTCTACCTCCTAGCATGCGCATACCCAACTCCTTCCACGTTTCCCTCCTCAAGCCAGTCATCTTAAACCGCTTCACCCAACAAGTTCCTCTCCCTCCGGCCCCACAAGCAGACTCTACTGATGTCTTCGAGGTGAAGGAGATCCTGGATACTAAGACAGTGAGAGGTAGGCGGTTGTTTCTGGTAGACTGGAAGGGATTTGGTCCTGAGGAGAGATCTTGGGAGCCAGAGGATAACATCTTGGACAAGAGCCTGCTCCAACGTTTTCTCAGGCCCAAGAAGAGAGGGAGGCCGAAGGGGGGGGGTACTGTCACGGGTGCTCCCGCGATCCCTGTCTCGGATCGCGGGCGCATCCGTGCACCCCCGTTTGCCCCCGCTGCAGGCCCGTCGCTGGACTCACCTCTCCCGGCTCCAGCTCTTCCCCGGACTGCTGTGCGCGCGCGTCCCCGCCTCCTAGGGCGCGCGCGCGGCTCCTGCCGAAAATTTAAAGGGCCAGCGCACCGCTAATTGGTGCACTGGCTGAACCTCACCTTTAAGAATCCTGCCTCTTCCTGTGTCCCCTGCCGGATCTTTGTGCCTCATAGCCTTAGAGAAAGCTTCCAAGCGAGTATTCCTGCGTTCCTGTGTGTTCCTGCGTTCCTGTGTATTCCTGCGTATTCCTGCGTTCCTGTGTATCCCTGCGTTCCTGTGTATTCCTGCGTATTCCTGCGTTCCTGTGTATCCCTGCGTTCCTGTGTATTCCTGTGTTCCCGCTCCTGAGTCCTGTGTTACCTGAGTTCCTCCGTGTTGCTGTGTTCCGTGTGCCTGTGTTCCCGTTCCCACCTGCCTGGACCTCCCGTTGCTGACCCCGGACTTGGACCTGACGTTGCATCTCTGCCGCCTGCCCTGACCCTGTGCCTGGACCCGACTACGAGTTGTCATCCGCTAAGGTACCTCGACCTCGGCTGCCACCGTGGGCTAGTCACACCTGGGAACGACCTAGTGGTATCCTGCCGCAGCAAGTCCAACCCGCTTTGCGGCGGGCTCTGGTGAATACCAGGTGCCGCTGGGCTCCGGTTCCGGGTGTTGGCTAGTTACATCTCCCACGGTGGTCCAGAGGATCCACTGATCCTAACAATAATTATAGCCCCAAATAATATCTATAGCATCCCCCCCAGTATAAAATAATTATAGCCCCAAATAATATATATAGCCCCCCCCAGTATAAAATAATTATAGCCCCAAATCCCCAAATAAAATATACAGAACCCCCCCCCCCCCCGCCCCTAGTATAAAATGATTCTGGCCCCATATAATATATACTGAATCCCCCCCAGTATAAAATAATAATAGCCCCAAATAATATCTATAGCATCCCCCCAGTATAAAATAAGTATAGCCCCAAATAATATCTATAGCCTCCCCCCCAGTATAAAATAATTATAGCCCCAAATAATATATATAGCCCCCCCCCCCAGTATAAAATAATTATAGCCCCAAATCCCCAAATAAAATATACAGAACCCCCCACCCCGCCCCTAGTATAAAATAATTCTGGCCCCATATAATATCTATAGCACCCCCCCAGTATAAAACAATCATAGCCCCAAATAATATATATATATTGCATCCCCCCCAGTATAAAATAATTATAGCCCCAAATAAAAGAGCATTCCATGATCCCTCCCCCCCCCCCAGTTTAAAATAATTCTGGCCCCATATGATATATATAGCGCCCCCCCCCCCCCGCCGCAGTATTAATTATTAGCCACAATTAATTAAATACATGAAAAATAATAAAAATCATACTCACCTGCAGGCAGCTGCTCCCTCGGCGCGGCTCCGGTGTTCATGCGGCTCTCCTGTGAGCCGCGGCTCCGCACAGTGACACAGGTGCGTGACGTCATGGCGCCTGTGTCACTGCTTAGAACGGAGCGACGCAGCTGCCGGAAAGGCGCTGCGTCGCTCCGCATTTAAATCGCGCCTGTGTCTTAAAGAGACAGGCGCGATTTATTTAGCTGGTGGGCGATTCGGGCGTTACAGGGACCCGCATTTACAGGGACCCGCATTCTGCCGCCTGAAGCGAGATTTTCATCTCGCCTCATGGCAGATGCGGCCCTGTAACCCCCTCACGTGGTTTGTGTCCTCTCCTGTATATAACCCCTCACATGGCTTGTGTCCTCTCCTGTATATAACCCCCTCACATGGCTTGTGTCCTCTCCTGTATACAACCCCCTCACATGGCTTGTATCCTCTCCTGTATATAACCCCTCACATGGCTTGTATCCTCTCCTGTATATAACCCCCTCACATGGCTTGTGTCCTCTCCTGTATATAACCCCCTCACATGGCTTGTGTCCTCTCCTGTATATAACTCCCTCACATGGCTTGTATCCTCTCCTGTATATAACCCCCTCACATGGCTTGTATCCTCTCCTGTATATAACCCCCTCACATGGCTTGTGTCCTCTCCTGTATATAACCCCCTCACATGGCTTGTATCCTCTCCTGTATATAACCCCCTCACATGGCTTGTGTCCTCTCCTGTATATAACCCCCTCACATGGCTTGTTTCCTCTCCTGTATATAACCCCCTCACATGGCTTGTATCCTCTCCTGTATATAACCCCCTCACATGGCTTGTGCCCTCTCCTGTATATAACCCCCTCACATGGCTTGTATCCTCTCCTGTATATAACCCCCTCACATGGCTTGTATCCTCTCCTGTATATAACCCCCTCACATGGCTTGTGCCCTCTCCTGTATATAACCCCCTCACATGGCTTGTGTCCTCTCCTGTATATATCCCCCTCACCTGGCATATGTCCATGTGGATTTGAGACATTTGCAACAAAAAGTCTCAAAAAGAAGCCAAAATTTGCACCTGCAAGGATAGGAAAAACTGAACATGTATCACAAGTAAAAAGACAGGATCATACATAAGGTGCAAAAAAGAGCCGCCAAATGTCTCTACAATTCACCTCAGAAAGACCAAACTATGATACATGTGGCCCTATGTGTATTTGCCTTAGATCCTAGTTGAGCTATGATTGCAGATACCATCAAAAGCCAACATTATCCCTTGCTTGCCTTAAAGGGGTTGTCTGAGTGTATAAAAAAACCCTTGGGTGGCCGGGATGGGGCAGGTTAAAAAAATATACATGTACTTACCTCCATGGTCCCTCTCGGTCTCCAATGCTGCGATCTCTCCGATCCGTGTGCCATTAAAACAAACAAGGACATGGAAGCCGCGCTGCACTCAGCTTCCGGCTTGCCAAGGTGGCTGGCCACGGTACGGCAAACCGTAAACTAAGCGAAGTGCGGCTTCCGTGCCCCTGTTTACATGGGACACGAACCAGAGAGATCACGACGCTGGACGCTGGGAGGTAAGAACATGTTAACTTTTTTAACCCGCCTCATCCTGGTCACCCAAGGGTTTTTTAAAACCCTCAGACAACCCCTTTACCAACCTTTGCCACCCACAGATGGCAAAGTTGCTGCTGAAAATGAACTTTATGATTGCGTAACCTGATCAATTCCACAATAATTATTAAGGAAAATTACAAAAAAAATTAGAGTTATATAAACATAAAAGTAGTTCCTTTTTTTTCTAAGTCTCTAATATGCCTTTGTTTTTTTTTCCTTTGAATTTCCTTTGAATTCTTGTTATGGTATATAATTTTTTAAAATATATATATAATATAGTTTTTTTCCTATGCTAGTTATTTCTTTATTTTCTCATTTTGAGTGTCTATTGAGCCTAATAACTCATCACACTTTGTCATCATTGAAAAATTGAGCATACATGCCGCCTAGAGATGATAAATGCTGCTCCATCTGTGTCTGTTCCCAAAATAACTCTGTTTATTAAATTTGACCAGAAAAAAATACATAAGCAACCAATTAGCTATTTTGCTTATCCAATAAAAGTTCCTCCTTCCCAATAAGTTCATTAAAAACCATTTGAAATCACACAGCGGGAGAAGTAGTTTTGTTGCAAGCCCTGTTGGCACTGACTATTATCTCACCATGGGAACTGGAATTAAAAAGAAATGCTCTACATTGCAGACTTGATGAATGTATTTAATTGAAATAATTGAATACTTAATTGTGGGGCTATGGTGCAGCGCATCTTAATATTCTAAATCTAGGTGCTGAGAATTAAGCTTGGTGATTATATGGAATAGTATTGACTCTAAAAGCTGGAAAAATAAAGCTTAAAATCTAGTACTTTAAAAATCAGACTCAATCCTGGGAATGACAAACTATTCAGACTTTTAAAACACAACATAATGTTTTGTATTTTCAACCTCTAAGGTTGAGTTTAAATGATCGGCCATTTTGAACTTCAATGACGTCTAGTCTTTGAAAGCCCCAAAGTCTACATTGTCAAGGGAAAGTCAATGACCAAAATGCAACTGAGGGATTATTCCAAGATTTCCTAATTGATAACCTATTTTTTGGTGAACAATAGAAAAATGAGGGTGTATTGCACATTTTTTGTACCACTGTGTATTGTATTTTTTTATATGATTTGCAAACAGACAATGGGACTAATGGATGTCTTGTTGTTTGCTTGTGAAGTAGAAATGGTTGATTGCTTGAGTGGATGTTGTAAGACCTCTACTGATCTAATATTGATGACCTATTTCAAAGATAAGTGATCATACAAATTATGTAGAAACACCCTTTTAAGAACATACAAATCCCATATACGAGAAATCAGGTGACAATACATTGTGAAAAAATACATGTCTATAGTTCACTCTGTATACAGGCAGTTCCCGGGTAACATACAAATAGGTTCCATAGGTTTGTTCTTAAGTTGAATATTGTATGTAAGTCAAAACTGTATATTTTATAATTGTAGTTCCAGACAAAAATTTTTTTTTCCCCAGTGCCAATTGGAGTTTCAAAATGTTTTGCTGTATGGGACCACTTGTATTTTACTTTTCAATTCGTACATAATTGTTTTCAAGGCCTAATCATATTGTTATCAGAGTGACACCACTTGTAGAGCATAAAACACTAAAAATAGGTTACAATTGAACAGAAAGTTCTTTATTTGGACCATGAAATATTTTTTTTTACAAAGTGAAGCTGCACAGCTGGCATTATAAAAGGAATCAACACATGGATAGTACATTTTACCACATGCAGAACACTAACTGCTCGGTTCCACGCTGCCTTCACTTCTCTCCCGAATTGCTAATGCAGCAGAATGCATTTACTTTAGTTGTGGGTTTTAAATAACTTAAAGGCAAACTTTACTGTTGAGGGACATTTTTTTCCAATGTTTTCTATGTATTTACAGTTCTGCTAAGCTGCTCCTCTTTTACAGAAGTAGAATTGTATAATCCATATACAGGCAGTAGGTTTGTTCTTAAGTTGAATTTGCATGTAGGTCGGAACTGCATATTTTACAATTGAAGCCCCAGACAAATTTTTTTGGTCTCTGTGACAAATGAATTTTAAAAATGTTGGATTGTCATAAGAACCAGGATTATCAATAAAGCTTCATTACAGACACATTTAATAACTGTTATAGCTGATTATTGTAGCCTAGGGCAGAAGTACATTAAAATACCAACATCCAGAGGTCGGTTTGTAACTAGGGAGTTGTATGCAAGTCGGGTGTTCTTAAGTAGGGGACCGCCTGTATTACTCCTGTGTATTATACCCCATGTTTTGTCCCATCCTTTTACCCCAAAGATACATGAGAAAAATTCTAAGACTCTGCCACATCTTTCTATGACTCTTGGGACATCAATCAGTGTTAAAAGGGATGTTCCACCAGAAATGTTGCAACCCCTGTGGCAGGATCTGCTCTTCTTCTAGCTTCTTATGCCCTGGTTTTTACAATAAAGGCTTTTAAAATTATGCAAATGAGTTTGAGGGGTTCCAGGCTTCATAGGTGTTAATGGACCCTGGAGCCCCTCAGGATCATTTGTATAATTTTTAAAGCCCATTTTTCTTAAAATCAAGGGAATAAGAAGCTTAAAAAAGTGCAGATCCTCCCCAAGGGGACACACACCAGTACGTCAGTGTGCTTGGTTTACAATCCTTCATCCTTGTTGGTAGATGACCTTTAACAAAAACATAAGTTAGTGTAATAACAATATGGGAGCAAGAATAAAGGATATTTTAAATGTACTTATCAGGAAAGAGAAAAAATCTATGTAAATTTGGCAATAACTGACTTGCAAACCTTTGAAGATGAAAAAATTTTTTAAAAAGTCTCCTGGCGGAAAAAAGGTCGAAATAATGTCCAGAATGATCATAATAGACTGAGAAGCAAAGCAGTTAAATACGTTCAAACACTTTTAACAAAAAATCCGCTAGATGAGAAAGGGTGGTATATTTAACCCCTTCACGCTCCGCGGCGGATATATCCGCCACGGAGCGCAGTGACTTAGCGCTCAGTGGCGGATATATCCGCCACGGCGCTTATGCCGGCTCGGCTCTGGATCAGAGCCGAACCGGCATCGGGAAACACGGGGTGCCGGCTGTAACTAATAGCCGGCACCCCAGTGTAACACCCGCGATCGGAGTTGTCTCCGATCGCGGGTGCTTAACCCTTTAGATGCCGCGGTCAGCGCGACCGCGGCATCTAACAAGTATCTGGGGGGTCTTTCCCCCACGATCGGCCCCCCCGAACCGTTTTCGGGGGGCGCCGATCGTTGCTATAGTAACTCTGGGGTCCGATCTGGACCCCAGAGTTACTAGCAAGAATTGCCAGTAAGATGGCGTCTGTGACGTCATCTTACTGGCAAAGTGCCAGCCTATGCAAGTGCATAGGCTGACACTGATAATACTCTGCAATACATGAGTATTGCAGAATATTATCATGAAGAAGCAATCAGAGGATTTCTTGTTCATGTTCCATGGTATAAAAGTGAAAAAGTAAAAAAAAAGTTATTCAATAAAAAAATAAAGTCATAAATCACTAAAAATGCCCCAAACCCCCAAAACATATAAAGAGACATATAACTCAAAAAAAAAGTCTAAATCATAACACAAACCCCACATATATAGTATCACCGCGTCCGTAACAACCCGTAGAATAAAAGTAAATCATTATTGAACCCCCACGATAAACGCCGTAAAAAGAAACTGTTATAAACCCTCCAAAAATTATGATTTTTACCTTTTCAATCCCACAAAAAATGCTATAAAATGCGACCAAAAAACCATATGTACTCAGACATGATACTGGTGCAAAGTACAACATGTCCCGCAAAAAACAAGCCATCAACCAGCTCCGTAGCCAAAAACGTAACAAAGTTATGCCACTTGGAAGATGGCAATACAAAAATTATAGATTTTTCCCCACATTAGGGTTTTGTTTGACAAATTTAGTAAAACGTAAGAAAATATATTCATGTCTGGTATCCCCGTAATCGTATCAACCCATAGAATAAAGCTAACATGATTATTAGTCTATACGGTGAACACCAAAAAAAAAAAAGTCAAAAATCCAGTACAGAATTGATGCTTTTCTACTCCTGCCCTCAAAAAAAGTTCCTAAATTTTCAACAATAGGTGATACCAACCCCAAAATGGTAACAATGGAAAAAGCATCTCATCGCGCAAAAAAAATGCCGTCACATGGCCCCAATAACGAAAAAGCGAAAATTTTATAGCCTTCAAAAGGGGCCAATGAGGAAACTAAAATCCTGGCAGCTGCAGCGCCCTCCTTCCCTTCTGCGCCTTGCTGTGCGCCCATAAAACAAGTCACAGCCACATGTGGGGGGTCTTTGTACTCAGGAGAAATTGCAGAACAAATTGTATGGTGGGTTTTCTCTTTTTATATTTTGGAAATGTGTAAATTTTAGGGCTAAATGAACGTATAAGGGAACAGTATGACCATTCTAAATTTCACCTCCATTTTGATTCAATTACTATGAAGATCTCAAGGGGTTAACAATCTTCGTAAATGCTGTTTCTGATAGCTTGAGGGGTGCAGATTTGAAAATGGGTAGATTATATAGGGGTTTTTGATGCTAAATATGTAAAATTTCATTCAAAACTGTATTTATCCCCAAAATAGTCAATTCTGAAAATCCGGAAAAGCGCTATTCTATTTGTAAGCCGCGTGACGTCAAAATAAATTATCCAGACATTTCAGAAATTATGAAAATGTAAAGTAGACAAATGGGAAATGTTATTCAGCAACTTATTTAGGTGGTAAATCTATCTGCCTGAAAACGCAATGATTTAGAATTTCGAAAATGGCAAATTTTTCAAAAAATTTATCATATTTTCTTTTTTTTGTAAATAAACGCAAAACTTATCTGCCAGAATTTACCACTAAAATGAAGTACAACATGTGGGGAAAAAACAATCTCAGAAACGTTTTGATAAGTAACAGTGTTCAAAAGTTATAACCATATAAAGCGAAGCAAGTCAGAATCCAAAAAAATCGGGCTGAGCCTTAAGCTGTAAAATGGCTGCGTCCTTAAGGGGTTAACATCATGTTTCCTTTTGGAAAGTTAGATCATCATTAATTCAGCACATTTTAGGCGTTTACTACATTCCACATTCCCAATAGAAGTCCTATCTGTTTTCGCTCTGCGTAGATGAAGTTCATTACTGTACTCCAACAAAGGCCATTTTAGGAAATTAGGGAAAAGAATTATTGCTAGCTGCTGTGTAGCGGGCCAAGCTGTGTATGATAATGAGATGGGTCATAAAGCATTGAATTAATACTTGTATTTCTAGCTGAGTGTCTGCTGCACTGCTAAATCTCTTTCCTGGGTTCTTTGAATTCTAAAGCAACTAAGTAGATGAAAGAACATTCTGTATCCAATCTGTACAGATCTACACATTCGGCCTGGGTATAATCCATTACACGTTAGATGGAGATGCTGTATTCTAACTAATACATGTTATGTTCAGTTTTTACTGGTGGTGTTATCATTATCAACTGATCATTTCTTACATATAGGGAGAGCAATGATGATTTATCCATTGGTTTATGCCTGGAAGGAGGATTGGTGAAGGCTAGTGATTGGCTGCACTTGTAGGATAATGATGAGGGACAAAAAAAATACATTGGGGGGAATTTATCATTGTCTGTGTTTGGCGTTGTTCTGGCGCAGTTGTGTTACAAATGCTGTTTTGCTACTTTAAATTGTGCCAAATGAATATAGGAAAGTACAAAGTCCCTTTGACATAGAGCCTGCTTGCACCAAATTCAATATTTGCTTAGACTGGTTTTCATAAAACTAAAACATGATTCGTGATTTGGCACAAATTTTCATTTAGATGCAAGTTTTGGCGGAAAGTGACTCCAGTCACCCCCTGGTGTAGAAATAGGAGAAAAACCCCTACCAAATTCAAAAGACATCAAGTGACATGTGCGCCAAAAAAAAGAACATTACACGACAAGCACAAAAAAAACAATAATATAAAACAAACCAAAGAAAAAAAACCCAAACAAATACAACAACATACATAGACTCACCTGATGAATTCAGATAAAAGAAAAACAAAATTGAATATAGACGACCAAGTCAAAGACAAATTGTAATGTTGAATTCCCCCCGTTATCTCTAAAAGGACCGATATAGCCCAGCAATACCGTCCTGCTAGATGGTCTGGACTCTTGTCTGGTGCCAGTGGGCTTTGGGGAAAGTTTTCAAGGTGTAACACTAAACTGATGGTCAACGTCTGTAAAATAGAGATTTTTACTAAATCTGTAGCCTGGTAAAAAATAAAACACACAGATTAACCCTTTCCCACTGAGACCCTTTTTTGCATTTTCATTTTTCACTCCTTACATTCAAAAATCTATAACTATTTTATTTTCCATGTAAAGAGCTGTATAAGAGCTTGTTTTCTGTGTATCAAATTGCACTTCCAATTAGAGGTATGTCATATTCCATGCCATGTACTGGGAAGCACGAAAAAAATTCCAAATGCAGTGAAATTGGTGAAAAAATGCATTTGAGCCATTTTCTTGTGGGCTTGGTTTTTATGGTAAGACACAGGTTTTACAAAGACCCAAATAGTCACAGACACCTATTGTCGCTCCCCGATGATGTCAGGAGGAGTGACGATCTAAGCCCATCTGATATTGTCCACACTCTGGCCATCGAAGGGGTAACACCATCAAAGGGTTAGCACTGTCCATTTTCAGTTCCCGCAATTTGAGATCCTTTGTCCTGGAAGGACCCTTATATAGGTTTGTGTTGAGACCATAAGGATTTCATGGCTGGAGGCCATTCTTTTTATTATCTCTACAGGATCAAGCCTTGGGCCATGGGTGGCTGTACAATTACTGTACATATTATTATCCGCTGCAGGATCAATGTAGAATGCATATTAGTTGTGGAAATATCTGTGAATATATCCTCAGCATTACCAAATGGGGCCATTTATTTTTTCCACAAAAGGGGAATTTAGAGAGGAATGAGCCATAGGACAGCAAGGATAGGCACAGAACACTGATGGTTTACATCAGTTTTAACCCACTCACGTGTTTATCTTTAGGTATGTCTTTAATGGTAAGTACTTTGCAGAAAAGTTTTGCTTTTAGTGCTTACTCTAATATGAGATCTAATGAAGTGAATTGAGACTACAAGTTAGTCATCGCTTCTTTACATGTAATAATGAATAAATTAAGGGATTTTTTTCCGCCAGCTATGTTTACAATAATACTTAGTGGCATCAGCGGATTATCTCTTTCATTGCAGCAAATTAATATGAAAATAATACATAAAAGGTTCAGTCAATGATGAATAAGGGACAAGTAAGACATTATGTCCACCACATCTAAACAATAATAAAAGTATGCTAATTATCATAATCCCAAAAAAAGTAAAATAACACTTTGAGCCTCTCAATTAGCCCCTTAACTTTTTTTTTAAAGGAAATCTATTATCAAAATCTATCATGATAAAAAAAGGGACACTTACTCACAGATCCAGGCACCGTGACTGTGATAATCTTCTTATATTGGTAATACATTGCCTTCTTTATTCTAAAATCAACTTTTAATATTATGCTATTAAGCAAGAAGGGCTCTGGAGGTTGTTACCAGAGCCTATCCATGCTGCAGTTTCACAGGCTGTTACACTGTGCAAGAATTACTTCTCTCCGCCCACTGTGTGCTGAAACTTCTTCGGCTGAAAGGAGATTACAGCAAAGCAGATGGAGGGGGAAGTGCAGCAGGGAGAAGGAGAGACAGTGTAACAGTGTAGTGGCCTGTAACAGAGGAGGATTGAACATTTGTGGATACTTGAATATTTCCCCTATGTGAACTCAGCACTTCTTACTTTATTTTACATCTAGGGTTAACTTGCATTAATCTATAATGTTAATCTGTTTATTATTACTGTATGTGTGTAGACTAGTAGAAAGGGTTAATAAATACTGAGAGTCATTTCCGACTTTGTATCTTTATCTTTCAGAAGTTGGTAAGGCAGAAGTTTTGCAGAAGAAAAACTGACTTGTTAACCAGACGAGCAGAAAGCTTGACTTTTAGAATGACAGTTGCTGTCTGGGAAAATTGTTTACCCTTTAGAACCAGGGACAGCAGGCAGTTCTGAAAAAAACTAAAGGTGGCCGGCAGGGAGCTGCTTAGAAAAGTAATGATGTACTTACCTTCCGGTGCCCTCCCGGTGTCCCGCACTGCTGTAGCTCCGGTTCCACTGCATGTGCCCCTGTATGATAAATCTCCCACAATATTTCTAGGGAATTATTAAATCAAAATCTTAATACCATCACAGATCTTATTTCCCAGGTGAAAGCATTGGCTTTAATTTGTCTCTATTAACCCTTTCATGCCCGAGGGTCATTGTTATCTGATTGTCCAGGTCACATTTTGCAGTTTGGTTCTTCTCTTCCTTAAATGACTTTAGAATTGCTTCACATATCACAACAATTTTTTACTAAGTTTTTGTTTTTCATGACATTTGAAACTTTAACTTGATGGGATAATTTTAGTAATTAAATGTTTTTTTTAGCTGACAAATGACTAAAATCAGATTTTTGTTATTTTTCCCATTAAAGTTTTTAAGCATTTAGAAAGCCTTCACCAAAATCTGTAAAAAATATGTATAATCTGTCGTCCTTCCATTGGAAGAATCTGCAAATATGACATATGCCGAATGGCAGTTGAGAATTGGTTAAAAAGACTGCATATGTCAATACAAGAAACTTTGTAACTTTGTAAAAACAGTTCTTCCTTCTCCAGTTACTTCAGATTGTATCCTCCTTGCTTCTTAATCTCTAAAATCTCTTCTGAAGTTCATCTTGAAAGCAGGACAGACAGAAGTTCTCTGAAGTATCAGATGACATACAAGCTCTACGCGGAGGGGGAGCAGTGAGTCGCAGCAGTTAGGTCTAGACATAATAACCTTGAGACAGCTGCAAATTTCAGGAATGAAATACTGGGAAAAAACTATTTAAAATTACAATTGCAATTCACAAAAAGTCCTTAAGTAGTTGTATTTCTCACATATATTCGCTCTATTAAACTTGAAGATGACTGCAACCGGCTACCTGCAGAGGGAATTTACCTACAACTGGTTTATAGAAGTTGTTATACAATACTGTCATTCACTGCAATATAGAGAACGGTGTGACATATCATGACAGGTTGTATGGTCTCTAATGGTGAAGCATATGATGCAGAAAGGGGCTATTTCATTTGCTAAGGGGGAAAGGAATTGTTAAACCTCTTACGGTAATATGTGCTCACTTAATGTTTCCATTTACCGTTCCATTAAGGCAGGGTCTTCTTTCTATTCATACCAGCTCAGTCTAGGTTTTCATCTTTTGTAGTATGATTTTATGTAGCAAATGTGACTTTGGGCTTGACTTTAGTTCCATTGTTCTATATGTTACGTAATTATGTTCTAGTAAAAATAATTAAAACAATAAACTGTTACCATGCTAGCTAAAATTTGTGGAGTCTTGAGGGGTTTCAGCAACACCCATATACATAGAGTAGTTACATGATAGAATGCACACAGCCATGCAACCCCCGTAGTAAAACACTGATTGTCATATAATTTGTACTAATGAACTTAGTGACTATACAATTTGGCTGGAATACGATGGCAGCTTTGTAGGAGTAGGAGTATGTAGACATAACAACTGCTGAGGTGCTGCAAAAGAAATCACTTCCCCTCAGATTTTTTCATTCCACGTTTTTAGAATTAGGTAGTTACTGGGAGAGTGTAGTTACAAAGTGCAGTTACAAAACCCAAGGTGGGAAACCATCCACAATCTGTGAATTGAGCACTTACATGAGCATGTCCGGTAATGATCAAATTTGCTGTAGACAAAGCCCTAGGTTCGCCCTGCTGTAACACATGTGGTCCTACAGTTGCGCATTGGGGAGGAGGAGGGGAGATTGCTGTTCACCCCTTCTTTCTCCATAGTGATGCACAGCACCAGACCGTACATACAGGGAAAGACAGAACATGCTCTATCTTTTCCCCGTGCGGGCTACTCTGCCACATGTGTATGATCACCATACTGATGCCGGGCGCCAAACTTGTGGCCGCATATACATTTCCAAAATGGCTGTGTGAAAACACCCTCAATCTAAGAGCTGGGCTCCGAGAACGTATGGGGTTGGCTGTTTACCAAACACTTTGAATAAATTGGACCTGGCTTTATATAACCATCCATGGTTCTGGAGTATGTTTAAAAATAAAAAGACAGAGAAAATAGCGCTACCTAGCACACAATTAAATTGAGGTAGTTAGGAATAAAGGTATACTAACCTTCTCATAGTAACAGGTACAACTCTGAAATAAAGCCTGTGTGATTGCAGCCTCGTCCTTTCCCCTATGGTTTATGTGGACTCGGGGGTGGGTAGGTCGTTGACGTACCCCAAGGAGTGTAAAATGGACGTATTAAATATATATAAATATATATAAATATTCTAATCCAAAATATTTCCAAGCTGACTGCCTGATCTTTTCTCAGCTCCAGATTATACAAAGACCTGAAGAAGCACTCAACTTGAAGTGCCAAACATGTAGTCATTGCACCATTTTTATCATGCCAATAAACGCCGATCAGCGCCATTTGGAATAAGTCCATTTTTCACTCCTTGGTGTACGTCAACGAAATACCGAAGGTTCATTTATCGCATCCATGGTTCTGTAATAAGGTTGTCCAAGGGGCTCATATAGATGTGCAGTTCAAGTGTCCATTTCTGGCTCTATAGTGCAATGGGGAAGAAAACAATATCAGTAGAAGTCTAGATCTATTCAAATGCTGACTCCAAGGGAGGATAAAAAGTAAAAATGTTATCCTACCACAAAGACTATAAGATTAGAGAACTTTGCCTGTTGAAAGCAGAGTTATTGATTTTACAGACATTCAGGATTGCGGCATGGCTTTTAGTGGGATTTTCTGTTCGCTCATTGTTGTATAGGTAAACTTTCTTAAATCCATTCTGAAAACAAAGGAGAATGGGTCAATTTCTACTGCAGAGTTATAAGTCTAGAAATAGCTTTTACAGGAGAACACCATTAACCCCTTAACGCCGAAGCCACTTTTCACCTTCATGACATGGCCCATTTTTTTCAAATCTAACATGTGTCACTATAAGTGGTTATAACTTTGGAACGCTTTAACATATCCAAGTGAATTGTTTTCTCGTGACACATTGGGGCAGATTTACTTACCCGGTCCATTCACGATCCAGCGGCGCGTTCTCTGCGGTGGATTCGGGTCCGGCCGGGATTTATTAAGGTAGTTCCTCTGCCGTCCACCAGGTGGCCGCTGCTGCACTGAAAAGCATCGGAACGCGCTGGAGTTCACCGGGCCGGGCTGTGTGATTTTTTAAATGCGGTTTTTCCGAATCCGTCGGGTTTTCGTTCGGCCATGACCCCCGATTTCCGTCGCGTGCATGCCGGCGCCGATGCGCCACAATCCGATCGCGCGCGCCAAAATCCTGGGGCAATTCAGGGGAAATTGGCGCAAATCGGAAATATTCGGGTAACACTTCGGGAAAACGCGAATCGGGTCCTTAGTAAATGACCCCCATTATATTGCATGTTAGTTAAAAAATTTTGGTGGTATGTTTTGCATTTATTTATGAAAAAATCAGATATTTGGTGAAAATTTGGAAAAATTCTCAATTTTCGAAATTCAAAATGTTCTACTTTTTCCACATATAGTCATACCAGCAAAAAAACATAATAACTAACATTCACTGAATGTCTACTTTATGCCTCCATGGTTTTTTATACATACTATAATTTTTGTAAGATGTTTTGGAGGCTTTGAACGTTAGGTGCAATTTTTCACATTTTCATAAAAAACGCAAAATCACGCTATTGAGGGACCTGCTCAGGTTTCAAGTAACTTTGAGAGACCTAAATAAAAGTAAAACCCCACAAATTACCCAATTATAGAAACTACACACCTCAAAGTACGAAAAACAACTTTTATGAAGTTTGTTAACCTTTTAATTGTTTTACAGGGGCTAAAACAAAACGGATGCAATTTTGAAATTACATTTTTTTGGCTAAATGAATGTCTTTCATAAAATTTGTACAAATTTTTAGTGGATAAAATACCAAAATGCTCCACAAAGTTTGATACCCAATCTCTCCCCAGTATAACTGTACCTCATATGTGGTGGTAACTTGCTGTATGAGCACACGCCAGGCCATTGAAGGGAAGCTGCGCCATTCAGAGCAGATTATGCATTGTCACTTTTTATTGGCTATACAATCTTTTTTTTTTTTGGCAATTTGGACACATAAGGGCTTATTTTTTGCGACATGAGATGCATTTTACAAATACCATATATACTCAAGTATAAGGTGACCCGAGTATAAGCCGAGAGCCCTAATTTCAACACAAAAAACTGGGAAAACCTATTGACTCGAGTATAAACCGAGGGTGGGAAATGCATTGGTCACAGCCTCCCAGCATATATCCAACAAGACTCCTGTAGTATATAGCCTTCCAGACACTGTAGTGAATAGCCTGCCCAGCCCTTGTAGTATATAGCCTGCCCAGTCTGTCTCTGATGCTGCCTCGGGTCCTTCGGTCCTCTTCGGATTCTTCCGCTCCTCTTCTGGTCTTCGCATTCGGCCGGCACACAGAATTACGTCAGCAGCTTGCTGTTATTGTTTGTGAGCTGCCGGCATAGTGAGGGGACCCAAAGAGGAGCAGCACCAGAGGCAGACCCATGGCGCACCAGAGCATCGAAACAAGCATAGAACCTACGGGTGATGTCGGAAAGGTGAATTTTGACTAATTTTTTTTCTTGACTCGAGTATAAGCCAAGTTAGGGTTTTTTAGAACGCATTTTGTGCTGAAAAACTAGGCTTATAATCGAGTATATATGGTACTTCATTTTAGTGGGTCTGTAACTTTTTGATGAGATTTCATTAACTCTTTAATATATGTAGGAAAAGAAAATTGTCAATTTTGGTTCTCTTTTTTTGTATCTTTTGGGGGTTGTACACCACACACTAAAAATACTATATTATCTTTATTCTATAGATCACTACGATTACGGTGATACCTCATTTATATAGTTTTTCAAATATTTTTACAATTTTACTGGAAAAAAATCAATATAAAGAAAATCTCATTTGTTTTTGCATCTCCATCTTTTCAGAGATATAACTTTAATAATTTTTGGGTGACAGAACTGGTTTAAGGCTTATTTTTTACGAGTTGAGTTGTCCTTTTCATGGTACCATTTTGGAGCACATAACTTTTTTGATCACTTTTTGGAACATTTTTGTGATGGGATTTTATGAAAAATTAACATTTTTGGCAAGTTTTTTTGGGTTTTGTTTTTATGACGTTCACCGTACGGGTCCAATAATATTTATGGCGATACCAAATATGTGGGGGTTTTGGTGATTTTCAGGTTTTTTATTAGATGTGTATAGGGAATGTTTGTGTTTAGGGGACTTTAACTTTATTTAGTTAATTCTTTTTATTAAAAAGTGTGTTTATTTAGTGTTAGTCTTAGGGGTTAACATCCGCGATCGGAGAAATCTCCGATCTCGGGTGTTAGATGTGGGTGTCGGCTATAATATACTGCCAACATCCGCAGCTTCTGGCGCTGGCTCCGTTAAGGAGCCGCCGCTAGAAGCATGACATAATATTACTGCATAATGCGGGAACCCACCTCCCGCCATGCAGTACTATTACGTTAAATGTCGGGAAGGGGTTAAAATTTCAATGTTTAGAATTCTTTAACCCCATAACGACCAGGCCCTTTTTCATTTTTTTGTTTTAAATTTTTACTCCCCACCTTCAAAAATCCATAACATTTTTATTTTTCCATGTAGAGAGCTCGTTTTTTGTTTAATAAATTGCAATTCATAGTGAAAGTATTTAATTTTCCATCCCATGTACTTGGAAGCGGGAAAAAAATTTCAAATGCATTTACGCCATTTTCTTTTTGGCTTGGATTGTACGGCTTTCACTGTGTGCCCTAAATTACATGTCGACCTTATTCTTTGGGTTGGTACGATCACGCAGATACCAAAATTATACTGGTTTTATAATGTTTTCATTCAAATGCAAAACATTATTTTTCATTTTGCCAGATCCTGGCGCTAATTACTTTTTCATACTTAGGTAAGCTGTGTATGTTGTCAATTTTTGTGACTTTTTGTGAAATTTTGTGAATGATGTTTTCAATGCTATAATTTTAGAGACTGTACGACTTTTGATCACTTTTTATTAAATTTTTTATATTTTTTAAAATGGCAAAAAAGTGGCATTTTTGACTTTGGGTGCTATTTTTTGTTACTGTAAACACCAAGAAAAAACTGTATTATATTTTGGGACACGGCGATACCTAACATGTTTATAATTTTTACCCTAGGTTGTTGATCCTACCATATACTGCCATACTACAGTATGGCTCTATATGTGAATTTGCACATTGTAATGAATGACTTAAAATCAGACAGCCTCGGGTCTTTGTATGACCTGAGGCTGTCATGGTAACTGAACGCTGCCCTCCGATGACTTCACATGGGGCAGTAATTAAATCCAAATGAAGGCGCCCATGTGCCGCCGGGATTTACAGGGTTAACACCCATGATCGGTGCCAGCACCAACCGTGGGTGTTACCGGTGGGTGTTTGCTGCAATATGCAGCAAACGCCCACCTTGTATGGAGAGGGCTCAGCCCATTAGCCCTCTCCATGTACCTGCAGCTGATGTGTGACATACAGATGTCACATGTTGATAAGGGGTTAATGTGTAATAAAACAAAAATGTATGCAAATTAGTTACTAATACATTGCATCAGGTTGGACAGGTCTACCAGAGTACCAGCAGATTCTTTATAGACCCAGGTCCTCAAACTAACAATTAACCCCAGAATTTTAACAGAAGACAGCCCAACTGGGATGCTACAAGGGTCCATTTATTAGGAACATATGCCAGATGTGTCCCAAGAATTACTTTATCTAATCAACGCAAAAAGCTTCTAAAATGTAACCCTGGTTTTATAAGAATTGAATTTTTTTTTAAAAAAACAATACCTTTTTCTTTCCAGAGTTATAGCAATTTGTTTCCTCTTTTTTGGAAGCTTCATGCCTGCCCTAAAACTGTGCCTACTGAACTCTTCCCTTACTTCCCGTGACGCCATGGGGTCTCTCATGAACAGCTTATTCAATGAGAATTCAACAATGAAATCCATTGTAAAGTCTCTACATACAAAATGTATACAGTGAACCAGCCTGGCAGCTATCATCATTAGGATGGCAGGTTCACAGCATGGAATAAAGAATAGAACCCTGCATTGAAATAGTTTCATAAAGTATAAATTCTGTGCTGTACAAGATGCTGAGAATTTACAAGGTCCCTGTTGTATACATACAGTTTCGGAAGATTGGAAACTGGGAATAAGCTGCAGAGTGAAGGATTCTGTTGTGCAGAGGCAGGGGCACAAAAGCTGTGCAGGATCGCACGCCGGTATGGGTGGACTTGGAAAATGCGAGCACCCATGCCATCTATTTTCTTGTCAGAGACTTAAAACTGCAGAGACTATCAGACTAGGTATTGATAGAGCTACAAACACTCAGTTCCTCCCTCTCCTAAATGAATGGAAAATAGGAGACAATCCCTTCCAGAAAGTGACATCAAACACAGGATACAGGGAAAGATGATTTTGCTATTGTTTTATGTGTTAACAGGTTGGTACAAAATGTTAACAGTCTAACATCACTAATGTGTTCAATGACTGTTTTTGGCAGAATAGTTAATACAACATGTGAAAAAATCTATGACTAGGAGTGGTAGAGTAATGGGCAACAAACACAATTAACAGTTATTACGCACTGCTGATTGGGTGTCATTGACTTATTCAGGGAAAAGGAGTGTTCAAATGATTAGTGAGGAGTTCAGTGAGTGATAGGCAGGACAGTAAACCCCAAAACTCAACCCCCCCCCCCCAACAGCATTTCCTGCTTACCTAATCGTACACTAGACAACCACAAAGATGGTCCCTCCCTGCTCTAGAGTGTAGACATGTAACAAGACAAGGCAAAAGAATGACTCAAAGGTCAACAATCCAGGTTGCAACAGAGATAGCTAATCAGGCACAACATCACAGATAGGAAGGATAGTCAAATACAAAAACCAAATATTAGAAATCAGGAATACAGAAAAAGCCAAACCAGCGATGGATAATAGCATGTGCAGAGTTTTTGTCAGAGAATGACATATGCTCCAGATGAAAGGGCAGAGCTATGGAAGTGTGAGCATATTAAACCTTGCTGGTTCAGTGCAAATTTTGCAGAGAACTGGGAGTGGTAGTTTCAATCGGCAGGCCACAAGAGAAATGTTCAGAGTGAACCAGATGGAATTCGACATATTCTCACCCTGACAGTATAAACTGCAGAATTCCCTGACACATATGTAACAGTGAGGTCAATGATTCTGTGAAAAAAGGGAAGAAAGGTGTTGATTACAATATTGTATATTCGCTTATTAAAAGAAGGTAATAAATGGTGCACCTGTTGATTTTAGCCCCTAGTGGGGCTCATTTACTTACCTGGTCCTGTCGCGATCCAGCAGCGCATTCTCAGACGAGGATTCGGGTCTTCTGGCGAAGACAGAAGGTCGTGCACGCAATTTTTAAATTCCATGGTTTTTCCGAATCCGTCGGGTTTTTTTGATGGCCATGCCCCCGATTTCTATCGCGTGAAAGCTGGCGCCGATGCGCCAAAATCCCAGGGCAATTTGACGCAAAACGGAAATATTCGGGAAACCCGCCAGAAAAAAGCTATACGGACCCTTAGTAAATGTTTCCCAGTGAGTAAAATGGGTAGTTCCAGACATGATAGAAAGAACTTTATTCAAGAAATTGATGGTGGAAATTGAACACATGGTGGAAAAAGAAATACTACCAAATCTGTAGATCATGTATAACAAGAATGGCAAAAAGACCTTCGGTAACCTATTTGTACTGCAATAATCAAAAGTTGCCTACAAGGATTGAAAAAGTGACAAGGCTGGCAAATATTACTTCCCCCCCCCCCCCTCATTTTTTTGAAAAGTGGTCGTAATGGGGAGGGCCAAGATTATAGCTGAAATGTATGTCAGACAGCATCTGGAGTAGATTTTATTTTGGCAATGAAATTCTTAGGGTGATGGAACTTCTTAGAAACTCCTGCACGATGCACCAGTCTTAAGAAATTTCTACCACTGACTGGCATAAAGAGACGTGGCTCAATATTGAATTGACAATTTAGAGCAAGATTGTTCTTATTTGGTCTAAAAGCTAATACTTTACACTGTGAATCATTCAAAATTCGATTTGCCAAGTTTTTGTTAACTTTAAATAAGGATTAGCATTAGGGTCACATTTAGGTTAAAATGATTGTTATGGTTAACTCTTACCCCAACCTTATCCCTTGTAGAAAATTAATAAAATGAGATACAACATTTATAAATACCTATTTACCAGACAATTGGAACATCATTGGTTTAACCAAAGAAAATCAGAAACACATTTGATTATGAGCTACAAATCTAGGTATAGTTGCAAGCTTAAAGGTTTGAGGATGTTTTTCACATTAATCACATACCAGGTGCCATCAACTAGTTGAAATATATATATATATATATATATATATATATATATATATATATATATTTATGACATGGCGCATTATCCTGCTGAAAGTAGCCATCAGATGTTGGGTACATTGTGGTCATAAAGGGATGGACATGGTCAGCAACAATACTCAGGTAGGCTGTGGCGTTGCAACGATGCTCAATTGGTACCAAGGGGCCCAAAGAGTGCCAAGAAAATATTCCCCACACCATGACACCACCACCACCAGCCTGAACCGTTGATACAAGGCAGGATGGATCCATGCTTTCATGTTGTTGATGCCAAATTCTGACCCTACCATCCGAATGTCGCAGCAGAAATCGAGACTCATCAGACCAGGCAACGTTTTTCCAATCTTCTACTGTCCAATTTCGATGATCTTGTGCAAATTGTAGCCTCAGTTTCCTGTTCTTAGCTGAAAGGAGTGGCACCCAGTGTGGTCTTCTGCTGCTGTAGCCCATCTGCCTCAAAGTTCGACGTACTGTGCGTTCAGAGATGCTCTTCTGCCTACCTTGGTTGTAACGGGTGGCGATTTGAGTCACTGTTGCCTTTCTATCAGCTCGAACCAGTCTGCCCATTCTCCTCTGACCTCTGGCATCAACAAGGCATTTCCGCCCACAGAACTGCCGCTCACTGGATGTTTTTTCTTTTTCGGACCATTCTCTGTAAACCCTAGAGATGTTTGTGCGGGAAAATCCCAGTAGATCAGCAGTTTCTGAAATACTCAGACCAGCCCTTCTGGCACCAACAACCATGCCACGTTCAAAGGCACTCATATCACCTTTCTTCCCCATACTGATGCTCGGTTTGAACTGCAGGAGATTGTCTTGACCATGTCTACGTGCCTAAATGCACTGAGTTGCCGCCATGTGATTGGCTGATTAGAAATTAAGTGTTAACGAGCAGTTGGACAGGTGTACCTAATAAAGTGGCCGGTGAGTGTATATAGCAAGACAAAAACACAGCACTCCAGCAAGCGGTAATAAAAGAAGTGGGTCCCTTTATTCCATCAGATGTGACGTTTCGGCCCTGTGAGAGACTGTTTCCTAGTATAGCATATATATATATATATATATATATATATATATATATATATATATATATATGCTGTATTTACTTGAGTGTAAGCCGACCCAAGTATAAGCTGAGGTACCTAATTTTAATTGAATTGAGTATAGGGTGGGAAATTCATTGGTCCCAACCCAGTATATAGCCAGCCAGCTCATTAACCCAGTATATGTCCAGCAGCCGCTGCCCCAGTATATAGACAGCCAGCTCCTTCCCTAGTATATAACCTGCAGCCCTTTACCCCCTAATATATAATCTGCAGCCCCTGCCCCCCAGTATATAGCCAGCAGACCCCTATCCCCTGTATAAAACTTGCTGACCCTTGTTCCCAGTATGCAGCCTGCAGCCCCCTGTCCCCAGTATAAAGCCTACAGCCCCCTGTCTCCAGTAAGCAGCCTCCTATCCCCAGTATACAGCCTGCAGGTCCTGCCACTGGAATGAAAAAAAATGTGTACTCACCTTCCGATGCCCCCCCCCCCCCCCAGCGGGTCCTCTTCTTTTCTATCACGACGGCACTGCACAACATGGTGCCAAAGCACGAACATCCATGGAAAGAAGAAGACCGGCTGGGTTGTGCGTTGGAAGGTGACTACACTTTTCTTTTTATAGACCCAAGTATAAGCCGTGTTAGGGTTTTTCAGCACACTTTTTGTGCTGTAAAACTCAGCTTATACTTTAGTTTATACAGTATAGAAAAAATGCTGGTAGGTCATGTTGCCTTATGCTCAGGAAGAAATGCCTTTAAAGTGGGTGTTTCAGCAGCACAATGACCCCAAAAACAACAGTGACAGGCAACAGCTTTGTTCCAGACAAATCCAGTTTACCAGCTCAATCCCCAGACCTTAATTCTTTTGAGACAATTTGGAGTGACATAAAAATGCTGTTTCTGAAGCCAAACCCAAGATTGTAGAAGAACTGTAAATTAGTGATGAGCAGACACCAACCACAATATTCGGATCTGTGACGAATGAGTTTGTGGACCCTGTGGACCACCGTGGGAGATGGTACTAGCTGACATCTGGGACCAGAGTCGTTTCATAGGCAGTGGCAGCCAAGGTAGCAATACAGGAAACAGTCCGTACCCAGGATGACAGCACAGGAATGCACACTATGACTCACACGGATCAGGAACACAGGAATGGACTGTCACATGGATCAGGAACGCAGGAGCAGGGGAACATAGGAGGAGGAACTGGAATGCAGGATATACGGGAATACACTGGAATGCTGGAGACACACAGGAATGCTTGGAATACACAGGAGGGCTTTCTCTTTAGAGGAATGGCTTGAAGATTCGGCGGAGAATGATGAGAGCCGCTGGATTAAGTGTAGACCCGGAAGTGACCAGTGCCAATTACCTGTGCACTGCCCCTTTAAATACTGAAGTACCGCCGAATGGGAGCGGGACCCTGGAGAGGTAAGTCCACATGAGCGGGGCCGGCGCACGATATGGATCGCGGGGGTGCCCATGACAAAGTCTGTGTTCCAGTTTGTGTTTGACCAAACACTCAGAACTAAAATGTCCCAATGTCGGTAACTCTTGCAATCAATGCCAAATTCTGGGACACATGGCAAGTGTTATCCCTGTTGCGCGCAGAGCCGATAGTGGCATGTGCACCACCATTTTTATGACATTTATGACATTTACGCCCACAAGATGTCACAGGCAGCAACAAAATCCAAGGCAAAATGGCTTTGCCCGTGGCAATTAAAGGCTTAACACCCGCAATTGGTGCAAGAACCAATCACAGGTGTTCAGATTTGGGTCTGATACACAAACCCAGACTTTTGGTTCAGATTTGGCAGAACCCGCCTGATCCAAATCCTCCTGGGTCTGCTCATTACAACTGTAGAATGTAGTCCAGTCAGCTTGGGCTGGAATATCTGTTGGAAGATGTAAGCTGTTAATAGACTCCTTTCCACACAGATGTAAAACAGTTTTCAGAATTAAAAGTTTTACAACAAGATTAAAATAAATCAGCTAAATCTGTAAATTAACTTTAGTTTATAGAATAAATATTCAAGGTACAAATACTTTGCTTGTTTTTTAACAACCTCCATATTTCTCCATATTCTTTATTTTCTGTTTAATTGATATTTTGTTCATGTTTTCATAGGAAGTTGGATGAGCTGTGTTATTTGTGTTCTTTGTGTATATAGAAATGATTCTATCATGAGAAATACACTTTTTCTCTATTATTTTACCCATAACTGCATGTACATCTCAAGGCCAGGTATAGTAGATGTTAGATTTGCGCAGGTTTCTTTTCATTCCCAAGTCAAACACAGAAGTCGATTTTGTGCTGTTGAATTTTCCACGTCCTTCCTTTGATGTAGAGTCTTGACATTAGCGATAATTTGATAAATGCTTTTCATCTGCTTTATTATCAAAAGGCAAAGGAAAGTTGCAGTTGGTTTGTTAAGATGCAGTATCCAAACACTCATTGTGATCCCAACCTTGTGTCCTCCGCTGCCACGACAAAGTGCTGACATTGCTGAAGGCCTGGTGTGTGCCAGATGTCATTGGCTATACCTTTCCGGAGCAAGCTGTCAGAAGAGGAGGCATGCTGTTCTGGAACACAAAAGCTTAGAACATTTTTCTTCTTTACAAGAATTTTGGATCCTATGAGTGGAAGGGTGAAGGAAATTTCAAAAATATTTGCAAGGATAAAATGACGTTTCAAGATCACATTTCATTGCTCTATACAAAATAAAATTGTGTGGGTTTTATAGCAGAATTTATAGCAGAATTTTATTCTCGCAGTACATATGTACCTATACAACTTTGTACTGTCAACCAAACAATCCACAGGAAAGAGGATATGTAGTGAAAATTACAAGTTATGGGAGTGCTGCCTCAATCATCCAGCCTTTGATAATGGCATTGTTTTTTTTTTTTGATTGGATAAGGGAAGTCTCATGGGGGTCCACCCACTAAAATCCCCACTTTTTACAAGAACAAGCTTTGTCCCCCAGATCTGTTAAACACATAGGCCAAACAGGGTAGGTTGCCACTTGTTCAACAATATGTGCCTTTTACAGTTTATTAATAGAGATGAGCGAGCACTAAAATGCTCGGGTACTCGTTATTCGAGACGAACTTTTCCCGATGCTCGAGTGCTCGTTTCGAGTAACGAGCCCCATTGAAGTCAATGGGAGACTCGAGCATTTTTCAAGGGGACCAAGGCTCTGCACAGGGAAGCTTGGCCAAACACCTGGGAACCTCAGAAAAGCATGGAAACACCACGGAAATGGACAGGAAACAGCAGGGGCAGCATGCATGGATGCCTCTGAGGCTGCTTAAATGCACCATTATGCCAAAATTATGGGCAACAGCATGGCCATGACAGAGTGACAGAATGAAGCTAGATAGCATCTAAAACATCCAATAATTGACCCTCACACTATAGGGGACGGCATGCAGAGGCAGCGGCAGCAGCGGCAGGCTAGAGAGTGGCATGGCGACATACCCTAAATGGACTCAGGCTTCAAACCAATGGGTGGCAGAGAGGAACCAAAGGAGGTGAGCAAGAAGCGCTCAAATAATATCGGTACATGATAAAAGTTTGCCAGTATATTTTGTGGATTACACAGCAGGGTGGCGACAAAGTTAACAAGTTTCATGTGGAAGCCATGAAAACAACCCAAAATTCTGCCAGACACAGCTCGTTTGATAAGGGGACCATGTATGGAGGCAGTGAACTAGTAGTAGATTAAAGGTGCTGCAGTTAAAACTATGTTAGTTGGATCTTGGCATGGAGCTGGCGCTCCGCTGCCAGGCGAGCTTTCGCCAATCCAAGCCCCTGTCTCTAGGCTACTCCCCAAACAGCAATTCTAAGAACCTTTTGTATAAGATCAAGTGTAGTAGCGTTCTTATAAGTTTGGGATATGGCGGGTGAGGGGAATGTAAACAGATGCGCAAGAAGCGCTGAAATAATATCCGTAAATGGTAAAAGTTTGCCAGTATATTTTGAGGATTACACAGCAGGGTGGCGACAAAGTTAACAAGTTTGTTGTGGAAGCCATGAAAACAACCCAAAATTCTGCCTGACACAGCACGTTTGATAAGGCGGCCATGTATGGAGGCAGTGAACTAGTAGTAGATTAAAGGTGCTGCAGTTAAAACTATGTTAGTTGGTTCTTGGCATGGAGCTGGCGCTCCGCTGCCAGGCGAGCTTTCGCCAATCCAAGCCCCTGTCTCTAGGCTACTCCCCAAACAGCACTTCTAAGAACTAGAGATGAGCGAGTATACTCGTCCGAGCTTGATGCTCGTTCGAGTATTAAGGTACTCGAAGCGGCTCGTTGCTCGGACGAGTATCTCCCCTGCTCGAGATCGAGCATTTAATTAAAAAAACACAGTGAAGAACAGTGAAGAATAGAATAAAAACAGTGAACACAGTGAACACAGGATCATTTAAGTGAAAAACACAGCGAAAAACACAGTGAAGAATAGATTACAGATGTTCGGCACATCTGCTTACTTGTCGGGAGATACGCGCGGAACGGTGCGAACAAAATACTATGTGAAGAACACATTGAAGAACACGGGGAACAGGACAGAGACATCGGGGAACAGGACAGAGACATCGGGGAGCAGGACAGAGACATCGGGGAGCAGGACAGAGACACCGGGGAGCAGCACAGAGATGTCGGGGAGCAGCACAAAGACATCGGGGAGCAGCACATATAAATGAATCCCACCTGCAACTGGTGGCGGGAGCCTATTCAAAGATGGGTAGAGGATAAGGTAGATAAAGATAAGCCGAAGATAGTATAGATAGAGAGTAACACTTGTGCTAGATATATCGCGCACGCGTCCTTGGATACCTGGGATCGCACATAGCAGCGGCTTTCAGGAGCATAATGAAGATGCTGCAATAATTAACAGAGGCAGCGGCTTGCAGAGGAATACTGTAGCTGCTGCGCTTTAACAAAGAAGTGACAGTACTGAGGGGTAATCTTTATAGCTTTTCTTTCTTTAGCACAGACAGTGGCTTCAGCGCTGTATCCTCCTGCAAGTGATCGCGGGTATCCAAGGACGCTTGCGCTGGTAACATCATGTTTACCCGCGATCGCATATGGCAGCAGCTTGCAGGAGGATACAGTGCTGAAGCCGCTGCCTGTGCTAGAAGAAAGAAAAGCTATAAAGATTTTGTGGGTAACCAAGGGCACAAGCGTCCTTGGATACTCGTGTGGCAGCTGCTTGATGGAGGATACAGAGCTGAAGCTGTTGACTGCTTGAGTAGAAGAATAAACTCTTAAAGATTGCGAGCTCACCATCACAAGCGTCCGTGGATATTCACGATCGCGTATGGCAGCAGCTTGTAAAGGGAGACAGCGCTGAAGCTGCTGCCTGCGCTACAAGAAACAAAATCAATGAAGATTGCGGGTAACCATGGACATATTTGGATACCTGCATTCTTCCCTGGCAGCACTTGTAGCATGTTGCAGCCTACTCTGGATGCAAGTCAAGCTGCATGAACAGGGATCAAACTTGCACAAGATTCCTGCAATCTAATTCATATTTCATGGTAGGACAAGGAAGAGGTAGAAGGACCTGGGTCTGATGGTCAGAAGTGTGGTGGTAGCAATCAGCTTATAAAAGGAAAGCAAGTTTTCTCTTTTTTATGGGGTCTCCAGTTGAATGGGTTTCAGCTGTGTAAATATAATATCAGGTTGTGGAGGAAGCGACAAGAGGTTCTACCTGAAACGTTTTCCCATTTAACTATCCGAGGCTGTAAATCATGTAGACAACAAAACCAGCGGGTAGCTTCATTGATGCCTCGGCAAAATCTCGACCACAATGAGATAGTGGCGTTTAGCACAGAGGCATTACTTTGTTTCCTGAAATGTCAGACATTCATGGACGTGGAACCCTAGTATGGTCCACATATGGTCCACATCGGGAAGGGCAGAGAGATCGGGGAGACCTCAGTGCAGGAAGAAGAGGAGCGGATCCCGGGACAGCGTATCTCCCGACAAGTAAGCAGATGTGCCGAACATCTGCAATCTATTCTTCACTGTGTTTTTCACTGCATTTTTCACTTAAATGATCCTGTGTTCACTGTGTTCACTGTTTTTATTCTATTCTTCACTGTTCTTCACATCTGCTAACTTGTCGGGAGATAATATACGCGCGGAACAGTGAAGAATAGATTGCAGATGTTAGTATACATCTACTAACTTATCAGAAGACATTCTTTTTCAATTAAATAACACATTTTATTCCCGAACCATGGTCCCTTTGAAAAATGCTCGGGTCTCCCATTGACTTCAATGGGGCTCGTTATTCGAGACGAGCACTCGAGCATCAGGAAAAGTTCGTCTCGAATAACGAGTACCCGAGCATTTTAGTGCTCGCTCATCTCTACTAAGAACCTTTTGTATAAGATCAAGTGTAGTAGCGTTCTTAAAAGTTTAGGATATGGCGGGTGAGGGGAATGTAAACAGATGCGCAAGAAGCGCTGAAATAATATCCGTAAATGTTAAAAGTTTGCCAGTGTATTTTGTGGATAACACAGCAGGTTGGCGACAAAGTTAACAACTTTGATGTGGAATCCATGAAAACAACCCAAATTTCGGCCTGACACACCTCGTTTGATAAAGGGACGATGTATGGAGGCAGCTATATGGACGACTTTTGGAGGTAGCAATGGAGACAACGTGTGGAGGCTGCTATGGAGACAATTCAATTTGGATAGTGCCTGTATGTGGCAGTCCAAAAAAGTTTTCAAACCAGAGGAGCAGGTAGGTGGCCCTCCAGAAAAATGGTATAGATTGAGTGCCTGTATGTGGCAGTCCAAAAAAGTTTTCAAACCAGAGGAGCAGGTAGGTGGCCCTCCAGAAAAATGGAATACATTGAGTGCCTGTATGTGGCAGTCCAAAAAAGTTTTCAAACCAGAGGAGCAGGTAGGTGGCCCTCCAGAAAAATGGAATAGATTGAGTGCCTGTATGTGGCAGTCCAAAAAAGTTTTCAAACCAGAGGAGCAGGTAGGTGGCCCTCCAGAAAAATGGAATAGATTGAGTGCCTGTATGTGGCAGTCCAAAAAAGTTTTCAAACCAGAGGAGCAGGTAGGTGGCCCTCCAGAAAAATGGAATAGATTGAGTGCCTGTATGTGGCAGTCCAAAAAAGTTTTCAAACCAGAGGAGCAGGTAGGTGGCCCTCCAGAAAAATGGAATAGATTGAGTGCCTGTATGTGGCACTCCCAAAAATTGTTTAAAACAGAGGACCGGGTCGGTGGCCCTCCAGAAAAATTAAATGCATAAAGTACTATAGCTAGAGCCAGTGGGCCCTGTCAAAAAATAGCCAGTTTCCTCTGCTTTACTGTACAAAGAGGAGGAGAAGGAGGAAAATGAGGAGGAGGAGGAGTGGATAAATTATTCAGGTTGAGCTTCCTTCACCTGGTGGAGATTGGAAATTAGGAGAAATCCAGGCTTTATTCATCTTGATAAGCGTCAGCCTGTCAGCGCTGTCAGTCGACAGGCGTGTACGCTTATCGGTGATGATGCCACCAGCTGCACTGAAAACCCGCTCGGACAAGACGCTAGCGGCAGGGCAGGCAAGAACCTCCAAGGCGTACAGCGCCAGTTCGTGCCACATGTCCAGCTTTGAAACCCAGTAGTTGTAGGGAGCTGTGTGATCATTTAGGACGATGGTATGGTCAGCTACGTACTCCCTCACCATCTTTCTGTAAAGATCAGCCCTACTCTGCCGAGACTGGGGACAGGTGACAGTGTCTTGCTGGGGTGACATAAAGCTGGCAAAAGCCTTGTAAAGCGTACCCTTGCCAGTGCTGGACAAGCTGCCTGCTCGCCTACTCTCCCTCGCTACTTGTCTCGCAGAACTACGCACTCTGCCGCTAGCGCTGTCAGAAGGGAAATACTGTTTCAGCTTGTGCACCAGGGCCTGCTGGTATTCATGCATTCTCACACTCCTTTCCTCTCCAGGGATGAGAGTGGAAAGATTTTGCTTGTACCGTGGGTCCAGGAGAGTGAACACCCAGTAATCGGTGCTGGAATAAATTCTTTGAACGCGAGGGTCACGGGATAGGCAGCCTAGCATGAAATCTGCCATATGCGCCAGAGTACCAATGCGTAGGAATTCACTCCCCTCACTGGCCTGACTCTCCATTTCCTCCTCCTCCAACTCCTCCAACTCCTCTTCTTCTGCCCATACACGCTGAACAGTGAAGGACTCAACAATGGTCCCCTCTTGTGTCTCACCAACATTCTCCTCCTCTTCCTCCTCATCCTCCTCCACCTCCACCTCCTCCGATATGCGCTGAGAAACAGACCTAAAGGTGCTTTGGCTATCAACAAGGGAATCTTCTTCCCCCGTCTCTTGTGAGGAGCGCAAAGCTTCCGACTTCATGCTGACCAGAGAGTTTTTCAACAGGCCAAGCAGCGGGATGGTGAGGCTGATGATGGCGGCATCGCCACTGACCATCTGTGTTGACTCCTCAAAGTTACTCAGCACCTGACAGATATCAGACATCCACGTCCACTCCTCATTGTAGACTTGAGGAAGCTGACTGACCTGACTACCAGTTCTGGTGGAAGTTGACATCTGGCAGTCTACAATCGCTCGGCGCTGCTGGTAAACTCTGGATAACATGGTCAGTGTTGAATTCCACCTCGTGGGCACGTCGCACAACAGTCGGTGAGCGGGCAGTTGGAGGCGGCGCTGCGCTGCCCTGAGAGTGGCAGCATCTGTGCTGGACTTCCTGAAATGCGCACAGATGCGGCGCACCTTCGTGAGCAAATCAGACAGATTGGGGTATGTCTTGAGGAAACGCTGAACTATCAGATTTAACACATGGGCCAGGCATGGCACATGTGTCAGTCTGCCGAGTTGCAGAGCCGCCACCAGGTTACGGCCGTTGTCACACACAACCATGCCTGGCTTCAGGTTCAGCGGTGCCAGCCACAGATCAGTCTGCGCCGTGATGCCCTGTAATAGTTCTTGGGCGGTGTGCCTTTTATCGCCTAGGCTCAGCAGTTTGAGCACCGCCTGCTGTCGCTTAGCGACGGCACTGCTGCTGTGCCTAGAGCTACCGACTGATGGCGCCATGCCCACGGATGGTCGTTCGGAGGAGGAGGTGGAGGAGGGGTGGGAGGAGGAGGAGGCATAGTAGGCCTGAAACACCTGGACCGAGGTAGGCCCCGCAATCCTCGGCGTCGGCAGTATATGACCAGCCGCAGGGTCAGACTCGGTCCCAGCCTCCACCAAGTTAACCCAATGTGCCGTCAGCGATATATAGTGGCCCTGCCCGGCAGCACTCGTCCACGTGTCCGTGGTCAGGTGGACCTTGTCAGAAACGGCGTTGGTCAGGGCACGGATTATGTTGTCTGACACGTGCTGGTGCAGGGCTGGGAAGGCACATCGGGAAAAGTAGTGGCGGCTGGGGACCGAATACCGAGGGGCGGCCGCCGCCATGAGGCTGTGAAAGGCCTCGGTCTCTACTAGCCTATAGGGCAGCATCTCCAGGCTTAGCAATCTGGAGATGTGCACATTAAGGGCTTGGGCGTGCGGGTGGGTTGCACTATATTTGCGTTTCCGCTCCAGCGTCTGGGGTATGGAGAGCTGAATGCTGGTGGATGCTGTGGAGGATCGTGGAGGCGACGATGGGGTTTTTGTGGCAGGGTCCTGGGCAGGGGGCTGACTATCAGCTGACACAGGGGAAGGAGCAGTGGTGTGCACGGCCGGAGGTGAACGCGCTTGTTGCCACTGAGTGGGGTGTTTAGCATTCATATGCCTGCGCATACTGGTGGTAGTTAAGCTAGTAGTGGTGGAACCCCTGCTGATCCTGGTTTGGCAAATGTTGCACACCACAGTCCGTCGGTCATCCGGTGTTTCCTTAAAGAACCTCCAGACTTCTGAAAATCTAGCCCTCGCCGCAGGAGCCCTCGCCACGGGAGCTTCACTAGTTGACACATTTGGCACTGATGCACCAGGTCTGGCCCTGCCTCTCCGTCTGGCCCCACCACTGCCTCTTCCAACCTGTTCTGGTCGAGGACTCTCCTCCGTCTCAGAAGCACTGTGTTCACCCGGCCTCTCAACCCAGCTTGGGTCTGTCACCTCATCATCCTCCGATCCCTCAGTCTGCTCCCCCCTCGGACTTCCTGCCCTGACAACAACTTCCCCACTGTCTGACAACCGTGTCTCCTCATCGTCGGACACCTCTTTACACACTTCTTCCAGTACGTCAACAAGGTCATCATCACCCACAGACTGCGACTGGTGGAAAACCTGGGCATCGGAAAATTGCTCATCAGCAACCGGACAAGTGGTTTGTGACTGTAGGAAGGGTCCAGAAAACAGTTCCTCAGAGTATGCCGGTTCAAATGGCAAATTTTGCTGGGAGGGGGCAGACTGGGGGGGAGGAGGCTGAGGTGCAGGAGCTGGAGGAGTGCCGATTTCGGTGACATGGGTGGACTGTGTGGAAGACTGACTGGTGGACAAATTGCTCGAAGCATTGTCGGCAATCCACGACATCACCTGTTCGCACTGTTCTGGCCTCAACAGTGCTCTACCACGAGTCCCAGTAACTTCAGACATGAACCTAGGGAGTGTAGCTCTGCGGCGTTCCCCTGCTCCCTCATAAGCAGGTGGTGTCTCACCCCGCCCAGGACCACGGCCTCTGACCCCTGCAGTAGTTGGACACCCACGTCCCCGCCCTCGTCCTCTACCCCTAGCCCTCGGGTTAAACATTTTGAAAATGAGAGTTATAACTTTAATTTTTTTTTAACCCCTTAAGGACGCAGCCATTTTACAGCTTAAGGCTCAGCCCGATTTTTTGGATTCTGACTTGCTTCGCTTTATATGGTTATAACTTTTGAACACTGTTACTTATCAAAACGATTCTGAGATTGTTTTTTCCCCACATGTTGTACTTCATTTTAGTGGTAAATTTTGGCAGATAAGTTTTGCGTTTATTTACAAAAAAAAGAAAATATGATAAATTTTTTGAAAAATTTGCCATTTTCGAAATTCTAAATCATTGCGTTTTCAGGCAGATAAATTTACCACCTAAATAAGTTGCTGAATAACATTTCCCATTTGTCTACTTTACATTTTCATAATTTCTGAAATGTCTGGATAATTTATTTTGATGTCACGCGGCTTACAAAAAGAATATCGCTTTTCCGGATTTTCAGAATTGACTATTTTGGGGATAAATACAGTTTTGAATGAAATTTTACATATTTAGCATCAAAACCCCCTATATAATCTACCCATTTTCAAATCTGCACCCCTCAAGCTATCAGAAACAGCTTTTACGAAGATTGTTAACCCCTTGAGATCTTCATAGTAATTGAATCAAAATGGAGGTGAAATTTAGAATGGTCATACTGTTCCCTTATACGTTCATTTAGCACTAAAATTTACACATTTCCAAAATATAAAAAGAGAAAACCCACCATACAATTTGTTCTGCAATTTCTCCTGAGTACAAAGACCCCCCACATGTGGCTGTGACTTGTTTTATGGGCGCACAGCGAGACGCAGAAGGGAAGGAGAGCCCTGCAGCTGCCAGGATTTTAGTTTCCTCATTGGCCCCTTTTGAAGGCTATAAAATTTTCGCTTTTTCGTTATTGGGGCCATGTGACGGCATTTTTTTTGCGGGATGAGATGCTTTTTCCATTGTTACCATTTTGGGGTTGGTATCACCTATTGTTGAAAATTTAGGAACTTTTTTTGAGAGCAGGAGTAGAAAAGCATCAATTCTGTACTGGATTTTTGACTTTTTTTTTTTTGGTGTTCACCGTATAGACTAATAATCCTGTTATCTTTATTCTATGGGTTGATACGATTACGGGGATACCAGACATGAATATATTTTCTTACGTTTTACTAAATTTGTCAAACAAAACCCTAATGTGGGGAAAAATCTATAATTTTTGTATTGCCATCTTCCAAGTGGCATAACTTTGTTACGTTTTTGGCTACGGAGCTGGTTGATGGCTTGTTTTTTGCGGGACATGTTGTACTTTGCACCAGTATCATGTCTAAGTACATATGGTTTTTTGGTCGCATTTTATAGCATTTTTTGTGGGATTGAAAAGGTAAAAATCATAATTTTTGGAGGGTTTATAACAGTTTTTTTTTACGGCGTTTATCGTGGGGGTTCAATAATGATTTACTTTTATTCTACGGGTTGTTACGGACGCGGTGATACTATATATGTGGGGTTTGTGTTATGATTTAGACTTTTTTTTTGAGTTATATGTCTCTTTATATGTTTTGGGGGTTTTGGGCATTTTTAGTGATTTATGACTTAATTTTTTTATTGAATAACTTTTTTTTTTACTTTTTTACTTTTATACCATGGTACATGAACAAGAAATCCTCTGATTGCTTGTTCATGATAATATTCTGCAATACTGATGTATTGCAGAGTATTATCAGTGTCAGCCTATGCACTTGCATAGGCTGGCACTTTGCCAGTAAGATGACGTCACAGACGCCATCTTACTGGCAATTCTTGCTAGTAACTCTGGGGTCCAGATCGGACCCCAGAGTTACTATAGCAACGATCGGCGCCCCCCGAAAACGGTTCGGGGGGGCCGATCGTGGGGGAAAGACACCCCAGATGCTTGTTAGATGCCGCGGTCGCGCTGACCGCGGCATCTAAAGGGTTAAGCACCCGCGATCGGAGACAACTCCGATCGCGGGTGTTACACTGGGGTGCCGGCTATTAGTTACAGCCGGCACCCCGTGTTTCCCGATGCCGGTTCGGCTCTGATCCAGAGCCGAGCCGGCATAGGCGCCGTGGCGGATATATCCGCCACTGAGCGCTAAGTCACTGCGCTCCGTGGCGGATATATCCGCCGCGGAGCGTGAAGGGGTTAAACTTTTTTTTGTGTTTTTTTTTTTTGTGTGTTTTTTAGTTTTTAAAACCAAACGATGCTATCCTATTGCTATGGCTATTTTCTAGCCAAGTATGAAAGCACACTGCTATGCCAGATGAGATGACACTGAGTTATGAAAAAAATAAACGTAAAATAAAAAAGGAAATGGCAGACTGTGCCTAATTGAAATCCAACCCCGGGCCCTAATAAATTTTCCCACTTCGGTCTTTGCGATGGATATGTGCGTCACTAAGCGCAAAACACAGCGGTCGCAAGTCTCACTCAAAATTGCTCCCAATTTGCTAGTAGATGCACTGCAGCAACTACAGCCACCAGCAGATCAACCAGAAATCAAATATATATAACGCTACTGTAGGCGTAAGTAAGACGTTTGGATTCTCCTATGGCTATTTTCTAGCCAAGTATGAAAGCACACTACTATGCCAGATGAGATGACGCTGAGTTATGAAAAAAAAAAAACGTAAAATAAAAACGGAAATGGCAGACTGTGCCTAATTGAAATACAACCCCGGGCCCTAATAAATTTTCCCACTTCGGTCTTTGCGATGGATATGTGCGTCACTAAGCGCAAAACACAGCGGTCGCAAGTCTCACTCCAAATTGCTCCCAATTTGCTAGTAGATGCACTGCAGCAACTACAGCCACCAGCAGATCAACCAGAAATCAAATATATATAACGCTACTGTAGGCGTAAGTAAGCCGTTTGGATTCTCCTATGGCTATTTTCTAGCCAAGTATGAAAGCACACTACTATGCAAGATGAGATGACACTGAGTTATTAAAAAAATAAACGTAAAATAAAAAGAAACTCGCAGACTGTGCCTAATTGAAATCAAACCCCTAATAAATTTTCCCACTTTGGTGTTTGAGGTGGATATGTGTGTCACTAAGAGCTAAACACAACGGTAGCAAGTCCCCCTGCTAATTCCTCACAATATGGTACTAGCTGCACTACTAGTGCCAGCAAGCCCAGCCACAAGCAAATAAAAAAAAAAAAGTATAACGTTATTGTAGCCCTGAGAAGGGCTGTTGGGTTGTTGTAGAATCACTCCTGCCTAACAGTAAGCTAATAGAACACCCTAACGCTTTCCCTGACCAGCAGCAGCTCTCTCCCTAGCGGCATCCAGACAGAGAATGATCCGAGCAGCGCAGGCAGCGGCTAGTCTATCCCAGGGTCACCTGATCTGGCCAGCCAACCACTGCTATCTACGTGTAAGGGTACCACGTCATGCTGGGTGGAGTGCAGAGTCTCCTGGCTTGTGATTGGCTCTGTTTCTGGCCGCCAAAAAGCAAAACGGCGGGAGCTGCCATTTTCTCGAGCGGGCGAAATACTCGTCCGAGCAACGAGCAGTTACGAGTACGCTAATGCTCGATCGAGCATCAAGCTCGGACGAGTATGTTCGCTCATCTCTATTTATTAAGCATTTTACCAGCTTTCTCTATGGGTTCTACAAGTATAAAGGACTGGATAACAATTGCTTCCTTCAGATTAGGATACAAAAAGAAAGCCTAAAATAACAACTGTATAGTATAAAGACTTTTACCTAACTCTGCACTAAGCTAAAATAAGCAATTCTCTAATTAATTCCCCTTATCGGGCAGCGGTTTGCCTGCCAGCAGGGCTTTTACCTTGTCCCTCTTGCTGCACTCCCTGCCTTTATTTTGATAGGTTGCTATTGGAATTAATATCTGAACGCTGGAGAGGAGTAGATGGTGGGAGGAGCTTGTTGGGAGAGGTACTACGCTCCTGATCTGTTGCATGCTAGCTGCAAGACAAAAACTCCAGGACCTTGAGTGATGTCAAAATTATGTGACTAATGAAATGCTTCCGTTTACAAACAGGGAAGTCTCTTCATACTGCCCTAGGACAAGGTATGTAAGCAGAGCTGACTGTGTGTTGCATGCATTTAGCAGAGCTGGCTGTGCGTTACATGCATTTAGCAGAGCTGACTGTGTGTTGCATGCATGTAGCAGAGCTAGTTGTCCAGAGCTAGGGTCCGCGGACTGCATTTTCATCAGGTTTCCTGACGATTTCCATGTTGCGCCGCATTTAACAGGGGTTTTTGGCGCACACGGATATTGGCGCATCGGCGCTGACTTTCACATGACACAAATCGGGGGTGGGCCGATGGACGATCCAACGGATTCGAACAACACACGGAATTTAACATTGCAAATTGTGTCACAAAACATGCACTCACATACACCCGGAAGAAGAAGGTGAACTCCGGCGGACCTAAGCGGGAAAGCGACAGATACAGGATCTCAGCCGCACGATGTTGGTGTTGGTGAATCGTGACTTCATCTTCGTCGGACCGTCCGGATGGGGGATCGCGACAGGACCGGGTAAGTAAATGTGCCCCTATGTGTCCTGATTGGCTGGGCACCACCTTCAACTTTCACTTTATACAGAGGTTAGAGGCAATGGAGCAGCTCAATGCAGACAGCAATTAGGGGTCAATGACTTATTTTAAATCACTTCTAACAGCTGCAGCCATGGATTTTACACATTTCACAACCAATCAGCCTCTATTAAAGGGATTGTCCCAACTCTTTCCAAAGGATATTGGATGACTGCTGGAACACACACTGATCACAAAGACCAATCTGGCGAATGAAGATGAGCATATGTCCCGCTGTTCATTGCCATTCACTGACTGTGATTTCTATCCTGCAAGCGAGAAAACGTTTTCTATTGTACAGATTGCATGGGTCCGGTTCTTGTGATCATTGAGGGTCCCTACAGTGGAACCCACACTGGTCATCTTGTTATTCCCTATCCGATTGATAGAGAATAACTCTGAAACGTGGGACCTTTAAGGCTGCTCTACAGGCTCTATCTCCAGTTTTGACCCTTTGATTCAACTGTTTGGGTGTATTTCCAACAATAAACATGCTGCTTATAATGTCCTGTAGATTTAGTTTTGTGCTAGAGAAGTTAATCAAATGCCTATCATGTGGCTAGAAAGTATGTAAATACTGACATCTATGAGTATCTTAACAAAAATCTTAAAAAAAAATAGCCTGGAGGATGGGGCACACTTCCAGGGGCTGCCTTTATACATCTTGATCAAGGGCATATGTCTATCTTTATTGAAGAAGGGGCATTCATGGGTTAAGACTTAGAGTATCTTTAATATTTTAAGGTAAGATTGTGTCCAATGTATTTATATCACATTGGCTTTCATGTATTTTGTATAAAAGTTACAACTCACTAACTATTTTTTTGCCTTAATGTCAATAATTGATAACCTAGAGATTTCAGCCTCTCAGTTGGGGAACTGGTTAACATCAGTAAGGATTGCAGGTTTCACAAGCGATTTCATTTGCATGTTTCATAGATTGTGAAAGTACTTTAATAATGTATATTGGATGTACAGAATGCAATAACTGAGCTGGAGTTTTTCCAGCCTGTCATGGCAGGGGTATTTTAACAAGCTATCTTATTCATCAAAGAGAAGTAATTCCATAATTCAGTCATATCATGTGGTGGATGTAGCACCAAGAATTATCATATAAGAAAAAAGAGAATAGGCAAGCGATGAAGCAGGATGACTAACCTGGCAGGATAGGAATCCAGTGGAAAAATGTAATAGTGTTATCCATGCTTGATGTGGAGGATAAGATCACAGAAATATCTTTTCTCTGTATTCATGGTTTTATGTTCTTAAAGGAAATCTACTTTTTGTTTTTATGCATTGTGAACCAAACATACCTTGAGAATGCTTCAGCTACATTGATGCAGAAACATATCCTGTTTCATCCCATAAACACATTACACAGAACTTCGTGAACTGTCCAGTCAGGACTAATCAACTGGAGCTGGATGACCCATACACAGCAGCTGGCGGGATGGTGCAGCGATTGATTACTACTGCCTGTCAGGTATAATGTAGTGAATAAAGCATTCTCTGAAGCAGTGCATACTTAATGTAAGAGGAAAAGCACCAGAGCATCTACAAGAGCAACAGAGCTTCATTTTCATAATTTTATAATTGTTTTTTCAGCAAAACCACTCGGTTAAAGCATTAAACAAGATATGTTTCGGCATCAGTGTATCTACAGCATTCTCAAGGTATGTTTGGTTTCTAATGCATAAAATCAAATGGTAGATTTCCTTTAATTAAAGGGATATTTTCATGGATCTACATGCAAATCTTCATTTTCTCTAAATAACCTAGCAAGCTCTATTAATGGGATTCTATTGGGCAGTTTGGAACCACTAAGCCGCCAGTATTACTTTATACAGCTATGATTTAGGGTCTCAAGGATATTAAGATCACCTCTGTCAACACAAGCATATTTCTCCTGTGAACTTTGGTCTGGTTTACTAACAGTTAATTCACTGAAATTGACAGGATCTCTCACTTTCATTGCTGCCCTATCCGAAGTCAGAGAACTGATTCAATCAACTTCTGGACCCAGACTCTGACATCTCTTAGTACATTTTGTGGATTAGTGCTCTTTGCTTAACATAGTCTCTTACTGAACAAGCTAGTGTTTATTCTGTATTCTGGTAACTTTGACCTTTTGTCTGATTATCTGATTTTGAGATTTCTCATAATTTGTCCTCTTATTTCTGACCTCTTTGTCCTCTTATTAGGCTCTGTTTGTAATGTCTTGTCTCTGTGTTTGCACTTTGGCCCTGGAAGGGAATGTCGACCACTTGTCTCCTACTGCTTAGAATAGGCATGGCAATCAGGCAGGGACAGCTGAGAAGGAAGTTTAGTCTCATGGCTCACTTGTTTCGCCAGTCCGTTCCGTGACTCTGCATAACATTTACCAGGTAAAACTATATTCCATCCCTCCTCCGTTGATGCACAATTTTGCAGAGTTAAAAGCCTCGGAGCTATTGTAAGAGAGCCGGTATCAAAAGCATATTAGCATAGCTTATCCACAAAAATGAAGTCCAAGAATGAGGGGATTCATACTCATATCTTTGCCTATTTACTTTCGTCATTTTTCTAAGAAGAATATAGTGCATTGGTAATGGCTGATAACATCCTACAATGAAAATCCACATTATAATGGTAATTTACACCCCGATTGTGTATTCTATTTTCCACAATAGACAGCAGATTGAGATCTCAGTAAAACGTATAAATTCAAATGAAAACATAATGCTACATGTCTGCCATATTTTTGCAAAAATATAATATGATAAAGGGGTTTTTATGTTCTTTCTGATTTTTTTATCAAACGCATATAAACATCCGTCTTGGGAAAAAAACAGACTCCCACTGGATTTATTCTGTCAAAGAAAAATAATGATATCTTTAAACCCATGACTTATATTTTCAGAATACTATACTCATTAATCTTTAGCCGAGGCTCCGGGGAAGAAGTCAATGGATTTCAAAAAGTCAAAAAAGAAAAATAGGTTTTATTATATTTCTTGCATGTATTGTAAGTGCTCAAATTCAATTCCGAGCCTGCAGAAGAAAAAAAAAAACAAAAGAAACAAATTGAAATCAAAGACTTCTAAGAGCTTTAGTGTCTGTTCCAGCAAAGTCATGTAACTGTACATGCTAATAAAGTCAATGGAGGATATCATCTGTGATGTGTGATGGATCTCTCGTGACATTATCTTTAAGATGATCACTACTGCAATTATATGTGCGGAGAAACCTGTCTTTAGAAATTAAAGGACCGCACATCATTACTCGTAAAAGAAGCAGTGGGGATGACCTGTGTTGTCTTTCGGGCTCCTCTAATGGTTTTTGACAAGTAGAATTTTATGTTTCTAGCGATCAAGTATTCTGTGTCTCACTATCAAGTTGGAGAGTGGAAGGGACAATGAAGAAGAGTTTTTAATGAAAGAATTATGATTTGTGACAATAAAAGGAATTGTTTGGGAAAATCAAGTTGGATAATATGATCATTAAAAAAATAAATTAAACAGATTTCTGGTTCCTGTGTCAATTATAATAATGATGACTTGGTTTCTGTGGGAGTCAAATACCCGAACTTCACACTTATCGATACTAAACAGTTTCCAGTCTATTAAATCATGATGTGTCTTTCTATGTAAGTTCCAAACTCCTAGTAGATCAACTAGGACAGTAAAGTTAAACTGGACAAATACTTATTAGGACCCATGTAATCACGAGAAGACTTCTACCCCTGACGCTCCTTTCTCTTCAGCGGCAATCTTTCTAACAAATACCTTCTATTTCGTCAAGGAATACAGAAAGATATTTCTCCTCAAGAATACACCAGTCTCATAAACTTTCAGGACTCCTAGTAAACAAATGTCAGAAAATGTTTTTGACCTTTCGGTCATAAGGATTATGGAGTTGCCATTGTGATATTCTGCCTTACATAGTTTGGCATAAACATTGACATGCACGAGAGCCTCATGAGAAGACATGAGTGAATCAATTTGTTGCTTTGTAGATCTGGTACAAATATACCATTTTTCAGGCACCAAATCAAGTCTGTGGGGCAAATTTACTTACCCGGTCCTGTCACGATCCCCGATCTGGACAGTCCGACGAAGATTTAGTCCGGTGTGATTCACATAGCTTGTGCGCCCGATTTCCTGCATCCGTCGCTTCCCAGCCGAGGTCCGCCGGATTTCACCTTCTTCTTCCGAGTACTTGTAAGTGCATGTCTTGCAACACAATTTCCGAATCCGTCGGATCATCCGACGGCCCGCCCCCGATTTGTGTCGCGTGTAAGACGGCGCCGATGTGCCAAAATCCGATTGCCTGCAGCAAAATCCCCTGTTAAATGCGGCGCAACTCGGAAATCGTCGGAAAATCCAACGAAACTGCGCTCCGCGGACCCTCAGTAAATGTGCCCCTGTATCTTTTCATGTGAATCTTTTAAAAACTACTTTTATCATTATTCCCAAAGTTTGCGGAATGATTGAGAGAAAATGAAAAATTGCACAAAATCTGGATATCAAGGAGGGGTATAACTGATGTTTTTGATTTTCTTTGCCAGACATCTATGTTTTGAAGCCTTTGGTCAGACCCAACAAACACGTAATCTTGTTACTTTCCTGAGTCCACAGCGGATTCTCAGAGTCGGAGCTAAATACACTTATCTCAGGCTCCTAATGGAATTATTCATCTCTGCTCATCTCTCGGGCCATTCATCTAGAGGATATTACTATCTTTCTGCTGAGTTCCCCTTCCAATCTATATTCACATTTATAAATGTGATACCACTATCACTCAGTGAGGAGTTTGGTCTAACAGCGGGCTATTTCTGAACAATAAAATGTCCTTTGTCAAGGGAAGTCATTTGTCATCAGGCTGAATTAAAGGTTTCTAAATTCTAGGCAGAGAAAGATCATTAGAGAGCGCAGGGAACATCCTTTGAGTCCAAGAGTGTACACAGTATTCATGATTAGATACATTGAATTTCCAGAAACTGTTGGTTTCTTAAGTTTTAATTTTGGTATTTCGCCAGAATAACTTTCACATGGTTCATGGAATAATTTTATTATTACAGTTATTGTAGAAGAAGATGTGTAGAACTGTCTTGTACATATGATTATACAAAGGGTTTCTAAGGGACAGTCTTTTGTAGCAAGCAGGTAAAGAGTAACTCAGGTATACTCTGACTTCTTGTTTTACATATTGTCATAGTAGAGAATGTGATGCAGGCCCTAAACTCACCCACAACCCCTGTTACTTACCTAACAAGCCTCACATACCCTAATCATCAGGGACTTATGACTGACAATCCCTACACTGAATGAGTGCACAGGAAAGATAAACACAGAGAAAGACACTCCAGAGAAGAAAGACAAGCAAAGTCAGGCAGTACCATGTCAATACCAAGATGGCGTCAAAGTCAAAATTGCAAGATTTGGTCAAGTAAACGTAGCAGAAGTTGGATATACAGAAAAGCTAAGCATAACAAACAGCAAGAGAAATGGTCAACAAGTGTCAGACTCCAGCGCCTCCAGGGGGAACTAGTGATGTCAATAAGAAAACACCCGTTACATCAGTAGCAACCAATTTCAGGCTACTACCGATGCACTCCTTGTATTCAGGGGGGAGGAAGGGTCCCCGACCTATGTATTCCACTGTATGCTTATACAGTGGGATACATCTGTGCCATATGTTGTAAGGACATGACGGAATCCCCCTGACATGTTCTTACAACGAATGGCCAAAAATGCAATGTGAACCCAGCCTAAAACGGAAATCACCTGTTGCCAATTTAAAGGATTGACAAGTTTCTTGTCAAGAATACCCAGCAAGTTTGAATAGAGTGATGTGTATTTCCTTATTACTAAAGGCCAGGTCAGTAGCTCAGTAGCAGCTGTTGAAGAGAACTTATGATGATGTGCTATTCCAGCGGGACATCATTCAAGCTAGGATACCTCATGAGTATCCTAATTATCCCCAGGTTCCCTGCTGGTCTCTGTTTCCTGATTTTATCACACAGGAAATCACCACTCAAACAATGATTGGTGATTTATCAGAAGTGTCTGAGAGCAGAACTGCTCTATTGTCCCATGGGAACTAATCAGAGCTCAGCTCTTATTTAATAACCAGTTGTGGGAAGAGCTGAGCTGAGCTTTGATTGGTTTCCATGGGCAACTAGAATTGTTCTGCTCTCAGACACTCCTGGTAAATCTCCCCCAATTTGCTCTCAGACACTTCGGATAAGTCTCTCCCAATGCCTTGAACAATGACCAGTGATCGGATAAGCAGATTCCTCCTGTGAGTATGGAGGTACCAGGAAGCAGAAACTGACACAGGAAGTAGTAAAGAAAGAGTGGCAGAGAATAGGTGAGGTGAGTATCACTTTTTAAGAAGCAGCACAACTAAGCTGCATGTAGAAAATTCTGATCAAAGTTGCCTCAAATTTATCACATCGATTTGGTATTTGCTCGACATTTATTTCCTATTTACACCACCTTCTGACTAGTTTACAGGTTTGAAATGCCAAATGTCAAACAACCTTTGTTGTTGACACCAGAAAAGGCAGGAAATAATCTGCTAAGAATATTGCTTTATGCACATATCTATGTATGAGACTCACTAAAAAAGTGCCGAAAAGCTAAAGTAGCTAAGAAGAAGGGAGAGCCATGGAGAAAGAAAAGTTAGTCAAGAGAAAATATTATACAGTTAGGGTATGTGGGTAATTTATGTCACGGGTGCTCCTGCAAACCATGTTTCGGATCGCAGGCGCACCCATGTATCTCCATTTGCCAGCAGCCCCACTTACCTAGTCACGCTCCAGCGATGGTCTCCCAGCTTCAGCACACGCGTTCCCGCCTCTGCTAATTGGTGCTGGCCACTTGACAACCTATAAATGCTCAACCCCTTAATGTGACCCCTGCCGGATCTTTGTGCTTCCATGCCCAACCGAAAGCTTTGTTCCATGCCCTTTGCGATTATCTTTATTTCCCGTTGTGACCTCGATTCCGTTCCTGGCTCCGATCCCGTGCTGCCTGTCCTGACCTATCGCTACGTCCCCGACTCTGTTCCTGTTCCGCCTATCTTGACCGCCTGCCTGTCCCCGACCACGAGTTTGCCTTACGGTTCTGTACTACACCTTGTCCGCCACCGCAGACAAAGACGCGCTTGTGGAACGACCTGGTGGTACCATGCCGCAGCAAGCCCAACCCGCTTTGTGGCGGGCTCTCGTGAAAACCAGGTACCACTTGGACTCTGGTACCAGGTGTCGGCTTGCATCATCTATCAATCAGTAGGCAGATGCATTGATATATCAGGAGGGGTAATGAAGAATTACAATTGAATATTGTAAAACAATACTGGTGCAGGTTCGTAACTACTGAAACCCATCTCTAGCACTCAAAATTGTTATCTTAAAAAAATCTGCTAAAGCAGGCATGTAGAATTTACTGAATTTTATAAATATATCCTTTACATGAGTCATCTAAGTTAATAGTAGTATTCATCATTACTGTATATTACGGCTCAGAAGGGGGCTATTAATATGGACAGTGCTGCAAATTACGACAGGACTTGTAAAATATTAGTGTTCTTTCCATTTCAGTCCCCACTTATAATTTTTCACTTTTGCTGTTCTTAAAAACCTTGTTACATTTCCTCTAATTTGCCTTTGTAGTCTTGCCCTAAAGAATTATATCTTCAACGCGTAGAGAAATCATTCTGATGAATATACAAATGCTGAAGTATCATGCAATTAATATGTACCAGGAACTTTATGAATTCGGCAATAGTCCTTTCTTTACAACATTTTCAGCCATTTAAATAATTCTGTCAAAATCTGATGCCGCCATTAGCAATTATTTCATATGGGTCATTACTCTGGAAGAAAAACTTAAGCTTTTAACGCGATACACTTTTTCATTTCTATCTAATTTAGTCCATTGAGAATGGGTGATTCTGAAATGATGCAGAACTTGTGTAACTGATTACATTTTATAGACTTCCCATAAAGGATTATTTAGCTGTGGCTTACATGTAATGAAAGAAATGAATATTATTTCTCTAGAAGGTTTATCGGAGCTGATTTACAAAAAAGTTTTATCTCGACTAAAAACATGAATCTGTTTCAACATTTAGGGGAAAAAAAACCCTGTATTTTAAATATATATTAAACTAGCTGTAGCCCCCGGCATTGCCTGCAATAGTAAATAAGTGCTCTTAGCTATAGCAAAATAGAAAGGGTTAACAAAAACATATTTTGCACTTAAAGAGGACATGTCACCTCTAAAAACTGCACTAGGAGCCCCTAGTGTCCTAGCACTAGAACAAATGCCGCAGTGTTACACTGCTAGCGTTATTGGAAACCTCCGATAACACTAAAAAACACTGCCGCCCTGTACAATAGAAAACGCCGGACCGCACTGTAAGCGGTTGGGCGTATTCATGAAGAGGTGGAATTAGGGGCGGTGACTGCCACGTGAAGCTTGGCAGTCACTGCAGGCCTATGGAGTAGGAGGGCAGTCTGGAGGTAAAGCAGAGCCTCGGACCGCCCCCTTACATTTTCTATTGTACAGTGCGGCAGTGTTTGTTAGCCTTATCGGAGGTTTCCAATAACGGTAGCAGTGTAACACAGCGGCATCTGTTCTAGCACTAGGAGCTGCTTACTTTAGCAAGCAGCTCCTAGTGCAGTTTTTAGAGGTGACAGGTCCTCTTTAACCCTTTCAGGACCTGGCCCTTTTTTGTTTTTTCATTTTCATTTTTTACTCCCCATGATCAAAAATCCATAACTTTTTTATTTTTCCATGTACAGAGCTGTGTGATGGCTTATTTTCTGCATAACAAATTGCACTTCATAGAGATGGTATTGAATATTCCATGCCGTGTACTAGGAAGCGGAAAAAAAATTCCAAATGCAGTGAAATTGGTAAAAAAACGCATTTGTGCCGTCTTCTTGTGGGCTTGGATCTTACGGATTTCACTGTGCACCCCAAATGACTTTTTTATACTTTGGTGTACGGAGCTGTGGGTGGTGCAGTTTTTTGCAGATTTTGAAGACGTTTACAATTGTTTTAGGACTGTTCGACCTTGTGCTCACTTTTTATAGAATTTTTAAATTTTTTAAATGCCATTTTCGACTTTGGGCGCGATTTTCCGTTACGGGATTAAACGCAGTGAAAAACCGTTATCATATTTTGATAGATCGGGCATTTTCGGACGCGGCGATACCTAATGTGTTTATGATTTTTACTGTTTATTTATATTTATATCAAATCTAGGGAAAGGGGGGTGATTTGAGTTTTTAGGGTTTTTTATTATAATTTGTTTTTTAACTTTTTTTTATTTTTATTTTTAGTATTTTTCAGACTCCCTAGGGTACTTTAACCCTAGGTTGTCTGATCGATCCTACCATATACTGCCATACTACAGTATGGCAGTAAATGTGTATTTTACTACTCATACATTACAATGTGCTGATAGCACATTGTAATGCATGGGTTAACCCGAAGTAGCCTCGGGTCTTCGTGAGACCCGAGGTTACCATGGCGACGGATCGCCGCTCCCCGATGACGTCACGGGGAGCGGCGATCCTCGAAAAGATGGCGGCGCCCATGCGCCGCAATCCTTTTGAAGCCGCCGGCAAAGCTGAAACACCCGCAAAGCGGAAAACACCCGCAATATGCAACAATATGCAGCAAAGACTTACCGGCTATGGAGAGGGCTCAGTGCGTGAGCCCTCTCCATGCACCCGCGGCCGACCCGTGATGTGCTATTACGTCACGGGTCGTGAACGGGTTAAAGGTCAGAAATCAAAGACAAACATTTTATGATGAAAAACCAAAAAAATAGAAGTATTTCAAATCTATTATACAACACCACTGATATGCAACACCGATTAACTAATTTATTTCCCAGTTAATGCGAAGTACTTTATCTGCAACTACTTATAATGGTATGGATGGTGGAACATATTACCTCACACATAAGCTGCCTTACATTAACACGAATGTATGATTTCTCCAGTCCTGTATTTTCTGTTTCATTTGAACCCACATGTTATGTTTTTCATCCGTATGTTCACATATGTCACTGTATCCGTACCGTATCCATATAAAATATGGAAGGCTGGTACATCATGGCTGGCTGATGGATGGCTAACTATTGACTAGCTGACAAAATGCACCTTATTACCTCACATTAACTGATATCACCTGAAGCGGCGTAACAGGGGGCACAGCTGGGCAAGAGGTAGGCATGGCCAGTAGGGAGTGAGCGGGATGTTACTGTCTCCACTCCTGCGCACTCACTTCAGATGGCAAATTTTCTGTCTGTGTTTATTTGTATGCCACGCAGGGCTCTGTGCAGGACCCCGCCGAAGCCTCTTGATGTATCGGGCTGCATGAGATGATACATAAATCCCACTGTCTTACTTGTATGAATCTGTTGCATTTTGACACAAAACCAGGTATGCTGACTACACAAAGATAAAGCACCGGTTCTGTTCCACCACTTTTGAACTTGCACCAGGGATTGTGACGCATGCGATCGGACTGTGTCACAATCGATTTCGCACGACACAAATCGGACAATCCGACGGATTCGTACTAAGTGCGGAATTTAACATTTTAATTTGTATCGCAAGCCAAGAACTTACAAGAAGGTGAATTCTAGCAGACCTCAGCGGGGAGAGACACATGGAAGATATCGGGCGCAGGATCTACGTGGATAGCGGCACAGTTTATCATCATTGGACTCTCCGAATAGGGGATCGCGAGTCGGACAGGTAAGTAAATGTGCCTCATTGTACTTTTTACAATTTTTTTTTTTGAGTTTCCCTTTTCCATTCCTAATCTCCGGAAATGAGCATTTTTAAAAGATTTATCTGAAGCAATACAGAAATTATTCTGATTTGAAACGGTGCCCGAAAAGAATAATAAAGAATCTACGAATTAACTATTTTCTCTGGTGTACCAGTACTATGTGTACCCTGTCATAAAAAAGGCTTTTGTAAAAGTTGACTTGATTTATTTTATTAACGCATACTTGACTTGCCAATGTTGAGAAACAATATTCTAGGCTAGTGAAGCATGCATATTAGGTCACATTCCAGTTAAAATTACTTCTACATTTTAATTTCTAATGAAAAGTTGTTCTTTAATTTTAATTATGAAATTGCTCTCTCAACTATCATAGTCGGCCCGATAGGTTGTTCTTTAAACAATCATTACATCATAAAGAGCCACCATGCTCATTAATCCACTATTTATTTAAATTAGATTAATCTGTTCTTCTAAGTCTTGTCTAAATGAACTCGCGGATGAATAATAATGAATTGTAATTAATTACTGCTCTGTTTTTTTATGTAGAAAGCACAAGCAAGATAAAGAGACACCATCTCCCCTAATGTACTTGTTTACCATACCTAAAAGCCTGGAAAAGGAGATTTATTAAGTGATGCATTATGGGGCTTTTACTTGACAAAAGCTTGAGTGTGAAAGATGCCGAAAAAAGTTGTTGATACTTTACTAATGATTCATAAGCTCTATGACTATATTATCCATCAACTAGCCATGTATTTTATTATATGATTATTTTAAGACTTTGGTATATTGTACAGCTGTATTGATGGACTCTTATAGTGAGATTATGGGGAACATTTACTAAGGGTCCGCCGGACGCATTTCCATCAGGTTTTCCTGAATTTTTCCATTTTGCGCTGTATTGCCCCATGATCGGATTGTGGCGCATTGTCGCAGGCTTGCATGCAACACAAATCGGGAGGCGTGGGCCGTCGGACAACCCGACTGATTCGGACAAACCGTGGAATTTAAAAATTAAATTGTGTCGCAAGATCAGCACTTACATGCACCGGAAAGAAGAAGGTGAACTCCAGCGGACCTCAGCGGGGGAAGCGACACATGCAGGAAATCGGACGCACGATTTTAGTGAATCGCGGCAGCTCCGAATCCTTGTCGGACATTCCAGATCGGCAACGTCAACGGGATGGGTAAGTAATTGTGCCCCAATATGCGTTTACAAAAAGGCCTCAGTTACAAATTTTGTGAATGCGTTGTTGTGTGCCTAAATACATATTTTTAATAAAGTACACTTCTTAACCCCAAAAACTAGAATAGGCCACCATTTTTGTTGAACAGGGGTGGATGGTTGGTCACAAGCCCCACCAATTTTTCAGACACGGTCGTGAGCCAATTTGAGCAAACTAAGGACTGCCCTCATGTTGTAGCATATCTGATAGATACTACAGCATTGGAGTGTTTCGAAAGAGTAAGGAGCTTCCCTATGTCACTAAGGTGCCCTAATATGCGATTAGATCATTAAGATTATTACACGCATGGCTTGACAATACCACTACACCATCAGGGCTCCGGAGCACCTTCCTAGCTAGGTTTTATATCAGTGACGAAAAAAGTTTGCCCAAAAACTAGAGCATCAACACTAGGTAGCTAGGACACCTTTTTGAGAAACAGAACATGTCAAATGCATAGAGACTCACTGAGACTTGTCTCAGATCAAACACAGCTTCTGCACCAGTTTTTAATAGTTGCTAGTGTTACTCCCTATAGATGTAGAGTCTAGGCTTGTTTGAAGAAAGCTAAAAGTAAATCAACCAGTTGAAAAAAACACAAAAACACCCACAAATACTCACCTCTGCTCCTTTTCATCTTGATCCCGGCAGTGTTCTTCGATAGTTATGACAAGTTCGGATCACCTAAAAAGAAACTTATAATTATCCGTCTGGAGCGTGGAAACAAGATGCCCCTTGCATGCCGTCGCCTCCCTCTTCCAGCATAGGAGCATTATAGAGACACTCCAGCATCTTTGTGGGGGTTTACCATAGATTTGCAGCTCTCAAGAGACAGTATATGCATTTAATCTGAATATTTTGTCTGCCTACCTATCAAAACTCTTTTACATAGGAGCTTTTAAGTCTTTCTGTCAGGGTATTGTGTTTTTTAATTTTTTTTTTTAACTACCATATTTTTCGGACTATAATGCGCACCGGAGTATAAGGCGCACCAGTGCACCGCAGTATAGGGCGCACCAGTGCACCGGAGTATAAGGCACACAGACCTGTGCACAGTTCAAGGCAGCTGTTGTCTGAAAGTACAGTTCATATATAAGACGCACTGGATTATATGGCACACCTTTGATTTCTGAGAAAATCAAAGGATTTTTTGTGTGCCTTATAGTCTGTAAAATACGGTAATAAAAGTGAAGATTTAATGCTGCACTTCACCTTTGCTATGAGAAGTATCAAGTTTACTATTGTAAATATGTAACATTTTTCGAAATTACTCATTAAAAACTCACCCAAAGCTTTATAAAAAGTAGAATTTAAGGAAACTACTGTATTCTGTATATCCTTAGCACACCCTAACACCTTAAGAGCCCAAGGTCTGATGTTCACTCCTCCTCCCAGTTTCAGGTGGGAGCGCGAGAAGAAGGATAACATATCCCAGTGTGAATACATTGAGATATGCCTTTGCCCTCCCTTATCCTTACAACTGAGGGCAAAAATGTGATGAGAACATAGCCTTACTAAACAGTACATTAGTTTTTCTGTTTTATCACCTGAAAAATTTTCTTTTTCACGGGCTGAGCCATAGCTGGCATATTACAGCAAACACCCAGCGATAACACCTGCGATCGGCGCTAGCCCCGATCACAAGTGTTATCCGTGGATCACTGCCAACAAAGCATTAAAAAGCCGGTGGCCTGTGGTATCCCTGTGATCGTAGTGACCCAATAATTGAAGTAAACATGTCATTTGGGGTGCGCTGTGAAAGATGTAAAATTGAAGCCCACAAGACAACTGTGCAAATGGATTTTTCATTGCATTTGGAATTTTTTTTACCCCTTACAATTACACGGCATGGAATATTTAATTATTAGAGATGAGCGAGTATACTCGTCCGAATATACTGCTCGGTCGAGTATTAGCATACTCGGACTGGCTCGTTGCTCGGACGAGTATCTCGCCGGCTCGAGATCGAGCATTAAATTAATAAAAGACAGTGAAGAACAGTGTTTACAGTGAAGAATAACACATTACAGATGTTTTCCTTGTAAGAACACATTGAAATAACACTATTCTTCACTTTCCAGGTGTTCGCGCGTGTCTCCCGCTAAGTTAGAAGATGTGCAAGAACTTCTAGAATGTGAAGAATAGCGTTCTTTCAATGTGTTCTGCACTTAAGTGGTCCCGTATTCACTGTTTTTACTGTTTTTATTCTATTCTTCACTTTGCCAATGTGCTCGCACATCTCCAAACTTATCGGAAGACACCCCTGCAATGTGAAGGTGCTAATAACCTTTTCATACTTCAGTGTACGGAGCCGTGGGTGGTGTCATTTTGTGCCACTTTTGATAACGTTTTTAATGCTACCATTTTTAGGACATTTGATCAATTTGATCATTTGGACATTTTGATCAATTTTTCCAGAATTTTCTATATTTTTCAAAATGGCAAAATTGTGGCATTTTTGCCTTTGGCTGCTATTTTCTGTTACGGGGTTAAACGCAGAGATAAAACGGTTATTACATTTTGATAGGGCATTTTCGGACTCAGCGATACCTAATGTGTTTATGATTTTTACTGTTTATTTATATTTATATCAATTCTAGGGAAAGGGGAGTTTTTTAATTATAATTTTTTTTTCACTTTTTTTTATTTTTACTATTTTTAAGACCCCATAGGTTTTCCGCCATGGCAGTATATGGCAATTTTCCATCTCATTCATTAAAATCTGCACATCCTTTCCATGCACCCACACCATATTATTACAGCGCACGCTGGGAAGGGGTTAAATGATGGCATGAAAGTACAATGGGAGTTTCTAGGTGGTTTCTAGTCGAATTTGTAGTAGGTGTATTCTCCTTGTGTTAAGTTTCACCTGTGCCTCTTAGTCTAACATTGCTTCCTGTTTTGGAAGATGCCACTTTTTTTTATTTAAAATGTTTTTTTTTTACTGCATTTTAAAAAAATGTTCATGGTGGTGAAGTTTGACAGGTCAGTGGTGTCTACCATTTGCCACTTTTTGCAAAGTCCCAGTTGGCAAATACATCTGCCTTTAGACTTAACAGCTGGATTTGTTAGATAAATGCAACAAATCCATTCAAAAACAGGGAACCACAAGTTATGGTGCAAATGTGGAAAAGGCGCACAAAAGTGCACAAATAAGGAATTGCGCAGAAATGTGTGATTTTTTTGTTCCAACATTTAGAGGAAAGGTAGTTATAAATCTCCCCCAATGTGTCTTGAAAAAATGAACCCTCACATAGATATAGCGATAGAAAAATAGTTTAGTTAAAGCTCATGTGACACAAGAATGAAAAAACTAAAATGAAAAAAATGTCTGTTTAATTAAAGGAAATTTACCATTGGCTTTTATATAGTATGAAATAAACATACCTTGAGAATGCTGTAGCTACACTGATGCAGAAACATATCTTGTTTAATACCTGATCCGAGTGGTTTTGCTGAAAAAACAATTATAAAATTATGATAATGAGACTCTCTCGCTGTTTTTGCTGGCTCAGAGCTTCTCCTCACCCTAATTATGCACTGCTCCAGGCTTGTCCCGACCATCATAAGCTGAGAATACGTCATCACTGTGTTGTCCCTGAAAGGCAGAAGTAATCAATCTCTGCACCATCCCCCAGCTGCTGTATATGAATGAGCTCAGGTTGATTAGTCCTGTCTGGATAGTTCAGAATGTTCCATGTTTATGTAGACACCCAGCTTTTCCAATGTCCTGGATATTATAATTATTTTTTGAGCCGAACCACTCGGTTCAGGGATTAAACAAGATATGTTTCTGCATTAGTATCCACTGCAGCATTCTCAAGGTATGTGTGGTTCACAATGCATAAAAGCAAATGGTAGATTTCCTTTAGGGAGTTAATATAACAAAGCAAATCTTACAGTAGAACATTTGCCACAAACTACGGCATATCCTTGATATATTGGAAGAACACAATAAATTATCATCCATCAAGATATTGATAAAGGAGGCTTTATTACCTAATGTGTCTTGGTTAAAACACTTGTTTTTATACTTTGCATCTTGGATCTTGCAACTTTTTTCTTTAGTGTAGCAATTAATTCTATCTAAAGTTTAACGATGATAAAAGACTTTGTGAAGCATTTATAGTCTCTAGCAGCCATTCACCACAGGCATTACTAAGTGTAATCTCAGATGGCAGATCAGTACAGAGAATGTGAAGAAGGAGTCAGCACATGTCAGATATGTCACAATGGGAACAAGGCGTAATAATTCACTGCCTTCTATGGCTGTCTAGAAGAGAAGTGTTCAGCTCACAGGTTTCCCTTTAATGAGTGCAAATTTGGCCATTCAGTGCTGACAATAGGCACGGAATGTAAAATAAAATATTAAAAAATGTAAATTTATCAAATGTAATATTAATAAATAGTGGACTTTTTCTGGTCCTGTATAATATCAACTGCAAATTAACAGTTGACTAGAAACCCTGGACACTGTCAATCATGGAAGTTTGGGGCTGCTGTATTATGGCTTGTGTGCCAGTTTTCTGATGCACAAGGCGAAAATTGCAATTCCTGGCACACTCATAGGAAGTTGTGAATTTTATTTCTCTTTTGCACCACTCGCTTTTTTTAAAAGAAAGTGGAGAACAATCTGCACTAAACAACTGGTGCTGCTACCACCAAACTTGGTATAGATTTCAATTCTGGTAAGCAGGTGCATTACAGGACAGGGGCGTAACTACAGCGGTAGCAGCCATAGCAGCCTCTGTGGGGCACACAACGTCAGGGGGGCCTGTCATCTGAGCTGACACTAAATAATGGAGGATTAGCATCATTATATACATATTATGCTCCACATTGTACGGTATAATGTATATATCACATATATGTGATATATATATGCTGTCTATACTGTGTATGTGTATATGGTGTATGGTGTGTATATAATGTGTGTGTATATATGCTGTACTTCAATATAGGGCACTGTATGTGTGTATATGTGATCTGTATATACTTCATATGTGTGGCAGTGTGTAAAATGTGTTTAAAAGTGTATAAATATGTGTGGATGAGTAAAGAACTATATATATGTGTGTGTGTGTTTGTATATATGATTGTCGTATCCATATTTTTAATAGGAAAGTGGGGCCCCCATTCAGAAGTTTGCTATGGGGCCCTGCCTCTCCTAGTTATGCCACTGCTACAGGCAGTCCCTGGTTTACATATAAGATAGGTTCTTTAGGTTTGTACTTAGGCTGAATTTGTATGTAAGTTGGAACTGGTATATTTTGTAATTGTAGCTCCAGAAAAAAAAAAAAAACATTTTTGTCCCTGTGACAACTGGATTTTCTAAATTCTGTGCTGTAATGGGAACAAGGATTATCAATAAAACTTCATTACAGACACCTTACAGCTGATCATTGCAGTCTGGGATTAAAGTAAAGCATTCAGAGAGCTTCACCAGAGGTCATAGTGGGTGGAGAGGTCCGTCTGTAACTAGGGGTTGTCAAAGTCGCTTGTCCTTAAGTCGTAGACCGCCTGTATAGTACAAATTTTCAATCACCAAAGTAGAAAAGTAAAACGGATGGCACTGCTACATTCATCCCTTCCTTTCTCCTTGCGCAATGGGAATAAAAAGCCAGAAGAAGCACATTTAGCACGAAATGGCTATCCTTTCTTTAAAGGGGAATCCCCTGATGTACATCCTCTCTCCCATTTGATGTTTTACATTCCAGGTCTACGTCTGTGACTATGTTATCTCAATAAAAGGATAAAGAAGACGTTAGGTGAGTGCCATTCTCATTTCATTGTTTGATAGTCAACATTTTGCCACAAGTAAGCCAGAAAACTCACAAATCCATCTTGATACATTGGCCATTTTGTGTTTAATATCAAGTTAGTGTCGTCTTTATCAGTAACTGCTGTGAGAGGGGAAGAGAGAACTCCTACAATTATAGTCTTTATGAAAATAGAAAGTAAAATCTAAAAATTTCATACACTGGTGTAAATAATGCATTACAGTCAGTGAGATTTACATTGTGTGAGAGATATCATATTTCTCTCCAGAAGTCATTTTGGTTACCCAGCTGCCATCTTGTTTTCGCCGGGCGGCCATGTTCTCCACTCTCATCAATTTCATCTGTTTGCTTGTCTTCTTGCCTCTCCTTGCCTCTCGTTAGAGATAGTTGCCCTTATCTTATTTTGGTTACAGAGGAGCCTTCTTCTTAGTATATTTTATAGCTGGGATAGTATAAACATTCTGTTTCTCTGAGAAAAAGACCTCTGGGATAAACGGTGCATAGTTTATCAACATTTTGGGAAAATAGCTTAAAGGGGAGGTTCTGTTATATTTAAGCTAACCTATAGCATTTCAGTATTTTTTCAACTTTTCACGTCCTCTGCAAGGATTTTTCAATTTCTTTATACATGACTGCCAGTTTTGATATAAGCGCAGTGATTGAGTATTGAGTATGGTTTTTGCCCACTTTTAGGACAATAAAATCAATTCACCAAAAGCTCAATAATCCAGACTCCTTTTTGATATTGTCTTCTTTGAATTCACAGAACTTTCTATCCTCAAATCAGAAATTCTGAAACTTTTTGGTTAGTAAATTCTGAAGTTTTATCTACTGAAATTTCTCAAGTGTGATACAGAATTCTTTTAATCTTAGTTAAAGTTAAATCACAAAGCTTTATTCTACATCCCACTGATCCATCTATTCATTGATCCAGTCCTTCCAGCTTTTTTCAGTCCTTCCAGCTTTTTTCTTTTCATCTGACTAGATAAAACATTTCTTGTTTATATTGTGAACTATGTTTTTTTTAATAAACATTTTCATATTGGTCACTAGAAAAGCAAATATTCCTTCCCTGAATCCATGCATAGCAATATCAATGCTGGTCACACCTACAGCTAGGAGGTTTATTAGAAGATAATCCTGACTGAATAAGATCACTTTATGCTGTGATGTTTGCATTTTCTATAAATACCTCATCCCTAAAATTGTTATAAAAGATTAAAACAAAAAAAAAATCTTAAATGAGTGTTGCCTAATCACAGGGAGGGAGAGATGTTCAACATAATCCCTATCCCATGGATAGCAAACAACTGTAGAACTGGCACAACCAAACTAAAATATTAATCCTTCTAAAAGTTTAAATAAATTGTTAAGATCACATAGAATATAACTGTCTCTAACACTCACAGCTGTGTATAAAATAGGAGAGAAGAGAAAGATCTGACAGATTTGACCTAGCAACATAGAAGTAACATTGTAACTATGGGTCAGTTACAGCCTGTTACTTTACAAACTAAGTAAAATTTGTCACCAAAGTATAATAGAAAAATGTTCAAAATTACCCCCTCCCCTCAATATCAAAAATCCTCTGAAGTGACGGTTACTCCTTAAACACACAATGTAATAGCATTATGTGAATGCAGCCTTAGGGGAGGTCTATTATAATTAAATAGGGGGTATATAATCAGTTCCGGGGTATGTATAAAATAAATTGCAGGTGCTGTGTGTACTATAATTTTTCCGGGGACTATATATAGGATCTTTTATTTTTCATTTAGGAGCCAAGTGTTATTCAGATGACAATTTTCTGTGACTGGTATTTTTACAGGCACAGTATGGAGATATGCCATGTAGAGCTGAAGACATTCAACAGTGATGAGAGAGACTGAGAGAAGGTGACCGAGATCTGTAAGGTGCTAGGTACTGCCTGTGTCACTGTGTGAGACAGCTCCCAGAATATGTAGTGCAGTCACATAGCTGGTGGTATTTTGTAGGAATGTTATCTGCATTTTATGATCAGTGTGTAGCCACTATTTTGTCAGTATATTCAGTGAGCCTATTATAGCAGGGGAACAGGGTACAGATCAGGGGTAGGTGGCGCTCTAGCAGGCAGCAAAGAGGCTTGACTTGGCCTTGTGCTCTACACCCAATGTCCTTCTTTTAGGCGGAAAGGTAGACTTGTGGTGTATTTCCAGAATCATCTTGGTTCGACGGATGAGGAAGAAAAAGTATGAAATCCGCTACACATTAAGATTCTGCATAATAGCTTTTAGTCTATGCAGTTTTCTGAATATATTTATTTATTGTGCCAACGCAGACTGCTGGCTGCAGAGATTTTTTTTTTCGATTATGATATATTGGAAAACATTGCAAATAAATTTTAATAAATGTCCAAAAGTGATGAATGTCACCCATCACCTGCCACTTGCAAAAGCAGAAACAGGTGTAATGTAAAAACAAGACTGTAAAATGTAAACCATTGGGATGAATATCTTGCAGTTCATCTACTGCTTATGCTTGTTTTACATAGGTGACCATAGCTGATATGAAGTTTTATTTCAATTTAGAGGGTGACTACAATGCACATATGGATGTACATATGAGCCCACTATTAACTAAGAACACCCAAATATCATCAAAAGTCATAAGAGAGTATAAGATCACCAATTAGAAGAATGATTGTGCATACAATATATGCAATATATGTAAAATATCAATTTTCTTGTTATCAGTTCTCCACTATAGTGTATACAGGAAATCACAAGCAGACAATCACGTATAAAATGCTACTATCAGGCTGTTGGTAACGACTGCTGGGGGAAGTATATGCGCCTGTAAGCTTGCGTGCGTATATACATCCACCATAGGTCGGCAATGGGCGCACAGAGCGGTACAGACCAGTACAGTGCTGCACACGTGCGGCACCGTACCGCTCCGTACCCAGGGAAAAGATAGTACATGTCCTATCTTACCCCGTATTACTGCACCATGGGCCATGTATCTCAATGGCGAGGGGGCGGGCAGCGCTGACATGCTCCTCATCTCCCGACGGGGTGTGAATGTAGCCTAACATCTGTGCCTGTTCAGGCTTTAGCGCCATCATCTGTCTGTAAAGTGTGGATGGGGATGCACTGATTTTGTCCTTAGGCTGCCCTTGCTAGTTCCTAGTTTTTTTAATTGATTTCCACCACAACCGTCTATCATGTATGAATTTGCTCTGGGTTGCAAAAAGTTAAAGGGGTATTCCCGGAAATCCGCATAATTCATATACAAGTGGGCACTCAAAATATAAGCTAATGTGTATTTAGTTGTTATTTAAAATTTTGCTCCCCTTAGCAGAAAATGCTGGTGACATAGACTGTAATGAAGAATTAAAATGCTACTGGCCCTTTAATCAGTCCGTTAATTTCCTCCGTGCGGTCCGTTGCAGGACAGAAGATGGCTGCTGGTCACATGTCCACATCACATGTCCTGTACCTGCCTGGGCAGGTCATGTGATCACCACTACGTTTGGCTGTAGTCGGTTGGTTGCAGTGCAGCCAGTATAGCCAGTGGTGTGGTGATGGCAGTTACACATCATTACTATGGTAACAGAGCAAGAAAACCTCTTAGATCATCACTGGGAGCACAAAAGTAAGTGGTAGGAGGAGTTACTGAGAACTTAAGGATCATGGAACTTGTAGTTTCCAGTGGCGGCCATCTTAGTGATAACTCCACCTACTTTAGAGAGGCCATAAATTTTGTAAATCATAAAATCAAATTATTTAAGCTCCGTTTTGTGTCTAATGACATTGAGTATTGTTGTATTAATTTATTTATATCATCATGGGTTTTTGTGTCAGACGTTCATATTTCCAGAATACCCCTTTAAGTTAGCTAAGATGGACAGAATCTTCCTCCACTCACACTTCTCCCCTGAACTGACCATCCATTTTGCTTTTTGATTCTGTACCCCATAGTTCTCTTGGCTCTGACTCATGTTTGCACTTTGGAGAGGGAAGAGAATGACAACGAGTTGTCACCTACTGCTTTGAGTAGACTGGGCAATTAGGTAGGAACTTCTGAGCAGGGGGTTTAGCCTTAGGGCATTCACAGGACACATCAGGCGTTTGGCGTCTTAATGAAGCCAGGAATCCGTAGTGTGGACTTGTGGACTCTGGACTTCTTCGTGGCATAGATTCAACAAGGTGCTGGAAGCATTCCTCAGAGATTTTGGTCCATATTGACATGATGGCATCACACAGTTGCCGCAGATTTGTCGGCTGCACATCCATGATGCGAATCTCCCGTTCCACCACATCCCAAAGATGCTCTATTGGATTGAGATCTGGTGACTGTGGAGGCCATTTGAGTACAGTGAACTCATTGTCATGTTCAAGAAACCAGTCTGAGATGATTCCAGCTTTATGACATGGCGCATTATCCTGCTGAAAGTAGCCATCAGATGTTGGGTACATTGTGGTCATAAAGGGATGGACATGGTCAGCAACAATACTCAGGTAGGCTGTGGCGTTGCAACGATGCTCAATTGGTACCAAGGGGCCCAAAGAGTGCCAAGAAAATATTCCCCACACCATGACACCACCACCACCTGCCTGAACCGTTGATACAAGGCAGGATGGATCCATGCTTTCATGTTGTTGACGACAAATTCTGACCCTACCATCTGAATGTCGCAGCAGAAATCAAGACTCATCAGACCAGGCAGCGTTTTTCCAATCTTCTACTGTCCAATTTCGATGAGCTTGTGCAAATTGTAGCCTCAGTTTCCTGTTCTTAGCTAAAAGGAGTGGCATCCGGTGTGGTCTTCTGCTGCTGTAGCCCATCTGCCTCAAAGTTCGACGTACTGTGCATTCAGAGATGCTCTTCTGCCTACCTTGGTTGTAACGGGTGGCGATTTGAGTCACTGTTGCCTTTCTATCAGCTCGAACCAGTCTGCCCATTCTCCTCTGACCTCTGGCATCAACAAGGCATTTCCGCCCACAGAACTGCCGCTCACTGGATGTTTTTTCTTTTTCGGACCATTCTCTGTAAACCCTAGAGATGGTTGTGCGTGAAAATCCCAGTAGATCAGCAGTTTCTGAACTCAGACCAGCACTTCTGGCACCAACAACCATGCCACGTTCAAAGGCACTCAAATCACCTTTCTTCCCCATACTGATGCTCGGTTTGAACTGCAGGAGATTGTCTTGACCATGTCTACATGCCTAAATGCACTGAGTTGCCGCCATGTGATTGGCTGATTAGAATTTAAGTGTTAACGAGCAGTTGGACAGGTGTACCTAATAAAGTGGCCGGTGAGTGTATATGCCATTTATGTCCGTTGTCCTCCACGATTGATATAAATAGAGTATTTGGATTGCACAGTTGGTCTTAGTATTATTTGAAATTGGTTAAGCCTTAGGGCTCAATGTCCCTGACTGTCCATTCAGTCCATCCAATCGATTGCATAAGTGAGTTCTACTTTTAACAGAATTATTAATTTACTTTTTATTTTAAGAAATATATTTTCACAACATATTAAGTAAGAACAATTTAACAGAAATATCAGAATTTTGTTGTAGTTATTATGGCATATGGTAAACCCCTAATGCCAAACCTGTTTGTTGTGTAAAAGCACCTTTACCTTTAGGGAATATTATTTCTAGAACTTCTATAAAACAGTAATGAGGTTCGGGTAATTAGATTGTATCTAAAAGATAATGGACTTGTGGAAAATTCTACCATAGGGCAATAATGTTAATAGAATAATTTTATTATATACAAGTGTAGAAATTAGATTAGACTCACTAAAAATAACTACTCAAATAACCAAATCCCGAGAGATGTAGGAGAAGAATTTTTAAAAAGGAAGTAATTTGATTGAACTCATCTTGTATTTTTATCAGGTCATTACAACGTGGAAGGTTTGAGGAGACACATTTGGGAAAGTAAAATCTTGACGTAGATAGTGTCAGAGTTTCTTTGTTCAAAACAACTACCAGCCACGAGGATTGAATATAAAGACAGTATGATAGTGAACATGTAAAATTTTGAAAGAAAAAAAAAGTTTACCATTACATTAATTAAAGGGTAATGGGTTCAGGATGGGGGGGCCAAACGCACCCGAGTGGGCCACAAATCCTACTATACCAAGTCACAGAGAGGCGATATAGGGTTAGATATTAGTTCTAATCAGGACTCGCTTACAGTTGAAATTTCATCTATAATAGAGGCGGTCCCCTACTTAAGAACACCCAACTAACATACGACCCCTAGTTACAAACGGACCTCTGGATATTGGTAATTTATTTTACTTTAGTCCTAGGCTACAATGATCAGCTGTAACAGTTATCAAATGTGTCTGTAATGAAGCTTTATTGTTAATCCTGATTCTTATGACAACCCAACATTTTTAAAATCCAATTGTCACAGAGACCAAAAAAAGTTCTGGCTGGGATTACAATGATAAAATATACAGTTCCGACTTACATACAAATTCAACTTAAGAACAAACCTACAGTCCCTATCTTGTATGTAACCCGGGGACTGCCTGTACCTATCTCCTCCATATAACCAAGGCCACCATAATCACTTCTACCATCTGCATCATCTATTTGTAAATTTAATAACAACATAAGTTTTGGGACAAATATGCCAAAAAAAGTCAAGCAGCCATCAGAGTCTTTATACAGGCGGTCCCCTACTTAAGGACACCCGACTTACAGACGACCCCTAGTTAAAGACGGACCTCTCTACCTCCTGTGAACCTCTGGTGAAGCTCTCAATGCTCTTATATAGTCCCAGACTGCACTGATCAGCTGTAAGGTGTCTGTAATGAAGCTTTATTGATAATCCCTGGGACCGTTACAGCCAAAAAAAATTGAAATTCCAATTATCACTGAGGCAAATACATTTTTTGTCTGGATCTACAATTATAAAATATACAGTTTCGACTTACATACAAATAAAACTTAAGAACAAACCTATGTAACCTATCTTGTACGTAACTTGAGGACTGCCTGTACCTTCATACTAATGTTTGTGTCTGTGTTAAAGATATGAAAGGTTGGTCTCAACTTGCCAGAGGAGTAGCACTGGGCTGGTATATATAGAACAGGAGTAGTACTTTACTGTACCTATATATAGATGATAAGAGTAGTAGTACTTTGCCCTGCCCTTATATACAGGGTAAGATTAGAAGTACTGTGCTGTGCCTATATAAACAACATAGGAGTGGTAGTACTGTATTGTGCTCATAGGAGTAGTAGTACTGTGTTGTGTCCATATATAGAGGATAGGAGTAGTTATGTGCTGTGCTCAAATATACAGTATGGTAGAAGTACTACTGTGCCCAAATTTACAGGATAAGAGTAATATTTTACTGTTCCTTTATATACAGGATAAGAGTAGTAGTACTGTGTTGTGCCCATATATAAAGGATAATTTTAGAAGTACTGTGCTGTGCCTTAATATACAGGATAGGAGTACTAGTAATGTGTTGTGCTAATAGGAGTAGTAGTAATGTGCTGTGCTCAGATATACAGGATAGTAGTAGTAGTACTTTGATGTGCCCAAATATACAGGATAAGTGTAGTATTTTACTGTGCCTATATATACAGGATAAGAGTAGTAATACAGCGCTGTGCCCATATATACAGGATAATATTAGAAGTACTGTGCTGTGCCTATATACTATACATGATAGGAGTAGTAGTACTGTATTGTGCTCATAGGAGTAGTAGTACTGTGCCCATATAAAGAGAATAGGAGTAGTAATGTGATGTGCTCAAATATACAGGATAAGAGTAATATTTTACTGTGCCTATATATACAGGATAGGAGTAGTAGTATTGTGCTTTGCCCATATATACAGTATAGGAGTAGTAGTACTGTGTTGTGCTGATAGGAGTAGTAGTAAAGTGTTATGCCCATATACACAGGATAGGAGTAGTAATGTGATGTGCCCAAATATACAGGATAATACTAGAAGTACTGTTCTGTGCCTATATATACAGGATAGAAGTAGTAGTACTGTGCAATACCCATTTATATATGAGACAATCCCTACCAGTATATATTGGATGGTCATCATGAGAACAGTATGCAAAACAAATAGATATTTGTAGTTTCCCCATGGTATCTGTTCCGGGCAATGGGGAAGCCTTTCTGGGACTTATAGGTGGACATCCTGGAGCAGTCAGTATGGTCATATATTGTATAGTGGGTGGAGAGGCGCTTTACCAGTAGAACGGACACCTTCATCATTTATTTTTCTTAAATATAAAAAAAAAACTTACGACAAAGTGTTACTCATAGAAAATTCTCATAATGATTATGTCTGCTTAGGGGGACATTAAATATCTACTCATGTACAAATGGATATATCTACAAGACGGATGCAATGCCTTATCGTTTGCTTCTTCCTTTTTAGCTACAATATTCCAAGAACATTTCTCCCTCCGAGATCCTCTCCTGGCCTCCATTCTTCCTTTGTCAGAATGTTAGATAAGTTCAGCCTGTCTTTGTCCGTTATGCCCTTGTATTTATTGCATACAGCATTTGCTACAAAAGGTTCTGCCATGAGCTATGACATAATGTACGTATTATTTTCAGGTTATTATTTCTGTACTGTGTAGGTGTGAATTCCGCAAAGATTCACAGAGATTGTCAAACATTGTTAAAATGGATTTTTTTTCCATTGTTCCCATTTTACAGTGCTTGTTAGGGACCTTCTTACGATGTAGTTAATGAGCACCTCAGATTATATTTAAGCCACACTATTATATCAGTAAAATGCCACATAATAGGATTTTAAGTGCACCCATATTTCAGTTTTGAGGACATGAAATGGTCATATGACAGCTTCTAATGGTAGTGACAGTAGCTCTCATGAGAAAGCTATTGTCTGCATTGGCTTAACTAGAAGCTGATAGGCCCCAGATCAAAGTTTGTGCCAGGCCCCCGACTATGATGTATGGTTTATAGTAATAGTCTTCTCATATGGGAAAGTGACACCTCATGGGCCCCTAAGCCTCTTGGGCCCTGGTGCGACCGCAACCTCTGCACCCCCTCAAATTACACCCCTGATTGTCTGTCACCCATAGTTCTCTTTTCCTCTCTCAGGTTTCTATGACACCCAATCACACTGAAAGTACCTTACCCCTTCTGACCAGGGCCGGATTAAAGGAGGCTCTAGCCCCGGGGCCCCCACCACTTTCACTTTTTTAAGGGGCCCCCACCAGTTTCCGACAGTCAGCAACTCAGCTTTTGTGGCCATTTTGTACAGGGGACTGGCAGCTAAATTCTACAAGGGGCTGTATACTACAGAGGGCTGGTGGCTGTATTCTGAGTTGCACACTAAGCCCTTTTGGGAGCTATCTCACAGTCACGGACCGATCCCACGTCCAGCAAATAGTAAAAATAAAAAAGTCTGACCGGCGCTCCTTTTGTGTCCTTTTGTATATCCTTTAGCGAATCCACAGTTTCGTTCCACTTTCCTTCTCAGGAACTTCTCTAGTGTAGTTTCACACAAGCAATACTTGGATGAGAATAGATCACTGTTCAGACAGTCCAGCTGCGTTTTCTTCTATCTTGTAACCACTCAGTTAATTATAGGGCTACTGCAGAGAAGATTCAAGCAGCAATAGTGCAGTATGTTCAAACAGATTAAAATTTATTTAGATAAAACATAACATAAACATAAAAAAACATAAAAATGTGCATATAAAAGCCAACATGCGGACGCCAGTCTCGCTAGTTCGCCAGACCCAGGGTTTCGCTACCACGGAAGAAGTTCCTGAGAGGGAAAGTGGAACGAAACTGTGGATTCGCTAAAGAATATACAAAAGGACACAAAAGGAGCTCCGGTCAGACTTTTTTAAATGTATTTTAGCATGCATAAAAGGGACCACCGTGGATCTCAGTGCTATGCCCTATCCGGTCATATGGCCCCTATTATACCTGGTTCAGTTGGACTCCCCTGACTTGAGCGCACAGGGGTGCGCTTGTCTAACGTGACCACCCTCCTGCCCCTTTTACCCTCTTCTTGCTCTTGCAAACTGCAGCACAGTAAGAAGTAAAGGATGTATTGAACACTGACTTGTGTTCTGACTGGATGGTTCCAGTGTTTGTTTGAGTGCCCATGTATATTTTTCCTTGTATCTGAGACAGAAAAAAGGTATTTTTGGTCACTACCCATCCCAGTCTACATTCACACTGGGATCCCATCATTTAATTAGGAAATGATTAGGGACGTTCTGTCTTAGGGACAGGTCGGGTGGCTGTCACTTAGGGTTGCAACAACGATTTGATGTTTTTAGGGTATTTATAGGGACCATCTGACAATAAGGAATGATAGGATAAATGATAGCACCAAGGCCCCATGTTGGCCCCTTTTATCTGTGGTAAAATACATTTACCCATATTATCTCTATTTCTTACCTGTCTCTTCTGTTTATCTATATATCATGTGTATCATCTACCTCATTCCATAATGTGGAAATATCTTTTCGTGAAGATATCTATTCATCTGCAACAATATTACAACTACTGACAACATTTTGATTGTGATTTATGCCTTTTTATGCTCAGCAACGAGTACTTGGGACTCTATACTGTTGGTACTGGTTAGTACACATTATTACAGTGAATATAAGTGATTTAAGTGATTAAATAATTTTTCGGTTGCCTCTGGGGTACAGGATGTTAAGCCAGAAAAATGGTCAGGTCCAGGTAAAAGATAAGAGTCCTAGCAATATCACAACAAAGTAACACAGAATCAGCCAAGCCAGAAAGACAAAGTTACTAGACTTTGTCAGAGTGACATCAAAGGTTATCTTAAATGGAGTGTCTGAAGCTGATTGATTAAGGTGACTGTCAATCTAACTAGCAACTGTGATATACCCCCAGCCAGAGACTGGTCAGTAACTAGCAATCACCCAGTTTTCAATGGAGCATTCACCTTAGTGTGGTTCTCAGCCCAGAGAACTACGGTAATCTACAGGGAAGCTCTTGCAACAGTGGATTCTAACTATCGTGTCTCAATATACATAGTATTTTGTGAGCTACAAATAAACTAAATGTATAAAAAGGCTGTATAAAAATTTTGTCCAAGTCTTTGCTCCAACTCCATAGTATTATACAAGTTGGTTTGTTCTTGGTCATTACGTTTGGGCATGTAGTTTTTTCTTCCACTGCTAGGGTAGTATATATCTATGCTCCAATATAAGACAGCTGTAATATGTGGCTACAGTTTATCTGCAGGCAGACGGATTAGGGTAATCTAGGACAACCTTTGCCTCATCCAATCCGCTTCCTCCTTCCTGTGCACAGTTTTGACTAGGAGCAGTCTGAAGGCCAAGTTTTGTGGACCTATGGTACAGCTTCATTACTCGCACTCTGGATACATTAACTTTCCTCTTAAGCGCCAATTGGTTCTAAGTTGAGACGTGGTGTGAAACAGTGTTTCTATTTCACTTTAAATAGACCTCTGCTCCTCTATTCTGCCATAATAGGGAAGGTGAGCAAGATTCATTTGGGAGTCAATTCCCTCCGATTGTAAAATTACAAGTCCTGGAAAACTCAATTAGACACTCCAAAGAGAATATATTACAAGTAACATTGAACCTAGCCTCTAAAATAGAACTGCATGCTCTTTACTGTATCCCCAGAGGAGACAGACAAAATACCATGTTATCAGATGCAATTAATTAAGTTAATTGACGGAAGTTGATCTGATGTGTATGCCAATGACATAAACAGTAGCAGAGAAGCTGAGCCTCATCAGTAAACAAATATATAACATGTAATGCTCATATTCAGTCTCAGCACATTTCATTATTTCTCTTTGCATTATAGGATAAAAGACCCCAAGATTATTCATGACTGACTGGTAACTTAAAGGGGTTGTCCAGGCTAAGAAAAAAGTTTATATATGGCTGGAGGGTATTAAAACAATAATCAATGCTCCTGTTCTCCTGCGGCAATGGCCTTTTGTATACAGATGCTGGCAGTGACATCATGTCGACAGTGTGTTCGCCGCTACCATGTTACCATGTACCATGTGAATTGCCAAACTAAACACAAGTATGCACCAACTGGTACATAATTAAAGGTGGTTGTCTGCAATTAAGAAAGTGTATATATGGCTGGGGGGTCTATTTGTATACAGAGGCTGGCAATGATATAATGTCAACAGTGCATGCGCCGCTACGGTTGGAAATTCAGGATTCAGGAGCATGCGCACATTCGGCATGATGTCACCATCGGACTCTGTATGCAAACAGAGTCCATCATTATTGGCGGTTGACGCAGGAAAATGGGAGCGTGAAGAGAGGTAAGTATACATCCACTTACAATGCAGAACTGCCAGATTCCACAACTCCTTTGTCCCCAAAACCGTTGAACTGTTTAATCATCCACTAGGCGTTAGTAAGTAGTTCTTTTCCGACACTCACGACTTTTTTGGGCGCAAAATTGTGGCACTGCATCCAACAGTTTTCTGGCTCATCTAATTTTCCAACTCGTTTTGTGGTGCAATTTTTGGCGTACAATTAGACCTGCTAAAAGCTGGTCCAGGGAGTTCGTTTTCACCTTCATGAATGGGGAGACAGTTATATTTTTTTTTGTTTGTGCACCAATTTATTAATCCTTTGAGCCACAAACTTACATCCCACTTAAAATTATACGCCTCTTGTGCTACTCTGCGCCCAAATTGATAAATGCCTGCCATTGTATCCATAGTACCCTACTTAAGGTCACCAGACTTACATACGACCACTAGTTACAAACAGACCTCTCTGCCCACTGTGACCTCTGGTGAAGTTCTCTGGAAACCCGAGGCTGCAATAATCATATGTAAGGTGTCTGTAATTAAGTTTTTTTGATAATCCTTGGTCCAATTGCAGCAAAAAATGTTGAAAAAAAATTTGGCAGGAGCTACAATTATAAAATATACTGTTTTGATTACATACAAATTCAACTTAAGAGCAAACCTATGGAACCTATTGTGTTTGTAATCCGGGGACTGCCTGTGCTGGTTTTGTTTGGTATATACCTACTGGATTCTCATTTCCGATACATTATTATTTTCAAAACTCCTTTAAAGGGGTTATCTGAGAATCTTTATATAAAAAATATAAGTGAGGGTGATATAAAACTAACCCCTCTCCACACTCCTGTTAACCAGTGGCACTGCCGATCATTGCTGGACCTTTGTTTGCGTACAAATGCCAGTGGTGCCGTCCTAACCACTGTTGTGCGCCTGCAGCAGCTTCGATCTACTTCATCCCTGCTGGCCTCTACATACAAACCCCAGCCATATATTATTTTTATTCTTGTAAAACCCCATTAATAAATTTTTTTAGTCCAAAGTTATAATATGTTACTCAAGGCATTATTCCCAATTGGCGTTTTTTCTTCTCGTTTACCGGTGATATGTGCAACAACCTGTAAAATAGAATTTTCTTGAATGTATTAATATAAACAAATGTTATGGGTGAAGCTTATTTTGCAACATTTTTGATAGGAACACCTTGATCTGTCTCTCTCTCTCTCTCTTGGAGGTATTCCATGACCTTCCTCCAAAGACGGTTGTCCAGAGTTACAGATAAAAGTGAAATTCAGCAAATTCAAGCTGACACTAAAGTTGACTCATCTGAATTCGACCAACTGATTATGTATGTATATGTAAATAATTTATTAACCCTTCACAGTACTGCCATAAAATCTGTGAGTTTACTACTTTCACTCCTGGCAATTCATTTGTTCAGAATATACTAGTAGCACAGCATGCTGGTGTGATGACAGCTCTACATCAAAGGGAATATGTAATATGGCACAAGCGTCGGATACCTACTAACTTTTTATGCCTGAATGAAACTGTGAAATAGCCGTATAGTGTGCAGGAGCTAAATTGGGTTAGCATGTTTTTAATATACTTTTCTAGTTGTTTACAAGCATTTACATAATCGGGTCAATGTAATGAGATACTTTGCTATTGCACTTAATAAACTTTAAATTACTGAAGTTACTAAGCAATAAAGACCCTGGACCACACATACACATATTACATATTGCGATCTGTTGCCGATAGGCAAAATTTTTATATTTCAATAAAAGGTTCTTGGTACAAATTTTGCTAAAATGTAATAAGCCTCATTACTGTTTCATTGTGACCTTGTCCTAGGGGTCTGGCACTATATAACATTACCACCCACAGCATAGCATCTGCAGGGTGTGAGACCCCACTGCACCCCTGCCACCAGGGCTCAACACCACACACAAAAGCTGGTTTATACAACCCCCCCCCCCCAAAAAAAAAATTGTAATATATAAAATGAACACATATAATATGTAATAAAAAATAAGAAAGTGAAAGATGTCTGCTTTCTACAAGTTCAGTGATAAAAGTTATAACTTTATCCAGCAAGCATTTTTATGGTTATTGTACTAGTATTTTGAGATGTTTTACAACAGGATTTGTAGTTTATTAACCTTTTATGCTGCTGGGTAGCTCCCAGCAGTGTAAATATACAGGTATGCTTATTAGGAGCTTTCCTACAATAGGTTAATTATAATATTAATAATATTATATATTAACTTTTATTTTTACGTAATTGAAGCACAAGTACTTTGAGGGCATCTCCAGAGCCCCTCCCGGAGCCGAGGGATCTGGCTATTACACGTTTCCCAAAGCTTCCTCTGCATTTTCCCAATCTTGCCCTGTGCAGGAAATCTGCTGAGCGCTGCAGCCTGCGTGTGCCTGTGTCTCCTCATACATTCTTCTTCATACCCCTCCCTCCTCTCTTGCTCAATGCACATGACAGGAAGTGGGGGGGGGGAGGAAGCTGTATGAGTGGGGTGACAGATTCTCTTTAAAGAGGACATGTCACGCCCAATGGGACCCTAAAACATAATTATGCATTTTTAGCAATATTAATCAAGCTCTATTCTTCTCTACTTCTAGGCTCAAACTAAAATGGAACTCCCTTACCCTGGGGTCACCTGCACTATTAAGGTTGTATGTAAATTAAAGAAGAGGGATTGGCTTAATTATCAAAGAAATTCTCATTAGAGGAAGGAGTTATTTCATTGATATACCTGTAAAGAGACTTTGGCAGTACAGAAGTTAAATCTTGGGTAATATTGAGTTTAAATTGGTTTCTTTATGGTTCCTCCATATCAGATTCAACACTTAGCACCCCCACAGATCTGCTGTTAGCTAGATAGCTCCATTCTCTGTGTAGTGGTCATAACACATTACTGCAGCTCAGCTTATCGGTAGCAGTCAATAAACATGATACTTATTAGGAAACACAATTTTTTCGATCAGCAATTCGACCAAAAAGTCACAGCCAAAATTTTTGCATGAATAAATGAAAAAAAAAAACGTATATATGTAAAGTAATATAAACACATATAAACATATTGGAAACTTACTTGCTACACTTTGACAATCACATTTAGAATAATTTTATATACCAATGCAATTAGCCTAAAAAACATCGAGACAGTAGCATTGGGGATCTTGGCCAAGAGTCTACGACTACCTATGAATTACATGATGTACCAGTACAGAGTATAAGGCCAATGTGAAAACTTCTAGTCTACCCCTCCTCCACAGGACACTTCAGATCTTACAAAGTCACAGGTCACAAGCTTCTGTTAATTTCCACCTGTTTCCATTACTGTTAATTTTTCATTAATTCTTTATTCCATGAAATGATGTGAATCCTTCCAGCAGTGACGTGGCCTCTTTAAATGTTCAACGCTGTAAAGGTAATTCCTTAATTATTTTAATGGAACTTCAGCTGCTGAGCAATTATTGCCATTAATTTAAATTAAGAGTACTTTGACTCCAGAACTGCACTCACTAGGATTCTTCTCCTGGTTTAATCATCAATCTTTGAAACAACCTCCTCTAATTCTGTTGACCTCCCGCTATTTGTGTTTGCAGTCACAGGAACATAAAAAGTCATAGTACGAAAATTGCTTCTAAAGTTTCTTTCATGAAGTAAATACATTTATATATTCATATTAAAATATAAAGTCTCTGGATTACTTTACTAGTTCAACTTTGTATAATATTTTAAGTGTTGGGTCACCAGAGAAAACCCATGCAACCATGGCTGGTGAAACCCTGGTGGACCACATAGAGTAGAGAATGTTATGTAACTGTACCATGAACATGCCTCATACTTCATTCTTTGTAGGTACAGGCAGTCCCCAGGTTACGTACAAGATAGGAGCAGCAATCTTTTACAGATATCAGACTTGTGTTGAGATATGTGGCCTCATACATGTTGGGTAGTTCCTCCATTGTGGCAGTACAGGTATAGAAGCCTATGATCATGATGAAAGTGTCAGTCAGTAGATGGCATATTTTCTCTCCTTTTTATATTTTGCTTAATTTTGGACAGAGGAAGGTCCCTTTCTTGGGAATATTCGGAAATCACTGGTGCTTATAAAGGTTTTTGAGGCCCTTGGCGGGCATTTCCCTAAAATTTGTTTGGCATTTAAAGCAGAAGTGAAAAGGCTGAGCAAGTCATCTCAGGGTAACTCTTCTCGAAGACTGACAAGTGGCACTGAATTGCCCTATATGATTTGAATATACAAGGGTAAAATCAGTAAAGATTGGTAAAAATGTTGTTACGATAATCATAAACTAATCATCATTAGAACTGTCATTAGCCTTCCTCAGGCGCTGGTCACAGCAGGGACAGCAAAGAGCTTCAAGAAGGGTCTAGATGCCTTTTTACACCTATATAACATTGATGGTTATGTTATATAAAATAGTTTCGCCTAAATCTCTTCTTCGTGCAATCCCTTGCCTTCCTTGGTTGAACTTGATGGACAAGTGTCTTTTTCCAACCGTATGAACTATGATACTATGATGAAAAGTAAGTTGGCAATTCAAGGGTCCCCCAAATGCAGATCTTGTTATTCATGTAAGCTCTTGCAAGGAGGGCCCCCACTCCTATTGTTCCATATGAATGTTTGTGTAATGTACCGTATAGAAAGCCCAGCAGAATAAAGAAGACGGCGCGGAAGCCTGAAGACGAGCCGCGCGGACATCAGGGGAGCAGCGCTGCACACTGGGGCCACCGGAGGGTGAATATATAAGTTTTTTATTTTTTTTTAATGCTGGGGCAAGTTGTATACTACTGGGGGAAGGCTGGGCTGGGCTGTATACTACTGGGGGCAGGCTGTATACTACACGGGGCAGGCTAGGGTGCTGTATACTACTGGGGGCAGGCTGTGACCAATGCATTTCCCACCCTCGGCTTATACTCGAGTCAATATGTTTTCCCAGTTTTTGGTGGTAAAATTAGGGGTCTCGGCTTGTACTCGGGTCGGCTTATACTCGAGTATATATGGTAATATTATATTTGTATATGTCCCATATGATTTGTTAAGCGCTACAGAATTTGATGGCACTATGTAAATAAAGATTATCATTATCATTACTAATGCGTCTATTCTATAAATTAGTTTAGTACAAGTTGTTATTGTATGAAATGTTACTTGAAATTTTTCATGTTACAATTTGGGTATGGGGGAACCACCTTGAACTCCATGGCTGTTCCACATATTTGCATACATATGCAAATATTAAAACCTTTACAAAAAGTGCCATTGTGGTTGTGGTTTGTGGTGCCATTTTATGCATGCTGAGATGACGTTTTCACTGCACAGCCTTTTATTACATTTGTTATGTGTTGTAAAATGGCGAAAAAGTGGCATTTTGTCTTTGGATGCTTTTTTCCATTACAGGGTTAAGCGGCACACATAACAGTTATTATATTTTGATAGATGCGAAATTTTGAGCAGAGCAATACCTAACATGGTTATGATTTTTACTGTTTATTTTTGGATCAGTTCTATGGAAATGGGGATCTGAATTTTTTTTTAATTTATTTTATTAATTTCTTTGTAATTATTTTTTATTTTACTATATTTCAGAGCCCCTAGGGTACTTTAACCCTAGGTTGTCTGATTGATCCTACAATATACTGCCATACTACAGTATGGTAGTATAGGGGGACTTTCCTCATCATCTATTACAATGTGCAAATGACACATTGTAAGAGATAGGCTAAAAAAGCGATAAGTGACAGCAGGGAGCCGGGAAAGACAACCTAAAGCAATATGGCGGCACAATCGGTGCATCCATCCATAAGTCACACATCGGTAAGGGGTAAAATGCTTGTTGATTGACTTGTTCCTGAAGTTTTTGAAATAATGTAGTAAACCTCCTGCTGCTTTCCTCTTACATACAGTACATCTTTCCTTGCCCACTCATCAGCCTATGTTGATGCCTCATGTCATACTCTCCTAATTACATTACATATGATGTACCTTATAATTTGTAGCCATCTTATTTAGACTAACATGTCTTTTTTTTTCTTGATGTCCTTTTAGGCTGTATACAACATTGAATGGTAGTAATTAGAGATGAGCAAGGATACGCGTCCGAGCTTGATGCTCGTTCAGGCATTAGGGTACTCGAAACGGCTCGCTGCTTGGATGAGTATTTTACCTTCTCGAGAATGAGCTTTCACTTAAGGATCATTTATTGCCAATACACCATCACAGTAATACACACATTTGCGATTGATGGCAGTCAATGCAAATATACTTTTGATAAGTAAGTAGATGTATGGAAACAACTGCAATGTGTTCTTCACACATATTGTTCTTCACATACTATTGTGAAGAACACCTTTCAACACTCATGTCTTCTGATAAGTTAGCAGATGTATAGAAACATTTGCAATGTGTTCTTCACACATTGTTTTTCACATACTATTGTGAAGAACACCTTTCTGCACTCATGTCTTCTGATAAGTTAGCAGATGTATAGAAACATCTGAAATGTGTTCTTCACACATATTGTTCTTCACTTACTATTGTGAAGAACACCTTTCTGCACTCATGTTTTCTGCTAACTTGTGAAGAACACATCTCTTCATATGTGCGAAGAACGACAATACAGTGAAGAGCCAACTGATGTGCACCATATTCTTTGTTTCAGGAATATGTACATTGCTACAAACAATAGAATAGAATAAAATAATAGATAGATCTTCTATCTTGTCAGTTTAACTGCTCTGTTTAACACGGGTCATTCTCCTTTTTGAAGATCCACGAATATTCCATTGAATAAAAAAAAAATGAAGAAACAGGACTGACTTCCTTATTTCTCAATGAAATGACACATTTTATTGTTCCCCTTGGTCCCCTTGAAAAATGCTCAAGTTTCCCATTGACTTCAAGGGGGTTCGTTATTTGAAACGAGCACTCGAGCATTGGAAAAAGTTTGACTCGAGTAACGAGCACTGGAGCATTTTAGTGCTCGCTCATCTCTAGTAGTAATATCACCTATATCTTCATCACGAGCAGTGCTCTTTATTAATGATGAGTGACTCTTTTAACTAGAAATTCTTCTTCCCTTTTAGGTGCAGAGGTTGGTGGCATCCGAGACACAAAACTGGCGCAAATGCTTCATGAATACACATGCAAACAGTTTGCACGTTCTTTTCAGTACAAACAGATTACTGGAGGTAGAGTGTCCTAATTAGGCTCCATGTTCCATCTAGGGGATGGGGGGACTCTCCGCTTCCCCTGCTTTTAAGTTATGCATGTCCCCCTTTGCAAGCCTCCTCCTGCTGCCGGCCGGGGAACTAGGAGAAAGCACATGTCCCACTCTCTCTACCCCCTGCTCTCTCCACGCCTCGGATCTAACGTCACCTGCCGGATCCTAATTCCCCGTCCGGGAGCAGGAGGTGGCTTGCAGCGGGTTCGTGCGTAAATTAAAACTTTGTGCTGGAAAATTTGGAATTTGAAAGAAGTGAAGTTGTATCTGTGTCTGTGACATTTTACATTAAAAAAATACATTTAACTAATAATCGTTTTTTATAAAGGAAAATGCTAAATCTAAGACTCCTAAAGTGATCTCTCTGTACATAATGGTGTAATATTGTCAAGCAATCTTATGTTTGAGGCATCCTTACTGCAATTTCTGAATAATTAATTATGCATTTTTCTGATACTAATTTCCCAAAAAGTATCCTTGTGACCGAGCATCAACAAGAAAAGCAATTCATGCCACTCTAAAGAAAGGCATAAAATATTTATTATTGCACATTAATGAATATAATAGCACATCAGTGGTGTCTGGAATAAGCAATAAAATATAGAAGTGGCAGCGCTGGCCTAATGAGGACTTCTAATTGATATTGGTTTTAATTTATTGCACCAGTTTTAGTGTTTTACTTGTTAATGGATTTAAACTATTGTATATTCGGTACATTAAGATGTCAGGATATATTTTCAATATTCGCCCCATTAAATTGAACAAAAGAAACCACATTGATTCTCTGGCTGCAGAATTGATTGTTCATCAGTGGGGACCGCCAATGCATTTTTTGGGGTCAGCGAAATGATGTGCGAGTTTAAAACTGGCCCTTTAATTTTCACATACAGTAAAAATGTGCATTTAAAAGGTGGAAAGCATAAAACATTTTATTGATTTCAATAATGTGGGTGACATACAGTAAACAAATCTGTGAGATGTAATGGGGGGTGCAGTTTTAATGATTGATTGTGATTTCCAGTGGAGCAGCATAATCCTGCATTGATTTTGTAGTAGTATGTAAGGTAAGGTAACTTCATAGTTTCATAGTTTCATAGTTTATACGGTTGAAAAAAGACACTTGTTCATCAAGTTCAACCAAGGAAGGGAAGGGATTGGATGAGGAAGGGATTTGGGGGAAGCAATTCTATATAGCATAACAATCAATGTTATTTAGGTTTAAAAAGGCATCTAGACCCTTCTTGAAGCTCTCTGCTGTCCCTGCTGTGACCAGCGCCTGAGGCAGGCTATTCCACAGATTGACCATTCTCAAAGTAAAAAAGCCCTGTCGTCCCCGGTGAAAACTTACTTAAAGGGAATTTGTCATCAGGACTTTACATTTTGACCCAATGACAGGTTCACATAGGCTTTTTAATACTAATTACCAATCTTCTTATATAAGTACCATATATACCCAAGTATAAGCCGACCCAAGTATAAGCCGAGGCACCTAATTTTACCACAAATACCTGGTAAAATCTATATTTTTTTTTACTCGAGTATAAATGGTAACATTCTTAGTTGCATTCAGTTATAAAAGTAGATAAGAGTTTGCTTGGCTCCCGGACAGCAAAGAGGATGCAGATATGGTGGTCTCCTATATAATCCTTTGTTACAGCTCTGCCAGCTCTCCCTCCATCCTGCCCCCTCTTCTCTCATGCAGATATGAGCTGCCTAAGATCTGTTTGCAGCACAGGGTCTGTATTAGGGAAGGGGAAGGAGGGAGCAGGTGGAGGGAAAGCTGCATTAGGTCAAGATGTGAAATACTGATGGCAGGTTTCCTTTAACCTCTTAGCACAATAAGCCATACTTAGGGAATTGTAGTACGTTTCTGGGACTTCACTGGCTCAAAAGCAGAGCCTGTGCAAGCACTTTGAGAGCTCAGCCGTGTTTCACAACCGAGCTCCCACACTAATAGCTGGATCGTGTACTTGCTAATTTGGTTGTTTAACCATATAGACACTGTAGTCATGGTGACTGTGGCGTCTATAGGGCAGAGCCAGGTATTTACCCACTCGATCCACACTCTCCGTACCAGGCACTGTGGTGCTGACCGCTTCCTTCTTATTTTTGAACACATGTAACATAAAAAGTGATCACCACAAAAACACTACATAACAAGTATTGCCGTGTCCGTAACAACCCATACAATAAATGCAAAAACATGTGACCAAATGAGTTCAATATTCTACAAAATAAGTTAACAATTAAAAAACCTAAATAAATGGGGTACTGCCGTAAACATGGCAACCCATCAAATATAGATAACATATTGACCCACATTTTCTGGCGCATGTGACGCAATTCTGGTGCAGCTGCTCTAGGCATCTATTGCTGCATCTACATCTGCTCTATTAGTTATGAAATTATGATTATGGGGGGTATAGTGTGTCTGATAATCAAAGAATTTTGAACTTTAAAAAAGGAGAATTTTTTAAAATACAAAAGATATCCAAATATTTCAATTAATTTGAAGTACAATATGTGACAAGAAACCAATCACAAAAGACAGGGGAGAACAAAAAATTGGGCTTAGTCCTGAAGCCCTTAAAAGGAACCTTTCACCAGATTTTCACTAATGAGCATAATGACAAGTTCCCATAGCACTTCACTAACTTATGCCCTGACTGTTTCAAGCTAAAAAATGTATAGTTCCTATCTCTAGAAAATGAAGCAGCAGGGTGTCCTGAGGGCGTGTTCCATTCATTTGACTGATTACATGTAGAAAAATAAACTCTACAAAACTATTTGGAGAAGCATTTATGAGAATCCTAAACAAAGTGCTTTTTTTCAGATTCAATCTGCAATTTTGGAATTACAATGCATCAGACACATACATATCTTTATTCAAAGATTTAGGTTTGTTGGTTCCATGATTGCAGAGTGTCATATTTTATGATTCTGATGAATCCGCAGTTCTTATCAAATGTGTAGTGCATTTTGGGTTTTTTGGGTATTTTTAGGTTTAGAACCAGTGTACTCTCATGAGAATCAATGCTTTCCAACTATTGATTGGAACTGATACTTTGAAAAACCTTTCAGTGTATGTTTAACCATCTTGAATTCCCTTGACATTTCCTTAGACATATTATTGGAGTAGTTTACTTAAAGGGGTATTCCCACAAAAAACAAGATTCTTAAATGTACTCAGGATAACAAAATAACACAATTCACTGTTATTAACAAAATTACAGCATTTCACAGATATAATTCTTCTATCAGTTCTGGTGTATACAACTTTGGTTGCCCCTGGATCAGACTGTGAATCATTTGACTGTGGTTGGAATTATCTCATGAATAGCTTCTCTTGTCTGCACGCTGCAGGCCTCTCTGCCTGCTGCCCCACCCCTCTGCATTACAAGCCCATCTCAGACACATCCTGCCAGCAATCTACTAGCTACAGGAAAGATAAAGTCTTTATCTGGGAGGGAGAAACATAGGAGAGCTGACTCTTTGGGGCTCATTTACTAAGGGCCGCACTGCTCACTTTCGTCAGACTGTTGACCTTTTTGGGGGATTATATGGCTTGCACAGATATTTAAGAAGTGTCTGCACTGGGATTTTGGCGCATGCGATCCTTTTGTGACGCAGCTGCACAGGCTTTCATGCGACACAAATTAGGGAGCTCGCCGTCGGACTGTCTGATTAATTCGGACTGAGTGCGGGATTTAACTTTCAAATTGTGTTGTGAGCCCAAGCACTTACATACACCGGGAAGAAGAAGGTGAACTCTGTCAGACTTGAGCGGGGAAGCGACACATGCAGGATATCGGGCAAGCGATCTTAGTGCACAGTGCATTATCGTTGGACCATGCACTTTTGGTGAACTCTAGCGACCAGGTAAGTAAATGTGCCCTTGTGTGTGTTATAGTTGAATTATCAGAGCTGAGAGCGTCATTGTGTTGTATATTTAACTCATGAATCTCATCAACTTTCAGATTTGATCTATCTCATCTCTGTTTTTCATTGTGTCAGATACTAGTAGAGTGTATAGAAGCTAAATAAAAGTGTAGATAAAAAACCTTGCATCCTGATAATCTAAGCACATTGTCAGCACACAGCATCTCATAGCACAGAGGAATCATGCAGTGTCTGCTTAGGAAGTCCCCGCTCACTCTCTGCAATCTTACACTGACCATCAGTGTAAGGAGTAATAGGAGCTAAAATGGCAATAAAGTTGAAAAGTAGGGGGTTAAAAATTATCTTTATTGTGTAAACATCATTAGGGGATTAAAATTTGAGAACTTTCTTTCAGGGACAAATTCCTTTAACTTTTTATTGGGTTCGCATTCTGCCCAAATTCTGATATAAGGTTCTAGATTTTGTGTTTGTACTATAGTTTCAGAACTTTTGTAATTCGGGATGTTATTCATACAGTTGGTGTAACGGATGTTTAATTTTTAAAACTGTATTTGTTATTTTCCTAAGCTGTCAATGTTCTATAAATAAAATATACATAATTATCCTGATCTCCGCCTATTGAATCACTTAAAATATGGATTTTATGTTCTACGAACGGAGGAGTAAGAAAATATATTACTGCTGTCAAACTTCAATCTGCATTCTATCCCCCTGATAGATGCTATTCCTGTCCATCATTACATCCGAAACTCATGAAGATATTTCAATTTCTACATGGTAATAAGAAAGCATATTTTTAGCGTCAAGAAGAGGCATGTATCCCGGTGGCTCTTAATCATATCTGTTGTTAGACTAGAGTGAATCATGAAACACTTTTCTTTGCAATACAGACTTTTTGATTGCTACTTTCTACATTACTCAAAGTGGCAGGTAAGGGCTGGACATGTAGTTGTCAGACAGAAAACACTCTCTAGTGATTGTATTACATTTTTATGGAATGTAAGAGTCTCGGTTAAGGGAGAAGACAAATATGTAACAAATTGTAACAAATGTTTTCAAAAAGACAGAACACAGAATGTTTCGGCAAAAGGGAAAAATACCTCCGTAAATAATATATAAATATGTACAGGACATTTGTGATATATTGCTGCTCCGAGAAATCTCTACATCATTAGGCTGTCTTGAAAGTCGGAGAACTTCTGCTAACTTAAAGTGCATTTCCAAAGCTCTGACAAATACTTTTCAGGATCTGTGTCTCAGGGTATGCAATAAAATCTTTGTATGTTTTTACAAAAAAAATATCTTGTCTTTTTTGTTCTAAAGTAATGTCCCAGAAAACAAGATTCCTATCATAAACATACATTGAAAAGAGAGTTACATAGCAATAGATCAAAATGGATGAGCATAAAAAGTCTGGGGCCACATTTTATTGGGAAATTGGGAAGCAAATGTATTCCAAATTAACATTTTATATTCCAAATTAAGTTTTTATATAGTATAATTCAGTGGCGTAACTAGGAGTAGCAGGGCTCCATAGCAGGCTTCAGCATGGGGCCCCCCTTCCCACTTAAAAACGATACATATTTGTATGCTCACACATGCAAGTTACAATCACACATTTATACACTTATGCACATATGCTCATATAGAGAATATACACACACACATACAGTGACATTACAAACACACAGCATATATACACACATGCAGTATATGCAGATGCCATACACTGTATACACATACAACTTATACACATCCTAGATGCAGCATATATACATGTGCAGAATAATATGAATATAATGATGCACATCCCCCACTCTTTAGTGTGTCAGGTCAGATGCTGGGGCCCCCTGACACTGTGGGCCCCATAGCGGTTGCTATGGCTGCTACCACTGTAGCTACGCCCCTGGTATAATTTTATTTAGCAAAAGTATTATATAAGTCGTATGGTTGAAAAAAATTGTTTCTATCGATTAATTATTTTTCCAATGTTTTTCGTATACTTATATTGTGCATTTGGTGGTACTCAAAATTGTTACTATGCTTAATATTACTTTGAGATGATATGTGTGCACCCTGCCAATCCAAATATAAGCCAGGATATCTAAGTTTACGACCAAAAAACTGGGAAAACCTTTTGACTCTTGTAAAAGCCTAGGGTGGGAAATTCATTGGTGCCAGCCTATGTCCCCCCACTATATAGCTAGCCACCCTCCTTCCCTCCAGTGCATAACCAGTCAGCCTGTGCCAAAAATATATAGCCTGCATCCTGCTCCTAGTAAATATCCAGCAAATGCTCTCTAGTATATTGCTAGCCCATGCCCCAGAATAAAGCAGGCAACCCCTTAGTATATAACCAGCCACCCCCCAGTATATAACCAGCCAGTGTCCTCTAGTATATAACCACCCGGTGCCCTCCAGTATATAGCCAGTTAGTCTGTGCCAAAAATATATAGCCTGCATCCTGCTCCTAGTATATAGCCAGCTAATGCTCTCTAGTATATTGCCAGCCCATGCCCTAATATATAGCCAGTCAGTGCCCCCTAGTATATAACCAGTCAGTGCCCTCTAGTATATAGCCAGCCAGTCCCATGTTCCCAGTATAAATCCAGCCAACCCACTGCCCCCCAGGAAATAGCCAACCAGCCCCCTAGTTTATAGCCGTTCAGCCAGGCCCCAGTATATAATCAGCACCTCACCCCGGTATATAGCCACTCAGCCCCCTTATATAGCCAGCACCTGCCCCCAAGAAGACCTGTAGGGGATGGCAGAAAGGTGAGTTTTGATTTATTTTATTTCTTGACTCGAGTATAAACCAAGTTTGAGGTTTTCAGCACATTTTCTGTGCTGAAAAACTCAGCTTATACTCGAGTATATATGCTCTCAATGGGGTTGGACACTAGTACAAAGGTTTACAAGGGTATATACAAGACCCTAAAAGGGATACCAATATTTTAGTTACCCTCTTAAATTTTCTGAGCAGTCCATGGAAGCCAAAGTCATATGACCATCTGGAAACATTCAACCGACTCCTGCAAATGACACTTCAATTCCAAACCAATATCCAGCCCTGAAAGAGACTAAGTATTGCATTCATGTATCCAGAAACCATCTCTTTGGTTAAGTTTGGTAATCAACATGACAAGGTTTTTGTAATGCTGATGATGGGGGACATACAACCAAGGGAATTATAATAAGATGACAAGCTCTATTGGTAACACAACCCAGCTGTCTCTACCTGCTTGCTGATTCCACCCATGATGGAGGGTGATAACTGGGTAACATTTTCTTCCTGTACCAAAGCGAGACACAGACAAAAACAGGACCAAATAAAAGACAAGTCAATGGTTGTACCAATATGGGTGAAAACAGAGCATTGCTCAAAACAGGAAAATAGTCAAATGTAAGTGAAGGAGGTAATCAAAGATCACAAAAAAACAAGACAAGGCACTAGGAAGAGGGCATGTGAACTTCTTATGGGAATTTAGAGTCTTGGTCCCAACCACCATTGGCCACCATAATCCAAACCAAATAAACCAGCAGGGTAGGAATTGAATGATTAAATCATCTGTTCATTACAACTACCTTAACCATCTGTTGCCATTATCAGACAGGTGGGGGTGGTGGAATTAAGACAGTGAAGTGAAATAGGGCAGCGTTCAAACTAGTGGAAGACTGAGTGCATCCTCTGACATATTTTATGGACAGAGGATGGCACTGAAGTTTTTTTTTTCTCTCCTTTTGTTCCTGTTTTCTGCATAGCTATATATTGGTTTAGATTGTATATTAGGTACACTTTTTTGGATTATAGCAATATTTTGCTTAGTAAGTAAGTTAGAGCAGGATGCCATTTTAGTTTATTTGGTTTAAGGGTTTTTATTCAATACAATACTTTCACTGTACTACAGGTAGGTTACTCATGGGTTACTATCAGTATTAATTGGCTACACACACTAGGGACTGTGCTTATTTAACACACCATTTGAAAATGAGGGCAATGTTAAGCGGGGAGTGACTGGTTTTTTTTTCTTCAGATAATTGATTATTTGTGTAAAACTTATACAATTTTCTAATATACTTTAAGTTTTATTGTTTACATCCAATGTAAACCTGTCCCTGGTCATGTGATGTCACACGGGGGCATGGCTAATTATTAAAAATGTGTGGTCCTGAATTTAAAGTTTGGCGGCCTAACCTGGATATGTTGCTCCAAAGGATGTAGAGCAGCCAATCAGGTAGCGTTACGCCCCTAGCAATTAGGTGTGGCTGTGATGATGGACATCACAAATTAAAATTTATTAAATAAACATTTGACATTTTAAATATAAATATATAATATATATACTGAATATGAATTGTTTTGGAGGTTTATTATAATTCTTTATGCTGTAATTGATAATATTATGTTGTTATTCTGTAGTTAGTCTTGATTCCTTTGGAAACAAAAGGTGATTTTTTTTGTTATCTTTTTATTTCCATACTTAAAATCTTAAATTCTGAAAGTTCAGATGTGTGGTTTGCATATCTTAAATTGTTTTTTTTTGCCAGAAGAGGCTCCACCTAGATTGGATAGGAGTTAGTCCCAACATATGACATCTCTGTATTAAATGATGTCAAGAATTATTTCTGCCAAGTAATCTTTGAGCTGTTTCCAAATGTTTTAAGAAGTCAATTGTACTAATGATTTGGGATCTCAAGGAAGAAACTAAACTTTGACATAAATATTGAGTTGAATAAACTTATAATATATCATTTATGCTCCTAATTAACCTTGTTGTTTCTGGGTCAAAAATCAAAATTTTTAGATGATTTACACTAAAAAAAATTGGTAACCAAAGTATTCCAGAGACATTTTCACTTCACCCTACGAGTTGAATAAAATTCAACTTAAAAACAAACCTACAAAACCTATTCTGTACGTAACCCGGGGACGAACTGTTCTGCAATACGGTAGTGTTGCATTACATTGTAGCAGTGAATAGACCCCTGGGTTTGGGTTCCCGAACCAAACTTTTGTTTAAACCTGAACGGGTCCCCTCATCACTACTCTTTTCTGCTTATTAGCATATGGCTTTGGAAACTATTTATTTATAAGTAAAACAGATGGAAGTCTAGAAAGGACATTTCAAGCCCTACCTGAGGGGTTAGTAATTTAATGGGGTAAAATCAGGTGACTGAGTCCTTCTATGCCTCTATTTCTAACATTCGTTGTACTGTTTCAATTTCTATTCCACCATTAAAACTTTTCCACAGAGCAGAATTAAAAACTGCCTTCTCAAGATTTACATGCTCCGTGTGCAGTTCAGATCAAGTCATCTTCTGACAAATTACTTTTCTTGTGCAGAGCAATTGTTCCTTTCGTTCCTGACATTTTCTTACAGATTTTTTTTTCCCTATGAATCACTTCAAAGCTAAAACTGACCAAACACATTCACATAAATAGTTCATTCAAGTCAAAACTGACAAAGTTACTTGAATCAGGAGACACCTGAAGTTCTGATGGAATCACATACTAGCTGCTTTTACTTTATGTCACTTTGTGTCTTATTATATAATTTTTTTTTTACCATTTCATCTTACAAAATGCTTGAAATAGACAAAATTTCTTTTTAAGAAGTTTTGCATAGGATTTGTCTGTTCTCCTGACCTGCCCCATTTATGGCCTAATAAATAATTTATATAACTAATAATACAACGGGTCGGAAAACATCTTTTCCTTTAACCTGGTTTTCTGCTGACTATCTGTTATTTCTTCTAATAATTCATACTTAGACAACTGGGTGTTACTAGTTAGGAGATGCATCTCTACAGACTGAAACTGACCACTCATTGTTGGCAGTAACAAACTATAGAGAAATATACATTTCACTAGCATCACAAGCGAATATCAAGTCCAGCAACCCATGGCACCTATATCAGCTCATACATAAGGAGAAAATAATGATGAAGGTGACATATCTCTTACCTTGGCTATATAAAAGAACTGCATATACTTTTTGTATATATTTATTTTTTTGCATTATTACATGGTGTACATTATTCCTAGGTTATGGTTGTCATAAGGTGACATTAAATATTATTCCTGTACTTTATCTGTGTCTTCATTAATCCTATAAGGTGCACATTATCCCTGTACTGTGACATCACTGTGTGTATTATCCTGTACTGTGACATCACTGTGTGTATTATCCCTGTACTGTGATATCACTGTGTGCATTATCCCTGTACTGTGACATCACTGTGTGCATTATCCCTGTACTGTGACATCACTGTGTATATTATCCCTGTACTGTGACATCACTGTGTGTAGTATCCCTGTACTGTGACATCACTGTGTGTATTATCCCTGTACTCTGACATCACGCTGTGTATTATCCCTGTACTGTGACATCATTACTGTGTGTATTATCCCTGTATTGTGACATCATTACTGTGTGTATTATCCCCGTGCTGTGACATCACTATGTGTATTATCCATGTACTGTGACATCACTGTGTGTATTATCTCTATACTGTGACATCACTGTGTGTATTATCCCTGTACTATGACATTACTGTGTGTATTATCCCTGTTCTATGACATCACTGTTTGTAATATCTGTACTGTGACATCACTGTGTGTATTATCTCTGTACTGTGACATCACTGTGTGTATTATCCCTGTACTGTGACATCACTGTGTGTATTATCCCTGTACTGTGACATCACTGTGTGTATTATCCCTGTACTGTGACATCACTGTGTGTATTATCCCTGTACTGTGATATCACTGTGTGTATTATCCCTGTACTGTGACATCACTGTGTGGATTATCCCTGTACTGTGACATCACTGTGTGGATTATCCCTGTACTGTGACATCACTGTGTGGATTATCCCTGTAATGTGATATCATAGTATATAAGGCTGGAAGGAGACGCAAGTCCATCAAGTCCAACCTTTAAGAATTAAATAAATGTTTTATCCCCATAACCCGTGATATTTTTGCTCTCCAGAAAGGCATCCAGGCCTCTCTTGAACATGTACATAGAGCCCGCCATAACAACCTCCTGCGGCAGAGAGTTCCACAGTCTCACTGCTCTTACGGTAAAGAACCTTTGTCTATGGTGATGGTAAAATCGCCTCTCCTCTAGGCGTAGAGGATGCCCCCTTGTCCTGGTCACAGGCCGAGGTATAAAAAGATCTTTGGAGAGATCCTTGTACTGTCCGTTCAGGTATTTGTACATTGTAATGAGGTCTCCTCTCAGTCGTCTTTTTTCTAAACTGAATAATCCCAAATTTTTTAATCTGTCAGTGTATTCTAGTTCCCCCATTCCCCTAATAATCCTGGTTGCTCTCCTCTGCACCCGTTCCAGCTCTACTATATCCTTTTTATACACTGGTGCCCAAAACTGTACACAATATTCCATGTGTGGTCTGACCAGGGATTTGTATAGGGGCAAAACTATGTCTTTATCATGAGAATCTATTCCTCTCTTGATACATCCCATTATTTTATTTGCTTTAGCAGCAGCCGCCTGGCTCTGGTCACTAAAATTAAGTTTCCATCCACCAATACGCCCAAGTCCTTTTCAGCTTCAGTTTTACTAAGTAATTGACCGTTTAGAAAATAATTGTACTTTTTGTTTCCATGGCCCAAGTGCATATCTTTACATTTATCTACATTAAATCTCATCAACCATTTCTCTGCCCATCCCTCAAGCTTCCACAAATCCCTCTGTAATGCTAAACTATCGACCTCAGTATTTATTACTTTACACAGCTTAGTATCATCTCCAAATATTGAAACTTGACTGTGTAAACCCACTACAAGGTCATTAATAAAAATATTAAAAAGAAGTGGCCCCAATACTGACCCCTGTGGCACTCCACTGGTAACATCAACCCAATCTGAGAATGTGCCATTAATGACCACCCTCTGTTTTCTATCACTAAGCCAATTACTTACCCAAATACATAGATTTTCTCCTATTCCCAGCAGTCTCATTTTATATACCAACCTTTTATGTGGCACGGTGTCAAATGCCTTTGAAAAGTCCAGATATACAACATCCACAGCGTCCCCCAGATCCAGTCTTGAACTTACCTACTCGTAGAAATCAGATTAGTCTGACAGGACCGATCTCTCATAAACCCATGCTGACGCTGGGTTATAATGTTGTGCACAGTGAGATACTCCAGGATAGCATCTCTAATAAACCCCTCAAATATTTTCCCCACCACAGCAGCTAGACTCACGGGTCTGTAGTTTCCAGGATCGCTATTTGATCCTTTTTTGTATATTGGTACCACATTTGCTATGCGCCATTCCTGTGGAACATAACCAGTCCTCAGTGAATCTTCAAATATTAAAAATAACGGTTTGTCTATCACCGTACATAATTCATGCAGAACCCAGGGGTGTATGCCATCTGGCCCAGGTGATTTTTCTATCTTAGTGGTTGCGAGGCGGCACCGTACAAGAGGGGGGTTAAACTGTTGACATTATAAAAAGAATTTACATTATTCCTCATTGTGTCTTCCACCAGAGGATTTTCCTGGGTAAAGACAGTTGAGAAGGCGACATTCAGTAGATTGGCCCTTTCCTCATCTTCTTCCACCATGACCCCCATGTTATTTCTAAGGGGACCCACACTCTCTGTTTTTAGTTTCTTATCAATTATGTACTTGAAAAATAATTTGGGATTATTTTTGCTCTCCCTGGCAATATTTCTCTCAGTCTCTATTTTTGCGGCCCTTATCTGCTTTTTACAGGATTTATTTTTCTCTCTATAATCCTGTAATGCCTCATCGCTACCTTCACGTTTTAGCACCTTAAACGCTTTATCTTTCTCGCTTATTGCTTTCCTTACAAGACTAGTTAGCCACATAGGTTTTTTCTTGTTCCTTTTATGCTTTTTCCCATAAGGTATGTGTTTCTCATAGGACTTTTTCAGAATATATGAGAAAAAGTCCCATTTTTGGGGGGGGCTTTTGTCTTTGAGAACATTATCCCAGTCTATGCCTTTAAGGTCTTCCCTTAGTTGCTGAAAATTTGCCCTCCTGAAGTTTAGAGTGTTGGTTGCCCCTTCACTAACACTCTCAGTAAAGCGTAATACAAAATCAATGATATTATGATCACTATTCCCCAGGTTCCCCCCAACCTGTAGTTTTGATACCCTATCAGGTCTGTTGGTAAGGATAAGGTCCAGCAGTGCCCCCCCCCCTCTTGTTGGCTCCAGGACTAGTTGCGACAGGTAATTGTTTTTGGTTGTTGACAAGAACCTGCTGCCTTTGAAGGACCAGCAGGTTTCTGCCCCCGAGTCGATATCTGGGTAATTGAAGTCTCCCATGATAAGAACTTCACCATGCTTTGAAGCCGCATCCATTTCACTCATCAGCATTTCCTCTGTTGCCTCCATTATATTTGGAGCCTTATAACAAACCCCTAGTAATATTTTATTATTCTTTTTTCCTCCTCTTATCTCAACCCATAGGGACTCCACATTTGCGTTACTGATGTCATCTCGCAGGACGGGCTTGAGGCAAGAATTCACATATAAACAAACCCCTCCCCCTTTTTTATTTATACGATCCTTTCTAAAAAGACTATAACCATCTATAGTAACAGCCCAGTCATAGCTACTGTCCAGCCATGTCTCGCTGATACCCACTATATCATATTTCCGCTCCAACATCAAGAGTTCCAGTTCCTCCATTTTGTTTGTGAGGCTTCTGGTATTTGTGTACATACACTTTATATGGTTTTCCCTGTCCGTATTCCTTTTGTCCTTATTCCCCAATCTCATTCCAGCCCCCCTTCCTCCCCCATGGACTATGACTCTTCCCAGCTCTCTATGTACACTGTCTATTTGCCCTGCACAAGTGCAGTTGCCCTCCCCCCAGGTCTCTGGTTTAAGCACTCCTCCAACCTTCTAGCCATTTTTTCCCTAAAACAGCGGCCCCCTCCCCATTGAGGTGCAGCCCATCCCTACTGTAGAGCCTGTAGCCGACAGAAAAGTCAGTCCAGTTCTCCATGAACCCAAAACCCTCCTTCCTACACCAACTTTTGAGCCACTAATTTACCTCCTTGATCTCCCGCTGCCTTTCTGGTGTGGCACGTGGTACAGGCAGTATTTCGGAGAAAATTACCTTTGAGGTCCTTGCCCTGAGCTTATGGCCTAAATCTCTGAAATCATTTTTAAGGACCTTGCACCTACCTCTTACTTTGTCATTAGTGCCAATGTGGACCATGACCGCTGGTTCCTCACCAGCCCCTCCCAGTAATCCGTCAACCCGATCCGCAACATGCCGAACCCGAGCACCCGGCAAACAACACACTGTTCGGTATGCAGGGTCTTTGTGACAGATTGCCCTGTGTGTCCCCCTAATAATCGAATCTCCCACTATCAGCACCTGTCTGACCTTGCCTGTGCTCCCATTACCCTTCTTACTGGAGCAGACATTCCCCTGGTTGCTAGCGGCCACATCTTGCTGCAGCATTGCTACCCCAGAGCTGATATCCCCCTCATCCGCCAGCCTGGCAAACTTATTGGGGTGCACCAGATCAGGACTAGACTCCCTACAACTCTTCCCTCTACCCCGCCTTCTACATGTTACCCAACTAGCTGCCCCCTCACTCTGCACCTCTATACTTCCCTCCCCACACCCATCTTCCCCACACCCATCTTGTGCTCCAGGAGCAGCAAACTTCGTTCCATATTATCAATTTCCCGCAGCCTTGAAATTTGTTCATTTAGATCCAGAATCTGGGCTTCCAGATGAGCAATTTTCACACACCCCACACAGCAGTATTCCCCCTCGAACGGCTGTTCAAGGAAAGCATACATGGCACAGGATGTACACTGTGTAGCAATGCCACTTATGGAGTCCATTATTCTAATGAGGATTACAATAGAAATATGCACAGAAAGAAGAATCTACAGTCAAAGTAACACAAAACACAGCAGTTACCTGCTAAAGCCCCTCAAACTTAAGTCCCTTAAACCTATGTCACACTTAAGACACTGCACACACTTCGGATCAAAGCACACTCGCCACCAAGCTCGTACACTCGCTTTTCTGATGTTTTTTCTAAAGGTTGTCTGCCTCAAAAATCTGCAGAGCTCACTGCAACAAGATCTGGCTGCAAAACCCATATCACTGTGTGTATTATCCCTGTACTGTGATATCACTGTGTAAATTATCCCTGTACTGTGATATCACTGTGTGCATTATCCCTGTACTGTGACATCACTGTGTGCATTATCCCTGTACTGTGACATCACTGTGTGTATTATCCCTGTACTGTGACATCACCCTGTGTATTATCCATGTACTGTGACATCACTGTGTGTATCATCCCTGTACTGTGACATCACTATGTGTATTATCCCTGTACTGTGACATCACTGTGTGTATTATCCCTGTACTGTGACATCACTGTGTGTATTATCCCTGTACTGCGACATCACTGTGTACATTATCTCTGTTCTGAGACATCACTGTGTACATTATCTCTGTACTGTGACATCACTGTGTGCATTATCTCTGTACTGTGTGCTATTCTGGAACTTCTTTGGCACACACTTTAACATCTTTTTTCCAGGGCTTCTCTTTTTGATAGTGGAAGTTTACAGTCACATGATATATTTCCTCGAACAATACTTTAAACCATAGTAAATAGAAGATAAAGTGTCCGTCACATTTCCATCTCTTGGCGGCTGTACTGTGAGTTATGTTCCTTGCACCGAGTAAGAATTATTTCCGGATATTTTTTTATACCTTGATTAACATGAAAATGCCTTTTATTACTGTCTTCCTAAAGCAAAGCCTGTGTAAAGCAGAACGACAGATATAATTATGAGTCCCCAACCTCCAGTAAACATCAGCCGACCTGATAAATGCCACCGCACGTTTCAGCCAGGGCTCGTGTCAAGTTAAATTTAGATAAAGCAAAGGCTTTCTTCATGCCACTAATGATGCGGCTGACACACTGAGTAAAGGTCAGTGTCTTGCGGTTGCTCTTGTGATCTCAGGGTTCACTCCCTCTCCCCTGTTGGATGAATGAATAAGTTAGAGGAAGCATTTGGGGAGGAGTGCAGTATATTGGGACTATACATTCTACATGATATATACAAATGACATTGTTTACAATGGAGGCTCCAGGCGTCTTGCGTGAGTCATGCAGATGCACATGAATGCTTTTCATCTCGCCGGGTAATTAGCAAAACAGAAACAGAATATCATAATTGATATTATGCCGCCATTTCATGTCAATATAATTTTGTCATTTTCTCAAGAGAGATTGAAAGAACGTTCCTTTTATCTTATTATTCTTTTGTTCTCATTAGGCTCCGGAAAGACATTTGCTTTTCCACCAAATACTATGTTTATCTATCTATGTATCAATCCAGGCACATATTCATCTATGCATTCATTCATACATAAGTCTATTGACCCAATGGGGGTCAGACTAAATCACCTGGAGGATCTTGTAGTTGACCCTGACTCTTCGGAGATTTCACTTTGGAGGTCAATTAACCTCAGATTCCCAATATCATTTCACGTAGTGACCTCAAGGAACTGGATGCATCCTTTTTTCCATTCATCTGCACCGTATATGATCTCTCCTGCTGAGAAGAAAGTCATTGGAGGCAATAGGGGAAGGATGCAAAGTATTTCATCCCTTCTGACCTCTGCTGAGCATAGGAAAATGACAGAGGGAAATACCCTTAACTCCAGCAGAATCCTGGATGGGATAAGGCAAACCATGCCTTTTTTAGCGACTATTTTAGCTTTCCATCCTGGAAACCCTATTTGCCTTTTTTGGCAGAATCCCCTAGTGGAGCATCAATTGCTTTAAGTCTCCACATGCCTAAAAGGCGGCCTTAATTGGAAAAGTCTCCATAGTCAAGAGCCAAATCAGTTCCCTATGCTATACTGAAGAGACCCAACCAGGTTGAGCAGCACTGTCTACAATTGGGAATCTGTTCCCTCTGGAATAGATATACTGGTTCGGTCTAAGTCCTGCATCATCTGTTTGTTTCATAAATTCCAATAATAAATTATGAAACTAAAAGTTCTCACTATGCAAGTAAAATAAAACCCCTAGTGGATGGTCATGTAAACCTAACTGCTCATGACCAATCTACCTTACAGGAACTTATGATAGTATTTGCAAATACAAGCTTTGAGTTCATTCACGCACAGTAGGCCCGCTGTGCGGAAAGTTAGAGCATGCTCTATCTCTTTACGGTGTGCGGCGTGGATCGGTGCCACACATGTGTGGCCCCGTACTGCCACCGGGCCTCCATTGTCGTCTATGGGGACGTAAATGCAGCTGCAAATTTACGGCCGTATGTACATCCCCATGAACAGCCGTGTGAATGAATAGAAGGTAGATTGATCATGGACAGTTAGAGATCACATGATCCTCTATGACCCTTATGAACAGGAATGGCAGCTGATGAGGTGAAAGCCAATTCTGAACTTGGAGACTTTACTGTGAACGTCTACAAAACAGTGCAGGGCAATTTATAGATGAATATTGGTAAATTACCTAATATCCTGGCCGCCACATAAACACAAATAGTGGTCACTTTGATAATAATATAAATAATAATTCCTTTACTCATATAGCGCACACAGAGTTTGCAAAATCAGTCCTTGTCCCCATGGGGCTCACAATCTTATCAACCTACCAGTAGAGTGCGGGGGGAAATCAGAGGAAACCCACACAAACACAGAGAGAACATACAAACTCTTTACACGATGGGACTTGAACCCAGGACCCCAGTGCTGCAAGGCTGTAGTGCTAACCACTGAGCCACCATGCTCCTTACCTTGATCACAATTATTTCTAGTCTGTATAAAGTGGGGATCTTCTTTACCTCTTCTGCAGATTCTTCACTGTACGAGTATTTGGCTTCTTATTTCTGATTTATTCCAGCGTGTGAGTTGTATTAAATGTCTCACATAATGGCTGTGAATACTTTGCATCTGTTAATATCCAGTACAAATGAGATAATTAATTCTGGACACATAGCCATTCTTTTCAAGTCTAACATTTATTTTCCCATCACTTAGAGCAAGCATGCATTAAATGAAGGAAAATGATGTTAGACGCTATATAAAATAATCAGATTAATCGCTTTACTGTAATGTGCTCTGTAGAATACATAAAACTCCAGGAATCCTGAAACTTTAAATACAGAATAACGTTGACCTTTCAACAACCTATTCTGTCTGGAGCGGTAAGATTTCAGACCAATTGATTATTAGCATTAGCACCAAATGAGTCATTAGAATTCATGAATTCCACAATAGAACATTTGTTTCTGTGCCCCAAACCCCCGACTTCTTAATTTTTTAATAGATGGGGAGATTTTATTTTTCAAGGAATATTATAGAGCTTACAACAAAAACCTATTCATTTTGTAATAATACATCAGGTGCCTATGAAATGGAAGAAAATATTAAATAAATGGCAAAATACAAATTAAACACTTGGCAAAGTGTAAAGGCCAATAATGTACAGTATAAGGCTATATTCACACGAACGTATGGGGGACGTATATACGGCCAACGTATATACGGCCGATATACGTCCCCCATACACTCCTATGGGCGCACGGCACCCTACGGGAGCGGTACGGTGCAGCACACGTGCGGCACCGTACCGTTCCGTACCCGGGAAAAAAATAGGACCTGTCCTATCTTTTCCCGTAATACAGGGCCGTGCGCCATAGGTTGCTATGGAGAGGGGCGGGGGTGAGCTGCGCTCACCTCCTCCTCCTCTCCCCGTACACTGCCGTTGCCCGCTACGGTACGGTACGGGCGGGCAACGGCAGTGTGAATATAGCCTTAGTCATACTAAGTAAAAGCTACATTTTATTTGCATGTTAAGTAGGATTGTATTGCATTTGTATGATTCATATCTTCTTGACATTAAAGGAAATCTACCATCAAAATCCATCATGATAAACCAGGGACATTACTAATAGATCCAGAAACCGTGACTGTGGAAATCTTCTTATATTTGTTATCCATGGCCTCCTTCCTTCTAAAATCAACTTTTAAAACTATGTTTATGAGACTTAGGGGCTACCCTCAACCCTCTGCAATTTAGCTTTTCAGGCTGTTACACTGCCTCAACATCCCCCTGCTCCCTCAGCACAAGTGCTGAGGAAGCAGGGGGAGGGGGAGACAGTGTAACAGTATTTAAAGACTGAAGGCTCATAAGCATAGTTTTAAAAGTTGATTTTAGAAGGAAGGAGGTCATGGATAACGAATATAAGAAGATTACTGCAGTCACAGTGCCTGGATCTATGCTATATATCTATGCAGTGTACTGGTATTGTCACCAAGTTACCCAATTTGTTAAAGGGTTGTCCACTTTCAACAAATATTTGATATTGTGTTTGTAATGAACAGTCATACATTTTTCCAATACTGTATACTATTTGTATAAATTACTCACTGTTTTCAAGATCTCTGCTTGCTGTCCTTCTATAGGAAGATTCATTGTTTACTTCCTGTTATAAGGTTATATACACTTTAACTTTCAGCACTATGACTTATCTTTGGATATACTGCACATATCAGTTGGTAAAGCATGTCTAGCTCTAGTCATTTATGAAACACACAAAATGAATTCATCTGAAATCTTTCCAAGTCATGAGGCAGAAAATATACTGTACTATAGCGGTGAATTGAAAAGCTAAGCTTGACTATCTAGTCTCCTGCTGTATTTGATACTCAGGTAAGTTCTTAGCAAAAGCAAAAAAAAATAAACATCAAATACAAACTTAACTTCAAGGACTGGGCCAATGTGATCAGGATGAACATTAAAAATGAAACCAAAAACAAAAATATTTCTTAATGGGGATTCTATCATTTCCCCCAATGTAAAGAAATGCACAATGATATTCCATATACATTCACCATTATTTAATATTTCAAAAATTCCAATTTTAATCCATAAGCTTATAGCAAAGATATATATCTACTATACCCGATTAAACAGAAGGGGGGGGGAGACCCTGGTTTCTAGCCAAAGGTAAATCCAAAACTACCAGCACCTCCGTTTTTAAAAGGGACCTTGTCAACAGAAATATACCTTATAGACCACTACCAGTATGTTGAAAAGCAGCTGAACAGCTTCCAGATCTCATTTCTTTCATAGCCATTGGTGGTGGCATTATCCAGAAAATTAACTTTGAAGTGAGATGTAAATTTGTTGTATAAAGTCAAGGAGGCGGAGATTTTAACACTTAATTCAAGCTCTCCCTGTCTTAAAGCCCCTTCATTGTAACTGATGGTCCTGCACCCTGAAAAATCACTAACTAGATCTCCTGAAGTCTGGTCCATGATGTAAGTCATGGGAGGAGGTGTTCAGAGGCAGAGAGAGCTTGACTTCACCGAGGGGCACATTTACTTATTTGTCCAGTCGCGATCCCCGCCGTGCGTTGTCCGACGAGGATTCGAGTCTGCCGCGATTCACTAAGATCGTGTGTCCAATTTCGTGCATCTGTCGCTTCCCACGCTGAGTTCACCTTCTTCTTCCCGGTGCATGTGAGTGCTGATCTTGCAACACAATTTGGTTTTTAAATTCCATGGTTTGTCCGAATCAGTTGGGTTGTCCGACGTCCACGCCCCCCGATTTGTGTCGCATGCGCAATTCAGCGCAAAACGGAAAAAAGTCGGGAAACCCAACGAAAATGCGGTGTTTGGACCCTTAGTAAATTTGATTTGTGACTTATTGGGGCTATTTTGTAACATTGTGAAGGAATATTGGGGCACATTTATTAAGGGACGTGGGAAAGTTTTCTGCTGGACTTTGCTCGTTCTTATTGATGCAAACTGCTTGTATAGGTATTTAAGAAGTACTTGCACCATTTTTGTGTCGCACATGACCAAATGGTCAATTAGTTCTTTTCTTCATAATACATTTCCCAATTGTTATCTTTATGACGTTGCATGGAAAGTGTTATGAGTTTGTGATGGTGTCCAGTTATACAACTGTCCACAATGCCGTGTAATTGCATATTCCAAAAACACTATCTTCTCTAACTTGTACAATTCCATTCTCCAACACGGAAAATACATTTTCACTTTGTCAAATTGGTTTTCCGAAAAAAAAGAGTGGCCATGCAAAAAAATATTTCAGAATCAACCAGTAATTGGAATAAGCTTTTAAGTAAAAAGCCTGAAAAAGTCGATACGTGACTCGCAACATTATTTTTGTTTTTGAGAAAATAAAAATTCCATATTAATAAAAATAAGTGCATAGTTACCATGGTAACATGAAACAGATTGAACAAGTACGCCTCATTCCTTTCAAATTATAGAACTGTAAAACATGACTTGATGTAACAAAGTTGGATGTGATAGTGGAGATGGTGCCTGAAAAAGTTTATGGAAGGCCCTTTGACTCCACGTCGGAGAGGAAAGCTCTCCTATTGTCTTTCATATCCAGAGCTTAATTCTGTATCTCCATATATAATTATTCTCCGTTTTGTGCTGGAGTATTATCTTCATTTTTATATTAGAAGACATATGGGAACGTAAAGCTCTCAAGTCACAAACATGAAAATTTGTAGTCATGATCTTATCACATGTAATTGATATTTTTGTTGGTTGCTTGTCTGTTTTCTCGCCTGTTTGCTTTTGGGCATAACAATGTAATCAAGCTTTACCAAACAGTTATCCACAGGAGAATAGAAGGGAAGGTCCAAAAGCCTACACACAATGGGATATGCAAAACCGGGTGCTGCAAGTCCCCCTGATCTGCAAGGTTTCTTTGTTAAATAACCCAAAAGTCTCTTAGAAGACAAATAAGGCAGGGAACACATGGATCTTTTGATGTGAAGTTTACTCCCATAGGAAAAGGTGATTCTTATTGTGACACCTTCATTTTCTATGTTTTTATATGGAAATTATACTGTATGGAATTTTTTTTTAGTTTATATACAAATCAACAAACTCCTTAAAGCAGTGGTTCTCAACCTTTGTAATGCTGTGACCCCACAATACAGTTACGGATGTTGCGTTGACCCCAAACCATGCGATTTGCGGTAAAAATGCAATAAAATTGTGGCTCTAATGGCTTTAGGCTACCCCTGTCTTTTGGTCATTCGACTCGTGCTGGGGTCACGACCCACAGGTTGAGAACCGCTGTCTTAAAGCATAACTGAACCGTGGAAGCAAATACTGTAGCGGATAATAGTGATTAATGTAATATACTTATATATACACCTTATATCTTCTTTCTTCTCCTGTGGCGAGCAAGGTTTCAAATGCCTTCTTGAGATCAAACACAGCAGATAGATTGAGAGAGGAGGCTGTAAAGTATTGAGTCATTAAACACTTTATCAGCTTCTACTTATCTATCAGCTGTCAGTATGAGTACCAGAGGGGAAGCTAATTTATATGCACAGCTTAAATAAGCAAGAAAAGGAGGGGCAAAAAGAAGACATGACTATAACAAACGTTACTTTTATCATCTGCCCTATTGATTTGTGCAATTTAAAGGAGTCATTATGAAGTTATGAAGTCATTAATTATGAAGTCATTAATGTAGAACACAATCTGGTTTCCCCCAAAAAGTAATATATCTATGAAGACATTGGGGCACATGTACTTACCCATCCCGTCGCAATCCCCGCTGTGCGCTGTCCGACGAGGATTCAGATCTTCCGCGATTCACATAGCTTGTGCACCTGATTTCCTGAATCCGTCGCTTCCCCCGCTCAGGTCCGCCAGAGTTCACCTTCTTCTTCCCGGCGCATGTGAGTGCTGATCTTGCGACACAACTTCGTTTTTTCAGTTTGTCCGAATAAGTCGGGTTGTCCGACGTCCACACCCTCCAATTTCTGTTGCATGCAAACCTGCGCCGATGCGCCACGATCCGATCGTTTGCGCCAAAAGCCCCGGGGCAATTCAGGCAAAATGGTAAAAAGTTGGTAAACCCGACGGAAATGCGCTGTTCGAACCCTTAGTAAATGTGCCCCATTGTGATGGTATATTCTTATAATTATTATTAATCATAATTATTATTAAAGCCATAAGACAACAACCAAAATCAGAAATGACGCTAAAACAATAATTTGTTTTCCGTGAATAGTAGAGAAGCTCAGTAACCTGACATGGCCACAACATAGTCTACAGCACTGTGCTTTTAAGTCTAACACTTTGTTTTGTTTTTTAGGTTTTTTTAAAATAATATCCATTTATTCAAAAAGCATCATTTAAGTTATATATTTAAAAAAACAGAGGGAAGGCCCTGCCTTTGTTGAATTCCATGGCATCTAAGAGGTTAAATGGCTCCAATTATGGCCATTATCCCAGTGCTGATGGTCGGGGCACATTTAGTTTTCTTTGGTCATTCATTAGAAATATCATTAAATCAATGTTCAATAAAAACCCTGTAGAGAGAAAGTATGTCCGCCTGCTTGAAGGGTTAAATCTAGGCAGAACAGACAATTCTCTTGACCTATGCTACAGCTGATGTTTACAGTGAAACTATATTTCCCACTAATGTTCTTATATTATATTGTTGATTAGACTGGATCATTCACTTCCTTTAAGCTTCAGAACTCCAGTTGCCATGACAACATGTTCTGGATTTGGAAAGAAAAAAAACCTTGCCGCATTTGGTGTGAAATTTGCTTACCTACGACTTGTACAAGTACAGTGCAGCAAGTACCTGGAATATACTGACATACAGAAGTTTCCTAATTCAAATAAATCCTTGGATTAAATTTCCAAAAAAGAACTCATCCTATAGGCCGGACTGCTTTTTGTGTTGTTATATTATATTTTGTATGTATGAAATATATTTTCAGTAATCGTAGACTTGTATCTCTTACTGGGATGGTGACAATAGCATTTGCATCTACTTAAAGGCTGGAGTAGCGATATTTACCATACTTACCTTCAGGGGCATAGCTTGGAGAGTAAGGGCCCCATAGCAGATTTCTGAATGGGGCCCCCTACACCCTCAGAAAATATACATATTTGTATGCTCACACATTTATACACTCCAGTACTTTCTCTATTCAGCCTTGCTCACAGCCAGAAGTTTCTGGGAGGTCATAGGAGACTCCTAATCCAATGAATGATCCAATGACCATGGGACATCACTGACACTGACCATGTTAAGTAACTTCCTTTGTTGTCCCTAGGACAGTGGCTCCCATGATCCCCCTAGGTGAATGAAGGGACGTAAACTGGAAGCACTGAAGCGTTTTGAGAACCATGAGCTGGAGCAGGGTAAATGCAATTTTTTCCCACCCCTTTCTTAGCCCCCTAGGGGATTTCTAGATTCCTGCAAACTCCTTAAAGAGAACCTGCAAATTAACCCCTTAAACTAAATATATTTTCATAAACTGCCATTAGAAAGCATTGCCTCTATCCCTTCATTGTCCCTCTACATGCCTGTAAACCTAAGCAATGAGGTTCTAAAGCTGTATGCAAATGACCTGTGAGATGTCCAATGAGTCATTAGCATATTCAGCTGTCCAGCTTATTCATGAGTGGGAGGCACAGCCACACCCCCAGTGCTTGACTGACAGGCTGTATAATGGTGTGAGGTATAACGGTGTAATGTGCTTCCTGGTGCTGCCGCCCCCTGCAGCCTGTATGTGTATGATATACTCCTATACACATGACTGACAGCCTGTATAATAATGTGAGGTATAATGGTGTAATGTCTCCTCTATGTGCTTCCTGGTGCTGGCGCTCCCTCGAGCCTGTGTGTGCATGAGATACTCCTATACACATGACTGACAGCCTGTATAATGGTCTGAGGTATAATGGTGTAATGACTCCTCATGTGCTTCCTGGTGCTGGTGCCCCCTGCAGCCTGTGTTTGTGTAGGAGAGATACAACAGCTCCAGGATGCAGCCATGTTATAGCAGAACATGTCAGGTATTTGTGTAACTGATGTCTGTGTCTCACACATGTGTATTAGGAGATAGAGCATGTCAGCAGATAAAGCACAGACACTAGCAATGCTTTACTATATATTACACACAGACATGAGCAGGGGGAGGAGAGGGGAGGGGTAACAGGGGTGACATCACTGCCTCTGACCATGTGACCAGCTTCATTTACATAATAAAGAAAAGATGATTTTACAATGATTAATGTATGAACTGTCTAGATAAAAGCTGTGATGGGATCCTTGTGAGCTGCTCTAACAGGTAGAGGTGACATAAATAGTGACAGACCTGATGACGGGTATCCTTTAAAGGGTATAGATCTTGTGCCAGTACAATAACTGCAATATATATAAATATATATATATTTACTTAGTGAAATTGGGAATAGTAGTGGTAACACAATAATGAGAAGCTTTTCTTCCAAGACTCCACCTCAGCACTTGCATGTGTTAGTATAATGCTGGAGGAGTCGCTTGGCAAAGGAGTCGCTTGTCCACCAGTTCCATGCCTTGGGAAGCAGAACCACATGGCATTGGGACCACTTAGTATGGGTTGCCTGTATACCCTCTCTATCTTCCAGTTGGCAGCAGAACACGGGATGTTACAGAAACTTTATTTGGGTAAGTACTATATGGGTCATATACGTACCTTGGTAAAGTTTTTGATAGGAGCCATCCCTTTAAGTCAAAAGAACATATGGATAAATATAGATATGGATTACAGCATGAACTGATGAAAGATTCCTTCCGAGTTCAAAACCCATATTCTCGCACATTTTATAGAGACTTTTATTATTAATGAATACTCTGAAATGGTTTGCTTCACTTACGTGGAGAAAGGTCATGAGCCATCCAAAACATTGCTCTTAGACTACAGAATGTTCAAATCACAGGGTGAAATACTACTATATAAAACCTAACTTTTATTAATCCATTAAAATGCATCCAGGGTCCCATGCAAAGATACAGTAAAAGGAACGGTCTTACCGGTCTGTAGACACGTCAGGGGTGGGTTGGGTGTATCTGGAATGACCATAGGCAAGAACAGGCCAGGAAAAGGATAACTGCACTGTACCTATAACCCCATGGCTATGTCACCCTAACACCCTCAGAATTACTCCTGCCCTGACAAGGGCAGTCCCATCAGTTTTACAGAATGTAGATAAATGTAGGCAATAGCAAATGTCATGAGCATGGCTACAAGATGCCCAGTACATGTCCCATCCAATATCAGTAAATAATTGATAATGTTTGTGTAATGGAAAGTTATACAATTTTCAATATACTTTCTGTATCATTTCCTCTTGGTCTTCTAGATCTCTGCTTGTTGTCATTTTATAGAAAGCTTCTAGGTTAACCTCCAGTGAATCGAAATCTGCCCATGGTCTTGTGAGTAGTGTAGATTTGTACCCTGTTAGCCATGGAGAGCAGAAGAAGAGTGAAGAAATCAGGCGATACCTTTTTGAGGCTAACTGAGTATATTTGATGGTGAGCTTTCGAGAAGACTAGTTCTCTTCGTCAGACATGATGTTATGCATGAAACAGAAATTCACAGCATTTTATACACACTAAACAGTGATCATCAAAGGATATTAAAATAAACCTCTAAAACAACAGATTGATAACAACAGGGGCATCTTATTTCCAACAGGATGGCAATAAAAACATTAAAAACCTATGAGGCGAGACACATGAGCCCTGGCTCTTATCTGCTTGTTGCCTCTAGGTCAGAGGTAGGAGGTCATGAAGCTGCATGAATGTTAAGACCACTTTGCAAGGTGTTGAATCTCCTCATTAATTTATACTCCCATTCTTTCCTTTCCCTCTGTGTCTTAAAATGTCCCATTAAAATAGTAATCTGCAAGTCTTCCATAGTGTGGTCCTCTCTGGAGAAATGTGCAGCCACTGAGAGATCTTTCCTTTCATTTTTAATATCAGCTCTGTGCGAGTTCATACGTTGATGGAGTCTCTGACCTGTTTCCACAACATAAAGGCCTGTGGTCAGACACTGCTGACACATGATAAGGTAGACCACATTAGAGGACCTGCAGGAAAAGGTTCCCTTGTTCTGATGTACCTGCTGTGATTGAGGTACAGGTACCTGGTCAACTGTGCCAATGTGCTGGCACGTTTTACACTGCTTTGCAGGCAGGGTGAGGTACCATTTTCTGATGGAGGTCTCAGGGCACGCCGGACAACCAGTTGTTTCAGGTTTGGTGGTTGCCGGAAGGACAAGCCATAAAAAGATTGGCATACTGTGGTGCACACCTTGAACCCATTGATGTTCCAATAAACTGTCATTTGTGCTCACCCACAACTATTTTTCATTTGGAGAGGATCTGTACCTACAGTGTATGGGAACATCAATGGGTTCAAGGTGTGCACCACAGTACGCCAATCTTTTTATGGCTGAACTGAAAGGTGCTTACTTATCCACATGCACCACAAAACCCATGATCTACCTCCGTTATATTGATGATATTCTGATCATCTGGACTGCAGGTGAGGAGGCCCTAATTCAATTCCATGAGGGCTACAACAACTTTCACCCCACCATCAATCTGAAACTAATCTATTCAGACAAGGAGATACACTTTCTGGATACCACCATACAGATTAAAGACAGCCACTTAACCACAACAATATTCCATAAACCAACAGACAGAACAGCCTACCTGAGAAATAACAGCTTCCACCCCAACCATACCAGACAATCTATCATATACAGCCAGGCCATACGCTACAACCGTATCTGTTAAGACAAGACAGATCTGGAAAAACACCTCCTGGAGCTCAGGTCTGAATTTCTCCAGTTGGGCTACAGACCAAAAGTGACTGATAACCAAATAGGTAAAGCATCAGCCATCAACAGAGATGATTTACTCAAATATAAGGAGACCCAACAGGAGGCCAGAGTGCCCCTAGTAGTCACTTACAGCCCACAACTGGAGATCCACGTCACATTGCCAAGGAACTCCAAGACACAAGAATAAAAGAAATATTTCCAGTCCCTCCTCTCCTGTCCTTCCGGCAACCACCAAACCTGAAGCAACTGGTTGTCCGGAGTGCCCTGAGACCTCCATCAGAAAATGGTACCTCACCCTGCCTGCAAAGCAGGTGTAAAACGTGCCAGCACATTGGCACAGGTGACCAGGTACCTGTACCTCAATCACAGCAGGTACATCAGATCAAGGGAACCTTTTCCTGAAGGTCCTCTAATGTGGTCTACCTTATTATGTGTCAGCAGTGTCCGACCACAGGCCTTTATGTTGGGGAAACAGGTCAAAGACTCCATCAATGTATGAACTCGCACAGATCTGATATTAAAAATGAAAGGAAAGATCTCCCAGTGGCTGCACATTTCTCCAGAGAGGACCACACTATGGAAGATTTGCAGATTACTATTTTAATGGGACATTTTAAGACACAGAGGGAAAGGAAAGAATGGGAGTACAAATTAATGAGGAGATTCAACACCTTGCAAAGTGGTCTTAACATTCATGCAGCTTCATGACCTCCGACCTCTGACCTGGAGGCCACAAGCAGATAAGAGCCAGGGCTCATGTGTCTCGCCTCATAGGTTTTTAATGTTTTTATTGCCATCCTGTTGTAAATAAGATGTCCCTGTTTTTATCAATCTGTTGTTTTAGAGGTTTTTTTCAATATCCTTTGATGATCACTGTTTAGTGTGTATAAAATGCTGTGAGTTTTCTGTTTCATGCATAACTTCATGGTCTTGTGAAGGAGACGCAGGAACGTGAGCCGTTAGTATCACACAGAGTAATCAGAGCCGTGTAACAATAACGACTTGTGCACCTGTGTGACCATGGACAGATTTCTAATTACTGGAAGTAAACATAGAAGGAGGAATCAATATAGAAAGTTTTCTATAAAGCTTTCTATAGATGGAGAGCAAGCAGAGATCTAGAAAACCATGAGGAACCGCTATAGAAAGTATATTGGGTCATTGTATAACTTTTCCTTACACAAACCATACAAATTATTTGCTGAAAGTGGACAATCCCTTTTATTTCTCAGTATTTTCCATATATTTTGATGTAAGGACTAGGTTGAAATCTCAAATCTTCTCAATTCCAACACAAAGGCACCTAAAATAGCTTTTCTGGTCTGATCCAATCCCACATTTGCAGTAGAAGTACCAAGCTATAACGTGGCCATATAGCCGAAAGCCCTAAGACTGATTAATGGTCTAATCATATCACCCAGTGTAATATCCACTTTCATGTAACCACTAATAATGACTATGAAATATGGATCTATGTTTAATGTCAAAAGCAAACAAAAATGAAGAAATTAATTAGAAAATAGTAACCGCTGACTGCAAATAAAAAAAAGGAGCAGCGCCATATACTGAGATTATTTAATCAGCCAGAAACAATGTATTTCTATTGGACCAGTTAATTTAAATCAATATTCACACAAGACTGAGAAGGTCAAAGTTTCCATCTCACCATGTAATGCCTACTGGAACATCTATTTTCATTGAATGTTAAAATAGCACCAGAGGCGTTTGGCTGTTTCAGAAGAGACGGGGGATGAAGTCATATGCGGCGCTACACGCGGGCCCCAAATCTTCACGCAACAATAACCGGACAATAAACAATCATTTATAAAAAGAAAAGATTGGGAGTAAAGCCTTGCTCCATTCGTAATCTGAACATGTTTTGTTCATTATATTAACCATTTCACAACATGATCTCTGTGGTTAAAGCCACCATTATCTCATTGTATACTGAAGTTATATAAATGCACAAAAAAAGACCCAAAAAGAAATTGAATTAGTTTTTCTAGGGGGTTGTATTTTTTAATGGAAATCTTGGAGAAGGGTCGGACATCTCCTAAAGAGCACTTCCTTACCAAATTTTTTACATACTATTCATGACGTCCGTCTTCTTTAAAGGACATCTAACACTGGGAAGAAAGATTGTAAACCAAGCACGCCTACATGCTGTTGTGTGTCCCCTCTGGGAGAATCCACTTTTTTAAGCTTCTTATGCCCTTATTTTTACGAATAAAAGGCTTTAAAAATTACTGTATGTACTCGAGTATAAGCCAAGTTTATCAGCACAATTTTTGTACATTTCTAGTGTATATCGTGGCTATCAGGTTTCCAATAACTCTAGCAGTGTAAGGCTACATTCGCATTAACCCGTGCCCGCCGTACCGTAGCACGGCGGGCACATGTCAGCGCCGGGTAGAGGAGGAGAGGGTGAGCTCTGGAAGGATCCACTTTTTTTGAAGCTTCTTATGCCCTTATTTTTAAGAATAAAAGGCTTTAAAAATGACTGTATGTACTCAAGAATAAGCCGAGTTTTTCAGCACAATTTTTGTACATTTCTAGTGGTTATCAGGTTTCCAATAACGCTAGCAGTGTAAGGCTACATTCAAATCAACATGTGCCCATCATACTGTAGCATGGCAGGCACACGTCAGCACCAGGGAGAGGAGGGGGTGAGAAACATGGGGCACGGCGCCATATTCTGGGAAAAGATAGGAAACCCTATCTTTCACAGGGTACGGAACGGTAGGTAGCCCCACTTGTGCTGCATCCTACCCCTCCTGAAAGGGGCTGTGCGCCCTGTGCCGTCTGTGGGGGGTGTATATCCAACATATATAGATCAGCCATATATACAACCCCCATACGGCTGTGTGAATGCAACCTTAACACTGCTGCATCTGTTGTAGTACTAGGGCTCACTTTAGTAAGCAGCTCCTAGTGCCGTTTAAACACGTGACAGGTCCTCTTTAAATAAAAATCTTAATTTTTCTTCACCAGTAAATAAAGGCAAAATCTGTTTCAAGAATATTAGTCATATTATTACAAGGCTTCCTAGGATTGGTCAATAGCTGTACGAACCTCTGTTATTTGCCAGTGGGTTACAATGGTAAATGACTTCCCGTGCTTGTGTAATAATGGAAGGGTAATAATGACTTAGTTTCTCTCATTTCGATGTAGAGTACTTGAATGACAAAAGAAGGGCAACGCCGCCGCTCTCAATTATTCTGTTTGTATTAAACAACAAAAATGTAGATTCTTTGGGTAGAAAGATTTGCTCTGTGGAGCTTTTTATAGACAAGAGAAACATGGAGCAAATTACTGTCCATGCGTAACGGGTCATCACATGCTAAATCTCATCGCTACTCACTTGTGTTTTGATTTTTCGGAATAAATATTTCAGCATTGTTTCACGGTCATTCTGTAGAAGTCAGACCTTTTTGTTTTTGTTGACAAATGACTTATGCTAGAGCTAGATTTGGATTTCCCATGCAGGAGAATGACATTGGATCGGCTGCTGTGTTATTGGCAGGCAATGTTCTGCCAATGCCCATGAGGTCCAGCTTACAGGCATATTCCAGTACAGTATCCAACAACAGATTGCAACTAACATGTGAAACCAAGACAAATGAGGAATTAACGGTGTTAGAGTACTACAAAATATATTGCTATTGTTAAAATTTGTATTATAATATAATTAATAATAAAGTATTATAATTTGTATTTCATACATTTTATTTTTATAATTTGTAAGTCTAATCTATATTATATATACTTAGCTCCTGCAAAAATTGTTCATCTTGAAATGTTCTTATACTGTGTATTTTTATTAGTTGCCAAGTAACCTTGTATTAAAAAAAAACATGTAGTTTGGTAAACTCTTAAAGGGTCACTAACTCTCACTCTAACATGCAGAAGAAAAGTGCTTATTCTACACTAATTGGGGCTCATTTACTAAGTGTCCGTTGGACGCATTTCCGTCGGGCTTTCCAAATTTTTCCATTTTGACCTGAATTTCCCCAGGTTTTTGGCGCACGCGATCGGATTTTGGGGTATCAGCAACGGCTTGCATGCAACAGAAATCAGGGGGCGGGCCGTCGGACAAAATGACGGATTCGGACAACGCGCAAGAATTAACATTTAGAATTGTGTCGCAAGACACGCACTTAAAAGCATCGGAAAGAAGAAGGTGAACTCCGGCGGACCTCAGTGGGGAAGCAATGGATTCAGGAACTCGGGCGCACGAGCTTCATGAATCACGCCAGACTTCATCCTTATCGGACCTTCCGAATCACGACAGGACCAGGTAACTAAATTTGCCCCATTTGTGTCTCTCTTATCTGATTCTGATCTCATTGTTAGGCCTCATTCTCACAGCCTTATGCTCACCTGGACGGGGGCATAGGGCAAAGAGGAGGAGGTGGAGGGGTTATCGCTCTTCACCCCTCCTCTCTCCATAGACAGATGAGTGCGATCAATACACCGTGACCGAAAGTCATAGAGGTCTATGAGAGACCTGATTTGGTCGCAAATCATGCGGCCAGATTGCAGCCCCAAGTATGGCCATGTGAATGAGCCCTAAATCTGCCTTTCTCTCAGAATTATGTGCTGAATTCCATCTTGCCATGGAGACTGAAGCTCAAAGAGGTGTCTATAGATAGGGATGGGGAGGAGTGAGTCACAGCAGCTAGTTCTCCTCCCACCAGCATTGACACAACAGCAAATTTCCAGACAGATACGGCAAAGATAGAAATTTAAGAGAAATCTAGACAGAATTAGTTTTTTTTTCGCATATTATGATATTATTTTATTATCAAATTGCCATTGTATTACAAAAACAGTATCAATGGACATTCCAATTTAAACATCATTTGTCAACATCTGTGACAATGTTATGATTTTTATGAATTTTATATGAATTATACAACTATAATATTACAGATTTACATAATATAGCCTACCTCTCCCCAGCCCCTCCCTCACCCTTGGGCCACACACATAGAAGAACGTTCACCAGTGTAAATTAATCGACAACCAAGAAAAAAAAAAAAGGGGAAAGAAACAAAACAAAAAGCATAACCCTAATTATTTCCTTCTACCCAAATCTGTCTTATTTCCTTATATCTCATCTCACCTCACCTCATGTCTTATTCTTTTTGTAGCTAATCCTTCTAGTATTAACATCCTCATTTCTCGTTTTAATACTAGACAGGATTTGTTATAGGCACTTAATAAATACAGTCATACATCTTGAACACGTATGGATCCAGGTTTAATATCAAGAACAGGAGACCTCAAGCACACATCCATTTTTTTGTAGACATAAAAAGGCCACTGCAAGATTTTTTACATCTATAAAACAGCCCCAATACGTCTTTGTATCTGCACCGTGAACCGGCCATCAGACTGCAACATAAAAAATAGAACAAGTCCTATTTGTTGCCATTTTTGCAGCGGTCTCTCCATAGAAGTCTATGAGAGTACAAAAAGAATAGCCTACATATGCGGTTGTCCACTGTGTACGTTCAATTTTTAAGGTGGGTAGCCCAGAGACCAGGTCACTTGGGTGCCAGCCCTCCATAATTTTTTTTGTGGATACTCCCTGGTTACGGTGGCATATGGGTCACAAACAGGTGACACACAGCCCATTTTTGCAGGCAGGAAACAGATCACAAAATGCATATGGTCGTGGGCATGAGGCCTTACTCCGTCTTCTGAGAAGTGAGTAGTGGCTGCAAAAGTCTATGGGAGAAATGGAAAGAACAGAGCAGACTGCATCAGCTATTTTCGTTGACTAGAATGGCCATTTCTCCATTCCACCATATCAAGTAGATTTATTTCTTAACAGCAAGCAGTGTTATTGCATAATGCTCACAAGGTTCAGCACAACTCAGAATTTACCCAAAACCGTTACCTTTTTGGAATCTTACAGATTTTCTCATAGATCCTTGAACCCATAAATGCTCTAGGTAAAGCAGTTTACCCCTGTGACCGCTGGACGCTCAGGGGGAACTGTGGCCCAGAGCCATGGGGGGGCTTAACCTGTGAGTAGCTGTACTGGTCTACTGGTGGATCTTGGGCACAGCTTATGCTGTGTTGAGGCAATGGCAGGCGCCATATGATGTCACAATTGTTAGTCTCACTAAAATGAGGTCGAAATGTAGAGGTTAGTGGGTTTAAAGGGGCATTCCCATCAATACAAGTTTCTTATATGTACTCAGCACATCAAAATAACACATTCTCTAACTCACTGTTATTAACAAAAACACAGCATTTCACAGATATAAGTCCAACCTGTCTTTATCAGCCCTGCTGTACACAATTTCAGTTGTACCCAGATCCGACCCTGTAACTTCAGACTTAGGGTCGGGCGCCATCTTGGATTTTTGTGTGAGATGAGATTTTTGTGTCTTGTGCCTGTAGCCCCAGAAGTTCTAGCACTGGAGCTCACAGACACTGATTCACTTCCTGGCAGGAGATTGTGAGGAGAGACAAGCTGCAAACTACAAGCTACGAGGAGATAAGTGATTCGGGGGAAGGGGAATGCAGGCATATAGCTGTGAGACTGAGAACAGAGATGTAGTAGAGATGACTTTGTAATGGATCTCATGCATCTCTGATCTGTCTCATCTCTCTTTCTATGTGTCAGTGTGTTAGTACAATGTCAGAAGTCAGATGAAAGTGTATATACACCTGTACCCTGATAATTTAACGACATTGTCAGCTCACAGAACTAGTTGGATCATAATGTGTCTGCTAGAGAGTCCCCGCCCACACCCTAGGATTTTTCAATGAGCACCATAGAGTGATAAATTTAGCTTAGCCGCAATATATCATTGTAATATGTCAAATCTTTTTTCTTCAAATGTTGATGCAGAGAACTTAAGGACTCATGCCTATGACCATGACCAGTTTTTTAATGGATGGCTTCTGAGTGTTGTCAATGAAAAACAGATGGTTGCTAGGATCACTCTTGAAAACTACATAGTTTACTATAAAATTCCTCCAATTTCTTTAATGTATGAGAAAAAGAACCAATGCCAATAATTACTTATAGACCCATGCCATCTGACTACTAGTTTAGCCTTGCAAGGCTGTGCTTACACGTGGAATTGAATTGTGTTGTGAAACACAATTCAAAGGTGGGGGGGGGGGACACGTGGCCACATGTGCAAAAAATTCCACTTTAAAAAATATATATATATATACATATATATATATATATATATATATATATATATATATGTTCATATTTATATAAATATAAACAGTCTACATAAAAATGAATAAATATCATGTTCTGGCCATGCAAGAGATGATTTTTTTTCCCTTAGTCAAATTAATACTGACATTCTGGCAGCAGTGCAGTAGGTTTGGGTGCAGGCAACTATAAATCTCTTCTACTGAGAATTCTTATTCATTAGTATAGAAATATTATGTGTATTGTGCCCTGGTGCATGAATTAAATATACATGCAAATACAATTCTATTCAATGTATTGCAAATGAGAGGTATTTTTATTATGATAAATTAAGCTCTCGGTAAAATGATGGGAAGAAATTAGTGCAGCTCATTTCATTGATTTCCCTAAAATATCCTTTATTCATTGACATCAGTCAATTTCTGCTTTTTTTCATACAATGGTAATGCATTTTTAATGTACATAAATATAAATGTGGCCATTTTCAGTCTAAAAAAAAAACTGGGTCACTGCACCCAGAAAAATAACAACAAATTGCAAATTCTCCTTCGTTCATGGATGGAGTTGTCAAAATGTTCTCATCATTGGAGGAAATTTGTGCCCAAAGCAAAGACTGCAGAGTGGAAAACACAAGCGTCCTGCGAGCTATCAATTAGCCTCAGCAGCAGGATAAATCTTGTGTCAAATAAAACTAGTTTCTATCGTATGGAAAAAAAACAAATAACCATAATAAGTCTCATTGTATAATAAAGTGAGAATACAACGTGCAGAATTATTCCTGAATTTATCCTACACATATATACTGTAAAGGTGGACACGTCATCAGGGGCGTAACTTGTGGGGGTGCAGAGAGTGCGATCGCAGCCGGGCCCAGGAGGCTAAGGGGCCCATAAGGTGTCAGTTTCCAATATGAGAAGATATTGTAAAATATACATTATAGTAGGGGGCCTGGCACAGAATTTGCACTAGGGTCCTTAAGCTTCAAGTTAGGCCACTGCACGTCATGATGAATGGGAGAATATGTCAGGTTACTTCTACATTTTGGTGTCACAAGTAGCGTAAATAGAAGCTGATGGGCCCCAGTGCAAAGTCTGTGCCAGGTCCCGACTATAATGTATGGTTTATAGTAATAGTCTTCTCATATGGGAAAGTGACACCATAAGGGTCCCCTAAACCTCTTGGGCCCAGGTGCAATCGCAACCTCTGCACCCCCTAAAGTTATGCCCCTGGGTGTCACTCCTTATAGAGTCCATACTAAATAACAGAAGCCTGACATGAGTAACCCTGCCATGCATGTAACCCAATTGTAAATGATGCTAAACGTGTTCAACAGAAGGCCACAGTTAACCATCATTATTTGCAGCTATTTATTCTCCTCCTGGAAAGTCGAGTACAATCAGAAAAAAAAAAAAAATTTAACGAATACTCAAAATGTTCTAATAAGTTTTGATGATTTTTTTAAAATATCATGTCGTTATCTATATTTAATTTAAAAAAATTCTTAAAACTTGCAAAATGCAGAATGTCCACTAGGATAAAAATTGACCGTAACTTAATAATTTTTCATTTACAAAAAATGGTGTAGACACAGTGCAGACAGTACTCAGCAGCCCAAATTATTCATTTGGGGAGATGTATTCATCTATCTAAAGCGACAAACTGGAGTGATTTGCACCTGAAATGCTGTGCACCACGTTTATTCAGGGTTTCAGACCATTTTTCCGACTTATCCGAAAAAGGGGTGTATCTTCTATAATTAGGGGGCATGACTAAACTGAAAATACTCTGTTTGCCCAAAAAATTTAGTCTGTGCACCAGGAAATTCAATAAAGTGAAGCAGCAAACTGTACTGCACCAGATTAATCATCCACCATCAGACACATGTGATGTGGACATGTGACCAGCAGCCATCTTCTGTCCTGCAACGGACCGCGCGGAGGAAATTAATGGACTGATTAAAGGGCCAGTAGCATTTGAATTCTTCATTACAGTCTATGTCACCAGCATTTTCTGCTAAGGGGAGCAAAATTTTAAATAACAACTAATTACACATTAGCTTATATTTTGAGTGCCCACTTGTAAATGATTTATGCTGATCCCTGGAATACCCCTTTAACTTTCTACAGTTTTTTCTGTCTTTTTTTAGAACCTCTTTGGCACATTACGGGCCAGATGTATCACTTGTTTTTTCTGTTGTTTTTGCGCCTTTTCTTATAGTTGCAGTGTTTTTGCACCAGTTTTGCGAACAAACACCAGCCTAGCCATGCAGCAAAAATAACCATGTTTTCCTCATTTATTCTACCATTCCAGATGTTGTGCAGTGCCTAATAATTATTCATCATTAGCAACTTGCTAATATTGTTGCAATTTAGGCGCAAAAACACTCAAGCCTGAAGGTGGCGTAAACGGAGAAGCAACACTGAGCTTTTCTACAGAGTAGTGTATACCCAGCAGCAGAGCTTAGCAGACACTACTGACACTACATGGAGCCCCTGTTTACAGTTCATGACCTTCTATTTACAAACAATCTGCAAAAGCAGCACCATGTAGCAGTATGACCACACTAGTGTCTGAGGAGGATACTGGCCAGAATTACAGGGGGGCAGCAGAAGATCAGCACTGGGGGATCCCCTCCAGGAGAAGCCACTGCTGAGGAGATCACTGGCTGCAGGGTGTCACACACCTGGGCTCTGCTGTGAGGGTCATCTTCATGCTGGGGTGTGGGAGAGAAGCAAAGAGGAGCTTGTAGCAGAATCACAAGTAAATGCCCGAATCTAACATTGGGCCTAAACTGCGCCTAAATTGTGCCTAAAGTACAGTGATTAATAAGAGGCAGGAACTCATCTCATCACAGATGGTTGTAACTTGTGATAATTGTGGCGCAACAATGTGCCAAAGGAGACTAAAGCATTAACAGTGATAAATCTGGCCCTACATTTTTTGCCCCATTTTGGGGACTTTTAGAAATGTGCACAGAAGTCTTCCAGACATTAGTTTGGCTTCATATTAAAAGAAAACAAGACAAACTTGTCGCAAATGTTGCTTAAAGAGATCTGACAAATACATTCAACACAAAGAAAAAGTGAGATTGATAAATTACCAGATCTTGTGATCTTGTTACCTGTATTCTTTTCTCCTTCCCCCTGTGTCCCCTCCCCATCCCTTGTTCCCCTATGTTTTATTGTTTTGAATGATACAGAAGCTGGTTATGTATCAAGAAAACTCTGTTCTCATTGCTATTCCCCATATCAGGGCACACGTTGCACCTTGACCTATTGTAAGGCATTTCCCTATGTTTTTCAAACAATACAACCTTGTTGAAACCAAATTTTCAAAAATTTGGGCTTTTTTTTGGCACAAAATAACTCTGGACGACCATATTAATGTAGATCTGGTAGCAGATTCCTCTGATGTATAGTAGTATAGCCCTTTTTAGGGTTAATTCTTTCATGGCCCAGAACTTTAATGAATTTAAATTCCCCCAACATTAAAATTTTCCACAGTAGCCTCTGCGCATGCACAGAACCCAGCTTCGCAGTGGAGTGCGCAAAGCTACCAGGTATGCTCGAGTGAGAGCTAAGGGGTACTAGTGTGGTTTGCTGCATGTATGATGTTCAGGTTCTTGCGGATATTGTCTGGTGCTTGTCTGGGGCTAGCTTACATGATCACTATGAATCAATGTTGGTAGAAGTGAATTTATTGCTGGGGTAAAGAGGATCCTTATTATGTCTAGGTATGACTGTGACATAAAAAAGTCACAAAAAGACAGAAATAAAGATAAAATGAACTTCTTGATGTTCTACCATTTCGTTTAATCTATTTGAGGAGGCCCTGAAGCCTGACCCTTTATGTGCATGCACCCACCATTTTGTTGATGCCACTTTTGACAGCTGTGCCGCTTTACAATTTTATTTTTGTGTGTTTTTATATATATATATATATACACTCACCAGCCACTTTATTAGGTACACCATGCTAGTAACGGGTTGGACCCCCTTTTGCCTTCAGAACTGCCTCAATTCTTCGTGGCATAGATTCAACAAGGTGCTGGAAGCATTCCTCAGAGATTTGGGTCCATATTGACATGATGGCATCACACAGTTGCCGCAGATTTGTCGGCTGCACATCCATGATGCTAATCTCCTGTTCCACCACATCCCAAAGATGCTCTATTGGATTGAGATCTGGTGACTGTGGAGGCCATTTGAGTACAGTGACCTCAGTGTCATGTTCAAGAAACTAGTCTGAGATGATTCCAGCTTTATGACATGGCGCATTATCCTGCTGAAAGTAGCCATCAGATGTTGGGTACATTGTGCTCATAAAGGGATGGACATGGTCAGCAACAATACTCAGGTAGGCTGTGGCGTTGCAACGATGCTCAATTGGTACCAAGGGGCCCAAAGAGTGCCAAGAAAATATTCCCCACACCATGACACCACCACCACCAGTCTGAACCATTGATAAAAGGCAGGATGGATCCATATATATATATCTGTATCTTTCTGTCTGTCTCTTGTTTTCTCTCTCTTTGTCTCTTTCTTTTTCTTTCAGTCTCTGTATTTTTCTCCATCTGTATCTCACTTTGTGTCTGTCTCTGTGTTTTTTTTCTGTCTGTCTATGTCTGTATCTCTATCCATATTACTTCACACATGCTATGGTTCATTCTCATACAAAATGTTAAAAGTTGAGTTCATGGATAACAGAAATAAGAAGATTACCACAGTCACAGTGCCTGGATCTATGAGTAACTGTCCCTAGTTTATCATGATGGATTGATGGTAGATTTCCTTTAATAGTATCCCTAATTCATTATAGTCTGAAATATAAAAACATGGATGAATTACACATCATAATTGAAATAAACAGAAAATGATATGTTTGTTTACGATTTTTTAATAGATACATATAGAAGCAAAGATTAAAAGCCTGTTCCAAATGTTTCCACTTATTTAAAATAAACTGATCTCAATGGAAACCAAATTTAGATAATTTACTCTATCCTAAACCGTTATTGATGAAAAATATACAGGTGGTCCCCTACTTAAGGACACCCGACTTACAGACGACCCCTAGTTACAAACGGACCTCTGGATGTTGGTAATTTACTGTACCATAGCCTAAGACTACAATATGAAAGGCCTCTGCAATTAAGCTTTTTCGTTAATCCTGGATTTTATGACAATTAACTATTTTTAAAATCTAATTGTCAGAGACCAAAAATAATTTGGCTGGGGTTACAGTTATAAAGCATATGGTACCGACTTACATACAAATTCAACTTAAGAACAAAAGTACGGAACCTATCTTGTACATGACCCGGGGACAGCCTGTATATATATATATATATATATATATATATATATATATATATATATATATTATGGAAATTCTAAGATATATCATGCTACCAAAAATCAAAAGGTGCAATCTAAAAGTATTTATAGCTTTACCGTTTGGTCTCCATCTATCACCTCTATGGGTCTGTCTCAGAGCACTTCTTAAGGTCGACCACAGTTTAAGCCACTCTGATTTGATTCTATGTGAAAACTTATAGAGTGTCACTCAGCATCCCCATTGGATATGAACTGTTCTTCATTTTAATAATGTGGCTTTTATGTTAAGTTGAAGGATTGGTAGAGGAAAGAAAGGTTTAATCAAGTCAAATAGACTTTTTCAGTCCACTCAAGTTAACGCTGGGAAAGTGGAAACAATATCTAAATCAGTCAGTGCAGCAGCTTCTAACCTTCACACAGCGACATATATATTAAGGACGGGATTTTAAAATATGATTGTACCGTTTTACGTAGTGTCACATTGCGTTAATGGATCCAATATTTTCACACGTTCGAAGCGCAGCAGGAAATAGAACGACTTGTAAGAAGATTATAAAAGCCATTTTTCAACGAACTATATTAAGGATTGTTTCATAAATCTGCACACTGGGAGAAGGTCGTTATCAATCCCGTTTTTTTTCGGTGTTTATTAACAGTATATACAGTGAAGTCTTCATGAAAATAATAAAAGGGTCTGCTGAAATAAAGTTTCTCTGTTGTTTCGGCTTTGGATACTAAATAAACATAAAAAATATTTTCAAGGTTAGAAATTTGTCATGAACTGCTGTTTTCGGCCACAATACTAAATGAGAAAAATAAGCAGGTGAACCCTTTCAAATGACCCTTCAGTAGGACTTATTACCGATCCCCCCAGCTCCTCTTCTCTACATTCTTATTGTCAGGAGGGTGGTCAAATGACCAGATACCAACCTCACATAAAATAGGACCTCAGGAACAGTGGGGGAACATAGGGAACCTGTCATCAGGAGCCCTTTCTGTGGCTCTCCCAAGCCCCCATAAAGAAGAGTGTACTCATTGCCAAAGAGTTTTTATACTGGCTTTTTCCGAAAAAAAAGATAAGTTGGATAAAAGTTTACCTTTCTGTATACAGAGCTTTGTCACTATCCCAGTGGTTGTGGCCAGAGAGGAGTGGGGCAACTGTGTATGACGTCCTGAAGGGAAAAGCGACGGGGCGAAGAGGATATCGGGGAGAAGAGAGGTTTTTTTAATTTGAAATCGATGCACGATGGAGCGGTTTCTCGAAGGTGGGGAACTGCCCCTCATATTGTATGTATGTAACTAAGAACCTTAGAAAGAAGCAAACAGAGCATAGTCTTGTCATCCCAGTCTAACTGTATCCCTATCTGTTTGTAACAATATCCCTGAGCACTGTGTACAAAATAATTTACCCTTGGGGAATCTATAAAGTTGTATCCTCTACTTCAAATTACAACCTATTCTCACATTCCCTAATACCTCATCATGTTATAAGGTTGATTCTCAATCAAGTATCAGCTGTAAGTGCAAAAGGACAAAACAAACAGATCAGTAAGCTCTAAGTTACAACCCCCAAAGCTGACACCTGCCTATTGCCTCTGCAAGTCCTAATGACCCAGGACAACCAGAAGACATTCCCTCCTTAGGTGCACTCATGGAACAAGACAAACAAACCAAAAACGCAATAAGGTGGAGTGGACAAACCGGTTAAGCAACCTTGGGAGCAAAAAATGACAAAATCAGGATCCAAAGGGTAGAAAGAGGTTCATTCCAGAGTTCAGGTACTAGACGAAAATCAGAAAAACGTACAAAACATGTCCCATGAAAGTAGAAAGCAGATCCCAGCACCCTGGATAAAAGTTCTTATTTTCTTTAAAGGGGTATTTTTTTATTTTGGCAAGCTAATGTAATTGTTTGCATTATACATTTTTCCCATATGCTTTCTGCATTTATTTCTATGCCAGGTCCTGAATAGACAGAATAGACGCTGCTCAGAACCCCGAGCGCCGGTGTATGATAAATATCCCCCTGTGTGTGTGTGTGAGAGAGCTTGTCTTAGAATGCAGGGGGAGGGATGATGCAGAGACACTGCAGTGGGAGAATCTATTCATGAGAAGATTCTGTCCTGCCCGACCCTAAAGTCAGAAGATTAAGGGTCGGATTCCGGGGCAATCGAAATTGTGTACACCAGGATTGATATAAACAGGGTAGAATTATATCTATGAAATGCTGTATTTATGTTAATAACAGTAAATTAGTGAATGTGTTATGTTATTATCCTGGGCATGCTTAAGAATCTTGTCTTCGTGGCAATAGCCCCCTAAGGGAAAATATTGACATCAACTAGTCGCATCATGAGATGATCCTACAAGTTGAGAAAACTTCGTAGACTCATGTATCCTAGTACTTTGGTGCCAAAATAGTGTAATGGAATTGCAATATAAGCAATTCCCTGGCAGAAATTGCTCTTTAATTTACTGTGTAAAATCTGCAGAAAACTAGAATTACCAAGCCCTACAGGCAAATCAAGTTACTTAAAATCCAACACTGATCCATTTGTAAATGTCTTAGGCTAGTCTTTGCTATTCACAGGAAACATTGGACATGGCTGCAAAGGACCCAGGTTGACATTATGGCTCCAGGTGTCAGACTGTAAGTACTGCCTCCAGGCAATGAGAGGCAAAAGTTATATAAAATGAGACAAAAATGTGTCATCCAGCAAGATCTGCGGTGATGATAGTAAAGTATATTCATCATGACTGATCCATATTACAAAAAATTAGACTGGTTTACAGGAATCTGCCCGTTATATAGATACTCTCAGAAGGGAATACAAATAACACCAGAGGCCACCATAACATACATGTTACAGCACCGTCCATATACAGGGACTTATTTTAAAATAATTAAATTGAATCCTATGAGTGAAATGACAGCATTATTGTTACACCATCGGTCTTAAAGCACCGTTCACCATATTATAATGTTTTTTCAGAGTCTTGTTTCAGGACAGCCATTTTGAATACATTAATACTCAACAGGAAGAAGATACCAGAAATACTATAGCACACTGTTGCCAGTGTTTACCAGTGTTACCACCATTTTAACTACCAGCACCCTCAGGTAGGGTATAAAATATTATTATTTTATTCACCTATTTTATGTGAAATTTCACCTCTGTACTCAGAAAAGTCACCTCGAAAATCAAATGCAAATTAGCTGTGGGAGTGATTTATAGGAGGCGTCACTTTGCCATGCCTCTATCTAAGGTTCTTCAGGACCTAGAACCATAATTTTAATGGGAGGCCCTTGTTCCATTAGTTTAATCTGACCCTGCGATTTAATATGACCTTGTCTAATGCAAATTGTACTTACCATATTTTTCGAACCACAAAAAAGCACTTTTTAGCTTAAGGTCAGGAGGATCCAGCACTGCCAGACCCTCCTCAACGCTCTTCTGCAGATCAGGTAAAGTGCTGATAGAGCATTTCACCTGATGTCACTGCTCTCTCTCTCTCTGTCATCCCGACAACAGAATTACTGCACGACCTAGAGTGATGTAGGAAGAAGGTAACTGTGAAGTAAGAGAAGAAGTTGTGGCTGTAACAATGCGGGGCATGGGCTCTATATATTTATATATATATATATATTTCTGGGGTGTATATATTTATCACAGAGGGCTGTTTACCTGTATATGTTTATTATGGGGGTCTATACACATTCAGTATTACTACTGGGGGCTGTGTATATTTTAACAGAGGGCTGCATATATATATTATGGAGGGCTGTATTTATTTACTATGGGAGCTGTATATATTTATTACTAGGGGGTTGTATACATGTATGTATATATTACATATATTATGAAGGGTTCTATATATTTATAATGGGGGGCAATATATATTTATTACGGGGCCTGTATATACTTACTACTGGGGGGACTGTAATATCTACTACATCTACTATATTGAAAAAAATTGTGGGGAGGACCAGAAACTGTGTTACTCCACCTATACACACACTGAATACCGATTTATGTAAAGTTTTTGAAAAGTTTGGTATGCTTTATGATATTTCATCACGTTTAGTGAGTACAGGAGGTCCCCTACTTAAGAACATCCGACTCACAGACCCTAGTTACATAGTTACAAACGGCCCTCTGGATGTTGGTATGTACTTTAGCCTTAGGCTATAATAATCAGCTGTAACAGTTATCAAAGGTGTCTGTAATTAAGCATTATTGTTAATCCTGGCTCTTATGACAACCCAACATTTTTAAAATACAATTGTAACAGAGACCAATTATACAATACAAAGTTCCGACTTACATACAAATTCAACTTAAGAACAAACCTATAGAACCTATCTTGTACGTAACCCAGGGACTGCCTGTAGTTTTTACAAAAGCTGTTACTATTAGGGAATAGCAAAGTAAAAAAAGTAGTATATACTTGGTTATCTGAATTGGCAATTTATATCTATGGACAAAGTCATACTTGAGTTTTGTAATTTAAAGTGTTTTCTTCACGCTTTCCTACCACTTGCTCGCGAATGATTTTTTTTTTTATACATAACTGAACAATAAAACAAAGGAGAAATTCGTTCAAGGGCAAAACAATACTTAGAGACGCAAAAGAATAGAAATAAAAACCACTAAGTAATATGTGCGCTATAAAACCTGCCATTAACATTAAGATGTACACATAAACATTCCTCATACCCTTTTATTATGCATGCGATCTGTTTTAAGAATCATTAAATGGAGAACCCTAAGTTGCTTTATTTAATCAAGGTACTAATAAGTTTTATACTTATAGATGGAGAGGCTTAGTGGGGTTTCTCGGATGGTTAGAATACTGATGGAATTCAATTATCCTAAAGACTCAAATGTGGAAACCAGTGCAAAAATGCTGTGATGTTTTCCAAATTGGCCAATACTAGTTTGGATTTGATTAATTTCACAAAACAAAACATTCTTACTAATACATCAGGCTAGATTTTTTCATGCAGGGCATGAAAAAGGTCGAAAGTGCGACTTTTTGGCCATTTGCACCTCACTTGCCAATTAGGAATAAATTGGTTAAATCAGGATAATAAAAAATAAAGCGGAATTAATTCAGACAACACATGGTAGGGCTATACGATTCAGTAAAGCGAAGTCTTACACATTGTTCCCCCCAAATTAATTGTAACAGATACAGTGCCCTTTAATTAAAATGTACAGTGTCTTTCAAATTATAATATTGCACCTGTTATTATTATAATATAATTTTTATATATATACTTCACCAGAACAAAATTTAGTACATAAATACAGCACCAGTATGGATACATACAGTATGGATACATATGAATACATAAGTACAGTACTAGAACCAAGCTTTATTCAGAAACACAGCACCAGGACCAATTGCCGATCCCTACATACATACAGTAACCCAAAATAATTTTACATATGTACAGAGCCTTCTAAATGTATACAGTATCTCCATAATGAATCCTGCAGGGCACCCTGCAATAAATATAGATACTGTGCCCCTCAGTGGCGTAACTTGAAGCTGATGGACCCCAGTACAAAGTCTGTTCCAGGCCCCCTGACTATAATGTATGGTGCATAGTACTAGTCTTCTCATATGGTAAAGTGTCAACTGATGGACCCAATAATCCTCTTGGGCACAGGTGCGACCGCACCCTCTACACCCCCTCAAGTTACGCCCCTGGTGCCCCTTCTATTAGCTATATACTGTGCCCCCTTTATAATATGCTATGCTCCTTTTATTAGATATATATATATAATGCCCCCCTATTAGATATTTGCTGGGCCCCCCAGTGCACACTGCCCCCAGTAGATATGTACTGTATATGTAAGTAGATAGGTAGCCCCAGTACACACGTCCAGTATATAGATAGGTAGCCCCAGGACACACCCACACCCCCAGTAAACAGATAGGTAGCCCCAGCACACACCCCTAGTAAACAGATAGGTAGCCCCAGAACATACCCCCAGTATACAGATAGGTAGCCCCAGCACATGCCCCCAGTATACTGGTAGAACCAGCACACTGCCATAAAAAATAATAAACTCATTACAAACCTTCCAGGAGCTCCTCATTACAATAAATTTAATAGTTGATTTTAGAAGGAGGCGGGTATTACAAATACAATATAATAAGATTACCACGATCACTGTGCCTGGATCTATAAGTAAGTGTGTTAAGAATGCTTGATTTCCATGGTAGATTTCCTTAAATGTAGAAATTCTGATAAACTTTTCTTTACCGTGGCCTTTGTGTGTGAGACGAGATTCCTTCTTCTCCAATATGTTATTGTTTTTACCTTATCATCTGAGTCTAAGACTTGACAGATTGAGTTTGATTGGTTACTGTTGAGACTAAAATATGCCCCAAAAGGGAAAATGAAAATAGAGAGGTTTTCAATTTGACCAGCTGGAACAGAAGCTTCTAAATTACTTGTGTGGCCAAGGGAAGTATTTTTGGTAATTAAAATGTATCATCAAATCGCTATTTAATCCATATGATATAAACTGACCTGCTTTTAAGTACAGAGGCTTTACACTTTAATTAATATGTATCTATTCTGGGGAATATACATGAATGCAACAGCCCTGAATATGTCATTTAACTCTTTACATATCCAGATATTAGATTTAATTTTTATACATATATTTAGTATATTTTGAAGATTTAACCGGAATGTCTAGACAGGACTATAGATTGGACCAAGATTATAATTACATAGCAATTGAAACTTAGAAATAAGAGTTATAATGAGCTTTTCCACAAAGAATATTTTGCCAGGTCTGGAGGGGGAGAGGGAAAGTGAATCCAGATATGACCCATCTCCTCACTTTGACTCTATCCTAACTACATGACAACCCTCGATACATGACGACCCCTTCACTTGGCAACATTCCACGCACTGACTAATATGTAAGGTATGGAGAAGGGAACATTAAGGTCAGCAATCCTAAAGAGTTTTAGCTAGAGAAAAAATCAAGTAGTCAGAGGTACAAGCCAAAGTAACTTCCAGTGGCAATCCAGTGGAAAATGAGGAGGCAAGAGATGATCAAAAAACCAAAGTATTGTGTTACTCAAATGAAGGTCAAACAAAATGAAACAAAAGTAGGCAACTAAATAAGTGACAGGGAAATCCAGCGCCAAAAAAGCTTTATCTACAAGCTGGCTAATGAGCTTGAGAAGCAGCTGAGCAAACCGAAGTGTTAACTCTCTTTTACCTCAAACAAACCAGAAACGTGAACAGGAGCTGGGGTACCCCCTATTTACAAGTTAATAGCTAAGTGTCTGAACAATGGCAATTCCAATGTTGTAACCCCCAGTTTTCATGACAGCTATGGCAGCTATGCTCATACATATGGCTCAAAGAATCCCTTTTTTGAAAAAGGTCCACTCTAAGCCCCCAGTTTCTAGATATTCAATACTATTGAACAATAGATTGGCTGGTGATGTTGTGCTGAGGCATCATAGGATGTCAGCAAACCATAGTAGAACAAGTCAGCATGGAGTCTTTATTAAACTAAAGAAAATAATTATTAAAATATTTGTATATTCAGAAACAAACTCATTGTTGCTATGTTGGAGGCACAAAGTTTCTCCATTTTTAGATTAAAAAGATAATTCTGTTAATGTAATTATCAGCAGCTTTCTCTATTTTTGCAGATCAAAGATGAAAATAATGCAAATTTTGCCAACCACATTTCAAATGTAGAATAATTTACACACAATCTGGAGAATAATTCATGATCTCTGGGGTCTCGGGTTTATTAAAGCATGTTACTATGTTAAAAAAAAATAGACATTTCATGTAAATTCAGGGGGTGTCACACCATAGTAAGTTAGCGCATATCCTTCTGACTTGTTTACTCTTCATATTTCCTTTGAAAATAGGGAAATGTCTGGAAAATAGACTTTCATTGTCTTTTGAAATTTGGAGGTTTTTAAAGGGCACCATTATAATCTGCAATGCTTGTCAGCCTAGGATTCAATATATGAGTAAAACATCAGTAACTGAAGCAAATCAACAAACATCTCCAAGTCATGTTTACACAATTAAGATCACCTTTTACTCCGTTGTTTTGCTCTTTTTGCTCCTATCACTCAGTGTGAAATTCCAGAGAGTGGGCAGTCTCTAAGACACTTTAAGATTCCTCTCTGTTAAGGGATGCCGTGTGCTAACAATGTGCTCAGATTATCAGGGTCCAGGATTTATATACACTTTTATTTAGCTTCTGAATAGTCTACTACATAGCAAAATAGAGATAGAACAGATGAGACTCATGAGATGTGTATAAGACACAATGAAGCACTCACCCACTTATCTTGGTTGTAGAGCTTCTGATATTGCCTCTCCACACTGCTAGAAGCACGGCTGAACCAGAAAGTGCCTGTGTCCTACCCTACAGTCCTACCCTACCGTTTCTTTCAATGCAAGATAAGCTTGCATTGTCTGACCATAGTCAGAAGATTTACGGTTGGAACCAGGTACAACCAAAATTGTAAATGCCAGGACTGATAGAGACAGGTTGGAATTATATCTGTGAAATGCTGTTTTTATGTTAATAACATTGAATTAGAAAATATGTTATTTTGTTATCCTGAGTATATTTAAGAAACTTGTCTTCGTGTGAATACCCCTTTAAGATAAATTAAAATATGGCTATAGTTTACTATCTAAATCCAGGGAAATTGAGACAATGTTGGTCATTTACTAAGGGCCCGAATCACGTTTTTCCATCGGGTTACCCAAATATTAACGATTTGCGCTGATTTTCCCTGAATTGCCCCGGGTTTTTGGCGCACGCGATCGGAGTGTGGCGCATCAGCGCAGGCATGCACGCGATGGAAAAACCGCCATATTTTTAAAAAAGTGTCGCTTGACACGCGCTTACCTGCACCCAGCAACGGATCGTGAACTCCAGTGAACTCCGAGGGACTTCAGCGCAGCAGCAACACCTGGTGGATATCGGGCGAACTACCTTTGTGGATCGCCGAAAGACCCGAATCCTCCACAGAGAACGCGCCGCTGGATCGCGACAGGACCGGGTAAGTAAATCTGCCCCAATGAATTCCAGAGAAAGAGTGCAGCACAGGAGAAGTCCTAATATCAGAAATTACAGATATAAAAATATCTTGGGTATATAGTTTATACTTTCTTTACATCAGACAAAAGTCAAAATCCTGCTTCATTTGATAGCCTTCGAAATTTCAGTTGATTTCTCTGAAAAATACAATAATGGTTGTTAGCCAACAGATTTTATTAATTATTTAAAGGTTATTCATAAAACAAATTTTCTCTTTACTAAAAATCCATCAGGTTTACTATCATATGCCACTTTACCAGTTTGTGACACAGTTCATAGTAGATTGCCACAGTTTTGTTAAATCTGTGTGAAGAGGGCTCAGGAACTGAGCTTTTTACATGTATTGTGGCTGCTTGCCTTATTTTGTTGGGCATCTACTTCTAACTGCCACAAACATTGTTGAACCTGAACGCATCTAAAGATCGGGTGTCATTAGGTGGCAGCAATTACAGTGAGGAACCTCTTAAAATTTGTCATTTGAAGGTCCCTATTCAGCAGGCCCCAATGGGGAAGCAGCAAATTACCACATACTTGAAATAGTAGTTCAATACTAATATGCAGCAAGACAGTGGACAGACACCCAGTATTCAAAAACTATGTTACAATGATTACCCCCGATGACTGAAATTTTTCACCATTACCTCACTGATCTATGTATCTGTAGCCCTTTATTTTCATAATTTACTCATTTACAGTTATGGCTTCCTAAAACAAATGGATAAATCATAAAGATGCTCTTTGGTGCTGGAAATTAGGTTGGATCACTGCTAGGAGAGGGGAGAAAGACCTTCTCGCTCACAGAAGTAAAAATAACTACAAGTGTGACTGCTCTAGGTATCAAACACATCAAAATAATGTGAAATAAGGATAACCCATAGACAGTTGTGGATTCAGTCAAAGAAATGGATAAATGGTCAGAAGTCATCTGCTCTTTGGTGCTTGAAGTTAGGCAGGATACTGCTGGGAGAGGGGAGAAAGAGCTGTATTATTCACAGCAGATTCACTTGGCTGCTCTAAAGCTCAAACACAATGAAATGCAGGTAAATATGTAAAGTAGAATAGAAAAAGTAATAATAATTGGCTTTTATGATGAATATGTTGCATTCAAATTTAGTATTGGAATTTTCCTATATTTTTGTCTGTTTAGCACAGAAACTGCTTTGTACAAGAAATACAGGACATACATAATAGAAAACGAAAAATTGGCTTTGTCTGAGCTTAGGCTGTAAATCTAACCTGGAGCTGTGTATAAAAAAAGTTGCTGTACTTATAGTACATACCCCACTATGGTGAAGGATCACAGTCTCCGATAAATCTTACATATTTTGCGGCGCTTGATTTCTGGGGCATTGTTTGTTTCGTTTTATAATTATTATGTTTTGTCATGTCGGAAGTAGCTGTAATTCAGTGTGACATGACCAGTTTTCCCTGGAGCTTTCCTTTGTGTACCACACTGATGAATGACACTGAACATGCCACTGGAGAGAAAACACGTAGATTTCAATAAAATGTCTTATTGACGGCACGGAAGAAAAGGCAAACTGTTAATCTGCCAGCTCCGAGACGCGCTTGACAAAAATGAAAGGATTAGCATTAAACTCACTGGTTAAGGGAAATGAAGCAAATTTAAAGAACACGTTCAATAGTTGATGTGCTGAATTGAACATACAATCCCGAGAATAAGATAGAATACAGTTTGCAAACCACCAAATTAGCAAAACAGACATGAACAACCATTGTAATAAGACATCAAGCATCATCCTTGAAGGGTTTTTGTCCAACTTTGGAACTCCCCAGTTATCCACAAGATTCTAACTTTCAACTTCCGAGATGGTGACAGTTCAACAGCTGAGACCCCCTTCCATCATGAGATCTTGAACCCCCAGCAATTAAGGGAGGATAAGTATCCTGTTCTCACTAATGGGTGGAGCGGCAGGACAAGCATGTGTAAATTCAGTTCTATGGATTCGGCCACAGATAACCATGTGCTCGCCAATCTTTGGCTACTCTTTATTGGAGATAATTTCCAAAGTTGGGACCTAGTCATGACTATGAGGCATCATTCTTCCTACAGAGTTGAACTGGCAAAAAATAGGTCTCTTTAGGGGGTCAAACTCTATAATAACTCTGATATAATGACAAAGGTACAAATACCAAAGAAACATCCCACAAGAGACATTAAATGAAACAGCTGATCTTCACAAGTATATGTAAACCTGATGATATTCACCATTATAGGGGTGGGGCCGAGATTTAATGTCATCCCCTAAAATGCTGCGCATTAGGAATCAGAACGATGGCACAAGGGTTGTCGATGTCTGTGAGATTGTCACAGACAGCAAAGTATATAGCTCAACTATCTCCGGCACAGAGAAATTGGAGTGGCAAGATGTGGCACACCAATAACAATGTTTCTAAACATGGAAGCTTGGATACTCGGCTGTGTGTATGGTAGAACATAGATAGTAATTAGGGGTGTAAAGTGTATTACTTGTAAAGTGATCAAGGTCCTGTAATTTCCAATGGCTTCTTCTCTGAATGTAGTGATGGACATGGAGTAAAATTTTCTTACAGCTCAGTTATCTCTTACTTCAAAAAAGGTCAAAGTTTTGTTAGAGTGACCTATGGGCCCAATTGGCCGTGTAATTGTTTCAATTCCTATAGCTGCGCCATCACTTGGCACTTAATGTATGTACAATCATCTACTACCTAGAAATGCAAACTGTATGGGGCTGAACAATATATTCAACCCCATACAGTTTGCTTTATGTTAATGCATCCACTAAGTAGGCAATGTTCAGGAATAGGGATGAGTGGAGCCAAATAGCAAAGTTCATGTTTGTAACAAACTTTCACAGGACTTTGGGTTGGGGTCCAGCTCAACCACTGCACCAGTGATTCCCACAATAGTTGCTAGCAACAATCGTGGGCATTAACTGTTTAAATGCTGTATGTAAGTCACTGGTGATATTTCAATTGATGCAGTGCAACATTTTGGGGAGTATCACTTACTCATGAGGTCATGGGGAGTGCCGATCCTCCTCAAATTGGCGGCATGCATCATGCCAGCATATTAATACCGGTGGTCATGCGCACATCAATTTAAATCCTCCCACCAGTAATCTTATTATTTAAGGGCATTTATTTTTTGTCCTTAGTTGTCGTGGTGGCAGTATGCGGTTTTTATGTGATTTATGTGTTCCATGTGTTGTATGTTTATGCATTGTCGAGGCTCAGACTGTACTGTGTGTACAGAACAATTTTCCGAAAGGGATTAATAAAGTTGTATTGTATTGTATTCTGCTTGACGACTTTTTTATTCAGGAAACTATTCTATTCTATTATTTTACTGATTCTATCAATGTATTTGACCTTTACAATCCAATTTTTAATCTCAGTATCCATGTGCCTCTTTTACGCTCTGTATTAATTTCTGGGTGAAATATGCAACCCAACTGAAGTCTGATGCAACACTTGGGTTAGTAAAGCTATGAAAAATTATATTCTGCATCTTTCTCTGTAATTGCTCTTTCAGAGCTGATAAATGAATGTGTTTGTCTAAAGATATTCAGAAGCCTAGCTATCACTCTGGAAATGTATCATCTACTATGCAGGGCAAGTTATGGCATTATTAATTTTCATGACAGTGTATAAGCTTCAATAGTTAGATAAAAGCATTGAGAGTTTGTGTGCCGAGTTATATCATTGTTTGCTAAATGGCACTTTGTGAAGTATTGAAACTCATCCAGCCGTATTGCATCAGATCATTAGAGAAAGGTTAGAGAAGTAGATATCTTTGGCTGTCAAAAGAGATTTTACTTTTTTAATGAAATATCTTTTTCGTAAGCTACATATACAAAAATCCGAAATGAAAATAGTCGATGTGAGAATAAATGGGTTGTCCGAGAATGTATAAAAAAACAAAGATGGCTGGGAGGGGACTGCTTAAAAAAATTAAAATTTACTTACCTCCCAGCGTCCTGCTCTGCCATCACTCTGGTCCATGCCCCATGTAAACAAACAGGGGCGCGGAGCCCGCGCCAAATTCAGATTCCAGCCAGCCGAAGTGGCCGGTCACACCCACCCGTCCCACATATACAGCGCTGGGAATAGGGATGGGTTGGCATGGCCAGCCACCTTAGCCAGAAGCTGAGTGCAGCACAGCTTCCATGCCCCTGTTTATTTACGTGGGGCATGGATCGGAGAGTTGGCAGCACGAGACGCCGGGAGGGCACTGGACGGTAAGTAAATATTTATTTTTTAAAGCAGCCGCCCCCAGTCACCATTGTTTTTTATACAGTCTTGGACAGTGACAAGGTGACAATGGGAAAACATAAAGTAGTTGTAGTATTAAAAACGCAGATATGCTCAGAGCAAAGATGTCATCAGAAAATGATCTATTGTTTAGTTGGCTATCTGTATGTAGTTTTTAAGGTTCATCCATATTAGTAGTGATCCATATAAACATCTATTCGCATCGAGTTTGAAATGAGTCAGAGGAGTTGTGGACTTGTATACTTACCATATGCAGTTGACCTCACCACATTAGCACTCTGATGTGTAGTGAAGTCTACGAATTTCCACAACCTACGGAGACAAGGTATTGCAATCCGGTGGGAGTTTTGGAATGTTACCAAGTCGCTGTTACATTAATCCCTGGTTAACAAGACAATAGTGTTAAAATTGTTTCACTTGCTTCAGAGATTTATTGTTTCTTTATTGCTACAGTTTCAGTCTGTGGTTTTAGTTGTCTCAGCAGCTGGAGTAACTTATAGTCGCATCTAGCCAATCCACTGCTAGCAGTTTGTTGATGCCAGTGGTACCACCATGTGCTGCTGTGCATTTATCCTTGTAGCAATTAAATGCATTCATATACTGTATATTTATATTCACCATTCTGGGTGTTATAATATTGTAGGTTATCCTGACGCTATTTTCATTTTTTATTATTTTATATTTCCGGTAATTTACAAAGCTTCAGTATTTTGGAAAATAAAAAAGCATCAATACCCATGATGCTTGTTATCTAATGTCATCTCCTTACAAAAATTGGAAAGAAAACAAAAGTAGATGAAGACCGTTAAAGAAAACAAAAATACAAAAATTATCAAGAATGAGATGACACAAAAATAAAATTTATTTCACTATAATGCTGTTTTAGGGGAACAGCAAAAAGGTACAGATAAAGACATTGGGCTCTGAGACTAAACCTTCTTCCCAGCTATCACTGCCTAATTGTCCTACCTACCCTAAGCAGCCTGAGATAACTGGTAGGCATTCCCATCTTGTGCCAAATGCATACATGGAAACAAGAACAATCCAATACAAACATAAAAATATATTTGCTAATAGAACCAAGAGGACAATTAAGTACAAAATCACTAGGCAAATGGATAGTCAGAGAATCTGGCAAAGATTTATACCAGATACCAGAATACAGAAGACAGAATGAACACTAGCTAGCTGAGTAAAAGCTTATAGCAGGCACTAGTGCACAAAACCTTGCATGAAATGACAGTGGCCTGGTCCAGAAAAGGATTGGATCAATTTTCTGACACTAGACAATACAGCAATGGGAGTGTGGGGAGACTGCCCATCTCAGTAGATTAACTATTTGTGAACTGGAGCAGAGTTCACAGGAAGTAGATGTATGTGGTAAAAGGAAATGAATACACCAGTGTTCAGAGTAGAAACCAAAGAATGGAACAGAATGACACTTATCAGCGCATCCTACGTTGTACAGAACAGAGGATGGTGCAGAATTCCAAAGGATACAGATGACACATTCACTTTATAGAATACAATTAAAATAACTTATTGGCAAAAACAAAACATACACTAAACAGTTTCAGTCACTGTGTTCTGATGGGGGGCAAGAAGTCATGAATCTATTATATATATGGGTGTGTCTTGTTTGGCTAATATTACTTAATTCCCATGCGTTTGGCTGCAAAATATATCCCATACACTGCTGTGACACCTCAACAGTAACTCCATTCAAGTTAAGAAATATAAATTGTAATGCAATTGTGGAAGAAACTGGGGAAGATAACAAAGGGATAAATGTCTTAGTGGATTTTATCGAAGGAACAAGGCAAAACATTTCGAGATTGGAATGAAATCTTCTTTAGGTCAATAAAACAGATAACCTTCAGTTGATGGGCCAGAACAACTGTGCTGGGATACATGTACCGCTTAAGAAGAAGGATATTTACTAACACCTTTCTCCTTAACAAGTATCCAGACACAATTGTACTGGTTCATCAACTGAAGGTTATATATTCTTATTGAGCTGAAGAAAAAAATCATTCCACTCTTAAAATGAGTTGTCTTGTTTCTTAAAAAAAAAGAACACTAAGATACTTATTCTTTCTGTGATTTCCCTTTAGTATCGAGGCAGCGCAAAACTGAATGCCCAGATTCTTCTACTATTCATGGATGTGGCCTCAATAAGAAGGGTATGACAGAACTGAGGAACTCAGCATAAATGGCAAGTCACAAGTTGAGTTTGAATTTGTTGAGTTTGTAACACTACAAAAAAGTGTGTCATAGACATAAAATGAGTTCAAAAGTCCAAAAGAAATGTACAAAAAGAAGGTAAACGACATAGGCAATCGGATAACCCTGCTTAGGCTCAGTAGTGGATTATAATACAGGCATTTTGGTGGCAGCCTAGGGTCCAGGGCTCCAATGTAGAAATTGCCAAGAGATCGATATTCAGATGTGAAATTCTCATTCATGTGTTTCTACACATATGTATTCTGGAGTCCTTCCAGGACCTTTGAAGATCCTCTAAGGCAGGGGTCTCAAACTCGCGGCCCGCGGGACAACATTTTGCGGCCCCCACCTGGAAAAGCACCGCCCGCCGTGTATTCACGGCGGCGGTCGGGTCGCGCTGCATGGAGAGGGCTCACGGGCTGAGCCCTCTCCATAGCCGGTAAGTCTTTGCTGCATATTGCAGCAAAGGCTTACTGGTAACACCCGCGATCGGTGCTAGCACCGATCGCGGGTGCTTTCACAGCGATGGCTGCCGGCAAAGCTGCCGGCAGCCTCAAAAAGATAGCGGCGCATGGGCGCCGCCATCTTACCTGGGATCGCCGCTCCCCCGGGGGCAGCGATCCATCTCCATGGTAGCCTCGGGTCTTCCGTAGACCCGAGGCTATTTCGTTTTAACCCCTTCATTACAATGTGCTGATAGCACATTGTAATGAATGAGGAGGAAAATCCCCATATACTGCCATACTGTAGTATGGCAATATATGATAGGATCGATCAGACAACCTAGGGTTAAAGTACCCTAGGGAGTCTGAAAAATAGTATAAATAAAAATAAAAAAAAGTTTTTTAAAAAAAAATTATAATAAAAAAACATTAAATTTCAAATCACCCCCCTTTCCCTAGAACTGACATAAATATAAATAAACAGTAAAAATCATAAACACATCAGGTATCGACGCGTCCGAAAATGCCCGATATATCAAAATATGATAACGTTTTTTACAATGCGTTTAACCCCGTTACGGAAAATAGCGCCCAAAGTCGAAAATGGCACTTTTTTGCCATTTTGAAAAATATTAAAAAATCTATAAAAAGTGATCAAAAGGTCGTACAGTCCTAAAAATGATATAATTGAAAATATTATCATATTTCGCAAAAAATGACACCACCCACAGCTCCGTACACCAAAGTATAAAAAAGTTATTAGCGCCAGAAGTTGGCAAAATCAAAAAAATAATTTTTGTACAGGTTTTAATTTTTGTAAATGTATGAAAACATTATAAAACCTATACACATTTGGTATCCCCTTAATCGTACCGACCCAAAGAATAAAGTAGACATGTCATTTGGGGCGCTCAGTGAAAGACGTAATATCCAAGCCCACAAGAAAATGGCGCAAATGCATTTTCATTGCATTTGGAATTTTTTTCCCGCTTCCGAGTACATGGCATGGAATATTTAATACCATCACTATGAAGTGCAATTTGTTACGCAGAAAACAAGCCCTCACACAGCTCTTTACGTGTAAAAATAAAAAAGTTATAGATTTTTGAAGGTGGGGAGTGAAAAATGGACATGAAAAAACAGGAAAGGGCCCGTAACCGGTTAATCCCCTTCCCTCCGGTACTTGAAAAAGATGAAGTCGCCGCTCTGAACGCACTTGGTGCAGGTCAGAGCGGCGACTTCATCTTCTTCGATGGGAGGGACACGGGGAGGCAAGTACCGGGGGGAGGGGGGGATGGAGTGTCCCTGACTGGGCTCAGTGCGGTAGGAGCTTGGGACCCCTCGGTGCACAGGACACGTTCATAGAGAAAACACGTCTCCCCGCTCGGGGCTTTCCTTGCGCTGGGAGACGCCATGACATTTGAATCTGAATAATGATATTTTGTAAGCGCATTTTGTGTGGAAAACTTGATGCGGCCCAGCCTTACCCAGAATCTACCTCCAGCGGCCCCCAGGTAAATTAAGTTTGAGACCCCTGCTCTAAGGGTCCATATACTGAGAGAGCTAAAAGTGGATAGGAAGGAACCTCCTCCTTTTTCAAGACTCTTTGTTTTGGTACCATATGTAGGCAATAAATGATAAACCCTTAAAAAAATTAGACTTGTTGGGGACCCAAAATTTCATACAATTAACCCCTTAACGCCGAGGCCCTTTTTCGTTTTTGCGTTTTCATTTTTCACTCCCTACCTTAAAAAATCTAAAACTTTTTAATTTTTCCATATAAAGAGCTGTTTGAGGGCTGCATAACAAATTGCACTTTATAGTGACGGTATTTAATATTCCATGCCACATACTGGGAAGTGGGAAAATTCCAAATTCTTGTGGGTTTGGATTTTACGGCTTTTACTGTGTGACCCAAATGACGTGTCTACTTTATTCATTGAGTTGTTGCGATCAAGGGGATACCAAATTTGTATAGCTCTTATAATGTTTTTTTTTATACATTTACAAAAATTAAAACCCAGCTGTGGGTGGTGTAATTTTTTGCAACTTGTTTTCAATGCTTCTATTTTTCAGAATGTAGGGCTTTTTGATCACTTTTGCAAAAAAAGTTTCATTTTTGACTTTGGGCGCTATTTTCTTTTACGGGGTTAAACACAGTGAAAAACCATTATTATAATTTGATAGATCTGGCATTTTTGGACGCGGAAATACCTAATGTGTTTATTATTGTTACTATTTATATTTATGTGACTTCTATTGAAAAGGGGATGATTAGAATTTTTAGATTTTTTAATGCAATGTTTTTTAAAATATTTTTCACCATTTTTCAGACCCCCTAGGGTGTCTGATTGATCCTACCATTTACTGCCATACTACAGTATAGCAGTAAATGGGGATTTTCCTCCTCATTCATTACAATGTGCGAATCGCACATTGTAATGAATAGCTTAAAACAAGACAGCCTTGGTTCTTCGGAAGGCCCGAGGCTGTCATGTCAACCTATCACCGCCCTCTTATAAACATCACGGGGAGCGATGATCTTCATCAAGCGCCAGTTTATGATAAATATCCCTCATAGAGTGGGTCTGTTGTCCTGCTCATGATAGACCTGAATTTATTTTTTCGGTCCTCTCCACAAATCCCTCCCTTTTTGACATTCCCACCCAAAAATATCTGTTCCGAAAAACAGACTCCTTCCTACCGCAGCTTCAAAGATACATAAGGTGCACTGTACCAGGTGCACAACAAGACTTGAGAAAAGACAGCAAAAAAAAGTTGCAAAACACCAAAAAGTCTCAAAAATGAAAGTAAATAATCAGCAGAAATAAAGATACAAAGTCCACTTAAATAAAATGTCGTATAACAGAGCACACATTTCTGTTTTTCACTGTTCTGTGAATAAGCCCTTACACCTTACGACATCCCACGCTATATATGCATTTTAAATTGGCATTTTTAAAAAAAAAAGATAAAAAAATATTATAAGAACCCGACTATAAGTAATCTTGTAAAAGCTTTCTTTTCAGATCTCCTTCTATATGTTGTCATTATTGCTGTGAAAGACAGTTCGATGATATGTGTCCGACCAGAAATAGAACAGCAATTACATAACATTATCGACTCCCGGTTAACAATGTACAATCCAATGTTGTAATTTTGAAGACCGGGATGTATTCCGTCACAGTATAGAATGGTCTATTGACTTTAATTGTTGACTGCCCTGTGTCTGCAGTAGCGCTCCAGCGTCATTACTAAATGGAACCTTTCACACTATAATTGTGTCTTAGAACAAGGGATATTTTCTGTCTAGGTAAAAATTACCCCTGGACCTCAGTTCGTCTACTTTACCCTCGAAATACTAAAAATCAAAGTTAGTAGTTTAGTTGGCAGACTCCGGGGATTACACAATCTTCCAATCACACTGACAAGGCATTACAGTTAAGACACTTTCATTCTTTTATCCACTGCAAGCCGTACTCCAGTACCTTTAATGTAGCACATTTCAGAAAATGCACACTTTCTACAAAGGAAAATTGCTACTCTGCGAGCTTTCTGCTTGTTTAAAGTATAAAGTTAGCCTTTAATATTGTGATCACTTTTCCCTGCTCTCCTTTTTGAGGATTAAATCAAGAAGGATACATTTTGTGCTTCTATCATCACAATCGCATTTCGACTATTATGTGTTCGTCATTCCAATTTGATATAATCAGAGTCATCGTGACAGGATAATCTGTAGCTGTTGTTATGAGAATAATGTTCATCATGTTCCCCTATACCCCAAGAACTATGTTTCTATTCTTCCCGTATCCTTAAGATTTTTGACAATGTCTGTAAATGGATTAAACAAAAGTTAACAAATTAAAGTGTAGCTGTCACGTCAGATGTCTAGGAAGAAAAAGCTGTAACACGGGTAAAAGCGAGACAATTACTTGTCGTTATGGAACTTTCTTCAGGCAGTTTTCCTCTCTGGAGGATTTGTATTTAATTTTCATGCTGTGAGTGGAGATTACTTTTCATGGTTTTATCAACTGCCCTTAACCCCTTAACTTAGCAGCCCTTTTTCGTTTTTGCGTTTTCGTTTTTCACTCCCCACCTTTAAAAATCTATAACTTTTTTATTTTTCCATGTAGGAAGCTGTGTTATGGCTTATTTTCTGCGTAACAAATTACACTTCAAAATGGTGGTATTGAATATTCCATGCCATTTACTGGGAAGTGGGAAAATTCCAAATGCTGTGAAATGCTGGTAAAAAAAAAAATTGTGCCGTATTCTTGTGAGCTTGGATTTTATGGATTTCACTGTGCACCCCAAATGACAGGTTTACTTTATTCTTTGGGTCGGTATGATTATGGGGATACCAAATTTGTATAGGTTTTATAATGTTCTCATACATTTACAAAAATTAAAAGCTCCTGTTCAAAAACTTTTTGGGGGATTTTGCCGTCTTCTGGCGCTATTAACTTTTTTATACTTTGGTGTACGGAGTGTCGTTTTTTTGCGGCTTTTGATGACATTTACAATGTTATCGTTTTAGGACTGTACAAACTTTTGATCACTTTTTATAGAATTTTAATTTTTTTTAAAAAATGGCAAAAAAGTGCCATTTTTATCTTTGGGCGCGATTTTCCGTTACGGGGTTAAACGCAGTGAAAAACCGTTATTATATTTTGATAGATCGGGAATTTTCGGATGTGGCGATAGCTAAGGTGTTTATAATTTTGACTGTTTATTTATAACAGTTCTAGGGAAAGGGGGGGTGATTTGAATTTTTATGTTATTTTATTATAATTTTTTTTTTACTTTTTTTTATTTTTACTATTTTTTCAGACTCCCTAGGGTACCTTAGGTTGTCTGTGCAATCCTATCATATACTGCCATACTGCAGTATGGCAGTATATGGGGATTTTACTCCTCATTCATTACAATGTGGTGATAGCACATTGTAATGAATTGGTTAACCCGAGTCAGCCTCGGGTCTTCAGAAGACCCTAGGCTGCTATGGCGGCAGATCGCCGCTCCCCGATGATGTCACGTCATGCACCACCATCTTTTTGAAGCCGCCGGCAGCTTCGTCGTCAGCGATCAGTGGAAAAACACCCACGATCGGTGCTGGCATATCCTGATAAAGGGGGCACACATCATCATGTAAGTGTATTTGGTTTATAATCCATGATCCTGATGGTAGATTTCCTTGGGTCAATGTAAAATTCCAGAGTCGGTACCAGGTCCTCCTTGAACTTACACTTTACAGCTATCTACAAGTTTTTTTTTAATAGGTAATACAACTTTTTAGAACTTTAAAATCCCATTATGCCAGAAATTGCAACAGTGACTAATCCACTCGGATATGTAATTCCATCACTTCTCAATGAATCAGCCCCATACAAAGACACAGCGTGCTAAGATATTTAGATGATATGAGATAATATCAAGCTTTGACAAGCACGTCCAAGCGTCCTACAGAGAAAATATGCATTTAATGACAGCTTCAAACTTACTTTCAAATTGTCACAAAAGTGTCAGATAATCTTCCTGAGTGATCTGTTGTACGCCCAATGCTAATTTATCAGCATATGCCTTACATTACTACAAAATCTTTCACTTTAGTGAGTATATCAATGTAAGGAATACTGAACAAGATATTGTAACAGACATTAATGACAATTTCCTTTTCCCTCTTGTTCCTTAGTCAATGGAAAATGATTCCAAAACAAACCATGACTTTAATTAATCGGGGTTGGTTCTAATAATAATAACAATATTCATCTTTATTTTTAAAGCGCCATCAAATTCCTTGAATAGTGTTATGTATCATATGGAAAGAATGGTCCTAAATGAAATGACTGAAGATGGTCATACAATTACATTAATGTTTAATAAATCCACCGATTTTGGTGGGACCAAAGTGTTAAAGGAAACTCTTGACTTTACACTGGAAGCAAATATTGGGGGGCTGGGGAAAATATAGTTGAATTTTAATCCCAATTTTTAATCCCAATCATATTATATTTAGTTATTTAGATATTGTACAGTGTAACTTACCACCCCAAATGTCTTGCAATGGCTTATCTGCTTCCTCACTTAGAATTCATCCATACTTCTCCGAGTGTGCATGTGTTTGGCACTCAGGAGTGATAGCTATTGGCTAGATAGCTGTTCAACTCTGATAAACCTATAGTCAGGAAGGAGGACATGCTTCCATAATAACACCAACTTTTTTAGTCATGTGAAGATGTATAGACCATGCTTGCTCCACTAAGAATTGTGAAAAAAAATGCTAATAAGTTTCCACGGAAAGGAAAAAATAATGTGCCTTTTTGGGAAGAAGCTCACTTTAGGGCCTCTGCACACAGACTCTGCACACAGACTGGTCCACCAGTGACTAAGGCCATCTGACATCAGTAGGTGAGTAACAATTACTGCACCGATCTCTATAGGAAACGAGGTGCCAGGCCACAAAGACAGACAGGAACAGAACCTAACCTATATTTTGCAGTGCATGTTCCTTGTGTGGTAATGTATGGTGCTTGCACCACACTGAGAATGTACTCAACAGAAGGCAATGGGGCCATGAGTTAGCTGTAGTTTGTGCTACTGGCTAACAGTCATAACAGTTGTGTGCATGAGGACTTAGTCAATGCATAACATTCAAAAACCTTGAGAAAAGCCAGTCCCATCTGTACGGCCCCTTTTTGGTAATTTTGCACCTCATCAGTGCAGAGCAGGGTACTGGTCTGGATTGGTTTGATTTCATATGCTTGGCAAAGCATGTAAGTAGATGGGGCACTTTAGAGAGATCGACAGGGGCGTTACATTGAGGGGGTGCAGAGGTTGCGGTTGCACCCATGCCAAAGAGGTTTAGGGGGCCCTTATGGTATCACTTTCTCATATGAGAAGAGTATTACTATAAACCATACATTATAGTCTGGGCCTGGCACTGGGGCCCATCACCTTCTAGTTACGGCACTAGAGATCGTCCATCATTACGGAGGTAGAACCATGCCAGTACTGGAGTCCTCCAAGGGTCCACTATTCCCAATGGCAAGTCATATGATGACAGTCAAATGGAAGACATAGGAGCCTTTATAAGGCCACCATTTCTGTTATATAAGGTGCAGCTAAATGAATTACTTTAACACAAAACAGCATAAAAGCTGATGTTTTCCCGAGAACCCCTCTAATATAGACATAGTACTAGTATATAAAAATGTATATACAGATATAGCAATAGTCGGTTGTGTTCCTTTTTTCATTTGCTATTATGAAGCACAAACAAAATTGAAAACGTCAACTAAGAAAACGTATGGAAGTCTTAAAAAAATACCGTCAAAGCCTTTACCAACCTTTACCGATTTAGCTCGGAAAGCAATTTTTCTGTAAAATAAAGAAGAAGCTTACATTACGGAATTGTAAACTATGAAAGTCATAGTTTAGCTGAGATGCATGCAGATTTTTATCAAAAGCCTGCCTTCCTCATTACTTCAGATCTTTCTACTTGAAACATAGTAATTAACCAGCGTTTGTGCTGAATAAACATAATACGTTTTGAACAGAATTTGTTTTCTTCATTTTCTGTGTTATCAACTATTCCCATAAAAATAGACACATTTTAAACAGTGGGAGGAGACTGATCAAAAGTAGAGGAGTTTTCTGTTACAGTGAAATTCCAGTATCTAATTTTCCAGGAGTTTGAGGGAAAATTAAAGTAACCTCATTGATCGTTCCACTTTTCCATGGTTCTTCCTAGTTGTAAAACATATTTCCACTGTTATTTTTTGACATTTTCCATTGTTGCAGTCATGTATAAAGCACCACAAAAATCATGAATTCAAGAGATAACATCAGAAAAGGCAATGGCTGACCTTAATACAGAGAATCACATAAATGACCAAAAATATGGAGTTTTTTTCCTGTTGAGAAGAACACCGATTAAAGTGAACACAAGGAATTACATTTTTAGTTGGTAACAGGTTCCAGTATTCAGATTTTAAAAATGACTTTGTCAGCATTCTCAATAATTGCAGTACTTTATAAAATTTTATTTCACATTACCTGGCTCCCTGTCAGCGGTGTGTGGTGACCCCTGGGGGTGAGAGGATAACTGCAGCAAGTGTGTGCCTGTGTCCCAGTCTCCTCATACATTCCTTCTCTCCTCCATGCTATCAGGCACCAGGGGTAGTGAACCCACTGGACCACCACGGACGATGATGTAAGCCGACACCTGGGACCGGAGTCCAAGTGGTACCCGGTTTTCACAAGAGCTCACAGGTTAGACTTGTTGCAGTGTGGTACAACCAGGTCGTTCCACAGGCATGACTTTATCCACGGCGAGGTACAGAGAAGTTGAGCAGAATCATAGGATGCCAGGACTGGCAGCACAGGATCAGAGTCAGGGACGAAGCAGAAGGTTAGGGAAGGCAGCAGAGGAGCGTAGACAGGAACGGAATTGGGATCATAAACTGGAATTCAGAACATGCACACAGGGCATCAGGAACAAAGCTTTCTCAAAGGCACAAGAGTCCAGCAGGGTGTGCAGGGAGAAGCTGGATTATAGGGAATTCTGGGAAAGGCCAGCACCAATTAAAGGTACATTGGCCCTTTAAATTTTCTGAAGCTGATCCACACGCACCATAGGTGACGGGGACGCGCACACACGACCACCGGACTGGGAACAGGAGTGAGGACAGGTGAGTTGGGGCTGCAGGCCACTGGGGCACAGAGAGAGGTACAGGTGAGCCCGCAACCTGAGACACATGCCAACCCCTTCTCTCCCTTGTCTGCTTAATACACATGACAGGAAGTGGGGAGGAAGCATGGGGAGGGTGCTGCAGCTTCCCCCACTCACCTGGGACTAACCACTTGCTGCTGGTAGGGAGCCCGATAATGTGAAAAATTTTGTAATGTACCTAACTTATTCAGAATGCTGACAAAGGTATTTTTAAAATCAGCATAGCACAGGCTATTGGAACCGGTCAAAAGCTTTTAATTATGATGAAGCTATAATATAATTGGACATTTAAACTCTTTAACCTCATTACCTACTAATCACTTACTTCATTGCTCAGGAGAAATATTTAGGAAAAAAAAAATTTCAGTTAGAAATCAAGAAGTTTTTACTGTTTCAAAAAGTTTAAGGTTTCGGAAGTAATAGACATGACTTGTAGGCAAAAGCTAAGGTGCCTGAGAAATCTCCCCTGGGACTCCATATACTCAGGCCAGGAAGTTAACATGAGGATAGTTTTAGAAGGTTTACGGATCTCAAATTTAGTTTTCAATTACTTTACTATATGACATTAATAAATCCTTTCACCCATTCCCCAGTTTCAATTTTTTTAAGTCTTTAACAGGGGTTGCTCCACTGATTCAGGAAAAGTTTGAATCCTTCCTTCAGCCCCAACCATACCTGAGTAATAAGGCTAATAAGGCTCTCAACTGTTAGAGCTGCTTGTTCAAGCCAAAAAACACCTACCTGACCAACGGAACCAATGGATCAATTCCTAAGCCGAACACTATGGGTTAGGGAAAAACATACAACAGCACAAACATCAATGGAGCAACAACTTTCAAAGAATGAAAGGTTAGAATAAAGTACGGAGTACCAGCTCCACCCGATCTGAGTTTTAAGAGGTAGTTACCTTGAAAGAGTAAGCATGAGAACAAAAAAATATATCTGATGAGGGCTCAGGTCTCGAGCCCAAATGCCTGGTTTCGCTATCCACAAATAAAGAATTCACCATAATAACCAAGACCTGGTTTTCCATGGAAAGCAGCACCCAGTTTCCAGATCGTTGGTCCTTGTCTGCAAAAGTATACAAAGAGTTGTTGTTGGTGGATGCAGTAAAAGGTCTTGAAAGGAGTTGTGTTTTTTATTCTTGATTGTATGTATCAAATTTGAAAATAAAGTCCATTTTAAAACTTGGAAGGAGTGCTTGTCTATTTAAGAATTCACTAAGATATATGGACACTTATTCGACCCTTCCAAGCTACCTTGAGGTCGATGATGTCAGAGAAAGGTAGAATCAGAAATATCATATATATATCCATTTGTTCTAGGATTAGATACACTACCAAATGTTGCAATGAGTGAGCTTGTGTACTGAGTCAGGCCTTGTGTTCACAACCGTTTATGGCCGCCGTGAGCTAGCCACACATAGTGCAGCAAGCTCACGCTATTGACTTCTATTATGCATGGTCATATAGTGGCCACTGTGGCTCACCACTGCTTGACCAAACCAGCTGCTATGGAGATGGGAAAGCTGAACAGCACATTTCCAATCCGTGGAGACGGTCTGAAAACTTTTCCCTATTTGCGGCCCGTTTCAGCACACCATTGTATACAGTAGGTAAACTGTTTGAATTTTATTTTCTGTTTGATGTAACTGTGTCGATATGCTTTCTCACCCCCTACAGGTCTTAAATCATCATTGCTTATGTAAAATGCTGTGAAAAATACAGACTTCAGTAAGAAATCAAGAGGTAATTACAGTATAAAAAAGTTTGATAAAGTTGGAAAAGTTTCCTTTGCATTTAAGAGGTGACCTTCAAGTGGATAAACTTCTCAAAATTTCCCTTTTCAGCACAAACATAGCAATTTTCATTGTCACAGAGACGTCTAATGGAAAAGAACATTCAAAGACGTTAACATTCAAGGCCAGGAAAAATTATTTTGTGACAACTTAACATACAAAAAGGTCAGAGACTTTAGATTCATAAATATCTATTCTCTTTTTCCAATTCTTTCATTTTTTCCCATTGATAGAAAGGTGACTGCCTGGAAAATTATCATCGCACAGAGATGCAACACAAAGATTTTTGGAAATGTTGTTTCTGGAGAATTGTTATATAGCTTTATAAACGTTGCAATTATTCTTCTTTAGAAGATGTTCTGTATGGATGAGGTGACATGGGTGTTGTCATATTACTCTGTATCTAAAACATTAAATTGCTTGGGACTCTGAAGAACTGTAAGAAACCATTTATGTACCATTTATGCATCTTTTTACTATATTAGCACATCTACCTATAGTATAGTTGGCTACATGATTGATTATTTATTGCTAGGCAGAGTATGTTAAGCCATCTGCCACCAAATGGTACTTCACGTGATGCAAGGTATTATGGAACATACAGCATCTAATGCTATGCACAAAATGTATTTTATGCAAATATAGTTTAAGACAATTATTTGAATACAGATGTATCAAATTTGCATTACAGAGGGATTTGTGGAAGCTTGAGGAGTGGGCAGAGAAATGGTTTATGAGGTTTAATGTAGATAAATGTAAAGTTATGCACTTGGGCCATGGAAACAAAAAGTATAATTCTAAACAGTCAATTACATGTTAAACTTGGAGGTATTGGTGGATGGTAAACTTAATTTTAGTGACTTGGATGGGATATCGAGATGGCCTCACCACAACTAGTGGTACCAGGTTTCAGTCTCCATATTTGGGCTCCTCGAACTATGATGTTTTCACAGTCTTGTAACTTTATCACTTTGGCAGATTTATCGAACTTTGAACAGTTTTTAGACACTTTTATAAATAATAGGCATGACACAGCTCTAAAATTTGTGCAAATGCTTCAGATCAAGGTGTATATTTTTGACAAAAAAATACCAATAATAGGTATTAGACTGACTCTCTAAGTTTGCACTTTTTCTTACAAAACCCAACACAAGAATAAGGCTCATAGTGAGGTTATGGCACATAAGTTATGTCACAATTAGTGATGACCAGATCTATTCATTTTTGCAACTTGGGCACAAATCTGGCATTTTAAAAATCTGAATATTTTCTGATTTCCTTTAGACAAATCTTTCAAAATGGCGTCCAACCAATATTGCCATTTATCGTAAAAAAGTTAAAGGGTTTGCCCATGTATTTTGTAATTTATGTGGAAGCTTGGGGGCAGGAAATCAGTAGGGGGGATGTATTTATGAATACTGTTATAAGGTCTTACAAGGGAGATTGGTCATGGACAGTTATAATCAATGACCCTCTACCTGCTGCCATTTTATAGACAGGAATGGCAGTGCACGGAACGCCAGATTTATGAAGAATGGGCCCCACAATTCATTAATCTGGAGCCCCCTGCACACTACACAGGCAAACTGCACATAGTACTGTTTGCACAGTTTTTAGAAAGTGTGCCCCAGTGTGTTACACTACAAGAATAATACACAAATTAATGTGATACAATAATGTATAGTGTTATCAAGTCACAGGAATTTTGCTGAAAGTGATGCCATAGTAGTACAATGCAGATGCTGTTATATACTGTATGTATGGTAACAATCAATACATGTTAACAATGTCACCAGCATCACTTTTACCCTGGGTTCACATCATGTTTTATAGATACATTCAGTGTACACGTCTGAAAAGGTCCCGACTGATTTGCTGGGCATATGCATTGACATATACTGGCAGACAGAGGCATGGTTTTGCCTTCCTCTGACCGCTATACGTCAGATCCACCAAAAAAGGCAGGATGCAAAGACGTAGCAAGCAGTAACTCTGACCTACATAACTCTGCAGAGGCAATAAGCGGCTATGGGCAGCGACTGCATACCTCCTCTAGGCGTGCCAAACACTTATGTCGCTCAGCAGGAGGGGGGGACCCATCACAGGGCAAACACCCTGTATATCAGCTGCAGCCAATCACCAGCTGCTGCCATTGTGCACTTCTCCCCATACATTAAATGGGTGAGGGGAAGAACCAAGGTCATATACAGCGGTCCCCTACTTAAGGACACCCGACTTACAGACGGACCCCTCTGCCCATTGTGACGGAAGCTCTCTGGATGCTTTACTATAGTCCCAGGCTGCAATAATCAGCTGTAAGGTGTCTGTAATGAATCTTTATTGATAGTCCTGGGTCCCATTATGGAAAAAAATTTTGAAACTCCGATTGTCACTGGGGAATTTTTTTTTTGTCTGGATCTACAATTATAAAATATACAGTTTTGACTTACATACAAATTCAATTTAAGAACAAACCTATGGACCGTATCTTGTATGTAACCCGGGGACTTCCTGTATCCCCCTGTATAAGCCTACAATGGGATAGATAAATATGTGCCATACGTTGTAAGGAAATCCCCCGACATGTCCTTACAATGTATGGCAAATGTGATGTGAACCTAGCCTTAACATCAGTGTTTCTGATCCAGACTAATTAATCCTCCATAACACAGATGGCCTCGGTAGGAGAACACAGAAAGTGAGACTATGACATTCAATGGAGAGGGCTCTTTCACAATTATTGTGGAAATAGTAAAAGACATTATAGACATTTACTGGGTGACTAGGATAAGAAACAGTCTGCTTTTATCCCAGCAACAGACATATTATACGGCTCGGCTGCGATACCAGATATTGTCCAATCACAAGAGCAGAGCTGGTTCTGTAAAAATAAATCATACACAGTCCAATTCTATAGAGAAAAGAGGTGTTTGGTCAATGGTAATAACAGTAATAACATCATATCTTATTAATATGGTGCCTCTAAGTTATGAATAGTGATGAGTGAATCTGAACCACAATGTTCGGGTCCATGGCAAACATTGCCGGTTCAGATCCTGGGACTTTAGCCAGTAGTCTGGGTATGTCATCCAGGCTCAAGCACAGCAGTGTTAACATTTTAAATAACATTGTCACGGGGAGTGACGACCCTAGGAAAACATCCGTGAACATAACTACAGAACCACTGAATTGAACATATATGCCGAGGTCAGTTCAGCCGTTTTTGGTTCGGACATGTAAACCCTGCGCATGTACATCTTGTGTGTGAAAGACCTTAGTTTAGGATGAGTAAATTTGAGAAGAAAGGTCACATTTTAAACTGTGGAAGTAAGGTATTAGGCTGAGTGTAAAGGGTCATAGGGCAGATTCTGTCGTTATTTTATGGTGCTAATAACATGGGTGTGTGTGGTATTGGCTATAGAGGCAAAATAAAGATTTGTATCAGTTACACCTAACCCCAGGACGGCTGGTCTACTGAAGTTATGGAGAGGCCACACATGGACTAGAGATATCATGGTTACATTGCTTACTATAAGGTGGAAAGACAAAATGTTTCTGTAAAGTCAGGCTTGATGTTAAGGGGGCTGCCTTAAAAGGAAGTCAAGAGGCAAAATTCCCTTGTACCATGCTGCAAAATATATTTGCATATTTCCCATAATCCTCCGGTGGAGTGTCAATGACTACAAGTCTCCACACGCATGCAGAGGCAGTCTTAAATTTCTCGCAAAGGAATCTTATTACTTCCCAGTTGAAATCTTAAGCTTTGGGATGAATGACACAAGTAGCTAACCAACATTTTAAAACATTAAATCCAAAGTGAATCAGATATTGATTCGGGTTGATACCTGGAAAAATGGCAAATTCTTACTTGCCCATCAAAGTGTGGGCAGGGACTGTCTAACCAGACACTTCCTGATTCCTCTGTGCTATGAGATGCTGTGTGCTGACAATGTGCTTAGATTATCAGGGTCCAGGGTTTATCTACACTTTCATTTAGCTTCCGAGAAGTCAGGAGAAGAATCTGCCCTGCCCGACCATGGTCAAAATATTTACGGTCAGATCCCGGGGAAACCAAAATTGTAAACACCAGGACTGATAGATGCTTGGAATTATAGCTGTGAAATGCAGTCATTTTTGTTAATAACAGTGAATTAGAGAATGTGTTATTTTGTTATCCTGCGTATATTTAAGAATCTTGTCTTTGTGGGAATAGCTGCCAAAAGTCTCATGTAACCCATCTGTAGAATAGAGCATCAAGTAAGATACTTTGGGGCGCATTTACTTACCCGGTCCAGTCGCGATCCCGTGGTGCATTGTCCGACGAAGATTCGGGTCTGCCAGGATTCACTAAGGTCGCGCGCCCGATATCCAACAGGTGTTGCAGCTGCGCCGAGTTACGCCGGAGTTCACCTTCTTCTTCCTGGTGCATGTGAGTGCTTGATCTTGTGACATAAATTGTTTTTTAAATTTCGCAGTTTTTCTGAATCCGTCGGGTTGTCCGACGGCCACACCCCCCGATTTCTGTCACGTGAAAGCCGGCGACAATTCGGCGCAAAACGGAAATATTCAGGAAATCCGACAGCATTGGATTGGGTGCAAGGGAAGTAGATTGTGTTCTTCTAACCCATTTGTAGCCCAATGCCACAGCTTTTTATTTAACCTGAAAAATGACTCACCATAAAACACATTATCAAAACTTTTTACAGCCTGTACATCACAACCAGGAGGAGGCCATGTATCACCTAATTACAATGTATTATCATCAGATGTGTTTGATTATTGTTGTTTTTCTCACTGTATTTTCTTGTGTACCTCCCCTGCCGCCTGACATGGCAAGCAGTAAATAAACAGACTGTCAATTAAACACAACGGGTACGCTGCAGCTTCTCTGTCAACATCTTCCCAGATCTCTCTGTCTCTCTTCACATTTCATACACGCTTGTCTTTGACAGAAGTCAGCACAGCTCCTCATAAATTCAAGAGTCATTCTTTACCATAATGTTCCTCAGAGCTGTTTACAGATCCTAACCAAACAATGTGCCCATCGGCTTATCCCTGCATTGTGTATGCACAGCCTAGTCTCACTCCAGAATATGCTATTAATAAGACATTTATTCTCATCATCTGCAAGCAACCTTTTGGAGATACATTTATTCTACGTCTTGTGTGTCCTCTATATGGTTTTTGGACCTTTTGGTTATATAGGGCCTTAAAGGACACCTGTCATCAGGTATTTGTAAATAATCTGTCACTACTACCTGTTGGAGCAGCTCGCAAGGATTCCATCCCAGCCTTTATCTAGTCTGTTCATACATTATTCATTGTAAAATCATCTTGTCTTTGTTATGTAAATGAGGCTGATCACATGGTCAGAGGCAGTGATGTCACCCCTGTTACACCTCCCCTCTCCTCCCCCTGCTCATGTCTGTGTGTAATGTATAGTAAAGCTAGTGTCTGTGCATTATCTGATGCCTGTTAGAGACAAAGACATCAGCTACAAAAGTTCTCATACACACACAGGCTGCAGGGGGCGCCAACACCATGAAGCACATAGAGGAGCCAGCACCAGGTGTGTCACATCATTATACAGGCTCTCAGTCATGTGTATAGGAGTATCTCATACACACAGGCTGCAGGGGGCATGGCGGCCAGCACCAGGATCATGCAACCAAATCACTGCCCCATGATGGCCTTCTGAATGAGCCCTTAGTCTGTGTTTGTTCTCCATTGTATTCATCGAACCATTCCCTGCAATCGTAGAATAGGTACATTTCTCATATGCATGTTAATTAAACTTTATCTGGCAATTGAGAATTATAATAAGGCTGTAAGTTTATCTTTAAAGGGAGCCTGTCAGGCAAATATACCCCAACTGTATATATATTCATGAACTTCCATTTGAAAGCATTGTCCCTGTTTCTACATTGTTCCTCTACATACCTGTAAACTTAAACAATCAGGTTCTAAATTTATCAGTGCTTCTACATCAGTTTTCTGGTGTAGAAGCATTGAGATAAATACAATTTCTTGCGCGCTGCGGACTGCACACCATGTGGGCTTGGAGAAAGCGCACAGGGGCACGGCTGCAGACGGAATGGTGTTCCTGTCCTGTGAGTGTGTACTTTCTAAAAACCTGTGAGTGGACCTGGTGTAGTTCAGCCTGGCAGTTGGGTGCCCCACAGATACATCAGCAGGCCTATGTCTATATCACACACCCCCTTAATGTCTTTAGAGTAGAGTTTCTTTAGAGTATCTTTGAAGTATGGCAGAAAACTTGCTTTTAGAATGGGTACTAACCATTGATACATCATCTATAGAGATGAGCGAGCACTAAAATGCTCGGGTACTCGTTATTCGAGACAAACTTTTCCCGATGCTCGAGTGCTCGTTTCGAGTAACGAGCCCCATTGAAGTCAATGGGAGACTCGAGCATTTTTCAAGGGGACCAAGGCTCTGCACAGGGAAGCTTGGCCAAACACCTGGGAACCTCAGAAAAGGATGGAAACACCACGGAAATGGACAGGAAACAGCAGGGGCAGCATGCATGGATGCCTCTGAGGCTGCTTAAATGCACCATTATGCCAAAATTATGGGCAACAGCATGGCCATGACAGAGTGACAGAATGAAGCTAGATAGCATCTAAAACATCCAATAATTGACCCTGACACTATAGGGGACGGCATGCAGAGGCAGCGGCAGCAGCGGAAGGCTAGAGAGTGGCATGGCGACATACCCTAAATGGACTCAGGCTTCAAACCAATGGGTAGCAGAGAGGAACCAAAGGAGGTGAGCAAGAAGCGCTCAAATAATATCGGTACATGATAAAAGTTTGCCAGTATATTTTGTGGATTACACAGCAGGGTGGCGACAAAGTTAACATGGAAGCCATGAAAACAATCCAAAATTCTGCCTGACACAGCTCGTTTGATAAGGGGACCATGTATGGAGGCAGTGAACTAGTAGTAGATTAAAGGTGCTGCAGTTAAAACTATGTTAGTTGTTTCTTGGCATGGAGCTGGCGCTCCGCTGCCAGGGGAGCTTTCGCCAATCCAAGCCCCTGTCTCTAGGCTACTCCCCAAACAGCACTTCTAAGAACCTTTTGTATAAGATCAAGTGTAGTAGCGTTCTTATAAGTTTAGGATATGGCGGGTGAGGGGAATGTAAACAGATGCGCAAGAAGCGCTGAAATAATATCCGTAAATGGTAAAAGTTTGCCAGTATATTTTGTGGATTACACAGCAGGGTGGCGACAAAGTTAACAAGTTTGTTGTGGAAGCCATGAAAACAACCCAAAATTCTGCCTGACACAGCACGTTTGATAAGGCGGGCATGTATGGAGGCAGTGAACTAGTAGTAGATTAAAGGTGCTGCAGTTAAAACTATGTTAGTTGGTTCTTGGCATGGAGCTGGCGCTCCGCTGCCAGGCGAGCTTTCGCCAATCCAAGCCCCTGTCTCTAGGCTACTCCCCAAACAGCACTTCTAAGAACCTTTTGTATAAGATCAAGTGTAGTAGCGTTCTTATAAGTTTGGGATATGGCGGGTGAGGGGAATGTAAACAGATGCGCAAGAAGCGCTGAAATAATATCCGTAAATGGTAAAAGTTTGCCAGTGTATTTTGTGGATAACACAGCAGGGTGGCGACAAAGTTAACAACTTTGATGTTGAATCCATGAAAACAACCCAAATTTCGGCCTGACAAACCTCGTTTGATAAAGGGACGATGTATGGAGGCAGCTATATGGACGACTTTTGGAGGTAGCAATGGAGACAACGTGTGGAGGCTGCTATGGAGACAATTCAATTTGGATAGTGCCTGTATGTGGCAGTCCAAAAAATTTTTCAAACCAGAGGAGCAGGTAGGTGGCCCTCCAGAAAAATGGAATAGATTGAGTGCCTGTATGTGGCAGTCCAAAAAAGTTTTTAAACCAGAGGAGCAGGTAGGTGGCCCTCCAGAAAAATGGAATAGATTGAGTGCCTGTATGTGGCAGTCCAAAAAAGTTTTTAAACCAGAGGAGCAGGTAGGTGGCCCTCCAGAAAAATGGAATAGATTGAGTGCCTGTATGTGGCAGTCCAAAAAAGTTTTTAAACCAGAGGAGCAGGTAGGTGGCCCTCCAGAAAAATGGAATAGATTGAGTGCCTGTATGTGGCAGTCCAAAAAATTTTTCAAACCAGAGGAGCAGGTAGGTGGAGCTCCAGAAAAATTGAATAGATTGAGTGCCTGTATGTGGCACTCCCAAAAATTGTTTAAAACAGAGGACCGGGTCGGTGGCCCTCCAGAAAAATTAAATGCATAAAGTACTATAGGTAGAGCCAGTGGGCCCTGTCAAAAAATAGCCAGTTTCCTCTGCTTTACTGTACAAAGAGCAGGAGAAGGAGGAAAATGAGGAGGAGGAGGAGGAGTGGATAAATTATTCAGGTTGAGCTTCCTTCACCTGCTGGAGATTGGAAATTAGGAGAAATCCATGCTTTATTCATCTTGATAAGCGTCAGCCTGTCAGCGCTGTCAGTCGACAGGCGTGTACGCTTATCGGTGATGATGCCACCAGCTGCACTGAAAACCCGCTCGGACAAGACGCTAGCGGCAGGGCAGGCAAGAACCTCCAAGGCGTACAGCGCCAGTTCGTGCCACATGTCCAGCTTTGAAACCCAGTAGTTGTAGGGAGCTGTGTGATCATTTAGGACGATGGTATGGTCAGCTACGTACTCCCTCACCATCTTTCTGTAAAGATCAGCCCTACTCTGCCGAGACTGGGGACAGGTGACAGTGTCTTGCTGGGGTGACATAAAGCTGGCAAAAGCCTTGTAAAGCGTACCCTTGCCAGTGCTGGACAAGCTGCCTGCTCGCCTACTCTCCCTCGCTACTTGTCCCGCAGAACTACGCACTCTGCCGCTAGCGCTGTCAAAAGGGAAATACTGTTTCAGCTTGTGCACCAGGGCCTGCTGGTATTCATGCATTCTCACACTCCTTTCCTCTCCAGGGATGAGAGTGGAAAGATTTTGCTTGTACCGTGGGTCCAGGAGAGTGAACACCCAGTAATCGGTGCTGGAATAAATTCTTTGAACGCGAGGGTCACGGGATAGGCAGCCTAGCATGAAATCTGCCATATGCGCCAGAGTACCAACGCGTAAGAATTCGCTCCCCTCACTGGCCTGACTGTCCATTTCCTCCTCCTCCAACTCCTCCAATTCCTCTTCTTCTGCCCATACACGCTCAACAGTGAAGGACTCAACAATGGTCCCCTCTTGTGTCTCGCCAACATTCTCCTCCTCTTCCTCCTCCACCTCCACCTCCTCCGATATGCGCTGAGAAACAGACCTAAGGGTGCTTTGGCTATAAACAAGGGAATCTTCTTCCCCCGTCTCTTGTGAGGAGCGCAAAGCTTCCGACTTCATGCTGACAAGAGAGTTTTTCAACAGGCCAAGCAGCGGGATGGTGAGGCTGATGATGGCGGCATCGCCACTGACCATCTGTGTTGACTCCTCAAAGTTACTCAGCACCTGACAGATATCAGACATCCACGTCCACTCCTCATTGTAGACTTGAGGAAGCTGACTGACCTGACTACCAGTTCTGGTGGAAGTTGACATCTGGCAGTCTACAATCGCTCGGCGCTGCTGGTAAACTCTGGATAACATGGTCAGTGTTGAATTCCACCTCGTGGGCACGTCGCACAACAGTCGGTGAGCGGGCAGTTGGAGGCGGCGCTGCGCTGCCCTGAGAGTGGCAGCATCTGTGCTGGACTTCCTGAAATGCGCACAGATGCGGCGCACCTTCGTGAGCAAATCAGACAGATTGGGGTATGTCTTGAGGAAACGCTGAACTATCAGATTTAACACATGGGCCAGGCATGGCACATGTGTCAGTCTGCCGAGTTGCAGAGCCGCCACCAGGTTACGGCCGTTGTCACACACAACCATGCCTGGCTTCAGGTTCAGCGGTGCCAGCCACAGATCAGTCTGCGCCGTGATGCCCTGTAATAGTTCTTGGGCGGTGTGCCTTTTATCGCCTAGGCTCAGCAGTTTGAGCACCGCCTGCTGTCGCTTAGCGACGGCACTGCTGCTGTGCCTAGAGCTACCGACTGATGGCGCCATGCCCACGGATGGTCGTTCGGAGGAGGAGGTGGAGGAGGGGTGGGAGGAGGAGGAGGCATAGTAGGCCTCAAACACCTGGACCGAGGTAGGCCCCGCAATCCTCGGCGTCGGCAGTATATGACCAGCCGCAGGGTCACACTCAGTCCCAGCCTCCACCAAGTTAACCCAATGTGCCGTCAGAGATATATAGTGGCCCTGCCCGGCAGCACTCGTCCACGTGTCCGTGGTCAGGTGGACCTTGTCAAAAACGGCGTTGGTCAGGGCACGGATTATGTTGTCTGACACGTGCTGGTGCAGGGCTGGGACGGCACATCGGGAAAAGTAGTGGCGGCTGGGGACCGAATACCGAGGGGCGGCCGCCGCCATGAGGCTGCGAAAGGCCTCGGTCTCTACTAGCCTATAGGGCAGCATCTCCAGGCTTAGCAATCTGGAGATGTGCACATTAAGGGCTTGGGCGTGCGGGTGGGTTGCACTATATTTGCGTTTCCGCTCCAGCGTCTGGGGTATGGAGAGCTGAACGCTGGTGGATGCTGTGGAGTATCGTGGAGGCGACAATGGGGTTTTTGTGGCAGGGTCCTGGGCAGGGGGCTGACTATGAGCTGACACAGGGGAAGGAGCAGTGGTGTGCACGGCCGGAGGTGAACGCGCTTGTTGCCACTGAGTGGGGTGTTTAGCATTCATATGCCTGCGCATACTGGTGGTAGTTAAACTATTAGTGGTGGAACCCCTGCTGATCCTGGTTTGGCAAATGTGGCACACCACAGTCCGTCGGTCATCCGGTGTTTCCTTAAAGAACCTCCAGACTTCTGAAAATCTAGCCCTCGCCGCAGGAGCCCTCGCCACGGGAGCTTCACTAGTTGACACATTTGGCGCTGATGCACCAGCTCTGGCCCTGCCTCTCCGTCTGGCCCCACCACTGCCTCTTCCAACCTGTTCTGGTCGAGGACTCTCCTCCGTCTCAGAAGCACTGTGTTCACCCGGCCTCTCAACCCAGCTTGGGTCTGTCACCTCATCATCCTCCGATCCCTCAGTCTGCTCCCCCCTCGGACTTCCTGCCCTGACAACAACTTCCCCACTGTCTGACAACCGTGTCTCCTCATCGTCGGACACCTCTTTACACACTTCTTCCAGTACGTCAACAAGGTCATCATCACCCACAGACTGCGACTGGTGGAAAACCTGGGCATCGGAAAATTGCTCATCAGCAACCGGACAAGTGGTTTGTGACTGTGGGAAGGGTCCAGAAAACAGTTCCTCAGAGTATGCCGGTTCAAATGGCAAATTTTGCTGGGAGGGGGCAGACTGGGGAGGAGGAGGCTGAGGTGCAGGAGCTGGAGGAGTGCCGATTTCGGTGACATGGGTGGACTGCGTGGAAGACTGACTGGTGGACAAATTGCTCGAAGCATTGTCGGCAATCCACGACATCACCTGTTCGCACTGTTCTGGCCTCAACAGTGCTCTACCACGAGTCCCAGTAACTTCAGACATGAACCTAGGGAGTGTAGCTCTGCGGCGTTCCCCTGCTCCCTCATAAGCAGGTGGTGTCTCACCCCGCCCAGGACCACGGCCTCTGACCCCTGCAGTAGTTGGATGCCCACGTCCCCGCCCTCGTCCTCTACCCCTAGCCCTCGGGTTAAACATTTTGAAAATGAGAGTTATAACTTGAATTTTTTTTTTAACTTTTTTTTTTTTGTTTGTTTTTTTTTTGTGTTTTTTAGTTTTTAAAACCAAACGATGCTATCCTATTGCTATGGCTATTTTATAGCCAAGTATGAAAGCACACTGTTATGCCAGATGAGATGACGCTGAGTTATGAAAAAAATAAACGTAAAATAAAAAAGGAAATGGCAGACTGTGCCTAATTGAAATACAACCCCGGGCCCTAATAAATTTTCCCACTTCTGTCTTTGCGATGGATATGTGCGTCACTAAGCGCAAAACACAGTGGTCGCAAGTCTGACTCCAAATTGCTCACAATTTGCTAGTAGATGCACTGCAACAACTACAGCCACCAGCAGATCAACCAGAAATCAAATATATATAACGCTACTGTAGGCGTAATTAAGCCGTTTGTATTCTCCTATGGCTATTTTCTAGCCAAGTATTACAGCACACTACTATGCCAGATGAGATGACGCTGAGTTATGAAAAAAATAAACGTAAAATAAAAAAGGAAATGGCAGACTGTGCCTAATTGAAATACAACCCCGGGCCCTAATAAATTTTCCCACTTCGGTCTTTGCGATGGATATGTGCGTCACTAAAACACAGTGGTCGCAAGTCTGACTCCAAATTGCTCACAATTTACTAGTAGATGCATTGCAACAACTACAGCCACCAGCAGATCAACCAGAAATCAAATATATATAACGCTACTGTAGGCGTAATTATGCCGTTTGTATTCTCCTATGGCTATTTTCTAGCCAAGTATTACAGCACACTACTATGCCAGATGAGATGACGCTGAGTTATGAAAAAAATAAACGTAAAATAAAAAAGGAAATGGCAGACTGTGCCTAATTGAAATACAACCCCGGGCCCTAATAAATTTTCCCACTTCGGTCTTTGCGATGGATATGTGCGTCGCTAAAATACAGTGGTCGCAAGTCTGACTCCAAATTGCTCACAATTTACTAGTAGATGCACTGCAACAACTACAGCCACCAGCAGATCAACCAGAAATCAAATATATATAACGCTACTGTAGGCGTAATTAAGCCGTTTGTATTCTCCTATGGCTATTTTCTAGCCAAGTATTACAGCACACTACTATGCAAGATGAGATGACACTGAGTTATTAAAACAATAAACGTAAAATAAAAAGAAACTGGCAGACTGTGCCTAATTCTACTCAAACCCCTAATAAATTTTCCCACTTTGGTGTTTGAGGTGGATATGTGTGTCACTAAGAGCTAAACACAACGGTAGCAAGTCCCCCTGCAAATTCCTCACAATATGGTACTAGCTGCAAATAAAAAAAAAAAAAAAGTATAACGTTATTGTAGCCCTAAGAAGGGCTGTTGGGTTCTTTTAGAATCACTCCTGCCTAACAGTAAGCTAATAGAACACCCTAACGCTTTCCCTGACCAGCAGCAGCTCTCTCCCTAGCGGCATCCAGACAGAGAATGATCCGAGCAGCACGGGCAGCGGCTAGTCTATTCCAGGGTCACCTGATCTGGCCAGCCAACCACTGCTATCGACGTGTAAGGGTACCACGTCATGCTGGGTGGAGTGCAGAGTCTCCTGGCTTGTGATTGGCTCTGTTTCTGGCCGCCAAAAAGCAAAACGGCGGGAGCTGCCATTTTCTCGAGCGGGCGAAATACTCGTCCGAGCAACGAGCAGTTACGAGTACGCTAATGCTCGATCGAGCATCAAGCTCGGACGAGTATGTTCGCTCATCTCTAATCATCTATAATAAGGTAGGAATACATACTATAATATTATAACATAGGAGGATCTAGTTATTGTAAATATGTCATTCCTTACCTTTCCTCCTGGTTGCATTTATATAAATATAAATGTCCATATTCCCCTTATCCTCAATATCTCCCCCAAAAAACGTTTAGTGGCAAAACACCCTGGGCTTGGAGAACAAATCACCTATGAACCCCATCTATATGGTGCTATTTATATTGGGGCACAATTAAGCCAGTTTTTTGTCTGACTTTGCACGTTCTTTGTAGTGGAAACTTTGCTTTCACAGGTATTTAAGAGTCTGGACCACAATTGTGTCGCATATGACCCTTTTGTGATACGTTTGCACTAGTCTTTATGAGACAAAAATTTCTGCACTAAAGGGGCGTTCCGTGGCTCATTTCTGTGAGCAAGATTTGACATACAAAATGTGTTGCACACCCTTATGTTAAAGCTGCACCAAAAGAAAAGTGCTGAACTCTGTCGGGGCAGTGCAGGGGGCTCCAGATTCATGAAGAACGGGGGTCAGAAGTCCTGGATCTGGCGCCCCCTGCACACTACGCAGGCAAACTGCACTGTTATTAGTAAATGAGCCTTGCTGTCAATTAAATTCACAGGTACTGTAGATGGATATTGAATAGATATCTGAATAGATTAATTGATAGATATAAATCAGTTGTATAGATCTATAGATAGATAAATGTTAGATAGATGACAATAATATAATAATAATAAATAAATAATAATACTGCCTTTATTTACATAGGGCACACAGATTACGCAGCGTTGCATAGAGCTTGCCAAATCATAGATAGATAGATAGATAGATAGATAGATAGATAGATAGATAGATATGAGATAGATAGTAAAGGATTTGTCGCTGTTTTCAAAATACATCTCTGCAACGTATTAGAATGAAATGCTATATCGGCAGTAAATCTCATGTTCTGACATAACACCCTGTGTTCTCCCATACAATGAATACCAATTGCCTTCCTTCATGCATTATTTCTATTCCAAGCAATGGAAGATTGAGATTTCAGTCTGAAGCCAAATTTATGGGGCATGCCAAAGCTCTGTATCCAAACCAAGTCATTCTGTAATGTCCTTCAGAAAAGGTGAAATCTGTATGTTTAAAAAACAATGGGGCTCATTTACTAAGGGTCCGCGGAGCACATTTTCTTAGGGTTTCCGGACAATTTCCGATTAGCGCCACATTTAACAGGGGTTTTGGCGCATCAGCGCCGGCTTTCACGCGACACAAATCGGGTGGCGAGCCGTTGGACGATCTGACAGATTCGGACATTGTGCAGGATTTAACATCGTAAATTGTGTTGCAAGACAACCACTCACATACACTGGGAACAAGAAGGTGAACTCCAGTGCACGATGTTGGTGAATCGCGCCGGACTTCATCTTTGTCGGACCGCCCGGATCGGGGCTCCCGACAGGTCCGGGTAAGTAAATGTGCCCTAATATTTTTTTATTTATTTCGAACACGTTATAATACCACCATATCACATAGTATTACAGCTCTCCCTCACTGCACCCCACACCTGTATACCACCTCGGCACTTCTGTCATACAAACTGCTCTTCCTTTTTTCATTAGCATTTCCCTTCTGCAATAAAAAAATACTTCATCTTGATCTTTGTACTTACCTTGTCTTTTCACCTTCTCTGATTTGCTATCAATCCCATGATGCCCAAACACAACATGACACAATCAACTATATTTGTACAGTGGCTGTACTGTAATAAGAATACACTCAGGGAGGCTGAGATGTGAGCTTCCTTTTTAGAGCCCAAAGGATCCCTGGGGAAGATGTCTAAGCATAAAGGTTACTATTGTGATAGTGTCCAGCTTGCTGTCTCCCATATACTGTACCTTATGACTTATCCTGACTATGAAACTGTCCTGTCCTTCCATACCTACAAGCTATTTCTTTACTACAATAGCATCCTGTTCGTAACATCACTATTAGACCCACGGGCCATCTGGTGACTCTGTTCTTGCAAAGTCCAGGTCCATATACTGAGGGTGCCCCTTAGATTACACCCTTGGGAGCAGCCAAAAGCCAAACGAGTTATGTGACGAACGAGTGCCAAAACGAGTGTATCCACAACCTGTTGTCTCTTACGATGACTGGTCCTCTTTGTTGCATACAGTAGACTTTTTCATGTCTCCATCTCTTCCACAGGTTACTCTTCCACAGACTCCTTCCTATGCCTCCCTCTCTCACAGAAAATATACCCCTTTTTCTATGGAGACTCCTCTTTGGTCCCCTACCGCTCCAATTCTACCCCCACAAAGATTATTTGCAAGGCTCCTCTCTTTTAGACTTCTCTCTGTGCTGATCTGCTGCACAGACTGCTCCCTATATCCTCTCTCACTTATAGATCAATTTGTTTACAGAGAAAAACTGCTAATTCATGGTAACTGAATATTCCACAGTTTTCTCACTATGATTGGACCAGTTTTTAGGGAGTCTGGAAGAGCTAAAATTCCCTGATTGTAAACCAAGCACACTGACATCCTCTGGCAGGATACACTCTCTTTTTTAAGCATCCTATGCCCTTATTTTTCAGAATAAAATGCTTTAAAAATTATGCAAATTAGTCTGAGGGGCTCCAGGCTCCATTAAAACCTATGGGGCCCCTCAGGCTAAAAGAAGAGCGGATCCTGCCAGACGGGGCACACAGCTGTATGTCAGTGTGCTTGGTTTACAATCCTTCATCCTGGTGGTAGATGTCCTTTAAAGGGAATAATACCTGACATATCCCCCAGATACTCGGCTTTTCTTATATCTTGTGTGTTTTGTGTATGACTCACATGTCTAACAGCTCATTAGAAAAGAGAGCTCTTGCCCTTTAAATGTCCTTTCATTCATTGATAGGAAGCAGAGATCTTTATAATGATGAGGAAACATTGAAAATTTACAGAAGACGCACATTACATTTGTAATTCTTTCTTACTTCTTCTCGGCACTGAATCTGTGATGAGGCATTTACGGGCAAATAAAGAGTTTTCAGCAATAATAAGCTGTAGCACCGAGGAAAACACATTATGGATTATTTTGTTCGTTTGGGTCATTTTTTAACAAAAGCTGGATAGAAGCTGGAGACCAAGAAACTGCCAAAATTGTACGTAATTATGTTGCTTTTACGTAAGAATGTGAATAATGCGGACGCTATTTAAAGCCAAATAAAAATAACCGCATTCATGTAATATTCTTAGCGATGATTAATTTTACTTGCTATGTAAATGTATGCATAATAAATCCAGATTTAGCTTAGAACCTGAAAGCAGATGTTACTTAGTCATTTCATGCTTCAGAAAGGAGTGAATTTAGCGATTATTATTCAGGATCTGTATAAGATGTTTTCTTTTTCTATAGTTGTTCCATCAAGCGAACAGTTTCCAATAGTGATCAAAAACAACAAGGTTATTAAATGTGTCTCTGGACAGATCCTTCCCCGGTAATGAGTACATAACATGAGGCTGTTAAAGCGCCAGCGAAGGAAATGCTTCATACTGTGGGTATAGAGTGATAGATTAGTGAAGATAGATACTATAGAAAAATACAGGCGGTCCCCTACTTAAGAACACCCGACTTACAGACGACCCATAGTTATAAACGGACCTCTGGATATTGATAATTTACTGTACTTTAGTCCTAGGCTACAATAAACAGGTATAATAGTTATCAAAGGTGTTTGCAATGAAGCTTTATTGTTAATCCTGGTTCTTATGACAATTCAACATTTTTAAAATTCAATTGTCACAGAGACCAAAAAATTTTGGCTGGGGTTACAATAATAAAGTATACAGTTCTGACTTACATACAAATTCAACTTAAGAACAAACCTACAGAACCTATCGTGTATGTTAACCGGGGACTGCCTGTACTGCTGATAGATACATAGATACTTAAAGGGGGGATATATCGGGGCTTGTGGGGGGGGGCATAGGGGAGTAACTGCCCACTAGCTATAGCCTGTGCCGGGAACTGGAACAGGCTATAGTACAATTCTATGCAAGACTGGATCTGCCGTAGAACTGCCTCATGGTGCAATCCCCTCCAGGCCTCCTGAAATATTCAGTGGGTGCTGGGGGCAGGTTTCCCATCCTACGCTGGTGCACAATACTCCGATGTACTCCGATGTATGATGAATCCCTTACCATAGATTGTTATTAGAGATGAGCGAGCACTAAAATGCTCGGGTACTCGTTATTCGAGACGAACTTTTCCCGATGCTCGAGTGCTCGTCTCGAATAACGAGCCCCATTGAAGTCAATGGGAGACTCGAGCATTTTTCAAGGGGACCAAGGCTCTGCACAGGGAAGCTTGGCCAAACACCTGGGAACCTCAGAAAAGGATGGAAACACCACGGAAATGTACAGGAAACAGCAGGGGCAGCATGCATGGATTCCTCTGAGGCTGCTTAATCGCACCATTATGCCAAAATTATGGGCAACAGCATGGCCATGACAGAGTGACCGAATGAGGCTAGATAGCATCTAAAACATCCAATAATTGACCCTGACACTATAGGGGACTTCATGCAGAGGCAGCGGCAGCAGCGGCAGGCTAGAGAGTGGCATGGCGACATACCCTAAATGGACTCAGGCTTCAAACCAATGGGTGGCAGAGAGGAACCAAAGGAGGTGAGCAAGAAGCGCTCAAATAATATCGGTACATGATAAAAGTTTGCCAGTATATTTTGTGGATTACACAGCAGGGTGGCGACAAAGTTAACATGGAAGCCATGAAAACAACCCAAAATTCTGCCTGACACAGCTCGTTTGATAAGGGGACCATGTATGGAGGCAGTGAACTAGTAGTAGATTAAAGGTGCTGCACTTAAAAATATGTTAGTTGTATCTTGGGATGGAGCTGGCGCTCCGCTTCCAGGCGAGCTTTCGCCAATCCAAGCCCCTGTCTCTAGGCTACTCCCCAAACAGCACTTCTAAGAACCTTTTGTATAAGATCAAGTGTAGTAGCGTTCTTATAAGTTTGGGATATGGCGAGAGATGGGAATGTAAACAGATGCACAAGAAGCGCTGAAATAATATCGGTAAATGATAAAAGTTTGCCAGTATCTTTTGTGGATTACACAGCAGGGTGGCGAGAAAGTTAACAAGTTTGATGTGGAATGCCCTGTAATAGCTCTTGGGCGGTGTGCCTTTTATCGGCTAGGCTCAGCAGTTTGAGCACCGCCTGCTGTCGCTTAGCGACGGCACTGCTGCTGTGCCTAGAGCTACCGACTGATGGCGCCATGGCCACGGATGGTAATTCGGAGGAGGAGGAGGTGGAGGAGGGGTGGGAGGAGGAGGAGGTATAGTAGGCCTTTGAGACCTGGACCGAGGTAGGCCCCGCAATCCTCTGCGTCGGCAGTATATCACCAGCCCCAGGGTCAGACTCGGTCCCAGCGTGCACCAAGTTAAGTGTAGTAGCGTTCTTATAAGTTTGGGATATGGCGGGTGAGGGGAATGTAAACAGATGCGCAAGAAGCGCTGAAATAATATTGGTAAATGATAAAAGTTTGCCAGTATATTTTGTGGATTACACAGCAGGGTGGCGACAAAGTTAACAAGTTTGATGTGGAAGCCATGAAAACAACCCAAAATTCTGCCTGACAAAGCTCGTTTGATAAGGGGACCATGTATGGAGGCAGTGAACTAGTAGTAGATTAAAGGTGCTGCAGTTAAAACTATGTTAGTTGGATCTTGGCATGGAGCTGGCGCTCCGCTGCCAGGCGAGCTTTCGCCAATCCAAGCCCGTGTCTCTAGGCTACTCCCCAAACAGCACTTCTAAGAACCTTTTGTATAAGATCAAGTGTAGTAGCGTTCTTATAAGTTTAGGATATGGCGGGTGAGGGGAATGTAAACAGAAGCGCAAGAAGCGCTGAAATAATATTGGTAAATGATAAAAGTTTGCCAGTATATTTTGTGGATAACACAGCTGGGTGGCGACAAAGTTAACAAATTTCTGCCTGACACACCTCGTTTGATAAAGGGACGATGTATGGAGGCAGCTATATGGACGACTTTTGGAGGTAGCAATGGAGACAACGTGTGGAGGCTGCTATGGAGACAATTTAATTTGGATAGTGCCTGTATGTGGCAGTCCAAAAAAGTTTTCAAACCAGAGGAGCAGGTAGGTGGCCCTCCAGAAAAATGGAATAGATTGAGTGCCTGTATGTGGCAGTCCAAAAAAGTTTTCAAACCAGAGGAGCAGGTAGGTGGCCCTCCAGAAAAATGAAATAGATTGAGTGCCTGTATGTGGCAGTCCAAAAAAGTTTTCAAACCAGAGGAGCAGGTAGGTGGCCCTCCAGAAAAATTAAATGCATAAAGTACTATAGCTAGAGCCAGTGGGCCCTGTCAAAAAATAGCCAGTTTCCTCTGCTTTACTGTACAAAGAGGCGGAGAAGGAGGAAAATGAGCAGGAGGATGAGTGGATAAATTATTCAGGTTGAGCTTCCTTCACCTGGTGGAGATTGGAAATTATGAGAAATCCAGGCTTTATTCATCTTAATAAGCGTCAGCCTGTCAGCGCTGTCAGTCGACAGGCGTGTACGCTTATCGGTGATGATGCCACCAGCTGCACTGAAAACCCGCTCGGACAAGACGCTAGCGGCAGGGCAGGCAAGAACCTCCAAGGCGTACAGCGCCAGTTCGTGCCACATGTCCAGCTTTGAAACCCAGTAGTTGTAGGGAGCTGTGTGATCATTTAGGACGATGGTATGGTCAGCTACGTACTCCCTCACCATCTTTCTGTAAACATCAGCCCTACTCTGCCGAGACTGGGGACAGGTGACAGTGTCTTGCTGGGGTGACATAAAGCTGGCAAAAGCCTTGTAAAGCGTACCCTTGCCAGTGCTGGACAAGCTGCCTGCTCGCCTACTCTCCCTCGCTACTTGTCCCGCAGAACTACGCACTCTGCCGCTAGCGCTGTCAGAAGGGAAATACTGTTTCAGCTTGTGCACCAGGGCCTGCTGGTATTCATGCATTCTCACACTCCTTTCCTCTCCAGGGATGAGAGTGGAAAGATTTTGCTTGTACCGTGGGTCCAGGAGAGTGAACACCCAGTAATCGGTGCTGGAATAAATTCTTTGAACGCGAGGGTCACGGGATAGGCAGCCTAGCATGAAATCTGCCATATGCGCCAGAGTACCAACGCGTAAGAATTCACTCCCCTCACTGGCCTGAATGTCCATTTCCTCCTCCTCCAACTCCTCCAACTCCTCTTCTTCTGCCCATACACGCTGAACAGTGAAGGACTCAACAATGGTCCCCTCTTGTGTCTCGCCAACATTCTCCTCCTCTTCCTCCTCATCCTCCTCCACCTCCACCTCCTCCGATATGCGCTGAGAAACAGACCTAAGGGTGCTTTGGCTATCAACAAGGGAATCTTCTTCCCCCGTCTCTTGTGACGAGCGCAAAGCTTCCGACTTCATGCTGATCAGAGAGTTTTTCAACAGGCCAAGCAGTGGGATGGTGAGGCTGATGATGGCGGCATCGCCACTGACCATCTGTGTTGACTCCTCAAAGTTACTCAGCACCTGACAGATATCAGACATCCACGTCCACTCCTCATTGTAGACTTGAGGAAGCTGACTGACCTGACTACCAGTTCTGGTGGAAGTTGACATCTGGCAGTCTACAATCGCTCGGCGCTGCTGGTAAACTCTGGATAACATGGTCAGTGTTGAATTCCACCTCGTGGGCATGTCGCACAACAGTCGGTGAGCGGGCAGTTGGAGGCGGCGCTGCGCTGCCCTGAGAGTGGCAGCATCTGTGCTGGACTTCCTGAAATGCGCACAGATGCGGCGCACCTTCGTGAGCAAATCAGACAGATTGGGGTATGTCTTGAGGAAACGCTGAACTATCAGATTTAACACATGGGCCAGGCATGGCACATGTGTCAGTCTGCCGAGTTGCAGAGCCGCCACCAGGTTACGGCCGTTGTCACACACAACCATGCCTGGCTTCAGGTTCAGCGGTGCCAGCCACAGATCAGTCTGCGCCGTGATGCCCTGTAATAGTTCTTGGGCGGTGTGCCTTTTATCGCCTAGGCTCAGCAGTTTGAGCACCGCCTGATGTCGCTTAGCGACGGCACTGCTGCTGTGCCTAGAGCTACCGACTGATGGCGCCATGCCCACGGATGGTAGTTCGGAGGAGGAGGTGGAGGAGGGGTGGGAGGAGGAGGAGGCATAGTAGGCCTGAAACACCTGGACCGAGGTAGGCCCCGCAATCCTCGGCATCGGCAGTATATGACCAGCCGCAGGGTCAGACTCGGTCCCAGCCTCCACCAAGTTAACCCAAAGTGCCGTCAGCGATATATAGTGGCCCTGCCCGGCAGCACTCGTCCACGTGTCCGTGGTCAGGTGGACCTTGTCAGAAACGGCGTTGGTCAGGGCACGGATGATGTTGTCTGACACGTGCTGGTGCAGGGCTGGGACGGCACATCGGGAAAAGTAGTGGCGGCTGGGGACCGAATACCGAGGGGCGGCCGCCGCCATGAGGTTGCGAAAGGCCTCGGTCTCTACTAGCCTATAGGGCAGCATCTCCAGGCTAAGCAATCTGGAGATGTGGACATTAAGGGCTTGGGCGTGCGGGTGGGTTGCACTATATTTGCGTTTCCGCTCCAGCGTCTGGGGTATGGAGAGCTGAACGCTGGTGGATGCTGTGGAGGATCGTGGAGGCGACGATGGGGTTTTTGTGCCAGGGTCCTGGGCAGGGGGCTGACTATCAGCTGACACAGGGGAAGGAGCAGTGGTGTGCACGGCCGGTGTGAACGGGCTTGTTGCCACTGAGTGGGGTGTTTAGCATTCATATGCCTGCGCATACTGGTGGTAGTTAAGCTATTAGTGGTGGAACCCCTGCTGATCCTGGTTTGGCAAATGTTGCACACCACAGTCCGTCGGTCATCCGGTGTTTCCTTAAAGAACCTCCAGACTTCTGAAAATCTAGCCCTCGCTGCAGGAGCCCTCGCCACGGGAGCTTCACTAGTTGACACATTTGGCGCTGATGCACCAGGTCTGGCCCTGCCTCTCCGTCTGGCCCCACCACTGCCTCTTCCAACCTGTTCTGGTCGAGGACTCTCCTCCGTCTCAGAAGCACTGTGTTCACCCGGCCTATCAACCCAGCTTGGGTCTGTCACCTCATCATCCTCCGATCCCTCAGTCTGCTCCCCCCTCGGACTTCCTGCCCTGACAACAACTTCCCCACTGTCTGACAACCGTGTCTCCTCATCGTCGAACACCTCTTTACACACTTCTTCCACTACGTCAAGAAGGTCATCATCACCCACAGACTGCGACTGGTGGAAAACCTGGGCATCGGAAAATTGCTCAGCAGCAACCGGACAAGTGGTTTGTGACTGTGGGAAGGGTCCAGAAAACAGTTCCTCAGAGTATGCCGGTTCAAATGCCAAATTTTCCTGGGAGGGGGCAGACTGGGGGGGAGGAGGCTGAGGTGCAGGAGCTGGAGGAGTGCCGATTTCGGTGACATGGGTGGACTGCGTGGAAGACTGACTGGTGGACAAATTGCTCGAAGCATTGTCGGCAATCCACGACATCACCTGTTCGCACTGTTCTGGCCTCAACAGTGCTCTACCACGAGTCCCAGTAACTTCAGACATGAACCTAGGGAGTGTAGCTCTGCGGCGTTCCCCTGCTCCCTCATAAGCAGGTGGTGTCTCACCCCGCCCAGGACCACGGCCTCTGACCCCCGCAGTAGTTGGACGCCCACGTCCCCGCCCTCGTCCTCTACCCCTAGCCCTCGGGTTAAACATTTTGAAAATGAGAGTTATAACTTTAATTTTTTTTTAACTTTTTTGTGTGTTTTTTGGTTTTTTTTGTGTTTTTTAGTTTTTAAAACCAAACGATGCTATCCTATTGCTATGGCTATTTTCTAGCCAAGTATGAAAGCACAATGCTATGCCAGATGAGATGACGCTGAGTTATTAAAAAAATAAACGTAAAATAAAAAAGGAAATGGCAGACTGTGCCTAATTGAAATCCAACCCCTAATAAATTTTCCCACTTCGGTCTTTGCGATGGATATGTGCGTCACTAAGCGCAAAACACAGCGGTCGCAAGTCTCACTACAAATTGCTCACAATTTGCTAGTAGATGCACTGCAGCAAGTACAGCCACCAGCAGATCAACCAGAAATCAAATATATATAACGCTACTGTAGGCGTAAGTAAGCCGTTTGGATTCTCCTATGGCTATTTTCTAGCCAAGTATGAAAGCACACTGCTATGCCAGATGAGATGACGCTGAGTTATTAAAAAAATAAACGTAAAATAAAAAAGGAAATGGCAGACTGTGCCTAATTGAAATCCAACCCCTAATAAATTTTCCCACTTCGGTCTTTGCGATGGATATGTGCGTCACTAAGCGCAAAACACAGCGGTCGCAAGTCTCACTACAAATTGCTCACAATTTGCTAGTATATGCACTGCAGCAAGGACAGCCACCAGCAGATCAACCAGAAATCAAATATATATAACGCTACTGTAGGCGTAAGTAAGCCGTTTGGATTCTCCTATGGCTATTTTCTAGCCAAGTATGAAAGCACACTGCTATGCCAGATGAGATGACGCTGAGTTATTAAAAAAATAAACGTAAAATAAAAAAGGAAATGGCAGACTGTGCCTAATTGAAATCCAACCCCTAATAAATTTTCCCACTTCGGTCTTTGCGATGGATATGTGCGTCACTAAGCGCAAAACACAGCGGTCGCAACTCTCACTACTAATTGCTCACAATTTGCTAGTAGATGCACTGCAGCAAGGACAGCCACCAGCAGATCAACCAGAAATCAAATATATATAACGCTACAGTAGGCGTAAGTAAGCCGTTTGGATTCTCCTATGGCTATTTTCTAGCCAAGTATGAAAGCACACTGATGAGATGACGCTGAGTTATGAAAAAATAAACGTAAAATAAAAAGTAAATGGCAGACTGTGCCTAATTGAAATCAAACCCCTAATAAATTTTCCCACTTTGGTGTTTGAGGTGGATATGTGTGTCACTAAGAGCTAAACACAAGGGTAGCAAGTCCCCCTGCAAATTCCTCACAATATGGTACTAGCTGCACTACTAGTGCCAGCAAGCCCAGCCACAAGCAAACAAAAAAAAAAAAGTATAACGTTATTGTAGCCCTAAGAAGGGCTGTTGGGTTCTTGTTGAATCACTCCTGCCTAACACTATTCTAATAGAACACCCTAACGCTTTCCCTGACCAGCAGCAGCTCTCTCCCTAGCGGCATCCAGACACAGAATGATCCGAGCAGCGCGGGCAGCGGCTAGTCTATCCCAGGGTCACCTGATCTGGCCAGCCAACCACTGCTATCGACGTGTAAGGGTACCACGTCATGCTGGGTGGAGTGCAGAGTCTCCTGGCTTGTGATTGGCTCTGTTTCTGGCCGCCAAAAAGCAAAACGGCGGGAGCTGCAATTTTCTCGAGCGGGCGAAGTATTCGTCCGAGCAACGAGCAGTTTCGAGTACGCTAATGCTCGAACGAGCATCAAGCTCGGACGAGTATGTTCGCTCATCTCTAATTGTTATTGATTATATATCAGGTATATGGATTGTCTGACGAAGTTCCGAGTACCGGACTGAAATGCGTTGCAATATATTGGCCTTTTAATCAATAAAATCCGATATTAATAACATATATCGGGAGTCCGGAGTATTCTTGAGCGCTCAAAGCCACTTGTATGTAGAGCATCAGTTGGATCGTTATATTGATTAGATCAGTAATTATTGTGTATTTTGTATATTTTACATTATGGGATAAAAAATATTAATCAGAATAAATGGGAGGAATAAATCAAGTCCAACGTTCAATAACTATCTCCTGTTGTTTCTAGGGTGTGGTCACGAAGATGTTAACTTCCTGCAATAGACAACTCAAAAAATACTCTCATTTGTTCCCTATACCCAAAGCCTCACACAATATGATAATGAAAAGTATAAAATGAGATTTAACAGATATAAGCAGAAAATTTATGGATTGAGGCATCTCACAGCGCCACTGGCACTACCTCAGGCACTAACTACTGTTACATTGAAGAGGCACGCGATTGCTAGTGTGGGGCTGCCGAGGGAAAGATTTCACAATGGTAACGGCTTATGTTGTCACTTGCTACCTAACTATTTAAAGGGGCTCTTCACCTTGAAAATCAGCTGCAACTTTTATAAAAAAGAAAGTCCCTCTGTCCTTCTGCTTATGGTATAATGAAGGGCAACATCTAATCTATTCAGCCACCGGCCCCAAAGGTCACCTGTCGTACAACTATCAAAATATCTCAGTGATGAGGCCAGACACTAGTATGACCTGTGGAAGTGTCTCTGTGCTCATCATGGTCTGAGAGCAATGACTTTTTCTCATTTCCCAGTCGATTATTAGAACATTAGAACATCAACATTTGCCATGGTGGGCAGACCCCAGCGTTCATTCGAATAATTTACATGAAGTTCAAAACCTTGAAAGATAATTTTTTTCCCAGATTTTACAATAAAAACTGCCAACTGGGATGCTGAATGCCAAGATGCAGTGACTTGGTTCAACCACTACAGTATGAATGGAGCTGTCTGCCTTCTGTTCTATTCTATGTTTATCAGAAGCTGAGAAATTTCGATCTATTAGCAACCCTTGGACCCCCCACTAGTCTAATTTCAAGCAAAGATCATGTGTCAAGGAAGAAAAAGATTTGCAAGCCCTGAACTTACCCACTACTCTTGTCCCTGCCTAATTTTCAAGGCCTGTGCTAAACCAAACATGCAAATAGTTGATGTTCCCGACTCTGAGCTTGAGCTCAGAATAGAAGACAAATAAGACCAACAGACAGACTCAAGCTTGGTCATAAAATACAAGTAAAAACCAAAGTGGTGATGAAGTACAAAATTGTAAGGCAAAGAGTAGTCCATAACCAAACCAAAAGCGCAAGATGCAGCAATCGGAGAACATAGAAAGTATAATTACATGATGCAATGATGCAAGAGACTAGTATAACCAGCACCATGTGAGGGGTGGACCAGATATAAGAAGAGTCCCTGGAAGTCGTCCCAGCATCTAATAGGCTCATCTGTCCATTACTCAAGCCTGATACTCAAATTAAGCCACCCAGCTTTCCCATACACATTCCTTACTCTAATAAGGGTACTAGACTTTACAGAGAACCTGTCAATCAAAGCCACAAGCAGAGCAGCCCTGGGGTTGCTCAGAAGTTGATAGGAGATTGGTATCTGCAGCAATGATCTTCACCACAAAATGGCCAGTATGACTTATGTATGATATGCTTGGAAATCTCGGAGAACATCTAGTCTTGATAAAGGGTTGTCTTCTCAAATTGGTGGTCATTTGTCAAGGTTTCATTGTTCTGATTGTTAATAAAGTTATAGGCTCACACCCAAGTTCCTTTTAAGGGAACCTGTCATCAGGTTCCCTTTTTCTGGCTCCCCCATGTCCCCATAGAGAATAGTGTACACATTTCCAAATAGTTTTTATAGTAAAACTGTCTTTTTCTGAAAAAAGGATAAGTTAGAGGAAAGTTTACCTTTCTGCATGCAGAGCTGTGTCCCTAGTCCCATGGGAGGGGCCAGTGAGGAGTGGCCTCCACCCGCTGGAAACCGCTCAGTCATGCATCAATTTAAAATTTAAAATACGTCCATGTCCCCCATATCTCTTCCCTCGGTTGCTTCCCCCCTGAGGACGTCTTTCATGTCTGTCCCTCTCCTCACTGGCCACTCTTATGGGACTCCCTGCATACAAAAAAAAGCCAGTTTTACTATAAAAACTCTTTGGCAATGTGTTTACTATTCTCTATGAGGATATGGGGAAGCCAGAAAAAGGGTTCCTGATGACAGGTTTCCTTTAAGGACGTTTATAGTATATTATAAGAGATTGTTAAGACCTTACTCTGCAAAAACATTCAATTGACTTTAAAAAAAAGTATTAAAATACCGTCTAAGCTTTGAAAACCAACTCGGATTGTGATCTGCAGCCAGGAAGCCGCCCAATATGTACCCTCAGTAGTTTTGTCACGTTGCTCCTGAAAAATGTTCAGAGAGTAAATATAGATATTGCTGAACTCCTGCAGTTTCCTATCCCCTAAGTTTTATTTGCCTTGATCCTTTTTATCTCAGCCCAAATATTTTTCATGGATTTCAAGAAAAATATCCATTTATTCACAAAAGCAAATTGTGCATCTATGATCTTGGCTATGAAAGTTCAGACATAAATACATTGAGTTCCGGGGAAGTAACATTATTACCGTCATTACGGATGAACCTCGAAATAATGAGTGTGAAAAGTAAAGTAAAGTTGAGCAAAACATCAAAAAATTCTGTATTGCATTCCCTGCTGATTTTCTGAGTGACAAGTCATCCAAAATTGCTGCATTTCTTGGATTTGTAAAACAAATCTACCATCTTTATATGTTTTACATTCAGACTTTTATTATATGTCTTAAAGAGATGATACATAGTGTAACAATTACCATTATGTTTAGATTCAAAACTTTGATTCAAAAACAAAAAGACTGTTAATTTGCAATCAATGCAAAAATCCTGGCGATTTCAAAGGCTTCATTTACTGTTCTTTAGAGCTTTATTATGAGACACCATGGTATCTAGGTATTATTTGTCATTTCATTAGCAAGGGGGCTCTGCTGTGAAACATTTCATTAATGAGGCCTGGCTGCTGCTGTGCATTGTACTTGTGTGGGGAAGCTGCTGCTGGACATTTTATTGAAGGGAGGCTGCCAAACATTTTATTAATGAAGGGAGGCTGCTGCTAGACATTTTATTAGTGAGGGAAGACTGCTAGACATTTTACGAGTGTAGGGAGGCTGCTGGACATTTCATTGATGAGGGGAGGCAACTGCTGTACATTTCATTAGTTAGGGGGGAGCAACTGCTGGACATGTTATTAGTGAAAAGAGGCCGCTGATGGGGAGGCTGCTGCTGGACATTTTATCAGTTGGGGGAAGCTACTGTACATTTTATTAAAAAGTAACCGCTAGTCCCTAGTCTTATATTTGAGTCAATAGGTTTTCTCAAGATTTTTTTTTGTGATAAGATTAGGTGCCTTGGCTTATACTCGGGTCGGCTTATACATTGTGGGAAATGTTAACTTTTTCTCCACATGGTGAAAAGGCAAAAAATAAGGGGGTATAATAGGTCTGTGGATTGCCACAGAAAGAGGGGTATTATATAATGTCCCCTTTTTTGTAGCCCCCTTCTTATCATTACAGACAACAGAAAAAGGGGAACTATCATGAAGGCCTACAGAAAAGAGGGCATTTTAGATCAGGGGCTGCTAGAAATGGCACATTATATGGGTTAGATATATGAGATTAGATATGGGGTATTTGTAGGTAATCTATTATTTTACCAGGTTCATGGTAAGGGAGTTACCAAACTCTGTCCCTGGAAAAAAAAAAACCTTTGGTTACAGCCGATCCCTAGATATAAAAAGGTTGGGGACCACTGTATTAGATTACTGGGCCATAAAGTGCTTGGATGAGGCATCTGTCCATCATAGCTAACTTAACCATTGGCAGCTCAAAACAAAGTCAACATGAGACAGATAGGTGTGGTGGAAATCTATTAAGTCAGAGTGAAATAAGGCAGTGTGCAGACTAGTGCAGGACATTATGCAAACAATGTACAACATTAAAATCAGCTGTACATCTTCTGCCATACTTTATGGGCAGGGGATGACACCGAAGCCCAAACAGGCACAGATGATACACCTGCTCTGACCTCTGCTCTAATACTATGCACAAATTCTGCCTGCCCTGACCTTGGCTTGTCCATTGACATTATGGGGCAGATTTACTTACCCGGTCCATTCGTGATCCATCAGTGCGTTCTCTGCACTGGATTCGGGTCCGGCCGGGATCCGCCGTCCAGCAGGTGGCGCTGCTGCGCTGAAAAGCATCCGAATGCCCTGAAATTCACCAAGCCGGACCAAGTGAAGGTAAGCGCGTCCCAAGCGACACTTTTATTGTTTTAAATGTGGCGGTTTTTCCGAATCCGTCAGGTTTTCGCTCGGCCACGCCCCCCGATTTCCGTCGCGTGCATGCCGGCGCCGATGCGCCACAATCCAATCGCGTGCGCCAAAATCTCGGGGCAATACAGGGAAAATCGGCGCAAATCGGAAATATTCGGGTAACACGCGAATCGGGCCCTTAGTAAATGACCCCCTATATCTGTCTGGTGTCTCTTGACCTACCTGGGTCAACCTGTGAACAGGAACTTCTCCAAGAGGTAGAGGCCTGGTTGTTTCATACATTGAAGTCCAGATTCCTGTGTGGGAATCCTTTGAAGACCCTTTGAAAACGCTATTATTAGTATGTATCCTGTAGCCTTTTCCAAGCCAATATGAACAAAGGATTAAGATTATTTAATTAAAAATGTTACCTAATATAACAAAAATATTAAATGTCTTTTAGAAATTGTTATGCCTATCTAGTCAGTGAAAGGATAAAGCAAGGAATAGAGAATTAATGGCTTCTGCACACTCCTTGCCGAAAGTAAGGAAAGCCACAGTACATTACTTTTACACACATTTTACATACCCACCGTCATTTGTGCATAGAGATTAAGTCAGAAGAAATGATACTCTTAAATAGATAAATAATATGGCATATAAATTCTATAGTTCAGACCCTAAAATAAAAGCATACAAGGCAATTCTCTATAACATAAAGCCAGGATTACCTATTTATGCATCATATCTCCAGAGTTCAAATAACAATTTCAGTGTATTTCAGGGGAGGGAGAAATTACAGCCCAAGCGAATGCGTATTTTATGATTCCTTTTATTCTCTGTCCTCTATTTCTTATCCCAGATAAGACTGCAGATAGCTGATGAAGAGTATTGAAATTACTGCGGTGAAGAGTGTGGATTGTGTGACTTGTAGGGTTGTGACGGGATAAAGAAAGAATTGCTGCATTTATTCTGCTATTACATTAAAGGACCTCTACCATCAGTTCACTATAATTGTCAAAATTATGCAAATTACAATGGGGTGCTTAGGCTACTTTATCCAAGTGTCTCAGGGAGCCTTGTATTTTAATTTATGCACTTCCTCCAAAGCCCTGGTAGTCCCGCCCATTCCCCCCCGCTCTATGCATTGGGGTGGGCGGGACCAGGCAGGACTGCTAGCGCTACGGGGGGAGTGCATGAATTTAAATACAAGGCTCCCTAAGGTGCATGGGTGTCATAGAAATCGCGGCATATAGAGTTATAATAACTTCAGTAAATTGATGGTAAATGTCCTTTAACATTGATAGAGTTTAATTAAGAGCAATATCATTTAATGAGTTCGAATATGTATCTTGGTGTAATAGTCTTTGGTTGGGGGTATCCAGCAACCCATAAAATAGGGCTTAGCTGTTTAAGGCTGCATTGTGAGACGAGAGGTCAATGTAACATATTGTCAACAGTGGGTGGGATTACCTAAAAGCACAATAGGCTCCCCTGTTGTTCCAGTGGTGTCACTAATTCCTAATCCTGAAAAATTGATGAATATATATGGATTATGAGCAAAAGGAGGTAAGAGCATTTTCATGTGACCAATCTACTGACCCCACACAGCAGAAGATCAGTTTGAACCCTTTGGGGTTAGGTTAGTAGTGGGCCCTGGTGAGTAATTTTGGCGTGGGTACAATGACAGCACTGGTTTCTTATAATGAACAGCAGGTTTTGGACCCATTAGGGGAGATAAATCAATCTGTCTATGGCAGACAACTGCAGTGATTGGCACCTGAAATGGCATGCTGAAGATTTATGGCCATTTTTAGGTTGTTTTTTTATTTTTTTGACTCAAAAGTCTTATGCTGCACCAGATTAATCATCCAGTATTAGACACATGGAGAACTGCAGAGAACTGTCTAGTTCTACTCTGCACTGGTCTAAACACCAACACATCTATACATATCCACCATTGTGTTATCCAACTGGTTTGACTTCAGGCAATCACTGAAGGTATTATACCTGAAGGGATTGCACCTCTTGCGGTGGTCATGGTGGATGTAGATAGCAGCTTACCCAGGTGTGTCAGGGGATGCTGATGCAAAGCCACTAAACAGGCTATGCATTGATATAGACAATCTGATGGTAGCAATCCAGTATAATCAAAATGACAAACCAAAGGTCAATGGCTGGCAACAAGCATAGCCCATGGTACAGGGCAGATCATGCAGACAAAGATCAGAGTCCCATCAAACCGGGTCTTTAACGGAGTGGAATATGGACACACTCAGTCAGGAAATGGAGCAATCAAACACAGAAGTGAACTCATGAAACAGCATGCACACCTAAGCTAGGGTGAGGGGGACAATGAATTTTAACAATAAAAGTGTGCACTGGCTGGAAGGGGACACATTAGATGTGTGTGGTGCCACTTAAATATTAGAAGCTGATACGAGACTGTTCTTTCTGCAACATTCCCCACCGGGACCTGACCTTTGGGGCTTGGGGGCAGCTGGATTCTCCTATTACCTGATTGGCTGGCTGGAGGAACAGGTCTCATACCCACTGGGCAGGTATCTGGCAGGTAGATTGCAAGAAAAGAGAGGGAGATGTTCTGAACGAATAGAAGTTCTCCTTGGGGCACTCTTGATAGGTGTGTGGGGATCCCTGGCTAGATGGTAGGAGGCCCTTGTTGTTATGCAGCTTTGGGGAAGGGATCAGACGGAGACAGTTTTTTTTTATTTCCAGAACATAAACTTTAAAGTAGGCAACAGGCCAAGGTATGCTCACAGCCTGATATTTAGGCAGCTCCAGGCTAGAGAGATTGTAGACTGCTTTGGGCAACAGGTTTAGGCAAGTCCTGTTAGGAGTCAGGGCTACAGCAGGAGGCCTGGTATATCTGCATGCCATGTGTCTGGTGAGACAGCAGGAATCAGACATATCCCCTCATCGGGAATCAATCTCAGCAAAAACCCAAATAAAACTGGAAATTTCCAACCACCATTGACACTACATCTCATAGGTCAACATAAATAACATTTCCTTTTCAGGCAAAAATTAAGCAGCCGCAATATCACATATAGATAATGGATGGCATACAGAACAAGCTCTATGGGACACATAAAATCTAGTAGGAGCATTATTTCATAGTGGACACTGCATTGGGCAGGTCATGACACTTAGGACACAGGAACTGACACCTAGGAGCAGGATGATGTGCAAGGACCAGAGCCTGCGGAGGAGCATGATGAGCGGCAGGAATGAAAGGTGGTGACGAAAAGTAACACGGCGGTGGGCCTGAATATCCGCTCTTACAGTTATCTATGCCAGTGTATAACATTTACCTGAACCCTGGTGTGCTCAATTGCTATATGTTCTGAAATTTGACTTGGATTGTTTATGAAGCCAACTTTGTAAAATCAGTGAGATCCTGGAATTGATCCTTCTATTAAAGAAGCCGGGGATACACAGAGCTGACGCCAAACGCACAGGCACACTGCCCATGCATGACAACTCAACACCATAAAAGGATTACGTTGCCGCGTAGGTGGCCGGGTTAGATCTATGAGGGGAGGAGAAGAGGCAGAGTAGCTTGTTTTTATCATGCGAGGTGAATTAAAGTGATCTTTATAAGAATCAAATCAAATAACTATATAAAACAGTCCATGGATGACACAGGTAGCTACAAGGTTCTGAGTGGAGTTTACGGGGGTAATGTCAGGTGACTGTTTCCCTTCAAAGGCTTTTTCTAAGAATTCTAAAAAAAAACACTGCAGTGTCCAGAGGATCCTGCGCATCAGCACCAGTTTCCCATTTTCACTTCCCGTGCTGGAAGTGTCAGGGGTCGCTGGACTTGTTGAGGCCCATTAATGCCTGTGGGTTTTTTTTTCCACAAATTTGTAGTAAAAAAAAAAAACATTTTAAGTGGACAGGGATTATTTACTGTAAGAGCAGTGAGACTATGGAAATCGCTGCTGCAGGAGGTTGTTATGGCAGACTCTATGTACATGTTCAAGAGAGGCCTGGATGCCTTTCTAGAGAGAAAAAATATCACGGGTTATGGGGAAAAAACATTTGTTTTAAGCTACATTCACACGACAATGTGCCCGCCGTACCGTAGAACAGCAGACACACGTAGGCGCTTGGGAGCGCCGCTCACCCCCGCCTCTCTCCAAAGCGAGGTATGGTGCATGGCGCCGTATTATGGAGAAAGATAGGAAATGTGCTATCTTTCTCTCTGCTACGGAATGGTATAGTGCCGCGTGCCCATTGCAATCTATGGGGGACGTATATACGGTGTATATACGTTGGGTGTATATACGTCAACCATATGGTCATGTGAATATAGCCTAATTCATAAAGGTTGGACTTGATGTACTTGGGTCTTTTTCCAGCCTTATATACTATGATACTATGAAGTGTGAAAATGCCAGTATATAACATTCCTTTTAGTATTAAAAATAAAAGATAAAGGAAAAACAAAATGACATTAATAGTTTTACAAACTTGTGAGCCCTTTTGGTCCTTTCTGGTATTTTCTATGTAAAAGTAATGGATGCAAGATGAAAGGATTATTTCCAAATCTACTGACCTTCGTATTACGCTCCTCTATGCTGTTCTGTTTTTAACGTGGAGGACTTATGGCACATGTCTGTTAAACATTGACACCAAGTAATTAACCCCTTCCACGTGGATCTGTATTGCTCTATGTTAGGTTGTAATTCCATTACCCTCATTAAACATGAAGAGCTATTACCGAGCCGTAATTGCCATTCAGTAGAATTCCTTTGATCCTATTTGGAGATTTCTAAAGGTGACTATAACAAAGATCTGCAGTCGGGGGGATATAAACATGCTTTCATATTTTTTCTGCACAAACAATATCACACAGCACGTCTTTGCAAAATGAATATAAATTATACTGCAAATTACTTTATACATGTACTCTCAAAGCACCGGCCAGACCATTGTGTTCCTAATGTACGATTTATGCCCACCCCCCGCTATCCAATTATTGTATTTTTTTTTTCATGTCCAAAATATAAATGGAATAAAACATAATGGTGAGAGATTGCTTGTTATGTAGGGTATAGATCTGGAACATGTAAATAAGTGTTTGTTATATAAAATACCTTCTAACAATGTTCATACGATAACGGGAAATTACCGGGATCAAAGGTAACCGTGATTGCTTTTGTTCTTGGCAGAGTTTTTATAAGCCTACTCGTGTGTGTAGGACCATTAAAAAGTAAAATTTATTTCAGTTTTATTTTTGAAATGTAAATCATATGTTGTTTAATACTTAACTAAATGTACAATTTTCATCTTGAGGCTTATATAGGGATAACAATTAGCTTTTTCCTTATGGGGATCCTTAATAAGATCCTAATCCTAAATTAATTTCTCTAAATCAACAGTATTAATGTAATAGGAAGCATTTAAAGGGAATCTACCACCAGGACCTAGGACCGTAAACCGAGCATACTGACATACTGATATGTGCCCCCTCTGATATGTTCTTCTTTTAGCTTCTTATTCCCTGGTGTCTACAAATAAAATACCTTAATAAGTATGCCAATTACCCTGGGGTATCATAGTATCATAGTATATAAGGCTGGAAGGAGATGCAAGTCCATCAAGTTCAACCTTTAAGAATTAAATTAATGTTTTATCCCCATAACCCGTGATATTTTTTCTCTCCAGAAAGGCATCCAGGCCTCTCTTGAACATGTACATAGAGTCGGCCATAACAACCTCCTGCGGCAGAGAGTTCCACAGTCTCACTGCTCTTACAGTAAAGAACCTTTGTCTATGTTGATGGTAAAGGCTCCGTTATCCTCCATGGAAATTGGAGAACGTCAGGGTCATTTACATAATTTTTAAAATCTTTTATTTTCTTTTAAAGGCAAGATAATAAGAAGCTAAAAGAAGAGCAGATCCTGCCAAAAGGGACGCACACCATCATGTCAGTGTGCTTGGTTTACAGTCCCTGATCCTGGTGGTAGATTCCCTTTAAGCTACTGGTATGTTTTGGGGTGTAGGAGGAAAACATATAGATTTCATGATTAGGATAGATTTGAGTATTGAAATACAGAAGGGACAGATTTCCCATTATCGGTCCTATTCATTAACTTAAAAACTTGAACTTAGGCCTAAAGACGGTGGTGTATTTTTACTCTTGGAAATGTATGCTTTGTATCCAAGTATCCCATTGTTTTATGAAGTTCTCATAGTTGTTATTTTGTAAGGAAATAGCCTTTTCGTAGGAACATGTGGTATTCACCTGCGAGATGACCTCTTTGAAATGTGGACTTTGAGTGTTCTTCCAATACCTTGTTATTGCTAATTTGGTAGACATTAAAATGTGTGCTACAATGGTGCGAGCTTTAAAAGGTAATTCTTTCAGGTTCATCAATAACAATGCTGTGGCTGGTGAGAATGGAATATTTGTAATGCCCACGGGGCATGTAATGTTTGTCAAACTTTTTTTTCTGATGGTAAAACAATAAAAACTGTTTTTTAAAAAAAAAGAAATACAGAAGGGAAACACAGAATTGTCATTTGTATCCATAAGATCTAAACAAATCAAATAAACAAATGTAAACTACAAAAGAGACCCGTTTACATGGTGATAATGGACAAACCTTTGATATTCCTACATGTGGTTACTTACTCATCCTTTGACCCGTGGTTTTCCTTCTGGTGTACCGGATATATCAGGAGGCTCCAACCAATCAGCAATCAGCAGAGCCTGGTGTACAACCGCCCTTTAACCTGTGCCCATTCAGGCCAGTACGGATGATAACTAGTGTGCAGGCACAGGGGCAGAAATCTTCCACACTGGCACTGCACCGGCCCACTCTACCACCAGCATGAAAGTGGCATATTATTTGAGGACTTGTAGGGTAAAAACTGGCATACAAGCCCTGATAAATATCCCCCACTTAAAACTGTGGGATTTGGGACATTTCCCCCCCCCCCCATGGGATTTATTACCTCTAATTGCCAAGAAAAAAATTCAGTTGAGAATAACAAAAATTATATTGTGAACTTTTCTTATATTTTTACATTTTTACTTTTTATTTACTTGCACAGTATATAAAGTCATATGTAAGATGAATCTTGATGTTAGCTTAGCTTTACTTTTGACTTGAATATATTTTTTATTATATTTATTACCAGTAAGCAAATGTAACTATAGAAACAACGGTAACAGGAGCTCATAATCACCAGTAGTAAAAGGTCTCCGAAACATATTCCAATAATAAGACCAATAAGGACCATAACTATTATAATAGATGAATAACTATCTGCAGAAATGATGCTTCTAGGAAGAGAAAAAATAGACTAGAACAGAACAAAAATATTTAAGAAGTAGAAATAACACAGGTTACCACATGTTGTTTTGCGTTCATTGTGAAAAAAGTTATTTTTTCACAGGGCCATGGCGGACATGGATCATAGTTTTTTCTTTCTTTGGTGAATTTGGTGAGACATTTGGCGGCTCTTTTTTGTGCCTTATTTATGATCATGTCTTTACTTGTGATACATGTTTAGTTTTTCCTATCCTGGCAGGCGCAAATCTTGGCTTCTCTTTGAGTTTTTTTGGTGCAAATATCTCAAATCCCCGTGGACATAAGCCACAAGGAGTGGAAACTATTGTTAATTTTGGATTTGAGGCTGTGTCCTGCATTTTTAAGCTCTCCAGTCACACCCCAGGGAGATGACGACATATGAGGCTGCGGTCACATGTGACCAGGGTTCAATCACACGTTGCATTTTGATTGTGTTTTGAAACATTACAACAGCTAAGGAGAGGTGATTTACCTAATTGCATTCTGTTAACATTTGCGTTTACAAAAGGCTTAGTAAACTGGATGTTAAAGTATGTGTTAACATCACATTTGCATTGCGTTTGGTAAACCCAAATGTTTACAGTAATGTATTTAGGCAAATCACCTCTTCTCAGCTATTATAATGCATTATAAAAAGCCACGTGTGACCTCACCCTTAGAGGTAACCAACAAATTTAAAAAAAAAATGTAAATGCAAATATGTATGAGTTTTTAGTTTACAGGGTCCATGAAACTGCCCTAGACCAGGTGCAGATGAGCGGCTAAAAAGTCGCAAATTTAAGCAAAAAAAGGCGATACATAAGTGAAAAGTCACACAGAACATCTGGAAAACAAAGACACAAAAGGCAGTGCACATGTGCAGACCAAGGTGTACTTGAAGACAAAAGTTGCAGTGAAAAGTTGCAAAAACGACAAAAGTCAAAAAAGTGAGACAATTAATTATAATATTACAAGTTATAAAAGAGTTTTTGGCAAGAAAAAACTCTATATACCTATTGCTTAAAAGTAACCTGCCACCAGAGTGGTATTTTTTTATCAGGGGACAGGTTACTATAGACAAAGTACTGTATGCCAAATCATTTTTTTAAAATTGTGTGTATTATATGGTGTGTCAAATAAAGTATGTGAAACTTTACCTGGCTCCATGCCAGATGCTTAAGCCTGAGTTCCAGAGAGGAAAATTTCAAGTACCAACTTTTGTCTGCTCTATAATATATTCACTGCTCTGCAAGTCATCAGGGGGATGTAGGGGCAGGAGCCGGGAGTGACTAGCAAAGCAGTGAATATATTACAGAGCAGACAGAAGTTCTCAATTTTTCTCTCTGGGACTCAGACTGAAGCATCTGGCAGGGAGCCAGTTAAAGGTTCCCATACTTCATCTTACCATATAACACCATATAATACTGACATTTAAAAAATTATATATGTTTCCTTTAACACACTAATGATGTAAAATAAAACATCCTCTTATTTTGGTTTCTAATTTTTATTTTTATAAACTTGATAAAGCAGTTAATTAAATAGACAGTTAATAAAAATAGATAAAGCAATTAATGAGAAGAAAATATAAGGAATGTCCCACATGTCAAATGGAATAAATTAACTAAGAAACAAAAGCAGTTTGCTGTATTCACCCTTTTAGAGGTGCAAGTATTAATGTATTATTAATGTATTAATGAGACTTATAATTAGTTAAGTGATACAAAACACTGATATTGAAACTAGTCAGTTTTGTAAAAAAAAAATAAATGGATAAAATGTGAAAAAAATGTGAGGTACTTTACAAGGAATTTATAAGGTTTCAATGTTGAATACAAATATCAGAGTTTGTCAGTATAATTCCTTAGTAGGCCCTCTGCCATTACCTGTGCTTATTTTTGGACAGGGGGGCAATCACTAACCTACACTACTTACTATATGCACACCGCCTCATTGACCACCAGTGTCCATTTATTATAATGACATTGGTTGAAGGGGAATACCATGGACATTCAAATGCCCCTCTAACCATGTCTAACATGCTGGAAGCGGGATTTATAATTTTGTAGAAAAGGTGTATGGTTACCAAATGACTAAAATTTAGTATGTACAGGTCATATTTCTGAAGAAGAGATAGATACTTAAGAATCTCATCAAGTGTTTCCTTGCAATACTCCAATAAATCCTTGTGGCTGGGGCAGGGGTAACAAAATAATGGGGTATTCTGTCCAGTTCCAGCACCGCAACAGTGACGTCTCAGCTTGATCACTTCAATAAACCACTTAAGCTCTGTAAATCGGAATTATACCATTTACTGCCACTCCCAGTAAATTCTCTAAAGTGGGTGGTGCTCATCATCATTCCAAAAATTAATACTAGAAACAGGTATAAATTATAAAAAACAGGCTGTCCCTGACTTAAGGACACCCGACTTACAGAACACCCCTAGTTATAGACGGACCTCTCTGCCTGCTATGACCTTTGGATGTTACTTTAGTCCCAGGCTGCAATGCTCAGCTGTGAGTTGTCTGTGATGAAGCTTTATTGATAATCCTTGTTCCCATGACAACACAAAAGTTTTAAAATCCAAATGTCACAGGGACAAAAATTCTGTCTGGAGTTGCAATTATAGAATATACCTGTTCCAACTTACATACAAATTCAACTTAAAGACAATCTTAATGAACCTATCTTGTATGTATCCCGGTAGGATTGCCTGTAGATCTACATCTGGAACCAGATTTCAGATGTCAAATTTTACCAAAAACTGACCACATTGAGAAAAGTAAATTGAAAACATTCTCAAGTTGATGATGACTGTTTACTAGATGATTATTAATAAAATATCTGAAGAGTCTTTCATTACGGTATTATTTTCACCGCATCTGAAGAACACTTATTAAATCTGATAGATAACATTTTCGTCCACCCCTCATGCAATCCTAATAGCTTCCTGACCCTTATTAAGCGTAGAATAAAGACATGATGACGGGGGATATACACTAATTATTGTTGTTCTGTCTAATTAAGAACATTATTTGTTACATTAACATGAAGTTGGCTGATTATTCCTTTTTCAATAAAAAAATCCATGACGTGGAGCTGTTGATATTGTTGACAGTTCATCGAGAGGATCTAATGGGCGAGGAGAATTTAGAATTTTTAAATAGAATTTTTTAATCAAATTTTGATGTAACATACCAGTTTAAAGTATATATATATATATATATATATATATATATATATATATATATATATATATATATCTATTCTCCCATAGGTATTTTAAAAGTCCTAAATATGACTAATATACCCTAATATACTATATATTTTACTTATATAATAGACTTAAATTTTGTTAAAAAAATATTATTTGGTTGGGCTTCCTAACACTGAATATGTATCTATTGTGCACCAAGTTTTTGCCGACTTTTCCGCCTACTTGTGCCATGTGCCACTTTCAAAAAAAGTCTACTAAACTTTCTATAACTATAAACCTTTACAGGTTTCCTCTGAAATCTACACCAGTCTGAACCGGCTTCTCCAAAATTAGTAAGAGTAATTTTGGTATATATTGTGCGCCAAGTGTGCCAATCATTAAAGAAGGAATAATCTAATGAAGAATGCCCCAGTGACCTTTGGGCAGCTCTATTTTGGCTATTGGTCTCTTTGCTATTCTCTGTATCCAACTTCAGCTACATTTAATCGCCCATTTTATTGCTTTTCGATTTTTGGACCTTTGCAACCATCTTAGTTTTGACCCAGTTCTGTCTGACTTAGCTTGTTCTGTCTCAGGCCCCTTCCACACTAGCGTTGCATTTCACGTCAGGGTGCAATGCGTGAAAAACTGACGTTTTTGGCTGCGTTTTTGTTCCATTTTTCCTTGGAGTCATTAGCGTTTTTGCGTTTTTCACGCGTGTTGTTCGCGTTGTTTTGCGTTTTCGGTGCGTTTTTCATGCACGTTTTTTAAAGTCAATGGGACTTTTTCAAAGGGACCATGGTTCGGGAATAAAATGTTTTATTTAATTGAAAAAGAATGTCTTCTGATAAGTTAGCAGATGTATGCAAACATCTACAATCTATTCTTCACTGTTCCGCGCGTATATTATCTCCCGACCAGTTAGCAGATGTGAAGAACAATGAAGAATAGAATAAAAACAGTGAACTCAGGATCATTTAAGTGAAAAACACAGTAAAGAACACAGTGAAGAATAGATTACAGATGTTCGGCACATCTGCTTACTTGTCGGGAGATATGCGCGGAACGGTGCAAACAAAATAGTATGTGAAGAACAATATATATGTGTGTAAAGAACAAATTGCAGATGTTTCCATACATCTGCAATGTCTTCTTCATACATATATATTGTTCTTCACATGCTATTTTGTTCGCACCATTCCGAGCGTATCTCCCGACAAGTAAGCGGATGTGCCGAACATCTGTAATCTATTCTGCACTGTGTTCTGCACTGTGTTTTTCACTTAAATGATCCTGTGTTCACTGTGTTCACTGTTTTTATTCTATTCTTCTATTCTTCACTGTTCTTCACTGTGTTTTTTTAATTAAATGCTCGATCTCGAGCAGGGGAATTATTCATGTCACCTAGCAACCCATCAATTTAAAACGCATTGCACTCGCATTGCACTTGCAATGCTTGCGAGTGCAATGCATTTTTGATGGGTCTCCATAGACTTGAATGGGGCGGGAAACGCAAAAGTAGAGCATGCTGCGATTTTGACGCGCGTCAAAACAAACGCAAGCACGCGCGTGAAAAACAACGCAAATGAGGAAAGGCCCATTGGAAACAATGGGACAGAGTGTAATGCAAGTTCTGTGCGTCAAAAGCACGCGCAGAACTCGCGCGTGAAAAACGCTAGTGTGGAAGGGGCCTCAGACTTGTTTGTTATTAGCTTGACACTTTTCTGGGTATAATGTGTGAACACAGGTCTGTCTCTGACCTTCTGTCACCTGTCCTTCCCACCATCCACCAGACAAATTAAATCTTCCTTATCACCTTGTATGGTCTCTGAGGGTCTGTAAGTTAGGTTGCAGGTAGCAGGTTCTCCCTGCCAAGCCTGCCTTGAACCACCGTGTATCCTGCCAAGCCCCCCTTGGACCACCGTGTATCCTGCCAAGCCTGCCTTGGACCACCGTGTATCCTGCCAAGCCTGCCTTGGACCACCCTGTATCCTGCCAAGCCTGCCTTGGAGCACCGTGTATCCTGCCAAGCCTGCCTTGGACTCCCATGTATCCGGCCAAGCCTGCCTTGGACCCCCGTGTATCCTGCCAAGCCTGCCTTGGACCCCTGTGTATCCTGCCAAGCCTGCCTTGGACCCCCGTGTATCCTGCCAAGCCTGCCTTGGACCCCCGTGTATCCTGCCAAGCCTGACTTGGAACATTGTGTATCCTGCCAAGCCTGCCTTGGACCCCCGTTTATCCTGCCAAGCCTGACTTGGACCCCCGTTTATCCTGCCAAGCCTGCCTTGGACCTGCGTGTATCCTGCCAAGCCTGCCTTGGACCACCCTGTATCCTGCCAAGCCTGTCTTGGACCCCCGTGTATCCAGCCAAGCCTGCCTTGGACCACCCTGTATCCTGCCAAGCCTGCCTTGGACCCCCGTTTATCCTGCCAAGCCTGCCTTGGACCACCCTGTATCCTGCCAAGCCTGCCTTGGACCCCCGTGTATCCTGCCAAGCCTGCCTTGGACCCCCGTGTATCCTGCCAAGCCTGCCCTGGACCCCCGTTTATCCTGCCAAGCCTGCCTTGGACCCCTGTGTATCCTGCCAAGCCTGCCTTGGAACACTGTGCATCCTGCCAAGCCTGCCTTGGACCCCTGTGTATCCTGCCAAGCCTGCCTTGGAACACTGTGCATCCTGCCAAGCCTGCCTTGGACCCCCGTTTATCCTGCCAAGCCTGCCTTGGACCCCCATGTATCCTGCCAAGCCTGCCTTGGACCACCCTGTATCCTGCCAAGCCTGACTTGGACCCCCGTTTATCCTGCCAAGCCTGCCTTGGACCCCCGTGTATCCTGCCAAGCCTGCCTTGGATCCCCGTGTATCCTGCAAAGCCTGCCTTGGACCCCCGTGTATCCTGCCAAGCCTGCCTTGGACCCCCGTGTATCCTGCCAAGCCTGCCTTGGAACACTGTGTATCCTGCCAAGCCTGCCTTGGACCACCATGTATCCTGCCAAGCCTGCCTTGAACCCCTGTGTATCCTGCCAAGTCTGCCTTGGACCACCGTGTATCCTGCCAAGCCTGCCTTGGACCCCCGTTTATCCTGCCAAGCCTGCCTTGGACCCCCGGGTATCCTGCCAAGCCTGCCTTGGACCACAGTGGGGCAGATTTACTTACCTGGTCCATTCGCGATCCAGCGGCGCTTTCTCTGCGGTGGATTCGTGTCCGGCCGAGATTCATTAAGGTAGTTCCTCCGATGTCCACCAGGTGGCTCTGCTGCGCTGAAGTTCCCCGGAACGCGCTGGAATACACCGAGCCGGGCTGAGTGAAGGTAAGTGCAAGCTCCGCAACACATTTTTATCTTAAATGTGGCGTTTTTTCCGAATCCGTCGGGTTTTCGTTCGACCGCGCACCCCGATTTCCGTTGTGTGCATGCCAGAGCTGATGCGCCACAATCTGATCTCGTGCGCCAAATCCTGGGGCAATTCAGGGGAAATTGGCGCAAATCGGAAATATTCGGGTAACACGCGAATCGGGCCCTTAATAAATGACCCCCAGTGTATCCTGTCAAGCCTGCCTTGGACCACCCTGTATCCTGCCAAGCCTGCCTTGGACCCCCGTGTATTCTGCCAAGCCTGCCTTGGACAAAGAGTCTGCAGTGTCATTAACCCCACAAAGGCCTCTCAACTGGGAGACTGATATTTCCCCAGGGACTAAGTGCCCCAAAAAGGGGATTTCAGCTTATCTCATCAGTGCATGAGGACATGCAAGATAATGCTCAGACCAATTCCTCTGAAAAAACCTTGTTCTCTGATAATGTTCTTGCTACCATTGATAATGGACCATTGCCCCCTTCCAATCTCTGTGGGAATGATGAGGGTCCAATGGCCCCTCTTAAAAGATGGGGTACTGCCAGGTCCATGCCAAAACGCTACACTATCCGTAGGTGGCGGTAATATGTGTGTGAACTGTGCCTTAATGTTTGTGTTTATGTCTGCCACACCCCTCAGATTTTGTCTTGCAAGAGTTAATACTCTGGACCTGTAATTGCTTGCTCCTTCCACCTGAGGCAGTGCCTAGTTCCTATAAGTGCCCAGTTTAGCCTTAATTTTTTTTCTGCCTCCTGTGATCTCTGGATCTCTAGTTTCAGTCCCCTGTGATATCTAGTTCAGTAGTGGTGGTTGCGCAGTTGCTGGGCAGGTGCTGACACATATTAATAAATATGGTTTTTTAACCTTAATTTGGAGCTAGCACTGGATAATCTATGCCTTGAAGAACCCCAGTTGCAGTTCCCTAGAAGTAGACAGAGTGCTGGTCATTCATATAAGACATTAAAGGGCATTTCTAGGGTCCTGTTATTAGGATCGCAGTAGCATTCATCGATTTGAGGTTACCTGTAAATGACCATGTGCTGCTCTTGGGTGGCATGCAATGGGCTCATTGTCCATTGTTGTGTCATCGGCGTGTGAGGTTCACTCACGTTTCAGTTACTACAAGAAAAACTGCCTAAACCACAAACTTAGGCAAAAATTGGCTATGAATTTTGTGGTTGGGGCAGACGGCTTTTGCACCATACCTGTGTGTATGAACCAAAAGAAATACTTGAGGCTGTGTGTTACCCATTGTTTCAAAAAGTAAAAGTCTGATGAGTAGAGATTTGCAAGAAAAAAAAAACGTAAAGACACTAACGCATGGGAAAAAAATCAGATTAATACTTAGGGTTAATTTCTTATAGTTGAAGTACAAAAAGATATTAAAAACAAGATAAAAACTATCAACAAAGAATACTAGTGTAGACTTTTGGACAAACAGTCCAGGAAGAAAACAATCCATTCCGCAAATTGAAATTTGCTTTTTCGCAAGGTGTTAGATAACATCTTGCGTTGTGTCAACAAGACGTGACAGTATGAATCATATTGTTCCAAAAGGACACATGCTGAAGAAACAATCTATCATGGTTACCACCTCTGCTGAGCAGTAGACAAAACCTATTACTATGTCATGTAATTCGTCCTGGCATGGTGATGTGTAAATTGATGTTAAGGTGTTTGAGTTTTGTTGTGTACTCGGAGACAGGTCATTCACAACACGAGTTCATGTATTTTTATTATGAAGCTTGTTTTGCTAGACTGGAATGGTGGTGTTTTGCTTGTAAATTAAGGAATTTAGTTCATGTTACATGTTATCTTTTGTCTGAAATTTAGACTTAGAAGATATTGAGTAGAATGCACATTATAACAGCCATCTAATAAAGTGTGTAACAGTGGCATTCCCACCGGAGTGTTACCTTACGAGGTTGGCACAGTGGCCGCTGTCCTTCTGTTCTTAGTTCTTATGTCTCTGTTCTGGCCATGTGCTTTCTGCTGTTGCTGGTTAAAAACATTCCATTTTTTTTCTAAAGGGGTAAGTTTCCATGGTCGATGTTCACACACTTTGTAATAAAAGGCACCATCTTTCTTGTGGAAGGTATGGAGCACCCTCATGTTTTATGCAAAGATGTGTGTCACTGAAAGAGTATTCCTGTGTTCTGAGCTCAGTTCTGTTGTTTGCCTGTGATTCTGCATCACAATCCTGTTTTTCACTTCTCAGAAAAGTGACTTCCTTGGAAGTGGCACAAAGTCATGCGGATTACGCGGTACAGTGCCGATTATGTGGTACCCACTATCTCCTGCAAAGACAAGTTTTTAAAATGAAAATGGCAAAATACTTATTTCAGTGGTAGAAACATCAATATCATCTCTTTGGAAAAAATGTCCACTAGCTATACTAGTGGTAACCTCAGAGGCAGTGATTGGATGTGGTGCACATGTGCATTTTTTCATTTCATGGGGCATGGCCACCTTTTAAATCTGATAATAAGATAATAATCTGTCAAATTACTTTTCAAATGTTAAAAGAAATTTGAATATCTACACATATAATATTATGTACAATTTTGGGCACCAATGTTTCAAAATGACATAGTTGAACTGGAAAAGGTACAGAAGTGAGCAACTAAGATTAATAGGGGAATGAGGGGATTACAATACAATGACAGAATACAAAATTTGGGATTATCCAGCTTCAAAAAAGATGGCTGAGGGGAGACCTCATTACAATGTACAACTATCTCAATGGGCAGTACAAGGATCTCTCTAAAGATCTTTTTATACCTAGGCCTGTGGCCAGGACAAGGAGACATCCTCTACGCTTAGAGGAGAGGAGGTTCTACCATCACCATAGACAGGGGACATCCTCTACACCTAGAGGAGAGGCGGTACTACCATCACCATAGACAGGGGGCATCCTCTACACCTAGAGGAGAGGTGGTTCTACCATCACCATAGACAGGGGACATCCTCTACACCTAGAGGAGAGGCGGTTCTACCATCACCATAGACAGGGGGCATCCTCTATGCCTAGAGGAGAGGTGGTTCTACCATCACCATAGACAGGAGGCATCCTCTACACCTAGAGGAGAGGAGGTGCTACCATCACCATAGACAGGGGGCATCCTCTACACCTAGAGGAGAGGAGGTGCTACCATCACCATAGACAGGGGGCATCCTCTACACCTAGAGGAGAGGAGGTTCTACCATCACCATAGACAGGGGGCATCCTCTACACCTAAAAGAGAGGTGGTTCTATCATCACCATAGACAGGAGGCATCCTCTACACCTAGAGGAGAGGCGGTTCTACCATCACCATAGACAGGGGGCATCCTCTACACCTAGAGGAGAGGAGGTTCTACCATCACCATAGACAGGGGGCATCCTCTACACCTAGAGGAGAGGCGGTTCTACCATCACCATAGACAGGGGGCATCCTCTACACCTAGAGGAGAGGAGGTTCTACCATCACCATAGACAGGGGACATCCTCTACACCTGGAGGAGAGGCTGTTCTACCATCACCATAGACAGGGGGCATCCTCTACGCCTAGAGGAGAGGTGGTTGTACCATCACCATAGACAGGGGGCATCTGCTATACCTAGAGGAGAGGAGGTTTTACCATCACCATAGACAGGGGGCATCCTCTACACCTAGAGGGGAGGAGGTTCTACCATCACCATAGACAGGTGGCATCCTCTACACCTAGAGGAGAGGTGGATCTACCATCACCATAGACAGGGGGCATCCTCTACACCTAGAGGAGAGGCGGTTCTACCATCACCATAGACAGGGTGGATCATCTACACCTAGAGAGAGGTGGATTTACCATCACCAAGACAGGGATTTTTTGCTGTAAGAGCAGTTAAACTCTGCCACAAGAAATTGTAATGGCTAACACTTTGGACATGTTCAAGAGGGGCCTGGATGCCTTTCTGGAGAGCAATAATATTACTGTATATACTGGCGTATAAGACTACTTTTTAACCCCTTAAAATAATGGCTACAGTGGGGGGTCGTCTTATACGCCGGATATACGGGGGCCGCACTGTGTGAGGTGTTTTTTTTCCCCGTCAGCGCGCAGAGAGCCGCTTCCTGGGACCGCCGCGCATGCGCGGCAGTCCGCCTCTCACAGTCATTAGAAGAGGCTTAGTACGCGCTAACGGGGCGGCGCGCTGTATGCTAATGCAGCCGCCCTGTCACAGCGGTGGGCGTCACAGAGCTGGGGGTCACAGGCGGCACTTACAGAAGCATGTCGGATCTTCATTAATATCGCAGCTTACAGTTATGATCACCAGGCACTTGCTCTCTTGTTTGTTTTGCAAAGTTTTAAGCAGACTTTTTTTCATTTGGGAGAGGGGTAGTCTTATACAGTGAGTATATACCAAATTCTATATTTTTAGGGCAGAAGTTGGGGGTCGTCTTATACGCCCAGTCGTCTTATACGCCGGCATATACGGTACATCATATGGTAACAAAATTTGTGTTAAAAATTTCTGTTAATCTAGGGAGTTATTCTGATTTCCATATTGGGGTTGGCCCTCTAGGGGATTTTATGACTCCCAATGGATTTATAGGTGTGACAGTACAGATTAAAAAGTCATATGGAAACAATGGTAGTGAGGGCCCTTCTCACAACTGCTTATAGTCTGAAGGTGAAGGGGTGACACAAAGGTATAAGAGCTTGTATAATGGTCCAGTGGTTCTTTAAAAGGGAACAAAATAAATAAAATTTAATACATAAAATTCTGCTGCCTAAATCAGTCATCAGTCTTCATCTTGTATACAGAATCCAAGGATCCAAGGAGGATGGGACTGCAGAGAAGCTAGAGCTTAGTATTCAGTGTTGACCAGATAACATAGGGAAGGAATCCAAAGAATGGGTTAGTAAAGAGCGAGTTGAGGTTTCCTAAAGTTAGGTAAGGCAATGGGCTTTAAGAGAAAATTTGAAGCTTTGGAGGTTGGGGACCTAGTATGATAGTCCGGAGATGGGCATTCCAGAGCATTATTTGAGCTAGGGAGAAGTCCTGGACAGGGGAATGAGAGATTTGAATTCACAAATTCATAATCTAAAATAGCTGGAAATTCAAAGAGCAGGGGTTGGGCGATATACTGAGATGACAGAGTAGAGGTAGGGAGGGGCAGCATTGTGCAGAGCTTTGTGGATGAGGGTTTTTATTTTAAACTAAATATGGAAAAGTAACCAGTGCAGTGCTTGCACTGACTGGATTGTTATGACTAGAACAGAATTTTATCCCCAGACACCAAGCAATAAAGAGTTCTTTCCTACTGGAATATACATTACCCATTTATCATAACCAATCAGCTTTCATTTTGTAAACTGCTGTGGAAAAATGAAAGCTTAGCTCTGATAGGTTGCCATTTAAGGGAACCTGTCACCAGAAGGCACAATTTCCCTGGTGACAGACTGCAATAGGCATTGGCTAGTACATTACATAACTGTTAATTTCAGATCTTTGCTCCACTCTGTTCCTGAAATATCACCTGATAAAGCTTACCTGGCTCCCTGCCAACAAGTCCTGGCCAAATCCTGGGTTTATCGTTCTTTTCAAATCTAATGTTTGCTGGTTAATTAGCATAATGCTAAGCACTGCTCCTGCTCGTTAATATTCTATTCCTAAGCCTCCCACACCCTATCAACTCCTAACCCTCCCTCTCTGACGTCCGCTCACCACACAGTAAACCGCGCGTGCATGGTGAGATCTACACCCTCGTAACACCCGCTCGTCTGCGCAGTTAACTGCTCGCCGGCGTAATGCACATGGCAGCGGGTTGTGCATGTGCACGCTCTTGGTGCCTTCTAAATTGGTTGAGCTCAGGTATGCAAACTATGTACCGAGTTTGCGTACCTGAGCTCTGCCGAGTCGGAAGGGGCAGAGAGGTTGCACATGCGCAGTCCGTTGCAGGATGCATTGCGCAGTTAACTGCACAGGCGTAAAAGGGTGTAGGGCTCACTGCGCATGCGTGAGGTTCGATTTGAAAAGTGGAGCAGAGATTTGAAATTAACAGTTATGTAATGTACTATGCAATGCCTATTGCAGTCTGTCACCAGTGAAATTGGGCCTTCTGGTGACAAGTTCCCTTTAACAACAAAAGCAGCTTTGCTCTCAGACACTTTATAAATCTATGTTTTAGAATTTTTGGTAATTTTACTACACATTTAATAACCAAGAAAGTAACTAACGTAGATATGATTTTGCAATTTACCTTGCTATAAATATTACAACTTATTTCGAGGTAAGTAATGGAGATACTTTGTCCCGATTATTCCCAACATCATGGCTTCATACTATCATTACTTCTCTTGCCCTTTTTGTTAAATCCTCCTTCATAGTTCTTTGGATTGCTAGGAAGAAATCAACATATGGGTGCACAGCGATTCCAAGGAAGGCATATAAAGTCTAATTATTTCACCTTGGAAATAACAGCGAATGCAAATATGTCTGTTTCTACTGAAAGGTTTCCAAATCATTTGCAAACAAAGCATCTATCTCCCCAGCTTTAAGGCAGCAATGCATTTCAACTTTTCACTTTAGCCCATGGTGACTGCAGTTTTGTTGGCTTATAAATAAAGCATGAGGCATTCTTAGTATTTACATAATAACATATATCTTAAAGATGGCCCAGCTCACGCAGCAGGCGAACAACTCGTCATATGTCCAATATGTGATCTGCATTTGAAGTTAATTTGCTTTCCTTGCCCACAATATGCAGAGAAATACAATGTCCTATTTCTCACACTACAAACTTAATCCATCCCAGAACCTCTAGTGACAATGTTCAGCTAACAGACCGACTGCCATTGTCTCTGCAAACTTCAATTAACTCATATTTTATTGTTTGATAGGAAATTCTAAGGGTTCAGAAATCACATCAAATACATTTCTTTCCACTGAAGAATATTCAGGTCTATTTCAATAGACTCCAAGCCTGTCAACAGGCAGCAATTTGGATATTTTTGATCTGTGTCTACCGTTTCTCAGTGAAGAGAATAGAAAGATTTATTGGACAGCTGTTGGCGGTATACTCTGAAGTCAATGGATGTGCTGAGAGGCCGTCTACCTGTGAAGGCACACGGTATATTATCTGGTATTATTGGATACATTATGTCAAAGCAATGAATAAAAGGTGTCCCAGGGGCCCGTGTGTTGTCACTGTGTGCCTTGCAGGGTCAGGTTTTAAACACATATTTTATATCATTGGCAGTGTCATGAGAAAAATCGGAACAAGGGTGGAAGTTGCCAACTATTCACTGCCAATAATGGCTAGGAAGTCGTTAGAATATTGCAGCTAAAGTATGGACAACCCTAAAGTAAGAGGAAAGTTAAAAGAAACCTACCATCAGGAATCTACCTATTAAGGCAGATACATTGATAGTTTATTGCTTGGGACCTTAGGAGGAAACTATCTTCTCTAATCTTTTTATATAGCCTAACCTGATCTAAACATTGGCTTACTAATAAGCAAACTTTCTGCAGGGGCTACTGGGGTGTGGAGTAGCATCTCTGGGCTATGGAAGCAAAGGCTACTCCACGCCCCATTAGCCTCTGCGGTCCAACCTCCTTGTGTGTCCTTGGAGCACTCATGAGACACCTTGTGCTTGAGCGTATCGTGTGAGCCTCCGGCACTGAAGGGGTTACTGCAGAGGGGCAGAGGTAGAAGAAGCTGGCAGTGTAAATACAAATTGTACATGAACACAAACTACTTGTTACGGCGAAAATGCGAATGGTTGCATCAGGAGCGCACAAGGACAGCAGAATCCACTGAACCGTGGAGTAGCCTTTGCTCCCACAGCCCAGAGAGGCTACTCCATGACCCAGTAGTCTCTGCTAGAAATTAGTAAGATCAAGATAAAGTTTAGATCAGGTCAGGCTATATAATAAGGTTGGAAAAAGATAGTTTAGGACTTAGAATGTTAGGAGGAACCAACCATTGGATCTACTTTAATAGGTGGATTCTTGATGGCAGATATTCTTTAAGCAGTGATGTAGGCAGAAATCATGCAGCAAAACTCCAATTGGGCCAACCCCACTCGAAGCTCTGCCTAATGTACAACATATTGACTGAAATTAACGTACGCCATTACATTTTTAGGTCCAAAATTTAGTATATTACACAGTTCTGGATTTATTTTGCCTCATCTAAGAAAGCTTACTGCATTTGTTTATACAGCAATTGTAAGGCTAAATATCTAGTGTCCCGGAATCCACTGGGTCATGAATGGTTATGGCATAGGGCTACACCAAGGGGCAGAAACAGGTTTCTAGGTCACACATCGAGGCAGTAGCCAGGAATTGTAGACTAGTGGTTGGAGAACAAAATCAAAAGCTCATCCAGGACTAACCTGGTCGAATACCTGTCTTAATAAATCCCCCCCCACCCATAATAAACAAGGAGCTAGCCTCTTCAAAATGTTCTAATAAATAATGTGCAAATAATAAAACTTGCATATTATCTCCAAGATAATAGCACACCTAACACTTGGACAGCTTAAGCCTCTGCAAAGAAGACAATCTAGGCCAATTCCCCCTCTGGAGGGCTGCATAGGAGGATCTTATGGATTTGTAAATCCTAAAACCCCATGGAGCTCACCCACAAAAACATCTGAGATGTCACGGGTGCTCCCGCAACCCTTATCACAGGATATGGGCTTACCTTTGCCCCTGGGTGCACCATGCTCATGCCACTTGACACACATGAGAATCAAAGATTTAAAGGGCCACTGATTGGTGCTGGCCGGCCCCTGGCAGTGCATTAAGGCCAGACTCTCCCAGCATTCCCTGTGCGATCTTTGTGCTCTTGCCATTGAAAAAGCTTCTGTCCCTGCCTTGTGCTCGTGTTTGGATTTCCCGTTGTGACCCCGGTTCTTTGTTTCACTCTGATCCTGAATCGCCTGCCCTGACCTTCTGCTTTGTTCCTGACATTGATCCTGTGCTGCCTGTCTTATCCTCCTGCCTGTCCCTGACCACAAACCTGCCATCCGTGTCTGTACCTTGCCTTGGCTGCCACCGCGGACAAGTCACAGCTGTGAAATGACCTGGTGGTATCACACCACAGAAAGTCCAACCCACTTTGCGGCGGGCTCTGGTGAAAAATGGATACCACTTATAATCTAGTCCCAGGTGTTGGTTTACGTCATCGTCCACGGTGGTCAAGTGGCTCCACTAACCCTGGAGCCTGACGAGAGTTTCATCTGCCACATCAACTACAATGGAAAGATTGATAGCCAGCACTCATTACAGAATGAATTGAGAAGATACAATCCCAAATACTGTATGTTTACTATGACAACTCTAGCACATATAACAGAGCATTCAATGGAAATCCAACAAATACTGGATAGGAATAGAATATAAAAAAAGCAGATGGAAATGTTCTTGTTATATTCTGCATTTCACACACATTTTACAAATTCCCTATTTAGTAAAAACACTTTCTGTTGAATTGTCATTAAATTAGGAAAAGTAATAGCGAGCAGTATAAAAAAAGGAAATGGGATTCCACATTGCCATCACTTTCTATGTATCCAAGAAAAACTGTTACGGCTTCTTCCTTTTCATTCTCTGTAATGCAGTTTTTATATCTCCTCTTTCTTGTGCTACGTAATAAAAGTAAAAGCTTTACAGTATAATATAAGTGGATATAACAGCAGAATGTAGCATCGACATTGTTACATTTAATCACAACCTCCCGTGCGGTAAGGTTGAGTAAAATATGATAAGTGAGATACTTTTCCGTTTGATATTAGAGCACTTTTCTAGTTCATTGCTGTATAACGGGATTTAGAACAAATAAAAAAGGATTTGCTGTTGGGGTTGTAAGGTGAATGTAAAAAAGGTAAATATTTGGTATCAAGACTAAGAATATAATCCAACTACTCCATGTGGTTCGAAGGGGCCCTTGAAGATTGGGAGGGCCCTATCGAAATTGTTCCTAGAAGGCTTATCAGGAAGGAACCTGGACAGAACTTTCCTCTCCTGGGGAACAAACTAAATAATGTGAGTAACCCTGGTCTCCCTGTATAATACTGTCTTCACAGGTTCAAGTGTTCCCATTTTTTAAACCCGCTCATAGAGATGAACGGGTAAAGATGAGCGGCCCTGAGCCGAAGTTCAAGTCTAAGGTTAGGGTGCACCCCGGACATATTAGCGTCCGAACAGCAAATTGATTCCCCTGGCCAAATAGACATGGCTATGATTGTCCAGAGGTGTCCCCCCAGCCAATCACAGCCATAGCCAATTGGCTAAGGGCATCAATTTGCCAGATTGACTGTTTGGCTGCTGGACACACCTGAACCCTGGACCTAAACTTGGATTTCATGTCCACTCATCCTTATCCACCAAGTTATACTCTAAACTGGGTCCTAGACAATTAAGGGAGCAAAATGATTCATTCGATATGAGAAAACAACTATTACTGTAATAGTTTTAACATATTGTAATATCTACCACCAGGATAAAGGATTGTAAATAGAGATGAGCGAGCACTAAAATGCTCGGGTACTCGTTATTCGAGACGAACTTTTCCCGATGCTCGAGTGCTCGTCTCGAATAACGAGCCCCATTGAAGTCAATGGGAGACTCGAGCATTTTTCAAGGGGACCAAGGCTCTGCACAGGGAAGCTTGGCCAAACACCTGGGAACCTCAGAAAAGGATGGAAACACCACGGAAATGGACAGGAAACAGCAGGGGCAGCATGCATGGATGCCTCTGAGGCTGCTTAATCGCACCATTATGCCAAAATTATGGGCAACAGCATGGCCATGACAGAGTGACCGAATGAGGCTAGATAGCATCTAAAACATGCAATAATTGACCCTGACACTATAGGGGACGGCATGCAGAGGCAGCGGCAGCAGTGGCAGGCTAGAGAGTCTCATGGCGACATACCCTAAATGGACTCAGGTTTCACCAAAGGAGGTGAAATGATTTCCTATGTGAACAAAAGGTTGAAGGTATATTTAGTCGATAACACAGCATGGTGGCGACATAGTGACCAAGTTCCATAACGTATCTGGTGAAACACCCAAAAAATGAGCCTGACACAGCTCTTTTGATAAGGGGACGACATGTGGAGGCAGCCATGGAGACAACTTCCATGATTAAGAGCGACAGTATGGGGCATTCATATTGCGCTGCTATGATTGCAACTTCAGGTCTCCAGCATGGCGGCGACAGATGGGCCGCGTTCCACTATGTATCTGGTGAAACACCTGAAAATTCTGCCTGACACAGCTCGTTTGATAAGGGGACGATGTATGGAGGCAGTGAACTAGTAGTAGATTAATGGTGCTGCAGTTAAAACTATGTTAGTTGGATCTTGAGATGGAGCTGGCGCTCCGCTGCCAGGCGAGCTTTCGCCAATCCAAGCCCCTGTCTCTAGGCTACTCCCCAAACAGCACTTCTAAGAACCTTTTGTATAAGATCAAGTGTAGTAGCGTTCTTATAAGTTTAGGATATGGCGGGTGAGGGGAATGTAAACAGATGCGCAAGAACCGCTGAAATAATATGGGTAAATGATAAAAGTTTGCCAGTATATTTTGTGGATTACACAGCAGGGTGGCGACAAAGTTAACAAGTTTGATGTGGAAGCCATGAAAACAACCCAAAATTCTGCCTGACACACCTCGTTTGATAAGGGGACGATGTATGGAGGCAGCTATATGGACGACTTTTGGAGGTAGCAATGGAGACAACGTGTGGAGGCTGCTATGGAGACAATTTAATTTGGATAGTGCCTGTATGTGGCAGTCCAAAAAAGTTTTCAAACCAGAGGAGCAGGTAGGTGGCCCTCCAGAAAAATGAAATAGATTGAGTGCCTGTATGTGGCAGTCCAAAAAAGTTTTCAAACCAGAGGAGCAGGTAGGTGGCCCTCCAGAAAAATGAAATAGGCTGAGTGCCTGTATGTGGCAGTCCAAAAAAGTTTTCAAACCAGAGGAGCAGGTAGGTGGCCCTCCAGAAAAATGAAATAGATTGAGTGCCTGTATGTGGCAGTCCAATAAAGTTTTCAAACCAGAGGAGCAGGTAGGTGGCCCTCCAGAAAAATTGAATAGATTGAGTGCCTGTATGTGGCAGTCCCAAAAATTGTTTAAAACAGAGGACGGGGTAGGTGGCCCTCCAGAAAAATTAAATGCATAAAGTACTATAGCTAGAGCCAGTGGGCCCTGTCAAAAAATAGCCAGTTTCCTCTGCTTTAGTGTACAAAGAGGAGGAGAAGGAGGAAAATGAGGAGTAGGAGTGCATAAATTATTCAGGTTGAGCTTCCTTCACCTGGTGGAGATTGGAAATTATGAGAAATCCAAGCTTTATTCATCTTAATAAGCGTCAGCCTGTCAGCGCTGTCAGTCGACAGGCGTGTACGCTTATCGGTGATGATGCCACCAGCTGCACTGAAAACCCGCTCGGACAACACGCTAGCGGCAGGGCAGGCAAGAACCTCCAAGGCGTACAGCGCCAGTTCGTGCTTCATGTCCAGCTTTGAAACCCAGTAGTTGTAGGGAGCTGTGTGATCATTTAGGACGATGGTATGGTCAGCTACGTACTCCCTCACCATCTTTCTGTAAAGATCAGCCCTACTCTGCCGAGACTGGGGACAGGTGACAGTGTCTTGCTGGGGTGACATAAAGCTGGCAAAAACCTTGTAAAGCGTACCCTTGCCAGTGCTGGACAAGCTGCCAGCTCGCCTACTCTCCCTCGCTACTTGTCCCGCAGAACTACGCACTCTGCCGCTAGCGCTGTCAGAAGGGAAATACTGTTTCAGCTTGTGCACCAGGGCCTGCTGGTATTCATGCATTCTCACACTCCTTTCCTCTCCAGGGATGAGAGTGGAAAGATTTGGCTTGTACCGTGGGTCCAGGAGAGTGAATACCCAGTAATCGGTGCTGGAATAAATTCTTTGAACGCGAGGGTCACGGGATAGGCAGCCTAGCATGAAATCTGCCATATGCGCCAGAGTCCCAACTCTCAAGAATTCACTCCCCTCACTGGCCTGACTGTCCATCTCCTCCTCCTCCAACTCCTCCAACTCCTCTTCTTCTGCCCATACACGCTGAACAGTGAAGGTCTGAGCAATGCTCCCCTCTTGTGTCTCGCCAACATTCTCCTCCTCTTCCTCCTCATCCTCCTCCACCTCCTCCGATATGCGCTGAGAAACAGACCTGAGGATGCTTTGGCTATCAACAAGGGAATCTTCTTCCCCCGTCTCTTGTGACGAGCGCAAAGCTTCCGACTTCATGCTGATCAGAGAGTTTTTCAACAGGCCAAGCAGCGGGATGGTGAGGCTGATGATGGCGGCATCGCCACTGACCATCTGTGTTGACTCCTCAAAGTTACTCAGCACCTGACAGATATCAGACATCCACGTCCACTCCTCATTGTAGACTTGAGGAAGCTGACTGACCTGACTACCAGTTCTGGTGGAAGTTGACATCTGGCAGTCTACAATCGCTCTGCGCTGCTGGTAAACTCTGGATAACATGGTTAATGTTGAATTCCACCTCGTGGGCACGTCGCACAACAGTCGGTGAGCGGGCAGTTGGAGGCGGCGCTGCGCTGCCCTGAGAGTGGCAGCATCTGTGCTGGACTTCCTGAAATGCGCACAGATGCGGCGCACCTTCGTGAGCAAATCAGACAGATTGGGGTATGTCTTGAGGAAACGCTGAACTATCAGATTTAACACATGGGCCAGGCATGGCACATGTGTCAGTCTGCCGAGTTGCAGAGCCGCCACCAGGTTACGGCCGTTGTCACACACAACCATGCCTGGCTTCAGGTTCAGCGGTGCCAGCCACAGATCAGTCTGCGCCGTGATGCCCTGTAATAGTTCTTGGGCGGTGTGCCTTTTATCGCCTAGGCTCAGCAGTTTGAGCACCGCCTGCTGTCGCTTAGCGACGGCACTGCTGCTGTGCCTAGAGCTACCGACTGATGGCGCCATGCCCACGGATGGTAGTTCGGAGGAGGAGGTGGAGGAGGGGTGGGAGGAGGAGGAGACATAGTAGGCCTGAAAGACCTGGACCGAGGTAGGCCCCGCAATCCTCGGCGTCGGCAGTATATGACCAGCCGCAGGGTCAGACTCGGTCCCAGCCTCCACCAAGTTAACCCAATGTGCCGTCAGCGAAATATAGTGGCCCTGCCCGGCAGCACTCGTCCATGTGTCCGTGGTCAGGTGGACCTTGTCAGAAACGGCGTTGGTCAGGGCACGGATGATGTTGTTTGACACGTGCTGGTGCAGGGCTGGGACGGCACATCGGGAAAAGTAGTGGCGGCTGGGGACCGAATACCGAGGGGCGGCCGCCGCCATGAGGTTGCGAAAGGCCTCGGTCTCTACTAGCCTATAGGGCAGCATCTCCAGGCTAAGCAATCTGGAGATGTGGACATTAAGGGCTTGGGCGTGCGGGTGGGTTGCACTATATTTACGTTTCCGCTCCAGCGTCTGGGGTATGGAGAGCTGAACGCTGGTGGATGCTGTGGAGGATCGTGGAGGCGACGATGGGGTTTTTGTGCCAGGGTCCTGGGCAGGGGGCTGACTATCAGCTGACACAGGGGAAGGAGCAGTGGTGTGCACGGCCGGAGGTGAACGGGCTTGGTGCCACTGAGTGGGGTGTTTAGCATTCATATGCCTGCGCATACTGGTGGTAGTTAAGCTAGTAGTGGTGGAACCCCTGCTGATCCTGGTTTGGCAAAGGTTGCACACCACAGCCCGTCGGTCATCCGGTGTTTCCTTAAAGAACCTCCAGACTTCTGAAAATCTAGCCCTCGCAGCGGGAGCCCTCGCCACGGGAGCTTCACTACGTGACACATTTGGCGCTGATGCACCTGCTCTGGCCCTGCCTCTCCGTCTGGCCCCACCACTGCCTCTTCCAACCTGTTCTGGTCGAGGACTCTCCTCCGTCTCAGAAGCACTGTGTTCACCCGGCCTCTCAACCCAGCTTGGGTCTGTCACCTCATCATCCTCCGATCCCTCAGTCTGCTCCCCCCTCGGACTTCCTGCCCTGACAACAACTTCACCACTGTCTGACAACCGTGTCTCCTCATCGTCGGACACCTCTTTACACACTTCTTCCATTACGTCAAGAAGGTCATCATCACCCACAGACTGCGACTGGTGGAAAACCTGGGCATCGGAAAATTGCTCAGCAGCAACCGGACAAGTGGTTTGTGACTGTGGGAAGGGTCCAGAAAACAGTTCCTCAGAGTATGCCGGTTCAAATGCCAAATTTTCCTGGGAGGGGGCAGACTGGGGGGGAGGGGGCTGAGGTGCAGGAGCTGGAGGAGTGCCGATTTCGGTGACATGGGTGGACTGCGTGGAAGACTGACTGGTGGACAAATTGCTCGAAGCATTGTCGGCAATCCACGACATCACCTGTTCGCACTGTTCTGGCCTCAACAGTGCTCTACCACGAGTCCCAGTAACTTCAGACATGAACCTAGGGAGTGTAGCTCTGCGGCGTTCCCCTGCTCCCTCATCAGCAGGTGGTGTCTCACCCCGCCCAGGACCACGGCCTCTGACCCCTGCAGTAGTTGGACGCCCACGTCCCCGCCCTCGTCCTCTACCCCTAGCCCTCGGGTTAAACATTTTGAAAATGAAAGTTATAACTTTAATTTTTTTTTACTTTTTTTTTGTTTTTTTGTTTTTTTTGTGTTTTTTAGTTTTTAAAACCAAACGATGCTATCCTATTGCTATGGCTATTTTCTAGCCAACTATGAAAGCACACTGCTATGCCAGATGAGATGACGCTGAGTTATGAAAAAATAAACGTAAAATAAAAAGTAAATGGCAGACTGTGCCTAATTGATATCAAACCCCTAATAAATTTTCCCACTTCGGTCTTTGCGGTGGATATGTGTGTCACTAAGCGCTAAACACAACGGTCGCAAGTCTCACTACAAATTCCTCACAATATGGTAGTAGATGCACTACAGCAAGGACAGCCACCAGCACATCAACCAGAAATAAAATATATATAACGCTACTGTAGGCGTAAGTAAGCCGTTTGGATTCTCCTATGGCTATTTTCTAGCCAAGTATGAAAGCACACTACTATGCCAGATGAGATGACGCTGAGTTATGAAAAAAATAAACGTAAAATAAAAAGTAAATGGCAGACTGTGCCTAATTGAAATCAAACCCCTAATAAATTTTCCCACTTTGGTGTTTGAGGTGGATATGTGTGTCACTAAGAGCTAAACACAAGGGTAGCAAGTCCCCCTGCAAATTCCTCACAATATGGTACTAGCTGCACTACTAGTGCCAGCAAGCCCAGCCACAAGCAAACAAACAAAAAAAAAAGTATAACGTTATTGTAGCCCTAAGAAGGGCTGTTGGGTTCTTGTTGAATCATTCCTGCCTAACAGTAAGCTAATAGAACACCCTAACGCTGTCCCTGACCAGCAGCAGCTCTCTCCCTAGCGGCATCCAGACACAGAATGATCCGAGCAGCGCGGGCAGGGGCTAGTCTATTCCAGGGTCACCTGATCTGGCCAGCCAACCACTGCTATCGACGTGTAAGGGTACCACGTCATGCTGGGTGGAGTGCAGAGTCTCCTGGCTTGTGATTGGCTCTGTTTCTGGCCGCCAAAAAGCAAAACGGCGGGAGCTGCCATTTTCTCGAGCGGGCGAAGTATTCGTCCGAGCAACGAGCAGTTTCGAGTACGCTAATGCTTGAACGAGCATCAAGCTCGGACGAGTATGTTCGCTCATCTCTAATTGTAAACCAAGCACACTGACATACTGGGGCGTAACCCCTCTGGCGGGATCTGCTCTTCTCTGCTTCTTATGCCCCTTTTTTTTTTAAAGACTTTTAAAATTATGCTCAGGCTCATTTGCATAATTGTATAGCCTTTTTTTCTTAAAGGCACTTAAATAAGAGCAGATCCTGCCAGAGGGGGCACACACCAGTCAGTGTGTTGGGTTTACAATCCTTCATCCTGGTGGTAGATGTCCTTTAAGCGTAAAGCTTCTGAGCCTGATCCCCTGGTATACCATGTCCACTAAAATTACCAGGTCAATCAAAAATGCAAATATACACTCCAATTAAAATATTCTGACAACAGTGACACAAACTGATATAACCCCCACTAGGCGTTGATGGAGCAAATCTAGCACAGCAATACTTCATAAATAATAACATTACAAAAACTGATTATTAAGGGGCACCAGCACTGATCAGACATAGAAATGGAATTTAGCGATTCAAAAATGTCAATTCCTGAGTACAGAACTTCATGATGACTTCTCCCCCTTTTGCTGCAGAATTTGCAACCCATAAGTCTAACTTTTTCAGTGCATTGTCACAATACTGATGTGAAAATACCATACGGATTCAAAATATTGAATCTCCTAGTTGATAACTATGACCCACACTGTGCTCCTAGTTAAATACAAATCCACACCATGCTCCCTAAATATCAGTTTTTATATGTATATATACAGTGGGTATGGAAATTATTCAGACCCCTTTAAATTTTGTCGGAGCGTTTAGTAAGATTGTTAAGATCAGAAAAGCAAAGTATTGAACAAGAAAAGCTGAAATATCATAAAAATAACGAAAATATCTTTTTATCTCTGTCAAAAAGGACCTTTTTTGATCTTACCAACTGGCTGCAATGTAACAGACAGTGAAAAATGTAATATTTATATATATATATATTAGAATTCTTTATATACCCACAGAATTCATTTGACTTTATACAGCCCCTTACTTAATCATTATGCAGCTCCCTCTCCCAATTAATTTTCTTTATATACAGCACCTCCTCATTTTATAGGTCAGACAGCAACTACAGCCAATCAACAGCTAAGGAGTGATGTTCAGTTGTCACCTACATAATTCCTCCATGGCAGGGTCATGATGATTCGGATCAGTGACTATTGAATGTCACTTCTGTTTAGCAGCGGTGGAGGTCACGTGCCAGAACAAAAAACAACTACAAGTTCTGTATCCCCTTCAGCTACACCATTAGGCCAAAAGCCTTTTGCGATCATGTGATCAATATGTAACTGCCCTATGGATTTCCTCTATATTAATAAGCACATCATCTGTATAACATGGCAAGTCAGAAAAAAGAAGAAGCTGAATCCGTTTCACATGTGATAGATGATGCCATGTAAACACTGTCCAGTGCTAATAAAGAGCTCATTTTCTAGGCCGACACTTCAGTTCTACGTAATCCGGTCTCACCTGATAGTTGGCGTCTATTCCCTGCAGTAATTTATTCATTGAGCGCAGTTCACATAGAGTTCAAATGTCTGCACTTACCAAAGGCATCAGGTTAAGACAGGATCACAGCTGCTCATAAACCCCGATCCCTACGGACCCGGATGCTGAGCTGTCCAGATGCTGATCTGCTCGACAGACATGCTGGAGGAGACTTCACTCCACCGTTTCCAGGCATCGATAAACACCACAAAACTTCCAGATAAGTAACAGCTTTATGGGATACAAACCGGCAAGGTCATTCTAATCATGACCGGTAATTAGGAATAAAATTAACACTTTCTTATGCATGTATAGTACAGAATTAAAGACAGCTTGTTACTGGTGCCTTTGCAAGTCATGGTTAAAGGAGTTGTCCACTTTCAGCAAATAATTGATATTGTTTGTGTAAGGAAAAGTTATACCATTTTCCAATATACTTTTTGTATCGATTCCTCATAGAATTCCTCATAGAATTCTAGATCTCTGCTTGCTGTCCATCTATAAAAAGCTTCTATGTTTACTTCAGTCGAATAGAAATCTGTCCATAGTGATGTGACGGACACACAGGTCATGAGCTGTTATTATCACAGAGAGTAATCAGAGTTGTGTGATGGACCTGCGTGTCCATCACAAGACCAGGGACAGATGTCTAACCTCTAGCCACTGTCATTTTATAGAATTAAAGCAAGCAGAGATCTAGAAAACCACAAGGAATTGATACAGAAAGTATCCAAAAAAAATCTGTCCAAAGTATATAACTTTTCATTACACAATCTATATCAATTATTTGCTGAAAGTGGACAACCCCTTGAATATTTTAAACTGTATTCGCTCTGCAATGGGTAACCATTAAAAAGACTGGCAGGGAGGAGAGGAGAGAGGGGAATTTTGATGGGGGGAGGTGAAACAGTATAAGCAGGTCGCTTAAAGAGCATCTATATTGAATTGAATTACAAATAGGTGGGAACCTTATAGGTATACATTACATTTGAAAATATTATAATAACAAGAATATTGTTTTTTCTATCTATTTCTATGCAGGCTGTCTGCCGGTTGTGACACTTGTCTAATTTTGGTCTGAAGAAGGTTGTATGTACCTCGACATATACAAATTTTATTATTGTTTTTGCCAATATTATGCTACTCTTGATCGTTATTTAAGTTCAATAAAAGTACATCCATTGAATCACTACATTTTGGAGTAATCTCTTCCACTCGTTACTCTTGGTAATTGGCTTATTAACTTCCCCCATTTTTTTCCTAATCACACTCAAATGTTCTTGAGATGGAGGTGGTAACTTGTAGTAAGTGCCTTAATAAGGTGTAAAGAGTTTCTCCAGTCACTTACAAGCTGGAGAGACCAGCTGCATCCCGGGCTACAAAGGGTTACCTATATTCTCCTGATCCATTACTGAGACCCCCACCGACCCCATCCTGGGGATTCTTTGTAAATTATCAAATCCCTTTTCTGTTCTCTTTCTCTATCTACAGTGAGTATTAGCTACTGATGTATAGAATTCTCTGATTATTTAGCAGACTCTGACTACAAACAAAATGCTATGTAGTCAGGTTTTATTAAAACTTACTTTTTTCTTTCTGGAGATTGATCCTATAGCTGCATCTTCTCTTGGATGTCACACGGCAGATTTTAGGAACCTAGAAGAAGCTTCTCCGCAGCAGGTTGAAACTGATTACTGAAGAGGCATTGTAGTCTGAAGAGGGAAGAAGATGAAATAAGTAAGGTGCTTAAACACACTTTAGGAGAGATTGGACAGCAGAAAGTGTGTCACAAAGCTGTAACTAGTAAACTTGGAGCCGCAAGGCACCCTTACACCTTTTTGGAGCAACCAATTTGAAAAGTTAAAATCTGGTTTAATAAAATATACTATTTTGATATCCTTAATAATCTTTTCTTCAAAGCCTAGTGACATGAGGCAGGAATAGGTGTGGGGGCAGGATATTGCTTTCTTGGTATGTAAATTGAATCCGCCTGTTGTTAACCTCATCATCCAGACATTACTGTCCATAAAATGGGGGCAAATAGGCTGTCATGTGATCTTTATTTGTCCCTGAACAATCGCCCTGCTGGGATCTTAATCTTATATTCATGAATACTATAATAAGGTCCTGGCAGGACGATTGTTCATGGACAGATAAAGATCTCCTGACTCTCCATCTGCGGCCATTTTGTGGATAGAAATGTCTGGCTGATGAGGTAAATGACGGGGGGCTTCACTTTACATATCAAGAAAGCAGAACTATCTATAGATATACAGTATATTGGCAAATTTAAGCTGAAGAAATTAAAGAAGGGAGGGATATAACGCTACCTATTCTAAGGTTATTCTATGGTATATTGGTAAAAAAATTCAAGTAAAAAGATCGCTCACCTTGAATGGTTCTGCTGGCCCGGCACAACACTGATGTTGTAGTGTCCAATACGCAGAGGAAGATTCTCATAGATCAGTGGTGGCGGACCTTTGGCACGGGTGCCAGAGGTGGCACTCAGAGCCTCTCTGTGGGCACCCAGGCCATCACCAAAGAGGACTCAAGGTATCTACATGCACTCCCAGACAGCCAAGGACTTGTCATGCCATGTTGGCACTTTGTGATAAATAAGTGGGTTTGGGTTGTAGTTTGGGCACTCAGTTTCTAAAAGGTTCGCCATCACTGTCATAGATGATAATCCAGATGAGTGGAACCCAACAAGGAGATGCACAGGTTAAAAAACGGATGAAGCGGCCTTTGTGTGATGTGAAAAACGTTTTGCTGTCTTTTTATTGATTTTATGCCATTTTTATGAGTTTTTGCCATGTTTTAACTATTGATATATATTTTTTAATAAACCACCACTGAAAATATCCATGATTTCTGTCTGGAATACTTGCAATGTGAATGTCCTGTTTTTTACCTATATTGGTAAATTACCTAATATCCTACCCCCACACTAACATACATTACAATAAACATGAGGTAAAGTGGCCAATCCTTTCACGCAATCACCGTAAGTCTCTAATCAACAAAACTTGAAGAACCTTAACATAAACTTCTTACATTGTATTTATATGTATAGTTTTATGGGGCAGGTTGCCACAATCCATGTAAAAATAGAGACATAACCAGTTCATGGGTGATTATAAAGCTTTCCATTGGAGTTGAAGAGATTGGCAGCATGGTGACTGAGTGGTTAGCACTACAGCCTTGCAGCGCTGGAGTCCTGGGTGCAAGTCCCATCCAGGTTAACATCTGCAAAGAGATTGTATGGTCTCCTTGTTTGCGTGGGTTTCCTCCGGGTCCTCCGGTTTCCTTCCACACTCCAAAACATATTGGTGGTTTCATTAGATTGTGAGCCCCATGGGGACAGGGATTGATTTGGCAAGTTCTGTGCAGAGCTGTGGAGTCTGTGTGCCCTATATAAATAAAGGAATTATTTATTTATTACCAATTTATTTACCAAAAAACTGACGTGAAGTTCTAAACATAAAGAAGCCTGAGTCAGAAAATTCCAAATGATCCCCTAAGCTGCCTAGTGATCTAATATACATGAAAGACATGACAGCGCATGTACAATACCTGTTGTGTGTTCCTGTGTTATAGAGTTTACCTGCTGTGATACAGACAGAACATGAGACATGTCTCAGTGATGAAAGCAAATGTAAAACTCATTTCCTACAGGCTGCAAAAACACAGTAGACAAGATCTGATGCTTTTGATATACGGTAAACCTTCTAAGATGAAAGGGTCAAAATTGATTTGGGATATTACTTAAAAATGTGAGTGATGATTAGTCCTTGTTTTTATTATTTCACCCATGTAAGACAAGAGATTAAGGTTTTGGGACTGTTCAAGGAGCAGTTGCAGTTCCTGGTGCTGGCCATTGTGCAGACAGTGGAGCTACGTGAAGAGTCCTTAGAGGGGTTTTTCAAAAGTGAAATAAAGGTGTAGATAAATCTATACCCTGATACTCTAAGCACATTGGGGGAGATTTATCTAAAGATTCACAATCGCTGCTGGCTTGCTCTCCAACTATCTCTTGGCAAATACATGTATATTTATTTTCATGAGGCTCAGCAGACACATTTCTGGCGCAGAGACTATTTTGTGTCCCTGGGACCAATTTCTGTCCGGAGCACCAAAAAAGTGTGCACTAGTCGGAGAAGGAGCTGAGCAGGCTGCCCTGGGTGGGTTTCAGTAAGCAGCTGACTCTGAAATAGGATCGGGCTAGTGAATGTCACGGGTGCTCCTGCAATCCATGTCCCGGGTCGCAGACCCACCTGTGCCCCTCTGTACTCCCCAGGACCCTCGCTGACTCACTCACCTCAATCCAGCACTGGCTCCGGCAGTCCAGTGATCGCGTCCCTGCCTTCTAGGACACACACTCGCCAGCTTTCAGAGATTTAAATGGCCAGACGTTCTATTTAAATTCCAGCCCCTTCTCGTGTCCCTGCTGGATCTTCATGCCTTGTGCCCTAGAGAAAACTTTGTTCCTATGCCCTGAGCTGATATTATGATTTCCTGTTGCGACCTCAATTCTGTTATTGACTTCGATCCCATTCTGCCTGTCCTGACCTTCTGCTACGTCCCCGACTCTGATCCTGTGCTGCCTGTTCTGACCTTGTGCCTGTAACCGACTACGATTCTGCTCAACATCTCTGTACCTTGCCTTGGCCGCCCCCTGCGGCCACTTGCACCTGTGGAATGACCAGGTGGTACCACGCCGCAACAAAACAGCAATAAAACTAAGTAAAATTTTGAAGTAAAGGGTTAAAAATGACTCAGACTCCCTTCCCCCCCCCCCCCCCGACCCACATACTATCTCAGCTGTGTGATATACTGCTCATACTCTTGGGGGAACCCAGGGTTTGTGGCGGCCTGGGAGACAGAACTATCAGCTACCCTTTACCAAAGCAGAATGGGAAAAAGTCTTCTTATTCTCCCATAAACTTCCCCTACCCTGCAGTGCGCAGGAGAAGAATATAAGATTTTATCATATGCCCCCTCACACTCCATAAGATCTATACAGGAGTATCGAAATTTGCTGCCAGTGCGGAGGTGGGATCCTTTCTGCATGTCTGGTGGAGTAGCTCGGTGATACAGGTCTTTTGGCGGATGGTGTTTGACACCTACAGCAAGGCATCTGGTAAGACCGTACAGTTTAGCTCACAGGTCGCCCTTCTCTTGGTGTTGCCGGGCACCATCTCCTCCATCATAAAGGGCCTCCATTGCCACTTCTTTACAGCAGCGAGGACGTTGATTCCTCCACACTGGAAGAGCCCCCCACCCACCTACTACTGTGGAATGGATATAAGAGCTCCGTTATATATGCAGAATGGAGGAGCTGGTGGTGGATGACTCAATAGACCAAAGCTAAACAACCATGGTCTGGGAACCTTGGGAGGAATATTAGCTAACTTCGGCCTTTCAGGATCTCTTTACCTAAAACTATAGTCTCTTTACCTAAAACTACAGCCTTTCAGGATCTCTTTATCGGAAATTACTGGGAAGTACAGTCGTGCTCAGTAAGTATGCCTGAAGGATGACTTGGAAGCCACCTTACACCACCACCCCCACCCCCTCCCCTCTTCCCTATCCTCGCCCTGTTTGATTTGTCTGGTCTCGTTTGGATCCCCCTGTCTGTTCTTAGTATGTTATTTTGCTGCTGGAAAGCGTGGGGGGTATATAATTATGATCCCTGCCTCAGCGCAACCCTACAGCTTCTTATTATGTTGCAACATGATCCTGGATATGTTTAATTGCTGGGGTCCTGCGATACCCACCTTCATACTATGAGAATTATGTATGTAGTTGCTGTTTTTCGTTAATAAGCTTGGATAAACATTAATAAACAGTGCTGTATAAAAAAAAATGTGAGAACATTTATTTCATGAGAAAACCCCTTTAAACATACTGCACCAGGGTCTACACCCTTGTCCCTTTTCTTCTAGTCTCCCCTCTTGCAACGCTGCGTCCCAAAAGTCTGTTTCTACTCAAAACAAACCCAGTCATTCCCTCACATCTCACTCACAAAATCTATAACTTTATCCTACTACAATCAGGACACAGTAGTGGAATTTTGCTGCAGCCAGTTGTCTTACAGACATTTGACTGGATAAGAAAGAAGACTGATCTCCTGTTACATATGGAGAATATCTCTTTATCTATTATCTATCAGTTTCAATTGTAGTATGAAAAATATAAGATCAAAGGGAAGGAAAAATTGATAGAAGTACTATAACTTTTTTTTTAATGTGCATTATCTTTAATCTTTAGCGTTCCTCTAGAATAACACAATGTAGGTGCCTCATTATAAATTGTACCTAGCTGTGATTTTTATACGGGACGCAAGTATTGAAGAAACGTAACTCTCCAATAATCCTATTAAGAAAAATTACAGCAAATATTCCTGCAATGATAAAACTAAAACACTAGCTTCTATCGATTTCTTGAGTCACAAAGGCTTATTATTTTCCCAAATAACATAAATTTTCTGATGCTTAACAATTATCTACCAGAAAATCTTAACTATGATTAAAGAGCAAGCAGAGTGCTGACTAAGGGAAAGACATCTTTCCTCCAGCACCAGAGAAGCTTTTACACTGTGTATTGCACATTTCTATAATTTAACGCCACATAAAAGGGAACAAAAACCAAAATGTAGAAAGTATAAAATAACACTTATACACATCAGTATAGTGCCATCTATATAGAGGTCATTGTACAGGGAGGGGGAGGAGATAAGCTGTGACATCATCTATTGTCAGTAGTGATGTAATGATGGGTCAGTGTTATCTATATAGAGGTCAGTGTTATCTATATAGAGGTCAGTGTTATCTATATAGGGGTCATTGTACAGGAGGAGGAGGAGATGAGCTGTGACATCATCTATTGTCAGTAGTGATGTAATGATCGGTCAGTGTTATCTATATAGAGGACATTGTACAGAGAGGGGGAGGAGATAAGCTGTGACATCATCTATTGTCAGTAGTGATGTAATGATGGGTCAGTGTTATCTATATAGAGGTCATTGTACAGGGAGGGGGAGGAGATAAGCTGTGACATCATCTATTGTCAGTGGTGATGTAATGATGGGTCAGTGTTATCTATATAGAGGACATCGTACAGGAAGGGGGAGGAGATAAGCTGTGACATCATCTATTGTCAGTAGTGATGAAATGATTGATCAGTGTTTTCTATATAGAGGTCATTGTACAGGGAGGGGAGGAGATAAGCTGTGACATCATCTATTGTCAGTAGTGATGTAATGATGGGTCAGTGTTATCTATATAGAGGTCATTGTACAGGGAGGGGAGGAGATAAGCTGTGACATCATCTATTGTCAGTAGTGATGTAATGATGGGTCAGTGCTATCTATATAGAGGTCATTGTACAGGGATGGGGAGGAGATAAGCTGTGGCATCATCTATTGTCAGTAGTGATGTAATGATGGGTCAGTGTTATCTATTTAGAGGTCATTGTACAGGGAGGGGGAGGAGATAAGCTGTGACATCATCTATTGTCAGTAGTGATGTAATGATGGGTCAGTGTTATCTATATAGAGATCATTGTATAGGGAGGGGGAGGAGATAAGTTGTGACATCATCTATTGTCAATAATGAGGTAACAATAGTGTTTTCTAGAGGGGTATTATCTTTTGTTGTACTACTGCCTGTGATGTGAGAGTGAAAATGGCAGAATCTAGTACTTTTTACTAAATATAGATAACAATAGATAATAGGTGTTCATCTGCTTGGCAACATACTGGATGTGGTTTATTATGTAAATTTTGCACTTAATTTTGCCTATTGATTCTGACCCATATTTTATTGACTTATCTTTGGTGTTTGTATTATACAGTCTTTGGGACACATTTATTATTAGTGAGTCAATCTGCACTACATGTAGGCTACCTCATAAGATGAAGATCTGCGTACTGTCTTCATTAATCAGGTGCACCCTGCTTGCACATGTATTAATGAAGCCTTTCCACCAAAATTATGTAGACTTCCGACAAGACTGTGGCAGCCGTTATGAATACGCACAGGAATGCCCCTCTAAGTGCACAGTATTTTGTCATGGCTGCAATGCATGGCCCAACACAATACTGTGCACCTAAATGAGCATTCTGGTGTGTATTTGTAACCATAATAACTATTGCTGCTGTTTTGTGGGGAACTCCTTGCATAACCTATCTCTATGAAGCGAGGTGATTAGGCCCTCGTATGGATCATTTTTCACAGACTGATAATAATAATAATTCTTTATTTATATAGCGCACACAGATTAGGCAGCGCTGCACAAAGCATGTCAAATTGGTCCCTGTCCCCATGGGGCTCACAATCTAAACAACCTAACAGTATGTTTTTGGAGTGTGGGAGGAAACCGGAGTACCCAGAGGAAACCCACACAAACACGGAGAGAACATACAAACTCTTTGCAGATGTTGACCTGGCTGACTGACCAAGGGTCATGTGTCGCTGGCCTTAACCCTATACTTATTAATAAAATACTTATTATTAAAATAATTGACTTTCTAATTTGATTGTCCTGCATCTTTATGAATTTCCCGCATATCATTGACTGCCGCATCCATTTACCCCAATATTATAATTCAATTGAGGCATTCTTCACTTCCCACTACTGCATAAGCTTATATTTTACCAATATTTTATCTCGCTAATAACCCACCAGTCTCCTGCCTGTGTCTTCGGTTAATGGCATACAATCTGCCAGATGATTAATGGTCCAATCCAGTAATGCTCTCCTGTTATCTGAAATGGTGCACATTCTCCCTATTATTAATATTAAAAGTTTCCTCATTAGGCACAATTTTTATTTTTTTTATTGCTCTAACAATGTCTCCTTTTGTATAAAGTGTTAGGTATTTCCCAAGGGAACATTCATATTTAATGCGGATGCATTATGTATTCTGTAGCAAACAATATTAAGGCCAATTATTCATCTTTTCTAAATCCTGTGTTTACCCATAATAACACTGATGCCAAAATAGGCTTCTGTTGAAACCTCGCATAACACACACCTGCAATTTGTATGCGACGCCATTAATTAAGCAGACATAATGATAAGAATAACAGTGCAAGTAGCAATCTGACTAATTCCTTTTTAACACCCAAGGTAAAAATAGCACCCGGGTTACTTATTCAAATGCAATTAATTCATGTATAGGTAGCGGCTTATGTAGTGATCTTATCTGTTTGGTGGCGCTAGGTGGCCCCTTAATTATAGCTTTCATTTTCCCTGGGAAATAGTTGAGGAACAACAAGCTGACACGATCGTGACAACATTAACATCATACAGAGGGTTGGAATTTGGACTAACATTAAGACACATTAAAAAAAAAAACAGCAATCCATAAAGGGACTAATTAAAATGTTACGTTAGTATTCATGTGTTAGCAGTGTTATTATCTGCAGACTACAAATCACTCGGAAGAGAGAACATTACAATAGAAACCACTAGCCAAATATTCATCGATTGGGAAATGTGCAGTTACAGGTCACCGTGTGCTGGAGAGGAGGAGGAGGTGACCCATAGAGAATAGCGGCACACGGCCGCACACACACCAAAAGATAGAGCACGCTCTATCTTTTTGCGGTGTGTGGCACCGTATCTGCGCTGTGCCGCTATTGTCGTCTATGGGGACGTACATGCAGGCCGCAAATTTGCGACCGAATGTACGTCCCCGCAGACGGCCATGTAAATTGAGCCCTAAGTTGGTTGGTAAAGTCATGGAAGATGAGCGAACACTGAATTCTAGCTCTCAAGCCTCAGAGTTTCCCCCTCTGTTGTAATTGGCAGTCCAGCATCCCTGGATTTCACTGATTGGCATTCCTGAATTCTGGTGGATGATGTTTATCACACCAGAGTGAACAGTCTTAGATGAGGAGAGCTTGACTTCAGTGCTAAACTCTCCACCTCTGTGACTTTTTAAAACCAATTAACATCTCACTTCAAAGTTGTTTTTACGGGATGATACTATAACACTGGGTCATGAAAGAAATGAATCGGGACAGTGTTAAGATGCTTTACAACATCATGGATTGATAAATAAACGTTTTTGCCCATGTATCCTACCCTTCTACCGTGCCCTGCCCATGTTTTTCTCAGACTGCCGTTGAAGTCAGCCAGCAGAAAGGGTGTAACTACAGGGTTAGCAGCCATAGCAGCCACTATGGGGCCCACAGTGTCAGGGGGACCTAGCATCTGGGGGCATTGGGTGTGTACTGGGTGACTATATGCTGTTTTTCTGCATATGGGATTGTATATATGTGTGTATTTACTGTATGTGCATATATGATGTGTATATACTGCTGTATGAGTGTATTTGCTGTATGTGCGTATATGATGTGTATATACTGCTGTATGAGTGTATATGCTGTATGTGTGTATATGCTCTATGTGTATGTATATAAATGTGTGTATATACAGTATGAGTGAATAAGTGTGTGTGATTGCAACTCACATGTGTGAGTTAACAAATATGTATACATATTAAAGGGGTCCCATTCAGAAGTCTGCAATGGGGCCCTGCCTCTCCTAGTTAGGCCCCTGGCCAGCAGTCCGCCAATCTTATATTTTTCAGAGGTTTATAGACCACTGGCTGACATCACTGGCAGTTTGAACGGACCTGGCTACAAGTGGCATGCATAAATTACCACCTGGTGGAGTCGCTAGGGAGAGCATAATTCTTTAATTATATAGCGCACACAGATTCTGCAGCGCTACACAGACCTTGCCAAATCAGTCCCTGTCCCCAGTATGTTTTTGGATTGTGGGAGGATTTTTTTATTAAGATCCAAAGGAGTAAGGAAAAAACGTCACTCACCGATCGCAAGCAGAGAAGACTTTATTCAGGAAGGAATCAGGACCGGGGTGATGCACGCTACGGAAGGCGACGGGCCGTTTCGCGCTGGAAGCGCTTTCTCAAGCCTCGGACCGGGCTGGAAGCGTGAAAAGGCCCGCCGCCTTCCGTGGCGTGCATCACCCCTGTCCTGATTCCTTCCTGAATAAAGTCTTCTCTGCTTGCGATCGGTGAGTGACGTTTTTTCCTTACTCCTTTGGATGTTGAAACTGTGTCTCCTGTGAAGCTTGGACGTGCACCCCGCAGCAGTATTCCCTTTGCCGGTCCCAACGTGTGGCTGCATCAGAGGACACTTGGAGGACAGTAGACGAAAATATATTTGTCTATTGATCTCACACCAATGTTCTCATTATAATATTATAGCCTGTATTATTCATTTTCATCCTTTAAAAATTATTAACATGTCTATTGACCTTGTGATTTTCATTTTTCCATGACTTTTATTTCTTGGTTGCCAGGCTACAGGGGTAAAGGACCCACTGGACCACTGTGGACAATGACGTAAGCTGACACCTGGGACCCAGAATATGAGTGGCATCCAGTTTTCACCAGAGCTCACCTCAAAGCGGGTTGGACTTGTTGCGGCGTGGTACCACCAGGTCATTCCATAGGTGCGACTTTGTCCGCGGTGGCAGCCAAGGCAAGGTACACCGACATTAGGTACACAGGCAGAATCGTAGTTGGGGATGAAGCAACAGGTCAGGGCAGGCCAAACAGGATCAGTCAAATACGGAACCCGGGTCGCAACGTGGGATCACACCAAGAATGCATCAGGGAACAAGCTTTTTCAACGGCACAAGGCACGAAGATTAGGAAAAGTGTGCAAGGAGAGGCTGGGTTTAATAGCATTCTGGGAAATGGCCAGCACCAATTAACAGTGCGCTGGCCCTTTAAATCTTCTGAAGCCACCACGTGTGCATCTCCGGCTCCTAGGGTGCACGGTCGGCAGAGTGGAGACAGGAGCGAAGACAGGTAAGAGGCGCGGATGCTGTTCTGGTGAGAAGAAAGGGGCACAGGGAGCCAGCAACCCGAAATATGGATCACGTGAGCACCTGTGACATGGGTCGCGTGAGCACCCATGACATTGGTGTTGCAATTTAAATGTAGAGTAGCTATATCAGTTTCTGTATGGTGTTGTAATTATCTCATGCAGCGTAATATATAATATGATTACAAGTGGAAACAGTGCCGTCATCTGAGCCCACCAAGGATCCTCTGGTCTGTAGCGACTCCTGTGCCCGCTGACTCATATTAACCTGGGACATCAAGTCCAGAGATAAACATGGTACAGCCAAGTCCAAGGTCCAAAGCCAGAGAGTTATTCAGAAGGACGATAAATCCTAAGTATAAGTAGGAATCTACCGGGGTCATATATCATCAATAATGAAGCACAGCAGGAGGTGGGTGGCAGAACAATGAAGGGCGATGGTACACTCATGTCATGGAGATATGAGGCAGTAAGGAGAGTTATGTAACAAGAGAAAGGTTTTAAAGTTCTATTTAATGCTTTTACAGTTCTTTTCCTAGTAGCAGCTTTATTGAATTATGCATATAAGTGGGTTTCACATAAAGAAACCATAGCAACATACAGTAGTTATCTATATTCTTCTCTGCCAAAACTGATTAAAATGTTCTTTGTGGAGGACGTTTATTAGTTATTACATTGTTAGACAGTTTTCATACAAAGACTCGCTTGAAGTGTATCAGGTTATCTACTTTACCTGGACTTTTGAAATCAAGAGGAAAAAATTGATTTTAAATATTTATTGTATTTTTCCGAATGAATGTTTTTAATTTTATTTTGGAAAACAATGGGTTGTCATATTTTTTTACGTCACAAGCGACATGGCCCTAGGAGGTCACTGATTGGGTGAAGCAGGTCTTGTAATCCTCAACACTTTCGCACAGGCTAGGGGTGCTGAAGACTGGAAGTAACTGTGTAACACAGGAACCAGCAGCCAGTGTAGAGTAAGTATACAAGCTTTTTTTGGTATCCATGCACTGGAATTACATCTAACTGTTGGGTGGACCTTCAAGTTCCTTATATGGCTCCTAGTCAATATGCTCTTTATTCTTACTCGTCACAATTGAGTCTACAGAGAGACCAGAAGCACCAAAGAACCCATTGTCTAGGCTAAGTGGTGACCTACTGGGTAAGGATGTCTTATTTTCTGTTTGTAACAAAACCTGCCCATTATGGGATTTTTCTAAGAATTAGAAAACCCCTGTAATCTCAATCAGAACTGGAGATACACTCAAACTCAGTATCAAATTGCTGCTTGTTTGTTGCTGGGACTAGCTAAGAAAAAATTGGGAGATAGAGCCCAAAATCCTGGAGAGCCCTCGTTAATGTCTCCCCTCCTTCTTCCTTTATCTGTTTCCATTGATGCGTAATTGCTTGCTGTAGCTCATACACTCATGTACCAAGTTCACCCAGAAAATAAGCTCTTCCTTAAAAATAAGACCTATCATGATTTTCCAGCCTTTTTGGAATAGGTTTGACCAGGGCCGGATTAAAGGAGCCACCACCACTTTCACTTTTAAAGGGGCCCCCACCAGTGTGGGTGTCACTGTGATGGTGTCACGCTGTCGGCGTCCAATCACTACATGCTGCCGCCGAAACAGTGCATCGCCGATCTCCCCCAGTGAGCGAGGAAGAGCCTGCAGAATCGTGGGATCAATGGAAAGGAAGGTGAGGTAAGTATAAAGGTTATTATTTTGTGGCTATTTTCTACAAGGGACTGGCAGCTGTATACTACTGGGGGCTGGGGGCTGTATTCTACAGGGGGCTGGTGGCTGTATTCTACAGGGTGCTGTCGGCTGTATACTATTGGGGGCTGCCTGGCTGTATACTACTGGGGACTGCCTGGCTGGATATTACAGGGGGATGCCTGACTGTATACTACAGGGGGCTGGTGGCTGTATACTACAGGGGGCTGGTGGCTGTATACTACAGGGGAACTGGCTGGCTATATACTACAGTGGGCAGGTGACTGTATACTACATGCGGCTGGCAGGCTGTATACTACAGGGGGCTGGCTGTATACTACAGGGGGATGGCTGGCTGTATATTACTGGGGGCTGGCTGGCTGTATATTACTGGGGGCTGGCTGGCTATATACTACAGGGGCTGGCTGTATTCTACAGGGGGCTGGAAGGTCATATACTACAGGGAGCAGGCAGGCTGTATACTACAGGAGCTGACAGGCTATATACGGAGGCTGCCAGGCTATACACTACAGGGGCTGGCTATATACTTCCAAAAACATTGTTGGAAGGGCCTCCACCAGTTTGCGCCCAGTGGCCCCCATCACCCTTAATCCGGCCCAGGGTTTGACGTATAAGCACTACTCCAAAAATAAACCTTAGTTACAGGGTGTGCAAAGTTCAAATGGCTTTTTCCTGTGGCACAATGGAAAACAAAAATGTATGGTTCCAACATAATAGTGTACCATGTGTGGCATTAGCAGGTAGATACAACTTGAAAGTGGAACCTTGAGGCTGCATTTGTTCTAGTGCTGATTAAAACTAAGTATGGAATCTAAAAAGTCCTTCCATTCTTCCAAGAACCTTTGCAAAAATGATTGGATTTAACCAGTCAAGATTCTTGGTTGATATCCGCTCAGAGTAGTTTCCAACTGGAAGGAGGACACAGTAACAATGTTGGAGCCAAAGAATAGTCAGACAGAACATCAACCAGAAGCAGCAAGTCCAGAGATAACTACAGAAGATGGGCATTTATCATGGCTTGGATGCCAGGAATTGAGACTTCTTACCTCTATGCCACATGCACTGTGGGGAGAACATCAAGAGCAGACACATGGTGCCCTTTGATAGATTCCCCCCATTAGGGTCAAAGTCCATGGTCCACAGCCAAAGAGTAATTAGGAAGAGCAATAAATTTAAAGCATAAGTACAAATGTAGCTGGATCAAATATAATCAGTAATGAAGTTGGTCAGAAAGAGGTTGGTAGAGCAATGGAGGGCAATGGAGCCATCACATCAGTGAGATATGGAGGAGTAAGGAGAGTTCTATTACAAGAGAAAGGCTTTAAAGTTCTATTTAATGCTTTTACTGTAGAGTTCTTTTTCTAGTAGCGGCTTTGTTGAATTATGCACTAAGTAATAAGTGGGTTTCACATAAAGAAACCATAGCAACATAGTTATCTATATTCTACTCTGCCAAAACGGATTAAAATGTTCTTTGTGGAGAACGTGTACTATTTATTACATTGTTAGACAGTTTTCATACAGAGACTCGCTTAAAGTGTATCGTGTTATCTACTTTATCTGGACTTTCAAGTTCAAGAGGAATAAATATATTTTCTATGTGCAATGTATTTTTTCTAATGAATGGATTTATTTCATTATAGAATGTATTTTTATGTTGTGTTTCAAGGGTTTTTTGTATTCTATTGAACTGGAGATTGGAGATATTCAAGAAATCCAAGGTAAGAGGTGAGGTAAGGGTGGACACGTGTATTAGTAGCCCAATATGTCTCTGTCAGGAGAGTGACAGCCCTGGACTGGTGTAGGCAGATATTTAACTTACTGTATAGTCATTTCATGTGCATATAACTAAAGCTGCCTAAAATATATATTTTTTAATACTTATAAAAAGATCTGCTGGAGCAGTTTTTGTAGAGAAAAAAAATAACAAAAAAAAGGTGCATCAAAAAAGGAAAGCACTCAAGAGTAAGATAAAAACAATTCCTATGGATGTATCTGCATACATCCAGACTGCAGTATAAATCATAGGCGAACCTATGCGTTTTGAGCTTTATCTTACTCATAGGGGCACATTTACTTACCTGGTCCCTGCGCAATCCCCGATCCGAACTCTCCGACGAGGATTGTGCGCCCGTTTTCCTGCTTGTGTCGCTACCCCTATTAGGTCCGTTGGAGTTCACCATCTTTTTCTCGGTGTATGCAAGTGCTTGGCTTGCGACAATTGAATGTTAAAGGAAACCTACCATTTGAAATGGTAGGTTTAAGCTGTAAACACCGAGCACCAGCTCAGGGTGAGCTGGTGCCGGTGCTTAGTTTCGTTAGTGTTAAAACCGCGGTATCGCGGTTTTAACACTTTTTAAACTTTATAGCAGAAGCCGCTTCGGCGCTGCGCGCGACCATGCGCGCGCAACGCCTGCGGCATTTCCCATGTAGGCGCGCGCACGATCGTGCGCACGCAGCGCCGAAGCAGTTTATGCTATAAAGTTTAAAAAGTGTTAAAACCGCGATACCGCGGTTTTAACACTCACGAAACTAAGCACCGGCACCAGCTCACCCTGAGCTGGTGCTCGGTGTTTACAGCTTAAACCTACCATTTGAAATGGTAGGTTTCCTTTAAATCTCGCGCTTAGTCTGAATCCGCTGGATTGTCCGACGGGCCCCCCCCCCATTTCCGTCACATGAAAGCTGGCGCTGATGTGCCAAAATCCGATCGCATGCGACACAATCCCTGGCACGATCACTGAGTAGTCGGAAAACCTGACGAAAATGCAGCTGCGGGACCCTTAGTAAATAAGCCCCAATGTCTCATAGATTAAGTAAATAAAGGAACTAGTTTTATTGGATTCTTAAGTGCTGGAGGATGTTTCCTTTTTTGATGTACTGTTGGCTGATGCGGTTTTCTTCTCTCTCCCTCTCCTCTCTCCGTGCACTGCTTTGGATGAATGTGAAGGTGGCTTGATTTATGATCTTGGTACCCAGATGAGCTGACTACGTATTATTTTTGTTTTCTTCTGGATTACAATTATCTTCTATCTCTCTGCACTTCGGACCATGCGCCTCTTTGATCATGCAGTGACCAACAGAATACTGTTGCACGCCCTATGTTAAAGGTGCACCGTAAAAAGTAGTTGTGTTATCACACTCATTATCATGACTAAGACGCGAAGCATCGAAACGCGTTGATACTATTTGTTTGTGTTATCTGCACATGCTTTTATTCCAATAAAGCTTTCAAGTTTGAAGACCCCCTGGATTGTGTTACAAGTGCTGAAGGTGTTTCTCTGTTTTACAAGTTGTTTTCCTACGGTTGGGATTTTTCTTCCATGCACCTTACCACTTGTGGGAGTCTGAACAAGTGGACGCAAGAGAACTGTCCGTTGCATCGATGGTGACTATATCTTTTATTATAAAAAAGTTGGGGCACTCTGTCAGTGCAGTGCAGGGGACGCAAGATTCATGAATAACGGGTGCCACAATTCATGAATCTGGCGCCCCCTGCACACTACAGAAGCAAACTGCACATAGTACAGACTGCACTGTTTGTGATTAATGTGGGCTAGTGTGATCACAGGAATATAACTTGGAAATGCATAAATTTATTAATTCATTCTTCCGTTTCCCTGTCCATGTTATAATAGCAGAATGCAAATTATGTATTTTCTAGGAGATATTGAAGTCAAATCATGTCTCGTTAACTTAATAAATTAGATTCATAGTAAAACTGTTAATTGTGAGTAGAAAATTTGTATATGGCCTCTAGGGAAAACAGCATGTTATTTCTTTGCAAATAATCCATAATATTAGCACACTGTGACTTTCTCTATAAAACTTTGTTGCTTGAAATTGTTTTACTGCAGTGGGAAATATTTGTAAAATGGTTCAAAATGAGCACCCTCCTGAAGCAGGGCTGAATGGAGAGTGTGCCGCATGTGAATGGCCACTCTCTATCAACTCTATGGCAACGCCGAGTGTATAGTCCTGTCAACCTTAATGTGAAGACCGAAGACCTGGAGACCTTAACCTCTATGATCCCCAGGAAATAGATCCTTCTATTCTATAAAATAGTTGGTCTTCTGCGATATTTCTGGGGGCCAGTAATAGCTTTGCAAAGGGGTGGGTATTTCATTTTCCCATGAGGCCACGTGAGAGATTGGAATGTTTTTTAGAGGACCAGACTAATATACTTAATTCAGTTCTATCTAATACCTATATACTGTACTATGTATAGAACCTATCCAAACGTAAAAAAAACTGTAAATAAAACATTACAATGATTCAATGAAAATGTGGACCTAATTGCATTATTATTGAATGATGCAGAGGGGAGCTCAAATTTTTTTATAAGCTCAGGGGGGCCGGTCAGAGATAGTTAGAGTGCCGGATGTGGCCCATGGGCCATACAATGCCCAGTTCTGGCTTAGAGCCTAGGCCCACTGGGGGATCTCTGGTTTATCACCTGCATTGGGATTGAAATCTACACCCGCCAGATTCAGAAATCATCTGTACCTGTATTATGACTCAGGTTAATGTAAGGCAGAGCTGCCCTTGCCCTGTCCTGCCTTGGGATTTGCCATGTCCACTTAGCTTTGTTTGCAATTTCCATGGAATTATGGGCCATAGTTGGGTCACTCTGTTTCTTCTGATGCAACTATCGAATTCCCAGAAAACTCCTGGAATGCACTGATATAGAGGAAATTTGTCTTTGAAGCCAAAACTCTTAAACATTTGTAGGGGAATTATATATTTACTTGAATAAAAGTCCTGAACGCTCTACGCTACAAGGTAACTTTGTTATTAGCTTGTGTTCTATAGATTGGCGGAAGGAACTGCATGGGTTAATGGTTACATAAAAGATTTCAGAATCAATACTTCTGTACCTATTCAATTTCCGATCCGTGGAGGTCTATATTACAGTTCCCAGGATGAATAATGCCAGGCTATGTTCCTTTTGAGAGATCACAGTAAAGATTTTTATTTCGCCATTATACGAGTAAGTTAGTTATAATAGCGGCGAGTACTTTGTATCATGCAGAATGTTACCTTATATTAAATGCCCTGCTCAGGGTTATCGATTGATTTTGTCAGGTTGTATTCCCCATGGTTTTTCACCAGGCCATTAAAATCAACAAGGCAGAATTGATCTGGGGGTTAACACTGAGCGGAAAGTGGCTTTTCAGCTAAAGAGACATAATTAGAAGTAATTCACATGTGAAAACTGTCCCGGTATTACTGGTAGTAAAATATAGCACTTCTGTATTGTAGCTGCAATAGTATATAACAACACTTGAGTAACATCTCTGCCCATCCGGGCTTCAGCTCCCTCCTCTGTCCAAAATGTATGGCCGATGATGCGCTGATGAGTGCGATCCTTACTAGTGTGAACACTGGCTTATTCCTTTCCTAGCTCAGTTAATTGATTTCCACAACACACTTTCTGTGGATTTACATCTGGGTTGCAAACAATTACGTTTGCTGAAATGGGCAGAATTTTCCGCCACTCACATTTCTCCTCTGCTGGTCTGCTCTGTCTGGAACAGGACTTGGAATTCTTATTTGGAGCTAACTGGCGCTGGCATTTATGATTCGTTGGTACTTTGCCTGTTTTCAGACCGTCTATGTTGCCTGTTGATTCTGTACTGCATCGTTCTGACCCATATCTGTGGAATACTCTTCTATGTTTGTATTGTCCATTCTTTGTCTCCTTGTTTGTATTTTTGTACAGAAAGGGAATGTTGACCAGTTGTCACCTACCGCTTAGGGTAGGCTGGGAAATTAGGTAGGGACAGTAGAGAAGGACCATTTTCTGTCACACACCAACTGGTGGTTACAGGGGTAAATATGGCCAAAGATATATATGTGGTCCCCTGCTTAAGAACACCCGACTTACACATGACCCCTAGTTGTACTTTAGCCTACAATAAACAGCTATAACAGTTATCACAGGTGTCTGTAATGAAGTTTTATTGTTAATCCTGGTTCTGATCACAACCCAACATTTTTAAAATCCAATTGTCGCAAAGACCAAAAAAATGTGTCTGGACTTACAATCATAAAGTATACGGTTCTGACTTACATACAAGTTTAACTTAAGAACAAACCTACAGACCCTATCTTGTACGTAACCTGGGGACTGCCTGTAACCTTTTTTTGTGGTGCTTATTGGGAACGGAGAATAGATAATTTTGAAGAAATCATTGGACCAACAAATCTAGCTTCGAACAGAGTCCACCTAATATAAGAAACAATCACATTTCTTTGGAAACTTTAAAATCAGTTGTACATACAATATGATGGTATGGAGATATGCAAAGGGTAGTGAGGAGACCAGATAGTCGCCTACGCGTATCGGAAATTGCTTTCCTTATTCATGGCTGACTAGGAAGCGTTCGTGGGAGGTACAGTATGTAACCAAAACCATTACGCTTCAATTTCTCATTCTAACGTTTTTTAACAACATAACAATACGATACAATAAAAATACAATAAAACAAAAAGCAAGCATGATGATAATACAGTAACAAAGTTAATACTGATAGATATCATCCTGTCTTATATTGAGACCTCCCGGGACTCGGGTCTTGAGCGTAAAGATCCAGAAGGTTTCTTTATGTAAGAGTTTCCTCCTGTGACCTCTGCCCTTAGTTGGACGTTTTACCTTCTCCACTGCCACAACTGACAGATTGGACCACTGATTGGTGACTGTTCCAATCTATCAGTTGTGGCAGTGGAGAAAGTATAACGTTGACTGGAGCCTACTGTAAAGATTGATGACGACTGTCAACTGCTGTTGATTTCTCCATAATTTTTTCTCTAATCATGCAAATATTTTAGTATGAATATTATTAGTCTCAATTATTTACAGCACAGAACAAAAACAATATTAATTAATAGCAGGTAATTCCTATACAGGTAATTTCCCCTGCAGTGGACCTCGTATATTTTCCGCAGTCTAAGAGGATAAATGGCTTTTTAGTAAATGTCTTTCCTCCCATTGCCCTGCACTCAGCCAGATTAAAATTCATGCACCCAAACCACTCCAGGATTTTTTAGATTTACAAACAAAATGTGAATTTTAATGGAATAGTTTTCTCCTTGCTCAAAAAGAAGGTTATTGATCTGTCATTTCGGCTCGCAGAAAGCTAGTGGAAATATATATGCTTCTTCTAGAGCCTCTTATATTATGGCTTATGTCACCATTAGGAGCAGCCAGTATTTATTTCCTTAACTTTTCTATATCAAGTCTGACAAAGCGCTTTAAAAACAGTACATGATCAGAACACAAGTATATAATAAGTCAACCGGAATTGTTCTGCTCCAAGGACAACAGGAAGGCTGGATTTTATGTGACTTTTTATATTCTGTGAGTAAGTTGCCCACCATATTCCTTGCAATACTGAAGGTTTTTCCCATTCTGCATTGATTTGGCAGATAAAGGGTTGTACTTTTACAAATACCACCTTTGATTTAAGAAATGTTATTGAGACTGGTGCCAACAAACAATATTTTTTTTCTAGGGAAAGTTGCTTTTGGCCACTTGTTGCGATGGCAGTGGCCATTACAGGAGAAATTAAGGATGGCATGGCCACAGCTGTGGAAAAATTAAACTTGAGATCTGATTGGCTGCCATGGGCAACTAGAACAGTTCTTCTCTCAGACACTACTGATAATTCCTCCCATAGACAAAGTGACAGTCAGAGACAAATACAAAGATCAGAGACAGTCAAAGACAGTTGGAGAAAGTCAAAGAAAGTCAGAGACAATCGGAGACGGATAGTATCAGAGACAGAGACAGTAAGAGAAAGTCATAGACATTCAGAGACAAAGACAGTCAGAGACAGTCTGAGAAAGTCAGAGACAGTCAGAGACAGACAGTCTGAGAAAGTCAGAGACAGTCAGAGACAGACAGTCTGAGAAAGTCAGAGTCAGCCAGAGACAGACAGTTAGAGACAGACAGTCTGAGAAAGTCAGAGACAATCAGAGACAGATAAAGACGGACACAGTCAGAGACACAGACGATCAGAAACAGAGACAGTCAGACACAGTCAGTGACATGGGAGATGGGCAGTGCACGAGAAATCAGAGACAGTTGGAGACAGAGACAGTTAGAGACACTCACAGACAGAAACATTCAGAAACAGAGAGAAAGAGATAGAATGGGTTAACAAAACATATTTAATTTATATCTATTTTGTTATAGCTAAGAGCAGTTATTTACTATCCCGGGCAACGCCTGGAGCTACAGCTAGTACTAAATAATGAACATTAGACAAGCAAATATATGAGAAGAATCCATAATACACCATTTTTTAAACAGCACCATCAGGCATCAAGACAGAAACTTAGATTTTTTTGAGTTCTGAGCCATTTTTTATTGCTTTGTACTCTGTAATATAATAGGAGGAGGAGTCCGGATCACTTTATAGACTGACTTTCCTTTGTACTCGGCAACAATAGATGACTTGTACTAATGACCTACAGCAGGTAATGAATAATAGGTGTCCTAGATACATCAGCACTAACAACAAGCCTTTATAAAACAGAAAAATGAAATAAAGTTTGAGACTTTTTCTAATGTAAAACTCAATGTTCTTCTGGTTATGGAGTTCCTTTAAGGTAGGTTATTTTAATCTATTTTATGTGGGTATACTTGGAGGGAGGGGGATTTAAAGCAGAATATGCATATTTTTAACCTACTCAAATGCGTGAAAATTTTCTTTCACTGAATTGAAAATTCCCACATCCTTATTGTGTCTGTTTTAGTAAGAAACTTAATTAATTACTTCTAATTCAACAATTCTTAAGCATCTCACCCTAAAATTCTGTATTGTGCCATGCATCTGTTTCTCCAAGAAATGTATAAAAAACTTAAAAACTGGGAGTTAGACTGTCCAATCGGCGCTAACTCTTAATGGACACACCTCTTTAACAAGGTAAATGGTAACAACCAGTTGGCTTTTTAGGAGGAACAGCACAACATGACGACTCGGTCTATCAAGGGCAAATTAATGGTTAGACGTGAACACCCAAAATAAGGTGTGCAGTCACTGGCAGAGGCACAGTGTATGGATTATGGTGTACTCACACACAGCATCCAGTTTACAGTCTCTAGTCATTGCAAAGTCTCTGGTAGGCACACAGTGTAGTGGTTATAGCCTCTGGTAGGCACACAGTATAGTGGTTACAGTCTCTAGTCATTGCACAGTCTCTGGTAGGCACACAGTGTAGTGGTTATAGCCTCTTGTAGGCACACAGTATAGTGGTTACAGTCTCTGGTAGGCACACAGTGTAGTGGTAACAGCCTTTGGTAGGCACACAGTATGGTGGTTACAGTCTATGGTAGGCACACATAGTATTGGTTACAGTCTCTGGCACACAGTGTAGGCACAGTCACCCACCGGTGTATGATAAATGCTGCACCCCTTTGTTGCAGCGCATAAATCATGAGGCTCAGACCTCTTCCCGACCTAGTGTTGTTTTGCGTAAAAACCTGCAAACAAATGTTCACAGGCTTTTAGAAAGTGCTCAGTAAAAACGGGCATAGAAGCACGGATAAATGTCCCCCATTGTGTAACTTCTACACATCACAATGAAATAATGATTGTAAATACAATCAATTCAACGATATTCTGTTTTCCGTAAAATTATGTTTCCAGCTTTGTATATTGAATATATCATTTATTTACTAGCAGTGTCCATAGTACTGCACCCAAAACATTTCCTGGATCCATCATATAAACCATTATATATCTATTAGTTTCTGATTTTACAAAGAGGAAGACAAGTATTTTATGGATTACATCAGAATCCGTCTCAGAGACTGTGACGTCAGTCTTTATTATGGAGGGATCATTTGGATAGGTAATACGTACCTTCTGTATATCTCACTGTACAACATGGGTGTCACAAGTTGGGCTACATTCCCAACAGTTTTCTTCATGTGTTCAGAATAAACACCAGGATAGCTTCCGGAGTTCACACTGTATGTATCCACATACTTATAAAATCAGATAGAGGTAACATTTTACCTCCATCTGACCAGTTTACAACATATAGGGGCTCATTTCGGTTTCCCGAATATTTCCATTTTCCCCCGAATTGCCCGGGGTTTTTGGTGCATGCGATCGGATTGTGGCGCATCGGCGCCAGCTTCCATGCATCAGAAATCGGGGGGGGGCGTGGACGTCCGAAAGATTCGGACAAAGCGCGGAATTTAAAAAACGGAATTGTGTTGCAAGATCAAGCACTCACATGCACCAGGAAGAAGAAGGTGAATTCCGGCGGACCTCAGCGCAGCAGCGACACCTGCAGGAAATTGGACACACGACCTTAGTGAAAGGCGGCAGACCCGTAGGTCCCGTAGGAAACACAAGATGGAAAGCTGCATATTTCAATCATGCTCCCTCCTGTGGAGGCCAGAAGAGCCTTTGTGGGACGAATACAACGTATTGCATCCACCCCTCGGCCTCCACTGACCAAACATTCTGGGACAGTGACATCACTGCAGGAAACACCCTGTAAGTCAGCAGCTGTAAATAACTGGTCAATGTTCGCTCCTCCTCCCATTTTCAGGGGGGAGTGGAGGAACTGGAAAATGTATCCCTCTGTGTATGTGCATGTGCATTAGAGGTAGGTTCATGCACAATATGACATGGTGAACCAATTGGACAGTATAGTTAATGCGAGTCACACCTGCAACTGGTAACACCCCCTTGGCTAACTATTTATAAATGACTATGAGGAAAAACAAAAAAATAATGAGCACAAAACAGCGTTTACAAAAATAATTCTGATGCATCACTTCTTATAGTGAACGCAGTTATTTCAAAAAAACAGATCTTCCTGAAGCGGAGGCAGGTCCTATTTACATAGGATGTAAAATTTCAATCTAATAGAAAATTGAATTTGACCACCGTGATATTACTGGAAGGAAAACAAAATGTTGTCAACAGCAAAATATAACCAAACCTAATGGGTTCACGGATAATTTTGAGTAACAAAGATGCACTTTACATTAATTCAAAGCGGAATGGAAAAAGAAATAAGCAGCAAGAACATCGCAGGAGCCGCAGAGCAACCTTAAAAGAAGGTCACGGAAATGAGACAAAGAATTGTCTGGATGAGGCAGCTCGGGGTTTTTGTCTTTAATACAATTCAAAGCACTGTAATAATTGTAAATCACTCCGGCGTTGCTATAGAAACCAGCACAATATTTGCATACTGTACTATGAAAAGGTCTCATAACTCTGGCAAAATCGATTCCAAAATGTTAAGTGGGCAATATTCATTTCTGAGTTCACTGTAGAGGGTTAAAGCATAGCAATTTTTTTGGGGTTGATGCATATGATGAAATTCTCATTGTTGGCCTCATTTGGATGACTGTGTGTGTTCAGCGCTTAATATGAAGACAAATAGGACAGAAATGTTGTGTAGATAGAACTTTATGGAAAATGTGGACTTGTATAACTCATTGAACATCAACGTGGTCACACGGCCTCACTCATGGCTGGCAGGTTGACTTCTCGTAGAACTTCACCTACTAAATACACGTCTATGTGCGTGCTGCAGGCAATGTCAACTCTACCTTTGGGCACCGTAGGCATGTTAATGTACGTGGCCATGGGGAAAGGGTATACATTAAAACGAAATTTGCATATAAATAGATTGCACATGATGTATTGCTAAGAAAAATATTAGCATTTTCTAAGACCCTCATGTGAAGGAGCAAGCCACAATGCAGTGAGACTATGGAACTCTCTACCGCAGGAGGTTCTTATGGTGGAGTCTATGTACATGTTCAAGAGAGGCCTGGATGCCCCATGCATGGCCGGCGCCAGCACTGGGCATACCTGGGCAAGTCTTGAGGCCCAGAACTGCTGTGGGCCCACATAAGGCTATACATAATTAATCCATGGTAGTGGGGGAAGGTGGTTTTTTTAAATAACCATGAAAGGGCAGATTGGTATGATTAACTAGTGAATATTTTAGTTGTGTTTTAGTTCCAGAATTTTTTATTTTAATTTGACTTTTGATTTCAGTGCATGTGACACGGCTGTCGCCCAAAGGCCTACTGGAACCTGAAGCTGACCCTGGACCCATGGGTTAAGGGGAAAAAACATTTGTTTAATTCTCAAGGTTTGACTTTTTTGAAACCTTATATACTGTAGTATACTATATTATGACACCTAGGAGGAGTTCTTAAAATGGCAGGAAGGAAGTTGTAGCAAACACAACAAATCTCTGCTTTACTTTTTGAGGGTAAGCAAGCATTTATAAGCAACTGACACAATAAAGGTCAAACTTTTCAACAAACTTTAACTAAAGCAGTAGTAAATATAAAAACCCGTATACCATATTTTTCAGACCATTAGATTTACCCCAGGTTGAGTCATCAAAAATTTGGAAAAATATATTTGACACCAATTAAAACTTCTGTGTGGGTCACACACAAGCACAGCCCACACTGCTCTGCTATTCACATCCACTCTTCACTTATACACTTCTTCTACAACCATTCACTCACTCAGGTCTGCTACATACATTCACTCACATGAACACACTCAGCATTTCTACAACCACACACAGCTCTTCTTCATATCCAGTCTTAGCTGCAGGATCAGTCACATGCTTCTGGCATCACTCTAGGTCCTGCAGTACTTCTCATGTCACAACGGCAGGAAGAGGGGAGCAGTGAAATCTGATGTACACTTCACCCGATATCCAGGACGGTGGTCAGGAGAGTCTGCCAGTAGTGGATCCTCCTGACCATTGACTATAAGAAGCAGGCTCTTTTTAACAAGATTTTTTCCTGTATTCTATCCTCAGGCTTTATCCTCAATTACGAATATGTTTGTCACTCTAAAAGCTCTGCTGAATTCCATCTTGCTAGCAAGACATAAAAAAGGTCTATAGAAAAGGGAGGGTAAGCAGTGAGCCACAGCAGCTAGATTTCCACCCACCAGCACAGCAATTAATGCATAAAACTATATTACTCCCAGTGATATTATTTGTGTCTACTAATGATAACTTGGGTAACATTTTGTTTTTTATTGAATGACATGAGCTAAATAGAAAAAAAAAAGTCTGGAGGTAGGATCTATGTAAAGCATCTTGAAACACAAAAAAATATGTTGCACCCTGGGCCTTATCTGCCATGAAGCGGTATGCAAATCCTGCCTCAGGCGGCAGATGACAGAGCCCTGAAGTGGGCAGCAGATCATCAGAAATATCACTTACATCTGTGTCTTTAAGTCACAGTTGCAAGTGATGTGCATAGCGAAGCAGCATAGACAGGTCTCACTGTATGACACAGGCCAGGATGACGTGAACATGCCAGCCTGTGTTTTTGCACTGAGGGCGCTGGAAGAGCCACTGGCCACATGTTTTACATAACTTTATAAAGCTTCACTTTCCAAAATTATGGGGGGGCTGTATATTTATAAATCTTTAGTATATCAATACTATAGGGGCTGTATATATATATATATATATATATATATATATATATATATATATATATATATATACACTGTATAATGCTATAAGGAGTTGTATATGAGGTATTGTATATAATTTTATGTGGAGTATATTAAGGCTGTTAAATTAGATGTGGCTGTATATAACCAAATTAGAGTAGGCAGAATATATATATATATATATATATATATATATATACATATATATATATATATATATATATATATATATAAATTAAGAAGGGGCCTTTACTTAAATTAATAATAAAGGGATGGAATAAAATAATTACAGAACACAAAATATACCGTAAATGAGGTTTTTCTATCATGATGTATTTTGCCACATATAAATGCATCAGACAAAACACCTCAGCAAACACATATTAGTTTTGGAAGAAGTAACAGGTGTTTTGCAGGGTAATAGGTTATTACTAAGACCAAAAGACATGTTGTCATTTATATAAATAACTTAGACACATGCATCTATATGGGTTTTGCCTGGTACATTTTCACTGGGTTTTGTGATCATGTGACTGCAAGCCTTAGGGAAGCTCTATAATAATTAATAGGGGGGCATTAATTAGTTTGGGGGGGGGGGCAGTATATACAATAAACTGGAGGTGGTGTATGTACTACCATATTTTATATGTTGGAAACAAAGAGGTCCGTAGTGTTGTAATAAATATATATTATTTAGGAGCACAGTGTGGGACATTGTTATCCAGTGGTCCAGTGCTGTGCAGAGCTGAAGTCATGGCCAGAAAAACTTGTGATGAAGCAGATTATCACCTATGAGATACTAGATGTCACTTTTGTCTGTGTCAGTCTCTGACTGATCAACAAATGTGTGAGACAGCATATGTAGTGAAAGCTATATAGCATCAGTGGCACAGTGTGGGAAGGTCATCAGCATTTTCTGCCTCGGGCAGCATATGGGCAAGAATCAGCCTGCCCTGTTGCAGTTGACCAAGGCCTGATGACCTATATGGGTGCGGAAGGGGGCATAGGAACTTTGTAGTAAAACTTTGTAGCGGATATCCTCTTGTTTGTCAGTATGAATGTGTTACACATACCTTTATTACTTTTATTCCAACAGGAGAGCATATATATAGCATAAAAGGTTTTTATTTTGTTCAATAGACATCTTTGACCCTAAATAAACAAAATCAGTCCAACCACTTCAGGAGATTAAATTATTAAACTGGACAAGCATGAGTGGAGATGAAAAACCTGGAGCTCAGGGTTTAAAACATTTCAAAAGGAAAACAATTAAAATAAATGACTATTATCCATTGGAGAAGTGTAGCGGGGTCAGCCGGTCAGACACAACGGGCAATATATTTAGACATTGTAAAGTCTTCTCTTTCACTTTTTTCTAACCAGAAGGGGTCATGGGGACCAGCCTAAAATGACACATATTGGAATGATGCTTTCTATGTGGAGTTTTTATCCATAGTTTGTAGTCTATAGGTCTCTATAGTGTCTGTGCTATGGACACACCAGAAATGCAGAACTTTAGGAATAATACAGTTACTCGTTGGATATACATATGCCTCATCTTACAGCTAGTGATTCATATTCCACAGATTTCTCACCACCTTCATGTTATTGAAACAAGGCCAAGATCATTTAGGAATATTGTACCATTTACTGCCGCGCTTTCGACAACTTAACACATGTCAACATCTTTGTCTTGGGAACATATTGTTACAAGATGTGAGAATATTTATATATTGACTTTCTCTACTTAAAGGGAAAATTATGAAAATGCAGTCTGTCTGGTGGACAATTTTTTTTATAAAGCAGGAAGAACTATAGTGTCCTATCTGCAGGCAGCATGTTATGGAGCAGGAGGAGCTGAGCAGATTGTCCACAATGTTCAATCTGCGGGCAGCATGTTGTTATAGAGCAGGGTTGACTGAACAGATTGGGACACAGTCACTTACCCAGCCGACGGAGTTCACCCGAAGTGCATTGTCCGACTGGAATGCCCTGTGCTGCTATTCACTAAGATCGTGCACCCGATATCCTGCATGTGTCGCTTCCCCACTCAGGTCCGCCAGAGTTCACCATCTTCTTCCTGGTGCATGTAAGTGCATTGGTTACGGCACAATTTGAACGTTAAATCCTGCGCTAAGTCCGAATCAGTCGCAGCGTTTGAAGGCACACCCCCAGATTTCACATGAAACCCTGCGCAGCTGCACCACAATCTAATCGTGTGCGACACAATCCCCAGTTAAATACCTGTCCCAGGAAGTCTGACGGAAATGCAATCCGCGGACCCTTAGTAAATTGTATATTGTGTCCCATCTGCAGACAGCATGTTATAGAGCAGGAGGAGCTGAACAGATTGCACATAGTTTCCTATATGGCAGGGAGTATATTATAGAACAGAAGGAGCTTAGAAGATTGTACAGAGAGCCCTATCTGCAGGAAGCTTGTAATAGAGCAGGAGGAGCTGAGCAGATTGTCCACAGTGTTCGAATTGCAAGTAATGCATTATAGAGCAGGAGCAGTGGAACAGACTATACATAGGGCCACATTTAATATTAATATTGTGGCCCTATGTAATATTATAGCATGCAGAGTGCACCCATCGTATCTATATATAGTAAATAGAAAACAGAAACTGGCAGCACTCCATTTGTGTGAAAAAAAGGGTGTTTATTCCGTCCTATGTTTTTTTATATATAGTAAATAGAGATGAGCGAGCATACTTGTCCGAGCTTGATGCTCGTTCGAGCATTAACGTACTCACGACTGCTCGTTGCTCGGACTAGTATTTTGCCCGCTCGAGAAAATGTCATTTCGCGGCGTTTTGCTTTTTGGCGGCCAGAAACAGAGCCAATCACAAGCCAGGAGACTCTGCACTCCACCCAGCATGACGTGGTACCCTTACACGTCGATAGCAGTGGTTGGCTGGCCAGATCAGGTGACCCTGGAATAGACTAGCCGCTGCCCGCGCTGCTCGGATCATTCTGTGTCTGGATGCCGCTAGGGAGAGAGCTGCTGCTGGTCAGGGAAAGCGTTAGGGTGTTCTATTAGCTTACTGTTAGGCAGGAGTGATTCTACAACAACCCAACAGCCTTTGTTAGGGGTACATTAGCGTTTTTCAAAAGTTAAAGTAACACACTCAGTCACAGCACAAAATCCTGTTGTGTACTGTCAGTGTAGGTTAGAAACTAGCCATAGAAATCATCTTCTCTGGTTGCTGTCTTATTTCTTCTGCACGTTTTGTTCTATTATTATTGGGTGTTTTAGATGCTATCTCGCCTCACTCGGTCACTCTGTCATCGCCATGCTGTTGCCCATAATTCATGAATCTGTTGAAGCTCTCAGCACGAGCGCAAAAGGCATTATTCCTTTTATTGTTTTAATCCTTTTATATATTTTATTGCCGTAATTGGCTTAAATAAAAGAAACTTTTTATCCTAAAAAAACGTCCTTTTTGAGCAAGCCAGCGCCGATTCCTTCACAAACGTTCCAAATAGGAGAGCAACGCACCCTTCCTGGATGCTATTCGTTTATTCTTCAAGTTACTGCATATGGACCTTTGGAGAGCCAGCAGCGGAACGTGGCAGCGGCATTGAGTCTCATTTCAAGCATCAATAGGAGTTGTGCCCTACCTGCACAACTCCAAAAGGTGATTGGATCACTACATCACAATAAATCCAAATAGAACGAGGGTAACACATATAGGAGCGCTGTTTTGTCTCTCCTTGTCTCCCCTACTTCCCCAATTTCTAAGCAAAATATGACTCTTGAGATTTCACAGAAAAAAAAAATTCTATAGATACATTTTATGCCCTACCTGGAGGAGGATAGTAGTTTAATGGGTTAAAATGTGGTGTCAGGTTCCATTTAAGCTTTGTACCTTGAAATCTCTGCTGAATTCCATCTTGCTAGCAATACAATAGTTCACTGAAGTGTCAGATTATATGGAAATGGGAAAGGTGAGTTACAGCAGCTCGGTTTCCACCCTTAAGAACTGCAGAGAACTTCAGAAAGATGCTACAGAGAGTTTAGCTGGTGGAAAATGCAGAATTCAAGCCACATAATGCCAAGTCTTGTTTATGCCGATAGTCTAAAACTAGTTTGAGTTTTCCTATACGCAGGCATTGTTCATTTTCATAAAAAACAATAGTTAATGCCATTAACGGCCACAAAAGTCGATTCCACATAAAAGCAGAAGTAAAAGTATTAGCCGTGTATCTCCATCTCCGATAGGAAAGGACGAGTGAGCTGCACCGCCAGACATAGAGCTTTCCTTAATTACTCGCTGATTATATCAACAAAGCACATTAATTTTAATGCCTTCTAATTTATACTAAAGTCATTATGATTTTTCACTTCATTTGCTTCCTGCAAAGTCTATACAGCTGAACATTAAACTTATTAAAGGCAAAGACATTTCCACTAAAGGCATAAATCTTGATTTGAAGCAATAACAGTCACAACATTTATTATGAAGACAGACAGAAGTTTGTTACCAATTTTCTCAACCAGTGTTTGTTCCCGGGAAACATAAACTAATTCTGCTTGTAGGAACATTAAGCTGACGCTCATGATCTTCTTTTCACCTTGTTAATATCAGCAGGATGTGCTGTGATGATTGTTAGACTTTTACCTTTGCAATGAAATCAATCGAAAGACTAAAATTGTAATATAAATATATAAATATGACCTAAATAAATGTCGAGTGCTTCCGGTTATTTATGAAGTCTCTGTAGGGCTGTGGGGTTTGTATGATTATACAGGCAGTCCCTGGGTTACGTACAAGATAGGTTCTGTAGGTTTGTTCTTACGTCGAATTTGTATGTAAGTCGGAACTGTATATGTCACAGTCTATGGGGATTAGTCCCTTGGGACTAAGTAAGTGGACTCCCTGGACCACCGCGGGAGATAACAACCTTAGCCGCACCCGGGAGCGGAGTCTAAGTGAACTCCTGGTCTTCGCCAGAGCCCGCCGCAAAGCGGGATGGTCTTGCTGCGGCGGGAGTCACCAGGTCGCTCCACGGGTGCGACTAGGCCCACGGTGGCAGCCAAGGTAGGGACACGAGGACCACGGGAAGGCAGGCAGGACCACGGGAAGGCAGGCAGGCAGGACCACGGGAAGGCAGGCTGGCAGGACCACGGGAAGGCAGGCTGGCAGGACCACGGGAAGGCAGGCAGGCAGGACCACGGGAAGGCAGGACCACGGGAAGGCAGGACCACGGGAAGGCAGGACCACGGGAAGGCGGCTGGCAGGACCTCTGAAGGGCGGCTGGCAGGACCTCTGAAGGGCGGCTGGCAGGACCTCTGAAGGGCGGCTGGCAGGACCTCCGAAGGGCGGCTGGCAGGACCTCCGAAGGACGGCTGGCAGGACCTCCGAAGGACGGCTGGCAGGACCGCCACAGGACGGCTGGCAGGACCGCCACAGGACGGCTGGCAGGACCGCCACAGGACGGCTGGCAGGACCGCCACAGGAATGCAGGACCGCCACAGGATTGCAGGACCGCCACAGGATTGCAGGACCGCCACAGGATTGCAGGACCGCCACAGGATTGCAGGACCGCCACAGGATTGCAGGACCGCCACAGGATTGCAGGACCGCCACAGGATTGCAGGACCGCCACAGGAATAACACAGGAAATCAGGAACACGGAAACACCACGGAAATCACAGAGGCGTCTGGAAACGCTCGGGAACACAGAGGGCTTTCTCTTCAGTAATAGGACATGAAGATCCGGCCGGGGATGCTGGGAGTCGCCAGGCTATATAGCCGAGCCTGGAATGCCAGAGCCAATAAGGAGGACGCTGGCCCTTTAAGGCTGGAAGAAATCCGCGCGCGCTCCCTCTAGTGGCAGGAGCACGCGACTGCATGGAAGCAGCATGCGGCCTACACGCTGGGAGCAAGAGTGCAGGCCGGAGCCTGGAGAGGTAAGTGAGAGCTGGGGGAGCGGGGACCGCGGCAGCAGGCACGGGTACACCCTCAATCCGTACCGAGGATCGCGGGTGTAACCGTGACAGTACCCCCCCCCTTAGGGCCCCTCTTCTCTTCTTCTTCAGCCCACTGTTCTTCTTTCTTCGCCTCCTCCAATTTTTCTTGGTGATGAGACACCTTAGGAGGAGAGAAGGCACCGGGAAGACTTGGGAAGCAGGCTGGGTCGGCTCTAGGCACACCGGAGCAGCCTCAGGGGAGGCCAGAGCAGCCGTGGCAAGCTGCGGAGTCTCTGGGGCAGCCGTGGCAAGCTGCAGAGTCTGGGGCGCCACTGGAGCAGCCGTGGCAAGCTGCAGAGTCTGGGGCGCCACTGGAGCAGCCGTGGCAAGCTGCAGAGTCTGGGGCGCCACTGGAGCAGCCGTGGCAAGCTGCAGAGTCTGGGGCGCCACTGGAGCAGCCGTGGCAAGCTGCAGAGTCTGGGGCGCCACTGGAGCAGCCGTGGCAAGCTGCAGAGTCTGGGGCGCCACTGGAGCAGCCGTGGCAAGCTGCAGAGTCTGGGGCGCCACTGGAGCAGCCGTGGCAAGCTGCAGAGTCTGGGGCGCCACTGGAGCAGCCGTGGCAAGCTGCAGAGTCTGGGGCGCCACTGGAGCAGCCGTGGCAAGCTGCAGAGTCTGGGGCGCCACTGGAGCAGCTGCGGGGAGCTGCAGAGTCTGGGGCGCCACTGGAGCAGCTGCGGGGAGCTGCGGAGCCACTGGAGCAGCTGCGGGGAGCTGCGGAGCCACTGGAGCAGCTGCGGGGAGCTGCGGAGCCACTGGAGCAGCTGTGGGGAGCTGCGGAGCCACTGGAGCAGCTGTGGGGAGCTGCGGAGCCACTGGAGCAGCTGCGGGGAGCTGCGGAGCCACTGGAGTAGCTGCGGGGAGCTGCGGAGCCACTGGAGCAGCTGCGGGGAGCTGCGGAGCCACGGGTGCAGCTCTGGGAAGCTGCGGAGCCACGGGTGCAGCTCTGGGAAGCTGCGGAGCCACGGGTGCAGCTCTGGGAAGCTGCGGAGCCACGGGAGCAGCTCTGGGAAGCTGCGGAGCCACGGGAGCAGCTCTGGGAAGCTGCGGAGCCACGGGAGCAGCTCTGGGAAGCTGCGGAGCCACGGGAGCAGCTCTGGGAAGCTGCGGAGCCACGGGAGCAGCTCTGGGAAGCTGCGGAGCCACGGGAGCAGCTCTGGGAAGCTGCGGAGCCACGGGAGCAGCTCTGGGAAGCTGCGGAGACACGGGAGCAGCTCTGGGAAGCTGCGGAGACACTGGAGACCCTGGAACCATGCAGGACAGATGAGGTGATCGAACTTGAGGTGGTTCAAATCTGGACTGGATTTTTGCCAGGAACTTGGTATAAGTAACCATGTCCAGGTCACCACTATCCCATAGAGGAGTAGCCCAGTCCAGCGCCTCTCCAGTGAGCAAAGAAAAAACACATGCCAACTTAGTGCGTTCGGGGGTGGACTGTGAGGACGTCAGCTTGATGTATAACGAGCACTGGACGACAAAACTCCTGCAAAAGTTGGGGTTGCCATCAAATTGGTTTGGCATCAAAAATTCTGATCCAGAGTTCGCTGCCGAAAAACATGGCTGTGGGACAGAAACAACAGGAGGAGTCACAGGAGCCTGCTGCAGGGAGGTAATAAACCGCAGGGTGGCAGCGAGTTTGTCCAAGAGTTCTTTTTGCGTAGCAATCTCTTGGGCCTGCTGGGCAATAGTGCTGGGAAAGTCACCCAGAAGCTGGTAAGGATCCTCGACACAGTCCATGGCTTTTGCAGGATACAAGACCTTGGCGGAGTCCATGGCCGGATCTTACTGTCACAGTCTATGGGGATTAGTCCCTTGGGACTAAGTAAGTGGACTCCCTGGACCACCGCGGGAGATAACAACCTTAGCCGCACCCGGGAGCGGAGTCTAAGTGAACTCCTGGTCTTCGCCAGAGCCCGCCGCAAAGCGGGATGGTCTTGCTGCGGCGGGAGTCACCAGGTCGCTCCACGGGTGCGACTAGGCCCACGGTGGCAGCCAAGGTAGGGACACGAGGACCACGGGAAGGCAGGCAGGACCACGGGAAGGCAGGCAGGCAGGACCACGGGAAGGCAGGCTGGCAGGCAGGACCACGGGAAGGCAGGCTGGCAGGCAGGACCACGGGAAGGCAGGACCACGGGAAGGCAGGCTGGCAGGACCACGGGAAGGCAGGCAGGACCACGGGAAGGCAGGACCACGGGAAGGCAGGACCACGGGAAGGCGGCTGGCAGGACCTCTGAAGGGCGGCTGGCAGGACCTCTGAAGGACGGCTGGCAGGACCTCTGAAGGACGGCTGGCAGGACCTCCGAAGGACGGCTGGCAGGACCTCCGAAGGACGGCTGGCAGGACCTCCGAAGGACGGCTGGCAGGACCTCCGAAGGACGGCTGGCAGGACCGCCACAGGACGGCTGGCAGGACCGCCACAGGACGGCTGGCAGGACCGCCACAGGACGGCTGGCAGGACCGCCACAGGATTGCAGGACCGCCACAGGATTGCAGGACCGCCACAGGATTGCAGGACCGCCACAGGATTGCAGGACCGCCACAGGAATGCAGGACCGCCACAGGAATGCAGGACCGCCACAGGATTGCAGGACCGCCACAGGATTGCAGGACCGCCACAGGATTGCAGGACCGCCACAGGAATAACACAGGAAATCAGGAACACGGAAACACCACGGAAATCACAGAGGCGTCTGGAAACGCTCGGGAACACAGAGGGCTTTCTCTTCAGTAATAGGACATGAAGATCCGGCCGGGGATGCTGGGAGTCGCCAGGCTATATAGCCGAGCCTGGAATGCCAGAGCCAATAAGGAGGCCGCTGGCCCTTTAAGGCTGGAAGAAATCCGCGCGCGCTCCCTCTAGTGGCAGGAGCACGCGACTGCATGGAAGCAGCATGCGGCCTACACGCTGGGAGCAAGAGTGCAGGCCGGAGCCTGGAGAGGTAAGTGAGAGCTGGGGGAGCGGGGACCGCGGCAGCAGGCACGGGTACACCCTCAATCCGTACCGAGGATCGCGGGTGTAACCGTGACAGTATATTTTATCATTGTAGATCCAGACAAAATTATTTTGGTCTCTGTGACAATTGGATTTTATAAATGTTCGATTGTCATAAGAACCAGGATTAATAATAATAATTAACTTAATTGCAGACACCTGTGATAACTATTACAGCTGTTTATTGTAGCCTAAGGCTAAAGTACAGTATCTAACCAACATCCAGAGGTCCGTTTGTAACTAGGGGGTCGTCTGTAAGTCGGGTGTTCTTAAGTAGGAGACCGTATAGAAGACTGTATAGTGCATTCTTATATGAAGTATAAATTAGCATAAAGTATAGTCATGGTCCAGGAGATCTGCACTTATGCATTAGAGCATTATGTGTGTTTCATTATTTAAAGGGACAGTAAAAGAGAAATTTAAGGGAAAAATTAGCATAACCCAATATTCATTGACCACCTCTATCTTGTCCCTGCCCTTGTTCAGTCTCCAAAGACAGAAATGACAAGGCCACTCTTTGTAGCAATTTCTAGGCCAGGACATGGGTTAGGCAATGGTAGACACCTGACTAGGACTCAATCCACATCCTCAAGCTGGGGAGGAAGCAATTTACTGCAAAATGCCATCAGACTAGTGTGGTAGAAGGACCTGCAATGATTAGCGTTTTATAGGAGCTGCAATCATGTTCATACCAAGTGATCATCAAAATTGTTACAGATCCTATAGGCACTAGTAAATTACATTTTCAAGGAACAGGAAGTATGTAGGGTAAAGACAAGAGGTAGGTTGGAGTAAAAGGGGGACATGGAAGAGCAGACAGAGAATGGTGGGGCATGGGTGTGTAGGCTGGAGAAAGTGGGGGACATGGAGGTGTAATCTGAAGAAAGATGGAGGCAAGCTGAAGAAATAAGGGAATGAAGAAGCTGGTTGTTAATTGGCAAAAGAAATGGGGTAGGTTGGAAAAGAGGGAACATGGGGGAGGCAGGAACAAAGGAAAATAGCAGTGGAAAAAAAATCTCTGGGTTAGTGTCCTCACTTGTTCTGTATTCTTAGTGCTTGTCTTCATGACTGTTCCTATGCATTTGTACCTCTTTGATTAGATATTAGATTTTACTATGGGTTACTTAGCTATGGTTTTATGTTGGGTATTTTGCAGTAAATATATGGGCTTCTAATTTTAATGGTTTCATTTTTTTATCTGTGTCTGGGTCTTCTGCAGATTGCACCATAAGGCTGAGAAGATGCTGAATTCTCAGGGTTTTTGTCAGTAAGTAGTCTGAACAGTGCTCTATACCTGGACTGCTGGTTGTATCTACCCCGCACGACTTATTCTCAGAGCTATGGCGCTCTCACCTGGAGCAGGCTCCCTACTCAGATAAATTACCTGTGTGTCATAATTGCTGGTTAAAGATTTTATCGCTAGCGCTCATCACTTTCTATACATCCATACTTGTGGTTTTTCAATATTTGGCTGATGTTCTTGAATATTCTTCTGTACTTCATATGCTATTTCATTTGTGACTTGGATTATTGACACCCCTTTTGTGTTATATGCTTGTCTGTCTTGTTACGAGTCCACACTTTGGCACAGAAAGGGACTATCTTCCAGGTTATTCTGTATTGCCTATGATACACAGAGATAAGCAGGTCTCTTGGTCTGCTGGAGTTTTAGGGTTCACTATCCAGTCTGTTGTACCTGAGTCCAGTGTCCCCATTACACTCTTTGTGGGTATTCCTATTTATTCTAATACACAGGGGAGTTTATTGTCATATTTATTCCAGATTCTACTATATTTATTTTATGTATTTTTGGATAAACTGTATATATCAATTGTAACATAATCTTTTATTCTTTTTGACATATTAGAAGCAGGACATATGAGTTCAGGCTGCAGTAAGAGGAGAGCATGGAAGTGGAAGCTGGAGAAAGAGGGGTACATGGAGGTGCAGGCTGGAGAAAGAAGATCTCATGAGGTGACAAAGAAAAAAAGTCAAGTACTGCTCACCATTCCCGTTTGCTGCACGTGCTGGAGATTCACACAAGTAACGATTCTCCGCAGCAGTGTTAGCTTTAAAATCGTTGTCTTTTTCCGTGACACTTTATTTTGGTCAAATCCAATAAAAGATATCAGCAAACAATTCTTTCTTGGAACGTACACATAAACGGATGAAGCCTACGCATTTCTGGGCACAATGCATCCTTAGTCACCAGAAACGCATAGGCTTCATCCCTCGTGTGTATGTTCCTAGAAAGAATTGTCTGCTGAGATCTCATGAGGTGCTAGCTTTTAAATAAGGGCATGGGGAGCAGGATGGAGAAGGAAGAGGTCTTGGGTGTTCAGGTTAGTTATAGAGAGGGACATGGTGATGCAGGCTGGGGAAAGAGAGAAACATTGTGGTACAGGCTGAAGAAAGGGATAATGGAGGTCCAGTCAAGTTTTAGTGAGAAGTAGACTGGCTGAAAAGGGAAACTTGGGATATAATCTGGAAAAGAGAGGGTCATGGGAGTGGGGTGTACCTATTATTTAAGTTGGGTTTGGCGGGAAGTAGCTGTAGGGAAGCTGCCCTGTGGACTCTCTGTCCAACTAGTATACTTAAATCTATGTGTTCTGTGAAATATGACCTCTTTTTTTAACAAAATTTTTTTTATTGGGTTTTTAACAGAATCATACAATACAGGGAGTAAATCCGGGTGAACTCCCAGGATAACCAGTGTGCACTGATCCAGATAAAAATACAGCAATACAAAGCAAGAGCATTGGGAGGGGGCAGGAAGGGAGAAGGGAGGGGGGAAGATGGAGGTGAAAGGTGAGGAGGTCTGCTATATTATCTCCAGAGGTGGGGTTAATACAGCAGTAACCACAACAATAACAGTTAACAATAGTCATAACATTAACATATTGCCAGTGCTTTCAACTTAAGTGCTGGTTGGACTAATTTGTGACCTTTTCTGGGGATGTGATTATATAGAGGATATATGTGTAGCACTAAATCTCAAGAAGTTACGAGAGTGAGGAATGTTTAAAGGGGTCGTCTACTTTCAGCAAATATTTGTATAATGAAAAGTTATACAATTTTCCAATAAACTGTCTGTATCAATTCTTCACAGTTTGACAGATTTCTGCTTGCTGTCCTTCAATAGAAAACCTCTGTTTTCTTCCCGTGCATAGAAATCTGTCCACAGTGATGTGATGGACTTGCAGGTGCACGAGCCGTTAGTATGGCACAACTCCTATTACTCTCTGTGATAATAACAGCTCATGCACCTGCATGTCCATCACATCACCATGGACAGATTTCTATGCCCTGGAGTAGCATAGAAGCTATAGAAGGACAGCAAGCAGAGATCTAGAAAACCGTGAGAAAATGGTAAAGAAAGTATATTGGCAAATTGGATAACTTTTCTTTAAACAAACAATATCAATTATGTGCTGAAAGTGGACAATCCCTTTAAGGTCTAAACTCCCTAGGTGGATTGGAGGCATAGTATGCATGCCATATCTATAAACCCTGGAAGCAGACACAATCTATTCCGGTTTCCTTGTGCCATAGACCCACCTCTATTGTACAGTATACAGTATTAGCCTTTCCTTATTACTAGTATGAAATATACAATGAAGTCATTATGTATCTCTTACCATTTACTGTACTACTTGCTGTGTATCAGATAAGTTCTTATTAGAGATGAGCGAGTATACTCGTCCGAGCTTGATGCTCGTTCGAGTATTAGCATACTCGAAACGGCTCGTTGCTCAGACAAGTATTTCTCCTGCTTGAGATTGAGCATTTACTTAAAGGACACCTGTCATCAGGTCTGTGTCACTTGTCCTGTCACTACTACCTGTTGGTGCAGCTCACAAGGATCCCATCCCAGCCTTTATCTAGTCAATTCATACATTAATCATTGCAAAATCATCTATTTTTTATCATGTAAATGAGGCTGGTCACATGGTCAGAGGCAGTGATGTCACCCCTGTTCCCCCTCCCCTCTCCTCCCCCTGCTCATGTCTGTGTGTAATGTATAGTAAAGCATGGCTAGTGTGTGCTGCATCTGCTGACATGCTGCATCCTCCTTATATACAGGTGAGAGACACAGACATCAGCTACACATGAATCTGACATGTTCTGCTGTAACATGGCTGCCTGGAGCTGCTGTATCTCTCCTAAACACACACAGGCTGCAGAGGGCGTGGTCACCAGCACTAGGAAGCACATCATTATACAGCCTCACATCATTATACAGGCTGTCAGTCATGCACTGGGGGTGTGGTTGTGCCTCCCACTCATGAATAGAATGGACAGCTTGAATATGCTAATGCTTCATTGGACATTTCACAGGTCATTTGCATACAGCTTTAGGACCTCATTGCTTAGGTTTACAGGCATGTAGAGGGACAATGAAGGGATAGGGGCAATGCTCTCTAATGGCAGTTTATGAAAATATATTTAGTTTAGGGGGGATATTTTGCATGACGGGTTCTCTTTAAGAAAACACAGTGAAGAACAGTGAAGAAAACAGTGAACACAGTGAACACAGGATCATTTAAGTGAAGAACACATTGAAAGAACACAGTGAAGAACACATTGCAGATGTTCCGTACATTTGCTAACTTATCCGAAGACACGCTTGCCGAACAGTGTTCTTCACAATAGTATGTGAAGAACAATATGTGTGAAGAACACATTGCAGATGTATGGTAACATCTGCAATGTGATCTTCACACATATTGTTCTTCACATACTATTGTGAAGAACACAGTTCGGCACGCGTGTCTTCGGATAAGTTAGCAGATGTACAGAACATCTGCAATGTGTTCTTCACTGTGTTCTTTCAATGTGTTCTTTCAGTGAAAACATCTGAAACATCTGCAATGTGTTCTTCAGTGTTCTTCTTTCAATGTGTTCTTTCAGTGAAAAATGCTCGAGTCTCCCATTGACTTCAATGGGGTTCGTTATTCGATACGAGCACTCGAGCATTTTAGTGCTCGCTCATCTCGAGTTCTTATCCTTAAAGGGAACCCGTCACCACTATTTTCACAAATACAGCTAGTGACAGGTTCCTATAGAGCTCTAATAACTATCTGACACCCTGCTTGTAGCTAAGAATTATACCCCTGAGATCCCCATATATTCAACTTTATAGTTTTATCTGGTAACTAAGCATGGCTACATGTAGTCCAGGTGGGCGTGGCCTCCTCGGGCTGAATCCAGCAGCTCCTCCCCATGCCTATCTCTGTATGCTGCTATAATGTCATGTGACCAGGGTGACATCATCACAGGTCCTATAGCTTTTGTAGCATTAGGAACTGTACACTAAGCATATATGTCATGAAATCACAGCATGTTTTATCACATGAAATCACAGCAGCCTGCATGGAGAGGGGTAGAAGTCCATGGAGGCTGCTGTGATGGTTTTATGTGGTCATATATGTACATGGGGTATAGTTTTCATATTAAGTAGCTCAAGGACCTTTGATGATGTCACCCTGGTCACATGACATTAGGCCACGCCCCCATGGACTCGCTCCAAAGCTGCATAGTTACCAGGCAAGATTATAACTCTGATTTTATGGGAATCTGAGGGGAACAATTTTTAGCTAAAAGCAGGGTGTCAGATAGTTACTAGAGCTCTATAGGAATCTGCCACTACCTGTATTTGTGAAAATAGTGGTGACGGGTTCCCTTTAAGTATAAGCAGTATAATTCTTTCCTGCAAAACTCTGCTACAACTTTATTATGTTACAAGTGGCTGAAGAGTAAATCAGGGAACAGCTAATACTCGCTGTGATATATGGACACAAGTTCAGGTAACGTTACCCCATAAATAACTTTTGATGAAATTGTCCTTATACACAGTTAGTTCACTGTGCAGCAAAGTACTAGGCAATTTGTGAAATCAGATAAATAGGAGGATCCGATTAAGTAGTAGAGATAGCAATTTTAAGATTGATGTATTTTAGGTGCTTTTACCTTAGTTCTGAAATAGTGAAGTGTCGTAAAAAATAGAAGTATTTCAAAAACTATACCATGTTCATGGTATTGTCGTTCAGCTACATTCAATTGAGTTACTAAAAGTTAGTTACAGTTTCTGCATTTGGCCTCAAAGAGTAAAAAGTAATTATGTGGCGAGTACTTACAGTGTAGAGCGATGACATTTAAAGTCTTATCTAGTTTTCTCACCTCTGGAGTTGCACTTTAGAAGGCAACTTAAACTTTTAATGAGAACTGGTCTTATATTCAATAACTGGGTTTTAGAATGTGGATTTATGGTGCCAATTTACCTAGAATTTGTCTTAAAATTATATTCTGTCTTTGGATCATTGCTTCAAGGGGCTCATATACTTTTATTTTTGCTCTTTTATTTTTGTGCCTTTTTGTGGTGAATGTGCACTTTTGCAACTTTTTTGCACCCAAAACCACCTCCCTTTAAAGTTTGCCGTAAATGAGTTTTCTGAAGTGTTCCCTGAGTTATCACCCAATTATAGATGTGGAAGATGTTGCTTTTGGCGGCTGTAGGAAATTGATTTGTGCTGATTGTGACTTTGTAGGGACTATTTTGTGACTTTTGTTCAAAAAGTTGCAAATTTACTAAAGACCTTAATTCAGATGTAGGAAAAAGGAAAAACTCCAAAGACATATCTGACTTGCAGAAAAGCAGAAGAAAAAGAAGAACGAAGCCAAACTAAGATACAGAGGCATTTGACACTGTCCCTCATAGACGCCTGATGGGTAAAATTAGGGCTATTGGTTTGGCAGAAATTATTTGCAATTGGAATGATTCCTACTCGGAATGGTCACCAGTTATGAGTGGTGTACCTCAGGGTTCTGTGCTTGGCCCACTACTATTTAATATATTTATTAATGATACAGAGGTAGAAATGAATAGCACTGTGTCTATTTTTGCAGATGACACCAAACTGTGTAGTGTAATACAGTCTATGGAGGATGTTCATAGGCTGCAGGGTGACTTGGACAAACTGAATGTTTGGTCATCCACTTGGCAAATGAGGTTCAATGTGGATAAATGTAATGTTATGCACCTGGGGGCCAATAATCCAAAGGCAAAATATGTCCTTGGGGGAGTAAATCTGGGAGAGTCCCTTGTTGAGAAGGACCTGGGGGTACTAGTAGATCATAAATTGAGTAACAGCATGCAATGTCAAGCAGCTGCCTCTAAAGCTAGTAGGATCTTGTCATGTATCAAAAGTGGTATGGACTCTCGTGATAGGGATGTAGTATTACCACTGTACAAGGCATTGGTTCGGCCTCACCTGGAATATGCTGTCCAGTTCTGGGCACCGGTCCATAAAAAGGATGCCCTGGAGCTGGAGAGGGTTCAACGTAGAGCCACAAAAATGATAAGGGGTATGGAGGGTCTTAGTTATGAGGAAAGATTAAAACAACTAGATTTATTTGGTCTGAAAAAGAGACGACTACGAGGGGACATGATTAATTTATTTAAATATATGAATGGTCCATACAAAAAATATGGTGGTAAGTTGTTTCAGATTAGATCAAATCAAAAGACGAGGGGGCACTGTCTCCGTTTGGAGAAATCAAGGTTTAATCACCGGGGACGACAGGGCTTTTTTACTATGAGAACGGTCAATCTGTGGAATAGCCTGCCTCAGGCGCTGGTCACAGCAGGGACAGCAGAGAGCTTCAAGAAGGGTCTAGATGCCTTTTTAAACCTAAATAACATTGATTGTTATGCTATATAGGATTGTTTCCCCTAAATCCCTTCCTCATCCAATCCCTTCCTTGGTTGAACTTGATGGACAAGTGTCTTTTTTCAACAGTATAAACTATGAAACTATGAAACTATGTGCCCCACTGTGAATCCAAATCCAATACAAAATCATAAACCTGTTACCGCAGATATTCTCTGTACAAAAATGACCAAATTATCAAAATATAAATAAGATTACCCCACATTGTAAACTCAGCAATGAAAATTTTTAAAAAAATCCAAACTAGTTCTTACTTTTTACACTGTGGAATGTGTTATATGTTGCTCATCTAAGGTTCTTTGCACATGACCCTACACATGGCGGCTGTATGTTAGCAGCCACATGCTAGCAGCTAGCATACGGGCGGCATTGGAGTGCATTGTGCACAGTACGGTGCACACATGCGTGTCTCTATCTTTAGCCGAACATATGGCCTGCACTCTTCTCCTTCTACCTCTCCAGCTGAACGTATGCCAAGCCCATGTCCCAGCCCAGACGTAGCATCCATTTGTGGATCTCTACAGCATCTACACAGCCCTGAGCAATCAGGACAACAAATGGACTCCAATGACTTCACCGACAAAGATTGGACTCATCAACAACTTAATTTACCAACAACTCCTTGGATTAGGTGTGAAAGGAGCCTTAGGTTGTATTTACCTAATTTTAGGAAGCTCCAAGGACGAGTGCCCTCCCTCACTTTTACCTAAACTCAAGATACCCCAAAATGAATGAAGTGTGATGACTAAGTAGTAAATAATATTTGTGTTACTTTTAACGCCCAAGTTATTTTCAGTGCTGGTCATCTTGCCTCTCTCTTCTCAGGATATGTTAAGCCAAAAGAAAAGAGAGATAATTTAAGTTTCATGCAGTTAGGAAATGTGATAGGCTTGCCTAAGGAAATGGGTATAAGAGCACATTTGAAGCTTAAGAGGTTGGGTATTAGTCTAATAGTCCAGAGTAGGGCAATCCAGAGAATTGGTGGAGACTGGGAGACAAGTGTAGGAGGGTCAAATTAAGAAAGAGACCAATCTGAGATCACTGGCCGATTGAAGAGCACGAGTTGAGAAATGAGAGAAGAGAGTTAGGGGGGGTGTAGCACTGTATAGAGCTTTGTGGATGAGGGTGCTTATTTTAAATTGTATTCGGAAGGAGATGGGCAACCAGCATGGTTTTGCTTATGATCCTGTTTCTACTGTTTTAGAAGAGAACAAAATGATTGCAACAGAGCAAGTCCTATCTTTGGATCGATTTGCGGTGCAGCCGCTCTGGTTCCTATGCTCCCTTCCGTCTCTACCAGGCTGTGTGCCTAAAGGATAGCCTAGCTTCAAGTTTGCTTTGAGCCTTAAACAATGAGACTGATTTTAAATCTGACATCACATTGATGTGATCTTCATTTACACCTTTAGAACATCTCTTTCTATGGAATGAGTTTTCTAGTTGTATGTCTCGGCCTTTGCCATTATTCTAGAATGAGATCAAATACAAATGACTGTTCTCCGTTATGGACTGTCTTAAATGAAGCGCCTTTACATAGTGAAGGGAATCATGAAACCATTAATTTTGCCTCTTTTAGCATCAATATCATTCATTGAGCTGAAACACAATTAACTCAATCAGGACATTGTGTATAAGTAGCAGGATTTACCGGGAGATTTACAGCATTGGTTTCGCTTATGATCCTGTTTCCTCTATTCAAGAAGAGAACAAAGTGATTGCAATTTACCCCTTTCGACGTGTCATCAAATCAACAAACACACAGCCCCGAGCAATCAGGACAACAAATGGACTCCAACGACTTCACCGACATAAAGATTGGACTCATCAACAACTTAATTTACCAACAACTCCCTGGATTAGGATTCCTGGGTGTTGTGTAATTCCCTTTATTCTATCTGTCACCAGCATTAAACATAACATATTGCAAAGTAAATTGTACAAGAATTGGTATTAGGGATGTTCTGCTGGTCAGTAACACAACAATCAAGCGTGGAGATGACAGAGGATACAAGTGCACTGGGTACAATTTGGGGTAATTGTCAAACATCACATCTTGTCGGGACTAAAATAGCAGCAATCTCCTGTAATGATCCTCGAACAATTGCAAATTCACCTTGGGATCTTGAAAACGATTGCTTCTGAGGAGCCTTATTGCTTTTCTTATTGGGGATATGGAAAAGTTTTTATGAGCCTACAACAGAAATTTTTCTTATTTATAGTTAGGTCATCACCATTTTACTTTTGAGGGAGTTTACCAGCAGTTTTGACTATGGAAAACTGGAAACAGTGTTATGTAGAAACCTTGGAGATCAATGTAACAACTTTTATATGTGTTTGTAGCAGCAGGACTGTGAAAAATGTATTTATGCTCCAGGATTTTCAGGGTCGTGGGTTCATGACCTGAATGAGCTTGTGTTGGAAATATTGAGCACAGAACATTTGGGGGATTTGCCGTAGAGACACCCATTGCCCTGTGATGTCCAGGTGTGTTAAAATGCAGGACCTCTTTGGGGGAACTGGGCAGGAGAGGATGGACCTTGAACACAGTATAAGTAGAAGCGAGATTTACACAGTCGGGAGGAGTCAGGATGGATGCAGGAAGACAATGGGGCTCATTTACTTACCCGGTCCCTCGGAGATCCCAAAAGTGTGTTATCCGTCCGGAATGCACTCTGCCGCGATTCACTAAGATTGGGCGCCCGATTTCCTGCATCTGTCACTTCCCCGCTCAGGTCCGCCGGAGTTCACCATCTTCCTCTCGGTGCATGTAAGTGCTTGGCTTGGGACACAATTTTGAAGTTAAATCCTGCGGTTTGTCCGAATCCGTCGGACCGTCCGACAGGGTTGTTGGTGCACGCGATCGGATTTTGGCACAATCGTGCCGGCTTTCATGCAACACAAATCGGGGGGATTTGTGTTGTATGAAAGCCGGCACGATTGTGCCAAAATCCGATCGCGTGCACCAACAACCCTGTCCCAGCGGCGCAAAATGGAAATCGTCGGGATGTCCGAAAAAAGTGTGGTCGGCGGGGCCCTTAATAAATGAAATCTATAGTCCTGCTCTCTGCTGTCCCTTTCCTCTCCCCAAACATTTCTAATCTGAAAAAATAGAGAAAGAATATTTCACTATAACCGGAGCTCCCAGTATTTTTCTTCTCCCTCGTTACTCCATCTTTATCCACCGATGAACAGCACCAATTCTCAATTTCTCCTGCTGAAAGTATGTCACCATTCAGACTAGCACCATCGCACTTTCCTTATCCTCCTTTAATTATATTGTAAAGCACCGTAGCTGGAAGAAATATGCAGCCAGATGGTGTGGTATGTTCCAACAAAGCTAAAATAAAGTTCATCATATTCACAAGAGTCAGTTAAAATGCGCATATCACAAGTAAAATAGCGGGACGTTAGCTTTCATGTCCGCGTGACCCAGGGTTTCGCCAGCGAGGCTTCTTCTTCTCTGAGTTGCTATTCCATGCTAGATATTCTATGGTTGATGATGATGAAATTTGGCATCATCAGTGACATAAAATGAGGGAAATCCCCTGGGAGCAAGTAGAATTGCACCCTGACCTGCGCCTAAAGGGGCTCCGGCTATAAGTAGAGCACAGACAATGGGCAGGAACAACTTATAGGGCCCAAACCACAGCCCCCCTTTCGAACCCCTTGTAATGGTAGATATAGGCTCAATTTCTGTCCATTCGCCAAGATTTCCCCGTAATTCAGTGCTTGTACGCCAGTCATACAAGCCCTGATAAATGTGTTCGCGCCCCAATAACCAACCTGGTACATAGCAATTTTTCAGTCCTGGTTTTCAGTTCTTTGTCTATTTTGTAGGGTAAAGGGAATCAAGCTGTGTACATATTCTTTATGTGGCGGAGGTCTTGCGGGTGTAGTATAGCGGCTGCATTACTCAGATGTAAACAAACAGGTTATTATTCATCCCCAACATAAAACTCCTGCTTCCTCTATAACACAGAAATACGGCTCCTCAGCATAAAGACGCTTCAGTCTCATAACAGTCTTTGAAATGTAACAATAAAGTCCAGTTTTGGTGTTCAGACTCGGAGAGGCAGCTCCAGGGGGAAGTTATCACAGACGAGCCAATTTAGAAGGTACTTTAAACTTTTGAGAGAGAAATATTCCCTAATCCTTTTGCTTCTATGATTAGAGTGGCTTGGGAGCAGGTCCAGCAGAAGTTCAGTGTTTATCTACAATGGTACAGACGGTCTGGTAACAGGCATGTGAATTAGGAGACACAAGGAAAAGCCTCTCCCGAAGGTCTCTTCCCGTTACGGGTTCTTTAGCAAGGAGTATGACCCTTTAATCTGTCTGAAAAATGAGCTTTAGTGGATAATATAGAGTATGACCCGTTACGCCCTGTAACACACTGCTTCAAAAACATCCAACTCCTGTTCTCTCCCTCATTAGGTCTGGCTTATAGACTCCGGCAGTATAGCTATAAGGATTCCCTGTGCATTAACTCCTTAATGAAACTTTTTATTTATACGGTTTCTTCTTTTTATTTTTTTATTGTGTATTAGTTTCATATCACATCATTGTATCCTTATTTCCTAATCTGTTTTAATTTGCCGATTGTAAAGTTTTCAGGACATTTATGTTCTGTACATGGATAAAGGACGTTCATCTTGAGACTTGATCGTAAATACGCACTCGACCTGCTTTTCACACCACAACACCAGATATTTTTTTTCCCAGAATTGGAACAGATTTGCTTATGAGAGTTCAACCTCTTAGATGCCAAGGTGCCACAGCAATCACAACATTTAAGGGTTTTTGGAGGGAGGAGTTTGCCTTTATAATATGTAAGCATGTATGCAAATGTAGCTACAGGGTGCTGATGCCATTACATGCCTTCTGGGGGCAGAATGAACCCCCCCTTCCCCCACAATGTCATCAGTGTACGCCTAAGAGTCAACACCAGGGATTGGGTTTCATTAAAAAGTAAGACTTTAATTAAAATCATTGGATCAGAGCCACTTTGCCAGTTATATAGAAAAGTCTTTGGTCTTTTACTAGAGAACTAGTTTCTTCGTAAGATATAGAGGCACCCGACAACTGGTTTCACATTATACTTTCAGGCCAGACGAAACCCAGTCAAAATATGGCACCAAATCGGGTTTGCGGTGCGTCTTTATTTTTTTAATAAATTTCCCTATTGTTAAGTATTTGCCAAAAAAATAAAAAAAAATAAAGGGAATCCATCACCATGATTTACCTATCCTAAATTATTGCTATGTTATGTAGTATTTCTTTTGTCCGGTTGCTCCTTCCTTGCCAAAACTTCACTTTATCAATCTGCAAATAAGACTGAAGTGCTTTTCCAAAGTACCTCTAGGTTCCGGCTGCACATCTTGCTGGACCCAGGAGAGATGAAGCTGAAGGAGGGAGGATGAGAGAAGGCGCTGGGTGGTGGAGGTGTAGCAGTGGGTGTTGTAGAGCCCAAGCCCTGAGGTGCTCTGCCAACACCCTCAAAGCACTTGCAAGGTGAAGTTTAGGCATGGAAGGAGCAGCCGGAATATAAAATGAGTATAGCAGTAACAAGCAGCAATGAGGGCTATACATTTATCATGGTCTTAGATCTAGATCATGTCATCATGCTGGTCCATAATAGAGACCTGTCCTCTGTTAGATTATATCTCAGATTCTATGGCTTCTGAGATCCTTTAAAGTATCCTTTCTGTTCCATAGGATGTATATGAAAGGGGCACACTTTTGCGTTCTATGCAGGATCAATCGGCATCAATGTCATTGATCTTGATTATTATGGTCATTTTAACAGCAGTGCAATTGACCATGTATTACCAGTATGTATGGATTAAAGGGAACCTGTCACTACATTTTTCACAAATACAGCTAGTAACAAGTTTCCATAGAACTAAATCCCACTCTTATTTTAACTAAAAATTGTTTCCCTCACATCCCCATATATAAACTTTATGTTATGCCATCTGGCATCAGAGGGGGCATGCCCTGATCATCGGGTCCTCCTATCTACTCCTCCCCATGCCGTACGTCTCCTCACCATTCAGCACTTCATGTCATTTGAGAAGGTCATGCCATTTAAGGTCCTTTACCCTTTAATAGTTGCAAAGTCTACACCATGTATGTATCATAGGATCCGATTTGTTAATGTTACTGAGTAAAGTTTCACAATACTGCATTATCTATTCCCACAAAAAGTCCAAGTTATACTGTGTCACATAACTCTAGGACAGTGATGGTGAACCTTTCAGAGATCGCGTGCCCAAACTACAACCAAAATCCACTTATTTACCATGAAGTGCCAACATGGCATTTCAAGCAGTAACTTATTGTTACCTGTTCTACAACATCATTCAATTGTATTGGCCCCTGAGGCCACCAATGCAGTTGAAAGAAGGTGTAGCTTGTAGCTTCTCTCCAGGAAGAATGGTGGGTCCAGCAGGAGGACCTCCAAAGACAATGCTGTTCAGTCAACACCTTCTCCCTTTTCCTGCAGTTTCAAACAGCCAATGATGTGTCACTTTAAAATAGCAGCATCCCTTAATTTGCCTGCGACTGCAGGAAGATTTGGTGGATGTGGTCCTGTTTGGTGAAATTAGGGGAATGGCCTGAGTGCCCACAGAAAGGGCTCCAAGTGCCACCTCTGGCACCCGTGCCATAGGTTCGCCACCACTGCTCTAGGAGGTCAACTTGTCAAATACAGGCGGTGTCCTACTTAAGAACACCCGATTTACAGACAACAGTTACAAACAGACCTCTAGATTATCTAGAAATGTGCCTGCGATTAAGATTTATTGTTAATCCTGGTTCTTATTACAATCCAACTTGTTAAATTAAAGAGCAAAAAAATTTCACTTGAGTTACAATTATAAAATATACAATTCTGACTTACATACAAATTCAACTGAAGAACAGACTTACAGAACCTGTCTTGTATGTAACCTGCCTGTATAATACATTTTATGGCTCAATATATTCCTATATAGAAGCATCTCCCGGTATAAGCTCCTAAGGAAAAATAAAAAAAGAATTAACAAACTTTACTCAGCCAATTACCTATTATAATACATCTCATACTAAAATCTCTAGTAAATGACATTTTTCTTAATCACTTTGGCACCTGAAGTGACCAAACCACATTAGGATATTTACTATCCTGCAGCACAGTGTATAAGATCCGCTTACCTGGACTCCCTACTAACAGCCGACTCCATCCATTATAAATGAGGTTTATGAAATCACCTTAATAAGTTTTACTTTAGCAATTCTGTTTGCCGATGTATTTCATCGGAATAAATCACATTGGAAGCCGGAGAATGCATCCCATAATTTCTCTCAAGTACATAGTCTCCGCGCTCCGACGCTGGAGCTAATATTTAAAATAATAGACCAACACAATTTGTTGAATTGGTTTTTAATGCAAATGTGTTGTAGCTCGGGGTGCTGCGCTGGTCAGGGTAACAATGGAGTCCTGGCTGCGCTGCCTAGGGACATTGCATAAATAGGCTCTAACTGTAAGTTTGTCTCTACATCTCCTGAATAAATTATTCATGAAACATAGCAGGAAACTGCTGATCGAGCGCTCTTCGTTTTCAACCCAAAGCCGATTGCAGGCAGTGTTTTTTTTTTTTTTTTTTTTAATAAAATATGTTTTTTTCAAATAAAAGGAAATGGCATATGACTGCATTTTAAGTATTGCTAACACAAAGATTTGAATGACACTATTTCATGGTGAATGAAAAGCGTGTGTCAGTGGTAGCGAAACAAAGGGAAATGTCACATATTGGGCAGAAAGAACCTTGGCTTGTTAGTTTACAATTTGCTTCCAGCGTTTAAAGGAGTATTCTCATCTAGGCATTGACATTAAACCTAATTCACCTGCCATATAGATACATTTCTTTAATTGGATGTTATTAAAAATAATATAACAGTGTTAAGATAATTCACCAGACATGTAGCAATGTTGTCCCTTAGAAACTAGATTGTTGTTCTTGGATACGACCACCTCTGTTGGAAGGAGTGAACAAAGAAATGAATTGTAATGTCCTGGAGTCACTGCATGTCCCACAGTTGTCCTGCATTAATGAACACTGAATCTATATGGTCAGACAGGACTCAATAGCACATCTGTGGTCACCACTGCCAGGTTGTTGGGGTGGTCGTATCCAAGGACAGCTATCTTGTTTCTAAGGGACAGCATTGCTACATTTATGGGAAATTATTGTCACACAGAGACATTTTTTTTATAACATCCAATTGTATAAATATATGATGGAGGAATTAAATTAAATATGAATGCCCAGATGGGTATATCACTTTAACCACCTAAAGATGCTTATTTTGAAAGTTTTGCTTCAGACCATCCTTGAAGTGCCCACAGTTGAGATCCCCAGCTGTCAGCTGTCATTTGTAAGGAATCAAAGGAGTGTTTTGTTTTCCCACAGCGCCTCCACAGGGGAAATTAAGAATTGCACTCTGCTCATTCAATTGAATTAATTGAATACAGGACTGAAAACTCCAGACTTGGGCTTCATGGACACAATGGGCCGCAAACAAGAGAATGTGATCCTTGCTGGTCATGGTGATGCTCAAATGGCAATGACAATAGAAATAAAAGTAATGTCCCAACTGTAAAGACAGGCCGGAATAGGACCTGCCCAAGCAGTCAGCCTGTGTATGGGGGCGTTAAATCTATGACAGAACTACTAAGGGAAGGATGCACTGGAAGTGACATCATCACCAAAGGCCCATACGAATGAAAGCACCGGGGAGTGGACATTTTCTTGGGACCCTCTCAATCGCTGCCCCTGAAGTTTTAACTCAGAATTTCCTAATTAGTAGATCACAACAAGATTTTGAAAATCTCTTAAAGACCAAATGCTTTGAGTAGGTTTCTACTCAAAATTGATCTAAATAATTTTCTGACTTTTGCCGCCTCATTCAAATGTGTTTGACACTGAGTTAATCTATTTTTCATGTTCTCTATGGTTTAAAGGGGTTGGCTGTACAAATGTGTGTTAAAAGGGGTTGTGCTAACTTTGCAAGTTATCCCCTACCCATAGGATACGGAATAACAAGCTGATCATTGTGGATCTGACTGCTATCACCACCCGAACGAACCTGCAGCAATGCGGATCATAAGGGGCCATTCTCACCAATGAGTGGAGCAGCATGTGCTATGCTCAACATACTGGGGCAGATTTACTTACCCGGGCATTCGCGATCCAGCGGCGCATTCACTGCGCTGGATTCGGGTCCGGCCGGGATTTATTAAGGCAGTTCCTCCGATGTCCACCAGGTGGCGCTGCTGCGCTGGAGTTCCCCGAAACGCACTGGAATACACCGAGCCGGGTTGAGTGAAGGTAAATGCAAGCTCCGTGACACATTTTTTTTTAAATGCGGCGGTTTTTCCGAATCCGTCGGGTTTTTGTTCGACCACGCCCCCCGATTTCCATCGCGTGCATGCCAGCGCCGATGCGCCACAATCCGATCGCGTGTGCCAAAATCCCGGGGCAATTCAGGGGAAATCGGCGCAAATCGGAAATATTCGGGTAACACGTCGGGAAAACTCGAATCGGGCCCTTAGTAAATGACCCCCACTGAGCGCAGCACAGAGCTTGCCAAATTGAGCCCTGTCGCCAATGGGGCTCACAATCTAATCAACCTACCAGTATGTTTTGGAGTGTAGGAGGAAACCGGAGGACCCAGTGGAAACTCATGCAAAAATGGAGAAAACATACAATCTCTTTGCAGATGTTGACCCTGGGACTTGAACTCAGGTCCCCAGCGCTGCAAGGCTGTAGTGCTAGCCACTGAGCCACCGTGCTGCCCCTATTGACTTAAGCAGCAGGACACATGCAGTGAGAATGGAATTCCCGTTCTCCAGATTCTTGGTAGTCCAGTTCTTGTGGTCGGTGTCAGTCCCAGCTGTCGCAACGTATTGAGGGATAACTTTCAAAGTCAGCACAACCCCTTTAAAGCCAGATTTCCATTCTGCATTTTAAGATACTTTCATGCAGTAGTTCTGCCTTTATTTTTTTCTATAAAAATGACACATTGGGGCACATTTACTTACCCGGTCCAGTCGCGATCCAGCGGCGCGTTCTCTGCACAGGATTCGGGTCCGGACGGGATTTATGAATGTAGTTCTTCCGCCGTCCACCAGGTGGCGCTGCTGCGCTGAAAGTCATCTCATTGCGCCGGAATGCACCACCTCGAACCAGGTGAAGGTAAGCGCTCCCCAAGCGACACTTTTTCGGTTTTTAAATGCGGCGGTTTTTCCGAATACGTCGGGTTTTCGTTCGGCCACGCCCCCCGATTTCCGTCGCGCGCATGCCGGCGCCGATGCGCCACAATCCGATCGCGTGCGCCACAATCCCTGGGCAATTCAGGTACAATCGGCGCAAATCGGAAATATTCGGGTAACACGTCGGGAAAATGCGAATCGGGCCCTTAGTAAATGACCCCCACTGTGATTCACTTTAAGGACCGGAAAATTGTCATGAATAGTAACAACAAATCTCCAAGTTAGTGGGAATTTTGTATGAAAATCTTATGATTATGCATGAATCACTAGCTCCTTTATGGTGGTTTTGGAGGTTTTTCTACCTTCTGTCCCTGGGTTTATTGTACATATTTACAGTCACTCCCCTGCATATTCATTATTTGGTTCATTCATTATTTGTTTATTATTATTTTGGGCATTATTTATTTGAGGTCATAAATGTGTAAATTGAAAAACCAGGAAAAATAAGAAATGTTCTGTTTATAGAGCGATTTACATCGCAGCCATTTATAACTTCATATACTCAACAGCCAACAATTGAAATCAGCATTTAACATAACATGACATTACTTGCAACATTTACTCAAAAGTCCCCTTCTTAAAGGGGCTTAACGGTTAAGGGTATTGAGGAGCTATTCATAGGATAGGTCATCAATATCAGCTAAGTAGAGGATAATGGGAGCTCAGCTGCAGTATCCAGGCACTGATCTTATGTAGGGAATGGAGACGTACTCTTATCTATGTTTATTGTATTAGTTCTGGCAAAGACAGATATAGGGAACAGCTGATTTATGTTGTTCGCCCAACAATCTGATGTGGATGTCATATTCTAAGGAGAGGTCTGTCATTAAAATTGTGAACCCAGAAAACCACAAGTCTACAAAAGAGAACACATGTTTGTGTTTATTCTTATTTATTACTTTATGTTTTTGAACAAATATACACATTTTTCGACTTTTTTTTTACTTTAAAAATATCCAAAAAAGGAGACACTGAAAGTGGTGGTTCTGACCCATGACTATTCTTCTGTGCGTGTCCTGTTCTTTTATATCTTTATTTCCACTTTTTTTTGCAGGGAATGGTGACCAGTTGTCACCTACTGTTTAGAGCAGAAAGACAAGCAGGTAAAAAAAAAAAGTGAATCTAGCTTTAGGGCTCACTGTCAGTGTCCGTCCTTCCTTTCCATCTTGTTGTCCATTCTCTAACAGCAGCATTAGAGAGGGTATTTTTTTTTTTCAAAACATGTTTAAAAAAAGCAAGTCAATTTTGCTGACACCGTCCCTTTAAGACAGCCTGGAAAGTTAGATTGAGCAGCCTTTACGATGTTGTTTTAGAATGTAATTTAATAATGAATTCCTGTCCTTATTTTCGTGCTCTTTCTACAAGACAAATGACATCGTGCCTTGAAAATAAGAGAGTTAAGGACAAATGTATTTGTAAGGAAACCACAGGCCGATCTGCCTGAAATGTTGAATATTTCTCCGAGTCCTGCTTTCCTTTAATTAAAACTTGATGTGCTGCCAGCAATTGTGTGCCACAAGATAACGCTTTAACCGCGACCATTATTTATATGGCTGGCGTGAAATAAATAATGACTAATTTTTCGAAAGCTTTATATGAAATGAATTATTCTGCTCCGTCCATTCTAATCGTAACAAATGGAGACATGGGGCGAGTGAAGGCAGATCTGTATTATACTAATTTGACCCTCTGGGGAAATGATAGTCATAGTTATTCATTTCACTCTGTCAATACAGTTTCAAATAGGTCTGACATTAACCTTGAAGATTTTATCAATTTTTCCACAAGGGACAGTTTGCAACAATATTGATTGAATGTGCCCAGAACGAAAAAAGCATTAAAAGGAGCCTAAGGTACATTTCAATAATGAAGCTTTGCTACTTAACCCTATAGATACACAGCAGTTTCATGTGCTATTATTTCAATTAATGTGTCCTTTCACTTAACCTATGGAAATAAATGTATTCTCTTATGGAATGTATAATGAAAAATCAAGCGACTCTGCAATAGAAGACGACACATCTCCCTGGCAACAGACAACAAACAAACTTCTTGTAGTCTGGCCTCTTAGTCATAGGGGGGATTTATCATCGCTTTTACACTTGAATACAGGCAAATAATCTGTGATATAGTCGCAAGTCCTAGCACTGAGCCAGGAATTGGGAGTCCTCAGGAATTGGGAGAGAAAGGGCGCCTTGTGATACAATTATTGCTATGTTTGGTTTAAAAGGTCCTGGTTACAGCATCTGGCCCAAGACCGGGGAAAAGAGAAATCGATAAACCCCATTAAGACATGTAAAAATGGATTTAAAAACAAGGGCATGTATCATAACGGTACCAGTAAAAAAAGAAGAGCATTGTCCGGAGAAAATAATTGTAAAGAGCTTTTTGGGAACACCCGCACCTAGGCACAAGGTATATCCTGGTGCAGGGTATAGAGTAGTTAGACACCAGGCTGGACCTGGCATAGAACTGTGCAAGACACACAGTATGCCTACCAATTGCTCCTACACAGCTGGATATTTATCGGGATGCTGATATATCTGGGGGTGGGTTTTGAATCATGCACGCGACGGAAATCGGGGGGCGTGGCTGAACGAAAACCTGACGAGTTCGGAAAACCCGCCGCATTTAAAAAAAGTGTCGCTGGACACGTGCTTACCTTCACTCGGCCCAGCTTGGTGAACTCCAGTGCATTCAGCGCGGCAGCAACACTTGGTGGACGTCGGAGGAACTGCCTTAGTGAATCGCCGAAAGACCCGAATTCACCGCAGAGAACGTGCCGCTGGATCTCGAATGGGCTGGGTAAGTAAATCTGCCCCATAGTCTGTATTTCCTGGGTTCATCTTCTCTCAAAAGTCTACTATCAAAATTTAACATCAAATCTACCATCAAAATCACTGATAATTTAAATTACTTAAACATACATTCGCATAGATTTTAGAAGGAAGGAGGTCATGGATAACAAATATCAGAAGATTACCACAGTCACAGTGCCAGGATCTATGAGTAAGTGTCACTGGATTATCATGATGGATTTTGATGGTAGATTTCTTTTAAAGAGAACCCGTCATGCAAAATAACCCCCTAAACTAAATATATTTTCATAAACTGCCATTAGAGAGCATTGCCTCTATCCCTTCATTGTCCCTCTACATGCCTGTAAACCTAAGCAATGAGGTCCTAAAGCTGAATGTAAATGATCTGTGAAATGTCCAATGAGTCATTATCATATTCAAGCTGTCCACTCTATTCATGAGTGGGAGGCACAGCCACACCCCCAGTGCATGACTGACAGTCTGTATAATGATGTGAGGCTGTATAATGATGTGCTTCCTGGTGCTGGTGGCCACGCCCCCTGCAGCCTGTGTGTGCATGTGTGTGTGTTTAGGAGAGATACAGCAGCTCCAGGCAGCCATGTTACAGCAGAACATGTCAGATTCATGTGTAGCTGATGTCTGTGTCTCTCACCTGTATATTAGGAGGATGCAGCATGTCAGCAGATGCAGCACACACACTAGCCATGCTTTACTATACATTACACACAGACATGAGCAGGGGGAGGAGAGGGGAGGGGTAACAGAGGTGACATCACTGCCTCTGACCATGTGACTAGCCTCATTTACATGATAAAGAATAGATGATTTTACAATGAATAATGTATGAAATAACTAGATAAAGGCTGGGATGGGATCCTTGTGAGCTGCTCCAACAGGTAGTAGTGACAGGACAAGTGACACAGACCTGATGACAGGTGTCCTTTAAGTAATAAGCAAGAGAGAAAACGAAAACATTAGAATGCTAAACTTTAGGACTACACCACCCAGAATTTGTTTTTTGGCAGACACATAGGGGCACATTTTCTTACATTCCCCCTGTTGTTCAGAGAAAGTGCATTGTCTGAGGATAATGCGCTGTGCCGCGATTCACTAAGATTGTGCGCCCGATATCCTGCATGGTCCGCTGGAGTTCACCATCTTTTTAGTGGTGCGTCTAAGTGTATTAGCTTGCGACACAATTTGAAAGTTAAATCCCGCGCTCACTCCGAATCAGTCGGATTGCCCCCCAGTTTTTGTTGCATGGAGGCCAGCGCAGCTGCGGCAAAAAACAATCGCGTGCACCAAAATCCTAGCGCAGACATCTGTTAAATACCAAGTCCAAGCCCTGCAATCCCTGCAAAAGGTGCAAAGTCTGACAAAAGTGAGCAGCACCACCCTTAGTAAATGTGCTCCATAGTCTGCCAAGTTGTAGGAAATCTTTGATAGACACATATTGAAAAGTATTTCTCTATTTTTATATGAACAGACATAACAAATAGATTGTAAGTTGTATGCACCCCATGATAACCCACAAAAACTATACAGTTCTAGAGTTATCCAATGATGGCAAAATTAAGTTGTTCCAAAAAAATAAGCACTGTGTTAAAACAATGTGTTAAAGCGATTGTCCGGGCTTTACAAAAAAATGTTTAGCAGGCCAAGGAGGGGGGGGGGGGTCTTAAAAATAATTTTAAAACTCTGGTGCTGTAATGCCTTTGTTTGTTTCCAGTCCGACTATTTCCGCACATTTGATACACAGTGAAAGTGATGATAAGGTGCGCAGCAGTGTTCGGAGGGGAGCGTTGCCTCTCTAAACAGTGATTGGAGGCGCCGCTAGAAAAATGGGAAAAACTTGAGGAGGAGACAATAAGATGTTATTGTTAAAGTAAATTCAATAATGACTATAAAAAATTACAACTTGTGCTTGGAATAATCCAAAAACTCAATGGTCCACATTTACTAAGAACAGCGCAGTCTGTACTAAATGCAGTTTGCATGTTTAGGGTGCAGAGGACACCAGATTCATGATTTGTGGTCAGTGTCGGACTGGCCCACCAGAGTACCAGAGGATCCTCCGGTGGGCCCTGGCTCAACCCAATACTGAACTCCAGAGGTCCATTAGAAAACACCACAATTTGGAGGCTGCTTGAGTATATTTCCTAGGGGAAATGAAGAGTAATGAAGAGTGGCCCCCAAATTGATTTTCTCTGGTGGGCCTAAGGAAACCCAGTCCGACACTGTTGCAAGTTCTTCATGTCTCTGCTCTGACAGAGTGCACCTTATTATTTTTTTGGTTCACCTTTAACGATTGGCCATATCAAGTATAAGCGTAAAGCAGCATCTTTATGTCTCTGGTTACAAGAAATTAAGAGATTGAAGAAAATAGAAATGGACATTTATTGATTTTAAAAAGGTTAAGGAGAAGGTATATTGCGAGACAAATGTAGTAAATCAATAGGTCAAATAAAAGAGCGAAAGTCTTGTTAACATATGGATTAATATATCTGTGAATAAATACGACTTACAGTTATCTGTGCTGATAGGACACGGCCGCTTCCGGCCCTCAGGACACACAGAACTTTATCATTGATGCAGCTTTTGGCCTTGATTATTGTGAGATATTTCTATCTTATCTTCATGGTGTCGTTTTGACCAGCTTTTCACTTAGAAACGAATTTTTATTAACTCTTTATGGGAGCCTGATGGAAAAAACATCAATTAAAACGTAAATTTTAAAAAGTAAATTTTGTGCAGTTCCCGTTATTCTGAGGGTCAGTATATTTCCACAACAGTTTTTTAAGGATTGTTCCCTCTGTACATAGTGGGGCACATTTACTAAGGGTCTGTTGGACGCGTTTCCGTGAGGTTTCCCGAATTTTTCCTGTTTTGTGCTGAATTGCCCCGGGTTTTTGGCGCACATGATTGGATTGTGGCACATTGGTGCCAGCTTTCATGCGACACAAATTTGGGGGGCGTGGACGTCGGACAACCCGACTGATTCGAACAAACCGCAGAATTTAAAAACGAAATTGTGTCGCAAGATCAGCACTCACAAGCACCGGGAAGAAGAAGGTGAACTCCGGCGGACCTGAGCGGGGGAAGCAAAAGATGCAGGAGATTGGACGCACGATCTTAGTGAATCGCGGCAGCTCCGAAACTTCGTTGCACATTCTGGATAGGCGGCGTCAACGGGTAAGTAAATGTGCCCCAGTCTCTTATCTGCAATCTATTCCGCTCCTCCTGCTCTATATCATGCTACGCACAAAAAGGACACTGGGCCACATCAGACCGTGTGCTGTAGTGTCTCAGTCTTCAAGTTGTTTGCTTGTAAATCTGCCAAAAGGTTCACCTCCACTCCAGCAGCTTAGTTACTGTAACCATCACCACAGGAAAGGTCTAATGCAATCAAGAAGCCAAGATACTAGCAGAACCGTACGAGATGTTCTTATTATTCAGGATGAAATAAGAAGAAGAGGCCCTACGTGGCTGAAATGTGGGAAGACAAGTACAAGCGGTCCCCTACTTAAGGACACCCGACTTACAGACGGACCCCTCTGCCCACTGTGACCTCTGGTGAAGCTCTCTGGATGCTTTATTTTATTCCCAGGCTGCAATGATCAGCTGTAAGGTGTCTGTAATGAAGCTTTATTGATAATCCTTGGTCTCATTACAGCAAAAATTTTGAAAATCCAATTGTCACTGGGACAAAAAAATAAATTTGTCTAGAGCTACAATTATAAAGTACAGGCGGTCCCCTACTTAAGGACACCCGACTTACAGACGACCCCTAGTTACAGACAGACCCCTCTGACCTCTGGTGAAGCTCTCTGGATGTTACTATAGTCCCAGACTGCAATAAACAGCTGTAAGGTGTCTGTAATGAAGCTTTATGGATAATCCTTGGTCCCATTACAGCAAAAAATGTTTAAACTCCAATTGTCACTGGGGCCAAATTTTTTTTTTGTCTGGATCTACAATTATAAAATATACAGTTTCGACTTACATACAAATTCAACTTAAGAACAAACCTACAGAACCAATCTTGTACATAACTGCCTGTACATTTTGTAATATTTACCGTATTAATGTGAAAAGTATTGTCATTTGAATCACACAGTGGAAACCATAAAAGCGCATGTGGCTTAAAAATTGGGGTGGGGGGCATATTTCTATAGTTCGCCTCAGGCAGCAAGAGGCTAGGTTAACCCTTGCTCATATTTTACCCCCTGATATTGTATCTCATGGCCATATGCATGAGCCCTAAGATCACAAAGGACTCGCTACAATGGTGGTGGTCATCCCAGCAATTATCATAGGACTATCCTTTATCCTTACAAAACACAGAAAGGCTCACACCATGTACCCCAAAAATAAACCTCACAATGTTAACAAGAAACTCCTACATGGTCGCAGATAAATCTTCAGCCTTATTTAATATTTAAATATACCATATAGTTTGGCAAAAAAACTTGTAATTATTATAAGCTCCAATAAATAAAATTAAAAGAGCTGATAGGCCATCGCTTATTAATATGTATGTATTAGGGCATTTCATGCATTCACTGCCAGTACAAGAGACAAGGACAATTTAATTCCCCCTATAGTCAGACATATTGTCAGTCAACCTGTGTGTGACCCCATAATGGATGACACAAACTCAGAGTCATAGATGCAGTGATGTCATAGGGATGCTGATGTCATAATTCCTACTTATGATAAAGAGTGCCCTGAAACCGACCAATAAAAAGCAAGTTAACAAAGCTCCATCTGCCTCAACTGGCCAATCAGGAGACATATCACACTGCCCCGCCCACCTGCCTCAGGTATAAATACCAGTGGCAGGCAGTGGTTGATGAAACATCGAGGTGTGAAGAACCATGGATTTTTGGAACCCTGGACCGGTGGACATCTGGACATATGGACCGCTGGACCTCGGGATCCCTGGACACCTGGCTCCCTGGCAGGGGCGTAACTAGGAGAGGCTGGGCCCCATAGCAGATTTCTGCATGGGGCCCCCCTACCCCTTAAAATATATATATATGGCAGGCACACGTCGGGCGCGCTGGAGAGGAGGAGAGGTGAGCGCGGCTCACCCCTCCCCTCTCCATAGAGAATAGAGCCGCATGGCCGTTCTTACGGCCATAGATAGAGCACGCTCTATCTCTTTTGCTCAAAACAGTGAGTACTCGTTGTGCTCACCGTGCCGAGCCCTGGCGTATAGAAGCTTATGGGGGAAGTATATCCGGCAGCAAATCTGCGGCCAGATATACGTCCCCCATATGTTCTTGGAAAGGTACCCCTATACAGACATGTTTATACAATTACACACATTTATACACTGATATATACACACCTTTATATACACACATAAAGTTCTACTCTCGTATACTCACACCCTTATACATACAAGCATTCACTTATACACACATTTATACACTCATATACATTTATACACTAATACACAGAGTATATACAAACTCATACAATATACACATTATATACATATAATACATTTACAATACACACACAAATATATATATATATACATACATACACAAATACAGTATACACTGACCATATATACACATACATGCAGGATAAAAACACCATATACACACATGCTGCTATACATACAGAATATAAACATACATTCAGTATATACAGCATACATACTTACCACATACAAAAACACACATCATATATATATATGCTAATATAAATACATGCATGTAAAAATACAGTATTTGCTTCAATGCATTTATACACAGTATATACATGTATACATAGTAGATGCATATATACATAGGATTTATATATATATATATATATATATATATATATATATTTATGTATACACAGTATATATACAATATATACACATATACACAGTATATACACACATATTCACAGTATATATACAATATATACACATATACACAGTATATACACACATATACACAGTATATATACAGTATATACACACATATACACAGTATATATACAATATATACACACATACACAGTATATACACACATATACACAGTATATACACACATATACACAGTATATATACAATATATACACATATACACACATATACACAGTATATATACAATATATACACATATACACACATATACACAGTATATATGCAATATATACACATATACACAGTATATATACAATATATACACATATACACAGTATATATACAATATATACACATATACACAGTATATATACAATATATACACATATACACAGTATATATACAATATATACACATATACACAGTATATACACACATACACAGTATATACACACATATACACAGTATATATACAATATATACACATATACACAGTATATACACACATACACAGTATATACACATATACACAGTATATATGCAATATATACACATATACACAGTATATAGACAATATATACACATATACACAGTATATATACAATATATACACACATACACAGTATATACACACATACACAGTATATACACACATACACAGTATATACACACATATACACAGTATATATACAATATATACACATATACACAGTATATACACACATACACAGTATATATACAATATATACACATATACACACTACTATGTACACAGTATATGCATATAAATACATATATACATACAGATAAATACATATATACATACAGATAAATACATCTGTATATACTTACCTTTTAGGAAGTTTGGGGGCTGTATGGGTGTTCAGGCAGGTGTCCAGATGCATTCAGACGGCGCGGGGGGGGGGGGCCGAGCGGGGGAAGGGGGGCGCGAGCGGGGGAAGGGGGGGGCGCGAGCGGGGGGGGGCGAGCGGGGGAAGGGGGGGCCGAGCGGAGGGGGGGGCGCGAGCGGGGGGGGGCGAGCGGGGGAAGGGGGGGGCCGAGCGGGGGAAGGGGGGGGCGGAGAATCAACTGTGCCGCCCTGCAGGCTGATGAGCGGGCAGGTCAGGGAGATGAGGGGGGCGGGTCAGAGAGGTGGCTGGGGGGCGGGTCAAGGATATGAGCAGGCAGGGATCCCGGAAAGAGGCGGGCGGGCTCAGGAGACGTGTAGATACACAGAGAGGGAGGGGCCCGGGGGCACGATCCGGCACTGCAGCCCCGGACCACTTACCCCAGGCCGTGGCAAAGCACTGCAGGGAGCGTGCATCCCCGGGCCCCTGAACCTCACGCGCCCCGTAGCAACCGCTACGGCTGCTACGGGGGTAGTTACGCCACTGCTCCCTGGGTGACATATTTATTGGTAGTAGCCCTCTAAGCCCAGAGGAAGGGAAACCCTTCAGCCATGGTTTCCCTAGAGGTTTCCTCCACATCGGGTGGAGGGTGACTCTACGTGAGTCAAGGTTTTGCCATGGGATTGGGATTATAAATAAATATTTGTTATATAGTTATGTAGTTCCCAAAAGTACATCAAAAGTCTGTACTAGAGATGAGCGAACACTAAAATGCTCGGGTACTCGTTATTCGAGACGAACTTTTCCCGATGCTCGAGTGCTCGTCTCGAATAACGAACCCCATTGAAGTCAATGGGAGACTCGAGCATTTTTCAAGGGGACCAAGGCTCTGCACAGGGAAGCTTGGCCAAACACCTGGGAACCTCAGAAAAGGATGGAAACACCACGGAAATGGACAGGAAACAGCAGGGGCAGCATGCATGGATGCCTCTGAGGCTGCATAATCGCACCATTATGCCAAAATTATGGGCAACAGCATGGCCATGACAGAGTGACAGAATGAAGCTAGATAGCATCTAAAACATCCAATAATTGACCCTGACACTATAGGGGACGGCATGCAGAGGCAGCGGCAGCAGCGGCAGGCATGGCAACATACCCTAAATGGACTCAGGCTTCAAACCAATGGGTAGCAGAGAGGAACCAAAGGAGGTGAGCAAGAAGCGCTCAAATAATATCGGTACATGATAAAAGTTTGCCAGTATATTTTGTGGATTACACAGCAGGGTGGCGACAAAGTTAACATGGAAGCCATGAAAACAACCCAAAATTCTGCCTGACACAGCTCGTTTGATAAGGGGACCATGTATGGAGGCAGTGAACTAGTAGTAGATTAAAGGTGCTGCAGTTAAAACTATGTTAGTTGGATCTTGGCATGGAGCTGGCGCTCCGCTGCCAGGCGAGCTTTCGCCAATCCAAGCCCCTGTCTCTAGGCTACTCCCCAAACAGCACTTCTAAGAACCTTTTGTATAAGATCAAGTGTAGTAGCGTTCTTATAAGTTTAGGATATGCCGGGTGAGGGGAATGTAAACAGATGCGCAAGAAGCGCTGAAATAATATCCCTAAATGGTAAAAGTTTGCAAGTATATTTTGGGGATTACACAGCAGGGTGGCGACAAAGTTAACAACTTTGATGTGGAATGCCCTGTAATAGCTCTTGGGCGGTGTGCCTTTTATCACCTAGGCTCAGCAGTTTCAGCACCGCCTGCTGTCGCTTAGCAACGGCACTGCTGCTGTGCCTAGAGCTACCGACTGATGGCGCCATGCCCACGGATGGTAATTCGGAGGAGGAGGAGGTGGAGGAGGGGTGGGAGGAGGTATAGTAGGCCTTTGAGACCTGGACCGAGGTAGGCCCCGCAATTCTCTGCGTCGGCAGTATATGACCAGCCCCAGGGTCAGACTCGGTCCCAGCCTGCACCAAGTTAAGTGTAGTAGCGTTCTCATAAGTTTGGGATATGGCGGGTGAGGGGAATGTAAACAGATGCGCAAGAAGCGCATGATGCGCATGGAGCTGGCGTTCCGCTGCCAGGCGAGCTTTCGCCAATCCAAGCCCCTGTCTCTAGGCTACTCCCCAAACAGCACTTCTAAGAACCTTTTGTATAAGATCAAGTGTAGTAGCGTTCTTATAAGTTTAGGATATGCCGGGTGAGGGGAATGTAAACAGATGCGCAAGAAGCGCTGAAATAATATCCCTAAATGGTAAAAGTTTGCCAGTATATTTTGGGGATTACACAGCAGGGTGGCGACAAAGTTAACAACTTTGATGTGGAATCCATGAAAACAACCCAAATTTCTGCCTGACACACCTCGTTTGATAAAGGGACGATGTATGGAGGCAGCTATATGGACGACTTTTGGAGGTAGCAATGGAGACAACGTGTGGAGGCTGCTATGGAGACAATTTAATTTGGATAGTGCCTGTATGTGGCAGTCCCAAACATTTTTCAAACCAGAGGAGCAGGTAGGTGGCCCTGCAGTAAAATGGAATAGATTGAGTGCCTGTATGTGGCAGTCCCAAAAATTGTTCAAACCAGAGGAGCAGGTAGGTGGCCCTGCAGTAAAATGGAATAGATTGAGTGCCTGTATGTGGCAGTCCCAAAAATTGTTCAAACCAGAGGAGCAGGTAGGTGGCCCTGCAGTAAAATGGAATAGATTGAGTGCCTGTATGTGGCAGTCCCAAAAATGTTTCAAACCAGAGGAGCAGGTAGGTGGCCCTCCAGTAAAATGGAATAGATTGAGTGCCTGTATGTGGCAGTCCCAAAAATGTTTCAAACCAGAGGAGCAGGTAGGTGGCCCTCCAGTAAAATGGAATAGATTGAGTGCCTGTATGTGGCAGTCCCAAAAATTGTTCAAACCAGAGGAGCAGGTAGGTGGCCCTGCAGTAAAATGGAATAGATTGAGTGCCTGTATGTGGCAGTCCCAAAAATTTTTTAAAACAGAGGACCGGGTAGGTGGCCCTCCAGAAAAATGGAATAGATTGAGTGCCTGTATGTGGCACTCACAAAAATTGTTTCAAACAGAGGACCGGGTAGGTGGCCCTCCAGAAAAATTAAATGCATGAAGTACTATAGCAAGAGCCAGTGGGCCCTGTCAAAAAATAGCCATTTTCCTCTGCTTTACTGTACAAAGAGGAGGAGAAGGAGGAAAATGAGGAGGAGGAGGAGGAGTGGATCAATTATTCAGGTTGAGCTTCCTTCACCTGGTGGAGATTGGAAATTCTGAGAAATCCAGCCTTTATTCATTTTAATAAGTGTCAGCCTGTCAGCGCTGTCAGTCGACAGGCGTGTACGCTTATCGGTGATGATGCCACCAGCTGCACTGAAAACCCGCTCGGACAAGACGCTAGCGGCAGGGCAGGCAAGAACCTCCAAGGCGTACAGCGCCAGTTCGTGCCACATGTCCAGCTTTGAAACCCAGTAGTTGTAGGGAGCTGTGTGATCATTTAGGACGATGGTATGGTCAGCTACGTACTCCCTCACCATCTTTCTGTAAAGATCAGCCCTACTCTGCCGAGACTGGGGACAGGTGACAGTGTCTTGCTGGGGTGACATAAAGCTGGCAAAAGCCTTGTAAAGCGTACCCTTGCCAGTGCTGGACAAGCTGCCTGCTCGCCTACTCTCCCTCGCTACTTGTCCCGCAGAACTACGCACTCTGCCGCTAGCGCTGTCAGAAGGGAAATACTGTTTCAGCTTGTGCACCAGGGCCTGCTGGTATTCATGCATTCTCACACTCCTTTCCTCTCCAGGGATGAGAGTGGGAAGATTTTGCTTGTACCGTGGGTCCAGGAGAGTGAACACCCAGTAATCGGTGCTGGAATAAATTCTTTGAACGCGAGGGTCACGGGATAGGCAGCCTAGCATGAAATCTGCCATATGCGCCAGAGTACCAACGCGTAAGAATTCACTCCCCTCACTGGCCTGACTGTCCATTTCCTCCTCCTCCAACTCCTCCAACTCCTCTTCTTCTGCCCATACACGCTGAACAGTGAAGGACTCAACAATGGTCCCCTCTTGTGTCTCACCAACATTCTCCTCCTCTTCCTCCTCATCCTCCTCCACCTCCACCTCCTCCGATATGCGCTGAGAAACAGACCTCAGGGTGCTTTGGCTATCAACAAGGGAATATTCTTCCCCCGTCTCTTGTGACGAGCGCAAAGCTTCCGACTTCATGCTGACCAGAGAGTTTTTCAACAGGCCAAGCAGCGGGATGGTGAGGCTGATGATGGCGGCATCGCCACTGACCATCTGTGTTGACTCCTCAAAGTTACTCAGCACCTGACAGATATCAGACATCCACGTCCACTCCTCATTGTAGACTTGAGGAAGCTGACTGACCTGACTACCAGTTCTGGTGGAAGTTGACATCTGGCAGTCTACAATCGCTCTGCGCTGCTGGTAAACTCTGGATAACATGGTCAGTGTTGAATTCCACCTCGTGGGCACGTCGCACAACAGTCGGTGAGCGGGCAGTTGGAGGCGGCGCTGCGCTGCCCTGAGAGTGGCAGCATCTGGGCTGGACTTCCTGAAATGCGCACAGATGCGGCGCACCTTCGTGAGCAAATCAGACAGATTGGGGTATGTCTTGAGGAAACGCTGCACTATCAGATTTAACACATGGGCCAGGCATGGCACATGTGTCAGTCTGCCGAGTTGCAGAGCCGCCACCAGGTTACGGCCGTTGTCACACACAACCATTCCCGGCTTGAGGTTCAGCGGTGCCAGCCACAGATCAGTCTGCGCCGTGATGCCCTGTAATAGCTCTTGGGCGGTGTGCCTTTTGTCGCCTAGGCTCAGCAGTTTGAGCACCGCCTGCTGTCGCTTAGCGACGGCACTGCTGCTGTGCCTAGAGCTACCGACTGATGGCGCCGTGCCCACGGATGGTAGTTCGGAGGAGGAGGTGGAGGAGGGGTGGGAGGAGGAGGAGGCATAGTAGGCCTGAAACACCTGGACCGAGGTAGGCCCCGCAATCCTCGGCGTCGGCAGTATATGAGCAGCCCCAGGGTCAGACTCGGTCCCAGCCTCCACCAAGTTAACCCAATGTGCCGTCAGCGATATATAGTGGCCCTGCCCGGCAGCACTCGTCCACGTGTCCGTGGTCAGGTGGACCTTGTCAGAAACGGCGTTGGTCAGGGCACGGATGATGTTGTCTGACACGTGCTGGTGCAGGGCTGGGACGGCACATCGGGAAAAGTAGTGGCGGCTGGGGACCGAATACCGAGGGGCGGCCGCCGCCATGAGGTTGCGAAAGGCCTCGGTCTCTACTAGCCTATAGGGCAGCATCTCCAGGCTAAGCAATCTGGAGATGTGCACATTAAGGGCTTGGGCGTGCGGGTGGGTTGCACTATATTTGCGTTTCCGCTCCAGCGTCTGGGGTATGGAGAGCTGAACGCTGGTGGATGCTGTGGAGGATCGTGGAGGCGACGATGGGGTTTTTGTGGCAGGGTCCTGGGCAGGGGGCTGACTAGCAGCTGACACAGGGGAAGGAGCAGTGGTGTGCACGGCCGGAGGTGAACGGGCTTGTTGCCACTGAGTGGGGTGCTTAGCATTCATATGCCTGCGCATACTGGTGGTAGTTAAGCTAGTAGTGGTGGAACCCCTGCTGAGCCTGGTTTGGCAAATGTTGCACACCACAGTCCGTCGGTCATCCGGTGTTTCCTTAAAGAACCTCCACACTTCTGAAGATCTAGCCCTCGCCGCAAGAGCCCTCACCACGGGAGCTTCACTAGTTGACAGTGGCGCTGATGCACCAGCTCTGGCCCTGCCTCTCCGTCTGGCCCCACCACTGCCTCTTCCAACCTGTTCAGGTCGAGGACTCTCCTCCGTCTCAGAAGCACTGTGTTCACCCGGCCTCTCAACCCAGCTTGGGTCTGTCACCTCATCATCCTCCGATCCCTCAGTCTGCTCCCCCCTCGGACTTCCTGCCCTGACAACAACTTCCCCACTGTCTGACAACCGTGTCTCCTCATCGTCGGACACCTCTTTACACACTTCCACTACGTCAAGAAGGTCATCATCACCCACAGACTGTGACTGGTGGAAAACCTGGGCATCGGAAAATTGCTCAGCAGCAACCGGACAAGTGGTTTGTGACTGTGGGAAGGGTCCAGAAAACAGTTCCTCAGAGTATGCCGGTTCAAATGCCAAATTTTCCTGGGAGGGGGCAGACTGGGGGGGAGGAGGCTGAGGTGCAGGAGCTGGAGGAGTGGCGATTTCGGTGACATGGGTGGACTGCGTGGAAGACTGACTGGTGGTGGACAAATTGCTCGAAGCATTGTCAGCAATCCACGACATCACCTGTTCGCACTGTTCTGGCCTCAACAGTGCTCTACCACGAGTCCCAGTAACTTCAGACATGAACCTAGGGAGTGTAGCTCTGCGGCGTTCCCCTGCTCCCTCATCAGCAGGTGGTGTCTCACCCCGCCCAGGACCACGGCCTCTGACCCCTGCAGTAGTTGGACGCCCACGTCCCCGCCCTCGTCCTCTACCCCTAGCCCTCGGGTTAAACATTTTTAAAATGAGAGTTATAACTTTATTTTTTTTTTTACTTTTTTTTGTTTTTTTTTGTGTTTTTTTTTTTTTTTTTGTGTTTTTTGTTTTTTTTTGAGTTTTTAAAACCAAACAATGCTATCCTATTGCTATGGCTATTTTCTAGCCAAGTATCAAAGGAAGCACAGTACTATGCCAGATGAGATGACACTGAGTTATTGCCTAATAGAAATCCAACCCCTACTGAATTTTGCCACTTCAGCCTTTGCTATGGATATGTGCGCCACTAAGCGCAGAACACAGCGGTCGCAAGTCCCACTACAAATTGCTCAGAATTGGCAAGTACATGCACTGCAGAAACTACAGTCACCAGCAGATCAACCAGAAATCAAATATATAGAACGCTACTGTAGGCTTCAAGAAGCTGTTTGTATTCTCCTATGGCTATTTTCTAGCCAAGTATCAAAGGAAGCACAGTACTATGCCAGATGAGATGACACTGAGTTATTGCCTAATAGAAATCCAACCCCTACTGAATTTTGCCACTTCGGCCTTTGCTATGGATATGTGCGCCACTAAGCGCAGAACACAGCGGTCGCAAGTCCCACTACAAATTGCTCAGAATTGGCAAGTACATGCACTGCAGAAACTACAGTCACCAGCAGATCAACCAGAAATCAAATATATAGAACGCTACTGTAGGCTTCAAGAAGCTGTTTGTATTCTCCTATGGCTATTTTCTAGCCAAGTATCAAAGGAAGCACAGTACTATGCCAGATGAGATGACACTGAGTTATTGCCTAATAGAAATCCAACCCCTACTGAATTTTGCCACTTCAGCCTTTGCTATGGATATGTGCGCCACTAAGCGCAGAACACAGCGGTCGCAAGTCCCACTACAAATTGCTCAGAATTGGCAAGTACATGCACTGCAGAAACTACAGCCACCAGCAGATCAACCAGAAATCAAATATATAGAACGCTACTGTAGGCTTCAAGAAGCTGTTTGTATTCTCCTATGGCTATTTTCTAGCCAAGTATCAAAGGAAGCACAGTACTATGCCAGATGAGATGACACTGAGTTATTGCCTAATAGAAATCCAACCCCTACTGAATTTTGCCACTTCAGCCTTTGCTATGGATATGTGCGCCACTAAGCGCAGAACACAGCGGTCGCAAGTCCCACTACAAATTGCTCAGAATTGGCAAGTACATGCACTGCAGAAACTACAGTCACCAGCAGATCAACCAGAAATCAAATATATAGAACGCTACTGTAGGCTTCAAGAAGCTGTTTGTATTCTCCTATGGCTATTTTCTAGCCAAGTATCAAAGGAAGCACAGTACTATGCCAGATGAGATGACACTGAGTTATTGCCTAATAGAAATCCAACCCCTACTGAATTTTGCCACTTCAGCCTTTGCTATGGATATGTGCGCCACTAAGCGCAGAACACAGCGGTCGCAAGTCCCACTACAAATTGCTCAGAATTGGCAAGTACATGCACTGCAGAAACTACAGTCACCAGCAGATCAACCAGAAATCAAATATATAGAACGCTACTGTAGGCTTCAAGAAGCTGTTTGTATTCTCCTATGGCTATTTTCTAGCCAAGTATCAAAGGAAGCACAGTACTATGCCAGATGAGATGACACTGAGTTATTGCCTAATAGAAATCCAACCCCTACTGAATTTTGCCACTTCAGCCTTTGCTATGGATATGTGCGCCACTAAGCGCAGAACACAGCGGTCGCAAGTCTCACTACAATTTGCTCAGAATTGGCAAGTACATGCACTGCAGAAACTACAGTCACCAGCAGATCAACCAGAAATCAAATATATAGAACGCTACTGTAGGCTTCAAGAAGCTGTTTGTATTCTCCTATGGCTATTTTCTAGCCAAGTATCAAAGGAAGCACAGTACTATGCCAGATGAGATGACACTGAGTTATTGCCTAATAGAAATCCAACCCCTACTGAATTTTGCCACTTCAGCCTTTGCTATGGATATGTGCGCCACTAAGCGCAGAACACAGCGGTCGCAAGTCCCACTACAAATTGCTCAGAATTGGCAAGTACATGCACTGCAGAAACTACAGTCACCAGCAGATCAACCAGAAATCAAATATATAGAACGCTACTGTAGGCTTCAAGAAGCTGTTTGTATTCTCCTATGGCTATTTTCTAGCCAAGTATCAAAGGAAGCACAGTACTATGCCAGATGAGATGACACTGAGTTATTGCCTAATAGAAATCCAACCCCTACTGAATTTTCCCACTTCGGTCTTTGCTATGGATATGTGTGCCACTAAGAGCTAAACACAACGGTAGCAAGTCCCCCTGCTAATTCCTCACAAAATGGTAAAAGATGCAAATTAAAATAAAAAAAGTAGAACGTTATTGTAGCCCTAAGAAGGGCTGTTGGGTTCTTTGAGAATCACTCCTGCCTAACAGTAAGCTAATAGAACACCCTAACGCTTTCCCTGAGCAGCAGCAGCTCTCTCCCTAGCGGCATCCAGAGACAGAATGATCCGAGCAGCGCGGCCAGCGGCTAGTCTATCCCAGGGTCACCTGATCTGGCCAGCCAACCACTGCTATCGACGTGTAAGGGTACCACGTCATGCTGGGTGGAGTGCAGAGTCTCCTGGCTTGTGATTGGCTCTGTTTCTGGCCGCCAAAAAGCAAAACGGCGGGAGCTGCCATTTTCTCGAGCGGGCGAAGTATTCGTCCGAGTAACGAGCAGTTTCGAGTACCCTAATGCTCGACCGAGCATCAAGCTCGGACGAGCATGTTCGCTCATCTCTAGTCTGTACACATCACATCTCACAGGGTCATAAGGTAAAGTAGTCCAGTAATTGCCCTACGGAAGCATCTGCTCTCGTGGTTGCCCCTCATGTACTGCACAGTAATCATGGATAAGATAAGATAAGATAAGATAATCCTTTATTAGTCCCACAGTGGGGAAATTCACAGCGTTACAGCAGCAGAGAGGGTACAGAGAATATTAGGGATAAATGAACAAAAAGATAAGGGGGATAAAAATACAAAAAAGAGACAAGCAATGATCGTCAGTTTGATGTTTAGTCTGTGGATGGGACCTGCAGGGACTGGTTAGGTGGGGGGCACAGGTTACTTCTGTTTGGGCCTTGTTTGTTGAACATCCTGATGGCAGCGGGGAGGAATGACTTACGATAACGCTCCCTCTCACACTTGGGGTGAAGCAGTCGGTCACTGAAGGTGCTCCCCAATGCCACCACAGTCTCATGCAAGGGATGGGAGCTATTCTCCAGAATAGACTTCAACTTACACAGTGTCCTCCTCTCAGCTACCACCTGCACTGTGTCAGGAGGACCCCCCAGGACAGAACTGGCTTTCCTAATCAGTTTGTCCAGTCTGCTCCTCTCCCTAGCTGAGATGCTGCTTCCCCAACAGACTATGCCAAAGAAGGGGTATAGACACATCCCCAGGGTAACAAGGCATAACATACACTCACCGGCCACTTTATTAGGTACACCTGTCCAACTGCTCGTTAACACTTAATTTCTAATCAGCCAATCACATGGCGGCAACTCAGTGCATTTAGGCATGTAGACATGGTCAAGACAATCTCCTGCAGTTCAAACCGAGCATCAGTATGGGGAAGAAAGGTGATTTGAGTGCCTTTGAACGTGGCATGGTTGTTGGTGCCAGAAGGGCTGGTCTGAGTATTTCAGAAACTGCTGATCTACTGGGATTTTCACGCACAACCATCTCTAGGGTTTACAGAGAATGGTCCGAAAAAGAAAAAACATCCAGTGAGCGGCAGTTCTGTGGGCGGAAATACCTTGTTGATACCAGAGGTCAGAGGAGAATGGGCAGACTGGTTCAAGCTGACAGAAGGCAACAGTGACTCAAATCACCACCCGTTACAACCAAGGTAGGCAGAAGAGCATCTCTGAACGCACAGTACGTCGAACTTTGAGGCAGATGGGCTACAGCAGCAGAAGACCACACCGGGTGCCACTCCTTTCAGCTAAGAACAGGAAACTGAGGCTACAATTTGCACAAGCTCATTGAAATTGGACAGTAGAAGATTGGAAAAACGTTGCCTGGTCTGATGAGTCTCGATTTCTGCTGCGACATTCAGATGGTAGGGTCAGAATTTGGCGTCAACAACATGAAAGCATGGATCCATCCTGCCTTGTATCAACGGTTTAGGCTGGTGGTGGTGGTGTCATGGTGTGGGGAATATTTTTGGGCCCTTGGTACCAATTGAGCATCGTTGCAACGCCACAGCCTACCTGAGTATTGTTGCTGACCATGTCCATCCCTTTATGACCACAATGTACCCAACATCTGATGGCTACTTTCAGCAGGATAATGCGCCATGTCATAAAGCTGGAATCATCTCAGACTGGTTTCTTGAACATGACGATGAGTTCACTGTACTCAAATGGCCTCCACAGTCACCAGATCTCAATCCAATAGAGCATCTTTGGGATGTGGTGGAACGGGAGATTCGCATCATGGATGTGCACCCGACAAATCTGCGGCAACTGTGTGATGCCATCATGTCAATATGGACCAAAATCTCTGAGGAGCTTCCAGCACCTTGTTGAATCTATGCCACTAAGAATTGAGGCAGTTCTGAAGGCAAAAGGGGGTCCAACCCGTTACTAGCATGGTGTACCTAATAATGTGGCCGGTGAGTGTATGTCATTACTGTCCTGTTTACCCATAGCCACCAATCACAGCACAGCTTTCATTCCTGAAAGTTCTCTCTTAAAATTAAGCAGCCCTGTGATTGGTTGCCAAACTGTGATAAACAGTAAAAGTAGTTTCCATAACAACAAAGAATATGAAAACATTTGATTAACATATTTAGGCTCAACAAAGGATATATCTGTTGACAGAGCTGGGTCAGTATCAGGAAGCCAAGGTGCTGCAACCAACAGCTGACACCCCAGTGTAACACCCACGGTCAGAGTGAGCTCTAATTTTTTTTAACCTGTTAAATGCAGCGGTCAGTGTAACTGCTCCATTCTAATGCCTCCTGGGGAATTCTTCCCCCACAATCAGCCTCCTGGCCAAGGTCGGGGGTGCCTATCATTGCTGTGGCAGCCCTAAGGTCCAATTAGGACCCAAGGGATGTTCGTAGTCAGGGCCTGTGAGATCCTGCTTCAGTACTGCAGGGTATTGCTTGTTTATGTGCTGGGGGAGCACTCTCCTGGTACACAGAGGCCCGGGACAGGTGGATGGGTCCTCGATCCTGAGCGGAGGAAGCAATTTCCTTAGCTAAGGTAGTGATAAATACGGATTATTATTGTTGGAGCCTCCACCAGATTGCGGGGACTGGCGCCGGTGCTCCAACAGCGCCAATGATAATCCAGCCCTGGTTACACATTAGAACCTTCTATCATATCAGATGTAGCAGGACTGAAATTGTCACTACAATGGGGCACATTTACTAAGGGTCCGAACACCACATTTTCGTCGGGTTTCCCAACTTTTTACAGTTTTGCCCTGAATTGCCCCAGGTTTTTAGCGCATGCTATCAGATTGTGGCGCATCGGCGTCGGCTTGCATGCGGCATAAATCGTGGAGCGTGGACAACTGGGCAAACTGATTCAGGCAAACCGTGGAATTTAAAAACGAGATTGTGTCGCAAAATCAGCACTCACATACACCGGGAAGAAGAAGGTGAACTCTGGCAGACCTCAGCAGGTGGAGCGACACATGCAGGAAATTGGGTGCACGATCTATGTGAACAACGGAAGATCCGAATCCTCATCGGACAACGCAAAGTGGGTATCGCAACAGGAACGGGTAAGTAAATGTGCCCCAATGTGTAGTGGATTTTATCTGCTGTATTATCGCTGCACACAATCATTGCAAGTTTATGGAGATAACAAGCTCTGCTGCATCAATCTGTGATGGATCGCCCCCAAAAATAAAATGAAAGATCTCAGATTATTTCTCATTAGCTCCCTCCTCTGTGTGCATGGATTCATATGATTTATCAAATTTGAGCTACATAAAGTTCCAAAACTCTGCCCTTATAGAGAACAATGTGACCTAGATTCTCACTCAGTGATTTCTGTTTTTAGAAAATTGGGATCATTTGATGAATACAGTCTACAATGAGCACCACAAATCAATGTTACACCTGCCACGCATAGGTTTGTAAGGGTTAAACCACCTTGTTTTTATATATGTCACCAGAATTCTACCTCTGACACCAGTAATAGCTGCTGGTAAAGGGTTAAAAGTCGTCCCCATATCGCCTAAAATTATCCGCCTCTGAGGCATTGTACCTTCATTACAGATGATTTTCTGAGATGCAAATGAGTACAAAAGAGTCAATTTCTGAAGATATATTGCAAAAGGAAAGGTCCAGCTCACAGTATTTCAGGGGCAGTTACTGTCATTGTATGTGCTGTAGATGCCTCCTCGGACCGGAATAGGCAAAATATCAGATTGATCCAGCTCCAAAACGCTCCAGCTGATTAAAAAGTTTACAGGTTACATCATATCACCCACACATTTCAAGCGCAACCTTAATCATAATGGCTCTATGCTATCCGCCATGATGCCACCTGTAACCAATCCTTTCCAGGCTCTGACTGCCCACACACCGGACAATCAGGTTGTGCAGAGAGACCGTAGCAGACTGTCACACTGTCCTTAGGCCGGCGACACACGTGACGTTTTTGTTGCGTTTTTTTCATTGAGTTTTTGCATCCTTGAAAGACGCATCATATTTGCATTTTGGCTTTTTCAATGGGTTTTAGATTAAAGTGTCTTAACTTAGCGTTTTCTCCCCTGCGTTTTATTTTGTCTGAGCGTCTTCATTGTGCTTTTAAAGCAGTTGGGTTTTTGAAACGCATGTTTTTGTAGTCTGCGTTTTGAAACGCATGTAATTACTTGCACAAAACAGCAGGAAGAAGATCACTGCGTTTTTACAAATTCTAAGAGACACAGCTGCCTGCAATTACTGTATATACTCAAGTATAAGCTGAGTTTTTCAGCACAAAAAATATGCTGAAAAACCCTTACTCTGCCTATACTCAAGTCGCAGGCACCATGATGCCAGCCGATCGCAGACATCATAGTGGGTGCCCGTACTGGTGCACACACTATGATGTCAGCATGCAGCTGACGTCATGATGCCTGTAACGGACCGCGCGGGGACACAGAGCTGATGCCAGGCCCGCAATGGATAGAAGAGGACCTGCCGGGGGCTGGAAGGTGATTATATACTAGAGGGGGTGGCAGGCTATATAACAGAGGGGCTGACAGGCTATATACTAAAGGGGGCTGGCAGGTTATATACTACAGGGGGCGATTGGCTATATACTACAGGGGGTTGGCTGGCTATATACTACAGGGGGCTGGCTGACTATATACTCCAGAGGGCTGGCAGGCTATAAACTACAGGGGTTTGGCTGGCTATATACTACTGGGGGCTGGCAGGCCATATACTACAGGGGCTGGCAGGCTATATACTACAGGTGCTGGCAGGATATATATTACAGGGGGCTGATTGTCTATATACTACAGGGGGTTGGGTGGCTATATACTACAGGGGGCTGGCTGGCTATATACTACAGGGGGCTGGCAGGATATATACTACAGGGGCTGGCAGGCTATATACTACAGGGGGCTGGCAGGCTATATACCAGAGAGGCTGCCAGGCTATATACCAGAGAGGCTGACAGGCGATATACTAGGTGGCTGGCAGGCTATATACCAGAGAGGCTGGCAGGTTATATACCAGAGAGGCTGGCAGGCTATATACCATAGGGGCTGGCAGGCTATATACTAGAGGGACTGGCAGGCTATATACCAGAGGGGCTGGCAGGTTATATGCTACAGGGGCTGGCAGGCTATATGCTACAGGGCGCTTGCTGGCATTATAATACAGGGGGCTGGGGGGTGTGGCCTGACTGCAGATGGAGACGGTCGCACACTAGTGCTTCTCCTGCCCGAACCCCACTAAAGCCCCGTTTTTTCACCCTAATCCATCACCCCAGTACCCCGTACATGGGTGCTAAGAGAAAGGGGGGTGCCCGGACACCGGCAGTACCCCTAAGCCGTGCCTCGGCTCGCGGAATCGGCAAGTACCTTACCGACATGGCGGCGGCCTCTGCCTCCCGGCCTGCGGCCGTAGCCTGCGCTCCACCGGGCGTGCGGACAGAGCCACAGGATCACATTGCAGGGGCGAAAACGGATTCCTCCGCGGGAGCGGACCTGGCCCCGCTACCTCAAGTCGGCGGGCCCGAGCTCGGAGCGCTGGAGAATCCCGGGCATTTGCAGCTCCATGCGGCCAAGATGCCGGATGGCCGCGACACAGCGAGCGACACAGTGCGGGCCGACAGCTCGATACTTCAGGAGGAAGGCGCCGAAACTGCTGAAGGAGCATCAACCGGCAAAGCGCCTATCAGGCACCTGACAGCGGCCTGTGAAGAGGGCTCTGCACAGGAGGACTTCATTGCCAGCACCAGCAGACGGGAGTTGCAGCGGGAGGCTGGGATCGCCGCCGGGCTCCCACTTAAAGGTACGGTGGCAGCTAATACCAGATTAGTGGAGGTCCAGGTGCACCCGGCCCCACCATCACCCCCTGCTGAGCCACTTGCTGTGGGCGCTGCATACGGGCACAGGGAGGCCCCCAGTTCCTCCCCCTTGGGGCTGTCCCCACGGCTAACAGCGGCCCCGATAACGACCCATAACCCTGCTGTATTACCACAAGGAGGGTCACCGTCCCGGTCCCACCCTTCCATGGCTGGAATTTCTTGGGGTGAGGAGGTTGAGAGGCAGCAGGAGAGCGAGGGGGCCCAGGGGAGCCCACTATGGATGGAGAGAGAGGGGGGGGGCACTGACATCTGCACCCCACTCCCCAGCGCTGTGGCCTGATACAGGGGAAGAATGGCCTTCAACGCCTGTGGCGCGCACCCCAAGCCCTTCCTTCATGTCGTCTGCCCAGCAATGTTCTCCAGATGGACACGGATGCGTTAAAACCCATACTGTATGTAATACACCCAATGCTGTCTTTTCTCAGGAGGGAGCATTTGAATCCCAACGAGTCTTGATGTCACAAGAATTTGGTGCCTTAGCTGAACTACGTGCCCTCAGTTCCCACCTTCGCACTATTCCCACGAGGGATGATATGGAAAGCTATGTTGCTAGGCTGGAGCAGTCTTATACCGCTGAGCTGCGTGTGGTGCGGGAGGAAGTTCAACAACTAGAGACCCGAGTAACATCTACTGAAGTTACCCAGAATGATCTTAGTGCCCGCCTAGCCGCTCAAGCGTACACCATTGCCTCCCACTCCTTCCAACTACAATTCCTAGCTGACCAAATGGATGATGCAGAGAATAGGGGGAGACGCAATAACATCAGAGTCCGCGGATTGCCCGAAACGGTAGAACCCCCTGCACTTCATGACACCCTATGCCAGCTGTTCAATTCAGTTTTGGAGGTACCGGCAGATACGCCTGTGGAACTTGATAGGGCCCATCGCTCACTTCAACCTAAACCCTCAGCATCAGAACAACCGAGAGATGTAATCTGCAGGGTACACCGATATCAACTTAAAGAGGCAATCATGTCCAAGGCGAGATCAGCAGGGGACATCACGTTCCAAAGGTCACGTATACAACTCTTACCCGATCTCTCAAGGCTTACTCTGATGAAACGTAGGGCCTTGAAGCCATTGCTGGAGGAACTACGGCATCGAAACATACTCTACTCTTGGGGATTCCCATTTCGCCTCCAGATAAGACAGGCTGAGCACCGTTTTGTCATAAGGCATCCGGGAGAGGTCCCGGCTGTGGCCGCAGCTTTGAACATTCCAGCTCCTGCTATCTTAGATTGGCCGAGCCTCCCGGTGCCTTCACAACGAGGGGCTGCTCCCCCTCCGAGTGGGCCCCCCAGGCGTCGCGCCCGGAGAGGCCCGGGTAGGGGAGGCCCTCGGGTGGGCCATGACCAGGAATTGCCACCCCAGGGATAGCTGTCTGCCTCCAGGACACGTGAAGTGGGGTCCCCTCCGGGTTTGTCTTTATGCTAGGGGGCGAGCCTTTTCGGAGAGGGACTTGGTGCACAGATGAGGCCCCGGTTGGGCCAGCCCGAAGGCTGTTGAAAGTCACCAGCGGTCCATGTCAGCGATAGGGCTCTTGGGGCTCATCACCAGTTCAAAGTCAAACTCCTGTTTTTCTTTTCGATTCAAAAGGTTTTACGTTGTCTAACTGCATTATGCTGCATTATTTCTTGGTTCCTTTCTCTAACTACTGGATTAGGTCATATGCTTTGTTATAATCTTACTGCAACATTTACGGGTGGGGGGAGGGGGAGTTATCTGTAGTCAGTTCACTACCCACCGGGGAATCCGCAGCCGGCTGGTCTGTCCGCGGTATAGTAATTGTTGACTCCCCACCGTTCTGTGTTTGTGTGATTGTCACTTTTTCTGTGGTTTGTTTGTACTGTTACTAGTTTTGTCTTGTTACGTCTAGTCCTTGTGTTTTGACCCAACCCTCCCATTGTAGTATCTGATTGGGCAGGTCTAGCCCGTTGTCTGTTGATTGGATTAACAGGGTGCCCAGAGGGCCCTGGTGCCAGGATGGATACTTTACATCTGGCATCCCTAAACGCTAGGGGATTGAATGTCCCACAGAAAAGGCCACAAATTTTGTACGATATGCATAAACGAAGAATTAACATTATTTTTTTAACAAGAGACTCATTTCAGATCCACCAATGTACCGAACATACGGGACCGTTATTATACTCAATGGATCCACAGCGCCAACCCCGAGGCCAAGTCGAAGGGGGTGTCGATCGCCTTCCACAAATCACTACCGATCGAGATTCTTTCTACCAGTATAGACAAGGAAGGCAGGTATATTTTTGCAAAGGTAAGGGTCTCCGGGCAGGTGCTTACCCTCGCCACCTGGTACCTCCCTAACACTGGCCCAATTCCTGCTTGCAGGGAGATGTTGGGCGTTCTCTCTGACTTTATGGAAGGACATCTTATAGTGGGGGGCGACTTTAATTTCCCTTTAGACCCATCAATTGACACATCGGGGGGAAGGAGCAGTGTATCACTTAACCATATCCGTAGTTTTAGGAAAGATCTCCATTCTCTACAGCTGGTAGACATCTGGCGGATTCTACACCCACACGACCGGGACTATTCCTATTTTTCCCCAGCACATGGATCATATAGTAGGATTGATTTTTTCCTCATGAGTCACAATGCTCTCAAGTGGGAACCCACGGCTTCGATCGGAAATATTCTTTTTTCTGACCACGCTCCCATTTTTCTGACCCTGTCCCTACGGCGTCCCCACCTTCGCCCTTGGAGGTGGAGATTGAATGACAATCTCCTAAGGGACTCCGTTTGCGCAGGGGAGATCAGGGAACGCCTAGCCTCCGTCACTAGCGGCCTGGAGTGGGAGGGATCGGCTCATTTTCCAACGCTATGGGAGCAACTCAAGGGCGACCTGCGGGATATCTTTGTCCGCCATGGCACTCGCCTTAAGTCAGAGAACAGCGCACGGATCATTGCCCTCACTGAGCAGATCCAGACGCTGGAATCGCGCCACAAATCCTCTTTAATGCCAGCTGACTTAGCTGAGTTGTCTGGGGCCAGGGAATCCTTGCGGTCTCTTTTAGACCAAAAATACTTGCAGCATAGATCTCGATTCCAGAGCTACCTGTACGAACATGCAGACAAATGTGGTAGACCACTGGCTAGATTATTACATCCCAGAGCCCAGACTTCCTATATACCTAAAATCAAGGGCCCTAAGGGTAATGAAGTTTTCCACCCAGATGAGATCTGTGAGAGTTTCGCATCTTTTTATACTTCCCTGTATGATATCAGGGGCGCCACAGAGCCAGCTTTAACTTCATCCCAGATTGCTCAAATTGACGCATATGTGTCTGAAACAAGTCTTGCGGCCCTACCTCCGGAGGTCACGGACTCTCTGGAACTTGAGATAGAGGCCACGGAGGTCTCTGCAGTGATTAAAGATACGCCGGCCGGCAAAAGTCCCGGGCCTGACGGGTTCACCCCGGCCTTCTTTAAACAATTCAGAGAACTCCTGTCCCCATTGCTGGCCAAGGTCTATAGTGCTATATCCGTGGAATCCGGTTTCCCTACCAGTGGTCTAGAAGCACACATCAGTGTGCTGCCCAAACAGGGCAAAGACCCTTCATTGCCAGCCAGCTATAGACCCATCTCCCTCATAAACGTCGATGTTAAGTTATTCTCTAAGATATTGGTGGAAAGGTTGGCCCCCCATATCCTGTCTGTGATACACACGGATCAAGTCGGTTTTGTCCCAGGTCGTGAGGCTCGTGATAACCTGAATAAAACCATTCTCCTGATGTCTCACGCGCAAGCGCGATCTATCCCATCATGTCTTCTGTCCATAGACGCGGAAAAGGCCTTCGACCGGGTCCATTGGGGTTTTATGGAGGCTGCCCTTAGACAGATAGGGTTGGGGCCTGGATTCCTGGGAAAGGTCCTGGCGTTGTACACGGGTCCTGCAGCAAGGGTAAGGGTTAATGGAAACCTTTCCTCGTCATTTCCAATTAAAAATGGCACTAGACAGGGGTGCCCGCTCTCGCCCCTTCTGTATGTCATAGTGATGGAACACTTAGCTACAGCTATCCGGAATAATCCTAACATTCATGGGATTTCGATGGGTTCCAGACATTGTAAGGCGGCATTGTATGCGGATGATCTGCTAATGTATGTTTCACAGCCGAGGATTTCCTTTCCCTCCCTTATCCAGGAGTTTAGGAAATATAGTGCGGTCAGTGACTTTAAAATCAATTTCACTAAAACTGAAGCCCTTAATATATCTCTACCTAATTCCGAGGTTCAGCATATCAAGGATAACTTTCCCTTTCACTGGCGGCAGACCTCTCTTGGATACCTGGGAGTAGTGATCCCAACTGATCTGTCTAAACTTTTCGCTCTCAATTACACACCATTACTGGAACGGACACTAAAAGATCTCCAGACATACGATCGCAGGAAACTCTCCTGGTTTGGTAGGATAAATGTCTTGAAAATGGACGTGCTCCCTCACTTTTTATATATCTTCCAGGGCGTGCCGGTTCTACCCCCCCTGAGTTTTTTTCGGACCCTAAGATCCGCCATGTTAAGATTTATATGGGGTACCAAGTGCCCTAGGGTAGCCTGGAAGACATTGATCAGACCAAAGATGATGGGGGGGGGGCGGGCCTTCCCGATCTTCGATTATATCATCAGGCTTCCATACTCCTCAGACTCCTAGACTGGACGTACAATGTAGTATCCAAACAATAGGTGGCGTTGGAGCAGTCCTGCTCCTCGGCTCTTCTCAAATTACTGCCGTGGGTTCCAACGGGAACTTTCCCTGCCCCAGCCCCCCAGGCGATCCTTCTTAAGGACGCTCTGCGCCTCTGGAGGTCTTTGGTCGCAAGGAAATCCCTGTCCCGAGAACTTAGTCCTCTCACCCTGATTTTTCAAAACCCAGGTTTCCGACCGGGAATGGCTAAGTTGTCTTTCTTGGGCTGGGAGGTTCTTGAAGACCCACGAATGTACGATTTGTTACAGGGCTCCCCTCTGCCATCTCATGGGGACTTCACTCCACGTCAGGGTCGCACAGGTAGCTCTTGGTTCGAGTTCTCCCAACTGCGATCTTTCATAGTAAGAGCCGGTGACGGAGCGGCCTTTGCTAGTTCCCTTACAGCCTTTGAGGGATTATTTCGACTGGACTCTGCTCCCCCCCCATGCCATCTCCCAAATATACTCCATGTTAACAGACGACTCCAAGACTTCTGACCTCCCATTCGTACGAAGCTGGGAACGCGAGCTCGGGGCCCCCCTGACGCAGGAAGATTGGGATAAGTCCTTCCTATTCACTCATAAGATGTCCTCCGCCTGCGCTGCGCAGGAAAAAGGTTACAAGATTGTGTCACGATGGTACCGGGTTCCGACAGTGCTGCACTTAGCCTTCCCCTCTGTCTCTGATACCTGTTGGCGCTGTGGATCAAGCAGAGGCGATATGTTACATGTGTGGTGGAGTTGCGAGACCCTTAAGCCTTTCTGGAACCAGGTGTTTGACATGTACCGACGAATCTCGGGCAAACAGGTAACCGCCTGCCCAGATGTAGCGCTCCTTTCAGTACTTCCAGGCCAAATTGGAGCTCAAAAGAAAGATATACTGCGCTTTTGTCTAATTGCAGCCAGGGCGGTCATACCTCGCCACTGGCGATCCACCACATGTCCCTCAATGGCTGAATGGGCCCTGGAAATGTCTCATCTCTTTCGCATGGAGGAACTGGCTGTAATTACCCCGGAGGCTCACGAGAGATTCTTGCATATATGGTCTCCATGGCTGAGCTTCAGAGAATCACAGGATTTTAAGGTTCTCTTTGAGGCTCAGGCCACCTGAGGTCCCTCTGGCCCCCCCTCTGGTGATAAGAGCTGTCCTGCATAGGAGGATGGGAATTCTCAACTCCTATGGCTATCTCTTTATCCCCCATCCCAACCCAAGTGAGGACCCCATTATGGCCCCCCCCCTCTTCCCGGGTGATATCCCCCATGTGTTCCTGTGTATCGTCTTGTGTATTGTTTGATTTTCCTTTCTGTTTTCATGTACATTCATGTTATTCGCTTGTTCATTTCGGGTGTTTAGTCCATTATTAGTCTTTACCATTATATGATGACCCAACACGAGCAGTGATAGATCTCGCTAAGAAGAGCGAGGGTCTGGTTATGTTACCATATAGTAATGGCCCCTCTAGGATCAGTTCCAGCCCTCCCATTTCTCTCTATACAAGAGGCTTCTCTACCCCAAAGGGGCTTTCGCTGTGTGATAGAGGACTGATTTGGACTGACACATACCGTATGTAATTTGTTAAGCTTATTTTTATAAGTTTATAAGCTTTTATTGTAATGTGTTTTGTGTTTATATATGTTCAATAAAACTGATTAAACATAATACAGGGGGCTGGCATACCCATAGTGATGAATGGGGTAGCAGAAGGGGTGCACCAGTGATAAGGTGAGTTAAGCCACTTGCCGAAGGCAGCACCCCCTGCAGCAGGATGGGGGAAGCACGAGGGGTGCAGTCACCTGCTACAAAGTAAAGATTAATACTAAAAAAATTATCCTATATATTACGGATGGATGGGGTAAAAGGAGTTCCATTCTCCTGCTCTTTTCAGGAAGAAGAAAGTTTAGGTTCACCCCTGGATTGCAGGACACATACTCGACTTGCCGCTAAACCACATAGTGAGGATATTCTTCCTGGCTATGCCTGCCCTCACTACAGAACTCAATGTAACAATTATAAGTATACAGAAAGATGAGTCCTTTACCCAGGGGCGTAACTTGAGGGGGTGCAGAGGTTGCGGTCGCACCAGGGCCCAAGAGGTTTAGGGGGCCCTTATGGTGTCACTTTCCCATATGAGAAGACTATTACTATAAACCCTACATTATAGTCGGGGCCAGGCACAGACTTTGCACTGGGGCCCATCAGCTTCTAGTTACGCCACTGCCTTTACCTGTCAGTCGGTCCCCTACTTAAGAACACCTGACTTACAGACGAACCCTAGATACAAACAGACCTCTGGATGTTTGTCTGGAGTTCTAAATTCGAAAGTATATAGTTCTGACTTCCACACAAATTCAACTTAAGAACAAACCTACAGAACCTACCTTGTACGTAACCTGGGGACTGCCTGTAAATACAACGTAATACTTGGCTTTCCCACTACACAGCTCCCTGTTACATTACATCTATAGTTTCTACAAAGTGGAGACTTTGAATTACAAAAGCCAATATCCTAAAACTCACTGCCGCATATTCCACTTTTTATTTGTGAGCAATACAAACATTTTCCGCTCTATGGATGAGACATGAGAGGCTCAAGGCGATATCTGACCTCTACGAGCCGCGCTGGAAGATATGCACAGTAGTGTCTGTGTCTGGGACTGTAGTGTGGGGTCTTTCATGTGTGTATGTGATCACTTACCGCCGCTCTGTCAGTCGTGTCTGAGAGGAGTGAGATGAAGTGAGCTGCAGCGTTTATTCTGATCGCTATACACAACAGAAGGTGCACGGTGAGCGCCCACGTCCCGCCAGATACATTGTGTTATTTTCTGTAATATTTACAGCTTCAATATACATGTGCTTCAAAGTAATATGTTCATGTGTGATCTGTCCTGTTTAGCAAAGGGCTGGTATCTTATAAAGGAGAGTATAGCAGATATAAGTGCACATCTCCATCAGCTTTTCAGTTTTGTGTTCAGTTATAGAACCAGAAAAACAAAAGCTGGATGAAGAGTAGATCCAGGGGCGTAACTACAGTGGTAGAAGCCATAGCAGCCGCTATGGGGCCTACAGTGTCAAGGGGCCCCATCATCTGACTTGACATGCTAAAGAGTGGAGGATGTGCACGATTATATACATATTATGCTGCACCCTGTACAGCATAATATGTATATAACATATATGTGATGTATAGATGCTGTATCTGTCATGTGTATTTGCTGTATGTGTATACAGTGTATGGTGTCTGGATATACTGTATGTGTGTGTATAATTGCTGTATGTTTGTATATGGCACTGTACTTGTGTGTATATTCTCTATATGTGTGTGCTTGAGTGTATAAAGTGTAATTGCAGGTGTTAGTATCCAAATATGTATATTTTTTAAGTGAGACGGGGGCCTCATGGAGAAGCCTGCTGTGGGGCCCCGCTTCTCCTAGTTACGCCACTGAGTAGATCTGTCATATAAGACACCATTGATCCTGATGGGCCCCATTGACTATAACATGGTCTATCAGGTTATGGTTGGCGCCCATCATACAGCTGAGCCATTCTGATTATTACAAGCCCCTAGACTCTAATACCAGACACAGGGAGAAATAACCAATATTAGCCCCACAGAATAACCCAAACCAATGGGTCCCAGGGATCAGAGAGGCCAATGCTGTATCGGCAGATCAGAAGCAATGGACTCCTTGCTCTGCCATTAACATTGGGCCCTAAACATTAAAGTGCTTGGTGGCCCCAGAAATCTGGAGCCTCTACCCTGCTTATTTATACACTCCTAAAACGTATAATTAAGTTTATCCCACTCCATATCATGTAGCATAAGTAAATTTAGCTTGACACGCTCACAACTTTTGTATTACACACTGAATAAGAGTTTTATGATGACTTTGATTATATATAATATATTTCAGGCCTGTAGGAAGCCGGAGTACAAAGCTGAAACGTGTCGCCTAACAAACAGTGTAACCAGTTTTAAATACAATACTTACTGCCTTTATTAATACCGGTCCCAGTACCAAATCTGTATTCCCCCACAGTTTTTGGATGCTTCTTGAAACTAAACATATGATTTCCAAATAATTATAGATATCCCAATATACAGTGATACAATTACAGGATTCACATAATTAATCTCCAGAGGAGACAGGGCTTTTTTTCTATAAAAACTGTCATTCTGTGGAATAGCCTGCCTCAGGCGTTGGTTACAGCAGGGACAGCAGAGAGCTTCAAAAACAGTCTAGATGCCTCTTTACATCTAAAAAAACATTGATGGTTGCTGGCAAATGAGATCTACTGCGCACATCTCAAATAATGCTGGAGAAGGGCCAGACGGTTAGAGGCGGGTCAGTAGTGTCTCAGGTTCCTCCACAACCCCAGTAGCCTTAGAAATTAATTTGCATATTGATTAATTAAACTTTATTTCTACTTAGCTGCTGCCCGGATGAGGAATCACTCAGAAAGTAGATTCCCCGTGGTAGATTTCCTTTAAACACATCCTGCGGAAACAGGTGCCACTGTTTGTCATTGTTCAAATTCTGTGGCAAATCTTCAGAGGGAGGAGTTTCAAGAAGTGTTTCATGTATCTTTTATATATAGGGGCACATTTACTTACCCGATCCCTGCGCAATCCACGATCCAGACTGTCTGACGAGGATGAACTCTGCCGCGATTCATGAAGATCGTGCGCCTGATAACCTGCATGTGTCGCTTCCCCGATCAGGTCCGCCAGAGTTCACCTTCTTCTTCCCAATGCATGTGAGTGCTTGGCTTGCGACACAATTTTTAAGTTAAATCCAGCGGCTTGTCTGAATCTGTCGGGTTGTCCGACCGCCCGCCCCCAGATTTGTGTTGCATGAATGCGGGTGCAATTGCGCGTGCGCCAAAAACCCCTTTTAAATCCCTGTCCCAGCGGCAAAAAACGGAAATCTCCAGGATGTCCGACTAAAGTGCGGTCCACGGGGCCCTTAGTAAATGAGCCCCGTTGTGTTCTATTAAGTGGGTAACATGCAGGTGGTCTATCATTTTGTACACCCTGTGAGCTGCTGAAAGGGTCTATGTTAGAGAGACAACCAGACAGATACTAAATGTCCTGGAAGAGACGGAAATAAAAGCTCTTTGCCTCAAAAGTGGCATTTCGATACATAAAATCAAGTGAAGTATACACTTTAGTCTGTCTCCGCACAGCTCCGGTACATTGCCCTTTTTTATCTTTCAGTGATAATTTCACACTTGGTTGACTCTTAAGAACTCAGCATCCTGAAAACTTTGTCACCTACAAATTTTAAGAACCAGACAAAAAAAAAACCTTAAAATGTTGGGTATTTACAGCAATTATACATCAGATGTAAGGCCCCTAGTGGTCAATGGCACAGAATGGAATTGCCCTCTCAGACATAGGTTCATCTCCCATGACATTTCCCAAAGGAGAACTGAAAAAATTGTAAATAATGAAAAAGTGATGGGCGTTAGAAAGGTAGGATTTGTATACGGCGTCTTGGGTTAATGCACAAGAACAAACAGAGTCTTTTGCTTTCTTATTGCATGAATACAGATTAGATGGAAACTATTGTTGTCTCTTACAGATCTATTGAGGAGAGGATGAGGCGGAACACAATATTGTGGAAAGGCTTTTTAATGTCAATGTACTTGGAAAATAGATTGGAAGTTACAATATTTGCAACCAGAGTCGAGCTCTGAGTTCGTAACAAAATGAGTTTCTGGAAAGCATATATGTCATGTCCAGATACTGGTGGCCCAATAGACACAAGATAAATGGCAGATGGTAGACCAGTGGTCATTCTTCATGTAACACGAACAAGGGCGTATGTACTCAAAGAGCCCACTACAAAGGTTTAGCTTGGGCGTCCCATGTTTGTGTTCCATCCAGTGGAATCCTCAATGCTTGGGTCTTGAAAAAATATGGATCCCATGTCTCCAGTTATTTTATAGATATGTTGTCTTTAAAATATATACATTTTTATGTGTATAGGCATACATCCTATAAGACAATGGGGCAGATTTATTTACCCGGTCCATTCACGATCCAGCGGCACATTCTCTGCGGTGGATTCGGGTCCGGCCGGGATTCACTAAGGCAGTTCCTCCGACATCCACCAGGTGACGCTGCTGCGCTGAAGAGCATCGGAACGCACTGGAGTTCACCGAGGCATCCTGGATGAAGGTAAGCGCGTGCCGAGCGACGGGTTTTTTACGGCCACGCCCCCGATTTCCGTCGCGTGCATGCCGGCGCCGATGCGCCACAATCCGATCACGTGCGACGAAATCCCAGGGCAATACAGGGAAAATCGTCGCAAAACGGAAAAATTAGGGTGTCACGTTGCAAAAACGCGAATCGGGCCCTTAGTAAATGACCCCCAATGTTTTTGACATGGCATCTAAGATACAGACAGTCCTCGAGTTACGTACAGGATAGATTATTTAGGTTTGTTCTTAAGTTGAATTTGTATTCGGAACTTGTATATTTTTTTATTGCCCCTGTGACAATTGGATTATCAAAACTTTGTGCTGTGCTGGGAACAAGGATTATCAGAGGTCAAAGCGGGCAGAGAGGTCCGTCTGTAATTGGGGATGTCTGTAAGTCAGGACCACCTGTATGGTGATTAAGTTCTGTTTTTGTTAGGTGCCATTATAGTGGCAGCTTAGACACAAGTTATCTGTATAATACCTCCATACCTCTATACTCCGATTAGCATAGCATACCAGTACACGACCAATGACGAATCTAGTGGTGGTATCTCCCATATCACTCATCAATCTCCACCATACTGACACATTGAATCTGCATCTTTACATAACTACATTCTGATCTTATGCTGTGTAAAACAAAAGTCAGTTTCGCAAACTAGAGACTGTAATGTACTTGTCTTGATGATCAGTTGTGCAGCGGGGCCTCCCACTTCTCTTTCTACTCTGGTTAGAGCCTGTTTGTGCTGTTCTCTGAAGGGAGTAGTACACACAGTTATGGGAAATCTTCATTTTCTTGGCAATTGGTTGCATGGAAGGGCCTTAATTTCTAAGAACAAAGAATAGAATCAAGTTCTTTTTTTCTAGCAATTTTGAGTGCTTCATAGAACAAACAAATGTGATGCTCCAGATTCTCAACCAGCTCAAAGAAAGGTTAGTTGTATAGCTTCTCTGATCAGCCAACCCTTTTTCAGTTGTGCTAGCATACTCGAACAAGGTTTTTTTTTTCAAACATCCAATAGCCTTCTTACACAGTTAGCAAACACAATATACCATTAAACCACCGGAGTGGTGGTTGTTTGAAATGGGTCTATATACACCTATATAGATATTGTGCTTCTCCTCAAAAGGACTTTTTACATATATATATATATATTCATCCACCTTTTCTAACCACAGTGCTCATATATGGTGATTTAAGAAACCAAACAGCCAGTACTCTCAATAATCATCCTGACGGATATCTATACAATCTACCTTCTGTAGCTACTCTTTTGTTTCTAGAGTTCAGTATTTTATTATAGTCCTGTTCTGTTGCATATTATATATGTGAAAACATACAAAATCAGTAAAAACCAAATAAACCTTTTATACATATAAATTCTACAAATCTATGAGATTCTTCATCAGATACTTCCTAGCAGACAGCAGATCGCATCTTCTCATTATTTAAATCCAGCTAGTTGAAAGTATTGCATTATGCATTTTCCTATTAAGTCAACTACACAAGCAATTATATGTCTAATAAAAGCTATCGGATGTGAGGTTCTCTTCCGAAGTCGGACGTTGTGCCGTCTCTTGGTATTAACTAGCAATATTTTATAGCCGAGCGTTCAGATGAATTCTGCCATGTTTGGGCCTGAGTCATCTTCGCTTAGGCTCTGTATCTATCAATGATAATCACAATGTCATTTTCATGTATCAGTCCCAGAAATGTGGCTTATAAGAGATTGATATTCCTCACCCAGTGTGTCTGACTACAAGTCGCTCAGTAATGCAGAGCCGCGCTCCCTCTAACCCCGTAAACTCTATTCCACTGTGCAATTCCAGTCCTGCCTCCGAGCTCATCTACTTGCATAACATGCGGCTCCCCTTAACACGATTAGACTATTGATGATGCCCAGACCTATACTAGGATCCACTAAGCAGGCTGGGTACATAATGCAAATATCAATATCAAGTACAAACAGAAATCCTGCCTTGCTGGAAATTTGCAGAAAACTCAAATGCTAAATTTGTATTGATTAAAATCAATGTGTAAAGGAGCTGGCAGAAAAAAAATTTGGTCTCTTCTACCATCCATGCCAAAATGATGCCCAGAAGATTTTATTCCTTCTGCCAGTAACTCAGATACATCACCCACATACACTACATCATATTGCATTTGCTATTTTACACCCAAAATAATTTTGATAGCATCACATAGTACAATTTAATGCTTAAATGATGCCATGTTGTGCCACTCGTATATGCAAGTTGGTGCATGACCTCTAAGGAAAATCAGAAAACTGGCAATGTGGGCCAGGATACCTAGAAGAAAGCCACCTACTAACTGCTGACATGAAGCTATTTGTTCCTGGTGGAACAAAGGAAAGGTTTCTAAAAGATTGTGGGAGCTAAAGCATTAGCTCTAAAAAGAGCTATCCTTACATTCGTTAGATGCACCTACCACCGGATCTACCTTAATAGGTAGATCCGTAGTGGTAGGTTTCCATTAAGATCTACTTTTTTAAGCTCTGCTTACCCATATCATTAATTTTTTCCTGGGTTACATTATAGTTTTCCATTGGCTCCTTCTGAAAAATATCTACTATACAAACCCTATTTGTGCCAACAGTCACTGCCTGAAATTTGTTGATCACAATGGGGGTCATTTACTAAGGACCCGAAACGCTTTTTTTTGTTGGGTTTCCCGAATGTTTCCGATTTGCGCCAAATTTCCCAGGGTTTTTGGTGCACATGATCGGATTTTGGCGCAATCGCGACGGCATGCATGCAACGGAAATCAGGGGTGTGGCCGTCGGAAAACACAACGGATTCGGAAAAATGAAAAAAAAATATTGTCGCTTAACACGCACTTACCTGCACCAAGAAATAAAAGGTTGAACTCCGGTGTACTCCAGCGGACCTCGGCGCAGCAGCGACACCTAGTGGATATCGGCACACGTACCTTAGTGAATCCAGGCCGGACCCGAATCAGCGTCGGAGAACCCGCCGCAGGATCGCGACCAGGTAAGTAAATCTGCCCCATTATCTCAGGAGCTAGAGTATGTGTACCTATTCTTATAATTAATAACATATTATTAATCATGTCCCAGGTTATATTGTAACATTATGCTCTTTCATTGGATCCTTCTGATGTAATTGACTATTCAAACCTTCTTTTACCAATAGTCACTGCCTGAGATTTGTTGATCACAATGGGGCACATTTACTAAGGGTTACGTACTGCACTTTTGTTGGACCGTGTACGTTCTTCATAGCCAAAACGGCTTTCACAGGTGTTTAAGAAGTGTCTGCGCTGAGATTATGTTGCACGCAACCCTTTTGTGGTGCAGCTACGCTTCCCTCCATGCTACACAAATTAGGAGGCGTGCCAGTGAGGGGACACGCCAGATTAATCATTTCTGTTGCACAATCTTAGTAAATCGTCACACGCAGCATTATACACTGACAATGCACTTTTAGTGAACTGTCCAAATTTGCTAGTAAAGTAAATGCTCCCCAATATCTCAGGAGCAGAAGGTATGTGTTCCTAATAGCTAATTGTTGATGTTCCCAATGTATTGTATGTAGTGGTCCTCAACCTTTTTTATAGCACTTACAATTTTTACAGGGAATGGGAGATGTTGGGGGTGGCAGTGGGGGAGGGGTTGATTGGTGCTGGCAGTAATGCAGATGAGAATCGGATCTTAGCATTACCTGAGGCACCACAGGTAGAGGATGAGGCAATAATAGCCACTAACTGAAGATCTGATGGAAGTGCAATGTCCAGGCACTTTAACCACACCTTCAGTGCACTAGAAGTTTACATGACAACTAGTGTTGAGTGGACACAAACCTGCAAGGTACAGTAAGGTACTCAAATCCAGACTTCAGACAGAAGTTCAGTTTTGGTGTTTCGGCTCTCCCGTCCACCAGTAACACCAATTGTGGCACCAATCATGGGTGTTAACACTTTCAATGGCACTACATGGCCGGTAATTAAATGCTGGTATCACCTGTTTTTCCCCTAGAATTGTTGCTCCCCGCTGACGTCAGGGAGAGCACATACCACCAGAAAATAAATGTCTATAACAGTTGAAGGTAATAGCCGAAAAGCTATCCAAGAATCGATCACAGGTGTTACCGGTGGGGATGAGCATCCAGATTCAGGTCCCCAAAAGCCAAACCAAACATTACTGTTCGGGTTCAGGCAAACCCAAAACTAAAAGAGTTTGCTCAACCCTAAGAACCAATAAACGGCAATAGAACCAATAAACGGCAAAAGAAATCTAGTCCTATGGCCAGTGATCCATGACCTGGTAAAGGTCAATCCCTTTGACTATGTCCTTGAACGCAAAAGGCCTGAAATCTAAGTTATTGAGAACTGTCGTAAAAATCAACTCTCAGTAAGTCTCCTCTTCATTTACATGAATTCATTATTATAGTTGTTTTATTCTGTACAGCAATAGATGTCTACGGAAAATTGGCTGGCAACCAAAATTCTGCGAAATGTACGAGAATCCGAGCACCTCACAGCAATGCCGCCAGCCCAGATTTATTCTGCACAAAATCCAAAGCAACTAATTTTTTGGAATTCATCTCCAAACTTGCTTGCATACGACATAGACGCGGTGTAAATAACATATCCTTTCAGATATTGCCACTTCCTTTATGTGAGGGGTTCAGTAGTTTGCAGTGAAAGGAGTAGACGTCTCTTCTGTGGCAAGAGCGAGAACGCAAAGGTTATGTGAGGTAAATGCAGCAGATGAGGAACATCTCTCCTTCTGAATGTTACATGTTGTGTTCAGTTACAAGTATGTCGTAAATGATTAGGGGTCAAGAAAATGACACAGATGTCGACACTGGGGATGGTCAATGATATGAAAGAACTTTAGTATCGATTCTAGCGAAATCCATAAAAAAAATAGCCATTCTTCATGATTTTATGTAAAAGTGAGGGGGCACTGAGGTGGAGTATCCATCTGTAATAGGCTTCTCTGGTGCTGGGGGTCTCAGATGTGGGTAAAAGGGATTAATGTGATACAGTAAGTAGACGCTTCATGTGATCATATAGAACAGTAAATGTGTGTGTGCACATCTTCTTATATGTTAGAAAGAAATAAATGAAACTAAAAGGTGAATTAAAACTTAAACACCCCATATCGAAACATGGTCTCCCAACCACTATGATTAAGTTTACCAACATTTAATCACACTACAGGGATAACATAGTGATGTCACAGTACAGAGATAATACACACAGTGATGTCACAGTCCAGGGATAATACACACAGTGATGTCACAGTACAGGGATAATACACACAGTGATGTCACAGTACAGGGATAATACATACAGTGATGTCACAGTACAGGGGTAATACACACAGTGATGTCACAGCACAGAGATAATACACGCAGTGATGTCAAAGTACAGGGATAATACACACAGTGATATCACAGTACAGGGATAATACACACAGTGATGTCACAGTACAGGGATAATACACGCAGTGATGTCAAAGTACAGGGATAATACACACAGTGATATCACAGTACAGGGATAATACACACAGTGATGTCACAGTACAGGGATAATACACACAGTGATGTCACAGTAGAGGGATAATACACACAGTGATGTCACAGTACAGGGATAATACACACAGTGATGTCACAGCACAGGGATAATACACACAGTGATGTCACAGTACAGGGATAATACACACAGTGATGTCACAGCAAATGAAAATACACACAGTGATGTCACAGTACAGGGATAATACCAGGGGCGTTGCTAGGGTTGTAAAAGATCCGGGGCACGGGCCTCAATACATATGTAGCGCTCTTTTAGTAATGCCCCCTCCTGTACATAACCCCTCACATAACAACTTTACTGTATACAGAAACACCAGAGAAATCCCTACTTCTTCCCTCCAGTGACTGCAGGTGACGTCTCCTCCATCTTCTCCATTAGGCATCACCACATCTTATGTTCCTCATTGTCCCTACATCTTGGTTCCCTGGCAGTGTTATCCTGCTGCTGTCCCTAACAATCTCCCCCAAATACTGTAAGGCTGCGCTCACAATTTGTCTTGCATTTAAACAAAACCAGGTGCGTGTTACCCATCATGCCCCAACAGTAAGTAATGTCCTCACACAGCCCCCCAGTAAGTAATGTGCCCACACAGCCCCCCAGCAATGTCCCCACACAGCCCCCCAGTAAGTAATGTGCCTCACACAGCCCCTCAGTAAGTAATGTGCCCACACAGCCCCCCACTAAGTAATGTGCCTTACACACAGCCCCCCACTAAGTAATATGCCTCACACAGCCCCCCAGTAAGTAATGTGCCTCACACAGTCCCCCCACTAAGTAATGTGCCTCACACACAGCCCCCCAGTAAGTAATGTGCCTCACACGCAGCCCCCAGTAAGTAATGTGCCTCACACACAGCCCCCCACTAAATAATGTGCCTCACACAGCCCCCCACTAAGTAATGTGCACAGTACAGGGATGTCACAGTACAGGGATAAAACACACAGTGATGTCACAGTACAGGAATCATACACACAGTGATGTCACAGTACAGGGATAATACACACAGTGATGTCACAGTACAGGGATAATAAACACAGCGATGTCACAGTACAGAGATAATACACGCAGTGATGTCACAGTACAGGGATAAAACACGCAGTGATGTCACAGTACAGGAATCATACACACAGTGGTGTCACAGTACAAGGATAATACGCACAGTGATGTCACAGTACAGGGATAATACAAACAGTGATGTCACAGTACAGGGATAATACACACAGTGATGTTACAGTACAGGGATAATACACACAGTGATGTCACAGTACAGGGATAATACACACAGTGATGTCACAGTACAGGGATAATACACATAGTGATGTCACAGTACAGGGATTATACACACAGTGATGTCACAGTACAGGAATAATACACACAGTGATGTCATAGTACAGAGATAATACACACAGTGATATCACAGTACAGGGATAATACATACAGAGATGTCACAGTACAAGGATAATACATACAGAGATGTGCAACATCCCCCACCGGGGCCTAGCCCTTGAGGTGAGGCCTGGAGACAGCCGGGGCCCGCTGTACCGGAGTGGCTGGCGGTTGCGGCCTAAGCACGCTATTGTCACGGTGCTTGGTACGGGGGAACCGGAGGGCTGTCCTACAGCCTGGCAGGTCTCCAGCAGGGTGGTGTTGGCAAGAAATGATGAGGGAGAGGCTGCTATAGCGGATCTCCCTGGGGCAACCCCTTAATGTCCCGAGTGTGAGTCTCTGGGTGATGGACAGGGTGCCGGTGATGTAGGCAGGGGTAGTAGCAGGGACCAGACGGAGGCAGAGGTTGAACAGAAACACTTACAGTTCTTTATTGGAACCGACAGGAACATCAGCAACGTGCCTTTAACAAGATGGTGGAGTACTGGAGAGGTATTTGGAGGGAGCCACAGGATGTAGTTCACCAGCCTGGATGTATAGGGCAGGCTGGGAGGCAGCTGGGTCCTTAGAGGAGGCTTCAGCTCGGTCCTGGATCTCTTCAGGTATCACCCTTGAAGGTAGGATGATACCCCTTTCCTCACTACACTAGCTCTAGTCTTATCTTCCACTTCAGGCAGGGGCTAGGCTCTTCCTGCACTGGTCTGGTGTGCTAGAGACTCTGAGCTACTGCTCAGCTAACTACTCTCTGCTTGCGTCCTGCAGACCCAGAGGGCCTGACTAGGACCGGTCTCTTCTCCCTTCTGGGAGAGACTGCTCTCCTCTCTCTCCTGAGAGAGGCTTCTCTCGGAGTGTTCTCTAGAACATTCCTGGCCAGGGGGTTTTATTACCTCCCTTTGGTCAGGTGGTGGCTGCTCCTCCAATTACCTCTCAGTTCACAGAGACAGGATGTAACACAGACATTGGTTGACATAATTACATCACAAATTAACTTCTGCCTTGCCAGGCAGGATTAACCACTGCAATTTCCCCTTTGTGATGTGGTGACATGTTATGGGGCTTATTCGCAAGCACTACCTCGCCATTGCATCGGCGAGGGTGTTGCATACCCCGGGGGCAATTGAAAGAGCCGCCCTCGGCTCGACTACAGATGGTTTGGGGCACAGAGGGGGCTAAGGGCACTTCTGGGAAGTGCAGGCTGTGTGAGGTGTAGGGACAAACCGCCCATGGTCCTGGAGACAGGCACCTGGGTTGGTGTCGGACTGAGACAAAACATGTAGCTGTATGACAGTTGGTCGCTGACGCCATTAAACCGAACTGTACAGTAGGAAAGGTGTGGTGTCATGTCCTGTAATCCACTCCTTGCACCAAGGCCTGTATATTTGTTTTATCAACGCTTCTTCCCTGGCGGCAATTATATAAGGTGTCTATCTGCATTGCGTTAGCATATGCGACACGAGTACCTCCTGACTGGCATCCTTACCCATGTATGGGTGGCATCCAGGTGCTAACTGTGTAACACCCCCGGTCCCCTAAAGACCCGCAGTTTACGGACTACCCCCATGTGCAAACCTCAGTTTGAGGGATCAGGTAGCGGTCAGTGTTTTACACAGAAAGACGGTCCGACACAGCCACACTACAACCTGAAAAGCCTATGAAAGGGTTAATGCAGACTACTGGCAGATATGACAGTGTGCAAATATTTGGCAAAATCACATTGGCTTAGGAGCCCAATGGGTACACATCTTATAACATTGCAAACGTTACAGAGGTGGATAGGCTACTCAGGGTAGCACGGTAGTAAATGTCTCTTTTCCTGCAAAGAAAAGGCATGGAAGTGCAAACATAATGTCCGTACCTAAAAAGGAAGGCATCAAGTGCAATATAATAGTCAATAGACATAGCAACTTTTCACTGGAGTATCTGGCAAAAGTCTCACAGAAGGTCTCTAATGACAAAGTCCATCTTCTGGGTACAGCCCTTGATGTGGGAAAAAATGCACTGAGAAGCAAAGGGTCTCCTCTATGTGTAGAGGGACAGAGTCCTTTGAAGAAATCTCTGCTGTGGCAGAGGAAGGGTGCTATCATAGCACATGACAATGTATAATCTCTTGACTGAGATAAATAAGGGTAAGAGTCTCAGGAAGGTCTCTGGCTCTTTGGGGCAAATGGAGATAAATATACACAATATGTACAAAGTACCTGGAGAGGGCTACAGCCCTTCAGGGGTTAGTCTGATGCACCTTCGCTGGGTTCAGCAGGGACAGGATCCAAAGTCAGCAGGGAATCCTGTGCATCCTCAGCGGGAGTAGGTGCTGGCTGGGGACACCCGGTGGCAGTAGTGGGTACTGCAGGTGCAGCAACATCCTCCGGACCTTCAGGGGGAGGAGCGCTGTCGCCCGGGATGTCGGCTGTTCCAGCCGGGGGCTCAACTGAGCCAGGGACCATGGAGGGGTCCAGGAAGAAATAGACAGAGCCCGGCGGCCGCGCCGCAGCTCCTTCCAGCTCCAGTTCTTCCGGGGCCGGGTCATCACCCCATTGGTAACCGGCAAGGGGAGATGTGGGCCTAGATGGAACCTCCGGGCAAGGTTCGCTAGCCGGAATGTCTTCTCCCACAGAAGATCCGCGGGACCTGGCAATGCTCCCGGCAGGGGAGACGGTGGGGGTGGCGCCCTGTATCATGCCCGGCCCATGGATGGCAATGGGACCCGTACTCACGATTACCGTGGATGGGGCATTCACGTGGGTCACCGCCCGGGGACTCGCAGCCGAGGAAGAAGAGGTGTTCGGAGATTCCGGCCACTCGTCGTCCTCATACCAGTCATCGTGCGGGTAGTAGCGGTCCTCATCGGAGTCGGGGATCCGGATCACACCAGCCGCCCAAGGTCCTCGGGGCCCCTCTTGCAGGGAGAACTCAATGCACTCGCCTGGCTTCAGGTTGTGCTGGCTCTCCGGCAGAGCAGGCCTCTTGACGGACCGGCGGGGTATAAATACTTCCCGTCCGGTGTAGTCCTGGGTGGCGAAGCCATAGCCCCGCTGCTTATCAAAGAACCGGACCATGCCGGTGGTGCGGTTCTTCTCCACCCAGGCTCCAGCTGTAGACCGGCCGGCCATGTAACGTTGGGCCTCCTTCTCGCGGCGTCGCTGCTCCGAGACAGCATCCCGGAGTCGCTGGCGGGCGGCCTCACCTCGGCCACGTGGCTGCGGAGGTGTCGGTGCTGGGGCTCGTGGCTCCGGTGCAGGCTCGGATCTCCGTGTTGGTCGGGCAGGTGCCAGAACAGGAGCGGGAGCAGCCGGCAGATCAGGAACCGTCACAGCAGGGCTGGTAGGCCGGACAGCAGGGATGGTAGGCCTCGGAGCAGGTGGAGCGGCAGCACTAGGCCCAGGCGTTGGCTCGGCAGGAGTCGGGGCCTCCCCACGTGGCGCCTCCACGTGGGCCTGCGGTACCGGAATGGTAACCGGGACAGGTATGAGAAACCGCCCGGGTGGGACCTGGTACTGCGTCACCGTTTGATAACACGTCCTGGTGACGAAGGCCCGAGTCAATCCTCGGTGCAGCCGATGTCCAGCGGAGGGTCTCCGGACCGGCTGCGCGGAGACCACCACCATAGTCTCTAGTACCTCATAGAATTCAGGACGCTCCACAGGAGGGAAAGGCGGAGGACCCCACATGATGTTGTGATCACTGTCCAAAATCCACTCAAGTTCTGGCGCTTCTCTGAGGCAGGGCAGGAAGTCCGCCTCGAGCCAGTGGGAGGAGTCCAAGTCCTTCCCGCCAAGAGCTGTGGCGGGCTCTAATTTTTCCTGCGCCACAGGAGGCGGAGTTCGCGCCATTCGCGCGTGGGTGGAGCTTGATGCGTCATCTGGGTTTCCCGCCAGTGAAGGTTTTGGCGGGCTTGAATTATTTGCTGCGCCACAGTTTCTGAGGTAAAAATCTTCAGGCACGGCAGCGCCGGATGTAGCAGAGCTGGTACAGTTCTTGCCAGGATTAACCTCTGGAGTGCGGGAGCGGCGCTCTACAGCACGTGGCAGCGGTATAACACAGTTCATTCCAGAAACACACAAGTCCTTGGGCCTAAACCCGGATGGCAGCAGGGTTAGGCAGCACAGTCTTTTCAATAAAGGAAAGTCTTTAATGCCGTAATAAGGCACAGAAGTCTATATCCTGTTCGTGACGCCACTTGCAACATCCCCCACCGGGGCCTAGCCCTTGAGGTGAGGCCTGGAGACAGCCGGGGCCCGCTGTACCGGAGTGGCTGGCGGTTGCGGCCTAAGCACGCTATTGTCACGGTGCTTGGTACGGGGGAACCGGAGGGCTGTCCTACAGCCTGGCAGGTCTCCAGCAGGGTGGTGTTGGCAAGAAATGATGAGGGAGAGGCTGCTATAGCGGATCTCCCTGGGGCAACCCCTTAATGTCCCGAGTGTGAGTCTCTGGGTGATGGACAGGGTGCCGGTGATGTAGGCAGGGGTAGTAGCAGGGACCAGACGGAGGCAGAGGTTGAACAGAAACACTTACAGTTCTTTATTGGAACCGACAGGAACATCAGCAACGTGCCTTTAACAAGATGGTGGAGTACTGGAGAGGTATTTGGAGGGAGCCACAGGATGTAGTTCACCAGCCTGGATGTATAGGGCAGGCTGGGAGGCAGCTGGGTCCTTAGAGGAGGCTTCAGCTCGGTCCTGGATCTCTTCAGGTATCACCCTTGAAGGTAGGATGATACCCCTTTCCTCACTACACTAGCTCTAGTCTTATCTTCCACTTCAGGCAGGGGCTAGGCTCTTCCTGCACTGGTCTGGTGTGCTAGAGACTCTGAGCTACTGCTCAGCTAACTACTCTCTGCTTGCGTCCTGCAGACCCAGAGGGCCTGACTAGGACCGGTCTCTTCTCCCTTCTGGGAGAGACTGCTCTCCTCTCTCTCCTGAGAGAGGCTTCTCTCGGAGTGTTCTCTAGAACATTCCTGGCCAGGGGGTTTTATTACCTCCCTTTGGTCAGGTGGTGGCTGCTCCTCCAATTACCTCTCAGTTCACAGAGACAGGATGTAACACAGACATTGGTTGACATAATTACATCACAAATTAACTTCTGCCTTGCCAGGCAGGATTAACCACTGCAATTTCCCCTTTGTGATGTGGTGACATGTTATGGGGCTTATTCGCAAGCACTACCTCGCCATTGCATCGGCGAGGGTGTTGCAGATGTCACAGTACAAGGATAATACACACAGTGATGTCACAGTACAGCGATAATACACACAGTGATGTCACAGTACAGAGATAAAATACACAGCAAAGTCACAGTCCAGGGATAATACACACAGTGATGTCACAGTACAGGGATAATACACACAGAGATGTCACAGTACAAGGATAATACATACAGAGATGTCACAGTACAAGGATAATACACACAGTGATGTCATAGTACAGCGATAATACACACAGTGATGTCACAGTACAGAGATAAAATACACAGCAATGTCACAGTCCAGGGATAATACACACAGTAATGATGTCACAGTCCAGGGATAATACACACAGTGATGTCACAGTACAGGGATAATACACACAGTGATGTCACAGTACAGGGATAATACACAGCGATGTTACAGTCCAGGGATAATACACACAGTGATGTCACAGTCCAGGGATAATACACACAGTGATGTCATAGTACAAGGATAATACACACAGTGATGTCACAGTACAGAGATAATACACACAATGATGTCACAGTACAGGGATAATACACACAGTGATGTCACAGTAGAAGGATAATACCCTCAGTATTGTTACAATACAGGGATAATGTACTCAAGGTTATCACAGAGGATCACATAGTTTAGTCTCTACATATATGACTGTTTGTACTCTTTATGTAATACTATATCTGTATATATATATATCTGTATATGAGAATTTGATGGCGCTATATAAGATTATTATTATTAGTGCAGTATGGTAAACTGCTTTTCTACGGTCTCCCCAAGTCAATGGGTTACAGGCTCCCTAAAATGTTATCATCCAAAAAATCAAGAAAAAAGTGGTTTCCTGTAGAAGTTAACTGTTTTTTAAAGCCTCTATGAAAAAGCTTCTGTGTAATATTATCCAAAGTCGTAATCCCAATGCTCAGCAGTCAGAGTAGCTCCAATTTACCAATCTTTCTACAAACCAGAACAACCCAGGAGAGTCATCAGATCTTGTGAATGAAATCGCTGCTTTAATTCCATCTTTACAAGAATTGTCCCTAGATAAATAAAGATGGCGTCTCCCTGAGATACAGAAGCGGAGGCGCGTGCATACTATACTATACTATACTATAGATACTGCATTGTTTGCGGCTGGAAGCTTTACCACTTTTTTTTTCCCCTTTTTTCACATTTTATTGCCCTTAAATACAAAGGTAACAGCTTCCCCGGAGAGATCTGGCCAACCTGTAAATCCACAAAATGAGAGAGAAGATGCACTTATTAGCTTGGCACAAGTAGTTGTATAGTAAAACCTGCAAGAGGACAGCTACACACTAAATGTACAGACATATGCTGTGAATAAGACCAGGTAATTATAAGAATTCCTCTATTTATATAGCACACACAGATTACGCAGTGCAGCCATATCAGTCCCTGTCCCCATGGGGCTCACAATCTAATCAACCTACCTATATGTTTTAAAGTGTGGGAGGAAACCGGAGAACCCGGGGGAAACCCACACAAACACGGAGAGAACATATTGATGGTCCTGCATCTAGAGACATCACTAAACGGATCTTCTGATGTCCGATGCACAATGTCAATCACAGAGGAGGAGGCGTTCAGAGCTCCCCATCCTTACATCAGTGTTAAAATCTCCGCCTCCTTGACTTTATACAACCAATCCACATCCACTTCAAAGTTGATTTTCTAGATGATGCCATCACACTGGACCATGAAAGAAACAAAAACTAGAAGGTGTTATGTTGTTTGACAATATACTGGTAGTGGTTTAGACCAATTGCTCATGACAGGTTCCCTTTGATAAAAATTTGGCTGTTGACAACAAAGAAAGTATTGAAGATTTCTTATTCTTAGCTTTCTCAACCACTTATGGACAGGAAGCCCTAAAGGGTGGCACGGTGGCACGGAGTGAGTAGCACTTCTGCCTTGCAGCACTGGGGTCCTGGGTTCGAATTCCACCCAGGTCAACATCTGCAAAGAGTTTGTATGTTCTCTCCGTGTTTGCGTGGGTTTCCTCCAGGTACTCTGGTTTCCTCCCACACTCCAAAATATACTGTTAGATTGTTTAGATTGTGAGCCCCATTGGGGACAGGGACCAATTTGACATGCTTTGTGCAGCGCTGCGTAATCTGTGTGCGCTATATAAATAAAGAATTATTATTATGTCCTCAAGCTTTTCAATATGCAGAAATAAAAGCGTTTTTCTTGACTGAAAGAATTGAAAACATAGAATAGACCCTCAATATCAGATTGGTTGGGGTCCATCGCCTAAAACACCTACAGATCAGGAGTAAATCAGTAGCTAATAAACAGAAAACAGAATAGGAAGTAGACAGCTCCATTCTCTATGTAGTGGCCAGACCAGGTTACTGCAGATCAACTCCTATTTATTTGAATGGAAGCTAACATGCAGTGACTCAGTTTGGCCACTACACAGAGAATGGCACTGTCTGCTTCCTGTTCCATTCTCTGTTTATCGGCTGCTAATAACATCTAAATGCTTAGGATAAGCCATCTATATTTTTTTTGTATGCAAAATAAAAATTAGGACTTTACAGATCTTGGAAACAGTCATTGTCAAAGTTGAGGATAGTTTACATATTCATTGTCTAGATTAATATTTTTCATAAAGTAATAAAACGTATTAAAGGTCTTGAATACACATTGATATTCCCGGTGACTTCTCTGGACATATCGGCAGCCTTCAAACAGATGCCGGGGGCCGAAGAGGTTTGAGTCAACAAAGTCTCCAATATTAGAGTCCTGGACATGATTGAATTATCCGGGCGATGTGCTATCGCCTATTAGATTACATTGTTTATGTATTTGGCTGGAACGAATCCTCAGAAGCGCATCACAGCTCCATATCACCAGAAACACACATCCATTTCATTAAACAATCCAGCTCACGCCATGTAAAGCAGCATGCAAACAGAGACAATGTCATTACCGCCGAAACCAACTGCTTGTATTTCAGACATAGCTAACAAGTGACATTGATGATCAAGGTGAACAAACAGCCGTAGCACATGGCAGGATATGATGCCTCGCTGAATCAAGCCTTCATCCATGCTAACTCACACAACAATACGTCTTGTTGTCAGGCTTCATGCACACCACTGTGCGCACTGCGGCCTGCAAACAATGGGTCATGCGCCATTGTCTGCAGTCCCAGTTAACAAGGTCAGTGTTCATCCCACCCATGTCAATTGAAAGAGACCAGCTACACCCCAACGCAGGCAGGGATAGGATCTACTCCATAATTTGAGCCAGTCACCACTGAAAGTTCCTAATATTTTCCCAGAATCCCCTAGTGGAGCATCAATGGCTATAAGCCTCCACACGTCTACATGGTGGCCTCAATTGGAGAGCTCTTACTTTCCGACCCTAGTCACAAGCCTCTCACTCAGCCAAACCAGTTCCCTATGCTGTACTAAGGAGACCCAACAAGGTCAAAACAGTGCTGTCTACAGTTGGGAGTCTGTTCCTTCTGAAATAGATACAGGTGGTCCCCTACTTAAGGACACCCAACTTACAGATGACCCCTAGTTACAGACAGACCCCCTCGGCCCACTGTAACCATTGGGGAAGCTCTCTAAATGCTCTACTACAGTCCCAGGCTGCAATCAACAGCTGTATGGTGTCTGTAATTAAGTTTTATTGATAATCCTTGGTCTCATTACAGGAAAAAATTTGTCACTGGGGCAAAAACATTTTTTGTCTGGAGCTATAAATATAAAATATACAGTTTCGACTTACATACAACTTAAGAACAAACCTATGGAACCTATCTTGATGTAACCGGCGGCTGCCTGTATACTGGTTTGGTTTTAATACCACATCTTGTCATAAGGCTTCCTGAAAGTCATGCTTGATGTGAAGGGAGCTGCCTTATAAAGTAGGTAAAAGAACATGGAAAATTTATTTGCATATTTTCCCAAAGTTCCTAATAGAAGGTTATGTGGCTTTGAGCTATCCACAGTTTGTTCTATTTTTGAATAGTGGCCAACTAATAAACTTAGAGCAGTCCTTAGTGTCAGACCCCCCTCCAATCTGATCCTGGGGATTGGTCATCACAATCGGTTTGGAAAATTAAGAAAAATTTAAAGATTATTGGTATTTCGTTATCTGGACTCAAGGCACACCAATTAATACATTTACACCGGGCCCACAGAAGTGGCTCAAAAGATTTTGATTGACATGCCCAATATTTTTGTTGAAATCCAACCTCTAGGAATATATAGCTTGCTGCTTCTTCTTTCCACTTGAGTCAAAAAGACCTCCAATTCAATGTGAGAATTTTGGCCTGAGTTTCCTGAAAATCTCTTTGCTCTTTCATAAATCTGCTATAATATTGTTATTATCATATTACATATGATAACAAAATAGTCATTCATAAGTCTTCAATGGAAACCAGATGTATAAGGGGAAAACAAGAGGAGATATATCATCAACCTAGAAAATTAACCAAATTTGTGCTAGATATCTCTTTATTGTCAGACTGGGGTTGCTTGGACCCACCATATAAAATTATTTTGGGTGTTCACCCTTCTCCACAAATCTTCCCCCTTCCTTGCATATCCCATGTGCCTGTCGACTTCAGTGCTGAGCAAAGCGGCGACAGAGATGGAGAGGGTCACAATGTATGTAGGAGCAGTGGGGCCACAATGTTTGTAGGAGCTGGGGTCTACAATGTAAGGAGGAGGGGGTCACAATGTAAGGAGGTTGGGGCCAAGGTGTAAGGAGGAGCATGGGCCCACAATGTTAGTAGGAGGAGGGCGATAAATATTTAATGAGGAAAAGGGGCCCACAATGTGAGGAGGAGGGAGACCAAGATGTATGGAGAAGGAGGGGGAAATGTAATGTGAGAGGAGTGGGCTACAATGTAAATAAGAGGAGAGGTCATAATGTAAGGATGACGAGGATGTCACATTGTAGAGAGGAGGAAGGGGTAACAATGTAAGGGGGGTGTAGGAAGGGGCTACAATGTGAGGAAGAGAAGTGTGCCACAGTGTTAGGGGTGGTCTAGGGAGTCACAATGTAAGGAGAAGAAGGGTTCCACAATGTGAAGAACAGGAAGGGGCCACAACATAAGGGGAGTAGGTGGGGGCCACAATGTGAAGAACAGGAAGGGACTACGATGTAAGTAGGAAGTGAGGGCCACTAAGAGGAGGGGTCACACTGTACGTGAGTAAAAGGAAAAGAGGTCCACAATGAAAGACATAGGGGGAGGGGCAGCATTTTGGGTGTTGGGATTACAAAAAGATTAGGGCATTATAAGGGCTGGCATAGGGAATAAAATAAAGGATTCAAGGTGGCATTTTAATTTTTGGGTGCACCCTGGGTTATTATACTGTGTGGGAGCCACTAAGGGGGGGGGGGGTTGAAGGTGGGTATTATAAGTTGTGAGAATAATAAGGGGTGGGATATGAGGTAGAGCAATGGGGCATGGCTTAAAACATAAACATAAAATCATTTCAGCTGAAGTGTCTAAGTGGTGGTGGGGGGGGGGGGGGCTTCATCATTAAAATTCCTAGTGGCAGCCCTGTCTATGGACACTGCAATATGGTAGCTTAAACGTAATACAAGCAAGTGCTTGGGTGCTCTATACTGCAGAAATTATTCATGGACTTTGTAAAGAAATCTTTTACAGCCATTGATTACAGATAAAATCCATTTACGGCAACAGACAGAGCACATTTGGGAGTGTAATGTCATTGGCAAAGAGATTTGCGGAGACAATTACACAGAATAAAGAAAAATATACAAGGTCGTTTTGGGTGGCACTTACATATATTTATATAACCCTGGTGTGGGGAGTGACACAGAATACACATAATAATGGTGCTTATAATGTGCTCATTTCCAGGAAGAGAACACAGACAATGTTCATTTTTGTAAAAATTTGGCTGGACAGAACTGTGTGTTGCGCTGGTCCAGGTCATTTCATTTGCAATGTGCAAGTTTCCAGCCATAAACCACATGTCTATCCTTGCAACAATGCAGAAATTGTCATAAAAATATACAGCCGCATCTGCTGACCGAGACGCCCCCCGTGTACTTGTATAATTAGTTCATCTTACCCCATGAAATGTTTTGACTTTTTGGTTAGGAACTGTAAGACACTTAAAGCATCGACAACTACTTAAATTCTTACAAATATGACCTTGTTATGGTCAGATACGTGAATTTTGGTCACAGCATACTAATCTGCTATAGGTCATTGATGTGCTATTATACAGTCTAAAGGTCATTTCAGTTATTTCATCTATTTTTTTTCCCTACACAAATTTTTGGGTGATTTCTTTAAATGGGGCACAGGGCTATTGTCAACCACCCTATTATTTAATTTCTCCGAATTGACCTCTCCACACATGTTGTTCTCACCTCCATACTTTCTGTTATGGCCCATCCCACAGTCATTGGTCCTCGGCCTCCCCTCTTCTAGATTACAGTACATCTCCAGGTCAGGTAATCAACATCATGAAGTGTGGTTTTCCATCGTGGTGAAGCCTCAGCCATGACAACACTAGATCCATTATCTCTCTTTATGACCACGGCCATTGCTTTCTCACCTTGATGGCCCAGATAACAACAAGAGATGTGATACAGTGGTACGATCAACAGGACTAGGAGAATATATGGCAAGGAAGAACCAGACAATAGTGTGGAAATCAAAACAGAAAGAGACAGTGGAGGAGATTTAGCAGGACTTGTAAACCAGTTTTATGGGTACAATCCCTGAAATAATATTGAAACCAAGTGGACGTGGTTGGTGGTGGAGTGGACTGGTGCACTTATTACAGTCATCAACTGTTTAAGCTGAATAGTTGCTGGTTAATAGCTAAATTAGCTAGGTTAGGCAGGACCTGGCGTAGAATTGTATGCTGCACAGCCAGCTGCCAAATACATCAGGAGCTCGGAGCTGATGTATCCGGCATCACCAGAAGGTCAGCGACTTTATCATACGCCGGGCTTTAGCGTATAATAAATGTCCCCAAACGAGGAGACAGGAGGACACAACACAACTCAGTGGGGCAGTGCAAGTTGGGTTTGGCAGTATAGTGGATGGGGGGTAGAAAGCAATCTTAATAAAATGGGCCTATGGTTGCTGGAATGGTTTCCTATGTCTGCTGGAATATAGCTTTGAATAAAATAAAAGGATGTCTACATTAAAAGTTAAAGAATTTTCCCAAGAAAAGTTTCTAACATCTTAAAATAAGTGAATTATTTTCTCAGAATGCACAAAGCACTGACTTGTCCACGATTAGTGCAATCTTGCTTAAATTATAATTTTTTTTGTGTGTGTCATTTCAGGGCTACATTTTCAGCTATTTCTGCCTTCATTCATTGTGCTTCGCTTGGGAAATTTAATAATTATCCTTGCCACATCAATCCTTTATAGACATTACACGATGCCTTCCAATGGATAGCTATTGTTTGGGAAAATAATGCCTAGGCTGCTTTCACTGTGAATACATTAATAGCTTCACTTAACAGATATTGCGTGGGTTTAGCAATAGATCTCAAATTTCCAGCTCCCATCTATTTACTTTCCTTGCAGAACACTTAATTTTATCTAGTAAACCCTCAGAACAGTAATTATCCTCAAATAGGGTATATATTCAGAAGCACTTTATTCTGTGGTTTCACATATAAGCGAATGCAATGACAATGATCACACGGATGACACTAGAGAAACGTTTGTGTTCAGGGAAAATACCCCCAACAAATAAAGGACCTTATGTAATTGGTATTAATTGTAGGTACCCTCTATGTAGGGATGATGCTGCCCTGCCTGATTATTAGTCAAGAAAAAACCTGCTCACTTTGTCCTACTAACGTTCTTGAGTTTGTTTCCAACTACTTTTTTTCCCCCTATCTGCCACCATAGACTATGGGGCACATTTACTTACCCGCTCTTGTGCGTTCCCCGGATCCGGAGTGTCCGACGAGAATGCACTGTGCTGGGATTCACGTACATCGTGTGCCCGATATCCTGCATGTGTCCCTCCCCGCTCAGGTCTGCCAGAGTTCACCTTCTTCTTCCTGGTGCATGTAAGTGCTTTGGTTGCGACACAATTTTAAAGTTAAGTCCTGCAGTCTGTCCGAATCAGTCGGATCGTCCGACGGCACGCCCCCTGATTTCTGTTGCATCAAAGCCGGCACCGATAGGCCAAAATCCAATCGCATGCGACACAATCCCCTTCTAAATTCCTGTCCCAGCGGCGTGATTCCCGAAAACATCGGAAAACCCAATGGAAATACGGCCGTGGGACCCTTAGTAAAAAATCCACTATATGTTACAGACCAAAAAGAAAATAGATCAAGCACTCGAAAGTTCGATATCTTCTCCAGATGAGATCAAGAATGAGGCACATTGCCGAAACGCATTGATCTTTTGTTGCATTACATTGTGAGTGTGTTTTCTAAAGAATCCATTTTGGAGAAGATATCGAACTTCCGAGTGCTGGATCTATTTTCTTTTTGGTCTGTAACTTCTGCCCCTTGGAGTCTGGGGGAGAGTTTCACACCGGCTGTATTGCTACATGAGACAGTTGAGCTGGACAAACTTTTTTTCATTTCTTGGATTATTAGTACATGAACAATACAGGAATCAAAGTTGTACATACTATATGAACTTGAGCAGGACTGTTCTCTTCATGAAAGTTGTCAGATAGCAACAATATCTGGCTCAATGGAACCCCACAGAAGAATTTGTTTACCCAAATTTCCCATAATCAACCACTGAGGCACATGAGAGAATTAATGCGTAAGAGAATCCTGTGATCCGGCACCTATGGTAACCACAACAACCATAGGTGAAGTGCATGACTAAAGAACTAAATGAGGTCAATCCAGTAATGTAACACTATACTAGACACCCAGACAGGGGTGTTTATCCATGGCTCCAATAACTTTTCAAACTTAGCAAATTCAGTAGATTCAAGGTCCTGGGCAACTCAATAAATCCCCCCCCCCATTCTCCCAATGTTACCCTACCAACTCCATGTCTATAGACTTCACCATCTTCTTGTGTTTGATACCATAATGATTGTCCAGTCATCAGCATCTGGCTGTAGAAGAGCATGGAACCATTAGAAAACTCAAGCCATAGACAGCTACCAAAGTTGCCCAAAATCGACCATTGAGATCTGTAGTTGGATTCTGCTGTGGGTCTCCAATAGTTAAAATACTGTATATTAATTCAAAGAGTGTAGAGGGAAGAGTGTAGCTAAAAAAAAAATATTTTCTTAATTGCAGCAGCAAAAACTGGCCACCCCCTCCATAAGGCGCCGCCCAAGGCACTGGACTTCTGCATGTGAGGCATTGATCATTGAAATTTACCAAGCAACAATAGAGAGCAGGGATTCTACTGCATATCTTCATTCTATTGGCCATCAGTTAGAATGGAATGGCATAGTAACAGTCAATATTGCATGTAATCTCTGAAATAGAAGTGATAAAAACTGTGCACTAATATCATCCCCAATGGAAGTATAATCCAGGAGGATAGTTACCTATAAAACTAAAAGAATTTTGAGTTAAAACTTTTAATAACTTTCAAAAACTGAAGGAACCTCGAAAGACCCAACATAGATGTTCAGCACGAGCCGGAACAGAGTTTATATTCTATGCAAAGTGTCCTTTTGTCTCTAACTTTAGGGTTTTATTTTATTTTTAGATGAAGTAAAGGATGAAACATGATTTATATCCTATCCCGAATATAGTCCTTATGTGACAGGCATCAGAGATAATTAAGAGTTAGGCTGCGTTTAATCATCCTGGTAAAAAGACAATTGAAGGTCCTTGATACCAGTTTCAGGATAAGGGAAAAAAGTGCCAAAAGACACGGATATATGATGAAATTGAACTACCAGCAAATTTGCTTGAACAAGTTCACTGCATTCGAAGTCTGTTCTCACACTTTTTTTACATTATCATAGAGACACGTTATCTGCTTATGGAATCAGTGGACCGACCTTTCCAAGGTGAAACAGCAGACGTTTTCATCAAAATTAACTATTGTAGAGCTCACCTTGATACCCACGATGAAAAGTATATGTCTGTGTAACTAGTATTACATGGATAACTTTATACTGAATGAATAGATCCAAAAAAGTGCATCTGTTTTTTAATTTTTTTTACTGCAGGCTGTCCCCTACTTAAAGACACCCGATTTACAGACAACCCCTAGTTACAGATGACCCCACTGACCCCTGTGACCTTTGGTGCAGTTCTCTGGTTGCTTAGTATAGTCCCAGGCTGCAATGATCAGCTGTACGGTGTCTGTAATGAAGCTTTATTGATAATCCTTGGTCCAATTACAGCAAAAAATTTTGAAACTGTCACTGGGGCAAAAAAAATTTTTTGGGCTGAATCTACAATTATAAAATATATAGTTCCGACTTACATACAAATTCAATTTAAAGGGAACCTACCACCTATAAAAGTAGAATGGGTGTAAGGTGCATGTATGAGCACATATAGCCCTTTTTAGAGCTAATCCTCATGTCTCCGCTATCTTTTAGAAAACTTTATTGCCCTAATTTGTACATTTTGTAAAGCGGCTACTGGGGTGTGGAGTAGCCGGACATGAGGCTACACGTCGCGGCTACTCCACGCCCCAGTGGCCTCTTTACTCCTCCTACCCTGAGACCTTCATCGCGCATGCGCAGAACGCAGGCCCACGACTGTGCGGCCACAGCTCCAAGCGCGGAGCTACTGTGCATGCGCAGAACTCCAGCTTCTCAGACGAGGAGTTACAGCTACGAGTAGCTGCGCACCGAAGATCTCAGGGTTGTTCGATTGACTGTGTCCGAAATAAACTCTCCCCAGCGAATTCCTGAGACAGGTAGTGCCCTTGGCATTTTCTTATCTATAGATGTGTAGGTATATAGATATTTAACAATTATAATTCCCACTTGGTTCTGTGTTATCAAATGAAAACAAAAACACAACAGACAGTTGGGGGTACTTATCACATTAAAGAAAACATTTCATCAGGATTTCACATTTTCACCGAATTACAGGTTCCCATAGACTTTTTTCTTTTGACTACAGTCTCAAAATTCCCCCTGTCGATGCTGCAAAGTCCACATGTACTAGGCCATAGTAGTTATTTTCTATAGTCTCTGTTGGTTTTTCACTGGATCAGACTGGCCAGGCATTCATGCCCCTAAATGACCCCTGACTTCCCTGCTACCCACCCACTCTATGCCATGATATTCCCAAAGTGGAAAAAAGGTTAAAAAAAGCCAGAAAACTGGGGGAAGAGACAATAAATGCCCCCCAATTGTTTTAGAAGATTCTATTTTGCTCTGGAATTTCCTACTTCTTTTCATAACTATCCCTATATTGTTATACCCCATGCCTTATAAGTTCTATGCTTATTCATGTTCTTCTAGCTTAGCCATGCCTCCAGATTCCTATTTGACAAGGTTCTCTTCTGCTATTTGGCTCTGTTACATAATTCATGGCCTGGTTTTGTGACTCACTAAAGAGAATTCCTGAGGTAGGAGTGAATTATTATCAGCTATTATTATCAGCTTTTATTATCAGCTATTATTATCAGCTATTATCAGCTTATGCTTCCCTCTAGAATTCTCTTCAGTGAGATGAATGAGCTGTGAGTCAGCTTGACAAACAGACTGGGGAACTTTTCAGGCATGGGGAATAACAATGTAGGGGAAGCTGTACTAATGTATAATATCAGTTTTCAAAGATATGTTTAGTAAGTATGGGGTAGTTTGAGTGACAGGTTCTCTGTAAAACTATATGAAAAATACTTGACTCTCTACCACCTAATTGCATTGAGTCATGGGGTGTCCAAGTACAGGCAGTCCCCAGGTTACGTACAAGATAGGTCCGAAGCTTTGTTCTTAAATTGAATTTGCATGTAAGTTGAAACTGTATATTTTATAATAGTAGATCCAGACAAAATATGGAAAAAATATGGAAAGTGTGCAACGCTCACCCCATAAGGAATATCTTTGGGGGACTCCTAGACAGGCAACTCGGATCTCCACGTGACCAGCGTGCTTTGTATGATTCAATCCATAAGAAACAACGATCCAGCGCATATGGTGAGGAATCCTACAGTTTTTATTGTCTCCGAATTGTAATGTACAAAATCACATGGTCCAAAGCTCCGCATCCATGCAGTAAACTACAGGTTCCAGCCTATGCGTTTCGAGCGTGTTCACACTCTCTTAGTCATTGTTGAGCATGTGACACGCTCTTAGTCACAGTTATACACGCTCGAAATGCGTAGGCTGGAACCTGTAGTCTACTGCATAGATGCAGAGCTTTGGACCATGTGATTTTGTACATTACAATTCGTATGCTGCGCACTACAGTTCTCATGTACATTTCTTTGTTCATCTTTATTATGTCTGCAATGAATAGGACACTAAGGGGCTAATTTACTTACCCGGTCCTGTCACGATCCAGCGGTGTGTTCTCCAACGTGGATTCGGGTTCTGCGGGATTCACTAAGGTCGTGCGCCCGATATCTAGTAGGTGTCGCTGCTGCACCAAGGTCCGCCGAAGTTCACCTGCTTCTTCCCGGTGCATGTAAGTGCTTTTTTTTTTAAATTCTGCGGTTTTTCTGAAGCCATCAGATTGTCCAAAGGCCATGGCCCCCCACCCCCCCATTTCTGTTCCGTGAAAGCCGGCGAGATTGCACCAAAATCCGATCGTGTGCGCAAAAATCCCGGCAGAATTCGTCGCAAAACGGAAACATTTGGGAAACCCGGCGAAAGTGCGGCAGCGGAGCCCTTAGTAAATGATCCCCAATACGTTCTCTGGTTTCCTATGTATTCACTATTGATCCACATTTGTCTGGCATTCAGACCTTCCACTCCTTATGAGTGTCCTTCAGGAGACCTTGACGAGGGGAAGCATTATTGACCCGGGTTCCAATGTCTTCCTGCCACCGTAGACGTCTTCTGCCTCGGCTCATCTGCCTATAAAAGTCGTTCTGAGGTTAGTGATAACAAACTATGCTGTGGAATTGATTGGGAAGGAATAAACATTATGTTATCCATTTCCTCCTTCATTTTATTGCTATCACTCTGTATTTGCATAGAAACAACATATCACACAGTTCAGAGCAAGACATTGCAGTCTGTTACATTGTTCCGGATTGTAGAGGAGCTTAGAAACTAATTTATCTAACAGATGCACAAACTATACAAGAGACAATGGATGTCATATGCTGACCAGTTCTCTTATGGAACTTAAGAGAAAAACCATATTAAACAATTCCAAATAGTTAAATTTTTCCATAGGAAGTTAGCTCCATCATAAAATGCATTATTTCAAAAGAAAAATTATAAAAGAATATGTCCATATAGAACAATCGATCATTTGGGTGTCAGGATCAGTGGTAGTGGATCCTCTGTACCACCGCGGATGATGATGTATGCAGTCACCTGGGACCGGAGTCTAAGTGGTACCCGGTTTTCACCAGACCCCGCCACAAGGCAGGTTGGACTTGCTGCGGCATGGTACCACCAGGTCATTCCACAGGCGTGACTTTGTCCGCGGTGGCGGCCAAAGCGTAGTGCAGAATTATAAGGCAACCGAATGGTCAGGGACCGCTAGGAGGTCAAGACAGGCAGCACAGGATCAGAGTCGAGGACGTAGGAGTAGGTCAGGACAGGCAGCATGGGATCAGAGTCTGGAATGGAATCAAGGTCACAATAGGAAATCAGGATAATCACAAAGGGCTTGGAATACAGCTTTCTCTCAGGCATGGAAGCATAAAGATTCGGCAGGGGTCACAGGAAGAGGTTGAACATCTATAGGTTGTCAGATGGCCAGCGCGAATTAGCGGTGCACTGGGCCTTTACATTTCTGACGGCCAGCGCGCACCCTAGGAGGCAGGGACATGCACGGCTGGGTAAGTGACGCTGCTGGCGAGAGGGGGCACTTGAAGGCACACAGGTACACCTGTGACCCAAAACATGGGTCGCAGGAGCACCCATGACACAGTCACATGACTGGCTCGGCACTATAAAAATCAATTATGGCTGCTAATACCATGTTTGCCAGAGCACCACTGGAATCGGCAGAAAAAGGACGATAACATTAGCTTCATAACCCAAAAAATTGTGTATTTATAATGTATGAATCGATTGGGAACATTTTGGGAAAAGTAGCACACATAAAATAAAACTGGTGGAGAATGTAGCAGCTGTCACAGGCCTTCAGATTCTAATTTGTATTAGAAGACATATGACTGCTATGGGTCGTTGTACTTTTTACTTTGTGTGTCAGGATAAGGGTTTGGTTCCGTTTTTTTTTTTCCTTTTATGAAAATCATCATTAGTGAATGTATTGCAGTTTGTCAGGGAATGTATCGCCAATATTTCTTAGCATCTGTTTTTATTAGATTATTTTTTCTTCTTCTTCTTTATTCCCTGCATAATTATGAGAGCCGTGATATTGCCTCTGTTTTGTTAACAGCATTTAGTAATAAGCTTTACAACAGCCTCATGACATCATCAATTGTGTTATAATTTGTTGTGATACAAACATTTTTATTTATTCTAGCATGTCTTAGGAGTATATCTATAAATGCTTTGATTATTGCTCCCAATATAAGTTAATACATCATTTACAAAAGTGGAGATCAAAAACAAGGGTCCACTGGGGAATCTACCATAAAAATCAAGCATGTTATACCAGGGGCACTAAATCATAGATCCAGGCACCGTGACTGTGGTAATCGTCTTATATTTGTTATCCATGGCCTCCCTGTGCCCTGTGGGCATTTCACCCAACTCCCTGCCTGTGTAATCTAGCAGTAGCATGAAGTGCAGGAGGAGGAGACCTAATATGCTCATTGTAACAGCCTGTGAAGCTACAGCACTGAGGGGCCCTTCAGACTCATTAGCATTGTAATAAAAGTTGGTTTTAGAAGGAAGGAGGCCATGGGTAACAAATATAAGAAGATTACCAAAGTCACAGTGCCTGGATCTATGAGTAAGTGTCCTGGTTTATCACAATGGATTATGATGGTAGATTTCCTTTATGATTGAGTGGTTTCCGAATGATCAGGGTGTCATATCTTGCTATATTTGGGTAACATAGCTTTAGTCCGGTCAGAGTGTCTATCTGTTGCCAAAGCTCATACCATGAAAACTTTAATCTAGAATCCAAAGCCGAGCATGAATGGCCTTTCAATATCCCTACAAATTGAAAAGCTGGACTGCAAAGCCAAAAGGAAATCCCTTCCTGATCTACATCTATCTCATCCAGCCAACCAGTTCCCTATACTGTACTGACCAGATGCATTGACAATGAAACAGTGCCCCTTTTGACAAGACTGACAAGTTTGACTATTATGCCGCATCATTTCACTAGACTTTTTGAAACACAGGCATTGATTTATTAGAAGACGCCTTATTTAAGGTAGCACTGGAGGTATGCTATCCATTTTTTTGAACGGGGAAAACAAAATTGCACATTCCTTACCCATAATCCCCAATAGAGCATGAATAGCCTTCAAGAATCCACATGCCTGAAGGTGGCCTGCAAAGGCAATCTCCAGAAGGAAAATCAACCAAGTGCAGACCTACATGTATGGCCTCTCACCTAGCCCTATACTGTACTGATGAGATGCATGGACATTGAAAAAGCTCTGCCTGCAGATGGAAGTATATTCCTTACTGGTTTGATTATTATTCCACCTCATGTCACTAGGCTTCTCAAGAGTGAAACATTGATGTAGAGGTAGCAGTCTTATTTATTGTAGCACTGGAGGTATGGTTTTCCATTTTCCACCTTGGAAAACTTATTTTTATATTCCTCCATCAGAACTGGAGTTGGAAGAAGATGTCCTGCTCTAATGAAACACAATTTCTTTTCGGTTATGTAGTTACCTGGGGAGGAATATGGCACCACAATGTACTATAGTAAGAGGCATACCGGAGGATGCAGAAAAATCTTATGTCTTGGCGTCAGGTTTTTATTTTACGGCTGATCGTTCTACATACATATTTATTCCTCATGTTCCTTTTTCTTGCTTATGTATTATAAAACCAAGAGAATTATCATTTTTATATAGGATATGAATCATGTGTCATTCTAGATGTCCCTGCAGTGAACTCTCCTTGAATACTTCTACGCTTTCTATGAGAAAATACAATAGAACATTACATTAAAATGCTTAGAAAAAAAATTGAAAAGAAATTCTTTTCCAACCTATTCTTTGGCCAATTCATCAGTGGAGTCGGGGAGATGCCACTCCCACTGAAAATGATGGATAACCGGCAGGAATTCTATCAAGGCTAACCTTCCCCGCAGCTTGATTTATAATTTTTGCCACACTGTAAAGCATTGGGTTGGCTGATTTTATTCTGATGAATACCCTTTACATTCCATTACTTTCAGATTAAGACAGAAGCTCTGCATTCATCACCGTCCCATGTGCCGCGTGGAAACACTACCATTCCACGATATTTCCCTTTGATTGAAATCTTCTAAACCAGACACCATATTGGTTCAATTTATGAAAATAGGAGCACTCTGTATTGTCATAGAAAAGACTTCTTCCAGCTGATGTAGTTCACGAGTTGACAAGCGGTGGGTCACGCTCTGATGGACACCTAATTCTCATAGTGTATTAAATAATTTGCAGGGAAGAGCAGCAGAGGAGATTATTTTTATTCAATAGGATTTAGTCGCTCTGCTGGGATATATGGAAACTTCATAGAATGGCCAGGTCCATTTCAAAGGGTAAAGGGATGAAAGGGACAAAGATAAGCAATTATATGGCCAGTGTAGTACATCAGAAGGGTATGAATAAAAGGGCCAATACATCAAGTGACTGATATCGTTGGAGTGAGTACTGCACATGATTGTATATAAATATCAACAGGAAAATCCAAGTAAAGGGATTTTCTGGGGCAAAATATTAACATCCATAGGATAGAATATTAATATGAAAAACAGTGGCGATGCATCCCAATGGTATTATATCCTATGAAGGCTTCATAAGATCTTTTCCTCTGCTTTGTCCCTATTTTGGTTAGGTGAAGAACTGCTATGGATGCTTACAGGGTTTATGGAAATGGGTGCAGATGCAAAATACCTCGGTATTGCAATCCACCATCCCATTTACACCCCAGTTTTTCCTTCTGCACTGTTCGGACATCACCATAATGACCTTGTCAGGGTCAGTGGTAGTGGACCCACTGAACCACCGCGAGCGATGACATAAGCAGACACCTGGGAGAGGAGTCTAAGTGGCACCCGGTATTCACCAGAGCCCACCGCAAAGCGGGCTGGACTTGCTGCGGCAGGATACCCCCAGGTCATTCCACAGACACGCAGTGGTGGCCAGTGTAATGTACAAAATTGGCAGACACAGTTGGAGTTGTGGTCAGGCAGAAGGCAAGACAGGCGGCAGAGAATTGAGGGCAGGAACAGAAATCAAGGTCACAACGGGAAATCACTATAAACACAGGGTACAGCTTTCTGAAGGCAAAAAGATCCAAGCAAGTGAAGGTAACCGAGCCTGCGGTTAAGCCGCTGGGGCACACAGCACATGGGTCGCAGGAGCACCCGTGCAATACCTACTGCAAAATCATTCTACAGCACCTGGCCAATGCTGCTCGGGCTTGCATCCCTGCCCACTGGGTCAGGAGGGTGGATACAATCCAAAAGATGGAGGTGGATGAAATGTATGTATGCAATTTCTCAGCTTGTTCTCCTTGGATCATGTTCCAGGCTTTACCGTCTAACTGCTAAATGACTCTGACTTAAGGTAAGCCGTCGATTGGGGTGCGTGATATTTTCCCCCTCACCCTTAGGTCCCATGCACATGTCCACATTGCATGCGGGCACGGTGCAGTGAACACAATTTTGTTTCACCGCACCACGTCTGAGCTGGGCGACCGTGTCACAAAACATAGGGATTATGGAGCAGCCACTCAGTCTCCTCCTCCCCCGGCCTTAGTGGCATCTTGTACCAAATAACTGGCAGCGTCAATTATAGTCATGATTCCCTTTTTAAGGCCATGTGATGGCTGCAATGTTAAACTAGCCCACCAGAGGACAAAAGCATCGTCCGATAGTCCCAGCCTTGGATACATAATTATGGACCACTAAGGTCCACAAGAAGATAAATCCATTTGTATTGATCTGGAGTAATCCCTTAACAAAATGGGATATTTCTTAGACGATGGTTCACAAATAATAGAGATTATTGAAACTTGTGTTTAGGAGACAAACAAGTACCTTATGGATAAATGGTCAACCTTTATCATCTTCAGATCTGGGGGGACGTTGGAACCTCAATCCCCCAGATCATGATGATCACCACAGCAAATGCATTGGATCAAGTTTCATCCACTGGAAATACTGCAAATCTTGTAACTATAGATCTGCATGGTAACAAATAATGAAATCTGATGGTTTATACACTGGACAAGTTCAATAGGATCCTCAATGTTTGATTCTTGAAGTCAAAAATATCCATTGAGCTAGATTCATGGGATGGGGCACTAATCCAGGGATTTGTTCTGCCATATTTGGAGTTGGGAAGGATTTTTTTTTCCGTGCTGAAGGACAATCAACATCAGCTCTGTGGGATTTTTAGGTCTTCTTCTGGATCAACACTGTAGATTTATAGGTTAAGTTGACAGCGCTAGAACTTTATCCCACCTCATCTACCATTATACAATAACTAAACTAAATAGGGACTAAATGAGGGTTAAATGGATCCGTGTGCTGTTCAAATCTTATCCGTGCAAACTTGGACATAACATGGAAAAGAGAATTGTTTATCTAAATAAGCCCTTAGGGGAATAACAAAAAACTTAAGACGTGACAATTCCATCCATTAGGATTTATTTAAGGTCTTAGACTGATTCATCAACTAAGTTTATCCTCTATGTGGAGCGCTCCGTGTTCTTGCCAGTAATTAATTGCATTGAATTTCTTTCTAAATTACATGCTTTATATCTAGCTTAAAATCAGTTTATTTTCAGCCTATGAGCAAGTTGCCATGGTAAAAAATTAGCACAGGTAGATGAATAATTGTTCCGCTAACAACTTCATTTCTAGCGGATGCATCAGAAATATTTATTTCTATGTGGACAAGATGCAGACACTAATAGCTTTTTTTATTTTAGTATTTTTTCCTTGTTATTTTTGTAGTTCTTATATGGACGACAGAATAATTGTAACTCTTCAGATTTCACTACATGAAAACATTTTTGTTCTTCGTGACAAAAGACAAATTCTATACAGTATAGAAAAAAGTATTTCAGTAAAGGAAATATTCATCAAAAATATAAACCTAGAATTTAGATTGTCCTTCTTCTTTTGGTGAAAGCCAATTGTGGGCTGAATGGTGGATGATCCATGAGCAGTTTCAGGGGGTTGTACAGGATTAAAAAGAGTTCTATTCTGTCTTTCTAAATTGTGTGTGGTCTTGCAGATCAGCTCCATTAGCTTCCATTGGATTTCAATAACAGACCTATAGACAGGTGTGGCAGTATATATTTTTTCGATACTTCCTTTAAAGGACATCTACCACCAGGATGAAGGATTGTAAACCAAGTACACTGACATACTGATGTGTGCCCACTCTAGCAGGATCTTCTCCTTTTTAGCATTTTATGCCTTGTTTTTATAGAATCATGCAAATGTGCCCGAAGGGCTCCATAGCTGTTGATGGTGCCTGGAGCCTTTCAGGCTCATTTGCATAATTTTTAAATCCTTTTTTCTTAAAAAAAACAAGAGCATAGGAAGCCTAAAGGAGAGCGGATCCTGTCAGAGGGGGCACACACCAGTAGGTCAGGGTGCTTTGTTTACAATCCTTCATCCAGGTGGTAGATGTCCTTTAAGCCCCTACCACATCCGGATGTACTTGTACGTCTTGGTGTGACAGCGGGTGCATGAAGCAAACTTCTGGGGGGATCTAAATAGCGATAGACCGTGGGCACCGCCGTTTTTGGGCAGGATTGTTGCCCTGCCCCATGATGTCATCCGGGTAGGGGTGATGATCTGTTGCCGGGACTCCAGGGCCTGTCATTCAATGAGGTTACACTGTTATAGATCAGTAAGAAAAACCCCATATACTTCAATGCTGTAGTATATCAGTATATGTAACAATCGATCAGACCCCCAAGGGTTCAAGTACCCTAGCGCATCTAAAAATACAGTAAGAAAAATTTAAATTAAGTAATTTAAAATTATTTAAAAAGTCAAAATAAAATGTAACATTTTACTTAAAACCTAAAATCACCTAAAATCATCAGTTCATTCCATAGAACTGATACAAAAATAAATAAAATCACAAACATGTTGGTTATCGCCACGTCCCAAAAGGCAACAAATAAAAATTTAAGGAAAAGTGTTCAAAATGTTGTATAGTTCCCAAAATGGTAGCAATGAAAGTGGTCGGCAAAGAATTACATCTTACAGCTCCAAACACTGGAGTGAGAAAAAGTTATTAGCCTCAGCACATGGCAAAATGAAGATTTTTTTTTTTTGTACAAAAGATTTACGTTATTTAAATCTTTTAAAGCATAATTAAACCTTTATAACTTTGTTATTCCAGTGATCTTATCGACCTGAAAAATGAAGGGGACATATCATTTGGAGCGCACAGTAAAAGCTGTAAAAACACAGCCCAAAAGAAAATGTTTTTTTTTTGTCAATTTCACCAAATTTAGAATTATTTTTCCAGCTTCCCAGTACATGGCATGGAATTTTAAATATAATCGCTAGGAAGTACAATTTGTTATGCAGAAAACAAGCCCTCATACAGATCGCTATATGGAAAAATAAAAAAAATATGGATTTTTGAAAGTGGAGAGTGAAAAACGGTAACACAAAAATGACAAAGAGCTCTGTCCTTAACCCCTTAATGACGCGGCCTGAAAAGGCTCTAGTAACTGGAATATTTTAGCAAATTTTCATACGCGGTGGTTTAAGGTCCATAACTTTTTTTTTTGTGTGTGCTTCCGTGAAATTTTTTGTGGTGTTTTTTTCGGGACACATAGAGCTAGTTAAAACATAATAAAAGTTTACTTTTTTATTTTTAGTTTTATTTGGAGTTAAAATTGGAAAAAGGCTATTTTGTTTTGGTCATTTTGATATATAATATGTACAGTCTCAGGCAAATGGGGGACTGACTTTTTTTAGTATGGGAAAATGCTATGTTTTTTTATGAATATTTATTCCATATTTTGTGTTTGTTTTTACTTTATATGTCCCCCATAAGGTCATAAAAGTTTTCCCCTGTAATTGCATCTATAAGAGCCTCAGTTACAGGGGAAACGAACACCTGTGGCTGTGGATTCTGATCAGAGCTGGACTGGGTCTAATTAGACACATAACATAACCCCTTAGTCAACAGAGCCTACAACGGCGTCGGCTCTGCTCCTTCTTGCATCGCAGTTCTTTAGCGTCATGATGTGAGGAGTGGAGAAGCGGTAATGAACATTACACTCTGTATCTACACAAAAACAGATGCAAAAATAAACACTGAAATACAGATGCACATAAATATATATCCCCCCCACCAATACCCATTTACCTGCACAATTCTAATAATATTGAAGTAATGAATACACCACATACATAAATATATATCAGCTGGGAATATACACTATATGCACTACAAAGCTGCCATTAGGGAGATGCAGAGATCATTCACTGAGATTGGGAGAAAGAGAGTATCATAAATATATAAAATATAACTTTTGTTAGATATATACTAAAAGGAATAAACGAATGTGTTGAGGTAAATGGTCCTCCACCACTAGAATAAGTGTATAAAAGGTTCAAAAGGTCTGACCCCAGCTCAAGCACATATCTAGGCTGACCTAGACTGGGACCAGAACCAAAAAAGCAGCGGGGGTATAGGCTACTAAATCATATCATAGGCCCAGCATATAGCAAATATCGGGCATATGTAGCAAAGCCACCCCTCTCACAGATGGTTTGATAACAAATGAGACAAACAACTAAAGATCGACGCCAGTATTGCAGCCGTGTCGTCAGCCTAACCTGGGATCAACCTGAAGATGAATTGGAGGCTATCTGCTCATATCATTAGTGGATAGGCGACTGCTCATAAGCCTAGATGGAGTTTAAGATAATAACTCCTAAATACTTGGCCATAAAAGCTGTCAGATGCACACTATCCTGAGCTAGCACTCCTAAGATGATTAGACCCAACGCGTTTCCTGACTAACTAACATTCATCAGGGATCAGATGTAGTATTATGTAATGTACACGTCTTGGATGTTATTACACATTCACATAGCGTGTCCCCAAATTGATGGCAGCGGCAGCGCGCGAGAGGAGACGCTCAGTCTTTAAAGCCTGAGTCCTGCCCCTTCGTGATTAGTGGAGTGGTTCTGCACCAATAGCGGGGACCGGACCCAGCCCACACAGAGGGAACCACCCCCAGAAAACACAGATTTACCGGCCTTAGACGGAGCCGGAGGCAAAGAACCACCCACAGTCACATGATTGCGATGCGAGTCACGTGAGTATGAGGGCGGGACACGCCCCCTGACTCCGGATCACATGATCGCCAGGTCCGAGCGTACCGAGGTACTGCCCAGACCGCGCCCCTGTGTATGGCAAAGGTTAAACTACGGGATGGCACCAACCACGGAACGGCGATAGAGAGCCACTCCTCCTTATGACGAAACACGGATGAGGGGGACGTCATGACAGGATATCAAAGGAGAGTAAAAAGGATGCTCGTCACCTAGCAACCTCGGTCGGACCTGTGCAGTTGCCTAAATCCATCAAGAACGGTAGGACAATTTAGGAAGCAATGAGGTAAGTAAAACTATAACTATAAAAAAGGGAAGTGACAGACAGAGTAGCCTACAGGGAGGTACCCTAAAAGGGCACATGTGTAAGACAGAGAATAGAAGCATGTACATTGGGGGAACTACTAACAGGGCATTTGTTGGGGCATATATTAGCAGACCCTTCTTCCAGTGATGGTTACAGAAAGCTGGTGAATGACAACTTCTCATTGAGGCCATTGGGTTCCATCGTATTCAAAGTGAAGATCCATCTGGTCTCCTTTTGTTGTATCAGCTTATCCCAGTTACCTCCCCGTTTGGGGGGTCTGATTTTCTCTATCACCTGAAAACGTAATAGTTTGGGGTCACCATTATGGAATCTGGCAAAATGTCTTGCCACTGTGGTATCCCTCATGTTCCTGATGTCACCAACATGCTCCTGAATTCTTGTCTTGACCTGACGATACGTTTTGCCCACATAGTTCATAGGACAGGGGCAGGATAATAAGTACACTGCTCCTGCTGTTCTACAGTTAGTATATTCCCTTATGGAGTATACAGCGCCAGTGCTGGTGCCCTGAAAACTGTTCCCTAGTAGAACCAGTGAGCAGACGTTACAGTTACCACACCTAAAGGTACCTGGACCGGTTGGAAGCCATGTTGGTGGGGACCGAGAAGGCTCGAGATGACTGTGGACGAGCCCGTCTCTGAGATTTTTCCCCCTCCGATAGGTAATTGAAGGTTGAGGTGATAAAAATTCAGTCAGGTCTTGGTCTTGTCTTAGGATCCGCCAGTATTTGTAAAGGATCTGTTTGATGGCATCAGCGTTCGAGTCGAAGGTTCCAATCAGTCGTATGGTGTTATCAGTCTCCCTAGTTTTAGGACTCTAAAGAAGATCTTCTCTTCTTGAGAAGAGGGCATGTTGAAAAGCCTTTTTGACGGTCCTTTTTGGAAATCCTCGCTGTGCGAACCTGTCACTCAGATGCAGAGATCACTTATTGTATAATTCAGTCATAGCTTCAACCTTCTACTTCTGATATGTCCTGGTCTTCAGATGACGTCACCACAAGACCTTCAGCTCCAGGCAGCACAGTAATGTTACACTGATAAAATCTCCTAATTTACATATGGAATGCCGCCTCTTATTAATTTTACCCCCAATCGTAAACCTCTTATCGCCGCAGCCCTTTTTCGTTTTTGCGTTTTAATTTTTCACTCCCCACCTTCAAAAATCTAACTTTTTTATTTTTCCATGTAGAGAGCTGTGTGATGGCTTATTTTCTGCGTAACAAACAAATTACACTTCAAAATGGTGGTATTTAATATTCCATGCCATGTACTGGGAAGCGGGAAAAAAATCCAAATGCAGTGAAATTGGTAAAAAAAAATGCATTTGTGGCGTATTCTTGTGGGCTTGGATTTTACGGATTTCACTGTGTGACCCGAACGACATGTCTAATTTATTCTTTGGGTCGGTACGATTACGGGAATACCAAATTTGTATAGGTTTTATAATGTTTTCATACAATTAAAAAAATAAAAAACTCCTGTACAATTTTTTTTTTTTTTTTTTAATTTTGCAGTCTTTTGGCACTAATAACTTTTTTATACTTTGGTGTACGGAGCTTTGGGAGGTGTCGTTTTTTGCGGATTTCGATGACATTAACAATGTTATCAGTTTTAGGACTGTGCCACCTTTTGATCGCTTTTTATAGAATTTTAAATTTTTTTTTAAATGGCAAAAAAGTGGCATTTTCGACTTTGGGCGAGATTTTCCGTTACGGAGTTAAACGCAGTGAAAAACCGTTATCATATTTTTAAGGATCTGGCATTTTTGCACCAGCGATACCTAATGTGTTCATGATTTTTACTGTTTATTTATATTTATATCAATTCTAGGGAAAGGGGGGTGATTTGAGTTTTTAGGGGTTTTTTTAATTATATTTTTTTTTAACTTTTTTTATTTATACTATTTTTCAGACTCCCTAGGGTACTTTAACCCTAGGTTGTCTGTACGATCCTATCACATACTGCCATACTACAGAATGGCAGTATATGTGGATTTTCCTCCTCATTCATTACAATGTGCTATCAGCACATTGTAATGAATAGGTTAACGCGAAGTAGCCTCGGGTCCTCGGGGAGCGACGATCCTCGGAAAGATGGCAGCGCCCTTGCAATATGCAGCAAAGATTTACCGGCTATGGAGAGTGCTCAGACCGTGAGCCCTCTCCATGCACCCGTAACCAGGCATGTGTCAGTAAGGGGTTAATCAATGATGGTGTGCAGGGTTACATTTAAATTAATGGGTTATTGCTTTGCTAAATATTAAAGTAGCAGAGCCCCCCGCCCCACCAATCTATATGTAGTCAGCAATGCCCCAGTAATCAATATGTATAACACAGCAGCTAATCCTACTAGTTAATTTAGTTAATACACTGTTCTGCAGCTCTCCCTCTTATATACAGGAGCCCTTATTCCCCCCAACCCTTTATTATATACAGGAGACATTATCCACCCCAACACAGCCTTATTATATATAGGAAACATTATACCTCCCCATCCCCTTATTATATATAGGAGCCATTATCCATCCCCTTATTATATATAGGAGCCATTATCTCCCTTCCCCCACCATCAACTTATATATACACACATACATAAATATAAAATATACTCACCTCATCTTCTCAGTTGACGCCAGCTGAGGTCTTCAGTACAGGGAGTCACATGGCCGCCGTCCCACCCGCTCCAGAGAAGGAAGTCCCAATGTGAATCACTTCCTGCTCTGTCTCAGGTCAGGACAGCTCCGATACTGCTCAGAGCAGAGAACCCTGCGGCTGCACAGATTTTAATCTGTGACAGCCGTTGGTATCGCCGGGCCATCTGGCACCCCCCATGTATTGCCCCCCCCCCCTCTCTACAGCTATCACCAGCGGCCACAGGAGGGCCCGGGCCGGAAGTGTGTGTTGTGGTTCGGGCCCTTCTCTTCCCAGGGTCTGGTTGTTACGCCCCTGGGCCCAGAGAAAAAAAAGAAGATATGTCATGTGGTGCACATAGTAAAAGAACACCCCTGATTAATACTTTTAAGATACTGATAATGGAGATTAGGTGGCTCCAAAATGTGTAAAAGAAGAAGCAGGAACATAACCCACAGACAAAATGTACCTATCCACAGACAGTCCCTTAACTTAAGAAAAAACTAAATACAGACTACTCTTGGTTAAGTAGCTAAAAGATAAGCGGATGCTGCCGGAGAAGGCGCGCACCAGCATGTAAGTGCACTCGGTTTAAAATCTGTGATCCTGATCGTAGATTTCCTTTAATCCCCCAAAAACAGAGCAGATTGTGCCATACAGTCCCTGAGATGTCCCCCTTCCCATATTACCTTACACTAGGCAAAGCATGAAGTGGCTCCTACTACTGGATATGGCACAGACATTAAAAGGAAACTTGCCATGAGGAATCTACCATGAGAAGTAGATCTGATGGTAGATTCCTCCTGCTGCCTCTGCCCTAATCTATAATTCAATAATCCAGGAACCTAAATCGTTAATTTATAAATTACTACAAAAAAGTTTTTAACTGCAGTATCCTTAGCTCCCGATCCCTGGCCAGGCTAGTACACGCCCCAGTAGCCTCTGCAGTTAATTTACATATTACTAAAACAAAGGTTTTTAACAAGTTAGGTTCCAGGATTATTAAATTACAGATTAGGGCAGAGGCAGCAGGAGGAATCTACCATCACATCATCTTCTGATAGTATATCCCAAATGGTAGGTTTCCTTTAATGCGTTGAGATTTATTTCCAAATCACAGATTTCGAGGTTTCGTTTTTCATTATATATCCATTAAATATCCAAGTCTGTCTGTAATCTAAAATATGATATAGATGTAGTTTTTGACTGATTGAAAGTTAGAAGGAAACATAGAAGAAGCTACATCAATCAAGGTATTAACAAAGTTTGATTGTACAGATGTAGTAGAGTTAGTCCTAGTAGTGGACCTGTGTAGGTGGTAGGGATTCTGAGAACATGAAACATATCCACCCGCATCCCCTCAGGCACACAGTGTATCAGCAGATTTGTCTGGAGTGTTATTTCAACTCTTGGCAACAATCCAATTATATCACAGTTTGTTATCCTTGGTTTCAGAAGTAAAAACAAAAAAATATAAAATTCAAAGTTTTGGAAGTATGAAAGATCTTCAAAAGCCTGAAATATTGGAGGGGGAAAAGGATATGCAAAACTTTATAAGGGCTCTTTCAACAGAAAATCTATGTCTAATGTTAAAATCCGTTTTGTTTTTTTTTTTAACAGTGGGTATTTTGAGCGGCCAGACCCAATTTTCCAAAAAGCACACCCCTTGTCAGTCCAGAAGCAGGTACATAGCTGAGCTAGAAGAACATGAATATGCATAGATGGTGAATCAACTTTACCAATGGACTGTGGAATTTTACATGCATGCGGAGGAACAACATAGGGATAGTTGTATTGCTGTATAATAGCAATTTTCAAATATTTGTTTAGTTAGTGTAACCAATAGGTTTCCTTTAAAAGGTTTTCCATCTATAGTTGATTGGTGCAGCCCTTAGGTGTTAAGAGTGTTTTTTTTTTTCATTATATACAGTTATCTTCACATGGATGCATTATATACAGCCCCCCCCCTATCAAATTTATTATATACAGCCTCCTCTTCACCCCCTAATGCATTCATTATATACAGCCCTTTTCTTCCCCTATAGATTCATTATATAAAACCCCTTTCTTCCTCTATAGATTCATTTTAGTTCCTTTTACCCCCCCCCCCCCATTGTATTCATTATATACAGTCCTTCACCCCCCATAGATTCATTATATACAGTTCCCTTCACCCTTCCCCCCCATAGATTCATTATATACAGCCCCCCCCCATAGATTCATTATATACAGCCCCCTCCCCATGGCAGCCCCATTTCAATATGAAGTAATTTCAGGTGCTGTATGCCAATATTGAGAACTTTTAAAATTGCTTAAAATACAAAACTTCCAAAAACGAAGTGAGAAAACTCAATTCCCCAATGCATGATGCAGAACCTATACTGGATTAGTAACAGCTATAGGTTTTCTTCCCAGTAGTCACCACCACTCATACTACCAATTCTGTTACAGATTTACGTTGCTTTAAGGTTGACTGACTTGTGCTCTAAGGGCTACACAACAACTGATCTAAAGACCACGTACACTTCACTGCGGTGGTAAATCCAGGAAATGGCGACTTCTGACAAACATCTCACTCCCTATTTAGGTAGTTTTATTAATACACATTTCTTGTGAAACAGACACACATAAATAAAGCAAGATACGGCTGCTGCAGAATCCAGATTACCACCTCTAGGGTGTAGGACCCTCTAGCATTGAAAAGCTTGGGGTTTCCTTTAGGCTTCGTAATATTTCAAAGAACATGAAAGAGACTTTGAGAGTAAGGACCTATAAAAGCTTTAGACTGAACTCTATAGAACAGCCTGGAAGTGAAAATGGACTTGAAAGCAGGGGAGTTTATGATCTGCTTCTTGGATATTCATCACATTCTGTGCATTGTCCTATAGGTTCTGCTGCACCAGAGTAAATGGGTTATATAGGACCAGCAAAGTGAATTACCCATTACAGATTTCCAGGCAGAAATTGACATGCACTCTAGAAATGTTTGTGTTCACCCCCTTACCCAACGCTATGCATATCACTACCAGACATTGATTCCCATCAATCCCATGACATCTCAGCAAAGCATCACATAGGCAGCTAAAAACTGTATCATCCGTCTACTGGAATGACACTATAATAATTTTTCCAAACTTGTAGCAATCTTAAAGTGGTCGGCCAATTATAGGGTCACCTATATTATGTTTTTATCATAACATTTCCAGTTCGCTACGGTCGGAAGAATCACCGGCATCAGGATTCAATACCTCATGTCCCTTTACTGTCCAAACGCTGCCTCTAATAACCCCTCCAATATTAGTGGTTGGGGGCAAGACATATTTACTGTTAGAATCTACTATCCACCAGAAATTGGCAGGACACAGGATATCACAGGAACTCCTGACTCCTGCTGCCCGGAAGTCATGGGACCCCCAGCTCACGGTGGCGTACAGAAACTGTATTATAATAAGGGTGACCCTATTAGGGTCTTATACTTGCCCAGTTAGTTTTTGATAAGTGGTCAACCCACAAGTTTACAATCATCTGCAATGCAACTAAGTGACAGAAGCCTTTCTAATCAGATGTAACTGTATAAGAGGTACAGTCTATAAAATTACATCATTAATGGAGCTCGGTGCCCCATCTGGTGACCCCTGTGATTCACAGTATATCCCACAATTGAAGTGAAAGATTCCAAAATGTCTTTGCTTTCCTAACGTTGCTGTAGTGAACAGCTCATTATCTTCAGGCTCCTACAGAAAAATGGAAAGCCCCGATATTCAGCGATTTCGAATACAGAAGTTGGATCAAAGCAGGGGAGGGAAAAAAGATGGGATACATTGGAGGACCTCCAATTTTTTTTTTTTTAATCAACTCAAAGAATTGTGCCATCTCTGCAGTATATTCTTTATTCCCCCCTCAGATGTGAGAACTGAGCTTTAATGACTGATTTCCTACTTCATCTTTTTGCTCAAATACTAAAAACGTGGAAAAAAAAAATCCAATATTGTTCGAGAAAGAAGAAAAGCAAGAAGCCGGCTGCTGCTCTAACGATCTTCACGCTTTTCTACTGCAGTCTGCAGTGATCCGCAAGCTTAATACAGCACACAGGGAAAAAAAACCCTGGAATGTAGGTCACTGTACCCATTTGTGCTTTGGTTTCCTAGCAAATGGAGCTCGCTAACCCACAAACATCAGGGAGGATGTATCCAGGCAACGCCGAGGCGCGGGCACAAGAGAACGCCGTATTAACAAAGTATCACACGCTTAATTATTGCAGAGAAAAGTTTTTTTTTTTTTTTTATTGAACAAATAAAGATAAAACATGAGAGTCAATTGGATAAAGAAATGCAGCTGTGTCTCGGCTGCACCTTGTGCTAGATAACCTCATACATTGGAGAAATGACTCGTCTTTAGACGCCGGGGCAGCCAGGCACAATCTCTTGGTCACATAAATTAATCATTTGTACCTTACCGTATATCAAGCCATTAGCTGCCGGGCCCCACCCTGAGCCCCCCAGAATAGTAGGAATTTATTATTGTTCTTGGATAGCGGATAATGCATGCATTTCCGTCCAGCTCTGCATCCGTACCTTGGAAAAGTTGCCTCCAATTCGTCTAGAAAACCAATTTCGAGAAAATACGAGAAAATGATAGCGGTTTCCAATGCAGTGAATTCAGACTAGAAAAGAGGGGAGCTTCAAGTTTCGGCTGGTTGATACACAACCCTTGATACACACTGAGCATTTCTTTATATAGCAATAAAGGGGGCGTCAAGTATTTTTACAGCGCCACTTTTGACCACAGAACACGCATAGTATTGCAGCTTAGCCTCATTTAGTTGATTGGAGATGACAACATAATACATGGATACAACTTTTAAAGTCTTTCATCCTGATGGTAGATGTTCTTTATAGGGGGCTGTTAAGGTAGGAAAGGCAGGAAATTTTACTCTTTTTTTTTTAAAGGGTATACATTCCTCAATCCCGGTCCAAAATGGCACCAACAGTGTCTTTGCTTTAATGTGTATGTAGCCTATTACTTGTCCTGAGCTTAATACAGCTGAGGCCAGTGATTGGCTAAAGAGGTCACATGCAGAAGACATTGTGCTGCAACTTGAGGTTCAGTGTGCTCCATCAAGCAGCTGCCCCTAACCCAGACACATTGCTTGATGTGCTACAGAGTAGCCAATCTGGCAGCTCTACGCTGTGATTGGACAGGTGGACAACTGGGCAATCACAGCCATGTCTAGTTGCTAGGGGCATAAAGCAGGCCAACTGGGTCCAGCCCTTCAAGCAACGTGTCTTGGTTACAAAGAGTTGCCGAACCTAAAGTTGGGGTCCACTCACCTCTAACCACCACCATTAGACTGGCAGTGATCAGTGAGGAGGAGAGGCAAGTGTAAGTTCTTTTACACAAGTTAAATGACCTGGGACAACCCTTTCAAATTCTGATCCCTCATCTAAGTTCCATCAAATATGAATATGTTCTGATGTAGAAGAGGATAGGAAGTCACCGAAACAATCAATGCTATTCAAAGGAATGACAATCTCCACTCTTCTCTAGTCCATGTAGCACATCAAAAGTGGGGGTACCGTTTAAAGGGCCAGAAGTTCCAGGGAATGAGGCAACGCGTCTTTAGCATTTGGCAACAAAGAAAACCGCAAATCACTAAATATTAGTTATAAAAACACGGCTAGACAAATGCAAAATATCCTCTGGTCCATCATATACAGTCTGCATTAGGAACACATGCCAGATAAATAGATTTTGGTCACCATTTAGAAATAAAGTGCAAATCTGCACTATCGTGCCCCTCTATAGGGGACTGACGGGGATAGCTATATATTGTGTTTCAATAAGTGCTGTGGCAATAAGATATTAAGGAATCACAATGGCAAAATGCTTCTGAAGTTGCCATTGTTTCTGCTCCTTAACCTTGCGGAGAATACTGGACTCTGAAGGTCATGGACGAGAAGCCATTTAACCTATATAGGCCCATTCCAGGCGATTCCCCACCCTCCGATGTTGTGATCGTCCTCACTAATAAGGCATGCATGTGGGGATTTTGAAGGACTGAATATAGGTTTTACTTTACTCCCTATTGTAGGTTCTACCTTGGTAAACACCTTAGATATTTTACCATTTAGCCAAGGGTATATTCACATGATTGCCGAAAGCCCGATGGGACCTAAAGCTATAGCACACATCTCCAACAGGAACCATTCATGATGGAATGAAGCTGTAGATGTTGACATTTTATAGAGGCTATACGGAGCCTCCTCCGTCAAGTCTATCTGGAAACAGCCCTATACTTTTAGTCTAATCTGCAGAACATGTTGGTGACCAAAATTACTTAATATAATTATTTTGTGGAAATTGCGAATCTGACCAAAACACTCCCTGGATGGCGCCAGCACAGACATGGAGATCCGCAAATCAGTTATACTGTAATCTCATCCATAAAGACACTACTGGCCCTTTAAAGAACACTTTAAAAGTAGCTTAAATAAATATTCAGAAAGTTTACATTTTATGACATTTTATATTCAGTATTAAATAGAGGGGGCGCTATATCAAGATCAGGTAGATATCAATGGACAGGACCACTATAGCCCAGCTCCACCGTTACCAAACCTCCGGATCCTATAGCGAGCGGTGTATACGTACCTATATCAACCCGTTGGTTTTTTTAACATATTTGGCCATATTAAATAAACGGTTTGATATTTTCGTTAAATAACCTATGCCAAATTAATAGTACAAAATTCTCTACAGAAGAGGATTTGCCAAATCCGGTTGGCCAAAACTTATTTGATACTATCTCAAGGAAATGGAGAGAAAAAAAAATCCATCTTAACGCAGTGCAAAGATAGTACAACGTCCGTCTTCAAGGTGCGGAGAGAGGAGATTCCCGAGATGGTGAACAACTGTTGTCCTCTGGTGGAAACACTGTAAGAGTACAAGCTCTGATCCCTCCAAGGGATTCCGGTAGATCAAACACTTTGTGCCATTCGTCTTTTTCAGGGTCATATTTTTGGACGATTTCTACCATACACCTATTGTTCCAAGAGTATCCACCAACCACATAAATTTTATTTTCGAAAACCGCTACCCCAACGTCACTCTGTCCCCGGAGCATTGCGGCAATTGGAGTCCACAGGTCCAAAGACGGAGAGTAAAATTCACAACTCAGGACGTCGTCGTAGTCGCTCGTTCCTCTGAAATGGTTCCCGCCAATGACGTAAAGTTTGTCTCCGACCGTGCACATGCAGTGAAGACCTCGTACTGTAGTCATGGGAGCCTTCTGGGTCCATTTGTCCGTGTCTGGATCAAAACACATCAGTTCTTTCTGGAAGGTGTCATGTGTAATTCCACCTGCCAAAAATATTAAAAATAAATCATACAGTATTAGTGCTGGTCATGGAAAGGGGGTCACATTCTTACAACATGGAGCATGCATTTTGGAAGTTGTTGATCACAGCTTTTGGATACTCATTCACTGGAGATGGCCAAGTGCTGTGCTCAACGATATCCGACTCTGCCATATCATTGAATGGATTTGCCAGAATCTTACGCCGACACAATTTGTGAGAAAGGGCATCCTGTTCTTGTGATCGGTGAGGTCCCAGGAGTACCAAGTGCATCAACCGTCTCATTAACATACGGATTTAAACAGGAATTTCTCCGAAAAGGCAGAATGGATAGAAATACACATAGAATACATGCATAAAACTTAAAAAAAAAAAAAAAAAAACACAACAACCTTGTTACGTGGAACAATTGCTCTCCACATAATTACATGCACCAGTATTTAATGTGCACTTAGCAACGCATTCCTTCCATCCTCCAGTGAAGCTCAATCGAGTGTGTGACTGCAGCGTAACAGTAACAATCTCTCATTGTGAGGAGTCTACTCCGGGCTCGATTCTACCCAGTTTACACTTATTTTATTACAGATAATTAAAGCTTTCATGTCACAAATGTGCAGATAGCTTATAATGCTCAGAATTAGAATGGGGGGGGGGGTGAGATACTCAGAAAAAAAATGAGAAGGGGCAAATTATTAATGAAATGCATGCAACGAAAAAAAAAGCGAAGAGCTGAGACTCATACAAAGGCAAAGTTATCCTGCTTTCAGCAAGTGTCTCGCAGTATAAAGGAAGTCATTCACTGTGTCTGTTCTCCGGGGACTGAAAAATTAACATGAGAATATGTGGCGCGCACCAAATGCCAAAAGAGAAATCCTGTTCACGCGCCTCCAGGAAGGGAGCGCTGATCACAGGAAGGGCAGCCATCTCTCCGCGATGAGGCTGCAGCTGCGGTCTACTGACTCCTTCATTGTCAAGTGAATATTCTTCCTGGGATGAGCCACCAAGGAGCACTGGCACGGGCGTAGGAGAACATCCATCGCAGGACGTAAAGCGCCGCAGCGGATTGTTTCGTAGAAAAACGTATTTAATCTAAATTTATTACTTGTCGCTGAAGGGCTTTACCCAGAGGTTGTGCGTGAATAATAGACCTCAGTCAGAATAATAGGCATTGTTCCTGGTTGGATTTCCAGATTCATCTTAACGCCACGGCTGCCGTAACAACATATCCTGATGAATTTCCGCACAATGCCGCACTTTTTGCATTCTTCGATTGGGAAAAGGAAAAATTGGGCTATTAATAACAAACCTCCTGGTGGCTTTCACCGAGCGCTTGGTTCTCCATATCCTTAGGAGAAAAAAAATGATACAGGCAGAAAGCAGTCAGGGGGCGAGATTAACTTTCCAGAGAGCAACTCCTCCAATGTTTCTTTAATCTATTCCCTCCTGTGTATTCATTCCCTCGACGTAGACCAATGCTTTCCGGAAAACAAACACTGACGTTTGGAAAGGGGAGAAATTTGGTTTGACAGGATAATTCTGTCTGATTTCAAGGAAATCAAAAAAGTGATTTACTTGCGGTCAAAAAGCCAATTGTAATTAATATCAATCCCCCCCCCCCTTCATGGTAACACCTACATGCAGGCCAGGAGTCAATCCCCATGAAGAAAGAATTTTTCCAGAATGAAGGTAATCTGATGGAGTGGATAAATAAAAATCGGGAATCAAGTTGGCAGTAAAATGGGCCAGATACCTTAACTTCCAGCAGGACGTGCGTTTGCTGCTGGTTACAGTGTATTCTAAGCATGTGACACAAAACTGTTCTAGTTGCCCATAGCAACTCCCCCAATGCTCCCATCTTCCAGAATAAAACTATCTACATGTTCTGGATGCAATTTCTGATTTTTAGACTAGGTTTGACTTACAATATAACAAATGGTACTTCTGTAATGCTGGACATGAATATGGCGCCCTTGAAAAAGATCATTGCATTGGAACACGCGTGGACACCAGACAGAGTGGCTCATTATTGAGGTAGCCATTGCCCTTTTACATTTATACGTTACAGTTTGTGAACTAGTGTGAAGTCTTGGGGGCGACTATACATGTAGGGGTCATCACTTCTTGTAGCAACTCAACACTTGTTATTACTTGTGACTACATATCAGTGATTTTGGCACTGTCTGGGCAGTAGTAGTTTCTTCTTGTCTGGTATTTCCATTTTTTTTATACATTTTTATTATGCATTTACATCCCGTGGGTATTTATCGGTTTTATCGCAGGCTTTACTTGGTCTTTATGGGCCAGACCGGAAAGGAGGGAGCAATTGACCGCCCCTCTGGATCTAATAAGAGGCCGGGACCACTTTGTGGATCAGGTGGGTGATACGCTGGGAGGAGGTGGGATGGGTGGAACCATGAACCCAGAGTAAATTCTGCAATGCATCAGGGGAAGTCAGCTACTTCATCCACAAGATGCTCTGCTGTCCTAGAGGTGCTTTCACCACCACAAACTGAGCATCCTTCAGTAGGTGCCGCTCCATCAATCCCTGCCACAGAACCACACACTTCTGAATTACCTGAAATGTACATGAGCCCACCGAACACAGTCCCAGCATGGCCATAGTGCGGCTCGCTCATTTTGGCGACGTAGCTCCATTCATTTGTTCTGGGATTATAACATTCCACGGTAGCTGAAAGAGGAAAGGACATGAGGGACATCAGTACATATTTATTACACAGTGATATGTAGTCAGAACCTAGACAAATTCAGCTCGATCACATATAGTGTACAGTCAGGGGGCTGGGGCTGCCGATGCAGCTGTACGCTTCCTTTTTATTCTCCCCAGCACCAACTTTTGTACAGGCAGCCCCCGGGTTACATACAAGATAGGTTCTGGAGGTTTATTCGGTTGAATTTGTATGCAAGTTGGAACTGTATATTTTATAATTGTAACACCAGACAGAATCTTTTTGGTCTCTGTGACAATTGGATTTTAAAAATGTCCAGGATAACATTAAAGCTTCATTACAGACGCCTTTAATAACTGTCACAGCTGTTTATTGTAGCCCAATGCTAAAGTAGAGTAAATTACCAACATCCAGAGGTCTGTTTGTAACTAGGGGTTGTCTGTAAGTCAGGTGTTCTTAAGTAGGGGACCGCCTGTAATGACCGACAACCCTATGAGAAAGGAGTTATTGGAAGAAAAGGAAACAAAATCCCAAACCCAAAAATCCTAAAAGCAGTTTCTTTTTTATGTCCGACACTTCCGGTTCTATAGAGATCAGTTCCAGAGTAAGTAACAAGTAAATATGCGCCCATAATGTAAAAAAAAGATTTTACCATTTGATCTCCCTAGATCCGTTGTGAGGTAACAGCAAAGGGATCACAATGATGTCGCCATATTAGTAGAAGACAGAAAGCGATGCCAGGTAAATGTAGTGACATCACAGTCCAGGAAACAACACACACACACACACAGCAATGACATGACAGTCCAATAAACAATACACACACGATGCAATGACATCACAGTGCAGGAAACAATACACACACGACACACGCAGTGATGACGTTAGAGTCCACAAAAAGGTTAGTACAGAGTTTATTATATTTTATGTGCTGGGCAGGCAGGCTATATACTGGGGACAGGGGTTTTCAAGGGACCTCGGCTTATACTTGAGTATATATGGGATATAAGGGATTAAAGGGGGCTCTATACTAAAAGGTTAGCGGCAATGTCTACCCCTATGACCACCTTCCAGGAGTCATCCTCAGATCCCAATGATGGGTAACAACTATATTATACATTGAAAAAGGTAACACAGGATCACACTCCATTGACAACAGGCACAAGGAAAGGGTCTCCTACTCTCCTACTCTCCCCCATAGACGTCAGCAGCTCATGATCTCACCAAGGTTCCTTCGGCCATGTGGCTGCACAGATCTCGTAACCAAAGATTTTTCCCAGCTTATATATTTTTACAACAAATCCAAGTCCAGCAAATCGTATATGAATCCTTTACTCAGGCAGAATCTTATATCACAAGAGATTATCTTCTTTCTTTTACTTAGACACCAACTCGTGAACAAAAACGAGGACGAGGCCTTCTCCGCAGTGTCTGGGTAAGCGTGTGACATCTCAAGTGACAACGCAATAAAGAAATCCCCCAGAAAGAAAGAGACTTCACGTGCTATAAAGAAGCTCCTCATTTTATGAGCTTGATTTAGGAGACTGCAAACAAATCTGTCTGTTCTCTATACTGACCTGTGTCCCTTAGTTTTATTATCCTGCGTGCGAGGCTCTGGAGAGTCTAAGAGTCCCGAAGAAAATATTCCACGTAAAAAGAGAACTAGTCAAAAGTAGTCGTAAGATTTTCCTACGTGTAACCTAATGGACACTCAATATACATTGTAACTGGCGGTAGGATCAGAGGGGAAACCTGTGACAATAAAGAATACAAGATGCTGGTCCCTTGTATGGTTTTCATAAAGGGTCAACTAAAGCAATCCAGGGTCTTTCTCATTCGGTAGAGAACTTCCATATTTAGGCTAAATACAGAACTATGTTGAAATCTTTCTAGTCTGGGTAGAATTTAGCCAGTCTTGACGACAAAGAAGGGCAGATAGGGGACAAATACTGAACTAGACAGACCCCTAGCGTAGATGACAGCAAGTGAGCCCAAGCCCCAAATAGATCTGTATTGCTAGAGTTGTGACTTCTGGGAGTTTAGGTCCGAACATACAGCCAATGACCATGCCATGTACCAGCGGCACACATTACTGGTTACACACAATACATGTAGGTCATCTCATGACTGCACATGCTACTCACAAAAAAGGTTTGTTTTGGTTGTATTTAGTGAGTGAAAACACCTAAAATGCCCCCTAACATGTGAACCTAGAGTGCCCTTTTCTAATCTTTTGAATGCTTATGTACAAAACCACAATATTTATATATATTTTTTAAACAACTTAAAAACAGGCAGTTAAAATGGACCGTATGGTGGCCCCACCCCCCATTAGTTCAGATTCTGCTGTTAGGCCGGCAGACTGATGTTCTTGCATTAGATTTCTATACAATGCAGAAACTCCCATCCATTGCACCATGCGCAGTCCGTGGGGTGGTGCCGCCATTCATCCAGTTTACACAGGCTACACGAGTTTGCGTGCTTGAGCCCTAAAAAAAGAGCTTATTACCAAAATTAGAGCCATCAATCCCAATAAATTTCCTTATTCAATCAGAATTGATATTTAAAACAGTCCTCCTCATCATGCTGTCCACATATTGCAAGACCAAAGTGACACCTAACAATTCATCACCTGAAAGTGGCCGCTGAGGTCACAGAAAGGCAGAGAGAAGTGGACATCAGGTCATTGAGGCTCTGTACACCAGAACCTCAATGACCTGAGGGCCGCCCCTTCAAGAAGAGTAGGATATTGCCTTGGCAACTTGTGAAAAGCACGAGATGTCATTGTCAGCCTTTTGTTTCAATAAATTGTCTGAGATGAGAAAATCACCATTACATGCTTCTACTTAACCATCAGTAGGGCTAGACTTGTTTCATCTCACCCAACCCATAGTCTCTGCAACCTTGAACCAAGCAAAAGGCCGCATATCCTCTATAATTAATGAAAAATGTGGAAAGCAAGCACAATCCCCATCTCTAGTCATAGATTGGACCTCACCAGCACATCAGGAACAAGTCAGGAGTGGTTTATGGGACCCAAGGATCTAACATTTCACCAGCAGCCATCCTGGTCATCTCCGATGGTCAACAATATTAAATATTTTAGGAGAACTCCATGTACCTATGAATAGTAAAAGGAACCCTTGGGTGCGCAAAAAACGACAAACTATAATACATTTGCCAAGAAATTGTTCCTTAAATCAATTCAGTACAGGACGCTGCTTTGCTGGAATAAAGAAAACGGCTTTGGAAGGGATGGCTGGAGGGGAATAGAGAACGAAGCAATGTGCACATCGCAACACTAAGGCCCATAAATCAATCGGCAGGTGCACACAATGCAGTACACCCTTCGCCAGATACTGCTGACCGCTCAGGTGCCTGCCAAATGCACAAAGCTGGAGACAAGTCATCAGAAGGACAATTTTACTTTATGTTACATCATTTGGGATAAAAGGCCAATATACAATTTCTAGCTGTAAAATTTCATTTTATGCATCGATCCATCGGATAACCTGCAAATCCGACCTCTGTGCTGCTGGAGCATGCTGAATATGAAGGGTAGATGACCAAGAAATGTCAACCACAACTATCATGAATCTCTATGGCGTGGTTAGCCTGGGCTATTGCATCAGAAGTTGGGTCAGGATTGATCGCTGTAATATTTTTCCACACCGCACTTCCATAGAAATAGGGGCCTGAAGCTACAAGCACTTGACGGTTTCCAACTGGGTGCTTTCTGTTTTCTTCACAGATACATTCATTTCAATGGACCCATATACATGGCCACATTTTTCACTGTGCAACTTCAAAACCCTGGCACCTAGAAACAATTCTGGTGTCATTAAACAGGAGAATCTCCTCTTCAATATAAGGTATATTGTGTACAGATGCAAAAAGAACCAGAGATACCCCCACCTTAAAGTTGTCCTAAAAAAATATTTGATTTTTATGTACAACATTCTATTTCAGATTGTAACTAAGAGTGGATATCTCCGATTCTGTTAAAGGAAACCTACCATTTAGAATGGTAGGGGTAAGCTGTAAGTACCGAGCTTAGTTTCGTTAGTGTTATAAACCGCAGTATCGCGGTTTTAACACTTTTTAAACTTTAGAGCAGGAGAGGCTCCGGCGCTGCGCGCGACCGTGCGCACGCAGCGCCGAAGCCTGTTCTGGTCTAGAGTTTAAAAAGTGTTAAAACCGCGATACCGCGGTTTATAACACTAACGAAAGTAAGTACCGGCACCAGCTCACCCTGAGCTGGTGCTCGGTATTTACAGCTTACCCCTGCCATTCTAAATGGTAGGTTTCCTTTAAGCATCCATACACAATCCTCTTTGAGGGGAGAATCTCCTGTTATGACACCTAAGTGCCAGGGTTCAGGAGATATAGGCGTTTGAAGTGCGTCTCCTCCTGCCTGTCAGCTGAAAGCAGAATAAAGAAGCAGCTGCAGGGAAGACTTTCACTTTGCAGAAGTACGTGCACCCTCAGCAACTGTAGCTGAACCTGGTAAAGGGTGATTGAATAATGCTGTCCATATTTATAACTCTTTTTGCTAAAAGTCAAAAAAACAAAAACAAAACACCCAGCAGGGTCTTTTGCTCCCGCTGGTTGCGGCTCGTAGTAGCTTAAGGGAGCAAGACATATGTATGCCACATGGGTGTAGTTGGAAGTTTTAGTTGTCATTAGGATTTAAAAAAAGAGAAGAAAAAACACAGTAGTCTGACAAATGGCTTCACCCAACCAATAACCATGAGTGGAAAAACGTTTTCTGTAAAAGAAAAGCCAAAATTCTGCAGGGGTATGTAAACTTTTGAGCAGAGCTGTAACACATACAGTAAAATATGTTCTTATTACACAATCTGAACTACCCCTTATGTACATGTTACTGCCGTATACCCAGAGCCACATAGAATGTGATATAGTGCTGTCAGTGCCCCCTATGGCCCTATATTATGGCGACAATACATAACACAGTAACAGGTTAATCAGCTCATCACTATATTATTTCAAGGACAACAAACAAGTAAAAGGTTTCCCCATGAAAGTTGATGGTCAATAAGTGATGGTCAGTGCAATGTTCCAGAGTCTGGGCAAGGACTCTAAGCAGACGCTCCATGATCCCATTGTGTTACGAGATGCTGTGTGCTGACAATGTGCTTAGATTATCAGGGTACAGGTTTATCTACACTTATTTAGCTTCTTAACATTCACTAGTATCAGACATAGAAAAAGAGAGGAGACAGATCAGAGATGCATGAGATGGATATAAAGACACACAATAACACACTGCCAGCTCTGCTTCATCTCAACTATAACACACACAGAGTGCCTGACCATAGTCACAAGATTTATGGTTGTATCCCGCAAACGAAATTGTATACACCAGGACTGATAGAGACAGGTTGTAATTCTAGGGAGATACTCCAGGTAAAAACTCTAAAATAAAAAAAACTGCATTCAGTTAGGTGACCAGTTTATGAAGCATATGTCACCTATAAAATAAACTGCACCAAGAGCAGCGAAAAATACTCAATGCAGTTGTAGCTACTTTGTGCTTTTCATATTCTTTATGGCAGGTTGTTCCTGCAACGTCTTACCATACACTACCACAAAGCAGATCCAAAAAAATAAAAAAAATAAATTAAAAAAAAAAAAAAATCAGTGACTTCATCAGCTTATACAAAGCCTAAAAATCTACAGGAGACTATGCCACTACTTTGGAAGCGATGGTAAAAAATGTTTCTACACAATCTATACTAGATTTATGTAGGAACCTCGATGATGTACATACATGACCGAAGTACAAGAAGGTCGTATGAATGATCAATGTGTAAAGAACAGCTAATATCGAAGCCATGTCATATCTACAGAAGAACACTGGAGCAGTAGAGTGCCCTGGCTGTATATATAAGAATAGAATCTATACATTATGGGAACCTGGCCTAGCAGTTGTGCATCTAAACAACGTGAGACCTGGGGTCAGGTCATGTCATATAGTAGATGAAAACATTGCATACGTTACAAGTCTCTGCTATTAGACTGTATTTTTCCTTTGAGTGGGGCAGAGGAATAACACAGCATTAAGAATTCCTCAGGAGACTGTCAGGAGCTAATAGGCCCCATCACGGTCAGTATTGATCCATCATATGACTGACAGGACACAGTGCTCCGGCTTCCATCACAAATGTGCAGATGTCAACGGAGCCGTAGAGAAAGGAAATAAATTAAAGACAGAAAAAAGAAAACAAACATAATCTCACCAAGTTCACCGGCTGCGTTTCGACCTCCGACTGCATATAGATGACCTTTGAGGGCACTTAGGTGGAAAAAGGTCCGCTTTTCATTTAGAGATGCCACTTGCATCCACTTATTGTATCGGGGGTCGTATCTGAAAACAGTGTCCACAGCGGTTTTCCCCTTGGTGTCGTAGTTGCTTTGGCCACCGACAACGTAGAGAAAATTTCCAATGACGGCAATTCCATGTTGGTATCGGGGAGCATCCATTGGAGCCAGAGATTTCCACTCATGGGCCTTTTCGTCGTACATCCGAAGTTCTTTGCTGACCACCAGCTGTTGTCTTAAAACTCCCCCCAATGTCACCAAATGAGTGTTGTCCGAGCGAATGGCAGTTCTTTCCGACTGCATAACCGGCTGCATATACGGCATCATTTGGTAATTGCTAGCTTCCAAAAGTAAATTTACGCACGTGTTGTCAGTTCTCATGAAGTCCACTGTCTGGACGTGGTTTATAAGGTCTTGCGGTGTCATAAGAGGGAATCGAATGTTCTTCATCAGTTTTGCAGCATATTCCATGCGGGAGTCTTCGTAACGTAGCCAGCGACACGCGGCCTTGAACAGTTCAAGTTCGGAGCACTGCTTAAGGCTATTACTAGAGAGTACAAAGGCGAGACGATCAAACGGGAGCTTCACAAACTCCCCCGTGGTTAATAAGGGGGGGAAATTTTTCAGGATAAAGTTATTGACATATTTATCGACTTCGCTGAGATTGTAAGTGTTCGCAATGCGGCCAACCTCAACGCAGTTCTCCAGAGTTACCTACAGAGACACCAGAGACAGGGTTAGACAATAAGAAAAACATAAAACTTTTTAGATCTGGTCACCACTACATCTGCTTTTTGTCCTCTGTGTATTACCGGACACACCAGCAGTTTTTGGCCTATAGCCATGTTGAGAGAGGCGCTTGTGTCCCCCAGTGATACACCGGTCACATCGGCCAGTCCTGTACATTGTATTGCAAATCATTGTGACTTTAATGCTAATAAGTATTGCTATTAAATAATGGCAGATTCCAAATTGGAAAAGAAGATATAAAATACATTGAGGCCGGAATCGCACTTAATTTTTGTGCAGGTTTCACAAAAAAAAAAGTCTTCATGAAAAACGGTTAAGATGCAGTTTTTAATGAGTATTGAAAGCATGTAATCTGATGGCCACATATTGTAGAGAAATTTACTGTGACTTCCAACATAAGATTATTATTTCTGGCCATTCTACCATTGACCGGAAAACCCTTGGTTCAATCCAGATTCTAATGAAGCACTTTGGAGTGTCCTCAGCACCTGGAGCACTGTTATTCTTGCCCAAATCACTTCCTCTTCCTTCTAGTTTAACTTCCATGTATCTGGCAAGAAAAATCTGCAGCTTATTCTTGGCTGATTCATACCACTCCCAAATAACAGTGCTCCAGATGCGGAGGACGAGTCAGGTACACCAACTGCCTCATTTGCATTTGGATTGAAATGGGGAATTCTCAAATTGCATACTGAACAGAAATAAAGGTATTTTGGAAATCACAGAGCATTTCTATGTGTCATGCAGCCAAGGAGATGTGGTACATTCCCTTTAAACATTTCATGTTGATTTCAGGGCTTGAGCAGTATTCTGATATTTTGTTTCCCTCTTTATTGACCACCTATTCTTAAGGCCGTGATTAATACCAGATTAGTGAGGATCTGACAAGATGCACCGTGAAGCTCAGTTGGAGCACAGATTCTACATGCCAGACAAGTGACATCACTTCCATCCGTCAGTTTGCAGTGCACTGATCTGATATTGATCAACTAGAGTCAGGATAGGTCATCAATAAAATATAAATCCTGGAATGCCCCCTTTAAGCATAAGCATTCATGACCAGTTGTGCAAAGATGAGCGACTGGGTAATCAACTAGAGGAAAAAAAAAAAAATACATCTCAACCTTTCGTGAATAGAAAAAGATTAACAAGATTATAAAGTTAAGATAATTAATGAGGGAAAAACATTTCACATTATTCAGGCTTAATTATCCCATGTCCTGTTGCCAAGTTGCATGTAATTTGTATTTAACCATTTACAGGTTGCCCCCTGGAGAAAGCCATGGGCTATATTGGGTGTACAGAGAGACTTAGGCAGCTCCAATGTAGAAAGTCATCATTACAGCGGCAGGAGGAAGAGAAGTAAAACATACACTGATCTGATCATTATATACATATAAATCAGGAAAAACCTTCATTCAAAAAAATTCCACAATAATTCTTTGACCAATAATTAATTTTTATTTTTGAGTGCATAGTGCACAGGGATGACCTATCAGAGTAAGTCATCGATGTATGATCTATGTGGTGGCACATCAGGAAATCGGGAGAATGACACTTGTTTTTATTGAGTCACAGTGTCAGACCAGAGTGGTGCGGCCTGGTAATGCAGCATGGCCCCCCCCCCCCTTACTACCAGGAATAGTAACATACAACGCATAAACCTTGATGTATCATTCTATTGATCCGTATGGTTTCAGTCTGTCAAGCACACAGATTGTTTGGGGTACAAGATTTTCAATATGGAGGCCCCAAGAAGCAAAGATTAAAGTGGAGGGGATTTTGTCATTTTCGGTAAGAAAGAGGATACAGGCGGTCCCCTACTTAAGAACACTAGACTTACATACGACCCCTAGTTACAAACGGACCTCTGGATATTGGTAATTTATTGTACTTTAGTCCTAGGTTACAATAATCAGCTATAACAGTTATCACAGGTGTCTGTAATGAAGCTTTAGTGTTAATATTGATTCTTATGACAACCCAACATTTTTAAAATCCAATTGTCACAGAGACCAAAAAAGTTCTGGCTGGGATTATGATAAAATATACGGTTCGACTTACAAACAAACTCAACTTAAGAACAAACCTACAGACCCTATCTTGTATGTAACCTGGGGACTGCCTGTATACGGTATAAAGGAAAGGGGTCATTAGGATATCAAAACAAGTGCAGGATCCAGGAACTGGCTGCCCAAACTACACACTCTGGTGCCCTGCAGTTCGATCTTGTTAGGTTGTATTCTCCAAAGGAAGCCACACACATCAGACGTGCACAACTGACTTGCATGACCAACCTCATTTTATTCTTTGGGGGAAAAAAAAAATCTTATGGCTATACTGCATTTCATGCAAAATTCAGACAAAGTGCAGCCAGAACTATATAGTTGATTGAACCCTTATACCTTTTAAAAACTCATGTATAAAGCTTCAACCAGAACCGTATAGCAGAGGCTTGTATCCTTATACAGGCAGTATAGGGTCTGTAGGTTTGTTCTTAAGTTGAGTTTGTATGCAAGTCGGAACTGTATATTTTATCATTGTAATCCCAGCCAGAACTTTTTTTGCTCTCTGTGACAATTGGATTTTAAAAATGTTGGGTTGTCATAAGAATCAATATTAACACTAAAGCTTGATTAACTGTTTCAGCTGTTTATTGTAGCCTGGGACTAAAGTACAATAAATTACCAATATCCAGAGGTCTGTTTGTAACTATGGGTCTTATGCAAGTCGAGTGTTCTTCAGTAGGGGACCGCCTGTACATTGTTAAAAGCTCATGCATAAAGGTGCCATCAGAATCGTATAGTGGAGGCTTGTATCCTTATACATAGTAAAAACTCATGTACAGTTGACTAAGCCAAGTGTGCGTGTGTGCAAAGAGTTACTTTGGAATAGCTGTCAAAATTAATAGATTTTCAACAGATGTAAAGAGCCTTACCCCAGATATAAGAAATACTTTACAGAAGTCCAGCACAGGCAGTATCTGTAAAAAGCTTGCGGCTTCCAGTGTGTCTTGCAGATTATCCATATTCAGAGAAAGTTTTGCAGTGTAAATGAAATCAATAATTTTCTTTAATCCAATTTTGTTCACGCCGTGTAATTTAATGCACATTAAATCTTGTTCCTTCATTCCACCTAAACGAGAAAAAAAAAAAATCGTTTTAATTATCCTGAAGATGTACACGAGTTAAATAAAACCTGGTTACACTAAAAGCCCTTGTTGGCAGCAGACACTTCAGTGTGCGGAAGGTGTAAAACTTAATTCCACTTTTAATTATTCGGGGATTAAAATGTTACATGGAAAGTTCTACCACTGAAATTTCATTTACCCATCACAGGTGAAGTAAGACTTACACAGACAATGGACATGACAACACAGCATACAATATTACATTAGGCACAACAGGTGCACATTTGGCAAGTCCCTTTATATAAATTTTGCGTCACACTGATCAATGCCATGTGTCTAATAGCAAACGTATAAAAACACTTAAAAAAAAAACAGATGTTTCCACTCTTAGTATTTAGAAGTTTAAATAAAAGCTTCAAACTGAACATGACCATACAAACTAGCCAATTATTCAAACAAGCCAACTATTTTATACGTTTTGGGTGTGTGCAAACTGATTGCTAATAACCTCTTCTAGGGCCCTAGGAACGGCAAGTACTTTTGGATACACCACATCATATTACCTGTAAACATGGCTTTGAAGTAATCACTTGAGGACGCCATCATAGCTCGGTGGACTGGAAAGATTTCATCCCCGTCACCCGGTACCAGTGTAACATCACAGAGTAGGCCTTCTATTCGTAACTGGTCAAATCCCTTTAAATGAAAGAAATGGAGAAGGAGAATGAAGAGGTTGTGAATATAAAGCGATATCAATATTCATAGATTGGAGATGAGCGGACCTGAACTATAGGTTCGGCATCCTTTATTCGACAGTTCCGGACACCTGGGGGAAACACCTGGCCAATCGCAGCCAGGCTTAGTTCCTAAGTGCGTAAAGCTGCCCAATTGGCTGCTCTGCAGCCCATCAAGCATGTCCAGGGTTTTTTGGAGCTGCCAAACCTAAAGTTCTGGTTCGCTCATCTCTATAGAAGATCAAAGTGCTCATCCTGCTAATAAGAAACGTCACCAAAAACAGGAAAAGTATCTTCCTTAGACACTGATTGATCATAAAAAAGAAATATATGCTTTGTAACGGATTTTGAGTGTAATAAATCCTAATCCTGCTAGAAGAAACCCTCTACAAGCCGTTTCTAAAGGGCCTTCTATATGCATGTGTCTCATGGAGTACAGATAGGGGTCCGGGTGTGAATACCTTGTGGGTCTGTATCCCTGTGTGCAAAATTATGTCAGATGCGACCTGGCCAGCTTTTGCATATTTTCTTCGAAACTATGCAGACCCGTCTGCCGAACCCCTGTACACCCCCTCCATGCCCACGTGAGTTGGGGTTGGTGTAGTTGCAGTGAGAATTGCCCAAGAATTTGCAATTCTTTCACTGCTTCTATGCCAGTAAACTAGAATGGAAGCAGTGATAAATCTCCCCTATGTGTATTTAGGGTATAGTCCACATGCAATATAATTTCTTAGGCTTCTCCAGAATCTGCCAACAGCAAATGGAGAGAATAGAATAATCAGACCCTTGGACCGGGATTTGATTCATGTTCCGGTTGGATTGCGTTTTGAAACTCAATTCAACTGTACAGGGAAGAGCTTTTCTCAATCACATGCATTTCTAAATTAAGTATCCAGTTTTAGTGAAGATGGATACATTTCCACTGGAGTATTTTCTGTCTGCATGACCCGAATCATCTAGAACAAACATAAAATGTGGTATTCTATCTGCAAACTGCAGAGCATGTGCATGGACAGATGCTACAGTCACTGGGGACAGCACCATCCTTAGAGACCAGATAGTCATAGTGGAGATGCATACGCGGCCTTACCCAAGTGTGCGGTGTTGCTATCCAACCTTACCTACACCTTGAGCTGTACAATAAAGCAGTTATTTAATTTCTGTCCCCCTTATGGAGAACAAGTCTATGGAATTACTAGTCTATATAGCTACATAGGTATTTAAACTAAAAATTTAATGTATCGCTGTCATTATGACCAGTTTTGAGCATACTATGCAGCATACAGTATTGGGAACTGTTCCTGTAGATCTGTGTAACCATAACGTCGAAAAATAGCTTTCTATTCCAGGATTGCAGCTGTACTTTGAGCAGTGGTTGAGTCTCCTGACTGTTGTGTTCTCAGATCTTTGCATCACACCGCTCGCCAGCATATCCCACTTTCTGTAATATCTACAGCTAGCACATTTCCACGTCATGTGCAGGTACCCTTTACTCAGGAGATCTCAAATCAATGCACCAGCTACAATCCTGAAATATAAATGCATTTTCACAATCCTGCTGCTACTAATACCCCCGCCCCCCCCCCCCCCGTTAGGCATATCTTGAAGGTCAATACATAACAGTCTGTAGCTTTGCATGGTCAAAACATCCCATCACTACGATCCCTGCATAGATAAATTATGTGAAAGCCGTTATCAAATCATAAGCCTTCTTACGGTGCCCACATGTAGCCATAAAACTAGCCACCTGCTACATTATCCAAGGACTGTCCCCTCTGCGTACCTGTAATACCACTGAACTGTGAGTATTGCTGGTAAAGAAGCGCGTGGTGCCCGTCTTTGAAGACTGGAGGTGAGCAGACACACCCATATCGGTGCTCCCCAGAGAGACTTTCAAGTGAGGGTCCTCCTCCTCCACCAAAGATCTGAAAGAAAATTGTAACCAGACTAAATCGTTTAGCAAAAATAAAAATTACTTTTTAGAAAATTCACGCTAAAATATACAAAAAACAGGCACATGTATAATCTCTAGGAAGCATTTAGGGAAAGGGCGGGGTTTACAGTTATAGATAACCAACCACAATATGAATAAACATGAGGAATCAGGGGGATATAACACAACCGTATATGAAAATTGGTGGAAATAAATGCAAAAAAATTAGTAACACTCGCCGTACATTACCATATGGCTCCTTATACATTACAAATAGAAATGGTTAATCAGTGGACACAATTCTACAGGAAGGTCCCGATGTCCCTAGAAAAGCACGAGTTGTAACTTAACCCTGCTTCATATTGCCCCCAATTTTATGGGGAAAAGCAATCTACCTCATTGTGTGTGATCTTCCAGATACAGGCAGTCCCCGGGTTACATACAAGATTGGGTCTGTAGATTTGTTCTTAAGTTGAATTTGTATGTAAGTCGGAACTGTATATTTTATCATTGTAATCCCAGACAGAACTTTTTTGGTCTCTGCGTCAATTGGATTTTAAAAATGTTGGATTGTCATAAGAACCAGGATTAGTAATAAAGCTTCATTACAGACACATTTGATAACTGTTACAGCTGATTATTGTAGCCTAGGACTTCGGTACAATAAATTACCAATATCCAGAGGTCCGTTTGTAACTAGGGGTCGTATGTAAGTCGAGTGTTCTTAAGTAGGGGACCGCCTGTATCAGGGAAAATAAGGATAGGGCTGATGGATTTAAACATGTCCGATCTGATTGGAGAGGCTGTCGGCCATCAAAAGCGTCTCAAAAGGTGCAGCTTTTTCTCTTATCCAAATCCAGAAAAGCCAAGCATGCGTGCGCCTGGGAATATCTGGAGGCATAGCAACTCTCTAGCCAATGGGTAACCTCACAACAGGACAGCGACCCTGTACATACAGCGAACCCACCAATGACCACAATATACAAGGTTCTGGGACTGTTAGGTCACAACCTGGATCTAAATCTCTCTGCGGGGTAATGGAGGGGCAGGAAGCGATGCTCCATGTAGGGGAACGTTTCTCGCAGTCACAGAAATCACCAGCTGGAGGGGAATACGATCAAAGAGGGACAATATTGCTAAATGTTATGACAATGAGCAAACACTTAGAACGTTACTTACAAATTACTGCCACCTAGTAACACCGGCTATTGAAGTGCTCGGCATAAACGCCACTTTCTCCTTTAGTACATTTTATTCGTAAGACACAAAGTTTTTATGCTCAGAAAAATTTCTAGAAACCGAGGAGCTTTTAAGATGATGAATTAATTCTATTTTCATTCTAATAAACTTTCTTGTACTATTTCATCTCATCTCTGGGATTCTAATATTTATTTTCCTCCATAACTAAAACATTTCCAAATTTATAAAAAAAATTTACACCAAAGTTGAAAGAAAAACTGTCGGTAAACCTGATGATTATACACAGTTATGGCAAATATCACAGAGAAAAGAGATTCAAAACTGTTATATTAGGAAACAAAAAATAAAAAAAATTTACAAAAACGGCGAATAAATTTCCACGAAATTTTAGCAAGTCTACTACCGATAGTTACTACTAATTCAGCCCAATACATGTTTGAGAATCTAAGAAAAGTGAGAACAAATATTATTGATTGCAATAACAAATTTCATCCCAACTCATAAGCCATAGTTTTCCCAATTTCCCTCCGTATCATTGACCATTATCTGTGAGGACTACCTTCAGTTTGGTTATCGAAAGTGATGAAGCTTTGAAAGAAAAAAAAAAAAAAGTTTAGGGATTTTTAAAGGACAGCCAGGTTGCTGAGATACTAAGTTGTAACCCCAGTTGATTTACTGGTAGTGAGTAGTTATAATATACCAAAAATATCAGCAAAAGATACGGCAAGGCCCAAGACCTTCACATCAATGATGGATATCAATGTAAGAACAGGCAAACTACATTTCTAAAAGATCCATTGTACGGTGGTGAAGGCTTCAGTGAGACTACTGGAGGAGGGTGTAGAACCGAATATATCTGGCAGTGCAGAGGTCGCACTAACATTTTTCTGGAAGGGTAATAATACTCCTTTTACCATTTTTGAGGAGTATTTTTAGCCGATGAGGAGTATGAAATTTTTAGGAATACAAATATATAACTCCTAGTTGTGTATATATTTATCTATTAATGTCTACTAACGATCTAATAAACGTCTATTAATACAAGAAAATCATTAAAGCCTGAAACACGCCACACACGGCCCCTGGCACACACGGCCCCTGGCACACACGCCACACACGGCCCCTGGCACACACGGCCCCTGGCACACACGCCACACACGGCCCCTGGCACACACGCGCCACACGGCCCCTGGCACACACACGCCCCACACGGCCCCTGGCACACACACGCCGCACACGGCCCCTGGCACACACACGCCGCACACACACGCCACACACGGCCCCTGGCACACACGGCCCCTGGCACACACGGCCCCTGGCACACACGGCCCCTGGCACACACGGCCCCTGGCACACACGGCCCCTGGCACACACGGCCCCTGGCACACACGCCACACACGGCCCCTGGCACACACGGCCCCTGGCACACACGCCACACACGGCCCCTGGCACACACGCCACACACGGCCCCTGGCACACACGCCACACACGGCCCCTGGCACACACGCCACACACGGCCCCTGGCACACACACGGCCCCTGGCACACACGCCACACACGGCCCCTGGCACACACACGGCCCCTGGCACACACACGGCCCCTGGCACACACACGGCCCCTGGCACACACACGGCCCCTGGCACACACACGGCACCTGGCACACACACGGCACCTGGCACACACACGGCACCTGGCACACACATGGCACCTGGCACACACATGGCACCTGGCACACACATGGCACCTGGCACACTCAAGCCACACACGGCAACTGGCACACTCAAGCCACACACGGCAACTGGCACACTCACGCCACACACGGCAACTGGCACACTCACGCCACACACGGCAACTGGCACACACACACGGCACCTGACACACTCACCACACACTACACACGGCACACTCGCCACACACACTACACACAGCACACACACACACTTTACACAGCATACACACACTACACGCAGCACACTACACACAGTGTGCAGAGAGTACAGTGTGGGTTTGCACTCACCTTGCCCTGCCAGAATCACGTAATCGCTGATACACAGGCCTGCAGGGAGAGCTGGAGCAGCAGCCCCGAAGCCGCATGTCTCCCCCGGGGCCTGCGCTCTCGCTGGGGGTCTCTCCAACGCGCCGCTGACACGGATCACGGCGTCACATGTCCAGCGGAGCGGCCCTGCGCTGCGACTGCGCCACTGATATTTCTCTCCTTTGCGGCGCGCGCTGAACCCCTCAGCCTGCGCGCTATAGGAAATAATTGCCATGCGTACTTTGACGCATGGCAATTATTTTGGGGGGTAATGGCGCCTCATCATGCGTCTATGACGCTTGGTGAGGCGTTAATGCGACCTCTATGGCAGTGCATCTTATAGGCGGTGATTTGTGATCTTATACAATATAAGGTTAGTTGTTATACCATTCACCTTATGTTATATTTGTGTAATGTAGCAGGCTTAAGCACAAGTAGTTAGGCCAATTATGTCAGACCTCTTAATTTGTAAGAAGGTTCAAGTCTCTGACAGCAAATGTTTATAAGAAGGATCCATTTAGACCAACTTGGCCAAATTTCAGAAGCCCCAAGCAAGGATTTGTCTTCCTAACATCTGCTCAAATCTAAGTGGTTGAGTAAAGCAATGGCAAAGAAGTTAAAGAGGAAAACTTAAGATAAAACTGTATTGGCACCTAGAAGTGTTCAGTGTGGACCCGCATGATCTCTGGGGCTCCAAGCATTTACTTGGGTTGTTAAATGGGTAATTCCACAACAGGCCATTGCTTTGATCTTTGCGTCTGCATTGAATGTCCCATGTAACCAGTGAGTATGATACAAGTGACACCTTATGTTGCCTGAGGACATCTTATATCAAATTCTACAGTCCTATCTGAAGGTCTGAAACACTGCATACACTACATAGCATGTGACAGTACTATCAGGTACAGCTTGATGATGAAGTAAATCCCACCTGTCTAGAAATTTAGGTGGACATTCTCTAGGTGGATTTCCATCACTGCCAGGGGGGTGTATAGACCCTGGGCACATTCTCAGATGCCTGGGCAAATGTGACATTTCTTTAAAAATTTTATTTAAAAAAAAAAAATGATGCATGCAAGAAGACAACACAGACACCGTAACAAGGAAGGTCCCAGATACACCTAGTTTTTGGGTGCTACTAATTGTGGTTACACCAGGAAGGATGCCCTGTGATATGGAAGACTATTAGGTACCCTCCCCTAGTACATCCCCTCACAGGCTTCAGAGACGGCTACAGCGTTCAGGATGCACCCGGTAGAGTGACAAAATTGAAGATTGGCGTAGCAGAAGTTCAGTGGGTTTTCTGTACGTATTCGCTTCAATGCACTGTGCTCACTGGGACACAAAGTTTCCTCACAAAGACTGTCATGTGCTGAAGACCTTAAAATATGTAGATGAAGATTGACAGTGATTTACTGTTCTGTATTCCCAACTCCTATGGAGAGGAGAAATCAGTGAATCTGCATCAAAATATAGTCCAGGATCACCATGTATTCGTGTACCTGCACACTTGAGTGAATTGTCTGTGGGACTTGTGGCAGCGGTAATCCAGCAGCTGTTCTGTAAGCATCAGATAACCGTCCGCTATCAGCCTGCACCGCTGCATAACCTTTGCATCTCATAGGCCTATAAGTGCACAATGATCCGCAGCAATAGCCACCATGTCACTGGCTCGCTATGGTGGAAAATCTGCAGGAGAAAGTCGTTCTGTGTTGTGTATATGGGATCGCCATCATTCCCATACAATGCTACCGTACTGCAGCTCTCGATTCAGCAGTGCAAATCCGCAACATGTGCAGATACCCTTATGTACTAACCCAATGTGGATTCTGACTGAGGATCAATTGCGGAACAGTTGCAGAGGGACTACACAGCCTTTATCTACTACTTTGCTGCAACGCAAAAGGCTGCTCCAGTTATCACCTGTTCAAGTCGACAATAAACTCAGCGCTTCAGCAGGTGATCGCAGAAGGCGCGTTTGTGATATGTCACATGGGAATGCGGCCTTCAGCTCCTCCGCAGTCAATCCATAGGAAAAAAATGTGGCTTCCCTGCACACACGCCAGTGCCAACGCAACCAACAGTAAAACATGGCTGCACACACTAGATATCAAAAAATAGAAAACAGTTTCATTAATTGCACAGTCATTGTGTAGTCATGTGACTATCCTAGGTAAAATAACAGTATTTTCAAAAATTGTATATATCCAAAAATATAACAAAGATCATTGTAAAAGAACAGTGATCTGAGCTAGAGAACACTTTTCTGCACCAATGTCCTTAATTAAGTGACAACCCTTTTATAACTAGTAACCTCTCCTGCTTTCTTTGACTTTGAAAAAATGTTGCGCCTTTCCAAAGGTGACGGTGTCCGCCATAGCAAGGAAAGTTGGTTGTTCCAAGACTAGGATTTCTAGAATATTGCATCTTCACAACATCACAAATGCATTCAAGTTCTGAAAGAAGGCTGGCTGCCCCCAAAAAACAAATGCAAGAGAGGACGGGACAATGCGGAGAATCTACATGGATAATTGTTTCAACAATGCAGCAGGAATTGCTCGCTAGTTCAGCACTGAACCAGGTAAGGGTCCGTCTCATCATACAGTGGGGCAGATTCATGAAGAGTGTGGTAAGGCAAGACACTGCAGAGTTAGACTAGAACAGTGATGGCGAACCTTTTAGAGACCGAGTGCCCAAACTACAACAAAGAACCGCTTATTTATCGCGAAGTGCCAACACAGAAATGTAATTAGTGATTTATACTCACTTCTCGGTCACAGTTTTCATCGATACCAGCACTTTGAGGACACCAATAAAGCAGAAAATAGTCCCAGGTAGAGCTGTCACTTTAACATACCTCTGTGCACAGCAAGTCCTGGGCTGTCTGGGACTGCAGGAAGATACCCGCAGTCCTCTCTGGTGATGGCCTGAGTGCCCACAGTAAGGGCTCTAAGTGCCACCTCTGGCACCAGTGCCATAGGTTAGCCACCACTGGACTAAACCATCTCATGCTTCACAAGCTTCATACAAGCGGATGATAAATTTATCATACTTTAAAACTGTGCAACTCTTTTTACACCAGAAAACTAGGACAAAATTCTGTCTAGTAAGCATCATTTTTGGCGCACTGACTTTGAGGCCTTGCCCCCTTTTCATAGGCCACACACCTTTTTTAAACTAATTGTAGGAGTGTCTGAAAACTGTTAAAAACCATTGATAAATGTGGTGCAGACAGGTCATGGACAGATAATAAATCTCCTCCAGTGTCTTCACATTTAAGATCATCTGGAATTCAAGCCCAACCAGCAGTGATCATCCCTTTAATTAGCAGAAGTAATCCCCTTTGCTGAGGAGCATGTTGTATGGAGGAAGGAGTGGTCCACTGTTCACTGTTCATTTTCGTGATGAAAACTAGTTGAATTTATTGGGATTTGATGGAAAACAATGTTTGTTCACAAACTAGGGAAAGACTGATCTCAAAGTGTATAAAGTAGTCAGTGAAGTGTCATGTTTTGGGGAATGTTTTTAGAAGCAGGAGCTGGACCTCTACACGGCCGAGTGAATGCAAGTGTGTTTCTGAGCTTTCTTCAACAAGTGATTCCTTCCTTGCGTTCTACATTCAGGTCACCAATTTTCACTCAGGGCAATGTCCTCGTCACACAGCTAAATGGGTATAGCGGTTTCATGAAATAATTGGACTGTGGAAGATACTGGAAGAGTGGATCAAATTTCCACCAGAGCAGTGTGAGACTAGTGTTGTCTTGTGCCCACATATGTGCTAAGTATGGTTCTTTAAATATGGGTTTATGTTGACAATTTTGTAAAACACTGCTCTAGTGGCATGGTGTACCCCTTACATAACCCTGGCCTCATGAGAACTGAGACATTTCAAAGATGTAACCAGAGGTATTCATGTGCTAGAGTTTTATTCCTGGATATGACCTTCAGCGACACCCTTTCCCCTTTGCCTTCAGCGACACCCTGACCCCTACTCTCTTGTAGGATAACCTGGTGCATATGTACATCAGATTTTATTCAGGTGGATGACATTTACATGACTCTTAATGCCAACCAAAAACCGAAGCCGCAAGACTTATGTGGAAGTCTTGATACCCAACCAACCGGTACGGCCCTGTGCCCCGATTATAGGCGAGAACGCTGTTGGGAGTGTTCCCTTTAACTTTCAGCCAAAGTTGTACTAATTCTCTTATGTCACGGGTTGTTAAGAGTTCATACATTGGCCCATATGGTAATTATCCAGTAGATGGCACCAGCAACACTTTCTACCTTTTGGATGGGAGCCAATATGTAAGCCCTTTTTTTAGTCGAGGCTGTAATCAGACTCCACACTAATGGTTCTTATGAAGAGCGGAGCTCCCCAAAAAAGCTAAACATGGAGACTCTTCTGTATCTTTATAGATAGAGGTTTCTACTTGTTAAGCAATGATTAAATGCTGAACTGAAAAATGCCTTGTTACCCCAACACTTAGATGAGTGGTTAGACTAGGGAAAAGCAATAGGAGGCGGCTGTAAAGTGGTAATGAGACTGAGGATTGAAGTATGAGCCGGCTCCTTATATAACTGTACAATCAGAACAGCAGCTACATGCTGCACCAGACATGTCACATCACATAATGCCATCTACAATAGTATCACCCCAGTATTCCTAATACCACAACACCCTGTGCCCACAAGGCCAAAGGAAAGTGGGTTATAACAAGGACAGAAAGGACAATGAGCTTGGGGCCATTTACATCATGAAGAATCAGGTCACCCAGACCAGACACACACAGGTCTGCTCTATAAATATATACATGATATACATAGAATAATACTATAGTAGGTACGAATCAAATAAAGGGATCAGGTGCTTCAAATAAGGAGAGCAAAGGTCTGACCCAAAACATGCTCAAAGACAAAAGCCATTATCCACATAAAAGAATAGAGAACAGGAGAAACCACAAGGATACAGCACCAGCACTATCCTACTCAAAGGTAAATCTTGTGCATTGCGGAAAGTCATTTTGGATTTAACAGAATGTGGATGTAGAAATTTTAAGAAACATGTAGGAGAATAAATTGGGTAGATATTTCGTGCTTTTAAAATTAGTAAAAATAAATAAATCATGAAAAAAAAAACTATTAAAAATGAAAAGAATGTATAATATTTATAATTCACATAAATTAGGGTAAAAAGTAATCCACCTCTGCTTTACACCTTAAAGGCCTGTCGACTTAACCATCAACAGGCCAACGGCTACTCCCTCTGACCACCCATTATACACATACTCAATTTGGCCGAGCGTGCATGTGTTCAGATTGTGTAGGGGGAAGTAAATCTCTACTAGACAACCGTGGTGGCTGCTTCTCAGGCTATTACACTACAATACTAGCTGCTGGAGGAGAGTCAGGACACCCTAATACACATCACATAAAAGGTCAGGTCTGTGGGTCCAGATGATGTAAACTATGGCTCCAAAGAAAAAAACATTGAAGATGTCCACCAAATCACAGTAACTTATACAATGCAGTCCAGTTTATGCCCATCATAAACTTAAAGTATTTGTCAAAATGACACATCCAAGGTCCAGGAATGGGTTATTAATCCAGTCTGCTGTAATGTGACTTCTCCCCTCAACCAACATAATAAAAGCAGGAGATGGGTGACAAAGCCCCCGCTGTACAATGTCTAGTGGTAAAGGGCTCCTTTGTTGGTGCCATCCACTTAACCCCTATTGTACCACACTCCAGCCTGCGCCTGCCTTGAGCTTCTCTTGTTGTTAGAAAGACTCAATAGACCTTGATAACATGAATGACATAATGCACATTGTATAATATATAATACAGTACAAGATCTCAGGAAAAGGTCAGGGATGTAAGACAAGTCCGACTCAAATGAAGCATCACTCTAGTTAACCCAATGTTTCACCCTCCCATGTGTGACCACAGGGGGTTCAGGAAGCGGAGATGGATGGATGGATAGATATAGATGGGAGATTCTCCTATGCAAATACTCAAACGTAGGGTTCAAACTAATAAACCCTCCACTAAAAGTTTAATGTAGGGATTTACAGAACCCCCCAGAATCTCTGTAGAGCTATAGGGGAATGAAGAAGGGCCCTTGTTAAAGATGCCAAGTAGAGACAGCAGATCCCCATGAGGAGGACATAAAACATACTTAGCTCCTTTTTCCAATATAAACCTGGATTAAAGATCAATGTGAATGACAATGACTGTACAGCGCCATGGAATATGTTAGCGCTTTATATTATAAATAAACCATCACATTTTATTAAAAAGGAATCAAATTAGAACTCCAAAAAACAGTCACTGAAATACAACAGGATACAAACTATAGTTCTTGAAACTTATCCCATATGTGCCCTACAATCCATAATAAAATTAAAAAATATATATATATTAATATACAACAAGCAAAAATAGACAAACTGGGAACACTGGAAGAAGAAACTGCATAGTATATACAGTATAGATATAGAGACACACGACATGCTCCGCTGTACATACAAGGCAGAAGGACCGGGTCACGTCTTATAAATCATGGGGTCACGCATGATTTATGAAGGTTTCTTGGCACGGGACACAAACTGGACACAGTGGTCAGAAAAACAGCAGCACTTTATGGTTTGCCCAAGATAAAAACCATAACTGGGGGCCAGAGGAGGATCCGTCCATCCTTTACACAAACTGAAACACCAATGGGTCGTCGTTTAAAGGGAAACTTACAAAGACCACTAAAAGCTTAAGGATGGACCTTATTTCGATGTAGAATACCCAACAGTGACCGAATCAAAAATAGCTGTATATTTTTGTGATTTTTTTTTTTCATATCTAGAATTTTAGATAACAGGATTAGAAAGTCCAAAAGAACTTCTTAAAGAATATTGTGTACATTTCTAACTTTGGAAAGCAAAATGCCGGGGCGGCCTCGTGCCCGGAGGGTATTCTCAGGAATGAAAGCCCACCTTAGGTTTCCTCGTGTCTCTCACTTACATGTATGCTGGAGAAAGCAGCGATGACCTGGATGTTTTAAGCACGGGAACAGGGAATTTCCAGATAGCAGGAGAGCTGGTTTTCCATTTCAATGGCATGTTGTCACCACGGTACTACAATAACAGTAAACAGCGTTTCCATAACAGACTACCGACCAGGACTTCCATCCCACACGCTACTGACATGGCAATGGATGCTGCTGCTGCTGCTGCTGAGGAGGATGATGAGGATGCTGCCGCTCGCTCTGCACACAAGCAAATGACTCTGCCAATGCCCTCAACCCGATGCTTCCGATCTGTGATACGGGGTTGCCAGGCATTGCCTTTTAAATCCTCCTGTCCCCTAAAGCGATCTGATGAGTCTATCCTTCTACCTTAACAATAGTGCCACCACGCCAGGGAAGCGTTGACTGCAGTGGATAGTAAGATGATGGGAGAGAGGGAAGGAGGGAGAAAAAAAAAAAAAAGTAAGCCCTGCACTGCACACGGCAGTACAATGCAGCTCTATGATATCAAATGCAAAGAAAACCCTGATTGTAAGGGAATTCGGCTAAGGACACTGCAGTGGCACTTTCATCAAGCACCCACGGCTCTAAAGCTTGATTCCTATCCAATACAGAGGGTGGGAAAGAGAAAGGGGGGGGGGGATTTGCATAAAACAAAACATACCTACTCAGAATACACTTGTCATCCTCTGAACATTCTTCCTTTGAGCTGCAACAATACAAATGGGATAGAAATCTCAGCATAGCCTTAGGCCAGGGCTAGTGAGTGATCAGTGGCTAAATTCAGCAGCCTGTCTTCCTCTGGAGCAAGCTCTGGTCACACAATGCAAGATTGCCATAGTGAAGAGAGGGGGAAGAAAAAAAAAACAAAAAAAAAAACAAAATATATCAAAGTCCTTTTAATCCTTCAATGGGACGGAAAATTGCAAAAGACATGTCTGCATAGCGCAGGGCTGTGACGGCTCGCTCATTGCCCTAGTCTCCGGCCACATTCTGGAAGAGAAGGATCCTGGCCGGCTAACATGCTGGAGGTTCAGGGATATCTCTGTCTTCTGCAGTAGAGAAGCGTGCTCTTAATAGCAGTCCTTGTAGGGACGTTATCAACAATCTGATTCAATGCTCACCCCCCCAAACACCACCTCCTCCTCCACCCCTGTACAGATCACAAATTGCCTAAAGTAGTGACAGGGAAGCCAGGCATGCAGGTGTCCATCTGGGGGCCACGCTGCAGCTCCGGGCTCTGTCTGCTGACCTCCAGAGGATGGCTGGATGACTGACGGAGAGCTCTCAAATGGGGGCAGCAGATAAACATGCAATTCAGGCAAGTCCACAGAAAGGGATGGCGTGCGGCAGCTAATCGGCAAACAAAAGAGCACCGGATTCATTACAAAAGCCCCCTACTGAGTGTGTGCCCTGCAAAGAGGCTGTATACTGCGTGTATATACACACTATATAGTCCCCTCTCATCAGGGATCTCTGAAAATACACAATGTATCAAAGCTACTCCGCTCATATCACTGCAACTCATTACACAGGTACATGACACATTGTAACATCTGTATACTATAAAATAAGACAATGTAACAGTCATCTTACAGTAACACACAATACTGCAGATGCATCAGTGATTCACACAATAAACCGAGTCATTGCCATAAGAATCTGACGGAACGGTCCGTCCATACGACAAAAAGCCATTGTAGAGACGTCAATAGGATCCATGAGCTGGAATGTAAGGGGATGGCTGTAAATGCCATATGTGCACCACCCCGGAATAATGGCCCACACTAAACTTATAGCAAAGGGCTAGTAAAACAGCACCTGATAGGCGAGGAGAGAAGTTCTCATGGTCAGAGGAACAAAAGCAGCGTGGGAAGTCTTAGAGAGAAAAGGCAAGACGTGTCCACTGTAATATGCCAAGGTGTTGGGTCTGGGACGGTCATGCCAGGTACAGATTGAAGTCCGAAGAGAATCCCTCAGACACCGCACCGGGCCAGAAAGAGGGTACTTGATAATATGAGATGCGCTTCTATAAGTGGGGAAGTCTATAGTGGTGTATTAGGAGCTAAAAAATCATAGGCAGGTGTAGCCTAAAGAACCTGTCCCTAACCAAGGTCTAACCTGCAGTATCAGGTCATAGACACCAGATGTTTTCAAACTTACTAAAGCCATTTTGTTTTTGATTAACTTATGATGAACAAACCTCTCCCCACCAACCGAGACATAGGATACATTAGGAGACTCCAGGCTACACAAGTGTTGCCCGACATAGAATCGCAGTGTTGCCAGCGATCGTTGAGGCTTGAGTGGTTGCAGGCTATAGCGACCATGCAGCTGAGGCACCTGGTCCACACACCACAATGTCCGTGCCCCTCTGCGCCCACTTGCCGAGGACGTGGCATAGAGAAAAAATAATCCCAATTCCTTGCGATTCACTAGTAATTCCAATTATTTCATAGCCATTTAAAAAAAAAATGGCTTATAGAGCCCTGATAAATGTCCCCCACATTGACGCTTGTATTGAATACTGTAAGTGTTTAGCCAACAACTAGCTTATGACTCTCCATAACAGGAAAATCAGAGACATCTTAGAATACACACGATCAAGAACCACTTTTCTAGCATCTTCGACCAATCAAGCCCTTGCATGGAAAGCCCAGAAAATCTAAAGATCTAGGTCTATATGCAAATCTTAAAGGAACCCACCACTTCCAATAGTGCTTCTAAGCAGCTGGTGCCGGCACTTATCTTCGTTATGTTATTAAACGGTTTTAAAGCGTTTAAAACGCTTTAGTAATCTTCATATACGAAGTAGCTTCACCGCACCATGCGCGCGACCGCTTCCTATACAGGCGCACACACGGCCGAGCGCATACCACCGTGTGGTGAAACTACTTTGTTATGTTAAATGGTTTTAAATCGTTTAAACACTTTAGTAATCTAAACAAAGATAAGCTTGGCATATGTTTACCTTTAGTGGGGAAGTTCTATTTTTTGCAATAATTACAGTATTGCTACGATTATTATGAGTGTTTGTCAAAAAACCTTCATATCACTTTGCAGTAGAATTATTGAAAAACTAAAGTCAGCACAATCAGCTGAGACAACCTTTTATTTGTAATCCATGTAAAATTTTAACCATTTTTATGCAAACTACAGTGTGATACCTCATAACCAAAGCCAAACCAAGAAAGTTTTAAAAATAGAATATAACAGTAAGTGACTATACAGACTGTGTTTAGTTAGCAAGAAAAAAAGTAAACCCTAAAAGGCATAGTAAGCGCGTTTGTCAGGTAAACCGGAAAGTTGGCCAATAAACCGCACACATCCCCTGAAGGCCAATCGCGCTCATACAGAAATACAGGAGTTATTGTCAGTGCATCACAGCAGCAGGTGGATGAGAACAATAAAAATTTTACTGCAAAAGCAACTGAAGTCTGTAAAGTCGGGTAATGCCGCTAATCATGCTCACGGCGCAGATAACACGCTCCAACGTCTTCCTAGAGACCCTTCCGATAAAACAGCTAAGCCTAGCAAGGAGATGGAGAGGAATAGGATTTCATCCAGTGTGAGGCGCCACCTGGAGGACACAGGAGAACTGCAACTACACCAACCAAGAGCAAAGCACACAAAATACACAAACAAGCATAACACCACAAACCCATTGCACCAACCAGGAGGGAATAAGATGCAGTGAAAAATGATAGTTCCTCACGGAGCACAGAAAGCCGTCTGTAATAGGGTTATTTTGGAAAATCCAATGATTGGCAAAGGAATAGTATTTACATGATGTAAAGTTATCATATAATAGACTATGAAAGATTCCTAGATCTCTGCTTGCTTTTCTAGAGATCTAGAAACTTTCAACAAATAATTGATATTCTTTGTGTAATGCAGTGTTATTTAATTTTCCAATACACTTTCTGTATCAATTCCCCATCGTTTTCCTGATCCCTGCTTGCTGTCCTTCTATAGAAAGCTTCATTGTTTACTTCCTGCGAGTTAAAACTAGTCCTTGGTCATTTGATGTCACACAGGTGTACGCCATCCAATGACCAGGGACACATCGAGCCGTGCAACCGTGTGATATCACAAGGCCAGGGATACAATGAGCCGTGCACCTGTGTGACATCACATGACCAGGGATACAACAAGCCGTGCACCTGTGTGATATCACATGACTAAGGACTAGTTTTAACTCACAGGAAGTACACAGGTGCACAGCATCACATGACCAGGGATACAATGGGCTGTGCACCTGTGTGACATCACATGACCAGGGACTGGCGTTAATCCTCGGGAAGTAAACAATGAACCTTTCTATAGAAAGACAGCAAGGTTACCTTATGAAGCACATCTCCTCTCCTAGCCAGAATTCCAGAGAGTCCATCAGCTATATCTTCCATCACTTACAGTTTTCTAAAACTTAACAAGTACAAAATGGGCAAATATATGAAAACCATCTGCCTTCGTGCAGTCCTCACTTCTGTGCACTTGCACCATATAAACCAAACGCTGTTGGAATTGTGTCGAATTGAAGTAATAAATGTATCCCAAACATGCAATACAATACATCATACAGATGTTGATCTATTGCACGTTTATTGTATTGCATGTTTGCCACACACAGGTTGCAACCTGGGTATTTCACCTTGATATTTAGGTCTGACTGACGGGTCAGCATACATGCGGTTAGGGGAGGTGGATAGAGTGGGGTCACTGCACTCCCTCTACCCTGTGTTCTTTGTGATATTTTTAATTGATTTTAATTTATGTGGAGTTGTGTATTTCATGAAGTGTTTCAATAAAAATTATTTTGCTTTACGTTTTGGTCCTCAGTAGCACACTTCTTTTTCTTTGAGTATTTATATCAGTGATGGCGAACCTTTTAGAGGCCGAGTGCCCAAACTACAACAAAGACCCGCTTATTTATCGCAAAGCACCAACACAGAAATGTAATTTGTGATTTATACTCCCTTCTCTGTCACAGTTTTCATTGATACCAGCACCTGAGGACACCAATAAAGCAGAAAATAGTCACAGGTAGAGCTGTCACTTTAATATATATAAAATACCTCTGTGCACAGCAAGTCCTGAGCTGTCTAAGACTGCAGGAAAATACCTGGACTCATCTTTGGTGATGGCCTGAGTGCCCACAGAAAGGGCTCTGAGTGCCACCTCTGGCACCAGTGCCATAGGTTAGCCATCACTGATTTATATCCTTAAGGAGAACACCTACTGTCTGACCCTAGTCAATAGCCTCACACAGCCAATCCAGTTCCCTACGCTGTACTGAGGAGACGCAACAAGGTCGAAACAGCGCTGTCTACAGTTGTGAGTACGTTCCTTATGGAATAGATATTCTGGTTTGGCTTAATCCCACACCATGTTTTTAGACTTCATGTAGGTCATACTTGGTGTTAAGGGGGCTGCTTTTCAAGGTAGCAAAAGGAGGTATTGTTTTCCATTTAACACCTTGGAAAACTTATTTGCATTCTTCCCAGAATTCCCTAGTGGAGCATCTATGGCTTTAAGTCTCCACATGCCTTTAAGGTGGCCTTAATTGGCAATGTCTCCTTAAGGAGAACACCTACTGTCTGATCCCACACATCACCATCAAGGAGTTTAACTAACAAACAAAAAATTCTTACCTTCTCACTCCTAAACACTTTTTGCATAATAATTTGGAACACAGTGTAGGTATCTATACTGCAAAATCTTAGAAGATAAAACATCACACCAAACACTAAGAATTGGTCACTGCATGGATTTTTAGATTTTCTGGCATTACAACATTCCAGCATCTTGGCTCCTGCAGACTCTGATATGCCATACACATTTGCCGGAAAGGCTGTTTCACCTAAGGGAGGCCAAAAATGAGTGCTCTTTGAGACCAATAACTGCATATACTATACTAAACTATATACTATACTTACTATATAAGTGTTATACAAATACATGTTTACTCCTGATGAAAGGCTTGGGAAGTGTGTACAATGTCTGAATACAACAGCAAATTTCTGGCATTCCCGCATGTTCCTTCTCCCTAATAATGAAATATATTATAACAAGTGACATCAGATATGAATGTTGAGTCTTGCCCTAATATAGGCCCCAGTTGTAATAAGGTCACCTTTACATTAGAGCACAGATAATCCTACGTGCCGGGCTCCATGTCACCGGGTATACAGACACAACAGGTGGCTGCATTGTCACTCAATGGCTTGACATTGTCAGGAATGTTTTTTGTCTTTGCTTGCTGGTGTCAGATGAAACTGATATACAAACTAATGCTAGTGCACAAAAACACCTTATCTGTGCCATCCACATGGAGGACTATTCTCATTCCTGCTACAGATAAGTGCAAATCAACTGCAATGTCCCAAAATGGAAAGAAATAGAACCTTTCTTATTCCCAGTTCAGGCCAGAGTTCAGGTTCCCCTACAGCAGTGTTTTAGGGAGAGGAGCCACACTCATTCGATAGACCTTTGGGCACATGTATCTTTTGTTTTCTTTTCACCAGAAATCTTTTTAATTTTTGCGCATACAGAGCTGTGTGAGGGTTTATTTTTGCTTATTCCTTTTCGTGTACTGGGAAGCTAGAAAAAAAAATTCCAAAATGTGATGAAATTGTTGGCTCAGTTTTTACCACTTTCACTGTACGCTCCAAATGATACTTCTACTTTATTCTTTAGGCCGGTACGATCAGGGCGATACCAAATTTATACAGGTTTTATTGTATTTTAATACATTTTCAAAAAGTAAAAGCATACATTTTATCTGCCATTCAGATAATTGTATAATTGATGCTCTACTTCATTCTGTGTGAAGATGCTCTCCGACATCCACAAACCTAGCCAAGAATAACCCAAAGAGGTGGCCTCCTATCTTGTTCAAAGGGGGGTGTGGAGTCCCTCACCAATTGCGTCGAAAGGGTATCGATTCAACGCTCTTTGGTCAAATACACTGAAATTATGGATTCACCCTTTGTATTTGTTACAAGAATGTGGAAAAGGACTTTACCTGCAAGATCAAAGAGTAATGTATCAACACCTTTCGTGCTTGCCGCATCCTTGCTATGGGATGGACGCTGTGCATGTGGGGAGCCAACACTCGGGTACCTCAGGCACTGATAGCATTGAATGGAGAATAAACTTGCATAAAAGACATTGTTAACTTTGTATGATGCACTCCCAGCCAGAAGAGCCAACTAGTCACTATATACAGCTGCAGGGTGATAGCTATTCCTTCCTGATCCCATTATATAAGTACATCCAGCTGCGTTGAGCATGCAAGTGCATAAAAAGGAGAAGAGTGGGGTAGATCCATCTTCTCCAAGAACAATATGGGACAGCAAGCAACACCGGGTATATTGAAATGTATTATGCCCAACTCATCATCCGCCCAAATACGACCTGTTGGATAAGAATTGCTCCACCTCCAATACTGAAGATAGTCGTTGGTTTTACCCTTCGTAGTCGCTTTCACTCATTAACAAAACACTGGATAAAACCATGTAAACTACACAGGTCACTGAAGTGCACAGCAGGCAATATAACATCACAGAGTATAATAAATCAACACTCAACAGGAAAATACTTTGGAAACTCCAGCATCTATTGTTCTCATTTGACAGTCAAGAAAAGGCCCGAAAACTACATCAAGTAGTTTTAGTTTTCCTGTTTTATGAGGAACAGCAAAACAGAAGAATAAACTTGGCTCAGGAAGTGAGAGGGGTCGGAGCCAGCTGCGGCGATGAAAGAAGAGATCTGGAACTCACCGAGAGTTTATTAATGGTGTGAAGAACAGGAAGAGAAAGTAAAGTGACAAGGACACACGCGACTATGCTGACCGCCTAATGGTGCTGCCCCTTGGGACCCTAAATAACACTTTCTACACCACAATTAAAAGCATGCAATTTATACTGAACACTGCATTGTAGAAGCAGGAAAAGTTTGACTCAAACTTTATTTCAATATGAGATTATATTACGTATGTGAAGTGGAAGGACTGGATGGAGGGAACTTTCCTCAATTATGAATGGAAGCGGGGACAAGTAGTGAAAGCTTTCCACGTGAATAAAATTCAGAGGGGCTATGATATTAACATTGGTGCCACATGATGCTTATAGGCTTATGATTTTATTATATAAAGATCAAAAAAAGTAGCCAATTTGGGGATAAGTTACTGGAGACTATGTGGGTCAGATAAGTGGTTTATATCCATTCACTTTGCCCCCTTTAAAGGACATCTACCACCAGGATGAAGGGTTGTAAACAAAGTACACAGACAATTGGTGTGTGCCCCTTTGGCAGGATCTGCTCTTGTAGCTTTGTAGGTTCTTAAAGAGTGGATCCTGCCAGAGGGAGCACACCTGCATGTCAGGGTGCTTGGTTTAAAATGCTTGATCCTGGTGGTAAATGTCCTTTAAGGTGGTACAATCCAAAGAATAACTAGTTCATATAACCCTGATTAAGCTCTAGAGCTATTCCTCCCAATCCACTTATACACATGGATTCTTGGTTCAGATCAGCTACACTAGGAAGAACAGGGTCGTGTTCATATTGCTTTTATGCAAATTCAACATTTAAGGAGATCTACCCAAGTCATGGAGGATAAACAAAGTGCACTTACTAATAGTTCCGGGCACTGACTATGGTAATTTTCTGTGTTATCCATGGCCACCTACCTTCTAAAATCACAGTTATGCTAATAAACCTCAAGGGCTATGGACATGTCACAGGAGCCCTCTGTGCAGGCAGAATGCTACTTCAGAATGCAACAGCCTTTGAATCTGCAAGGAGGGGTTTCGAATACACTCCAAGTCTCTTTCTGATTAATTAGCATAATGTAACAGGTTGATTTTAGAAGGAAGGAGGTCATGCATAACAAACAAACAGAAGACTACCACAGTCACAGTGCCTGGATCTAGGACTAAGGATGCCCTGGTTAACACAATTCAAACGCTGCATTTGAACACGGCCTCAGAAGAATAAGGACGGTCAGGCACCGGTCAGGACACATTAAATGATCAGTGGACACCCACAAAATTCAGGAAGACAAGATACCTCTTAGCAGACAAGCAGCAGTCGTGATGAAAACTGCACCCTCCAGTCACAAGTCTCAGACTTTCCATCACAAGAGGTGGATCAGAAGTTACGGTTCTCATAACATTAGGCCTTTATCTTCCTGATGTCATGTGTACAACCGCCTTTTCATCAAGCAAATGTAACTAGTCAACATCTTTAGCAGTCAGTTCAGCTCTACAATATAGTGGTGTCACAAAGTACTACTTGAACTTCTGTAAAATTAACCAAATTAATCTACAACCAGATTCAGTACCATGCCAGGTGCAAAGTGATCACCCAAACCTACATAAACAAAAATCCGAGCCTGCAATGTGTACTGTTACCAAGTCAGTGAAAATTTGGTTAATTTAGGAGAGGCTAGTTACAGGAACTTTTAAGTCTCATGATAACAGATCAAAAAGTAAAAAAAAAAAAAAACAAAAAAAAAAAAAAACACCAAACGCCAAGTGCACTGAATCCATCAGATACCAGACTTACCCCTCAGCTCACAGAATCCACCTGCTCAGACCTCCACAACTCAGTAAAGAAGAGCGGCTACATGGATCAAAAAGCCGAGAGCAGTTCCAGGTCTTCCACGACCTTCCAGGATATATGGAACATCCCAAGTAGAACATAACCTTAAAGAAAACTGCAGTCTGCCGAGGATCATGTGAAACTGCTGATAATATTTCAGAGGTCTAGCTGGAACACGACTAATGACATTTTCTGATGATGAAGTCATCCGGCAATCAGACTGGGATCACACGGCCATGCGGCCCCTGACAGCACCCTCTCTTTTTTCCAGATTTGCATGAGAAAGTAGATTTTAAGTCAGAAGCACAAGATGAACACAAGACCTATACGATGAAAGGGAAGCATTGCCAGACACTGCAGTGCTGGAACCACAAGAAAAAAAAAAAAACTCAAAACTTTAACAAAACTGAATATCCGACAAGCCAGAGGCCCATTTACACAGCAAAATATGTTAGTACACAAACCATAATTGTAATCTATCTATAGGTAATTTCATATCAGAAGCACCGGTAGGCACTCTGGCATTTAGCCTTTTAAAGGAACGTTAAAAATAGCCAGCATTGTATGTCTTAAAGGGAACCCCCCAGCATTAACAACACTATACACAGGATAGCGAATACGTTTCTGGTTGTTGGGGGTCAGGATATTTATCATTTATCAAAATAAGGGATCAGTGGAGCACTGGGACATCAATGTGGATATCAAGTCCGCTCTCATTCAACTATGAGAATGAGTCATAGCAGGTCCTGCTGCTCCAGGCAAACAGACACTGAATGGAGAAGCAGGACCTGCTGCAAAGTCAAAATGGGACCCCCAATCACGTGTATGGCAGGGGTATGAAGTCTGTGGATCCAGAAATTACAAATTTCAGCCAAACCCTTTAAGGTTGACTGCTGTGAATACAACTCTATTCATGTCCAAGGGAAGTATGCAAATATGTTTTATAAGGTGTTAAATGGAAAACAATACCTCCTTTTGCTACCTTGAAAGGCAGCCCCCTTATCATCAAGTATGACCTACATGAAGTCTGAAAACATGATGTGGGATTAAGCCAAACCAGAATATCTATTCCAGACTCACAACTGTGGACGCCACTGTTTCGACCTGGTTGCGTCTCCTCAGTACAGTGTAGGAAACTGGATAGGATGCGCGAGAAGCAATTGACTAGGGTCAGACAGTAGGTGTTCTCCTTATGGAGAGATTGCCAAATAAGGCCACCTAAAAGGCGTGTGGAGACTCAAAGCCATAGATGCTCCACTAGGGAATTCTGGGAAGTATGCAAGTATGTTTCCCAAGGTGTTAAATGGAAAATAATTCCTCTTTTTGCTACCTTGAGTGAGACGGCTAAGCACAGCCACCAATAAGTGAGACAGAAAAGGAGCGATTGGTCGACACACATAGGACCTTGGGACCCTGTTCTCGTTACCTCTGGAAGCTCCAGCACTCAGACTCCCATTGATTAGACAAATCCTCCATCATGTGGGTTAAAGCCAAGTGTTAGTAGGGTTGAAAACCCCTAGGGTCATGGAGACGTGTGTATTGCTGTTCCTTAACACCTCCAAGCCTGCTATCCATATAGGTCTATAAGGAGGTATGGCTGTGCCTTCCATTACATACTAGCGAGGGGTATAGACTCTTTTGTAACCTATGCCTTCAGATTCACTGTCAATGTATCTATTACAGAGCATGTCAAACCAGAACGACCCTACTTGTCATTATTCAGGGTATACCATAGACACGAGCAGTGAAAAGCATTCTGATAACTGCAATTCTAAAGCACCAAGAGCTTTATTTTCCAGTGGTTCTTAAAATGTAAAATAATCTCTAACTGGGAAACTACAGTTCACATAGCAGTCACATACAATACAATTGTCACCTCTGTGGGGAGAGAAAAACCAATTTCCACAAGTCTCTTACACTGCATAAATAGAAGGATTTAGAGACGTGTCCTCCCTAGTCCGAGGTTATGAAACACGTCCGGCCGGCCATGCAGCACCTATTAGTCTAACACAAGGTCGAGAATTCAGAGTCGTATGGAGAGATGTTGCAGGTGAAAGAAATTGTTCAGTATCAGACACACGGAACGGTCCTATGATCATTGAAACAGAAAACCCTGCAATCATACTGAATCCAACAGCCGCACAAATGCTCAACTACTGCTCCATTCATACAAAGGGAGAGACACCAGCCCATGATCAGACAGTACTTATCCATCCTATGGATATGTTCGGAAATCCCCCTACAAGAATCCTTCAACAGGACAACGTCCTTCCTATCAAATTGTTTGCAACAATGTATCAGTAAAGGAAATCATGCTGAAGAAGTAGCAACAATGTGACATTATACAAAAATGGAGACAAGGGTGAGGTTAGGCCCCACATGGGTGTTCAGCCCGAGGATGTGACCTGCAATGTTTACTTACAGCAAATCGGCACTGACAAATCAGATGTTATATGAGGACAATCGAAAGTTAACAAACAATTGCCCATTTATAAATTTCAAGGATCTACAAGAATGATACAACACGGAGTTATAGGACAAAGTGGATTCGCTACAACAGACATCAGGAGAGAAGAATGGTCCTATTTAAAGGTCCTGTGAATTGTCTGATCACAGGGGGTGTGACTGCTCAGACCCCTAGCAATCAGCAGAACAGAATTCCACAAATCTCACTGCCCTGCCCTATACAGAAGGGGATTTCCTATATCTAACGCCCAAAAAGCTGACAGTGGAAGTCTCATGGAAATCAAGGTGCAGCAATGACTTCAATGTAACTTATAGGGCAGCTGAGCAGGACCTGCAGTCAGTGGTCAGATACAGTGTCCTACAAGTTTAAGGCCTTGCTGGGCTATCAAGGCGACACTCATCAGTGAATCACTGACTGAGTATCAGACAGAGGGGACATCATAGTGATGTCACTATGATCCACAAAGATGCATTTTTGGCACTGTGGTTGGTCTATGAATTCCAGCCCGTGATCAACAAACCAACCAGGATAGTGTGGCTCTGGCCTAAGAGTTAGGCTACTTGTACACGGCCATGGGAACAGATAAGCAGACCCAATGTTTGCGCTCCACCCACACAAACCAGACATATTGAAAGTTTGGCAGCCAAACAGCAAATCCGGCAATCCAGATCGGCTGGTTGTGTGGGCTGATGCCCAAACATTGGGTCCGCTCTTCTTTAGCAAAGTGCTCACCTGGGCCATAACACAGATGTAGCCTACAATCAAGAGGAGGAGGGAGGAGGTGGGCGAGTGCTCTTCACACCTCCCCTCTCCATAGAAAGCAGAGTGGCCAGATCACAGTGTGGGGAGATCAGATGCACTGAGCACTGTGACCGGGTGTCATAGACCTCTATGGAGATCTTGCCACAAATAGTGCAGCCAGCACACGGCCCCCCCATTACGGTCGTGTGCATGAGGCCTAAAATGTCCACTTCAACATATATAAAGATGTCTGGTATACTTCATACCTTGGCAAGAACAGCAGAGACAGTAATTCAACAAGTTAGATGCGCCTTAAGACAGCAGACAAAGCCATTATCATTTCCGATATTCTGCACAAATGTTATTACACGCTCTGCAGTAATTTACACAGGAAGTTTCGCACTTTGCATTTTACATCGAAACCCGGGTTATTTGCTTCTGGGAGGAAATGGACTACAGAAAGATACTGATCACATCACGGTACGTAAAAAGATTCAATACATATCCAAAGTCACGTACAAGTATGAACAAGGATTTACATTGTTGTGTCTACAGTCAGTATAACCACAAACCCCACAGACACAAAGTATGAAATCTAAATGCAGCTCAATGCAAAAAAGCCCTGCAGACCAAAGCCTTAAAATATCACCAAATAAAGTAGTCCAGACTTGCATGATCTAAATGGCTTCAAACTAGGAAGTAAAATAAAGACTCTCACAACAATCAGTTCCTCTCCACCGCCATTAAAAGTAACAGATCACAAGGCACCGATGGACCAGGCCATCAGTCATCAAAATGGACAGCACCTACTTGAGTTACTCTCTATACACTGTAAAATCTCACTGGGTTCCCCAATACCATACAGCCAGGGCTATTAAGGGACAGACTGGATCTGGCTGCAGTGGACCACCATCTCTATAGTTGGATCCTAGACCTCACAAACCGACCTCAGTATGAGAGCCTGGGACTGTGTCGGACACTGATGAGTAGTACTGGTGCACCTCAAGGTACAGTTCTGGCTCCCTTCCTCTTCACAATGTACACAGCAGACTTCAGGTACAATGCAACAAGCTGCTACCTCCAGAAGTTCTCTGATGACTCTGCAATAGTAGGCCTCATTACAGGTGAGAACGACAGAGTACAAAGAACTGATCCGGAAATTTGTGGACTGGTGCCAGCAAGACCACCTTAGGATTAATGCTGGGAAGACCAAGGAGATGGTGGTGGACTTCCGTAAGCACAGTCCATCTTAACCAGTGGTTATCAAGGGGACAGACATTGAGGCAGTGAAGTCCTATAAGTACTTGGGTGTCCTCCTCAACAATAAACTGGAGCGGGCAGAGGACAAAAGCACTTCACAGGAAGGGTCAGAGCCGGCTACACCTGCTGAGGAGGCTGGGGGCATTCGGAGTGCAGGGAGTACTTAAAGTGACCGACTGCTTCACCCCCAAGCATGAAAGGGGTCATTCCTCCCCGCTGCATTTAGGCTGTTCAACAATCAAAGCCCAAACAGAAGTAACCTATGCTCCGCACCTAACCAGTCCCTGCAGGTCCCATTCACACGCCGAATATCAAATTGCCGATCATTTCTTGTCTTTTTATCCCTTTTTTCTTTTTGTTTATTTATCCCTAATATTATTCTGACATGGTTTGTACAGCCCTCTGTTCTCTCTCTTCTGCTGTAACGCTGTGAATTTCCGCGCTGTGGGACTAATAAAGGATCATCTTATCACAGAGCGGGGCACCGTCCACCCAGGGGTCACGCTCCCCCCAATAGAGGGGGGGGTGCCTTCCACCCAGGGGTCACGCTCCCCCCAATAGAGGGGGGGGGTGCCTTCCACCCAGGGGTCACGCTCCCCCCAATAGAGGGGGGGGGGGTGCCTTCCACCCAGGGGTCACGCTCCCCCCAATAGAGGGGGGCGCCGTCCACCCAGGAGTCTCGCTCCCCCCCCCAAATAGACCGGGGCGCCGTCCACTGAGGGGTCTCGCTCCCCCCCAATAGACCAGGGCGCCATCCAACAAGGGGTCTCGCTCCCCCAAAAGACAAGGAGCGCCGTCCACCCAGCAGTCCTTCTCTCCCGCTCTACTACAGACAACATCCTCTCAGAGGTCCCTACTCTCTTACAGATCATGCAGGATCCCACTTACCCACCAACAGTCATGTCACTTGGGCTCCTGCCCTCCTACAGACAATGACATCACAGCAAAACAGGTCACACTCCAATATCTGATGAAATCACAGTGTCATCACTAACAAAGACTGACACAATATAGTGACACTCATAACACAAATGCTACACAGACTATGACCTCACATCATACTGCTATAGTCTGACATCACGCTGTCCCCAGATGATGACATCACACTACATCCTAGCAGTGTACAATGACAAGTCCTCAGGCGGGATGGAGACAAAGCACATGAAGACCTCAGCAGTCCTGCTCCCCAGCACAGGCAGGCAGTGGTGGAGCATGCTGGGAGTTGTAGTCCCCCGGCTCCTCACCTGTCCGGCAGCAGCTCCCCCCGGGGCACAGGGTAGTCCATGGCTTCCGTCAGCACGATGCCTCTGTCAGGAGAAACACAACAGTCAGACCCGAGGCCCAGAAGCCTCCCCCTTCCCTCACCGACCCATGGGAAACTTCGTACCGGACAGCTGCCCGCCTCCTCCCGGTCGCGGCTCCGTGCGCTCTGCCCCAGAAAACTTATTGAGCCGTCACTGTAGAAACTGTCCGGCCGGGGCGGGACGCTGCTGCGCGCTCCCGCACTGGTGTCTGCGCGCCGCCGAGCTCACAGGCCTTACCCGGTGACGTCACCGCACCCCGCTCCAGCAATAACAACAATAACGAACAGGTTCAGTGTCCGGGGACAGCGGGAGGGGGCGGGGCCGGGCTCTGAGCTTATGCTCCAGCAGGGCCCGGGAGCAGAGAGGTGATTGGTGGAGAGAGGGAGAAGGGGCGGGGCTACGAGACACGCTCGCTTGTTGATTGGCTGACTGGCTTGAGCTGAAGCTGGAAGCAGCTGATGCTGCAAAGGAAGTATGAAGGAAGGAGCTAAAATTAGCAGCCGCGGACTGCTGGCGGCATGAGGGGAATGTGCGCGTCACATGTGCGCTGACACCCGGTGCCTCATCCTTACTGACACCCCGGTACCTCATCCCTACTGACACCCGGGTACCTCATCCGCACTGACACCCCGGTACCTCATCCGCACTGACACCCCGGTACCTCATCCGCACTGACACCAAAATGCCTCATCCGCACTGACACCCGGTGCCTCATCCGCACTGACACCCCAATGCCTCATCCCTACTGACACCCCGGTACCTCATCCCTACTGACACCCCGGTGCCTCATCCGATACCTCATCCCTACTGACACCCGGATGCCTCGTCCGCGCTGACACCCGGATGCCCCGTCCGCGCTGACACCCGGATGCCCCGTCCGCGCTGACACCCGGATGCCCCGTCCGCGCTGACACCCGGATGCCCCGTCCGCGCTGACACCCGGATGCCCCGTCCGCGCTGACACCCGGATGCCCCGTCCGCGCTGACACCCGGATGCCTCGTCCGCGCTGACACCCGGATGCCTCGTCCGCGCTGACACCCGGATGCCTCGTCCGCGCTGACACCCGGATGCCTCGTCCGCGCTGACACCCGGATGCCTCGTCCGCGCTGACACCCGGCTCCACCCCTGATCACATGTTGGGGGAGATGTATCAATCTGTCTACACGAGTAGATAGATGCGAATAATTTGCATCTGAAAGGCCCTGTGCCATTTATTGAAGGTTTTAGGGTACGTTCACACAATGCGTTATAAACGCATCGAAAATGTAAGTGGGAGGGGATAGGCCCAAACGCATGTGTTTTTGAATGAGCGCCATGGCCCGAATACTAAGGTCCTTGCACCAGTTTTCTGTCAGACTTTGCCTGTTCTTTTCAGAGCAGACTGCTTGTACAGGTATTTAAGAAATTGTGCGAAACAAATTAGGGGGCATTCCTGAGCTCACTCCTGGTGTAATTTGTGCCTAATTTGTAATTTGCGCCAAAAAATGTTTTCCGCCACATATATCAAGGCTTTCAGAACTCTGTTCTACAATTTTTCCGATCTGAATGACTAAGGGTGATGCCACGCGTGGCCGTTGTTGGTCCCTTTTTAAGCATGCGTTTTCAGTCTGTCGGTGTGCATGGGGCCTAAGACTGCCATGGGCCCTGGGCTGTATGAATATTATAGGTCCTACAAGTCTGGAGTCACTTCCTACATATGGTACTAGAATTAATATTCTTGGGGAATGGAGGATCTGTCCCTTCTGCCTGCTTTCAATCTGTGGTTCAAGGACCTTTGATGGACCTTCATTGGTCCTGAAATGGCACTTGTGTACATGTGTATGGAGAGCAGGAACAAATGTATTAGGATTTCATGGGTGGAGGTGCTTATTAGTATTAAATTTGGTGGGTGGTTTGGGTCTTCCTAGTAGACTCAGAATTCACTATTGGACTTCAGTAAAGTAGAACATGGAAGAGGCCCACTGAGGTAATACAGAACTCCCCCAAAAAAACCTTTCAATATTCCCTCTCCCATGCAGTTATTCAGCTGAGGACATTTCCCAAGGCTTTCATTTATGAGTGGAGTTTACAGGTAATCCCTAGCAGCCCCATATCTACCTATACACCATGGCACCTGCTGGCATTGGCTCTGTGCCCTCATAATAACTACAATGCCCTCATGGCATCTACTGTGTAACTCTACAAATGCCCCTCTCTCCATAGCGGGCACAATGCTTCATATGCCACATACTGGGTATTTCCTTTTGGACTCTTCTTCACCAGGCAGAACAAGGTGGAAGGACCCCTAGTTATAGGTCCTCACCATTCAGACGTGTGTGGCACTTCCTATGGATATGTGATAAGTGTCTATGATGGGAACAGCCCATGAATTATATTCAGACATGGCTGGTAATAATCTCTATACCTGTCCTGGATTTACAAGGTGACAGTATGAATGTTCCACATCTTCCTCTTCCTCATTCCTGTTATCAGCCGGGTGACAGTTCTTGTCTTGCAGGTATCTGGTCGCTGACAAACATGGATGATTTATATGTCATTATCTGTGATGATCGGTGTTGGGAAGAGCCTGGTGCACTATGTAACACGTAGAAATTAGCTTCATTAATTAATCATTAGGAAAGGAATGTATCACAGTCACATTCTTTGTTTAGTAGTTTGTGGATTTCTCATGACGCCCTCAGAAAGCAGCCAATTATTACATCACATCTGCAACCTGCCTGCCCTGTATAGCAAGTAGTGGACAATGCACGCTGGAACTTACCATTAGTCTTCTCCACTTCTGAAAAGTCCAGATAACATCCCAGATGTGACAGAAAGTGGTGCAAACTCCAGTAGAAGGGCGGCTCGGAATAAAGACAACAATTTTAGGACAGAAATGTTAGACTTAAAGAGCATCTATCACCACATCCTCCTGCTCCAACATTAAATCCACAATGAAGTGTTGCTCAACTACTTCTAGCACATCCAAAGTCACATGCACATGAACAGAGAAGAGTCATATGTTACATGAGATGAGTCATTTATATAGGCTGGACAGGGAGCAATACTGGAGAGGCCCCTATCTACGTTTCTATAGCACCTAGAGAGACGCTTTTGGTGTCTTATTAAAGATAAGAATCTCATCGTTTAGATCAGCTTTGGATGCTAGTAGTGCGCTGGAGAAAGAGGGGACCTGAGTGGGAAGGATATATCAGCTGTTCTGTACTCACCTCTCAGCTTCTTTCCTGCTCCAGGTGCTGCACTGACCTGGTTCTAACATAGAACCAGTGTCAGGATCCTGAGGAAGGAGAAGGTGAGTGTTTGTTTTATTTTTTTTGGGTGCTCAAGGGGTTCTCCACTATTTATTATCTGCCCTGGAGGTCTCCATTGTTATATGTCTGCTCTGGGGTTCTTGAATATTATCGGTCTTCTCTTGGGGTCTCCACTATTTTATGTCTGCTCTGGGGGTCCCCAGTACTAGTGTCTGCTTTGGGGTATCCACTATTATACATCTGCTGTGAAGGTCTCCAGTGTTATAGGTCTGCTCCAGGGGTCTTTGGTGTTAAAGGTCTACTCTGGGGGTCTCCACTTTTATACGTCTGCCGCATCTAGGGTTCTAGTTATTAGTGTGGCCCCTTAAAGTTGAGCGGTATGACATGGTGGGGGGGGGGGGGGTAAGGAGGAAGATACAGCAAGACAAGCTCCATCTTTTTAAAAAATGAATGGACTTATTGCCCATTGAAATGCATGGGGATGTATTCAGCCTGTACTGCAATGTCCGTGCTGCACACGGCTGTTTTCACATGTAAGTGTGAACACTTACTTTACAACTTGCAATACTTTCATGTTACATTCACATCACGTCATTTGGACACATTGGGGGGGATTTACTAATTCTGGCGCAAGCACGACTGTCGGCATCGGAGATCAGTTTCCGGAAAGCACAGGCCGATGTATTAAAGTGGCGCACAGCTGTAACTAAATAATGGGTAGACGTAATAATCAGTCTTGTGCCATAAAAATGCCGACATCAATGAGATGTGCGCTAAAATCGTACATGGACTGCGCCTTAATTTTGCTCTCTGACCATTTTTTTCCTGGTCTATTGTGCGCCAAAAATTGCGCCTAAAAATAAACATAAATGTGACGGACAATGTGGAAAAGTTAGGCCACGTCAGATTGTGCCCCAAAAAAACCCGGAGAAGTCGTGATAGTAGGAAACATCCGTTCTTTCTGGCACAAACTCATTATAAATGATCCACAACATTTCTGCGCCCAAAAAAATTAAGATCCCGGCATTTTTTAGGCGCAGATATGATAATACATGGCCCCTATTTAGCTTGTACTCCAGGAAAGCTTTCCATCCTGTTAAAAATATATATTCAGCGGAGGCCATTTGAGCCTATGTGGGACAGACACTACTGTATGGCATCCACCCCCGGCTTCTGCTGAGCATGCACTGTGGGTGTTTCCTTTGGGATGTAACTGTTTATATAAGGACAGTTACTTCAAGCGGGTGACAGAGCGTAGGAAGCAGCAAGTCTTTGAGGGCTGCCGATGTTCCCTCCTCCCGTTTTCAGTGGGAGGGGCTGAACCAGATAACGTATCCCACTGCAGGAGCATACAGTGGGATAATTTGTAGCCCGTTTTAAGGATACATTGGGAATCCTCCCAATCTTTAAAACAGAGGGAATAAAAGAAGACGTTAATTTAGCCTTACAGTTGTGCAGGGGTGCTGATGCTCCCTCACTGTGTATAAGAGAGACGTTGTAATTTTTACATAGTAATTTCCTTCATTACTGTTAATATACACTTTATTTTTATACTGTACAATACAAAGGATCCATACAGAGCTGTATGTAAAAACGGAAAATATATGCAAATGATGACAAATGAGACGTATACACAGCAGAATGAGGTCTTAATTACTTGTATCCTTTGCCAGCAGCAACGCCCGGTAAGCTAATTATGACACCCCACCGTGGTAGATTGCTATCATTGCTTTCTGCGATGTATCATGATCAGTTACAAATCACTACACTCAGGATTTGATTTTAGCGGAGACAGTTTCCCAGCATGCAGTGCAGCACGTACCGCCACAAGCACAAGTGTCAGGTACAATGTATTTATCCTGTGCATATACCATATGTCATGGTATATGTAATTGTATATATTAGATTCTTGATGGGTAGAAGCCATAAAGGAAGAACATGTCTTGGGTAATTATTTGTCTTTTAGTTTATGGACCAAAAACAATTTACAACATGTCCATTTGTAGATAAAGCACACGTAAAAGGCATTTTCACCCATAGGGCTTAAAGGTGACCTGACAAAGGGTAACACAGTGCTAGATATGCGCCTGGGAGAACTGTTTGTGTAGCAGCAGGACTGTTAAAAAGGCAACTTTTCCCAATGCACTAAGGTCTGGTCCTCACACTGCTGTGCTCTTAGCACTCTCAAATGAACTCCTTCCCTTTGCTGTAGTATTCCATCGGACAGAAGCTTTCCACTCGACTGAGTGGCACCAGGAGCAACCTTTTTCCCAGAGGCTATGGCTATTTTTTTAATACAGGCGGTCCCCTACTTAAGAACACCTGATTTACTTACGACCCCAAGTTACAAACAGACCTCTGGATGTTGGTAAATTACTGTACTTTAGCCTTAGGCTACAATAAACAGCTATGACAGGTATCACAGGTGTCTACAAAGAAGCTTTATTGTTAATCCTGGTTCTTATGAGAATCCAACTTTTTTATAATCCAATTGTCTCAGAGACCAAAAAATTTTTGTCTGGGGTTACAATAATAAAATATACAGTTCCAAATTACATACAAATTCAACTTAAGAACAAAACTCCAGAACCTATCTTGTACGTAACCCGGGGACTGCCTGTATATAGCTATATTGGGTCTGCAACAGTACACACTAGACATGTACTATGCTTCAAAATACCAAATAAATAAAAACAAGAGGAAAGGACAAGGCTTCAATGCAACAACATAAAAGGGAAAATCTTTATTTAGTAAACAACAATGGGAATGCATAAAATAGACTGAGAAGCATCTCAGAAAAGATACAAAAAAGCACGCCAGGTAATATGTCCTAAAATACATGAACAAATGTAAAATGTACAATATAAGGGACCCAAACATGTAATGAACAGTAATGAACGACAATGGGTGTAAAGTAATAATGAGGTAGAGCCCTTATATAGCTAGCAGGTATACTGTAATAATAACAGAGGTCACAGACACCAAATGATAAACATGGATAAACACATACAAATAGTGCAAAATGAGTGGAAGCTAGTATGACCAAGAGGAGGACATGATATTACCTGGCGTGCACCCCGACGCGCGTTTCAATCGCAGCAGGTCTTTGTCAAGGGCTCTACCTCATTATTACTTTACACCCATTGTCGTTCATTACTGTTCATTACATGTTTGGGTCCCTTATATTGTACATTTTACATTTGTTTATGTATTTTAGGACATATTACCTGGCGTGCTTTTTTGTATCTTTTCTGAGATGCTTCTCAGTCTATTTTATGCATTCCCATTGTTGTTTACTAAATAAAGATTTTCCCTTTTATGTTGTTGCATTGAAGCCTTGTCCTTTCCTCTTGTTTTTATTTATTTGGTATTTTGTAGTTTATCAGTAAGAGGCCTTCCTTTAGCTACATTGGTCGATATCACTGTCACTAGATTCTACCACTGTTACACTGTGCTTCTTTTGTTATTTTTTTGTATGTACTATGCTTGTCCATGACCCCCTAGAGGGGATGTTTCAGAAAAATAAAATGGTTCAGCGAGATGTATAAATCATAAAAGAAAAAAAGGACATCTACCACCAGGATGAAGAACTGTATGCAAATGAGCCTGAGGGGCTCCATAGGTGATAATAAAGCATGGAGCCCCTCAGGCTTATTTGCATACAGTCCTTCATCCTGGTGGTAGATGCCCTTTAATCTCCTTTCCCTTTTGCACTTTCTGGTCCGGTAGAAACTTCCCAGAATTGGGTCTTGTGATCACTGAAGCCAAACACTGATTGACCTGTTTTGGTACATCCCTGCTGGACCAGAAAGTGGAAGCATTCAGGAATCGGGCAGTGATGGAAATGAAGCAATGAGATTTCTGAGCAGTAAGTACCTGGGGGTGTGGGCGCAAAGTATTTTATTTTTTATAGTGATTTTTTTTTTTACAGCTGACTTTTGTTGGAACACAATTTTAAAAAGATAAAGGGGCACATTTACTTACCCGGTCCCCGGAGTTCCTATCCTCTCTTATCACAAAATCTCATATTTGTTGTTGAGGTCAGAATTTCTTCTATGTAAGAAATGTTATGTCTCACAACTATATTTGTTCCAAACTATCATTTAGCACTGATTAAAAAAAAGAAAGCTGACCTTTACATTGTGGAAGTTTCTATTCCCTTGCTCTGAAGATGTTCACATTGTAGCAAAACAAACTGAAAGATCATAGTCCTGTTATGACATAAAAGGATAAGGGAAAATGAAGAGGTTAAAGAGCAGCTTCCAACTTCAAAGGAGACCACGCGTGGCTTATTCCACTGAAGGTAACGCTACTTTCAGTAGGGGTCCTACTAAAATGAAAACTTCAGCATTTCATCCAAGGATTGGCCTGACCTATTGATTGAGCATCTGTACTCATTGTGTAAAAAAAAAAAAAAAAAAATGGATCCATATCAAGGTCTAGAGAGTGCAAATGGGCCCAGACAACGGGGCATATTTTACTCCTGGCGAAGGGGCAGTGGCATTCTGTTTTATGAACACTGGACACAAGGCGTTTCTCACCTTTTTGATATTGATGACCTATCCATAAGATAGGTCATCGATCTCGGATGGGCATCAATCACTCCGAACCCCCACTAATCATCTATTTGTAAAAGGCTCTGGCACCATTATCAACCAGCGATTAGTATGCTTCCTTTCATTTTACTGAAAATCAATATTGGTCACCTATAAATAAGTCTTTGTCACAGCCGCACCAACAATCCTCGGTATGGATCGCAGGTACACCCGTGCCCTTCCTTGTGGTGCAGCAACCCCCCTGGCCCGGACTCACCTCTCCAACACTCCTGCTTCCCAACTAGGCCGCGCGCGTCCCAGATCTCTAAGGCGCGCGTGCGCCGGCTCTCCTAGCCTTAAAGGGCCAGTGTCCTCCTGATTGGCACTGGCTAATCCGTCTCACCCTTCTAGTCCGGCACCCCCTTTCCTGCCTAGCTGGATCTTCTCATAGGATCTTCCAGGGTTTCCAGACCTAGCTTCCTAAAGCTGCTTCTAAGGAAGAGAAAGCCCATTAACTTTCCCAGACACATTCCTGTTTCCAGCATTTCCAGATGCCTCCATGTTTCCTGTGTGTCTCCAGCATTTCCAGAAGCTCCTGTCCTCCAGCGTTTCCAGACTCCTTAGTGTTTCCTGTGTGTCTCCAGCATTTCCAGAAGCTCCTGGTGGCTCCCATGTTCCCAGTGTTCCCAGACTTCTCCAAGCCACCAGCTCTCCTCTGTGGACCTGTCCGTTCCTGTCTGCCTGGGTCATGTGCCAGCTACCTGCTTCCCTGCAGTGAGTTCCAGCCCATCCTCCCGAGCCATACTCCTGCTGTCATCCCAGGCTCGGACTGTGTCCTACACCCCCTGCTTCCTTGGCTGCCACCGCGGGCAAGACCATCCCGCTTTGCAGCTCGCTCTGGTGTAGACTAGGTGCCTCTTAGACTCCGGTCCCAGGTGTCGGCTAGTACCATCTCGCGGTTGTCCAGAGGGTCCACTGGTCCATAGACTCCTCCTTCCGGACTCTTTCCAAAGAGACTCTCGTCCCATGTCTGTGTACTGTTACAGTATTTAAAGGAAATCTACTACATGGGTGCAGTTCTTCCACCCAAGCACACGTACATGATGGGGGTGCCTCCTAAAATATAGCCAATAACAAGGTGTGAATAATTAGCAGACAACTAAGCCAGAAGGAGCCCCTGAGGTTCATTAGCATAACATTAAAAGATATATTTTTCTCAAAATCTAAGCTATTATAAGCAAAATGAAGAACGGACCCTGGCTGTTTAGAAGCACTGCATTCATGCAGTAGATATCCTTTAATATAAATAAAATAGAATGTCCCTTTAAGAAGGTATGTAAAGAATCTTAACCTTTTTGTGCTTGAATGTTTCGCAGTAACCCTTATCCATATTGCAGTCAGTGTTGTGTGGTCTCTGTGTCTCTGTTGACTTGACAATTTTTAACAGTAATTTAGTCACTTTCCACCGTAAAAAAAAAGGATTTGTTATTTACTTGTACAGAACAAGCCTTAAAACACTTGATTAATGGCGCACATCTGTACAAGGCTCTGCGTGAAATATGTAATGCAGCCTCTCACACTAAGCTGTGTCTCTGGGATTTATCTGACGTATAAGACATTTCCCGTAAACTCAGAACACAGTTTGCCCAGAGCATATGCCACAGTCTACAGAGCAGACACAGTTTATGGAGGAGTCACACTTTTACATTGGAAAGGGTCCTCTACCGTCTGCATATTAAATGCTACGTCTAAGTATGAGGTGATCTGACAAATGGCCATGTGTGATTAAGATAGCAGCTCTCATTACAGCTCATTCCCATTTCATAAAATAGAGGGTCTGGCACTGCACCAAGTGCTGTTCATAATAATCATTATATCTCGAAAAGCTGATGGAGGTCAACTCAACTTTCTACATCTAAATTCAGATTTTAAAGGGAAAATGTCATGAGCATTTAGCCTAATAAACCAAATTCAAAATATTGTCAAGCAGCGTAAGACCTTCTAGTTATTGTTTCTTTCAAGGTCCACTGCGGTGGCATCATCTAGAAAATCAACTTTGAAGTTAGCTGTTGGTTGTTGAAAGTCAAGGAGGAGGAGAGTTGAACACTGAAGTCAAGGTGGGGTGCCGGGGGGACGTAGCGGAAGGTCAGGTCAGGCAGCACAGGAGTGAAGTCAGGACTGGAACCGGGCCACAATGGGAAATCAGCAATCACAAGGCATAGGGACAAAGCTTTCTCTCAGACATGAGGCACAAAGATCCGGCGGGGAATGTGGAAAGAGGCTGGCTATTTAATGGATACCAGAGGGCCAGCGCCCATTAGCGGCATGCTGGTCCTTTAAATCTCCGGAAGCCAGTGCGTGTGCGCCCTAGGAGATGGGGATGGGCGCGCCATGCCACCGGAGCCATAGCTGGAATGTGGCCAGGTGAGACAGCCAGCTGCGGGGGACAACCAATCTGGGCAACCGGAGAGGGGCACGGGTGCACCTGCAACCCTGGACATGGGTCACCGGAGCACCCGTGACATTAGACCTAAAATCTCCAATAAACTTTCCTTTCCATCTCTTTTCTGTAAAATATAAAAACCGCATCCTAGTAAAGGCTGTTAGACGGTATATTGTGATTTATAATAACTGCTGCCGTATGGGTCTCCTGGGGAAACAAGTTTTCTAAAGTGCAAGATTCCAATATAAATGTTTCTAGAAATCTATATACAATGCGCAGAAAGAAAATAGTGCTGTAAATCTAACGGACCTGTTGACCGAAGCTTAAGCAGATATTGCTGCAAGTAGAGCAGAGCTGTATATTATGCCCTAGTTGGAAACCTATAGCATTGCTGAAAATCCTAAAATAATAAAATTGTTAATAATAGATGCATCTATCCTTTCCATACTGTCAAGTGGGCAGTCTTGGGTTGGAATGGAAATCTTGGCACCGCCCATCTGACAATGAAGAGTCTAATTAGCATATTGGGTGTCCAAACTAATGCTACTGCTTGAGAATGTTAGACATAAGAGGAAAAATTGTAACCATTCTAGAATCACTCCGATACTTGAATAGAAGATAACTGAAGAGCTTTGTATATCTATTATTTTGCTGCCCTACATGTTTCTATATTTTAGTGGGTTAGATTTCGGATTATTGTAGAGATATAACAGCTGCCTAATGAATATCCAGGGATACCGACTCAGTTTAAAAAGTGGGAACCAATCCCTCACAATCTCTGTGGATCAATTATCAGCCATCAAAGTGGTAAAAGAGGTTGTCCCAAAGATGTAACTTATCCCGTAATCACCCGGAAGATCGCTGGGGGTCTAACCACTCGGCCCCCTATCAATTATGAAAATCTCTCTACATTTGATTTCTCCAGTCCTGTATTTCCGTGTTGTATGAATCCATATTAGTCCGTATATACATGACGTTTTTCATCCGTATATACACGTATGGCACCGTATCCATACTGTATCCATATAAAATATGGTGGATGATGGATGGCTGACTATTGGCTGCCTGACAGAATGCCCCTCCCACTGGTTCTGGGTACTACACGTATTTACGTAAGCAAACTGTACACAACTGTATGCAGGACATATTTCACAAATTCTCATTGACTTGGGGTGAACGAACGTAAATACATGAGAAAATAGGACATGCTCTATATTTTTATACGGCTCAAAGACGATACAGTAAAAAATACAGCCATTCGATGGAAGGCCGCACTGCCCATTGAAAAGAATGGGGATATATGGTACCCGTATATACGGCCGTTTTCTCATGTTTGTGTGAATGTAACCTAAGAATGGAGACCCGTTGTGAATATGTCACTGCTGCTCCACTCACTTCTATGGCGTTGCACTAGACACGGTTCCGGAAGACTTTAAGATACATTAGTAAAACTGGATAAATGTTACTCGGTACCATGCAATGGAAAAGAGACTCCAAAGTGTGCCTCCCAGAGGGGAGAAGAAGCCGAGGTTAGGGCAGATAATGTCAGCCTTGGCTTGAGAAGCCAGGAGCGTGGAAGATATTTTATTCAACAAGAACATAGTTCGCCTGCATAGTCCTCTATACACCATTATATCAATGTGCTCAGCATCTTCCTGAGTTAATGGTACCTGGAGGCAGCAGGTTCACCTTAAATGTTCTGTTCTATTTTCGGTGGATTGACATATACTGCTAAAGAGGCAAATAGAAATATTTTGTTCTCTGCAGACGATAAGAAATCTGAAAAGAGAGCAGATGAGCTCCAGTAAGATAATAGGATGGCATTGTAACATCAGCCGAATGCTCCATGATTTAATACATTGTGCCCTTCTCTTTACTAAAATAAAATCGGTTTCTGACAGCAGAAGTTTTAACAGAAATTTAATGGTAAAGTCAGAAAATAAAGAGGTTAGTTTGTGTCACCGTAGCAGAGTTTTACACAGAACATCATATATATTGATTGTTGCTGTGCTAATATTGCTTTGGGACTGGGGATCCACTATCTGCTGGCATTACAGGGCAGCTGTGGGATGTAATGATAACAGTCAGATCATGGCCAAGACAATACCTAGGTTGTCCATAAGTAGATAGATAGCTTAGATAAAGCTTAATGATGTATAATGTATCATTATATAGGAAAATATACGTATCTATGCAGGGTCGAACTGGGGAGCCTGGGGCCCACCAGTGAAATTGATTTTGGGGGCCCACCTACTACTACATATAAATATTATGGGATGTGGGAATTTGTAAGCACTAGGGGGGGCAGTGAAGCAGAGGATAAGCTAATCCCTTTTTCCCTCCCTCTCTGCTAGAGCTCGGCTCTTGGTTTGTGTACAGGGGCTGCAGGGGTTACTTCACCTCAGGGCATTAATGCTAGGCATAGTATAAGAGTTACCCCTGGTTTCCTGGGCTTTCTGTTGGTGGCTATGCTGTGGTTAGGGATAGTATAAGAGTTACCCCTGGTTTCCTGGGCTTTCTGTTGGTGGCTATGCTGTGGTTAGGGATAGTATAAGAGTTACCCCTGGTTTCCTGGTCTTTCTGTTGGTGGCTATGCTGTGGTTAGGGATAGTATAAGAGTTACCCCTGGTGTCCTGCCGCCCCCCCCTCCATATTTTATTAAGGCTCCTCCCCGTGCACACTGCCACCCCCCCCCCTCCATATTTTATTAAGGCTCCCCGTGCACACTGCCACCCCCCCTCCATATTTTATTAATGCCCCCCATGCAAACTGCTATATCCCCTCCTTATTTTATTAAGGCCCCGCCCCATACATGCTGCCATTCCCTCCGGCATCTAATGTTTGAGTGCGGTGCGCACACTCAGTGATAGTACTCAAGCAGCCGCTTCCAGCCGCATCTAGTACTATTGCAGCCATTGGCAGGGGCCTCCCATGCAGGGGTGAAGAATTTAAGCCTTTATGTTGCCCGAGGCGAGCCATAGAGAGACCCCCCCCCCATATATGTAATATATAAGGGAGCGTCAGGACCAGATCCATCATATTGGTTTGGTGTGAAAATAAAGCAATTCAAAATGCATACAGCGTACCGCCATGTTATATAAATACATACAGAGTACCACCATGTAGTATAAAATTCATAAAGTACCGCCATGTAGTACAAAACAGATACATATACACACCTAATACATGTTATACCATTATATACACACATATAGAACACATTACACCTATATATACAGCTATTACATGTTATCAGTCTATATACAAGCACATGACATGTTGTATATATATATATATATATATATATATATCATAGCTCCCAACCGTCCCGATTTTGACAGGACTTTCCCGTTTTTCTTACCTCTGCCCCGCATCACGGGCAGCTATGAGATTGTCACAGATTTTCCCCCCAGGTCCCGCTGCTGTGTCCCCATAGTAAATACTTTGAAAGCCTGAACTCACAGTACAGAATGGCTTCTACAGACATCGGGAGGGAATCCTTTTCAGAGAAGTGTCGGGCTTAGCGGAGAGCAGGGACCACGTCATCAGCTTCAGATCTCTATCCATATATGGTCACTGCATCTCCTAGGCTTCCCCAGAGCAGACATCGGGCAGGGAATCCTTTTCAGAGAAGTGTCGGCTTAGCGGAGAGAGCAGGGACCACGTCATCAGGTCAGATCACCATCTGTCCATATATGGTCACTGCATCTCCTAGGGTTCCCCAGAGCAGACATCGGGAGGGAATCCTTTTCAGAGAAGTGTCAGCTTAGTGGAGAGAGCAGGGACCACGTCATCAGGTCAGATCCTTATCTGTCCATATATGGTCACTGCATCTCCAAGGGTTCCCCAGAGCAGACATCGGGAGGGAATCCTTTTCAGAGAAGTGTCGGCTTAGCAGAGAGAGCAGGGACCACGTCATCAGGTCAGATCCTTATCTGTCCATATATGGTCTCCAGGGCTTCCCCAGACACAAGCTCTTTATTTAATTAAATTACATAAAGTTTTGGCCAGGCAGAGATTCAAACCTGGGACCCTGTGCTCTGCAGACAGAAGCTTAACTAACTGAGCTATAAGCCCAGTGATACAGAGCTGAGGATTTCTGGTAACTAAGAAGTGTTATCTGCCATTTACACTGTGACACAGACTAATGCACTGATATATAGAGAGGGATCTTCTCAGAGATTATTATTGTAATTATTGAGACTATTATTATAAATTTTATTCTTTTTATTATTATGGAGATGATTATTAATAATAGTAAAAATAATAATAACCATCTCAATAATAATAAAAATAATAAAATTTATAATAAAAATAATAATAGTCTCAATAATTACAATAATAACCTCTGAGAAGATCCCTCCCTATATACCAAGGCAGTAAATTTGTGTCACAGTGTAACAGTAGTCATAGTTCTTAGTTACCAAAATTCTACACCTTGTTAATTGCTGAGATTATAGCTCAGTTGGTTGGGGCACTGTGTCATTATTGTACATGGACACTGCAGGTTCTGGGTTCAAATCCCAATGAGGATAACTTTTTTTTTTATTAAGATGATTTTTATTATTATAATATGGCTAAAATTTGGGGCGTGGCCAGGGAGTGATTGGGGGTGTGGCTTAGGGGGATTGTCCCTCTTTCCCTTTCACAAATGTTGGGAGGTATGATATATATATGACAAAACAAACATACACAGGGAAGACACACACATATACACATTACACTTACCTGATATCCAGCAGCAGGTGCAGGTCAGGCAGGGGATACATCAGGCAGTGGATGGAGCTGTCTCCTCTGTGCAGCAGGCCCGGGCTTGTGGGCGGGGCTTCTCCTGTCAGCTCTGCCAGGGCCTGTACCTCCAGGGAGAGCAGCCACTGGTTTGAATGTGGCGCTCCTGCACCTCCTCCTCCAGGATGCTTCTGTGGTAGTGACACACGAAGCGCTAGCAAGGGCTTCTTGTGTCACAGCAGCGCCGCACAGGACGTCCTGCGCGGCGCTGTAAGCAATAGTACTTGCATCTGAATGATGCAAGTACTATTGTTAGTAGTAGAGGAGCAGCCTCCATTAAAGGCCCATGCCATAGTGACAGGAGTTGGGGCCCACCGGGGGATTCACCGCCCCCCCCCCGGCGGGCCAGACCGACCCTGTATCTATGATGTCTAATGGATCTAAGGTGCCTGAGCAATGATGTTTCCGGTGTCTCTACAAAGATGAGTGACTTTGTGGGGCACACTTACTTACCCATCTGTCGGAGTTTGAAAGTGCATTGTCTGACAAAAATGCACAGTGCTGCACTTCACTAATATCATGCGCCCGATATCCTGCATGTGTCGCTTCTCCGCTCAGGTCCGACAGAGTTCACCTTCTTCTTCGTGGTGCATTGGATTGCAACTCAATTTGAAAGTTAAATCCCGCGCTCTGTCCGAATCAGTTGTACGGCACGGCTCCAGATTTGTGTTGCATGGAATCCAGAGCAGCTGCAGCAAAAACCGATCGGGTGCGACACAATCCCAACGCCAATACCTGTTAAATACCCTTCAAAGCTGTGCAATCCCCGAGAAAGACGGATAGTCCAATGAAAGTGCAATCCGCGACCCTTAGTAAATGAGCGCTTGTGTGTTTGTTCACCCATTTCCAGACCTCTTTTTTATAAGCTGCATGTTTATTGCTATTTAACACATTTTCAAAAAGAACAAGCTTGAACAATTGTAGAACAGGTGGTCAAAGCCATCAATCTCACAAAATATATTTAAAAGCACACACGCTTCCTGAGATGCTCCACTGACACGCAGACACTGGGCAGTCTCAGCCCGGTGCCAGCATTGTGGTATCATTATACTGCCCTGGCGTTTAACATTGCCGTGCGCCATATTTGGGATGGATTCTGGTCTTTAATCTATTGGTCACAACCTTGAATTTAATATGGACCATCCCTTGGTGCATACTCCTGCTTCTGCAGGCAATTATCATCATAATTCCCGATGCAGGACATTTAGGCCCCTTCTACACTGGCGTTTTTCACGCGCGAGTTCTGCGCGTGCATTTGACGCGCAGAACTTGCATTGCACTCTGTCCCATTGTATTCAATGGGTCTTTCATCATTTGCGTTGTTTTGCACGCGCGTGCTTGCGTTCGTTTGCACGCGCGTCAAAATCGCAGCATGCTCTATTTTTGCGATTCACGCGCATTTTTCACGCCCCATTCAAGTCTATGGGGACGTATCAAAAACGCATTGCACTCGCAAACATTGCAAGTGCAATGCGAGTGCAATGCGTTTTAAACGTAAGGGTTGCTAGGTGACCAGAATAACAGTATTTCCCCTGCTCGCGAACGATCAAATAATTAAAAAAACACAATGAAGAACAGTGAAGAATAGAATAAAAACAGTGAACACAGTGAACACAGTGACCACAAGATCATTTAAGTGAAAAACACAGTGCAGAACACAGTGCAGAATAGATTACAGATGTTCGGCACATCTGCTTACTTGTCGGGAGATACGCGCGGAGCGCTGCGCACAAAATAGCATGTGAAGAACAATATATATGTGTGTAAAGAACAAATTGCAGATGTTTCCATACATCTGCAATGTCTTCTTCACACATATATATTGTTCTTCACATGCTATTTTGTTCGCAGCGCTCCGCGCGTATCTCCCGACAAGTAAGCAGATGTGCCAAACATCTGTAATCTATTCTTCACTGTGTTTTTCCCTTAAATGATTCTGTGTTCACTGTGTTCACTGTTTTTATTCTATTCTTCACTGTTCTTCACATCTGCTAACTTGTCGGGAGATAATATACGCGCGCGGAACAGTGAAGAATAGATTGTAGATGTTTGCATACATCTGCTATCTTATCAGAAGACATTCTTTTTCAATTAAATAAAACATTTTATTCCCGAACCATGGTCCCTTTGAAAAAGTCCCATTGACTTAAAAAAACGCGTGTGAAAAACGCAACGAAAACGCAAAAAAAGCGAACAAAAATGAAACAAAAACGCAGCAAAAACGTCAGTTTTTCACGCATTGCACCCTGACGTGAAACGCAACGCTAGTGTGGAAGAGGCCTAATGGTCTTATTTCTCCCCTGATGAGCCCATATATATGGGTCGAAACATGGCATGTAGGCACCTTGACCTAGACAACTACTGCATATATCTGATTTAGGGATTCTTACCTGTTGCACTATTTCATATACTTTTGCACTTGTCTTTATTCTGTGGGGATTTGACCTTGACTTCCTCAGTATGTCTTAATGACTATAGGACACTACATGCTAGTGGTCCTATTTTTCCCCCTTCTCCCCCCTTTGATGTTCACTTCAGGGTCAGTGGGCCAACAGCAGAGATAGGTTCCAGTCTCCCTCCTGTCACTTTTTTGACTTTTCCCTCACCCACAAGTAAAGCCTGTCCAGAGGACAGTATAATACTTAGCCAACTGGTCCCCAAGGACTGTTCATGTGGCCAGGTAGGTGATTTCCTCTATGTGAACAGTGACATAATTTGGTTCGGGTCTATGATGTTTATGGTGTGCACTATTGGCGACTAGTTGTTGGTGTGTTTTTAGTGATGCATTTGTTGGTTTTTTTACTGAATACACAATTTCCATACATTTTATTGTATTTGACTGGATTAAAAGTTTTGTTATAGAATTGGTTCATCCGCCATTTGTACTCCTTTTTAACCTTTCCTTGTGGATGTGGTAGGGAACTTACGTTACCAGCCTTATGTACTTTTGCGCTAATGTACTTAAAGGAAATCAACCATTTGTTTTCATGAATTGTGAGCGTACCCTAAGAATGCTGTAGCAACACTGATGCAGAAACATATCTTATTTAATCCCTGATCTGTTGCTCAAAAAACAATAATAAAATTAAGGAACTTGGGAAAGCTGGGTTGCATCAGACTTCTGTTCATAAACAAACACAGAGCTTCCTGAACTGACCAGACAGGACTTATCAACATGAGCTGGATGACTCATACACAGCAGCTGGGATGGTGCAGAGATTGATTGCTTCTGCCTGTCAGGGACAAAACAGTGATTACGCCATTCTCTGGAGCAGTGCATAATTAGGGTTAGAGGAGAAGCCCCGAGCCAGCCAGAAGAGCAACAGAGCAGCATTATCATAATTTTATAATTGCTTTTTCAACAAAAACACTCAGTTCAGGGATTCAACAGGAAGTTTCTGAATCAGTGTAGCTACAGGTAGATTACCTTTAAAAGAAATCTATCACCAGATCAGGATTGTAAACCAAGCACATCGACATACTAAAAAAAATCCCTAATATAGTGTCACGATAGGAACATACTTCCAAATCCTTATCTTCCTTTAAGCTGCTTGGACAGCATCAGGGAGAATTTTTAAAAAGCTGGCATCAACACCGGTCCATATCAAATAGTGGCAATTGGTGGGTCAAACTTTCACAAAGTTAAAAATAACCGGTATGTGTGAGATACTTGTATATCCTCTGCGCAAGGTACATGTTTCACATTCTCATCGAGGAAACATGGGCACTTCTTCCCCAAACTATTAATAAGACTGTTCTAACTTTTGACCCATTGTAAACTGTTATAGAGGGCACATCACAAGATTGGGTTATGATCAGGAGAACAAACATATCTCTCCCAACTTCCTCTTTCCTCTGTGCTAAATAGCTGACACGGGAAAGATCGCTTCTTCATTCAAGTTGGAATGTCACAGTTTCCTGTGTATAACGTATAATGTATGATGTATCAATGATATGATGATGAAAAGCGGCTTGCAAAGTAAAAGCCAACTACATTTAAGGGTCAGGTGCATGTTTTGGACAAAGGAAATGGTAGAAAGTTACATCTTCTGTGTACATTTAAAAGGAAAATGTCCCCAGGAAGGTCATTTTTACCTGATGACAGATTCCAGTAGTCTCATCCATCCTGATTTGTCGGTATTCTGATTAGAGTCAATTCTTATAAAAAGTTAATTCATATTACCTGGATCCCTGCCAGCAGCGTAAAGTGAGTCCCTAGGATGAGGGGCAGCTCTGACAGTTTGAGTTCCCATCTCTCACTGCATCCTCTCTTCCTCCACACTTATAACCCTTTCTCCAGCTCTATCGTGCAATGGTAAGATGACATAAGAAAGGGGGAGGGGATTGAACAGGAGAGAGCCGGAGGGAGGGGTATGAACGTGGAAGAGGAAAGGATACAACAAGGAGATGGATAATCAAGCCATTGGAGCAGCCCCTACCCACCACCCCTGGGACTCACTTGACACTGCTGGCAGGGAGCCAGGTTATGTGAATATACTTTTTCAAAGAATTGACTCTAGTCAGAATGCCAACAAAGGAATTTTTTAAATCAGCATGGCAGAGGCTACTGACTGCCTGATAACAGGTTCCCTTCAGAAAGGTTTTCTAAAGTGTATCTGTAATTTGCTGTTCTCCCAGTGCTGGTGGGAGAAGCCCTACTGCTGTGACTCACTGCTTCCTCCCCTGCATAAGGCTTCCGAGTAACCTGTCACCTCAGTGAGCTTCCATTACTGTAGTCTTTTGAGACCTCCCGGAGATATGCACTTTTAAAAATTCCATTCAGGAGAACAATTTTCCTTTATAGCTCACACTCTCTATTGTAAAGTCAACTATAGATATCTACAGTGTATGTGGCATCTAAAAGTACAATCCTTGTGTGATTTTAAGGCAGGTGCTCTCCTCTTTAAAATTGCACCAGAACTGTGTACTAGATGCCACAGTACAGAAGATATAGCTGTTTGAAATGTGTGTAATACCATTATGGGTTGATTTCATATGTCAGCTTCCAGCCAAGTTAGCATTTGTGTGATGGTTTATACAATACTGTAAATCTCCTCTTATGTCATATGAACATTTGACTTGTTTATTTAGTTGTGTGGTATGTCAAGTACTTTTCATTTGGGGAGTGTCCACAAGACTTTCTTATCTCCTTCCAGAATTCCAACGTAAATATAACATTCTGAGGGTGCAGTGAAGTAAGAGTTAAAGGCTCTGAGGGTGGACTTTTCGAGGGTGTAAATCTTACATAAGTGTAGTGCATTTCACACAATTCTCTGAGCAACCACAAAGAAACTAAGAGCTAAGCAAATTGTACAGTCAACTGCTGGATTCTGTCTTTCACGGGTTGTTGAATTAACCCGAAGATTTAATTGTGTCTAAGGCTACATTCACACTGCCGAATCGGGGGCCTATATACGGCTGACATATGAACAGCGTATATACGTCCCCCAGGCGCCGTACTGAAGCAGCGCTCACCCCCCTCCTCCTCTCCCAGGAGGTATGGCAGACACACGTTACTGTGAATAAAGCCTTAGATGGGTGACGCAGATGGATGCTGTATTTTACACCAAGCACATTTACACATTGGAGTGTGTCCCCTGAAACAGAATGCGTTCTTCCATTATCTTCCAAAGGCCTAGTTTGTTAGAAAATCGTCTTTTAAAACTATGCAAATGAGCCTCAAGGGCTCCCTCTTCTGCTAATTATGCATACCTCAATACAGCTTTACTGCCCTCCTCCTCCCACCCCTCAAATCAAGTGGAGCCAGAAGGGGCTTCTGTGACTTAGTAAGGAGCCCCTGGAGAGCATTTGCATAATTTTAAAAGATCCTGTTCTTTAAAACTAGGTCATTAGAAGATAAAGGAAGAACGGACTGTGTTTTAGGGCACACACAAGCATGTAAATGTGCTTTGTGTATAATACGGCAGGGAGTAATAGTGCTTTGGCGGTCGTGTAGAGACCTATGGTATATCCATTAATGCTCCACTAGGAGATTCAGGGAAATATGCAAATAAAAACCACGCCTCTTTTGCTACCTTGTAAGACAGCACCTCTACCATCAAGTATGACTTTCAGGAAGCCTAATGACATGATGTGAGGTTTAAGTCAAACAGTACTGTATATTCCAGTAGGAACAGACTCCCAACTGTAGACAGCGCTGTTTCTATGCGATTGTATCTCTTCAGTACAGCATAGGTAACTGGTTTAGCTGAGTGAGAGACTTTTGACAAGGGTCAGGAAGAAAGATTACTCTTTACGGAGACTTTGCCACCACTTTCAAGGGTGGTGTTAAAGATGACTGTAAGAGTCTTTGGATACACGTGGCTTTAAAGGAAACCTACCACATATCTACCTATAAAGGTAGATTGGGTGGTAGCTACATCTATAGGACATGAGGGTAGCCCTTTTAAGGGTTATCCTCACGTCCCCACAATCTGCTAACTTTTATTTGGCAAATATGTACATTTTTGGTAGGAGGAACCAAGAAGCTACTGGGGCATGGAGTAGCCGGAGCTGAAGCTATAGGCGCGGCTACTCCACGCCCCAGTAGCCTCTTTGTTCCTCCTACCAAAAATCTTCGGTGTGCAGCTCCTCGTGGCTGCTCGCCCTCGATCAAGAAACCTGCCGTCTGCGCATGCACAGAACAACAGGCTTGTGGCTGCGCGGTCACTGCTCCAAAGCCGCAGCCACTGAGCATGCGCAGACAACAGGATTCTCGGACGAGGGAGGCAGCGACGAGATTTTTCGTAGGAGGAACAAAGATGCTACTGGGCGTGGAGTAGCCGCTCCTATAGCCTCAGCTCCGGCTACTCTACACCCCAGAAGCCGCTTTAGAAAATTTACATATTTGCCAAATAAAAGTTAGCAAAATATTGTGGGGACGGGAGGATTAGCCCTTAAAAGGACTATCCTCACGTCCTATTAATGTACCTACCACCAGATCTACCTTTATAGTTAGATATGTGATGGTAGGTTCCCTTTAACAGTCTCCATCACAGTTGTAAGGTGATTTCCAAATTAAATAGCCCTGGGAGAAGCCAGTATTCAGTAAGACGAGACACAGGGGCACATTTACTTACCCGGTCCAGTCACGATCCCGCAGCGCGTTGTCCGACACTGATTCGGGTCTGCCGGCATTCACTAAGGTCCGTGCGCCCGATATACAGCAGGTGTCACTGCTGCGCCGAGATCCGCCAGAGTTCACCTTCTTCGTCCCAGTACATGTAAGTGCTGATCTTGCGACACAAATTCTTTTTTAAATTCTGCGTTTTTTCTGAATCCGTCGGGTTGTCTGGCGGCCACGCCCCCCATTTCCATTGCGTGAAAACCGGCGCCGACACAATCCGATCTCGTGCGACACAATCCCAGGGCAATTCGGCGCAAATCGGAAATATTCGGGAAACCAGACGAAAGTGTGGCTTTCGGACCCTTTGTAAATGAGCCCCACAGTCGTGGTTGAACTCACTTCTAGTTTATTTTTAGCAGGAGCTTCCTTATATAGGAAATCATGAGGCACTTTGCATAGGGCGTGTAAGTACACAAGCGGGCAATACTATAGGGTGGTTTGACCCCGGAAATGCAACACTATTGGATGGAAGCACAGCACAATGTAGAACCATTGGCTGTCTTCACACAAAGATATGTTGTATAATGTCTTCATACAAACAAAATGCCTAGGTACTCCCCTGAATACCTTCCCCTACACTACAGTAATCTCCCACTCTGTTTGTTACTAAGAACTTTCCAACAAGGAAAATATGAGAACACTTTAATCAGAGCAGGAAAGGGAATGTCTATATGTAAAGTTTTTAGAACCAACCATAAATAGCCGCTTATAGAAATGGCTATAGGTAAACATGGGCCAAAGACTGTTCTTTTTATGGCCATGGAGATGCCCTCTCCATCTATGAAGCTCTAATTTAAGTCCCATCTTATTAGAAACCCATAACGTCAAATAGAAAAACTTCCAATTATACGAAGCATGGTGTCACTTCTAAACTGGAACGGAGGCTCCTGGCGCTCATCCAGCTTCTTCTTCTCCTGTGTATTCTGGCATAGGCTCAAAAATGTAGTCGACACTTCGCCAACTAAAAAAAGCCATGGCATGTGCTGCTGTTAAGCGCGCACTATTTACATGGCATGGCTGTCCAAAAAGACCTAATCTGATCCTTAATTAAAATGGAGATTGACGTAATGTGAGATCCTACACTGGAGGTCTTGGGAAGGATGCTGACCCCAGTCAAACCGATGTCCTAATAATTAATTATAGGATCGACTACTCAAATTACAGAAGGAATTATACTCATAAAAGCTAAACATAACACCACCATACACCATATCCGGGGGTTCTCTGCGCTTATCTATGTCACACTACAGTGATACCAATATAGGAAACAGTCATAGAGGCCTTATTAAAGGGATGTGCACTGTAGACCATCACATTTTGTTAGAGTATAAATTAAGTTGATCCAAGGTGGCCCCCCTGCTGAGTCCCACAATGATTAGGTGTAATCTGCACAGGAACCCTGGAAAAAAACATTAGATTTGTATCATTGCTAAACAACTTTACCCTTATAACGCAAGAATATTGTATAATAGATCCATTTTTATCCACTTCTGCCCCACATATCCAGAATATTAACCTTTTCATCATACAAGTATATGGACATCATATTTGCATAATGGAATGGATATCCTCCACTGCAGCACCAAGAAATATAGGTCCTGTTTTAAAAAAAGGATAATTACCACTTTAATATTGTACAAGGATTGTGTTTTGATATGTCACAGAATCGGAGACATCCACTGTTAAAGTTACAGTCTGGAGAATTATTTTCATATACAGTTGTCATTCCCGACTATAACTTTAACTGTTGATATCTCTATAGCACCTAGAAAGACATAAGGGAGATTCTCCTCTTTAAAGTGACACCAGAACTGTGTTTGTAGTTGCCACTGTACTTAACTGTTTGAAATGTGACCCCCTCCTGCCTGTCAGCTAAGGGCATCACGAAAAAGAAGGAGGAGGAGGGAGCTGCAGAGCTGACAGTTTGCAGAGAACATGCACTCCCTGCATCTATAGCTGAAACTGGGGAACTGTTGGACCCACTGTACATACTTTTAACCTATTTTGGGTTTTCCCCCCTTTTTTTCTGCATACTTTATTGGCACACATTACAAAAAAGTGTATATTTTATGGTACAATCAAATGTGCAGCAAGCAAGGACAGCCCACTCTAGAAGCGCATCTTCCCAAAGTCAAAACGTTCTTTATTTTTTTGTTACAAAACTCATATAAAAGGTGTATAAAAACAACGCGTTTCGGCATTGGACTAATGCCTTCATCAGGTTTAAAAAAACAATATACATACAACAAGTGTTTTGATCGGTTTCCGTTTATTTTATGGTATGCTATATTTTAGCATATATTTTAGCTGCTCAAAAGGTGGGAAACAAAACTGCAAAAAATGACCAGGGTGTTCACCAATGACCCTTGGTATTGCAACGGTTAAAATAGTTTATATTTTATTTGAATTATATCAAGTTATGTACAATTACCTTAGCTATCCTCCCGTCCTCCTAAGGGATAGTGACGTGTAGAGAATCTATTTTACTCTTCATCTTTTACATTCTGTTCCTCTCGGCTGCTTCCCACCGGTGAGAACAAAAGGTCTTTGCTAAAGTCTATGGTTGTTTTCATTGCACTATAAAGTCTGAGATCAGGAATAATGGGGCTCATTAACTAAGGGCCCGTCGGATGCATTTTCGTCGGGTTTCCCAACGATTTCCGTTTTGCACTGAATTGCCCCGGGATTTTGGGCTGTCAGACAACCCAACGGATTTGGACAACGCGCCGGATTTAACATTTAGAAATGTGTCGCAAGACACGCACTTACAAGCACCGGGAAAAAGCAGGTGAACTCCGGCGGACCTCGGTGCAGAAGCGACGGATGCAGGAACTCGGGAGCACGAGCTTAGTGAATCGCGGCAGACCCGAATCCTCGTCGGACAATGCACCGGACCGGCTAAGTAAATCTGTCCCAATGTGCACAATTTTACTTTAAGGGAGGAGACAAAGTCCAGATTTTACACGTGTTTATACAACTGAAAAGGAACCATAACAATGTAACCCTTTAAATTCAGCTATGTTCACGCCACACTACATCTCAAAATTTTTTCTTAAAGTTGACATTTCAATGTAGGCAATGTAAATGGGTAGATATACATACCGTAGTCCTAGTTAGGTAGTCCATTGCTCCTTTGATTTGCCATGGCTATAAATTGCATTGGCATCCCAAGGATGCTGATACAGTTAAAAGAATACAGACAAGCATCTCGCTTTTACCAACCAGTCTTGAAGAACCTTAATACTTACTACTGTCTGCTCCCCTGATCTCAAAGGCCCTATGTCAGTGGTGGCGAACCTATGGCACAGGTGCCAGAGGCGGCACTCAGAGCCCTTTCTGTGGGCACCCGGGCCATCGCCCCAGCACACCAGACAGGACTCAAAGAATCTTCCTGCAGTTCCAAACAACTTAAAAGATGCTGCTTTCAGTCATATTTTGATACTTACTTCGCTACTTGGGACTGTAGGAAGAGGCAGAATGAGTAGACAGCGCCGAATTATCTTTGGAGGACCTCCTGCTGGCCCCAAGATTTTCTCTGTACAGAGGGACACTGGAAAGAAGCTAAAATGATAAAAATTTTCCATCTTTCTATTGTGTTGCTGTTCTCAGGAGGCCAATTTGATTGAAAGTCGTTGAACAGGGAGCAGTAAGTTACTGCTTTCATTTTTGTTTGGCACCTCGCAATAAATAGGGGGGGTTTGGGTTGCAGTTTGGGCACTCGGCTGCTAAAAGGTTCGCCATCACTGCTCTATGTGATTGAAGCCACAATCAAGAGTTCTGGTGTCATTATTAATATGATAATCTAATTTTTATAAATTCTATATTGTGGTTTGTGTTCTATATAACCAAATATATAGGTAGAGAAATATTCTATATACTGTTAACTCTTATGAGCAGGGCTCTCATTCCTGTTGTTTCATATGACATTGTTATTGGTCTGTAATATCCTATTTTATTTGTATATGTCCTTCATGATCTGTTAAGCGCTGTGGAATATGATGGTGCTATATCAATAAAGATATATTATTAACATTATTATGAATCGGATCTTTATCTGCTGACCGCATTTCCAACTATGTCTTAACTGTCTGTAGATTAGATTCTCATCTTTAAAATGACACCAGAACCATGATTTTAGCTGCTATAAAGCCCACTCTGAAAGTGACTCTTAATTTGCATATTACTTTGGGGAAGATTTTTGTTTAGGTTAAAGGGTTAGCTTTAACAAAAAAGAGGAAATGGTAAAAATTATATTTTATACCCTACCTGAGGAGGCTCATAATGTAAATGCTGGGGATGGGGTTTTACTTAAGGACTTAAAGGAAATCTACAATCAAAATCAAGAATGATAAACCAGGGGCACTTACTTATAGATTCAGGCAACGTGACTGTGGTAATATTGTTATTTTTGTTATCCATGCCCTCCTTCCAGCTAAAATCAACTTCTATAATTATGCTAATGAGTGAGAAGGAGGCATCACAAGAGCCCCACTGGACTGTAACATCACAGGCTGTTACAATGTGCAGGAGCACTTCCCCCATATCACTGTACAAGATTACACGAGGCTGGTGTAGGGGGGGGGGTGCTGAGGGAACAGGGGGGAGGATGAGACAGTCTTAAGGTCTGTGAAGCTCTAGTCACACCCCCGGAGCCCTTAAGGCTCAGTAGCATAATTATAAAAGTTGATTTTAGAAGGAAGGAGGCAATGGATAACAAATATAAGAAGATTACCACAGTCACAGTGCCTGGAGCTAAGAGTAAGTGTCCCTGGTTCATGGTAAATTTCCTTATCAGCTTCTTAAAGGTGGTTAAAGGGCAACATTGGTTATTGTTATACAAGGTTAATAAAGCTGTTGTGAAGTGGAATTACAATATAAGCAAACACTTCATAGGATTCTTGGTAAGTGATTGTCAAAGTCTTCAGAAAATCAAAAGGACAAAGCCCCAGCAGAATAACCCAACATTGATATGTGCGGTGAGGCCTTTGTTAAGCCCCTGGTTTACACTATTACCCCTTATAAATTGTATTGCAGAGAGGTAGGAAGGGGCATGTTATAAGAGCAGACTCTGAACATGAGGAGGTTACTAAAGATCTACCAAATAGTTATTGGTCTTGGCTGCCAAGAACCTAGATTACCATTATGGGTCAATTTACCAGACTATGGGGCTTATTTACTAAGAGTCACGCTGCTCACTTTTGCTGGACTGTTCGCCTTTTTCGGGGACAGCACAGCTTCCAGAGGTATTTAACAGGTGTCTGCTCTGGGATTTTGGCACACGTGATCGTTTTTGGAAGGCACCTGCCTTGGCTTCCATGCCACACAAAACGGGGGACGTGTTGTCTGACAATACGACTGATTTGGACTGGGTGCGGGATTTAACTTTGAAATTGTGTCGGAAGCCCAAGCACTTACATGCACCAGGAAGAAGAAGGTGAACTCCGTTGGACCTTAGCGGGGAAGTGACACATGCAGGATATCGGGAGCACAATATTAGTGAATCGCAGCAGAGTGCATGATCGTCAGACATTGCATTTTCAGTGAATTCCAGTGGACGTGTAAGTAACTGTCCACCGATATGTGCAACAATTATACTATCTCTGCAACCACAAATCGAGTTCTAGAGGAGGGGAAAGAAATGCAAAGACAAAGCCAAATCACAGAGAGGAGACAAATACAGGTAACAAGCCAAGAACCAAGTATGGATGGCACTGAAAAACCGCCAAGTGCTGGACCATAACCAGCAACACGCAAGGTCCTGTGTAGAAGGTTGTCTTCAATGCTGCAATTCTTGACATGTGGTCACCCAACATTTATCTTATAATGGGGCAGATTTACTTACCCAATCCCGTCGTGATCCCGCGGTGCTTTGTCCAACGAGGATTCGGGTCCGTCGCGATTCACGAAGAACGTGCATCCGAGTTCCTGCATGTTCCGCTGCTGTGCCGTCGGAGTTCACCTTCTTCTTCCCGATGTATGTGAGTGCTTGATTTTGCGACACAAATCCTTTTTTAAATTCTGTGGTTTGTCCGAATCCTATGGGTTGTCTGTCGGCCTGCCCCCCCCATTTCTGTCGCATGCAAGCCGGCTCCGATGCGCCAAAATCCGATCGCATGCGCCAAAATCCCGGGGCAATTTGCTGCAAAACGGAAATATTCGGACCCTTAATAAATGAGCTCCAATGTGTCTTCTGAATTTAGGTTTGGTGAAGAATGATTTTGGATGTTGTTTAGTCCCTTCTGTCGTTACAATCTTTTTATGGCGCTGGGAACATCTATCCTTATATATATAGTGTAAAAGTGATTTTCGGTTCTCAGTCTATTTGTTCCGTAAAATATCAGAACTAAACATAGTGCATCCCAACCCCCATCAATGTAACCATCTATATCCACACAGTATGTACTATACAACACAACATCTCAAATCTCATAAGGTCCATAATTATCTTTGGAGAACGTTCCGCTTCTTAGAGGGTAACTGTAGCAACAAGTCACTTTGAACTTTACGTGAATATTAAACTCGCTGTTACTGATAAGTGACTCATCCGGCAGCATAGTATTTTCAGGCACTTAGAGCTTATTCTGCCTGTTTTGCTTGGAGATGACTATCACTTTTCTAATATGAAGTATTTATTACTGGTACATTGGGGAGTTTTTGAAGCATGGAGCGTGAAGGTTTTGCACTTGGTTAATGGCAAAGTGAAGATATTTATCTCAAGCTCATAAAGTAAATATAAAAGCCGAAGCTGTCACATAATCCTTAGATAAATAGCACCGCACTCTTGAATTTCTTAAATATCCAGACAAAATAAGTCTCTTGTATTTGCATTCAGTCAAGTACAAGGCATGGGGGGGGGGATTTTATTTTATTTTTATTTATAAAGAAAAATAGAATTATCTTATTGCTGAAAATTCGGCAATGTACATCTGGTCTGACCTGCATAAGTTTGATCTATCATCTGTCTATCAATTTATCTGTCTATCTATTTACATATTTCTGTATATATATATACAAAAAATCCTTAGATTTTCTCAGAAATCGAAGGTGCGCCTTATAGTCCAGTGCGCCTTATATATGAACCGACAACAGCTGCCTTGAACTGTGGACAGGTCTGCCACCTGCTGGTCATTCATCCTTATAATCTGGTGCGCCTTATATATGAACCTAGATGTTTTAGCAGGCATTTATTGATGGTGCGCCTTATAATCTGGTGTGCCTTATAGACTGAAAAATATGGTGTGTGTATATATACATGCAGTCCCTGGGTTACATACAAGATAGGTTCTGAAGGTTTATTCTTAAGTTGAATTTGTATGTAACTCGAAACTGTATATTTTATAATTGTAGATCCAGACAAAAAAATTATTTTGCCCCAGTGACAATTGGAGTTTCAAAATTTTTTGCTGTAATTGGACCAAGGATTATCAATAAAGCTTCATTACAGACACCTTACAGCTGATCATTGCAGCCTGGGACTATACTAAAGCATCCAGAGAGCTTCACCGGAGGTCAACTACGTTACATGTCCCCCGCTGAGCTCACACTCAGCACCTGTTCACTCCTTCCTTTAAGCCATCCATTTATTCCATGGACAGATGTTTCTCCAAACTGGGGAAAACATACAAAACCTCATGCAGGTATTTCCCTTTTTTTAGGTTCAAACTTCAGGGTTTAATGATTCAAGGCAATATATATTATAGATAATATAATCCTGAGCCATAATAAATATTTTCTGCTTGCTCTACTACTTCTATAACCTGGATGACTTGAATATGTTGTACGGCAGATTATGAAATATTCAGAATTACAGGAGAAAGAAAGGTCATTGTTAGTGGGCGCGAAATAGCATATTATATCAACACGGTGTGGCGTTACAATGGCTGGTATTCCAGTATTATCCGGACTGTAGGTATAAGTTAGACATTACGTATGGTTATTATTCCCGGGCCGATCTTGGATGTGTCCAACCTCAAACAATTTTCAATTATTTTTTCTGACTGAGCAGCATTTTGTGAAGAACACAGGTCAATGGAAATCAATGGGCTATCATTTACGTTATATTCCTATTTATATCCACTATTGCCTAATCCCTGAGGCTTATGTGTTATTGTGACCTTCAGCTAATTGTCCATGCTGATGGCAGCGCTAGCTTTCATGAGAACATTAGGGGCATGGTCTTCTACATGTACGTTGTTGCTTCACCTCATTCCTGAATTCTCCAAATGAAACAACTAATATTATACCTATCAGAGGTTATCATTAGATCCAGTCCACAGGGTATGTACAGGATTCTGGTTCTGTAGGTTTGCTCTTAAAGGAGTTTTCCCATCTAAGCATTCACATTTAATTAAATATCATTTGTCATATGTAAACATTTCATCAATTGGATGTTATTAAAAAAAATGTGTGAAGATAATTTCTCATAAATGTAGTCATGTTGTACCTTAGAAATGAGATAGCGTCCTCAGATACGACCACCTCACATTTTGGCAGCGGTGGCAAGACATGCGCTATTGAGTCCTGCCTGACTTGCTGGATTCAGCTGTCATTACCACAGGACGGCTGTGGGACTTGCAGTAACTCCTCGGACATTTCATAAAAAAAACGTTTTGTTTCTTTGTGCAATCACTCCAGCAGAGGTGGTCGTATCCAAGGACACAGTTTTGTTTCTAAGGGACCATATGACTACATTTATGAGAAATTATCTTCACACAGGAACACATTTTTTAATAACATCCAATTGAAGAAATGTTTACCTATGGAATATTAATGAAACTGAATGTGAGTGCCCAGATGGAAATACCCCTTTAAGTTGAAGTTGTGTGTAAATTAAAAAAGATATATTTAGTCACTCGAGCCAAATTATTGTCTGGTCCCTGTGACAATTAGATTTTAAAAATTTGGGGTTGACATAGGAACAAAGGATTAACAATAGGACTTCGTTGGAGGCACCTTAAAGGTGACCATTGCAGCCGGGGACTAAAGTTCAGGACCAATATGTACCTAACGTATTGGCCAAGGTTAATGCCATATTGGTCCTGGACAGTTTGTTAGCATGATGGTAGCAGTCAAGAGCTCATGGCTGAGCTCCCAAATCTGCATGATGTGCAATAACATCTTGGCTCTATAATAAAGTTCTGGACATAGTGAATTATAGTATAAGTAATAATGTTGATATGTGATTCCATGGTAAGACTATCTAAGTACATGGCATTTATTTAGACTTTCTACAGCACCCCTCATCCTATATAACAGAGTTAGCTGTATACCACTGCATAGCGTCTGTATAGTAACGCTGCAGTATATAGGTATCAGTGTGTGCAGTGATCATAGCTGTATACTGTGTACAGTAATTATCCCAGCATGGGGATTGGGATTATACTAATAGGAAGCTTTAGGCAGCACGCGAGCTTTGGTGGCCGCTGTTTGAGACAATAGTGTTGGTATCAGTGCACACTATGATTCTCCGTTTAGTTTTAACTCATGAATAGTTTTAAATTAAATTACCATTCTAGCATATTATTAAACGTTGAGTTTCCTATGGTAATTGTCAGGTTGTATGCAAGTACATTGGCAGTGCCACATAAGGTTAATTAAATACTGTCTCCTTCGGACTTATAGTCCAGTGCGCCTTATATATGAACTGTACTTACAGACAGCTGCCTTGAACTCTGCCACCTGCTGGTCATTCATCCTTATAATCAGGTGCGCCTTATAATCCGGTGCGCCTTATATATGAACCTAGACGTGTTAGCAGGCATTCATTGTCCTTATAGTCCGTAAAATATGGTAATTGTATTCCTCAATGAATAAGTATTGCTGAAAGGCAAGAAGGGACATGTTATAGGAGCAGACTCTGACCCCCCACAAGGCTCTATAAGAAAGGACGTCCAAATAAAGGGGATGAACTAATACCTACAAACACATTTCGCTGGAAGATTATAAAAAAAAATTGTGGACTATCTATTGCACAATACATTAATGGTACATTACGAAGTACAGGGATAATACACACAGTGATGTCACAGTACAGAGATAATACACACAGTGATGTCACAGTACAGGGATAATACACACAGTGATGTCATAGTAAAGGGATATTACACACAGTGATGTCACAGTACAGGGATAATACACACAGTGATGTCGTAGTACAGGGATAATACACACAGTGATGTTGCAGTACAGGGATAATACACACAGTGATGTGACAGTACAGGGATAATACACAGTGATGTCGCAGTACAGAGATAATGCACACAGTGATGTCACAGTACAGGGATAATACACACAGTGATGTCACAGTACAGGGATAATACACACAGTGATGTCACAGTACAGGGATAATACACAGTGATGTCACAGTACAGGGATAATACACAGTGATGTCGCAGTACAGAGATAATGCACACAGTGATGTCACAGTACAGGGATAATACACACAGTGATGTCACAGTACAGAGATAATACACACAGTGATGTCACAGTACAGGGATAATACACACAGTGATATCACAGTACAGGGATAATACACACAGTGATGTCACAGTACAGGGATAATACACACAGTGATGTCACAGTACAGGGATAATACACACAGTGATGTCACAGTACAGGGATACTACACACAGTGATATCACAGTACAGAGATACTACACACAGTAATGTCACAGTACAGGGATAATACACACAGTGATGTCATAGTACAGGGATAATACACACAGTGATGTCATAGTACAGGGATAATACACACAGTGATGTCACAGTACAGGGATAATACACACAGTGATGTCATAGTACAGGGATAATACACACAGTGATGTCACAGTACAGGGATAATACACACAGTGATGTCACAGTACAGGGATAATACACAAAGTGGTGTCACAGTACAGGGATAATACACACAGTGATGTCACAGTACAGGAATCATACACACAGTGGTGTCACAGTACAGGGATAATACACAAAGTGGTGTCACAGTACAGGGATAATACACACATTGATGTCACAATACAGGGATAATACACACAGTGATGTCACAGTACAGGAATCATACACACAGTGGTGTCACAGTACAGGGATAATACACACAGTGGTGTCACAGTACAGGGATAATACACAGTGATGTGACAGTACAGGGATAATACACACAGTGATGTGACAGTACAGGGATAATAAACACAGTGATGTCACAGTACAGGGATAATACACACAGTGATGTGACAGTACAGGGATAATACACACAGTGATATCACAGTACAGAGATACTACACACAGTAATATCACAGTACGGGGATAATACACACAGTGATGTCACAGTACAGGGATAATACACACAGTGACATCACAGTACAGGGATAATACACACAGTAATATCACAGTATAGGGATAATACACACAGTGATGTCACAGTACAGGGATAATATACACAGTGATGTTACAGTACAGGGATAATACACACAGTGATGTGACAGTACAGGTTTAATACACACAGTTATGTCACAGCACAGGGATAATACACACAGTGATGTCACAGTACAGGGATAATACACACAGTGACATCACAGTACAGGGATAATACACACAGTAATATCACAGTATAGGGATAATACACACAGTGATGTCACAGTACAGGGATAATATACACAGTGATGTTACAGTACAGGGATAATACACACAGTGATGTGACAGTACAGGTTTAATACACACAGTTATGTCACAGCACAGGGATAATACACACAGTGATGTCACAGTACAGGGATAATACACACAGCAATGTCACAGTACAGGGATAATACACACAGTGATGTCACAGTACAGGGATACTACACACAGTGATATCACAGTACAGAGATACTACACACAGTAATGTCACAGTACAGGGATAATACACACAGTGATGTCATAGTACAGGGATAATACACACAGTGATGTCATAGTACAGGGATAATACACACAGTGATGTCACAGTACAGGGATAATACACACAGTGATGTCATAGTACAGGGATAATACACACAGTGATGTCACAGTACAGGGATAATACACACAGTGATGTCACAGTACAGGGATAATACACAAAGTGGTGTCACAGTACAGGGATAATACACACAGTGATGTCACAGTACAGGAATCATACACACAGTGGTGTCACAGTACAGGGATAATACACAAAGTGGTGTCACAGTACAGGGATAATACACACATTGATGTCACAATACAGGGATAATACACACAGTGATGTCACAGTACAGGAATCATACACACAGTGGTGTCACAGTACAGGGATAATACACACAGTGGTGTCACAGTACAGGGATAATACACAGTGATGTGACAGTACAGGGATAATACACACAGTGATGTGACAGTACAGGGATAATAAACACAGTGATGTCACAGTACAGGGATAATACACACAGTGATGTGACAGTACAGGGATAATACACACAGTGATATCACAGTACAGAGATACTACACACAGTAATATCACAGTACGGGGATAATACACACAGTGATGTCACAGTACAGGGATAATACACACAGTGACATCACAGTACAGGGATAATACACACAGTAATATCACAGTATAGGGATAATACACACAGTGATGTCACAGTACAGGGATAATATACACAGTGATGTTACAGTACAGGGATAATACACACAGTGATGTGACAGTACAGGTTTAATACACACAGTTATGTCACAGCACAGGGATAATACACACAGTGATGTCACAGTACAGGGATAATACACACAGCAATGTCATAGTGCAGGGATAATACACATAGTGATGTCACAGTACAGGGATAATACACACAGTGATGTCACAGTACAGGGAAATACACACAGTGATGTCACAGTACAGGGATAATACACACAGTGATGTCACAGTACAGGGATAATACACACAGTAATGTCACAGTACAGGGATAATACACACAGTAATGTCACAGTACAGGGTTAATACACACAGTTGGGGAGATTTATCATAAGTCGCTTAGAGCAGAACTGTTCTAGTTGCCCATCGCAACCAATAAGAGCTCAGATTTATTTTCCAGATTTAGTTTTTTTGGCGCAAAAAACTCCAGACCCAACCATACTTAAGGAAAACTTAGAAAATGGAAAGAAATGACTTGAGACATTTTTGCGACATTTGTAACAAATGTCCCAAAGAGAGATCTGGAAAAAATACCTAATTTAACACAAGGAAAAAGTTAGGTTGATAAATTACTAAAGAAGAAGACGGAAAAGAAACAGGCAAAAGCTAGCCACAACAAAGAGAGAGAAGATAAATGTGGAAATCAGCACCATAACAGCTGCTACGGTGTCTTCAATCCTGGTTCTTTTACTAATGGTTCTTTTTACATGGTGTGAATAAAGACTAACAAAATAAAATCAAAATAAGATCTCCTAGGAGGCAGAGATTAAGGTGAATTTATTCTGTAGAGAGCTCCATAAATTATATGTAATATATTAATTACATTTTCTCTTGTCTCAGATTAGAAAGCATTTAGATTAACAAATGCAAATTCCCACATAAATCCATCCTGATTACATGATATAAAAAGTTTGATCCACAATAATATCAGAATGCTTCCTAAAGTAACTAAGCATGAGCTGTAAGAGGAACGTACTTTGGATGCATTGAGTCTTATTTTCCATTGAGTTTATACTGTAGTACTTACAGGTGTAAACTTAAAGCTGCAGGACCTGAATACATAATCTGCCCCAAGACCCAACTATGATTTATTGATAACAAAACCTGTCTCCTGGATATCCTCTATATCCAAATCAATCCCAGTAGCAGATTAGAAAATGGGCAGCTTGGGTAGCTACCTGAGGCCACAGACTCATAGTGGGCCCATGGCCACCCGATCTTCTTGCCAAGTTTGATGCTACCCTCTAGAGACTTCCTGTGAGTACAGATTTTCCTCCTCTATAATGTGCTACCTGCTGGTAAAAGGTTAAGTGTCCTCCACATATCACCTAAAATGATCTGCCACTGTAAGGCACTGTAAATTAATTACAGCCATTTTTCTGATATGCAAATGAGTATAGAAGAGTCAAACTCTGAATAGAAGAGTCATGTTTTCTCTGGACTGCTAGTAAACCACGCCTACTTTTTTTGATTGACATCTCAGTATCTCTTCAAGCTTAAGCAGGCAGGAAGTCCTTTCCCTGTCCACTTCCTGTCCATACTGTCATTTTAGCAGTGAGCACTGCAGATCTTGCACCATTTCATGTGATAGGCCATTCCTGTCGGTCTCGGTCTCAAGTAGGTTTCATAATATTATTTTCCTTTAAATTCCATAAGAAGCCAGTTATGGTTAGGATACTAGTGGGGGCCTGACTCGCGGACCCTGCACTGAAAAGCTGACTATGGCATTATATGAGCTAAGAAGTGACTACTGTAGTGGCCTGATTGCGTTAATGCAGCTTCTTTCTTTAGTTCTGTGTAATATTATCTGATCCAAGTGAGCATTGGGTGTCAGACCCTCACTGATGGCGCTTGTAGATAATAGGAGTAAATTTAAAAAAAACACAGAAGAAGGCAGAATATATTGGGGCACATTTACTTACCCGGTCCTGTCATAATCCCCGACCCGGGCGGTCCATCGAGGATGAAGTCCGGCGTGATTCACCAAGATCATGCGCTCGATATCCTGCATGTGTCGCTCCCTGCTCAGGTCCGCCGGAGTTCACCTTCTTCTTCCCGGTGCATGCAAGTGCATTGTCTTGCGACACAATTTGAATTTTAAATCCCACGCTTAGTCTGAATCAATCGGGTTGTCCCACGGCCACGCCCCTCGATTTGTGTTGCATGAAAGTCGTCGTGATTATGCCAAAATACAATCGCATGCGCCAAAAACCACTGTTAAATGCGGCGCAAATCGGAAATAGTTGGGAAACCTGACGGAAAAGCAGTGTGCGGACCCTTAGTAAATGTGCCCCATGGTCTCCATGAAACTCAGATGACTATGATCCCTAGATCCCAGTGGAAATGCTAACCAGTAACCCACCTTGGTGCCGTCTATAGCACAATGTCAAAACTTGCAAGTTCCATTCTTCTTTTATCTCTCAACATACAAAATTTTATTTTTCCAAAAGTCAGAACCCTATTTGCACTGGGAGCAGAACTTCTTGACTTTCACAAATACCGTCCCCATGATAAAACGATAATAGACATTGTCACTGCACAACCAGATTTTCAATTTGTTTTATTTTTGCTTTTCTCTTTTTGTGATCGCGCCGTACATCAACTCAATGTGTAATCTATGGCGGCGCGCTCACTGAATTATAACTTCTGTGAGCTGTAAATTTCCACAGTCCCCGTTACCTGTGGGCACCATATATTATAGACACAGTATCAGCATGGAGGAGGGATTGCTGATTTAGCTCTTGGTTCTCAGACTCTTGAGCTGTTTCTTACGGGTCTCTTCAGTTGTATATGTTAAACATGCCTTATAAAAATCACATATCTGCCGAAACCTGCAGTTTTTGGGTGAATGCAATATCCTAGTTGTTAGAAAAAGCTTCAATGTTTATACTGTAATATATAATGCAGGACTCCCAGCTAATGGCTCATAAAAAGTGTTGCCTGTGGCCCCCTCCTTAGAACCCCTGTGCTCTATGCAGCTCCATACAGCATCTTACATACTGACTAGTCATAAAAAGTTCAGCTCGTGCCCCCACGCACCCACAGGACCTCCGTCACATTAACTATTCCCACCTTTGACTGACTAGTCTTTAATTATTTAGTCAGCTTATAGGAAAACCAAGACCAAAAAAATCTGACATATTTTAAACCCCGTGTTGGTGTTAGGGATATCATTTTTATGTTTTTTTTTCCATTTCAGTTTCACAATATGGATTGTATTTATTAAAAGTCCATAATCAGGTACAGAAAATAGAATCAAAAAGATCCATAAACAGAAAATAGAAACAGATAAGAAGGAATGAATATGTTTTACTATATGGATTTTTAAAAATAATAATAGGTAAAGCATTACCATCAAGCTAAACTTCCCCCCACCCCCTCCCCCTGGCTCCTCTTATTCTGTAACATGCTGGGTGTAGATAGGATATTGGCCCGGATCTATTATTCTGGCAGCGCCAGTTTTTTGTCTGACTTTGCTCAAGAAAGATCATCTTCGGAGCTTACACATGTATTTAAGAAGTGTCTGCGCCAGTTTTATGCCAACAAGGCAAAAAAATGCTCACCTAAAGGGGCATGTTAGTCCTTAGCATTTGCAACACATTTAATACAGCGACTCTACAGAATTGTGTGGCACGCTCTATGTTAAAGGTGCAACACAAAAAATAATGGTGCCCACTTTTCCGAGCAGTGCTCGCTGAAGTTCCCCGAGACCCACCGGAATGCCCTGAAGGTCATCGGCCTATACCTGGTGAAGGTAAGCACGTGTCCCGCAACCCTTTTTTTAGAAAATGCGGCGGTTTCTCCGAATCCGTCGGGTTTTCATTCGGCCACGCCCCCCATTTCCGTCGCATGCATGCCGGCGCCGATGCGCCACCATCTGATCGTGTGCGCCAAAATCTCGGGGCAATACAGGGAAAATCGCCCCAAATCGGAAATATTCGGGTAACACGTCGGGAAAACGCAAATCGGGCCCTTAGTAAATGGGGTTTATTTACTAAGGGTCGCAGGTCGCACTTTTGTCGGACTGTTTGCCTTTTTCAGGGATTGTATGACTCGGACAGGTATTTAACAGGGGTCTGCGCTGGGATTTTGGTGCACGCTGGCTTCCATGCAACACAAATTGTAGGGCGTGCTGCCAGACCATCCGACTGATTCAGACTGAGCGCGAGATTTAACTTTCAAATTGTGTTGCAAGCCCAAGCATTTACATGCACCGCTTAAAAGATGGTGAACTCTGTCGGACCTGGCACGATATTAGTGAATCACGGCACAATACATTATCGTCGGACAATACACTTTCGGTGAACTTCAGCGGACGGGTAAGTAACTGTGCCATATTGTATAATCTGCTCAGCTTCTCCTGCTTTATAACACGCTGCCTGCAGATATGACACTATGTGCAATCTGCTCATCTCCTCCTGCTCTGTAACATGCTACCTGCAGATAGGACACTATCTACAATCCACTCAACCCCTCATGCTCTATAACTTGCTCCCCGCAGATACGACACTATGTACAATGTGCTCAGCTTATCCTGCTCTATAACATGCTGCCTGCAGATAGGAGACAATGTACAATCTGTTACTCTCCTCCTGCTCTATAACATTCTGGGTTATGCCAGATTTACAAAAACACTAAAACCAGATCATTTTATAAAATAAATAACTAATACACATAAACCCCCATTGCAACACCGCCATAACCATTATTTTCCTCACTGTTCTTTTCTAGTCCTTCAATGGACCAAGGCTCGATGTTGCCTTTAGCAGAATGAAAAATGAATCCTGGTATGAGGCCCAAAATGTTCCCACACACAGTGTGACACGGTGTCTAATGTAATAAACAGCTTCAATCAGAAGACAGTAAAGTCAGGTGTGAGTTATGAAAGAGCAGAACCTGCGCCAAAACAAATGATATATTGTTGCCAACTGCTATAATAAAACAGATTAACATAGAACAAAACAGAATAAAAAGGAATCATTGAGATTGATCAGATGCGTTTAGTCTAGGGAAAACACAGAGAATCTGTAGTAAATGTGGGGAAGACCATAGCCTATCTTCTTGGGTTTCTTCAAGGTATTTATATGAAGAAACAATATTAATTGATGTTTCCATTAGTTGTCTATTTAATAAGTTTAAAGATTTGTATAAATAAGCCAACATTCAGAGCCTGGATGTGCAACAATGTATCAAACTTCTATTACAATCTGTCTAACACGCTGTGCACTACACTTTCCACTACACTTACTAGCCACATTTAACAATTTTTAAAGAAGCGGGGCTCAGTATAAAGGGAGTGGCCTCATTTAAAGGGGGTATGGCCTAAGATGTGACTGTGCACCATAAGAAATGCATATTTTGGCACACAGTTCAGCAGCTGAGACCACCACCGCCTTCTGGCATAAACTAAGACTAATCTAATCTAATTTGATGTAAAAAGTTACCAGAACCCGAACTCAAAATTAAAATGCTGACCAGGTCCGGGAACTGAACAGGGACCTCACCTAGTAACATGCGCAATAGGTGCTGGCACTGATCACAAGTATCAACTGTTTAAATGACACTGGAAAAGTCCCCAGCAGCATTTCAATTTCCTGCACCTGTCGGCATAAGGAACGCTGATTCTTTCACAAATGGCAGCACCCTGCACCCCAGCGGGTTGGTGCTGGAACGTGGAGCTGTGGGTAATTTAAAGAGGACCTGTCGCCCATAAATTCGGCACTAAAGTAAGCAGCTCCTAGTGCTTAAACAAACGGAGTACAACAGAAACGTCGGACCACTCTCGAAGCGGTCCGACAAATTCATGAGATGGCGTTATTGTGGGTGGGTTTAGGAGCGATGACTGCCACATGACGCGCTGCAGTCACCGCTGTCCTATGGAGCGAGCGGGGCGGTCTGTGGAAGAAGCAGTGCTCACTTTATGGGTGACAGGTCCTCTTACAGTCAGTTAACAACCGCAATCAGTGCAGGCACTGATCGCAAGCCATAATGGGATATGCTTGAGCCAAAGCCTAACTTTTCATGAAGTTCCGGGTTGGATCTGGGGGAACCACACCAGAAAAGTTTGGTACCAACTTAAACTTTGTGGTTCGGGTACACTCAACACTAACGGGCAGTTAAATAAAAAGTTGGAAACGCAAACTGCAGATAAAGATCCAGAAAAGATTGTTTCCAGTTCTATAGATCCAAAGAGAAGGGCATCTAAAGTGACCCTTCAGCCTCTAAACTTCACTCCTTTCATGAAAATATGACTCTACTTTGCACATTTTCATATGAATTTGGAGGAGATTTTTTTTATAGGTAAATAGGTGAGATTGCACATAAAAGGGGAAGTTCTACAAAGCAGATTTTATACTGTACCTCAGGGGGCCAATAGTTTAAAGGGGTAAAATATGGCTGCATACTCCCATAGTCTAACAGAGCTTTGTAACTGTATAACTTTTACATACTATTAGTTAATCTGTCGTAGTGCTTATAGTTAAATATGCACATAATTCTAAATGTTTTTGCTTTAACTTTATTTATCCCCAGATATTCCAGAAATAATAATATGCTGTTACTTTGTCAAATATATACTGTCATGTCAAATATAGATCTGTTACATCACAGGAAGAACTGTATTGATAATGCAACAAATGTTTCTTTGCTACACAATTAGTAAAAGTTGCGTCTTGTCGATGACTTTTAAGCTAAAACTAATAATAATAAAATGAATGAGACACATAAGGGAAATCTCCTATAAAGATAATTTCTAGTCTACAATAACAGAAAAGTACTTGGTTTCCCCTAGATACAGCGACTCAGGAAAGTCATTATGTGATGCTTATCTTGGGATAATCTGAAGCCGAAGACAAGTTCTGTCTTAAGTGACATCATCCTGAGACATATAATGAGGGATTAGGAAATAACACAGCTCTTATCAATGGTACATCTCATCAAAATGCAAACTGCAAAACAAGGCAGAATTATAGAAGCAAATGGATGTAAAACCTTTATTTTAATAAATATTCTCCTATGCAGTTTAATTAATGAATAAATTGGATGCGAATGTTGTAAATGGAAACCACCATAGGCAAAGTTACCTATAGGGTTGTCCACCAGCACAAGTGTAATTTAAAGAAGTTACTGTGACACCACAAGTGTAATAAAGAGAGGTAAGTTACTGTGACATCATAAGTGTAATATAGAGAGGTTAGTTACTGTGACATCACACGTGTAATATATAGAGGTAGGTTACTGTGACATCACAAGTGTAATATAGAGAGGTTAGTTACCGTGACATCAAAGTGTAATATAGAGAGGTAAGTTACTGCAACATCACAAGTTTAATATATGGAGGTAAGTTACTGTGACATCACAAGTGTAATATAGAGAGGTAAGTTACTGTGACATCACAAGTGTAATATAGAGAGGTAAGTTACTATGACATCACAAGTGTAATATAGAGCGGTAAGTTACTGTGACATCACAAGTGTAATATAGAGCGGTAAGTTACTGTGACATCACAAGTGTAATATAGAGAGGTAAGTTACTGTGACATCACAAGTGTAATATAGAGAGGTAAGTTACTGTGACATCACAAGTGTAATATAGAGCGGTAAGTTACTGTGACATCACAAGTGTAATATAGAGAGGTAAGTTACTGTGACATCACAAGTGTAATATAGAGAGGTAAGTTACTGTGACATCACAAGTGTAATATAGAGAGGTAAGTTACTGTGACATCACAAGTGTAATATAGAGAGGTAAGTTACTGTGACATCACAAGTGTAATATAGAGAGGTAAGTTACTGCAACATCACAAGTGTAATATATGGAGGTAAGTTACTGTGACATCACAAGTGTAATATAGAGAGGTAAGTTACTGTGACATCACAAGTGTAATATAGAGAGGTAAGTTACTGAGACATCACAAATGTAATACAGAGAAGTAACTTACTGTGACATCACAATTATAATTTAGACAGGTAAGTTATGTGATGTCATCTAATAATAGCTAATTCTAATCCATGCAGATGTCGGGCTGTTAGGCCTGAGATCCTGGGTCCGCACTGCCACCGGCTTCTTTAATTACGAAATGGACCACAGGAACATGGCGGACTTGATGTGAGATCGTTGTGGAGCTCTTGTATTGTAATCATGAACCATCAAGAAATTAAGAGGCGCCTCTCATTGTTCCAATCTTCTATTATTATGGCTCCGCTGACATGTCGGGAGGATACGGCCGGCGTCCTCGGTGATCATCTTTTGGAAGAAGATAGAACATTCCATCTGAAATTGAAATTTGTGAGACCCTTTTTAATCCAGGTTTCCAGAAGTGCAGTAGAAGTGGTGGAGGAGCCTGAAGGGGACTGAGGAACAAGAGACCCTCATTTCTCAAAAAGTAATCTTACCTTGTGTCTGATAGAAAACTCTCTGAACATCAGGGCTTTGCACCTGTTAGACCTCCATGTGACTGAACTCTAAGAGGACACGTGGACCTCTGATATTTTCCATTACAGCTACTTTACTTGTTCTTGTCTCAGCTCTTTGTGTGTGTTTTAAATCTCTACCCGATGTTTCTTGTCTAAGAGGTCCATTAGACATGACAAAAAAAAGCTTTTCAAGTGGAAAAAGGAAAAAAAATAGACCTCAAAGTAGAGCGGTGTTCAGCGGGAAAGGGGGGGGGAGGGGGACTATTCCCGATAGAGATGAGTTCTAAGTGGTAGAGATTAGAGATGAGCGAGTATACTCGGACCGGCTCGTTGCTCGGACGAGTATCTCGCCGGCTCAAGATCGAGCATTAAATTAATAAAAGACAGTGAAGAACAGTGTTTTCAGTGAAGAATAACACATTACAGGCAGTCCCCGGGTTACATACAAGATAGGGTCTGTAGGTTTGTTCTTAAGTTGAGTTTGTATGTAAGTCGGATCTGTATATTTTATCATTGTAATCCCAGCCAGAACTTTTTTGGTCTCTGTGACAATTGGATTTTAAAAATGTTGGGTTGTCATAAGAATTAATATTATCACTAAAGCTTCAGTACAGACACCTGTGATAACTGTTACAGCTGATCATTGTAGCCTAGGACTAAAGTACAAGAAATTACCAATATCCAGAGGTCCGTTTGTAACTATGGGTTGTATGTAAGTCGAGTGTTCTTAAGTAGGGGACCGCCTGTACACATGTTTACAGATGTTTTCCTTGTAAGAACACATTGAACTTATCGAAAGACAAGCGTGAACATCTGCAATGTGAAGAATAGAATAAAAACAGTGAAAACAGTGAACACAGGAGCATTTAAGTGCAGAACACATTGAAAGAACACTATTCTTCACATTCCAGATGTTCTGAACATCTCCGAACCTAGCGGGAGGCACACGCAAACACCTGCAAAGTGAAGAATAGTGTTATTTCAATGTGTTCTTACAAGCAAAACATGTGTAATGTGTTATTCTGCACCGTTCTTTTAATGTTTTCTTTCAGTGAAAAAATGCTCGGGTCTCCCATTGACTTTAATGGGGTTAGTTATTTGGTACAAGCACTCGAACATCGGGAAAAGTTCGTATCGAATAACGAGCATTTTAGTGCTCGCTCATCTCTAGTAGAGATCCATGTGCTACCGGTCAATGGGGCCTACCATATCTGCATATGACTTCTAGATGGGGGATTTAGTTATACTCCAGGCTTAATCCATGGTACATCAGAGTAAAATGAGCAGAAGAATCCTAAATATCATCTTAAAAGGGTTCCATAACTTACCCCCAACCCCAATCACCCCCCACCACAGGTGTAAAACATTGAAGAAAACAGGAAGCAGACCACTTCCAGTGTAGTAGTCCCTGTACTCGTTCATGTAATACACTGCAGTATAAATGTATAAGGCTTCATGCACACAGGCAGGAAGAGGAGGGGGTGAGCGTTTTAGACAAAGTGGGACCCTGGGCAAAACTAAAAGTGGGGCCCCAGAATAAAATAAATATAGGGCCCCAAAAATTTTATAAGCAGTCACATTCAGTAAGAGGCTCCTTTATCCCTGCACAATAGTAACACGTTGTAGGTTACACACAGTAGTGTGGTAAGGCAATGTGTAATATGGGGCTGTATGTGAATTGTATAGGAGATAGAAAGATGATAGGTAGGTTGGTGATAGATTTATAGATGCAGAATTATAAAGTAGATCATTTATACCCCTTCTTCTAAGGGGTATTAAAAGAGCATTACATCCTCTGTGCAAGAAAGTCCACATACAGGAGGCCCCTTTACAACAGGGGGCCCTGGGCAAATGCCCGGTTCGCCGACACCTAACGCCAGCCCTGCCCTCTCCATAGAAAGCTGACCTGCCTCTGCTGAATTTTTTTATAATATATTACATGTCCTATATTTTGGACAAAGTGGGGCTTATTTATTAACCCCTTAAAGACGCAAGCTATTTCCGCTCATTTCTCGCTCTCCATCTTCAAAAATCCATAACTTTTTAATTTTTCCGTGTACAGAGCTGTGTGAGGGCTTATTTTGTGCGTAACAAATTTTACTTTCCTATGATGTTATTTATTATTCCCTGCCTCTAGTGGGAAGCCGGAAAAAAATTCCAAATGTGGAAAAATTTAAAAAAACCTGCACGTGCGTTATGTTCTAGTGGGCTCAGTTTTTACGACTTTCACTCTGCACTCCAAATAACACCTCTATTTTATTCTTTGGTTCGGTACGATCGCCGTGATACCAAATTTATACAGGTTTTATGGTGTTTTAATACATTTTCAAAAAATAAACGAATGTGTACATAAAAGAAAAAAATTTTTTGCCATCTTCTGAAGCTAATAACTTTTTCATACTTTGGTGCACGGAGCTGTGTAGGGTGTCATTTTTTGCAAAATGAGCCGACGTTTTCACTGCTACCATTTTTAGGTCTGTGCGACATTTTGATAAAAAGGTGTAAAAGTCGCGTTTCGGACATTTGGGCGCCATTTACCGTCTCGGAGATCACCGCCGCCGTAACCGCTTTTATATTTTGATAGATCGGGCATTTTGGGACGCGGCGATACCTAATGTGTCTGTGCTTTTTACTGTTTATTATGTTTTATATCAGTTCTAGGGATATAATTTATATTTTATAAATTTTTCACATTTTTTAAACTTTTTTTTTCATTTTTTTTTTACTATTTCTTAGACCCTAACCCTAGATGGTCAGATCGCTCCTACCATATACTGCAATACAACTGTATTGCAGTATATGGCATTTCAGCTCACTATACATTACAATGAGCCACATTCATTGTAATGAATAGGCAAAAGCCATGTAGCCTCGGGTCAAACGAAGACCCGAGGGTACCATGGCAACCGATCGCCGCCCCCCTATGGCGTTCGGGGGGGCGGCGATCGAAGGTAAGATGGCGGCGCCCATCTGGCTTTAATGCGACAGAAATCGGGGGGGGGGGGAGGGGGGCGTGCTGTCGGACGATCCGACTGATTCAGACCAAGAGTGCAGGATTTAACTCTCAAATTGTGTCGCAAGATCAAGCACTTACATGCACCAGGAAGAAGATGGTGAACTCGGGCGGACCTGAGCGGGGAAGCGACACATGCAGGATATCAGGCACACGATTGTAGTGAATCGCAACACAGCGCATTATCGGCGGACAATGTACTTTTGGGGAACGCATCAGGACTTGTAAGTAAGTGTGTCTCAGGGAGCTCACTGCGCCATGACCAGGTGCCATAGATCTCTATGTGGCCGTGATATGGCCATGACTTGTGCAGCCGCATAATGGGCCCTCAAACGGTCATGTACATGGGAACTAACAGTGAATTATAATACAGGCGGTCCCCTATTTAAGAACACCCGACTTACAGATGACCCCTAGTTACAAACGGACCTCTGGATGTTGGTAACTTACTGCACTTTAGTCCCAGGATATATAGCCCTTATTAAATGTGTCTGTAGTTAAGATTTATTGTTAATCCTGGTTCTTATGACAATACAACATTTTTAAAATCCAATTGTCACAGGGACCAAAATGAATTTGGTTGGGACTACAATTATAAAATATACAGTTCCAACTTGCATACAAATTCAACTTAAGAACAAACCTACAGAACCCATTTTGTATGTAACCCGGGGACTGCCTGTAGTGTATAAACCCAGTATTGGTAGGGAACCTTAGGGTGACTAAAAAAATGTCAAAAGACTGTAAAAATTTTAAAATTCTTTATTTTTCCCAATAATCAAAATAAAAAAAATGCCCAAAAGAATAAAATTCCCAATGTGGACAAAAACCACGGCTATTATTATGGGCTTTGTTTTTATTATTTTCACTAGTCGGTTCAAATGAAATATCCATTTTATGAGCTGATGTTTTCCCTGTTCACAGTACTGTGCACAAACCTTTTAATGGGTGGCAAAATAGCAAAAAATTTAGACATTTGGATGGTTTTTCCATTAACGCATTCACCACATGGAATAATTATTTCTATATTTTGAAAGATCGGGTGGGGATATATCTAATGGCACAATGTGCCCAGTTGTGATATCCACAATGCGCCCAATGTATTAAGAGGCTCTGGCTGATTGATTCTACACCATGTACAGTGTGTTCATACGATTTTATGTTCATTTATCTGCTTTTTAGAATTAGGGAGGGTCTTTTGAATTCTTTAATTTTTTAAAACATTTTTATTTTTACTATGTCTCCACCCCCTGGGGTGTTTGAAGTACATTATTATAATACTGCTTCCCTATAATACTTTGAGACCATGTGCTGCCGCTTTTTGAACCTGACTGTGGCACATAGATGGAGGCAGAGGCACGGGTGTAACTTGACGGGATGCATATCGTGTGGTCGCAACAGGGCCCAAGGGGCCTAGAGGACCCATGTGGTGTACCTTTCCTATATAAGAAGACTAGTACTCCAAACAATACATTATAATTTGGGGCCTTGCTCACATTTTGCTCTGGGGCCCAATAAGTTCTGGCACTAGGCGGAAGCCAGCACCTATTACACCTGTGCAATATGGAGAGGGTTCAGCCTTAACTAGAGATGAGTTCCAGTTCACACAGTTTGGCCGAACCTCTTACAAAAGTTTGGTTCAGGTACCCGAACATGAGTCCAAACACATGGTGACTGCACCATCAGTTAACCATTTAAATAGCAGCATTTAAAGGCTTAACAACCCCGATTGGTACTGAAACCAACCAGGGTGTTATTGGTGGGTGTGAGCCCCCAACGCTGGAAGAAGTCCAGGTTTGGGGTCCCCATTGAACATTGTGGTTTAGGTCTGTTAACCTCTAATAACAACAATTTTCTCAAGGGTTTAAGGCCATAAATAGATATAATTAATTTAATCTACCGATTCAGATGTAAAAAAAACTGAAGAAAGTGATGTTGAATGTGAACATGGCCTAGCATTGCTGCATAGGTTACTATCAGTCAGTGCCATCTCATGGAGGATAAGAGAAGTAGTCAGGATGGAGGGGGGAAGATGAGACGTCTTGTTCTGGAAAGTTGTGCACAATAAGCAGCATTGTTATATTCCTATGATATGAGCATGTGACCAGCTAATGACTTATTATTCATTCCTTATACCGCATGCATCACAGACACAACCACCTCGCCGCCTGTGCTCTCGCCTTTGGGTCTCTCTAACACTTTGTAATTCTAATGCAGTGAAATCTTTGTGGTTTTTACTTGTGTTTTATCATGCAGATAGAGCTTAGTGACAATGGCTTTGTAGAATCAGCTCAACCTCATGTAAGAAATCAGATACTGAGTCTGGTTTGTTCTTCAAAACAATACATTTATAATTTATAATGGGATTGTTAAAGTCTGACTTTCAGGTATAAATATTATATCTATGCTGGAAGTACAAAGAAAGTACAATACTTTAAATAGTACAATAATATAAAGGGATCCATGGTATGATGTGAGGTTTTCATACTGAAGACAGAAGGGTCTAGTGTTAGGTTCTCCATATCCTCAAGACATGATATGGTTATCCTTAAATGAAACCTACCACCATGGATCTACCTTTTTCCTCTAATGTAGAGCAGTATAGCCCTTTTTAGGGCTAATTCTTTCGTGGCAGATAACTTTTATACATTTTAATTCCCCCAATATTTAAATTTCCTAAAGAGGCTACTGGGGCATGGAGTGGCCGGAGCTGAGGCTACACGCCGCAGCAAATCCATGCCCCAGTAGCCTCTTGCGTTATGATTACCAATGCATTTACAGCTACCAGGAGCTGTCTGAAGCCGGAGCTACTGCGCATGCGCTGAACCCAGCTTCGCAGACGAGTGCGTGCAGCTGCCAGGAGCTCTGCGCTGAAGATGCATTGGTAGGCAACTCCATGCCCCTGTAGCCTCTTTAGGAAATTTGAATATTAGGGGAATTCAAATTTATAAAAGTTATGGGCCATGAAAGAATTAGCCCTGAAAAAGACTATACTACTATACATGAGAGGAATCTGCCACCGGATCTACCTTAAAAGGTAGATCCATAGTGGTAGGTTTCCTTTAAAGGGGTTTTCCTACAAACAATAGTTAGGCCCTCCCCATGGGATAGGCCTAACTTGCTGATCATTGGGAATCTCAGTGCTAAGGCCCCCACAGATCACGAAAACTAGCACCGCTCTCACCGAAATCTGTCAGATCAATAGAGATTAATGGAGAAGAGCGGTCATGCGCGGCCGTCTGCTCCATTAGTCTGGCGGAGCAACGAGGGGTCCGACAGAGGTATGTGGGACCCCATTGGACCCCTAATTTTTGTGATCTGTGGGGGTCTCAGCACTGAAGATAGGGCCTAACTTTTGTTTGTGGGAAAACCCCGCTAAGCTCACCTAACCTTTCATCAAAATATGCAGAGATTAGTAGTCCAGGAGTAACTGGTTTCTGGTTATTCAATCAGTTCTTATCTGTCTATCCAGTCTATATATCCAATTTCTTGTCAGGTAGGTAGAAAGGACTGGTGGGTAGAGACCTGTGACTCACTGCTCCTCCCATCCTTCTGCACAGAGCTTGATTGTAATATTAATGAGCTTCTGTCTTCAGCAGATGACATACGGTTGTGGTGGAAATCAATTACAACAGCCAGAAGTGAAATAGGGTAGTGTTCAGACTAGTTCAAGACAGAATGCAAAATCAGTACAAAATCACTGTAGATGGCAAATCATCTGCCGTATTTAATGAAAAGAGGATTGCACCCACCAAAATGGGCTCAGATGGTTCAAATGTACAATAAGTTAATAGAAATACAGTATATTTCAGTGTAAGCTAATTACCTATTCACCAATTTCCCTTTTGTAAAAAGATAGAAAAAATAAATTCTTATGAAATACTTAAAATATCCATAATTTGATCGACTACAGGATTAATGTCACTCCCTGGACCCTTGACCCATATTTCAAAATGGCAGCTTAGACCCTGGCCTAGTGATTCATGAGACTATAATTTGTATATTTTTATAATAATTCCCTTCCAAGAAAGATGAACGGATGGGAAAATACAACTCTGTATCTGCCACAATGTTCCAGGTCATTTCAGAATGGCCTATGGTAATTACTGTCATGTCTGCTACAAATCAAAGCAGCGACTTCTGTCCTCAAGTCCCTTGTATAGAAGAGCATATGCCACGAATGTCTGGTGGGAAATCCACCTTAGACCTATATGGCTTCCCTTTCAATTCTGGTTAATTATGACATTTTATTATGAATTGTCCTTAAATATTTAAAATTCTATTGTTCATTATTTTGACTGTTCATTGTTATGTAATGTAAGGTTTATAGTTTATTATTGGGAAGGAGTACAGTGCTTATATGGGCAACCTCTATCTTTCTTGAAATTTTGCCTGGATGCCTAGGTCAGTCTTGGCTTCTGTGAATCTACATGTGGCCCATCACGTTTTATGTGTACAGGCAGTCCCCGGGTTACATACAAGATAGGCTCTGTAGGTTTGTTTGAATTTGTATGTAAGTCGGAACTGTATATTTTATCATTGTAATCCCAGCCAGAACTTTTTTGGTCTTTGTGACAATTGGATTTTAAAAATGTTTGTTTGTCATAAGAATCAAGATTAACAATAAAGCTTCATTACAGACACTTTTAATAACTGTTACAGTTGTTTATTGTAGCCTAGGACTAAAGTACAATAACCAGTGGTCCGTTTGTAACTAGGGGTCGTATGTAAGTCGAGTGTTCTTAAGTAGGGGACCGCCTGTATACAGTAATATTGCCTTGTAGGATACAAACATTAGGATATAGATGGTAGGATCAATCAGACAACCTAGAACTGATATAATTAAACAGTAAAAATCATAAGCACATTAGGTATCACCACTTCCGAAAATGAAAACGGTGAAAATGTGGTTTTTCACCATTTTTACTGCATTTGGAAATTTTTTCCCACTCCCCAGTACACGGCATAGAATATTCAATACCATCACTATGAAGTGCAATTTGTTACATAGAAAACAAGCCGTCACACAGCTCTTTACATGGAAAAATAAAAAAAGTTATAGTTTTTTGAAGGTGGGGAGTGAAAAATGGAAATGAAAAAAAAAAGGGCCAGGTCGTTAAGGGGTTAAATATGGTGTTCATTCTGAATCAGTCTGGACGACCGATGACACACCACCTAATTAGTGTTGCATGGTAGCTGCGCCACCAAAAGGTTGCATGCGCCACAATAGCGGCGCAGACACTTCTTCTATACCTGTGCAGGCCTTTTTAGCCTAGAAGAACGCGCAAAGTCCGACAAAAGTGCAGCGCAAAGCCCTTAGTAAATGTGCCCCAATGTGTAATCTGCTCAGCTCTTCCTGCTCTATAACATTCTGCCTCCAGATAGAACAGTATGTACAATCTGCTCAGCCTCTCCTGCTTTATAACTTTATTTTACAGGAATTCTGTCATCAGATTTTAATCCATTAGCCTACTTGCCCCCACAGGTAGGATGTTAAATGCCCTTTCTAGCTTTCCCACTTTTGTATGAAATGTCACCCATTTATCTATGAAATAAAATATCCTTCAGTCATTTGAAAGTGAGCAGAGAAGAGTCAGATCTGCCTAAGATGAGTCAAGTTTAGAAGCTGCAGTAGTATCACTTTTTGGTATTTTATAGTACCTAAAATCTTGCTTTTGTTGTGATATTTTAGGAATCTCCTATTTTATATCACATCAGCCTCAGGGAGCTACAAACTACAGATACAGGCAGCAAAAGAAATAGACAAAAACTGGACCTTTTTCTGAAATTCTCTTTTCTAACTATGTCTTTATCTCATTGTTTCTCTGTTTCTTTAGATACAGAACCACAAGCCTGATGGGATCTTAAAGATGAGATTATTATCTTAAATATGAAACCAAATGCTTGTTAGTGGGTACTATAGATCCAAAAATAGTGCCCGCTGAAATGGCACACTCCGTGGAGCCTCTAAACTTGACTCACTTCCATATGACTTTGAAGAAGATTTTTTTATGGGTAAATGGGCCCTGAGAGGGATAGTAATCTAAAGGGGTAAAATCTGGTGACAGAGTACCTTTAAGGCTATCTGCATACGTTGCGGATTGTCATGTGAAAAATCTGCATGAAAATCTGCATGAAAATCTGCATGCGGATTGGTCAATGTTTTATTGTGCGTTTTTTATGCAGATATTCAGCATGCAGTTTTTTTACCTGTTTTGTTTCACCTGATATGACGCCATTTCATTTCATTAGACATCATGATGCAGATTTGTGCAAATTTGATGTAGATTTTCACTCTTTCGTAGACTGTAATATGAAAAAAATTCCTGTAAAAATCTGTGAGAACTCCCAAGGAAATTAACACAATCATTATTTTATTTTTTGCATTGAGCATCAATTCCCACCCAGAAAAAAGCATTGTGTACATGACATTTTCCAAATAAAATTCACTTTTATGTTACTGTAATACGATGCTTTTTTCTGCACCAAAATCTGTTCGTAAAATCTGCACAGAATCTGCAATGTGTGTAGATAGCCTAAGACATTGGGGCACATTTACTTACCGGTCCCTCAGAGTTTCCGAAAGTGCACTGTGCCGCAATTCACTTATATCGTGCACCCGATTTCCTGCATCGGTCGCTTCCCCACTGAGGTCCGCCGGAGTTCACCATCTTCCTCTCAGTGCATGTAAGTGCTTGGCTTGCGACACAATTTTGAAGTTAAAGCCCGCGGTTTGTCTGAATCGGTCAGGTCGTCCGACAGCTGGCCCCCCGATTTGTGTCACATGAAAGCCGGCGCGATTGTGCCAAAATCCGATTGCGTGCGCCAAAAACACTTTTTAAATCCCTGTCCCAGCGGCACAAAAATGGAAATCGTAGGGATGTCTGACGAATTTGTGGTCCACGGGGCCCTTAGTAAATGCTCATTAATGTGCACTCTGCCCCCAGGGGTCTGGGGGTCTGAATTTCTAATTTATTAAACAAGAAATCTGAAATATCATACAGTGATAAATATTCAGCCCCTTTGCTCAGTGTTGAGTAGAAGCAGCTTTGGAGCTGGTGCAGCCAGGAGTCTTCTTTGGAAGATACAACAAGTTTTTCACACCTGGATTTGGGGTCCTCTGACTCTCCTTGCCGATCCTCTCCAGTTCCATCAGGTTGGATGGTGAAGGATGGTGGAAGCCATTTTCATGTCTCTCCAGAGATGCTCAATTGGGTTTAGGTTCAGGCTCTGGCTGGGTCAGTCAGGAATGGTCACATAGATGTTCTGAGGCCTCTGCTTTGTTATTTTAGCTGTGTGCTTAGGGTCATTGTCTTGTTGGAAGGTGAACCTTCCTGGAAGAGGTTTTTATCCTTGATATGTGTGTATTTGACCACTTTGGTCTAGCACTGAGGAGAAGCTTCCATCTGCACATTCTGCCATAAAGCCCCAACTGGTGGAGGCTGCAGTGATCGGTGACTTTGTGGAACTTTCTCCCTACTGCATCTCTGGAGCTCAGCCATACTGATCTTGGGGTTGTTCTTTACTTCTCTCACCAAGGCTCTTCTCCCACTATTACTTAGTTTGGCTGGATGGTCGAGGAAGAATTTTGGTGGTCCCAAACATCTTCCATTTAAGGATTATGGAGGCCACTGTGCTGTTAGGAACCTTGAGTGCTAAAAAATTCTTTTGTAACCTTAGCAAGATCTTTGCCTTGTCTCTGACCTCCTTGGTCAGTTCTTTAGACCTCATGATTCTCATGTGCTCTAATGCACTGTGAGCTGTGAGGTCTTATACAGACAGGTGTGTGCCTTTGCTTGTCAAGTCCAATCAGTTTAATTAAACACAGCTGGGATCCAATGAAGGAATAGAACCATCTCAAGGAGAATCAGAAATAGACAGCATGTGAGTTAAATATGAGTGTCACAGCCAAGGGCCTAAATACTTATGACCATGTGATATTTCAGCTTTTCTTGTTTTAATGAATTATCAAAAATATTGTCATTTCTATTTTCTTCTGTCAAGATAGGGAGCAGTGTGTACATTAATGAGCATAAAAGAACTTTCTTGATCTTTCCAATTTGCTGCAATGAAACAAAGAGTGAAAAATTTAAAGGGGTCTGAATACTTTCTGTACCCACTGGGGCACATTTACTTATCAGGTCTTGCGTGATCCCCGATGCGGAATGTCCGCCAGAATGCACATCTGCCACAATTCAATAAGATTGTGCGCCCGATTTCCTGCTTATGTCGCTTCCCCGCTCAGGTCCGCTGGAGTTCACCTTCTTCTTCCTGGTGCATGTAAGTGCATGGTTTGCGACACAAATGTAAATGTTAAATCCGTCGGCCTGCCCCCTGATTTGTGTGTGCCATTGTCTTTAAAACTCATAGCTTTACATGCTCCAAAAATAGCCTAATCATGTAAGTAAGGGAAGTGATCCCGGGCACCGTTTGGCCGTCCGGGAGCCAAGTATGTACTACCAATTCCTGGTATTTTGAAAACTCAGCAGTGTTTCTAAGCCTCAGATTAGAAGTCCTGTGTCTGTAATAATCTCTTCTACACTGTTGACCAAAATAACAATAAGCCGTGTAATATGAAGCAGTTGTAATTTGTCTGACAGGGCATTGGAAGGATTCAGGCTTTGTAATATGATGTTGGTCAAATTACCAAGACCTAACAAACTGTGTGGAACATCTCAAGGCCCTCCCGACACTTCCCTGGCTTGCGCTATGTTGAGCGCCCTGAACAAAACCATGATTCAGTTGTGTTCATGTCATCTGATGATACTGTGTTCCCGTTACTATTCTAGACTCATGTCTCCAGTCAGCTGACGATGACCTTGGTTCTCCTAACAATTCCTCTCCTAATCTTGGTTTGCTCTCTGACAGCCCAATGTGTCTCTCCTCCCGTTACCTCTGTGATCTGAGCTTTTATGTTACTCTTGGCCTAGTTTTAGACATTGATTCCTTTGGCCTACAAACTTTGTGCTGTGTGTTCATAGTTTGGCTATTTTAGCCACTTGTTTCCGATGTCTCTGCCAAGATACAATTTAACAAGCTCCCCCCTTCCCCCGTCTTAGAGAACAGATAAGCTTTGTTTAAGCTTAGTTCATCGCTGTTTGCTACAGTTTCTCTCTACTGGTGACAACATAATTTCCTAGACGTTTCTAACAAATGACATGGTCTAATGACATGAGGCCTCTTCGGAAGAGACCTCACTGCACAGTATTTTCACAAAAGAGAAAAGACTCAATTTAAAGTGCAACGCCGAAATTTTCTTTCACCACAAATCAATAACTCTTGTGATGTAGAAAAACTTTGCTTATTATCTTGATTACCTATAAACAGCCATTTCTTTGCTATCCTCAACACTTTAGCCTTTTCAGTCAGGGCCGTATCTGCCATAAGGCGAGATGAAAAATCTCACCTCAGGCGGCAGAATGCAGAGCCCTTTGAGGAGCGTCAAAATCTCCAATCCTATGGTGGGCGGGTCAGGCACCTTTGAGCGCCCTAATCGCTCACCAGGTAAAGCAATCGCACCTGTCCCTTTACAATTATTTTATAATTGCAACTCCAGGCAAAATGGGATTAAGGTTTATCAATAAAGCTTCATTACAGACACCTTACAGCTAATCATTGTAGCCTGGGACTACAGTAAAGCACCCAGAGAGCTTCACTAGAGGTCACAGGGGTCACTAGGGGTCATCTGTAAGTGAGGTGTAATTCGGGGATCGACTGTAGTCAAAAAATGATCCAAATTTTTCACAAAGACATGATTTTCTGCAACAGATGCCCGATTCAAAGATTTATCCAGAATACAGATATGTCCATTACTTGGCTGGACATGTTTAGATATCATGAGATAACCAACTGCAACATAACATGATATTTTGTTGCAAAATGAAATGCTGGGAGCCCCAAGGAGAACTATTCTTGATCCGCAGCATCTCCCTCTCTTTTCTTGCAATCTACCAGCCAGATACCTGCCCGGTGTGGATTAGGCCTGTTCCTCCGGTACTCAGCGACCATGACCCTATGGAGCGCTCGGCTGCGCTCAGCCAGCCACTCAGGTACTAAAGAGAATCCAGTTGCCCCCAGGCCAAAAATGGTCAGGCCCCGGTGGGAGATGTTGCACAAGTACTTTGTGATTGTGTTGAAACCGGTGAAGGATTTGTTTTTCATGTTGTAATATTATATTTAATATAGATCCAGTAGGTCCTAATTTTAGGACGTCTGTGCCACAAAAGTGGTGTAGAAGTCCTGAAATAATTGCAAATGCTAGCTTATCTTTCCACCAGGGGGGCATGGAGGGTGCGCAACCAAAGACTCTTGATGTATCCGACTGTGCCGAATATGCGGTGGTCTATCATATGCCTGAGTTCATAAATATCCCCGTGAACACAGACTATTGAACCCAGCCCTACCTTGCATTTTTGTGTATATCATTAATTGGAAATCTAGCTACACATTTGCCCTTCTGATCACTGATTTATGTATAGATCTTTCCCTTTAAAGATTATGAAATCGAGCCTGTTCTCATTGTACTGTACCTTTTGAAGAGGCTGGATTAATACAATGTAATCTTCCACCTACAGGCACCAGAAATTTGGAAGTTCTTTTATATAAAACTTCTTTGGCTTAGAAAAGGGTTCTCATACTACTTATCAAAAAGGAGCAGACACAATTGATGCACCACTCAGCCTTCTGCAAGTATATATATCTACAAGTATATATATCAGTCAAGATCCTTTGTCTTAGTGATCGGCACCAGCTGAATAATGATGATTCACAGACTGAAGTTCTTAAAAACTTCAATCACTTTATGTCTGACTAATTTGCAAAAGGTCTTATATGAATGAGAAAGAGGCTTATGAAGAAGCTGAAACAGTGCGCGTGGGAGTACGGAAGTTACGGTTGCATAAGGAATTCTGCAGAAGAGCAATATTATTAGAAATATCTCATGTGTACAGTGTCTTCATATAGGGGCTCATTTACTAAGGGTCCGTCGTTTCCATTTTGCGCCGAATCACCCCGGGATTTTGGCACACGCTATTGGATTTAACATTTAGAAATGTGTCCCAAGACACGCACTTACAAGCACCGGAAAGAAGCAGGTGAACTCTAGCGGACCTCGGCGCAGAAGCAACGGATACTGGAACAAGAGGGCACACAAGCTTAGTGAATCGCAGCAGACCCTAATCCTCTTTGGACAACGCACCGCGGTATCGCGACAGGACCGGGTAAGTAAATCTGGCCCATACTGTATAATACCTCAGCCGCAGCAGATATGGTTGTTTAGTATTAGTTGGAAGGAGCTAAAGCAAAAATAGGTAAACTGCATGATGCAAAATGCATGAACTTACAAGGCTGAAAACAATAAAAAGAGATTCCATATATTATGCTCCATTTCAGCAGTGTACTAGTCAGCTACGTCTTCAATTTTCCATTAAAGGAATGAAACTTGGAACAGTTCCTGTAAAAACAACTAAAGGGAAACAAAATTAGTAAATTCCACACAAAAACTGCATGTAAAACCTAAAGGAACACTAAACCATGAAATGAGTGTAAAAGTGAAATTTGGCACTTGGGTTGTTGGCATTCTGTAGCCTTTCCTGAAACAAACATCTACAGTAGTAGAAGTCCTTCATAGGAAAAAAAGAGTTCCTGGCAATCCATCCGATCTTCAGCACGTGGCTTGGGAAAAGGGGTGGTGAATACTAAATAGGGAGGAGCTTATGTATCTATTTGTCTGCTGACAGGGCACAGCAGGGAGGCCCCTGATATAGCTAGATGCCTTACAGCCAGTTGTCTTACAGGAAGAAGTAGAAGGAGGAGAAAGACATGGCTGATCTCATGGAACACATATGATATTTAGTATACATTTATTAAGATATTTATCAGTTTCAAGTATATTGAGATAATAGAATCATAGAAATTAATAATATGAAGGTAGGAAGTGCCTTTTGTGTTAAAGTTCTTTCTGATGTTTTGTCTGAAAACAGAAATACAGTGATATCTGTTTTTCTTTTCTGAAAGTTTACATTTTTTCGTTAAGGTATTGAAACATAATAAAACTTTATAAATTTGGTATCTCTTTAACTGCACTTACCCCAAAAATAAAGGGGAGGTGTCATTTGGACCTCACAGTGAAAGTGAAGGTGGCTGCTGTATGGGGATTGATTAAGCCACACCAAGTTTCCCTGCAGCCTAGTTCTGTTCAGCAAGGAATACTAGAGTGATGGACGGCCAGCTGCTCTGGGTGGCATCCAGGAACTCCTTTATAAACCTGCCCAGTTCCATTATACCTTACTGACTCTTCTACCATTCTTCTCATACCTTTTCCCTATTACTGCATGTTACTACTTTGCTATTCTGTGTATATGACCCCTGCTACGTTTACTTGACCTCTATCTTTAGTAATTCAATTCCGTGCCTTCGCCATCAACTTTGTATCGACCCGGTCTTTATCTGTGTCCTTGTGTGTTCGCTGGTCTCTCTCTGCCTTAATCTTCCTCAAGTAAGTTCGCCTTATCCACTTGTAGAGTCTCCCAGGGTCTGTCACCAGGTTCCAGGTTCACCCTTATCGGGGCGGTTTATCTGCTGTAGCAGGGCTATAGCCTGCAGGGAAATTTTGCTTGCACCAAGTCTGGTTGTGGTTGCGCTGACAATACCATGGAATGTTTAAATTATGCTATGAGAAAACGGTATTTGTTTAATTGAAAACAAGCCCTCTCACGGTGATGTAAATTGAGGAGTAACAGAAATAGGCTGTGGTGTTAAAACATTAATAGATCTTATTGGAGGGCTTGCGTTCTGTCAAGAAGTAGAGCAAGTCTTAGGCCCCTTCCACACTAGCGAGTGTGATGCGATGAACTCGCATCACACTCGCAACGCAAGCTGCCGGGAACGCACGGCCCGAACGCTGCACCGCGGGAGTGAACTCAGCATGTCAGTTCACTCCCGCGGTGCAGGGTTCGGGCCGTGCGTTCCCGGCAGCTTGCGTTGCGAGTGTGATGCGAGTTCATCGCATCACACTCGCTAGTGTGGAAGGGGCCTTAGTCGGAAGTGTTTTTCATAAATCATTCAGTCATTAAAAACTGATAAAAAATGTTAATTTTTTACAGCCTACAATTATTTCCATCGTGTGAATAACGGAAAAGATGCTGGGACTCAATTTTAATTTTACAAATTTACAAATTCCCTGTTTTCCTTTGCTGTATATAGTGTATAATCCATGTCTCTCTATAATATAAAATATTCTAATTTCCTTATGGAGCATTTGTAAGTGTAAATTGTAAGAATTTTGTAGCCTGGCATTCTAAGCAAATTTATATTTTATAATTCATCTAAATGTTATTGTTGTGTTTATTCTAGAATCCCGCTAGGTTTCACAATCTTGCAATACAATGTTTAAGATATAAGGGAATCATACAGAGATGCATTGACTATTTACTGGCAGATGGAGCAGAACATTATGTAATATTTATCGGTTTGAGGAACAAACCATCAAGGGTCAAAGTTTCATCGGTATTTTATACAGTGTATCAGTCAAATTAAAAAATTTAATTAAAAGTTTGCATGATTGAAATATTCTACTATCTATCTGAACTTTAAAAGACATTGTTGCAGCCATTCTAAAATAGAATTACCATTGCCTGGAAACATTCTGTAACAATTTAAATGGTATTTACTGCTTGCAAAAATTTGGAAACAGAATCACTAGGGAACAAGATAGGAAATGTTAAAACGTTACTTTTAACATTCTGTAATGGTTGGAAAAAAATCTTTAAATTAAGTTCATATCTGTGTTAGGTCTTCAGTCATTCCCTTCTGTGTCTTCAGGTCTTCAGTCATTCCCTTCAGTTATTCTGAGGCTGCGTTCATAGTTTGCGGTTGTGTTAGAAACGCAACCCAACTGGAATAGGCTTGGCCCAATCTCATATGCATTTCAAATGAAACGTATGTGATTGTAGCACAACGTGTGGCACTCAATGCAAAACATGTGGCACTCCATACCTATTGCATGTGTATCAGTTGAAGCCCAATCCAGTTGGTTGCGTTTCGTAATGAAATCTAACCGGGACAAGAGAACGCAGCCTCAACCAAAACCATGACTGGTCCAACACGCAGAACAGGTGTATGTCTTTCCATGAATCTACAAAGATATAATGGGGGAGATTTATTATGCCTTCTTTGCCAGTTTTCTGGGAGAGAAGACGCATGAATCTACCTCTCCTCAACAGTTTTGCTGCATGCCACTTTGGGCGAGTCATGGAGGAGAGCAGATGTGGAGGGGGGCTGGCACAGGACAAGCAGGGGTATGAACGTCTGGCCTGCCATAAAAGCATCGGAGACTATAGAAAAATACTCCACCAGTTCAGATCTGGTCTACAGTATGGAACCCATACTTACTAAGCTGTTGGAGGGTCTTAGTGGATACGGGTGCCGGAGCACCAGCAGATGGAAGAATTTAAAAAAACAATGGTACTTTCTCCAAAACTGATCTACAATTTTTTTAAGTATATCTAAGCCCATTTTTTACTACATAGTCTGCTAAGTTTTGGTTGGAATGACACAATTTTGATCTGGTACCACATGGTTGCTGTCAGCACCCGTCCAGCAAATGCGCAACCACAACCAGACTTGGCGCTAGCTGTCAGAGTACGTAAGTGGTGGTGAACTCACCCTGCGACGTCCCTGCGGGCTAAGGCCCTGCCTAAAGCAGATAAACCGCCCTGATAAGGGCGAACCCACTATCAGGAACCTAACCGACGGTCCCTGAGTGACCCTACAACAGGACAGGGGACACTTCGTCTGGCAGCTGCTGGATGGTGGAGCGGACAAGTAACGGAAAAACAGGTATAGACCAGTGTTCACACTGGTACACAGAATACAAACACAGGACTGAACAGGAAACTGGAATACAGGAATAGACCAGTGTTCACACTGGTGCACAGAACACAAACACAGGACTGAGACAGGGACAGATATATACAGGTCTTCAGGCAGATAATCACAGGTCAGATACAGGTACAGGTACAGGCAGGATATACACAGGTCAGGTCAAGATCAAACGGGTTATATACAAGTCAGGTACAGATCAAGGTCAAGCGGGTAATATACAGATCAGGTACAGATACAGGCAGACAAACGGAGACAGGTAAAACAGAACTAGAAACACAGGTAAGACAAGACTCAAATAAACCAGCACGACTGATGGATACAGGTACAGGCGGGATATACACAGGTCAGATCAAGATCAAGCAAGATATACACAGGTCAGACTCAAACTAACCAGCAAAGTAAGATGGGAATGGGCAGGTATATAAAGCCGATCCCGGACACGCCCCCACTAGCACTCTGGAGGAACTGTCCATCAGGCTAGTAACCCTTGCTGGGCAGGACAGAAATGCAAGGAGCAGGGTGTGTCCATCAGGCTAGTAACCCTTGCTGGGCAGGACAGAAATGCAAGGAGCAGGGTGTGGCTCAGTTAATCCAAACACAAGAATTAAGCCACAGTTCACACACAAATAAACGCCTCTATTCCGCCAACTGCGGATAGAGGGACGTTCAGGCACGGACGTTACAGTTGCTTTTCCATTGCAGATACCGCCTGCTTCTTCTTCTGAAGACGGAGCCAGCTTGGCAGTTTGGACAGGTGACACTTTAGTACCACTTTGGAGAAACTAAAAAAGGTTCTTGGTACCAGGTACTTTTTGTTACTCTTTTTTCAAGGCAATCTGGTACCCTTCCATTGAAAAGTACCTTCAGAAGCTGGATTTTCCTGTTTGACGAAACAAGGATGGATCACTTTTACCTGCATGACACCTATCATGTCTAGAAGAAATCAAGCGTCATTTAGAATCTTTAAAACTCTTACAGAACCTTTGTTGAATCATGTTTTCATAAGGTCAAATTAGAGGAAAAACATTACCAGCCAGTCCATTGTGATAATTGACCCACACAATTGATCATAGTCCATGCCACTTTTTTTTTAGAATGCTTTTATATTTTAAAAAAAAATGTAATCTTGAGATCCTCAAAACTACTTCGTTAGTTGGCTTCACTAAGAACCTGAGGATGCTTCACAGAGAAGTTTCACCCTACAACACTGTGAACTTCAGAACGGGATAAAGATTCACCTTCATCATGAAAATAACCCTGAAACACAGAGGAGAACAATGCAGGAATATGTTTTCAGCATTCCAGATCATTGTAGATTTATTGTTGTCTGTTTTTTTGTGCATATTGTACATTGATCTTCTAAGATTGATCTTCTCCTTTTTTACACCAAACTACACCGGTATGAATAAATAACACATCATGCTTTGTGTCTTCTTTACTCAGCTTTCCTTGTGAATGTAAAGGTAATGCATATCTAAAATTGGAAAAAAGCAATGCTTTTTGTAAATCCTAGGGGGTCTTTTTTGAGACATTTTTTGGCGCATTGCAGTTTTTGCACCTGTTTGGGGACATTTGTTTATCATCAGTAAGACAGATTTATCTTATATTCCAGATGTGCTAAATGTCACAAATGACATTTCCTTTCAAATTGTCTAAAATATGCAACATTTTTTGGTGCAAAAAACTCCAGACGAAACCATACTTAAGGAAAACTTACAAAATGGAAAGAAGTGGAAAGAAATGGAAAGCTGCTGCCTGTGATTTAGGAAACTTCATAGACTAGGTTTTGAGTCAAAATACACTTATTAACCACCATATACAGGCGCCATTGCCTACCGGCTGCTGTGGCAGTTAGCAACCAATCACAGTTACTATTATGCTGCAGGTCATTAATATGAGCTCTGAGCTTTGATTGGTTACTGTAGGCAATGAGTATAAGACTTATGTGTGAAGTAATATGGATAGAGATAGGGAGAGAGAGAAAGACAGAAAGAGAGAGGGACAGACAGAGATGGACAGACAGACAGACAAAAAGAGACAGACAGAGAGACAGACAAGGATAGACAGAGGGAGAGCCATACAGTGAGAGATACAAAAGGCTGAAATAGAGAGAGACACAGACAGAGATAAATAGATAAGAGATAGATACATAGATCTTTGTGACCATTTTATTTTGTAGCTAAGAGCAGTTATTTACTATCCTGGGGATTGCCGGGAGCTACAGGTAGTAAGTATATAAATATATGTACTACCTACAGCTACTAAGTATGTACATGTATGAACAAACAGGTGTGTCTACTTTTAAGGGTGAGGGGCAGAGGTCTACTATGGTACCCAGCCTCCCCTGGATACAATCCACATAAGAACCTACTGTAGTATCTGAATTACTAGGTTCCTAGAGTCATAGACTCTGACAATCATCTATATTTGCTGGACAGTGGTGTCTCTACTGGGTGAATATGGTATTGCACACTACATGTCATGAAAGACCCTGGAACTTACTGTGTAGTTCTCCGGGTGACTGACCACTCTTCTTATGTGTACAATGAACCCTTTTGCAGAGCATATATCAGTTTGGATTTCTTGGTTTATAGATGTATCGCATTTACTTACATACCTTACAGTTTTATCATTTCAAGTGGAACGATAATCTCAGAGTCATAACAGTACAGCATACTCACCCCCAAAAATATACATTTCCTACTGCTAAACATTGTGCTGTCCAGGATCAGACTGGTCCACCAGTACCAGAGGATCGTACAGTGGACCTAAGCTTTAACCCCTGGAGCTCAGGAATTACCTACAAGACACCCCAAATTTGAGGGTACTAGGGTATATTCTCAAAGGGTTAATGAAAGGGGGTCCCCAGAATATTTTTATCTGGTGAGCCCAGGAACACATGTCTGACATTTGTGCCACAAACACTGCTAGGGTTTTATAAAGTCACAATTCCTGGTGCATGCCCAGGATTTGCAAAGTTCCCCCTCACGCCAGGTTGGGGGGGGGGGGGGGGGATGCGCTTAGTGGGTCTGGTGAAGGGTCACCTGAGACCGGTGCATTAGGTTTAGTTATTGTGCCAGATATACAAGGAGGCCACAATGGTCTGGTTTCACAGCTTTGTTCCTGTATTCAGAGCATTGCTCCCCAGTAATCTGATAATGATGTCCAATGAAATTGTCATCAATGTTATTTTCTAGAAAGACCCTTAAAGGGGTTGACCACTTTTTAATAGATCTGTCCCATTAGACATGTCTCTGCATGTATATATACCTGTCTTTGCCTCCTTTGAGAGCTTCTCCCTGTTCTCACCATGCTTCCCTCTGCATATATACACATCTGCAAAGAGTTTGTATGTTCTCTCAACATGTTTGCGCGGGTTTCCTCCGGGTCCTCCGGTTTCCTCCCACACTCCCAAAACATACTGTTAGGTTGTTTAGATTGTGAGCCCCATGGGGACAGGGACCAATTTGACATGCTTTGTGCAGTGCTGCGTAATCTGTAGGCGCTATATAAATAAAGAATTATTATTATTATTATTATATACACAGCCTCCTGTTTCTCATTCCTGCAGGCCTTCCTAATGACGTCACCTGCTGTGCCTCTTACTCTCACAGTCCGTCTCACTGACAGACACAAGAAGAGGGGAGTGGAGGAAGCAGATATGTCATAATCTGCAGTTACAGCTCCTCCTATTCATCAGTGCTCAGACAGGTAAACAAAGATCCACAAATGGGAAGTTTGCAGACAGCACTAAAGTGAGTATCAGGACCAGAGGTCACACTAACATTTTTTCCAGAAGGGTAAAAATACTCCTCTCACCATTTTTGAGGAGAATTTTTAGCCGAGGAGGAGTATGAAAATTTCGGTAATACATACACACACACACACACACGGCACACACTGTGATCACGCTGCTGACATTTCCCTATTTTGCAGCGCGCCGGACCACTCAGCCTGCGCGCTACAGGGAATAATTGGCAAGCGTAACTTTACGCATGGCAATTATTTTTGGGGGTAACGGCGCCTCATCATGCGTCTATGACGCAAGGTGAGGCGATAATGGGACCTCTGATCAGGACTGGGATTATTATTATCATGGCTGTTAAGGCACATGGGCAAGTTATGTAAATGAGTTGCCAGCCCCTTTAAAACTCTAAGAAATAATCAAAGTATTCCAAACAGTTACAGACCTTTTTATTTTAAAATGAATATGTTACATAAGGTAATGTCCCTTTAAGTTTCTGATATTTCAGTAATGTCTCCTTGAGGAGCAGAAATTTTCTGCAGCCCGAACCAACTAATCAGAAATGGCAAAGCAGCAGCCATTTGTTATTTCCAGAATTTCCAGATATTTCTAATACAGTAAATGTCACCTTTAATAGACGTACTTGAAAGCCCAGGGTGCAATTTTAATACCAGAGCCATCAGCAAAGGAGCAATTGTATCCACAGAACAAGGCTCTTTCAGAAGCTGGATTTTCTTCCTAAACCATAAAGTATTTCGTAAGCACCACTACATCCCTTAGACTCAGCTTCTGCCGCTCTCTGCAGGCTTTTTGCTATTTACACAGAACAGGAGGAAAAACCTTTAGAAAACAATAAATTTGCAGCATCCAACAGCTTTACTGCTCCCATCTGCGTGCATTCATTTTGGAGTTATAGTCAATATGGAGCATGGAAAAAGTCTAATGTTGTGAAACTTGGAATGTGAAATCTTAAAGAAAAACTAGATCAGCAGAAAACTCACAGCCCACAGTAAGCAAACATTTTCTCCACATTAAATATACATATCATATGTTTATGAAAGGAAAAAAAACAGGGTCCTCACTTCTGGTGGCCCCACTCTTCTCGTGGGGATCATCTGCCTCTTCACTTGATCTGACTGTATGGCCTAATATCTCATGTGTACGGGGATGTCCCACCAGCTACAGAGGACAGTACAGAGATCTTTTCATATCAAAACTTATGGTAAAGTCAAGGGGCATCCTCTACGCTTAGAGGAGAGGAGGTTCTACCATCACTATAGACAGGGGGCATCCTCTACACCTAGAGGAGAGGCAGTTCTACCATCACCATAGATAGGAGACAACCTCTACACTTTGAGGAGAGGTGGTTCTACCATCACCATAGACAGGGGCATCTTCTACACCTAGAGGAGAGGAGGTTCTACCATCACCATAGACAGGGGGCATCCTCTACACCTAGAGGAGAGGGAGTTCTATCATCGCTATAGACAGGGGGCATCCTCTACACCTAGAGGAGAGGTGGTTCTACCATCACAATAGACAGGGGGCATCCTCTACACCTAGAGGAGAGGCGGTTCTACCATCACCATAGACAGGGGCATCCTCTACACCTAGAGAAGAGGAGTATCTACCATCACCATAGACAGGGGGCATCCTCTACACCTAGAGGAGAGGCGGTTCTACCATCACCATAGACAGGAGGCATCCTCTACACCTAGAGGAGAGGTGGTTCTGCCATATCCATATACAGGAGGCATCCTCAACACCTAGAGGAGAGGAGGTTCTACCATCACCATAGACAGGGGGCATCCACTACACCTAGAGGAGAGGAGGTTCTACCATCACCATAGACAGGGGGCATCCTCTACACCTAGAGGAGAGGAGGTTCTACCATCACCATAGACAGGGGGCATCCACTACACCTAGAGGAGAGGAGGTTCTACCATCACCATAGACAGGGGGCATCTACTACACCTAGAGGAGAGGAGGTTCTACCATCGCCATAGACAGGATGCAGCCTCTACATTTAAAGGAGAAGGAGTTATATCACTACCATAGACAGAGAGCATCCTCTACACCTAGAGGAGAGGTGGTTCTACCATCACCATAGACAAGGGGCACCCACTACACCTAGAGAAGAGGGAGTTATATCACTACCATAGACAGGGGCATCCTCTACACCTAGAGGAGAGGAGTATCTACCATCACCATAAACAGGGGACATCCTCTACACTTAGAGGAGAGGTGGTTCTACCATCACCATAGACAAAGGGGAATCCTCTACACCTAGAGGAGAGGTGGTTCTATCATCACCATAGACAGGGGACATCCTCTACACCTAGAGGAGAGGTGGTTCTACCATCACTATAGACAGGAGGCATCCTCTACACCTTGAGGAGAGGCCGTTCTACCATCACCATAGACAGGGGACATCCTCTACATCTAGAGGAGAGGAGGTTCTACCATCACCATAGACAGGGGATATCCTCTATGTCTAGAGGAAAGGTGGTTCTACCATCGTCATAGACAGGGGGCATCCTCTACACTTAGAGGAGAGGAGTATCTACCATCACCATAGATAGGAGACAACCTCTACACCTAGAGGAGAGGCGGTTCTACCATCACCATAGACCGGTTCAAATTCCACACCTAGAGAAGAGGTGGTTCTACCATTGCCATAGACAGGGACAAACTCTATGCCTAGAGCATAGGTGGTTTTACTATCACCAGGGCTGAATTCTTAAAGGTGCCCCCACAAAATTTGGGCTATTCATGTGGTCGCATAGGCACCCGAATTGCCCACGGTATATGCAGTTCTGGCGATGGCTTTCACCTGAACCGGCTGCTGCTTTAACAGCCGATTCAGAGACTTTAGCCTATAGCAGAGAAAGGGAGCAGTTCCCTGCTTTGCTATAGACAATCGGGCTATGACAAGATGGCGGCGCCTCTTACCACCAGCGGCAGGTCACAGCAATCTTGCCGTAGCCTGACGGCAGTATACTGACATTGCAAGGGAATAGGTCGGTGCGCATTGGGGGAACGGGGTAAGGTGAGTTAAATTTTATTATTTTTCCTAGGGCTGTATAAAGTTATAGGAGGGGGGATGTATATAGTTACAGGGACCTGTATATAGTTATATGGGGTCTGTATATAGTTATTATAAGATGGGGCTGTATACTGGTGCTGTATATAGTTATTATAGGAGGGGGCTGTATGTAGTTACAGGGCCTGTATATAGTTAAAATATGAGGGCAGTATATAGTTATAGGGGGCTATATAGTAATTTTGGGGGGCTGTATACAGTGATTGCTGGGGGCTGTATATAAGGATTGCTGGGGGACCTGTATACAGTGATTGCTAGGGTACCTGTATATAGTAATTGTAGGAGAGCGGTATACAATGATTACTGGGAGCTGTATACAGTGATTGCTGGGGGCTGTATACAGTGATTGCTGGGGGCTGTATATAGTAATGGCAGGGGAGCTGTATACAGTAATTACTGGGAGCTGTATACAGTGATTATTGGGGGCTGTATATAGTGATTGCTGGGGGCTGTATAGAGTGATTGCTGGGGGTGCTGGATATAGTAATTGCAAGGGAGCTGCATAAAGTGATTACTGGGAGCTGTATATAGTGATTACTGGGGGCTGTATATAGTGATTGCTGGGGGAGCTGTATACAGTGATTGCTGGGGAAGCTGTATATAGTAATTGCAGGGGAGCTGTATATATATATTGATTACTGGGAACTGTATATAGTGATTGCTGGGGGCTGTATATAGTGGTTGTGGGGGGGGCTGTATATAGTGATTGCTAGGGAGCTTTATATAGTTATTTCTGGGGGCCTGTATATAGCAATTGTTGTTCCCCGTCTGGACTACATCCAATGGAGGCCCCCACCAACTTTAATTGGGCCCTGACTATCACCATAGACAGGGAGCATCCTCTACAGTACACCTAGAGGAGAGGTGGCTCTACCATGGCCATAGACAGGGGGCATCCTATACACCTAGACAGGGATTCTTTACTGTAAGAGCAGTGAGACTCTGGAGCTCTCTGCTGCAGAAGGTTGTTATGGCTGATGTACAAAGATGCCTTGGAAGGGAACAAAAATAGCACATGTTATGGGGGGTGGGAGGAGTTTGGTTAATCTTATAGGTTGGACTTCATGGACCCATGTCTTTTCCAACTTTATTTACTATGATATTTTACAAAATACAATAACACAGGTATAATACATGTTCTCATGCCCATTCCTTTCTTCCTTAAGTGATAAGGCATATGATGATTAAATTACATCCTAAACATATGAGCACTTGGCTGAAGTAAACATACGAGGTTATGGAGCAGTCAGGTATGTGCATCATAATGGACATGTACCATCAGCTTACCTGCATTTCTCTGAAAAAAAAAATTACATGTGCAAATCATCCTGAGGCACTCTCCAGAGCACCACCTGGCTGTGCTGTAATATAATTTATACACGCCTCGGGTAGCTGTGTCCTCCCTCGGGAGTGTTGTGAGGGCTTGTGATGTCACCGCCTTTCTATACAAATGTTGTGTGACATTTGAATAGCTACAGCATTCTTAAAGGGAACCTGTCACCAGGGACCCTTATTTTCACTAAAGACAGGTTGCAGAAGCCCATTACAACTGCAGTGCAAATCTGCCTTTCTGCCTTCTCTAATCATTTAACTTGCAAATAATTATGTGTTATAACTTACCTTGCACCCTGACAAAATCCTCTGTGTAGTCCCAGGGGTTGGGCTTTAGTTTGGATGCATTTCAAAAAACACTGAGCTGACATCATTGGGGGAAGGAGGAGCTATACAGGAGCACAAAGGTGGGGGCTGAGAGCTGAGCAGTCTGCAGTACAGACAAGTCACGTGTTGCTTTTTAAATGTATCCAAACCAAAGCCCAACCCCTGAGACTACACAGAGAATTCTGTCAGGGTGCAATGTAAGTTATAACACACAATTATATTGTAATGCAAATACTTAGAGAAAGCAGAAAGGCAGATTTGAATTGCAGGCGTGATGGGCTTCTGCAATCTGTCTTAAGTGAAAATTAGGTCCCTGGTGACAGGTTCCCTTTAGGTATCTTTGGTTCATAATGCATGAAAACAAATGGTCAATTTCCTTTAAAGCAGGGGTCAGGAACCATTTTGGCTGAGAGAGCCATGGAAACCACATATTTGAAAATGTTATTCCGTAAGAGCCATACAATATGCACATGTCCCCCAGTATATAGGTAGCCACAGCACATGCCACCAAGTAGATGAGTAGCGGCAGCACATGCCACCAAGTAGACAGGCAGCCACAACACATGCCCCCAAGTAGATAGGTAGCCCCAGCATATACCCCCTGTAGATAGGTAGCCCCAGCACATACCTCCAGTAGAAAGGTAGCCACAGCACATGCCACCCAGTAAATAGGTAGCTCCAGCACATACCCCCAGTAGATAGGTAGCCCCAGCACATGCCTCCCAGTAGATAGGTAGCCCTAGCAGATACCTCCAGCAGATAGGTAGCCACAGCACATGGCCCAAAGTAGATAGGTAGCCACATCACAAGCTCGCCCAGTATACAGGTAGCCACAGCACATGCCGCCTAGTAAATAGGTAGTCCCAGGATATACCCCCCGTAGATAGGTAGCCCCAGCACATGCCTTCCAGTAGATAGATAGCCACAGCACATGCTTCCCAGAAGATAGGTAGTCACAGCAAAAAAAAATAATTCACCTACATGTGCTCCCACACAGCAGCCATCACTATTTATTAAAGGTCTGTCTGAGAGCCAGATGCAGCCAACAAAAGAGCCACATCTGGCTCCCGAGCCACAGGTTCCCTACCCCTGCTTTAAAGCTTCACTTCGTGGATGATGACACAACACGTGCTATTGCACCCCCAAGAGCCTCACTTCTTGAAAATGCACCATATACATAGGAATATATCATGGTGCAAACTTTTGATAGCTGAAAAATTCTTTACTCTTCATTAGTTTTTTTTTTTACAAAATCTTTGAATACATAATATTGCATACATATCAGTCCAAAAGACAACATATTTCCATATTTTATTATTATTATATTTATTTCTCAGTTTGCTGAACAACACCCTGGTAGATCCATGTGGAAAGGCTCGTTCCTTCGGATTACGGTTCCTTCGGAATACGGTGATATAACACAAATATGTTGTCTTTTGGACTGATATATAGAACATTTCCTATTTTATGCATTCAAATATTGGGTGAATAATAAGTGAAGAGAAAATAATATTTTCTGTTATCAAACTTTCTAATGAGCCATATTCCTATTATAATTTTAGATAGTCCCTCTGCCCTCAATCCTACCTGCCCTATCTTCACATGGCCTTGGCATTTTAACAATTAACCTAAAAGAAAACTAAACATTTTTGAAATTTAGGGTCTAACCTTTAATCTTGCAAGTTGATTTGATCATCTCTACTGACAATGTAGTGTGTATAGGAAGCAGAGCAAAGAATTATTCATATACTTGTATTGCCATGGACGTTGGGGCTAAACATTTTTGAAAATTCAGGATAAATTGAAAAGTATATTGTCATATATTGAGTTATTGTATCTTGTACATAGAATGTAAAAGGTAGGGCACATAACTTAGTTTATGAACTACCATGAACTTTGCAATTTGAAGCATTTTCCTATTTATTTATATGAAAGAACAATGCATTATATATTGTATATTTGCTGTCTCTGGTGTCCTTGTCAAACAATACAGAGCCCTGTTGCTTATTGTGACAGTTATAGACAGTGGGGGAGATTTATCAGAAGTGTCGGAGGTAAAACTGTTCTAGTTTCCCATGGAAACCAATCAGAGCTCAGCTATAATTTTATAAACAGCTGTGGGAAAATGAAAACTGAGCTCTGATTGGTTGGCATTGGCAACTATAAGAGGTCCTGCTTTCAGGCACTTCTGATAAATCTCCCCCATTGATTCAGTGGTTGTTGTTTTTTTTTTTTTTTTAAATATTTGCACAATGTCTGTCCTGTAGTATTTATAACCTCCTGACTCTCTCCATATTGATGATAATTAGAGATGAGTGAGCACTAAAATGCTCGGGTACTCGTTATTCGAGACGAACTTTTCCCGATGCTCGAGTGCTCGTCTCGAATAACGAGCCCCATTGAAGTCAATGGGAGACTCGAGCATTTTTCAAGGGGACCAAGGATCTGCACAGGGAAGCTTGGCCAAACACCTGGGAACCTCAGAAAAGGATGGAAACACCACGGAAATGGACAGGAAACAGCAGGGGCAGCATGCATGGATGCCTCTGAGGCTGCTTAATCGCACCATTATGCCAAAAGTATGGGCAACAGCATGGCCATGACAGAGTGACAGAATGAGGCTAGATAGCATCTAAAACATCCAATAATTGACCCTGACACTATAGGGGACTATGCAGAGACAGCGGCAGCAGCGGCAGGCAAGAGAGTGTCTTGGCAACATACCCCAAATGGACTCAGGCTTAAAACCAATGGGTGGCAGAGAGGAACCAAAGGAGGTGAGCAAGAAGCGCTGAAATAATATTGGTAAATGATAAAAGTTTGCCAGTATATTTTGTGGATTACACAGCAGGGTGGCGACAAAGTTAACAAGTTTGATGTGGAAGCAATGAAAACAACCCAAAATTCTGCCTGACACAGCTCGTTTGATAAGGGGACCATGTATGGAGGCAGTGAACTAGTAGTAGATTAAAGGTGCTGCAGTTAAAACTATGTTAGTTGGATCTTGGGATGGAGCTGGCGCTCCGCTGCCAGGCGAGCTTTCGCCAATCCAAGCCCCTGTCTCTAGGCTACTCCCCAAACAGCACTTCTAAGAACCTTTTGTATAAGATCAAGTGTAGTAGCGTTCTTATAAGTTTAGGATATGGCGGGTGAGGGGAATGTAAACAGATGCGCAAGAAGCGCTGAAATAATATTGGTAAATGATAAAAGTTTGCCAGTATATTTTGTGGATTACACAGCAGGGTGGCGACAAAGTTAACAAGTTTGATGTGGAAGCCATGAAAACAACCCAAAATTCTGCCTGACACAGCTTGTTTGATAAGGGGACCATGTATGGAGGCAGTGAACTAGTAGTAGATTAAAGGTGCTGCAGTTAAAACTATGTTAGTTGGATCTTGGGATGGAGCTGGCGCTCCGCTGCCAGGCGAGCTTTCGCCAATCCAAGCCCCTGTCTCTAGGCTACTCCCCAAACAGCACTTCTAAGAACCTTTTGTATAAGATCAAGTGTAGTAGCGTTCCTATAAGTTTAGGATATAGCGGGTGAGGGGAATGTAAACAGATGCGCAAGAAGCGCTGAAATAATATTGGTAAATTATAAAAGTTTGCCAGTATATTTTGTGGATTACACAGCAGGGTGGCGACAAAGTTAACAAGTTTGATGTGGAAGCCATGAAAACAACCCAAAATTCTGCCTGACACAGCTCGTTTGATAAGGGGACGATGTATGGAGGCAGGGAACTAGTAGTAGATTAAAGGTGCTGCAGTTAAAACTATGTTAGTTGGATCTTGAGATGGAGCTGGCGCTCCGCTGCCAGGCGAGCTTTCGCCAATCCAAGCCCCTGTCTCTAGGCTACTCCCCAAACAGCACTTCTAAGAACCTTTTGTATAAGATCAAGTGTAGTAGCGTTCTTATAAGTTTGGGTTCTGGCGGGTGAGGGGAATGTAAACAGATGCGCAAGAAGCGCTGAAATAATATTGGTAAATTATAAAAGTTTGCCAGTATATTTTGTGGATTACACAGCAGGGCGGCGACAAAGTTAACATGGAAGCCATGAAAACAATCCAAAATTCTGCCTGACACAGCTCGTTTGATAAGGGGACCATGTATGGAGGCAGCTATATGGACTACTTTTGGAGGCAGCTATGGCGATGACGTGTGGAGGTAGCAATGGAGACAACGTGTGAAGGCAGCTAAAAAGACGACGTGTGGAGGCTGCTAAGGAGACAATTTAATTTGGATAGTGCCTGTATGTGGCAGTCCAAAAAAGTTTTCAAAGCAGAGGAGCAGGTAGCTGGTCCTCCAAAAAGATTAAATAAATTGAGTGCCTGTATGTGGCAGTCCAAAAAAGTTTTCAAACCAGAGGAGCAGGTAGCTGGTCCTCCAGAAAAATTACATAGATTGAGTGCCTGTATGTGGCACTCCCAAAAAATGTTTAAAACAGAGGACAGGGTAGTTGGCCCTCCAGAAAAATTAAATACATAGAGTACTATAGCCAGAGCCAGTTGGCCCTGGCAAAAAAATAGCCAGTTTCCTCTGCTTTAGTGTACAAAGAGGAGGAGAAGGAGGACAATGAGGAGGAGGAGTGCATACATTATTCAGGTTCAGCTTCTTTCACCTGGTGGAGAATGGAAATGCGGAGAAATCCAGGCTTTATTCATCTTGATAAGCGTCAGCCTGTCAGCGCTGTCAGTCGACAGGCGTGTACGCTTATCGGTGATGATGCCACCAGCTGCACTGAAAACCCGCTCGGACAACACGCTAGCGGCAGGGCAGGCAAGAACCTCCAAGGCGTACAGCGCCAGTTCGTGCCACATGTCCAGCTTTGAAACCCAGTAGTTGTAGGGAGCTGTGTGATCATTTAGGACGATGGTATGGTCAGCTACGTACTCCCTCACCATCTTTCTGTAAAGATCAGCCCTACTCTGCCGAGACTGGGGACAGGTGACAGTGTCTTGCTGTGGTCACATAAAACTGGCAAAGGCCTTGTAAAGCGTACCCCTGCCAGTGCTGGACAAGCTGCCTGGTCGCCTACTCTCCCTCGCTACTTGTCCCGCAGAAGTACGCCCTCTGCCGCTAGCGCTGTCAGAAGGGAAATAATGTTTCAGCTTGTGCACCAGGGCCTGCTGGTATTCATGCATTCTCACACTCCTTTCCTCTCCAGGGATGAGAGTGGAAAGATTTTGCTTGTACCGTGGGTCCAGGAGAGTGAATACCCAGTAATCGGTGCTGGAATAAATTCTTTGAACGCGAGGGTCACGGGATAGGCAGCTTAGCATGAAATCTGCCATATGCGCCAGAGTCCCAACACTGGCCTGACTGTCCATTTCCTCCTCCTCCAACTCCTCCAACTCCTCTTCTTCTGCCCATACACGCTGAACAGTGAAGGACTGAACAATGGTCCCCTCTTCTGTCTCGCCAACATTCTCCTCCTCTTCCTCCTCATCCTCCTCCACCTCCTCCGATATGCGCTGAGAAACAGACCTAAGGGTGCTTTGGCTATCAACAAGGGAATCTTCTTCCCCCGTCTCTTGTGACGAGCGCAAAGCTTCCGACTTCACGCTGACCAGAGAGTTTTTCAACAGGCCAAGCAGCGGGATGGTGAAGCTGATGATGGCGGCATCACCACTGACCATCTGTGTTGACTCCTCAAAGTTACTCAGCACCTGACAGATATCAGACATCCACGTCCACTCCTCATTGTAGACTTGAGGAAGCTGACTGACCTGACTACCAGTTCTGGTAGAAGTTGACATCTGGTAGTCTACAATCGCTCTGCGCTGCTGGTAAACTCTGGATAACATGGCTAGTGTTGAATTCCACCTCGTGGGCACGTCGCACAACAGTCGGTGAGCGGGCAGTTGGAGGCGGCGCTGTGCTGCCCTGAGAGTGGCAGCATCTGTGCTGGACTTCCTGAAATGCGCACAGATGCGGCGCACCTTCGTGAGCAAATCAGACAGATTGGGGTATGTCTTGAAGAAACGCTGAACTATGAGATTTAACACATGGGCCAGGCATGGCACATGTGTCAGTCTGCCGAGTTGCAGAGCTGCCATCAGGTTACGGCCGTTGTCACACACAACCATGCCTGGCTTCAGGTTCAGCGGTGCCAGCCACAGATCAGTCTGCTCCGTGATGCCCTGTAATAACTCTTGGGCGGTGTGCCTTTTTGTCGCCTAGGCTCAGCAGTTTGAGTACCGCCTGCTGTCGCTTAGCGATGGCACTGCTGCTGTGCCTAGAGCTACCGACTGATGGCGCCATGCCCACGGATGGTAATTCAGAGGAGGAGGTGGAGGAGGGGTGGGAGGAGGAGGAGGCATAGTAGGCCTTTGAGACCTGGACCGAGGTAGGCCCCGCAATCCTCGGCGTCGGCAGTATATGACCAGCCCCAGGGTCAGACTCGGTCCCAGCCTCCACCAAGTTAACCCAATGTGCCGTCAGCGATATATAGTGGCCCTGCCCGGCAGCACTCGTCCACGTGTCCGTGGTCAGGTGGACCTTGTCAGAAACGGCGTTGGTCAGGGCACGGAGGATGTTCTCGGAAACGTGCTTGTGCAGGGCTGGGATGGCACATCGGGAAAAGTAGTGGCGGCTGGGGACCGAATACCGAGGGGCAGCCGCCGCCATGAGGTTTCGAAAGGCCTCGGTCTCTACCAGCCTATAGGGCAGCATCTCCAGGCTAAGCAACTTTGAGATGTGGACGTTTTGTGGACGTTTTGTGCTCCAGCGTCTGGGGTATGGAGAGCTGAACGCTGGTGGATGCTGTGGAGGATCGTGGAGGCGAAGATGGGGTTTTCGCACGGGAGGTGTTTGGGACGGGGTCCTGGGCAGGGGGCTGACTAGCAGATGACACATGGGAAGGAGCAGTGGTGTGCCCGGCCGGAGGTGAACGGGCTTGGTGCAATTGAGTGGGGTGTTTAGCATTCAGATGCCTGCGCATACTGGTGGTAGTTAAGCTAGTAGTGGTGGAACCCCTGCTGATCCTGGTTTGGCAAAGGTTGCACACCACAGTCCGTCGGTCATCCGGTGTTTCTTTAAAGAACCTCCAGACTTTTGAAAATCTAGCCCTCGCCACGGCAGCTTGACTACGGGCAACATTTGGCGCTGATGCACCAGCTCTGGCCCTGCCTCTCCGTCTGGCCCCACCACTGCCTCTTCCAACCTGTTCTGCTTTAGGACTCGCCTCCGTCTCAGAAGCACTGTGTTCACCCGGCCTATCAACCCAGCTTGGGTCTGTCACCTCATCATCCTCCGATCCCTCAGTCTGCTCCCCCCTCGGACTTCCTGCCCTGACAACTTCACCACTGTCTGACAACTGTGTCTCCTCATTGTCCGACACCTCTTTACACACTTCTTCCACTACGTGAATAATGTCATCATCACCCACAGACTGCGACTGGTGGAAAACCTGGGCATCGGAAAATAGCTCAGCAGCAGGACAAGTGGTTTGTGACTGTGGGAAGGGTCCAGAAAACAGTTCCTCAGAGTATGCCGGTTCAAATGCCAAATTTTGGTGGGAGGGGGCAGACTGGGGGGAAGGAGGCTGAGGTGGAGGAGCTGGAGGAGTGCCGATTTTGGTGACATGGGTGGACTGCGTGGAAGACTGACTGGTGGACAAATGGCTAGAAGCATTGTCCGCAATCCACGACATCACCTCTTCGCACTGTTCTGGCCTCAACAGTGCTCTACCACGAGTCCCAGTAACTTGAGACATGATGAACCTAGGGAGTGTACCTCTGCGGCGTTCCCCTGCTCCCCCATCAGCAGGTGGTGTCTCAACCCCCCAAGGACCACGGCCTCTGACCCCTGCAGTAGTTGGACGCCCACGTCCACGCCCTCGTCCTCTACCCCTAGCCCTCGGGTTAAACATTTTCCAAATTAAAGTGTAAACTTGAAAAAATAACTTTTTTGTGTTTATTTTTTTTAATTTTTTTATTGTTTTTAACAAAACGATGCTATCCTATTGCTATGGCTAGTTTCTAACCTACACTGACAGCACACAACTGGATTTTGTGCTTTGCAAGATGAGTTTGAGCTATAAAATGAAATAAAGGTAAAAAAAAAAATAAATCAGCAGACTCTGCCTAATTCTAATCAAACCCCTAATAAATTGTCCCACTTCGGTGTTTGAGGTGGATATGCGTGTCACTAAGAGCTAAACACAACGGTCGCAGGTCTCCCAGCAAATTCCTCACAGTATGGTACTAGCTGCACTACTAGTGCCAGCAAGCCCAGCCACAAGCAAACAAAAAAAAGGAAAATATAACGCTATTGTAGGCCTAAGTAAGCCGTTAGGGTTCTCCTATGGCTATTTTGTAGCCTACAATGAGAGCACACTGCTTTGCAAGATGAGTTTGAGCTATAAAATGAAATACAGCTAAAACAAAAAAAAATCAGCAGACTCTGCCTAATTCTACTCAAACCCCTAATAAATTGTCCCACTTCGGTGTTTGAGGTGGATATGTGTGTCACTAAGAGCTAAACACAACGGTCGCAGGTCTCCCAGCAAATTCCTCACAGTATGGTACTAGCTGCACTACTAGTGCCAGCAAGCCCAGCCACAAGCAAATAAAAAAAAAAAAAGTATAACGTTATTGTAGCCCTAAGAAGGGCTGTTGGGTTCTTGTAGAATCACTCCTGCCTAACACTATTCTAATAGAACAGCCTAACGCTTTCCCTGACCAGCAGCAGCTCTCTCCCTAGCGGCATCCAGACACAGAATGATCCGAGCAGCGCGGGCAGCGGCTAGTCTATTCCAGGGTCACCTGATCTGGCCAGCCAACCACTGCTATCGACGTGTAAGGGTACCACGTCATGCTGGGTGGAGTGCAGAGTCTCCTGGCTTGTGATTGGCTCTGTTTCTGGCCGCCAAAAAGCAAAACGGCGGGAGATGCCATTTTCTCGAGCGGGCGAAGTATTCGTCCGAGCAACGAGCAGTTTCGAGTACGCTAATGCTCGAACGAGCATCAAGCTCGGACGAGTATGTTCGCTCATCTCTAATGATAATTGATAGATGTTCTGTTAAATACACATAGGCCACACACGAGTGCTTCATATGAGCGGTAAACCGAGGGAAATGGGAGAGGAGATTCATGGGGTGAGAGAAAAAAACGTCTTGTGTATGAGGCCTTAGGCTCCATTCACACCTCCGTGTGAGCAGACGTGGGTCATGAACTACAAGCTGGGTAGAGAATGAGAGGGGGAGCGCTGCTCACCGCTCCCCTCTCCATAGAGAGCTGAGCCCCATTGTACCTTGACGTGTTTGCGGCTAGCTCATGGCCGCCATATATACGGACGTGTGAATAGAGCCTTAGTTGTTCTTTGCAGGATGTAAACAGGGAGAACATTTCTACCCTTTTCCCATAACAGATGAATAATGAACTGACTAAAGATCATATATTAAAAATCATGGAATTTAATAAATGTTGGTATTTTCATTGGCCTTTTATCATATGGTCTTATATATGGTCCTAATGGTCCTAAAATATGGTCCTAATTTTCAAGTTCGATTTCTCATCGATAATCAATAATTATTTTTGGATGAGAAATCGAGCTTGAAAATTAGGGAAGCGACTCCGTCTGTCACCAGAGTTGTTCTGGGCTTTAAAATGTCCTTGTCTGTTCTGGGAGCGAATGAAAAGAAATCAAGTTTTCTGCCAGGATACTTTATGTATTAAATGTGGTTCTGAATACAAATCGACAAGCAAAACGAGGGTAACTGAAGAGCAAATCCAGAAATAAAGGAACAAAATCATGAAGCAGGATGTACCCACCTTTATTTGGTTAAAACATGTGGAAATCGAACGGAGATCAACACGTTTTGATTGACTCTTTGGGGCTTTTTACTAAGGGTCCACGGAGCGCATTTTCGCTGGGTTTCCCGACGATTTCCGTTTTGCACCGAATTGCCCCGGGATTTTGGCGCACACAATCGGATTTTGGCGCATCGGCACCAAAATGCACGCGACAGAAATCGGGGGGTGGGCCGCCAGACAACCCGACGGATTCAGACAACGCAGAGGTTTTAACATTTAGAATTGTGTCGCAAGACACACACTTACATGCATCGGGAAGAAGAAGGTGAACTCGGCGCGGAAGCAACACATGCAGGAAATTAGTGAATCGCGGCAGACTCGAATCCTCGTTGGACAAAGCACCGGGGGATCGCGACAGAACCGGGTAAGTAAATCTGCCCCTATGTTTTAGTGCAATAAAGGGGCTGGGCATCTCTAAAAGGGTGGGCCTTAGTCAGAAGGGCAGGGATGTTTTAAGTTAGCTCAGAGTAAAAAACAATGGGGGTCATTTACTAACGGCCCGATTCGCGTTTTCCCGACGTGTTACCCGAATATTTCCGATTTGCGCCGCTTGTACATGAATTGCCCTGGGTTTTTGGCGCACGCGATCGGATTGTGGCGCATCGGGGCCGGCATGCGCGCGACAGAAATCGGGGGGCGTGGCCGAACGAAAACCCGACGTATTCGGAAAAACCGCCGCATTTAAAAACCGAAATGTGTCGCTTGGGAAGCGCTCACCTTCACCTGCTATGGGATGGTGCATTCCGGGGCGTTAAGATTATTTTCGGCGCAGCAGCGCCACCTGGTGGACGGCGGAGGAACTACCTTCTCAAATCCCAGCCGGACCCGAATCCTGTGCAGAGAAGGCGCCGCTGGATCGCGAATGGGCCGGGTAAGTAAATCTGCCCCAATATTGTGGTCTACGTGGCTTCTGCTCTGGACTCTGGTCAATTATTGAGCGTAGAGATCCAATGCAAAGATTGACATTATACTCTTAAAGGCTCAATTATTGCAAAGATTTAGGGTCAGTTTATAGGTAGCAATACATAAAGGTCTATAAACATTAGAATAAAGTCCATAGGCTGTGCTTAAGATATTTAGATGATATTTGGCAAATGTTGAGGCAATAGAATTTGGTTGGGGGTTTACAACGAATTTTGTTGGTCAACTATCCATCAGGGGAAGCTGCCGAAACAAATGGATTGTGATGATGGGGCAACTCTTTTGAACTCAACAAAATAATAGAAGCTGAAGCAAGATATTGGGGCAGATTTACTTACCCGGTCCGTTCGCGATCCAGCGGCGCGTTTTCTGCGCTGGATTCGGGTCCGGCCGGGATTCATCAAGGCAGTTCCTCCGACTTCCACCAGGTGGCGCTGCTGCGCTGAAGTTCCCTGAAATGCACTGAAGTTCACGATCCTATCCTGGATGAAGGTGAGTGCAAGCTCCGCGACACAATTTCCTTTTTTAAATGCGGCGGTTTTTCCGAATCCGTCGGGTTTTCGTTCGGCCACGCCCCCCGATTTCCGTCGCGTGCATGCTGGTGCCGATGCGCCACAATCCGATCGCGTGCGCCAAAATCCTGGGGCAATTCAGGTACAAACGGCGCAAATCGGAAATATTCGGGTAACACGTCGGGAAAACGTGAATCGGGTCCTTAGTAAATGACCCCCATTCTGTTTGTCTTTAGGGAAATGTAAATGAAGAATATGGAAGACTTTGTTTTTCTTAAAGGGAACATGTCAAAAAAGAGCTATTTTTATCAGGGAGAAGGTCACTTTAGACAAAATACTGAATATGACATATGTTATATGTTTTTAAAAATGTCTGTGTTATATGGTGTTTCAAATAAATTGTGTAAAGGTTCTATAATTGTGTCGGGCAGGGATCGATTAGCTAACATTGAGCACATGTTGTGATCTGTAACATCAATCCAGTGAATATCATCATCAAATATAATCTTTAAGAGGTAAAATTAATTTCTTCAATTTTTCTGTTACATTTACATAGAAAATATATATGAAACACCACATTTCCGCTGTCCGGTACTGCCTGCATAGAGAAGTATAAACCTCAGGGTTCACAATGAGCAGCCGGTGGGTTACGATGAGATGTGTCAGTTTTGTTATTTTTCATGTGTCACATTTTTGTAAACCAGACGTGAAGCTTCTGCTGGGTTCCTCGCCTTGCATTTCGCTTTGTGGTCTTGAGTTCCTGAATACCGATAAGAACTGCTCAGAATATCGCTATCTTCTTTCACATCCTGTGGTTAATGGTTTCTTGCTGGGTCTCAAAAACAGCGCATCTATATCTGTAAGCCTGAGATACCTTGTCAAGTTGTGATGCTAGAGATGTGTTTGTAGAGATACCACAATGAAGGATGTGCACAGAAGGGGTTTGTACATGAGACATATTCATTTTCAGTTAGGGTCTGTTCATGTCTTTTTCTTATTGCCATTAATCATTAAACTTAATCTAGTGCTTAATTCTTAGGATGAGTGGAAATTCCGAGCTTTATGGACCCTACTATAAGACAATGGGGGCCGTCATAGATAGGATATGGCAAACCAATGTGAACAGAAGCTAGAGTGAATGCAGCCTCTACACATTGACATGAAGAACTGATGGCTTTGGTACTACAAGTACCAACTAGAATATCTATATGAAGTTTTCCCCATACTTACAGGTGTAACAGATGTAATGGAGCAGTGGTATGTAAAGTTCTATTATCTGACTGGGCTACTGTTTAAATAAACCCTTTAAAACACTTTTAACCCCTTTACAGCTGCAACTATAAATGTACTATTTGCACACACCCTGTGCCAATAGCACATGTATAGATGTCATGACAGTGGCCCACTTAAAAGGACTATATCTTCTGAATGATGGCACCTAGAAACTCAGTTTCACAGGGGAATTTCCCCTTTAATATGACATCAGGATTGTGTTTTTAGGTGCCACAGAAGCGGAGATATCCCTTGTTAAAGTTGCAGTAAAATATGTAACAGCACTTTATTCCTGACTCCCTTTTGAAGTCTACCATTCTCCAGCCTGTCAGCTGTCAGGAAGATGGAGGGAGACAGAAATTTGCAGAATTACTTGCACCCTCTAAGCCTGGGGAAGGCTGAAGTATTGATGACGTACTTATTTACAGAAATTGCTATGTAAAGCTGTTCCAAAGATATCGTCAGGAGGAGTGGAACGGAACTACAAAAATTGACCTGGGCATTCAGGTACCAATGACCCGTGGTCACGAAAGGGTTACCTTTAACGACTAATATTAGAAAAAAAAAACACAGAACATATGCTGATAACGATAACATTTGACCAGGACAAGAATAACATATACAGGCGGTCCCCTACTTAAGAACACTCGACTTACAGATGACCCCTAGTTACAAACGGACCTCTGGATATTGGTAATTTACTGTACTTTAGCCTTAGGCTACAATAATCAGCTGTAACAGTTATCACAGGCGTCTGTAATGAAGCTTTAGTGTTAACCCTGATTCTTATGACAACCCAACATTTTTAAAATCCAATTGTCACAGAAACCAAAAAAGTTCTGGCTGGGATTACAATGATAAAATATACAGTTCCAACTTACATACAAATTCAACTTAAGAACAAACCTACAGACCCTATCTTGTATGTAACCCGGTACTGCCTGTACTTCATATAATCCTTTTTTATCTCCATTGTTTTAATTGACTTCCTATTATTTCGGCCTCATTTTCCAGCATTTTGCCTCCAGAATCTCAGTGATATCATGTCTCCGAGATGGATATAAAGTGCTAATGTAAATGCTACCAATTCCCTTCTTCCCCACACACGCTCTTCCGTTTGCCAAACTCATTATCTTTCTTTTTTCTACTTTGCTTCTGATTGAGGTGTTTCACCTAAGTGATAACTTATGAAAAATGTATAAGAAAAACTAGGTTATGGGAGTTTTGAAAGCCATCAATCCTATGATTAGATCACATCTCTCCAAGGAACACCCGCAAATGTTGTAAGAACTTGTGTTTAGCATTTTTTTTTTTAATCCATCATCATTTTGCTGGATGAAGAATTCTAAAACTTTCTTCAGATTCACATAAATTAAGCAGTATGTACTTAAAAGAAGCAATGCATTGTGGGAATAGAAAATTGGGGTATACTTGACTTCTGGTAAACCTGCTTCATGTGCCTGGAAGAATTTGAAGAGGGAAGACCCATAAGATTTAGGATCGCTACTTTGCTAAATTATTATTATGCGGAACCGTATATCATAGCTGATAAATTTACATTGAAGCAAAATCTTAAGGAGTTTTTTAAGTTTTACGACTCTCTAATGTGTATGAGAAGTACTTGACCAGTCTATTTCTTCTTCTTCGATGTATGCAGTTACCAAAACTGTCTACCTCACTCCCCAAAATGAAGTGTATGCTCTCTTCAACCAAGTGTATATGTGTATGGAAGTTTGGCAAGAAATATAGCGTGGATAGTTGGTAGCTAGTATCCCTAGTAGTCCAAAAAAAACCTTAACAAGCTACACTGTTGAGAAATAGAAAAGCATAAAATAATCTTTACTGTGTTCCTTTGAAGTGTTTTGGAACAACAGTGTCTTTCTTAATCAGAGCACCCTAACAGAGGAAGGTTGGGCTGCTGAATGAAGATGTAACACCTGGAACACTCCAAGCTTTGTGCTGAAGCAGCAATGGTTAACCTGCTTTGACTCTCAGAGCTCTGCCCCTTTTACCTGGAGAAGATCCTAATCACATAAATATGCTGTGTGTACTATAAACATTGCCGGATAAAGTCCCTTTGCTAGATCTATTGTCCTTACTTTTATACTACTTTTGTACCTTGACTACATTTTGTTTCTGCGATTTTGTGCCTTGTTAGAAGTTAGAAGATTGATAACTCCTCTTTTGAGTTGTATGTCTTTTTTCATGTCTGCGCTTTGGTGAAGGAAGGGACTGTTTTTGTGGTTGTCCTGTATTGCCTAGGATATGCAGAGGCAGACAGGAAGGGCTGTTGGGGGGCAGGAGTTTAAGGGCTCAATAAGCTGTGTCTTGTTCCCGAGTTCAATGTCCCCATTACAACCTCCTCATACATTCATAATTGCCATACAAGTTTATGATTGGAACAACCTTTTCCATAAATAAGAAAAAACATATCTATACAAATATCTATGGCCATGGCCAATTCTAGCCTTTTTGCTGCCTGAGGCAAAAAAAAAATTACGACCCCCCATCACCCTTTTTACCCTGATCTCCTGCTATATTTGGCCCACTGAATTTACAGACAAATAAAGATGGTAAATCCTGATTAAAAACTGCAGATAACACCAGATCACTGACCCCCTGACGCAACACATGCTGACTCACACACTAGACATCTGCGGTATCTAGTACTTTGCAGATGACAATCAGCTCCATCAGGAAGAGACAACCCATGACCTTGGAGGTTTTGGCAAGTACGTACTTCAGGCAATTTGCCACCCACTCACGGCCCCGGGCATCTATTGCCTGAGATGGGAACTTCATCCCACCTCATTGTAGAGGTGGCCCTGTCTATAGCCAAGTAAGTAAAATTTTTATTGTATAGATGTTTTTGGATAATATAACGCCTATAATTTTATACATAATTATTCTGATTTTACCCTTTCATAAACCATCAAGTCCTGGCACAAAAGAATAATCACTGCCAAAACAAGCGTCTGGAGTACTGTGAGTTTCCTCAAAAATATACTGAAGGTGACAGGCTCGAGGACACATAAGTGACACTGAATATGTCAGCATCTGGCTCCAAGTCTGTAAAGTCTTTTCACTGTCAATCTTATCAGACGGCACATCACACAGAGAGTGAATTATTATCCGGAACCATATATCATAGCTCAATCATGTCCAGACTCCAGCAATGCAATCAAAACAACTTTGGATTTTTCCTCTCATATATCGCTTGCCACGAAAATGATAGGAGGAAGTAAAGTTATTTGCGCCATATGGTCTAATCCTGTAAAATAGTACTTTATCAAGTTGAAACTTTCTAACATACATACAAAAAATGTTATTTGTGCATTAAAGTAAAAAGTGCATCCAATACTAATGTCTCCAAATGCACGGGGACCAAAAGCTGATTCCTGCATAAATTTAACTGAAGAGGAACCAGAGGTTGAGGAGGAATTAGGCATAGGGGAACAAAGGGGCATCTGTATGGAGAGCAAGACATCGTGAAGAATGTTCCGCACTCTTCTTAGAATCACATTATTTGATGCTTACCATTCATGTCAACAAAAGGGGTTGAGACACTACTGTCTTCTTAAAGGAGTTTCCCAGAAATTCTGGAAAACAGGTGGGGGCCAAAGCAGGTATGGAAAATAACAAAAAACTAAGGTACTTACCTGACTCCTTGTTTCTGTATCGCTTCCTATTTGCAGACCATTATCCAACTGGAAATTCTTAGGGGTTCATGGAACTGCATGTCCAATGAATGAGCTCTTCAGACCGCAGGATAGCACTTCCTCTGACCACAGGATCTCACTTCCTCTGACCATAACATAAGTTATGGTCAACTATCTTTTCTTGCTTCTCCATATATGACCATAAGACGTCACTCTTTGTTGTCGCTCTCTCTGGTACTTTTGGTCATGATGGAAGTATTAGGGAGTCACAGAAGCCACTTCGGCAAATCAGTGGCCATGACTGGAAGTGGCATCCTGTGCTTCGAAGCTTTGACTGGAGATGGCCAAGAAGTCCATTGATTGGCCGAAGCAGGTCCCATTACCCTGCAACACTTCTGGCTCAGACAGAAATGCCAAAGACCAAAAGTACTGGAGTGATGTAGGAATAATACAACCCCCATGATGTTTTGTAGATTTCCTTAAAGAAAATGGAGTAATAGATTCTGGGTTATAGGTAGTTTGATAAATGAATATGTGTCAGCGCAGTACACAGAGGAGTTGGGGATCATATCAGAGGGCCCCTTACCATATTGCAAGAATTTCCTACCCCTAGTGGTTGTTTCTGCATTATTTCATTATTTGCCTAGGTAGCATGTGGATAGGAACAACCAAGTGCCCTATTAGACCATATGTCCTGCCTCTGTGCTACATGCTGTACATTAAAGGGGTTACCCATGTTTTAAAAATTACTGAGGGCAGTGCTGGAGCGGGCAATTTAAACATAATAAACATGTACTCACCTCATCCACGTCCGGTCTTCTCTGTGCGCCGGTTTCATTACAAGGGCGCACAGGGAGCTTCCGGGCGGCCGGAAGCTCCCATCTGACACCATCTCCCAGCGCTTACAACGCTGAGAGATAGGGACGGATGGGAGGACCTGGCCACATCGCAGACCAGAAGCTCCCTGTGCGCAGCTTCTGTGCCCCTGTAAACAAACAGGGGCACGGATCGAAGGGACCGCGGCGCGGGACATTGGCAGCTCCAGAGGAGGTAAGTGGATGTTTATTATTTTTAAATAGCCCTCCCCAGCCTGGCCCTCACTAGTTTTTAAAACCCGGATAATCCCTTTAAGCAGTATTCTTAGGAACAATAATTGTAATGTATCCACAGGTATGCATAGCCATTCAGCTCTATGTGAACTTGCCTATTTTTGGCACTCCCATAGGCTTGGCCTATGTGCATGCCCAACTCTCTATTTGACTTGGTCATGGGACAGGGTCAGCAGATCCCTATTCTGTAGGTTTGGGTCAAGCAGTGAACCCACATGTATTAACTATTTATGACATATGTCCTAAATACTGATAAGAATACTTAATGAGAATAGTCTTTTAAACAGGGAGAAAATATGATTATCTGAAAATATCAGAAGTTTGTGTCATAAATGATAAAATTATAATTTATACTCAGTGTCGCAGCTGTTAAGACCAGATCCTCTCTGCGTTTTTGTTCTGAAGGTTTTTCCTTCAGTTAGAGGCTTAGAATGTGATCTTTGTTAGATTGAGACACAAGACAATTGCTGGCAACATGACACTGCATTAGAGAGCCAAACCAAAGCCTCTCGGGTCCATTAATACAGCCCTTTGTTATTACAGAGAGCCGTGAAGGCACCTATAGGCGCACATTTAACTTCCATGAATCAGACATTTGTGGCTGTAAATGTCTCTTGACGTTCCAGTGCAATATTTGAAGGCAATTTTCCAGATATGTAATGACATTGTCCTGCTGAGGTTACCGCATGTGACAATGACGTTCTTTGCCTTGTCCATTGACAGAGCCACCTGCTCTGACATCTGACCAGGCCTGTAATGGGCGCTCACAGAGAAGCCGTTGTGACAAGGAGCCAATCTGTTTTTTCATCACATAGCAGATCACTCATTGTAATTGAAACAGTAGGCAGCCTGGTGGTTACAGAAAATCATATATGAAGATGGGAAAAGTGAACTTGAAGGTTTTTCTATAAAATTTAAAGGTACAGCGTGACGGAAAAATAGCAGCAAAATATATTTACAAATTGGGCATGCTATTCCTGGTTCATTTAAAAATAACACCCATAATGTATCAGCTGTAAGGTTATAAATACTGTATATATATACATATATATGATCTACTATCTATGTAGAAATTGTTAACAATCCCATTATGATCAAACCAATTATTAATACAATTCTTTCAAAGTATTGGATGATAATTAGTTATCCAAAAAGAAAGACACATTCCTGAGCATTCTGTATAGCGCTATAATGGTACCACTTTATGCCATAGCAACAATATAAAAATTAGCAGCATCCTGTATTAAAATTCATATCTACACAGAAATCTATACTATCAGCACTGCCTATACAATATGATATAATAGTACTTTATTGATGCCCTGGGGGAATTCTTATTGGGTAAAATACTTGCACCACTAAACTAATTTAGATTGGGGCTGTTCCCCTGTTTTCCCCCTGTAACCCCATGTTTGGGGATCTTTAGGAATACACCTCTTGAGTAGCCTAAGGTTAGTGGCCGGCGACCTAGATGGATCTGGAGACGTGTTCTATAGCACCCAAGGGACAGGCATGGATATTACAATGGAGACAGTTGTCAGTGGGTCTGTCTATTGATCACATCCCTGTCTTTTCCTTGGGCAGGCAGAACAGGTGCTGGTACACAGTCAAAAGTTAAACAAGAGTTGCCAAAACAACTTAGGTAAAACATCTATACAAAGACACAAAGAACTTTTTGCTCAGGTACCTTCTAGTGTGCAGTCACTTCTTGTTCAGGCACCTTCTCATGTTCAATCACTGGGTGCTTAGACACCTTCTGGTGCTCAGTCACTGGGTGCTTAGGCACCTTCTGGTGCTCAGTTACTGCTTGCTCAGGGACCTTCTGGTGCTCAGAAACTTTGTGGTGCTCAGTCACTGCTTGCTCAGGCACAACTGGTGCTCCATTGCTGCTTGCTCAGGCACCTTCTGGTGCTCCATTGCTGCTTGCTCAGGCACCTTCTGGTGCTCAGTCGCGGATTGCTCAGAGACTTTCAGGTGCTCAGTCCCGTGAGCGCTGAACTGAAAAGAAAGACCTATAAAAGACGAATTAACTTTGACATTTTTCTAGGATCATTTCAGCATGATTCATAAAACTTTTTAAATTGATCTTCTTGGCTAAAATATTGATGACTAATCTTCAATCGTAGATTGGTGAAGCTCTGATACCTGGCAATCAGCTGTTGAGACAAAACAGTTGAGACACAGGAAACACTCCATTCTCTGCATAGTGGTCAGATGAGGTAAGTGCAGGTGAAGTGCTTTTCACTATAGTAGGAGCTGAGTTACATCAATCATAATCCCAAGTGTTTCATATCTGTATCAATATGATTTTGACAAATTATCCTGAATATAAATGAAAGATACATTACATTACATTGTTACATTACGTTATACATTGTTCCATGGACAAAATCCAGATTTTGAGAAAGACCTAATTGAAAACTCTAAAAAGAAGTGAATGATTCAGATCTATTAGTAGCCCTTTTTATTCCTGGAATTAACTGAGGTAGAAGCTTTTAAGCCACTTGATTGCAATGTCACAATAACATGTGAGAAGATGGGGCAGGGCGGACAACAGATAATGGAGAAAAGTATAGCAACAATTCATCCAAACCTGCAAGCTGGACAGGAGATTGCAATGGGTTGATAAAGTCTTGCTTGTTACTTGTGCGACCACTCACAATCATGTACTCAAATACACAATCTACTCCAGAAATTGGGACACTACTGCTATAAATGAAGAAAGGCTGAAAAAGACTGATATGGATCTAAATGTGCAGATCTGCTGAGTTGCTTTCTATCACAGCACATCTGTCTTCTATCAACATACATCAGCTTTTTTGTTGCAGTCTTGAATAATTGTATTCATTTTATAGACAAAAAAAAGCTTGTGTAACGCTTTCCATAGAATACTTATTCTTAGCTACAAAATCCTCTTTTCTTTTGGCTGTTGGTCATAAAGCTTGTGTCCACCTCTAAAAACCTGTAGGGTTTTCTGGCATACAAGCCATGAAAGAGTCTTATTTTCACCCAAAACTGGTGTAGAAGCAGTGATAAATCTCCCCCATAGTCTTTAATAATCTGGAGCACCCTGAACGTGCCAATCACTCTTAAATCGTACGTGCCAACCGCTCTATATATACGTTCCCCATAGACGGCAATGGGCTAACAGCGCTGTACGGGAGCGGTACGGTGCCGCACACATGTGGCAGCATACTGTTCCTTAGCTGGGAGAAAGATAGGCCCTATCTTTCCCCGGAATACGGCGCCATATGCAGTTTCCACATGTATGTATGTGCAAAGTACGGCAGTAAACCTGCACAGCCAGTTTTATAAATCTGGGCCAATGTGCCCTGTCGTGATAAATCCCCCCTGTATAGTTTATACTGATCTACTTGATAGCCTGTAGGCACTTAGCCGTGGGGCTAATGACTGCCTGCAAGTGTGGGCGTGAAAGTTAGCAAGGTTTTAGCAGTGGCAGCATGGCCCCTTTAAGAAAAGTTTGTTTATTCCCGGGTACATGGGCTACGTGACTGGGGGTGGGCTACAGGTGTGGGTGGTATCAAGGGGTGGGCTAAGGTGATAAAAACAATCTGCAATTGTGGACTCACCCTCTTTCCTGTGAATCTTCCCACCCTCCCTTCCCTCTTTTGCAATTATATCTAATGTCACAGCTGGCGTTTTTTTATCGGGTTTGTGACCTACATGCCCTCTGAAAGGCGGGCACACAGGTGCCCGGGTTTATCTGTTATATTTAACAGTACTACTAACGAGTAGAAGTTATTTGTTATAAAGTCAAATAAAGCTGTGGCCGACTCTCTAGTCGTCTTTCCACAAAGTTAAAGGTCAAACGTGTCTGCGGTCTTTTCTGGTTGAGTTAAAGGGCTCAGTTGGGTGGGCCTATCTGGGTTTTGAGGGAAAGGATATGTAGGCAGTTATAGAAAATAGAGAAATCTGTAATAAAACGTTTTTCAGACTCACCCAAAAACCCTACAAACTCTGGAGTGTAGGAAAAATTACAATAATGTCTCCATTTTTATTCAAGTGACCGATGAGGCAAGTGATTGACCATGGTGGGCAAGGGAGCCTTGGCCTCTACAACCCCAGTGTGGCTGAAGAAGGGTGAGTAGCTATTCATTTGCTTAATTTTAACCTAGCACTGCCTACACTAGAGGCTTCTAGTCCAAGTAGTCCCTTTTAGATCAATATATTTTATAATCTTCAGAACTGAAATCACTCAGTTTAATCTGCCTTCAGCTCTTCTGACATCTCTGTTAAGAAAACTATTGAATTCCTAATGAAATAATAACCTTTATGCATATTTTCTAAGAAGTCGATTTGTATTTCTCCGCTGATTTTCCTCCTCCACATATGAATACCAGAAGAATTTTTCCAAAAACAGATCATTCTTATAAGTCCCAGTAACCTGTTTGACTACTTTCTACAATTAGCTTATGATTGTTAATTTATAAAATTACAGACAGTCCCCAGGTTACGTACAGGATAGGTTCTGTAGGTTTGTTCTTAAGTTGAATTTGTATGTAAGTCGGAACTGTATATTTTATAATTGTAACCCCAGACAGAATTTTTTTGGTCTCTGTGACAAATGGATTTTAAAAAAGTTGGGTTGTCATAAGAACCAGGATTAACAATACAACTTATTTTCAGACACCTGTGATAACTGTTACAGCTGATCTTTGTAGCCTAGGACTAAAGTACAATAAATTACCAACATCCAGAGGTCCGTTTGTAACTAGGGGTCGTCTGTAAGTCGGGTGTTCTTAAGTAGGGGACCGCCTGTATTTTAATTACACATTTTCCATCTTTGAATCCCTCAGGGCAATCTCATCCATTCTGCAGAAGTTATCAAGATGTCTTCCACTGAAAAAGTTGAAATATACGTCTTTCCAAGAGAAAAAAAAAACACTGTATTTGCTAAGTGGTAACCCGAGAGCAATTCTGCAATCTCTAACCTTTGTATATTCCACTTTTCTGGGATATATCACTTTATTTCCTGCACTGAATGGCTTTCTAACCTCTTTACCTCTACGAGTTTTTTTCAGAATGCTGATCCGCTTGCTCCAGAGCGGCTGATATATCACGGACTTGTATGGTTTTGATTGCATCTAGGAAACTTGACGTCAATCCAATAGAGGCGTCTGCTTTTTAGATCAATTACAACACTATGGATTTTATTGTCCTTCCCAAAATGAGCCAAAGGCAGTAGAATGAAGATGTTATTGAGCGGCTGCTTACTTGACTACCCATTGCTTACTTAATTCAATCTGGCGCTCATTAAAATTACTTTAGCCGGAGCTTTTAGTGCTACCAGCCCATATTTTTGTAGGTACAGCGCAGGCATCATTGCCCTACAACTCATCCTAGGTGAGAGGTGTGTGTCATGCGTAATAAAGCAAATGGGTCGCCTTACTTTTGGGGTTGTTTAATGGCCAGCATTAAGTCTAGTACTCAGCGCTCATTTTGGTATCCATTACACTGAATTTGCAGTGTCTGCTCGTTGCAATTTTACAGCACCAACTGCTTTACATTGAGGCTGCACAGACATCTTATTATATTTCAGCTAATGTAATACAGACAGCTGGATCTTACCTCTACCGGGTATGGAGGAGAATGAGATTTTCCAGTTTTATCAGATTTGCAGAACTGTCCCTGCAGCTTGAGCTAAGATAAATATTAATCTACTGTTCATCAGCAGGGTTACATGGGGAATTGGCAGCAATGATAAGGTAGCCCTACCTGTGCGAGTCACAATGTTACCGAAGCCTGACAGTTAATTTGATAATACGGTGACAGAAAATACATTTTTAATATCGCAACTCTAAAATTAGTCATAAAGAAATATCAAATAGAAAATGCAGATAAATGTTCTCAATGATTGGAAATAACAGACTTAAAATCCCAAAGACCAAAACATGAGTATTCAGCACACTTACAGTAAGATTTTCTTAAAAAAGACATTAAATGTGGAATGTAATGTAAGATACACATAGGTTCTTTAAGTCAAGTATAATGACTGCACCAATGTTTTAGGAAACACCTCCCCTGACAGCGGCCCAATATGTTTCCCTTTAGATCCCATATACTAGGTTCTAGCATACTAAAATAAAATCACCCCAATTAAAACTGACCTACAACACAATATTTAAATTAAAGCATAACTGTAAAGTCACTGACGAAAAATAGCTTTTTAGCACAGCTGGAGAGCTGGAGAGAGCCTTTGACAACAATTAAAATGATACTTGTTTCATGCTGCTGGCTTTTTCCTAGCCTTAGATACAGTCTGGTATATCTATCATCCCTTCTTATGAAATCATATTCAGTATTCATATGATTCATATTCCTGAAATGGGCAGCACTCGATGGTTGTGACCTCAGTGAGCACTCAGGGCATTCACATCAATCAGGACAGTGGGGGTCATTTACTAAGGGCCCGATTCATGTGTTTTCCCGGCGTGTTACCCGAATTTTTCCGCTTTGCGACGATTTTCCCTGTATTGCCCCAGGATTTTGGTGCACGCGATCGGATTGTGTTGCATCGGCGCCGTCATGCACGTGACGGAAATGCCTTACGAAAACCCGACGGATTTGTAAAAACCGACGCATTTTTTAAAAAAAAGTGTCGATGGACACGCGCTTACCTTCACTCGGCCAGGCTTGAACTTCAGCGCATTCAGCGCAGCAGCGACATCGCCGGAAGACCCGAATCCACCGCAGAGTCGCTGGATCGCGAATGGACCGGGTAAGTAAATCTGCCCCAGTATGTTTGTAATTGGATGACCTGAAGCATGTGATCAGTCACATGCTTGGGACATCACTCCAGATCATATTTTCTTGCACTCCTTTCCCACAGCCCCTCCCATCAAGCCTCCTAGCTGTTCTGTACGGTTTCCCATGGCTTCCAGTAAGCATGATAAAAGGGGAGTAGCCTGGGGAAACAAGGTAAAACCTATACTAGCAGCTTAACACCTACAGATAGCTAATTAGAGTATATTAGAGAATTGCTTAATTTAGTTAGTGCAGAGTTAGGCAAAACTTTTTATACATTACAGTTGTACTTTAACTCTTACTCCAGGCCCCCCTAAACTACTACAATAGCCAAACCGGTCCCCACTAACTATAAACACATGGCTGAAATACAAACTGCCAATCCATATTCTCTAAAAACAGACCCATAAATAAATAATTTCTAAATACAGATCCCTAAATGTAATACAGATTTCTAAATAGAGACTGAGGTCAAACCAAAATATTTTATAAATTGGCCCCCTACTCAATCCCATGCAGCAGATATGAATGCAGCTCATATTTGACTTCTCTTCTATCTTGGTGCTTTCCCCTCTAGCGTGAGGACCTGTAAATGTAATGTGCAAATATGCAGGTCCTTACGTTCATTAAACAATGCAGCTTTGACATGTTTTTAAAGGTATAAAGGAAATATGCAAATATGTTTTCCAAGGTGAGAAAAGGAAAACATTACCTCTTTTGCTATCTTGAAAGGCGGGGTTGCTGGGTATTCCCACGAAAACAAGGTTCTTAAATACACTTGGGATAACAAAAGCATTTCACAGATATAATTCCATCCTGTCTCTATCAGTCCTGGTGTACACAATTTCGGTTGCTCCTAGACTCGACCCTGATTCTACTGAGTTTAGGGTAATGAGGACATATTGCTCTCATGTCCGACGCTGCACTGATCTTCTTTGATTTATGCACGCCATCACCCCACCCCCGCTGCAAGTTTCCTCCTGCTCCAGGCCGAGAAATTAGGCAAGAGCACATACTCTACTCTCTCCGCGTCCCAGCTCTGACATCACTGGCCGGATCGTAATTCCCCGACCATGAGCAGTGACCAGTTGGATGCATAAATGAAAAGCAGGAAGCCAAGTGGTGCTTGGTACTTTTACATAGTTAAAATTTTGATATTAAAGAGGCAAGAAACCTATAAAAACAGTCTCTCATGCCCTAGATGGAATTAGCAGCCTAATTAGGACACTGCACCACCAGTAATCTGGTGATGGATGTCCCTTAAGGGCTCCTTCACATGGCCTTCTGGGGGATCGTATATGCGGCCACAAATTTGCGGACGCACATATGCCCCATAGACGGAAATGTCCGCCCGGCGGTGGTACAGTGCCACATATGTGTGGAACCATTCCGCACCATACACCGGGAAAAGATAGAGCCTGCTCTATCTTTTCCCGAGTGTGTGGCCGAATGCCACTGTTTACTATGGAATGAGGAGGGGCCACCTCCTCCGCTCAAGCACATGGCAGGCATACTGTGTGTGAATGAACCCTAAGCTTGTATTCATGAATACTGTCATAAGGTCCTGGAAGGGGGGGTTGGTCATGGACAGTTAGACATCACATGACCCTCCATCTCTCGCCATTTTATGGACAGGAATGGCAGCTGATGAGGTAAAAGACATTTCTGAACCAGGGGCTTCACTTTACATTTCTAGTAAATAGTCCAGAACATTTAATAGATGTATATTGGTAAATTACCTAATACCTGTCACGGGGGTCACAGGTGCTCCCGCGATCCATACTGCGGGATCGGGCTCACCTGTGCGCCTCAGTGTACATAGGTGCAGCGCTCCAACTGCTCACCACTCCCCACTCCAGATTCCCATCAGTGGCCCGTGCACGCGCGTCCATGCCTCCTAGGGCGCGCGCGCAGTCTTCAGGAAATTTAAAGGCCCAGTGCACCTTTAATTGGCGCTGGCCATTACCCAGAAATCTATTTATATCTGCCTCTCCCTACACACTCTGCTGGATCTTTGTGCTATTGCCGATGAGAAAGCTGTTCCCTGAGCCTCGTGCGTGTGTTTCAATTTCCTGTTGTGACTGCCAGCCCTGACCTCTTGCTCCGTCCATGGCCTTGCATCATTGCCGCCTGCCTCGACTATGTGCCTGTCCCCGACTAAGAGATTGCCTGCTGATACTGTACCTTGACCTTGGACAGACAAGTCGCACCTGTGGAACGATCTGGTGGTATCAAGCCGCAGCAAGACCAACCTGCTTTGCGGCGGGCTCTGGTGAAGACCGGATGCCACTTAGATTCCGGTCCCAGGTGTTGGCTTGTGTCATCGTCCGTGGTGATCCAGGGAATTCACTAACCCCAAGTCTTGACAATATCCTACCCCCCCCCCCAACTAACATACACATTACAAAAAACATGAGTTAAATTGGCCAACCCCAGGTATACTTTGTATTGGACCCCAGGTATATTGTAAATGAGATCTTTATTGTGGAAAAAGATGTAAAGATTTTTTTTTCAAGAAGAATCAGACAACAATCATAGATTAGTCATCCATTTTTTCCACGCCTAAATTACATCGTGAAGTTTTTTCGAGCCTTGCATTATGATGCTTAGTCAGCCACTTCAAAAAATGTCATTATAACTGGACAGAGGACTGGAATTCTACCTTCAAATAGTTTCTGTAATGAATCATTTCTGCTCACTTTGACAACGGTGGAAAGAAAATTACATTGTGTTTTTGAAGAACATTTGACAAATTTGCTCTCCACCGCAATCAATAGTTACAGCATTCATCATTTTTTTGGTGGTTTACATACGGCATGCAATGTTCAAAGTAAATAACAAACATTGATTGGTGATAAATGACTCCACCACCGGCAGCCCAAAAAGACTTATATCCGACCTCAATAGATTGTTGACATGTCTACTGATCACAAAATAGATTATTGGAAACTAGAGGCTCCGCGACCTATGTGCTTACATAGCGATGATGTCAAAGGGAAATATGATGAACAAGGGCAAGGAATCTGTCAGCTCCAGGGTCACATATAAATTAAGCGTATGGCGTTGTAAGTGGATTGTCCTACATCATAAAGCATTATTTTCTTGAGAAAACTTTTGGCTTGTATACAGAAAAAATCTTCACATATATATATAACATAACATAAAAAAAAATTATGGAAATAGAAAGAAGACTAATGGCAAAAGTTTTCTACAAAAAATTTCTACAAAATAGAATATTTGAAAGTTAGAAAATTTTAATTTTTTGCACATTTTTCGTAAAATGTTGAATTTTTACCCCAAAAAACCCGACCAATCAACAAAATTATAATACTAATATACAGTCATGGCCAAAAGTTTTGAGAATGATACAAATGTTAATTTTACAAAGTCTACTGCATCAGATTTTATAATGGCAATTTGCATATTCTCCAGAATGTTATAAAGAGTGATCAGCTTAACAGCAATTAAGTCAATATTTGCCTAGAAAATGAACTTTTTCCCCCAAAACACATTTCAACTTCATTGCAGGCCTGCCTTAAAAGGAGCAGCTAGCATTGTTTCAGTGATTGCTCCATTAACACAGGTGTGGGGGTTGATAAGGACAGGGCTGAAGATCAATCTGTCATGATTAAGTAAGAATCACACCACTGGACACTTTAAAAGGAGGCTGGTGCTTGGCATCATTGTTTCTCTTCTGTTAACCATGGTTATCTCTAAAGAAACATGTGCAGTCATCATTGAACTGCACAAAACTGGCCTAACAGGGAAGAGTATGGCAGCTAGAAAGGTTGCACCTCAGTCAACAATCTATCGCATCATCCAGGAATTCGAGGAGAGAGGTTCCATTGTTGCCCAAAAGGCTCCAGGGCGCCCAAGAAGGACCAGCAAGCACCAGGACCATCTCTTAAAAGTGTTTCAGCTTTGGGATCGAGCTACCAGCAGTGCAGAGCTTGCTCAGGAATGGCAGCAGGCACTGTGAGGCAGAGACTCTTGGAGCAAGGCCTGGTGTCAAGGAGGGCAGCAAAGAAGCCACTTCTCTCCAGAAATGGCTACAGAAAGTAAATATTTTTGCAAGCTTTTTATTTTCAATTAAAGGGAACATGTCATAGCCATTTGGGACACTGAACCTTATGGACTGGTGGTTTGGTGTCCGAAATTGCCCTGTATAATTGTTAGACATTCAGGTTAAAAAAAAGACATAATACTTACCTCAGACCCTCGATACCTGCGCATTCTAGCAAGTGAAGCTGGAGCATTACACCCTTGCTTCACTGCAAATGCGACGTAGGTACGGCACATGCACAGTGAGGCTGGGATACTGTCCTGGCTTCACTTCCCTCATCATGAGATCTGCTGATGCGAGTCCGATGTGCCAGGACTTGCAGCCAGGTAAGTATTTAAGTTTACTTTTTTATTTTCCTATCATTCAAAAACTTCAAAAAGGTTGATTTGGGACCCTGAACCACACGTCCATAAGGACCTGTAGTTGGTATAGGGTCGCAAATCAACCCGGCAGGTCTTCTCTAAATACTGTCTAAAGTGCCACATTTAGCATAAGAAATGTTTTAGGCATAACAAGACCACGACTAAGAACTGAAAAGGATTTTTATACGTTCGAAACGCGCTGGTCTGTGTACCACACATGCCCTTTTTGTATCCATGCTGTTTTTAATGAATCCAATAAATCCAAGATGTTTTACTTTTACAATTGGAGTGCCGGAGAACCTTTTTCCATTTTTCTCTTAAAAAGGGGAGTGGCTTTATGGGAAAAAGTGTGCAAAAACTTGTGGTGTCAAATTGATGCCTAATTTTTTCGGCCATATTTTTCTTCTTTATACTAAGTCAACAAACGGGACAAGAAATGTTAGACAGACTTCTCCTCCGACAGATTTATCATCCAGCATCAGACAGTGATAATTCTGGCTCAGTGTAAGGCTGTCTAGTCTAAGTTAACACCGTCTAACTTTTAAACAGTAGGAGTAAATCTGCTCCATTATTTTTCTTCCACGGTCCTATATCCAATGACTGAGACTACAATAAAATACATGAATTAAAGTAACTCCAATAGTAAAAGTAAGCCACTCAAAGCAGTCAATGTGAGCACATTTATCATGTCTCCATACGGAATATTTTAACGACAGCTTCCTGGTTAAGTATCTGCTTTTATCCTAAAGAAATGTAAATGGAAAAGAGAAGAACTTCTTGAATTTAAGTTAAGAACAAAGTGAAAAGCATAAAAAAAATAGCGATCTACTTGGTAGAATCATTACACGACCTCCATTATTTCTTGTTTGTTCATCTTCCCAGATGTAGCGCTCTCAAACTTTTGCTCCTCTGAGAGATTCCTGATGAACCGGACTCCAGACAGGTTGTCATGTTGGATCACATCACACGGCCAGATTTTTTTTCGCTCTGTGTAATTTAGCAGCACAAAACCCTCCTCGTGATCCTTGCTGTTTTATCAGCGGCGCCTCAGGTTTCTTATTTCTAAATGACACAAAAAAAAACACATTTTTTTAGGTTAAGTCTATGAAGATGATAGAAATTTAGGAGGAAGTTTGTGCCAAATGTCTGAATAACTTCTACAAGATGTCCAATTAGACGCCCAGATGCAATCAAAACAAATTAATAAAATCTCAACGTCTGCAGGTCTTTCTTTTGGCAGCCAGAAATGTGACAAAGTAGTAATTACATTTATCTATTGCTTATCAATGATAATTCACTTAAAGGGGTTGGTCACTTTTCAATAAATGTGTTCCAGTAGATATTATCCACTCCATTATCTGAGTGCATATGTACCTGCACCTCTCCCTGCTCTCACCATGCTGCACAATGCATATTTACACAACTTTTTCTCTTTTAACCCCTTAAGGACGCAGCCATTTTACAGCTTAAGGCTCAGTCCCATTTTTTAGATTCTGACCTGCGTCTCTTTATATGGTTATAACTTTTGAACACTGTTACTTATCAAAGCAATTCTGAGAAAGTTTTTTCCACACATGTTGTACTTCATTTTAGTGGTAAATTTTGGCTGATAAGTTTTGCGTTTATTTACAAAAAAAAGAAAAAAATGATGAATTTTTAGAAAAATTTGCCATTTTCGAAATTCAAAATCACCGCGTTTTCAGGCAGATCGATTTACCACCTAAATAACTTGCAGAATAACATTTCCCATTTGTCTACTTTACATTTTCATAATTTTTGAAATGTTTGGATAATTTGACGTCACGCGGCCTACAAATCGAATAGCGACTTTCCGTATTTTCAGAATTGACTATTTTGGGGATAAATACTGTTTGAAATCAAATTTTAGATATTTAGCAACAAAAACCCCCTATATAACCAACCCATTTTCAAATCTGCACCCCTCAAACTATCAGAAACAGCATTTACAAAGATTGTTAACCCCTTGAGATCTTCATAGTAATTGAATCAAAATGGCGGTGAAATTTAGAATGGTCACATTTTGTCGGTTATAAGTTCATTTAGCCCTAAAATTTACACATTTCCAAAAGATAAAAAGAGAAAACTCACCAAAAAATTTGTTCTACAATTTCTCCTGAGTGCAGCGACCCCCCACATGTGGACATTACTTGTGTTATGGGGGCACAGCGAGGCGCAGAAGGGAAGGAGCACCCTGCAGCTGCCAGGATTTTAGTTTTCTGGTTGCCCCCTTTTGAAGGCTATGAAATTTTCGCTTTTCCGTTATTTGGGCCATGTGACTGCATTTTTTTTTGCGGGATGAGATGCTTTTTCCAGTGTTACCATTCTGGGGTTGGTATCACCTATTGTTGAAAATTTAGGAACTTTTTTTGAGGTCATGAGTAGAAAAGCATCAATTCTGTACTGGATTTTTTACTTTTTTTTTTTTCGTGTTCACCGTATAGCCTAATAATCATGTTATCTTTATTCTATGGGTCGATACGATTACGGGGATACCAGACATGAATATTTTTTCTTATGTTTTACTAAATTTGCCAAATAAAACCCTAATGTGGGGAAAAATCTATCATTTTTGCATCGCCGTCTTCCAAGTGGCATAACATTGTTACGTTTTTGGCTACAGAGCTGGTTGATGGCTTGTTTTTTGCGGGACATGTTGTTCTTTGCAACAGTATCATTCTGGAGTACATATGTTTTGTTGATCACTTTTTATTGCATTTTTAGTGGGATATAATAGGTAAAAATCTTAATTTTTGGCGGGTTTTTAACGGGTTTTTTTTACGGCGTTCATCATATGGGTTCAATAGTTATTTCGTTTTATTCTATGGATTGTTACGGACGCGGTGATACTATATATGTGGGGTTTGTGTTATGATTTAGACTTTTTTGAGCGTTATATGTCTCTTTATATGTTTTGGGGCTTATGGGCATTTTTAGTGATTTATAAAGTAATTTTTTATTAAAAAACATTTTTTTTTACATTTTTTTACATGATCCACCATGGGATATGAACAAGCAATCATCTGATTGCTTGTTCTTGATAATACTCTGCAATACTAATGTATTGCAGGGTATTATCAGTGCCAGCCTATGCAGATGCATAGGCTGACACTTTGCCTTTAAGATGACGTCACAGACGCCATCTTAAAGGTAAACCCTCCAGGCTTCTCTGGGGTCCCGATCGGACCCCAGAGGTGCCAAAACAGCGATCGCCCCCCCCCCCCCCCAAAACTGTGCGGGGTGGCGATCGTGGGGTAAAGACCCCCAGAATGCATGTTAAATGCCGCGGTCGCGTTGACCGCGGCATTTAACGGGTTAAACACCAGCGATCGGAGCCCACTCCGACCGCGGGTGTTAGCCGGGGATGTCAGCGGTAAATTACCGCTGAAATCCCGCGGCTAACGATGCCGGTTCGATTGCTGTGCAGCGCTGAACCGGCATCGTCTCTGCGCCGTAGCTGTACTGCGCTGAGCGCTAATCGTCGGAAGCTGCGCAGTACAGCTACGGCGCGGAGCGCTAAGGGGTTAATGATCCAGCCCACCCTCATGGCATCACCCACTGTGTCTCTCTCACAGTCCTTCCTCACTGACACAGGAAGAGTCATATCTCTCATGCTTCAGCTGAGTGGGAAGCACTGGACACAAGAGGGTGCACTGCTTCTCATGGCCACACCTATGGTGCACCTTATTTGCATCAGATTTCTCTGCCAAATTTTTATGCAAGGCCGTATGTTTAGGCCACAGGTGTCAAACACAAGGCCTGTGGGCCAATCCAGCCTTGTGTTATCCGGCCCTGCTTTGGCTCCCTACCCCTATGCTGCACTTGATGTCATCATATCATGTCTGCCGGCTTCAATAAAGGAGAAGACTGTGGTAGCTTCAGAGGAGCTGGGAAAGGTGAGTAAATTTTTCAGACAATACATTCATCAGAGCAGGGGATCACTCTGGCTGCTATGGGGGTCACTCTGGCTACTGTGGGGGGTACTTTAGCTACTGTCGGGGCACTCTGGCTGCTATGGCGGGCACTCTGGCTGCAATGGGTCACTCTAACTATTGGCTACTGTGGGGGGGCACTCTAGCTACTGTGAAGAGAACTCTGGCTACTGTGAGGGACACTCTGGCTGCTATGGGGGGAACTCTCGCTGCTATGGAGGGGATCAATCTGACAATTGGCTACTGTGAGGGGCACTCTGGCTGCTATGGGGGGCACTCTGGCTGCAATGGAGGGGATCACTCTGACAATTGGCTACTGTGGGGGGGGCACTCTGGCTACCATGGGGGTACGCTGACTATTGGCTACTGCGTCAGGGCACTCTGACTATCGGCTACTGTCATTTAACAATATGTTCAGCTTTGTGGTTGCCCTCATAGAGCTGATTCTGATGGTAAGACTGTATAAATGTAACCACTAAACAGCTCGATGACATACTATTATACAGTCATAAAATTGCATTTGGCCCCTTTAAGGCAACCACAAGGCTGATGTGACACCCCTGGTTTAGGCCATAGATCAGAAACCTTGCTGATTGTGATGTTAGAACAAAATAAAAATTAAATTTCAGACACAGCACCCCCCTGGTCTGTGGGTTGTGTTTGGTATTGCAACTCAGTCTCTTTGAAATGCAGAAATTTAATACCATACTCGACTCAATATACAAGAGCTGCGCTGCGTCCGGAAGAGAGCATTCATATGTTTTTCTGCCCTGTGAGGCAATATATGTGCACAGAACAGAAAACAGAAAAGACTAAAGGGAAATATGATTGAATTACCAAAAAAAAAAGAAGCCGCAGCAGCCTCCCCAAATGATATGCAAACAAGAATTTGTATCGGAGATTTACAGCGCAGAATTACTATCTCGTCTGACTCAATAATTCATAGTTCAGCATTTTTCAGGGAGCTGTTAAGCCATAAAAAGAGACATTTAATAGGTAACAAGGAATATTAGAAAACCGCCATTGTGCGCCGATGTGATTATAATTCTTTCACATGCAACATTTTGTACACATTGTCCTAACTGCAAATTATCTAGATAAGACATTCCAGACATGAGCGGCAATCCTTCACTCCGGATGAAAGTCACGGCATTCTGGGTAATAGGTCCACACCGTAGATGAATTTTGTGTAGCGAGTTATTGGATAAATTGTGCCCCAACACAAAACGAGTGTGTTTATTTCCCCCCTCCGTGCTTAATTCCCCATTGTGCCGAGAGTTATGATCTTTTTATCTGCATTTCTATCCATAATTTATGGAGGCACCAGCTAAAACCGCTATTGGGTAACTGTTTATGATCCTGGTGTCCTGGAGTGGCTTGTGTGCATCCTAATCACATGTATAATTCACTGCCGCTAACCACTGTCACGCTATGTTTGCATACAGGGACATAAGGAGTCTATTAAAAAAAAACCAAAAAAAATACTACGGTTTTCTCATTTACTGTCAAGGTCGCAGCTAAAGTTCTATTTCTTCCCTTTGTTGACATTTGCTGACATTTGTTAAAAGTGAGAAACTTTGCAATAATTTAATTGTGCTGTTAAATAATATAAGTTTTCATTAAACAGCAGGTACGATGCTATTTACCCCAAATACTAAGACCTGTTTAATGAGTTTTATGTAAATGAATCTTATGTTAATGAGCTTTCTTGTAATGTGTTTATGATGAACTAAAACAGGAGTTTTTAGATAAAACCAGAGTTGATTCTGACAGTAGAAAAATATAAGGAAAAACTATAATCTGCAATGCCACGGCCCGTAATGTTCATGTACAATGAGCCACGGTCCATAATCACCGTGTATGCGCAAATCTGCACGCCGTGGATACACAGGATTTTCGTCACGGTTGCTTACTATATCAGATCGGAGATTTAAAAAAAAATTTAAAGAAAAAACTAAAGGTGCTCTCTAGTTGGCAAAACTCATGCTCTATGCGTCATGCACATGCCCTATGCACATGCGCAATAGCCATGGATATGTACGATTTTCATTACAGTCGCAGTTTAAAAGTTTAAAAGATAGAAAGGAAAACCAAAGGGTATCTAATTCGCCAAACACATGCCCAATGAGCAGGGCCCCAAATTACTGCGCATGCGCAAGTCTGTATTACGGTCACAAAGATATTAGGGCAGAGATTTAAAAAAAATATAACAATAGACTAAAGGGTTTTTCTACTTGGCAAAACACATGCTCAATGAGCCATGGCCCATAATCACTGTGCATGCGCAGGTCTACAAGTTATGGATATGTAAGATTTACATCAGGGTCACAAAGAGATCAGGACTGAGATTAGTCTACAAGCTGCAGATGAGCAAAATCTGGGGAGCAAATATATTAGGGATGAGATTAAAAAGATATATAAAAACTAAAGGGGCTCTATACTTGGCAAAACACATCCCCCATGAGCCAGTGCCTGAAATGACTGCGTATGCACAAAATTTGCATTCTGGTCACAATAATATCAGGGCTGAGATTAGAAAAATATGAATAAACAGTAAAGGGTCTCTCTACTTGTCAAGACACTTACCCAATGAGCCATGGCCTGTAATCACTGCACATGTGCAAGTCTACAAGCTGTGTATGGGTAAGATTTACATCAGGGTCGCAAATCAGGGCTGAGATTTTTAAAAATGAAAACAGGGTAAAGTATTTCTCGACTTGTTAGAACAGTGTCTTGGCAATACGCATGTAAATTGGGCTACAGCCAGTAATCACAGCGTGTGCCGGCAAGTCTGCACGTCTCAGATATGCAAGATTTGCGACAAGGTTGTAATGCTATCGGCACTTTGTGATGGATAGCCAGGTTGTAGGGCAGGATGCTGGTACACGGAAATGGGAGGAGAGGGGTGTTGCAGAATGGTGCCCCAATTGCATTAGCTTCCTTATTTACATAAATATAATACAGACTTTTTCTTGAAAATGAGTTGCCAAACCTGTATGCACCACACTTGGGTTTTAGACAGTTTTCAGACACTTTTAAGACTAATTCGCCAAAAAAGGTGTACATCGAAATCACTACAAAAGTTACTTTTCTATTGTGACACCACTGTTTGCATTTTCAGGCATTACAAAAGGTGCACATAAGAAAATACCTATTCCATAAATTGCATTATAGGAAATTCAAGCATTGATAAACCACGGACACTTACTCATGCGGGCACCTTGACTATGGTACTGGCTGTCATGGCAACCGATCACCGCCCCCCAATGACGTTCGGGGAGCGACAATCGCAGATAACATGGCGGCGGCGACAAAGAAAAGGTTAACACCCGCGATCGGTGCACGCACCTCTTCATACACCCTTCATAGCTCCGTGAAGGGGTTAAGCGCATAGTGGGAGGGGGACAGTGTAACAACCTGTGAATCTGCAGCACAGAGGGGCTCTGAGAACCACCCAGTAGCCTTTCAGACTTACTAGCATAATTTAAAAAGTTGATTTTAGAAAGCAGGAGTCCATGGATAAAAATATAAGCAAATTACCACAGTGACGGTGTCTGGATCTATAAGTAAGTGTCCGTGGTTTATCCATGCTTGATTTCGATGATAGATTGCCTTTAAAAGTTGCAGAAATTTTGCATCATAGCCTAGAAACTTAAAGTTACAACTCTTGAGTAAGCCCTCCACACATGTCACAATAGCAGGTTTCTCTCCTGCACACATACCAGGTCCAGGACAGAGCGGAACTTATTTTGATAGTAATAAGTCTATTTTTATTAGCACATATAGATTTATAGATTGTATTTGCCTATAATAAAAAAAAATGCCAAGGAAAAGTTAATACCTGTAGTTCCTGCATTGCTAACTCAGCTATATGCAAACAATACATCATTCAGCATTATGCAAACAAGAACTGTATATTTTACCGGGAAGGTCTGATTTACTCTTCTTTTATAAAGGGCACTGTGTGACATTTAACCTTCTAGACATGTGGAATACGTTGAAAATCTTCAGAATGTTGACAGGTGAAATAATATTTGAACCTCACTATCATTCCAAAGATTGTCACCAACACATAATCATCTAATTTAAAGGGATTCCCACTTTTACCAAATAATTGATATTGTTTGTGTAAAGAAAGTTATAGAATGTTCTAATATACTTTTTGTATAGATTCCTCACTGTTTCCTTGATCTTTGTTTGCTGTCATTTAATAGGAAGCTTCATTGTTTACTTCCTATTTATAAAACCAGGTCGCTGGTCATGTGATGTCACACAGGTGCGCGGCTTGTTATAACACACAGCTCGGATTACTCTTTGTGAGACTAATGAGCGGTGCACTTGTGTGACATCACATGACCAGGGACTTGGTTTTATAAATAGGAAGTAAACAATGAAACTTCCTGTTGAATGACAGCAAACACAGATCTACAAAACTGCAAAGAATTAATACAGAAAGTATATTAGAAAATTGGAATTTTTTTTATTACACAAACAATATTATTTGCGAAAGTGGACAACCCCTTTAAAGGACATCTTCACCAGGATGTAATCAGGAAACCAAGCACACTGACATACTGGCGTGTGCCCCCTCTGGCAGGATCCTCTGTTTATTAAGCTTCCTAAGCCCATGTTTTTAAGAAAAAAAGGCTTTAAAAATTATGCAAATTAGACTGAGGAGCTCCAGGCCTCTTTAAAGGAAACCTACCACTTGAAGTGGGAGGCTTCTGATGGCAATACCGGGCACCAGCTCAGGGTGAGCTGGTGCCGGAGCTTATTTTAGTTAGTGTTTTAAACCGCGGTATCGCGGTTTAAAACACTTTTTAAACTTTATAGCCGGTGCAGGCAGGTACGCGCTCGGCGCTTACCATGCGCGCGGCTCTCATTCACTTCCTATGTAGCCGCGTGCACGGTAAGCGCCGAGCGCGTACCTCCCTGCGCCGGCTATAAAGTTTAAAAAGTGTTTTAAACCGCGATACCGCGGTTTAAAACACTAACGAAAATAAGCTCCGGCACCAGCTCACCCTGAGCTGGTGCTCGGTATTGCCATCGGAAACCTGCCACTTCAAGTGGTAGGTTTCCTTTAACACATATAGAGCCAGAAGCCCCTCAGGCTTTTTTTGCATAATTTTTAAAGGATTTTTCTGCAAAAGCCAGGCAATAAGAAGCTAAAATAAGAGCAGATCCTGCCAGAGGGTGCACACACCAATATGTCAGTGTGCTTGGTTTACAGTCCTTGTTCCTGGTGGTAGATGTCCTTTAACTGCTACAGATACAGTAAACCTTAAGATATCCTTAAACCTCAATGAAACGTTATTTGCTCTCCTTTGTATTTTTAACAACTGTATAGTTGGAAGTTTAGGGCATTTTAAGTTATACAGGTTTAACAGCCCTGGACTTGCCCCAAGCTGCTTGATCCTACCCCTAAATGGCGGACCAACCCCTTAGAGTGGTGTTATATAAGCCCTTCCATTTGTGTACAATGGCATGACCGGATTTGTAGAGTCTGTCTCTGAAAATAAAAGTGTTTTACGCTGCTGCAGAAAATTCCAGTACGGACAGCAGTAAGGTAGTGAATTGACTAAAAATATATACTTACCCCTCCAGAGGGCATGGCTAGCCTGTCGGATCCCTGGTGCTTTTGCTCTTGAAGCGCTGTCTGTGAAACACTTCATTTATTTTGGGACAATCCCTAGCCTCAGCAGTCACGTTCCAGCAGGGATTGGCCCAGATGCGAAAGATCATCACCACCACCCCCTTTAACACGGAAACACCCAGGACATGCAAGCCACCATGTGAGCACAGGATGCCAACTGGAAAGTAAGGTAACTATACATCTATTTATTCAATTTATATCCAAATCCTGTGCAATCTGAGGTAGAACCAGAAAATCAGCTTTGAAGTTAGAGGTGGAGATTTGAGTACTGAATTTGACTTCAGATTGCCCCTTTTGCTGTAATTGATGGTTCTGCATCCATAACTGGATCTCCAGAAGACTGGTAAATTATCTGGTCAATCACAGCAGAAGAGACGTTCTGAGGCCGGAGAGCTTGACTTCAGTGCTAAACTCTCCACTTCCATGACTTCATACGAGCAACTCATATCTTACTTCAAAGTGGAATGTCTGGATGATGCCACCAAACTGGCCCATGGAAAAAATGTCTGGAATTCATTAAAGGGATATTCTGGTTACTTAGCAATTATGGGGCAGATTTACTTACCCGGTCCGTTCGCGATCCAGCGGCGCGTTCTCTGTGGTGGATTCGGGTCCGGACGGGATTCATTAAGGTAGTTCCTCTGACGTCCACCAGGTGGCGCTGCTGCACTGAAGAGCATCGGAACGCACTCAAATACACTGGCCTATCCTGGATGAAGGTAAGTGCAAGCTCCGCGACACTTTCGGTTTTTTAAATGCGACGGTTTTTCCGAATCCGTCGGGTTTTCTTTCGGCCACGCCCCACGATTTCCGTCGCGTGCATGCCAGCGCCGATGCGCCAAAATCAGATCGCGTGCGCCAAAAACCCGGGGCAATACAGGGAAAATCGGCGCAAATCGGAAATATTCGGGTAACACGTCGGGAAAACGCGAATCGGCCCTTAGTAAATGACCCCCTATGTGTTTGTTTTCCTGTAGATTATTATTTTTTTACCATTTAGCCCCCTTCCTCTCCCATAGTGTCCCATGTTTTCTTCTGGTGATGTTGGTGTCTGTGCGCATTCCTGCTTGCCGGTGGTAAAGTTACAAAGCAGAAGACTACATGGTGGGTACAGTTCATGTCCTCTCTTGCTCCGGTTGACTGTCGAGTCATGGTAGGAGACTGGGAAGAGGCTCAGTGCGCATGCACAGCGTGGGACAGGTTGTAACTATGGGAAACTGGGAGAAGACATTGGCCAGGGTGTTCCATTTTCCATTTCTTCCATTTTTACAAGAAAATGCTTGGAAACTTTTAATAACTTTGTATTGTGTATCTTCTCATGTAGCTTTATAGCACAAAATAGTTTGCACTTGTTGTAACTGGAATGCCCCTTTAAGATGTTTGACAACATCTCTGTGGCAGTTTATTAGGTCATTTCCTGTTGACAGGTTCCCTTAAAGAATTGTTCCACAAATTTGAGACTGTTAGTAGGTAAATTACCGGTTACCACAAATAATTGGATGAGGATTAAAACATTTATATGCAGTCATTTCAGTTACTAGCATAGGAGCTGCCCAAATCTTATTAAATATTACCTCCTTTATTAGTGTCAACAGCAGGAAAATCGAAAAAACACGCTAGAAAAAGATCAGCAGGCAGCGAGTTTCATGTTGGAATTGTCTCTCTTTTATTCATTTGTCATTTAAACCTTGAAAATCCCTTGAAAAAAAAGAGATTTCAGACTGCAGCTAAAAAGCCAAAGACACAAAGATATTTCACGTTGTTTATATATGCATGTACTATAATTTATTACTTTCTCTTTATTTTTCCCATTCATGTATTTATTTATTTTGTGCATGTATTTAATTTATTCCAAAATTGCAATGGAAACTATATAAATTATTCTTCAGTTGACCTAAAGTGAATTACAAATCAATAGAAATCAAAATTTTCAGATATAAATCGATAAAAACAAAAAATGTTGATAACTTATAATGCTGTGCTGTGAAATATGTTTTCTGAAGGTCTTAGGGACTGAGACGCCGCTCACCTATTGAATAATCAAATGTATGTGCATCTTTAAGACGCACGTACATTTGATCGGGAAAGTTGTGCCACGCATTTAAGTCTGTGCGTGCCATCTCCCAGGTGCCAATGGTGTAAAGACATGCAACACTACCAGGGTCCTTACACAGGAGAGCTACAGAAAGACCATTACTGTGACTGCTGGCTATTGGGGGCATCCCTGCTGTGGCTAATGGGGGCATAGGTGCTGTAGCTACTGTCGGCATGTCTGCTGTGGCTACTGAGGGCTTCCTTGCAGTGACTACCGGTTGCTTGGAGCATCCCTGCTGTGGTAACTGGCAGCTGGGGGAATCCCTTCTGTAACTACTGGCTACTGGGGGGATCCCTTCTAAGACTACTGGGGGTATCTCCCAGGTGCCAATGCTGTAAAGACATGCAACACTACCAGCATCCTTATACAGGAGAGCTGCAGAAAGACTATAGAGCAGTCACATTACTGTGACTGCTGGCTACTGGGTGCATCCCTGCTGTGGCTACCGGGTGCATTGCAGCTGTTACTTCTGGTTTGCTGTGGGCATCCCAGCTGTGGCTACTGGGGATATCCCTTCTGTGACTACTGGGTGGTTTCCTTCTGTGACTACTGGTTACTCAGGATATCCCTGCACTAACTACTGACTAATGGGGACATCCCTTTTTTACTACTGACTACTGTTGGCATCCCTGCTGTGGTTACTCAGGGCATCCCTGCTCTGACTACTGGCTAGTGGGGGCATCCCTTCTGTGACTAATGACTACAGGTGGCATCCCTGCTCTGACTACTGGCTAGTGGGGGCATCCCTTCTGTGACTAATGACTACAGGTGGCATCCCTGCACTGACTACTAGCTACTGTGGGCATCCCTGCTGTGGCTATTAGGCCATCCCTGCGTTGGCTATGGGGGAAAGGGAGCATCCTTGTTGTGACTTTTGACTACCTGGGACATCTCTTCTGTGGGTACTAACTAAAGGGGTCATCCCTTTTGTGACTCCCTGCAGTGACTACTGGCTACTGTGGGCATCCCTTCTGTGGCTACTGTGGGCATCCCTTCTGTGGCTACTGTGCGCATCCCTTCTGTGGCTACTGTGCGCATCCCTTCTGTGGCTACTGTGGGCAGCTATGCTAAGGCTACTGTAGACTTTGGGTAGTACCATATCTATTTAGAATGCTTGCAATAGATGTTACCCTTAAAGGGGTTTTCCACTTTCAGTAAATAATTCATATTGTTTAAAATAGAATAGAATGCTTTATTGTCCCCATAGGGGAAATTGACTTTGTCACAACGACAACAGCAACACCTCCATTCATGATCACAATTATACATATACAAACAAGTAAAATACAACATACATATACATATAGAAAATAACAGTTATTTTAAAAGAGTCAGTAAAAAATATAAAAAGATGAAAAACACCATGGTTACAGATATTAATTACTTGCCCATGTCAACTAATGCAATTGCCCTCGGTATAAAAGAATTTTTAAAACGATTCGTTCTACATTTCATATGCAGAAACCGATCACTAAATGTGCTACGTTGACCCATCAGTGTGTTATGTAATGGGTTTTTCTCATTACATACAATGGACTTAAATTTGGAGAGCATACGTGCACACAAGATTGACTCCCAATCCTCTATCTTAGTGCCAACAATTGAGTTCACCTTCCTAACCAATTTCTTAAATTTGTTTAAGTCAGTCTTGCGGGCATTGTTTCCCCAACATACCACCGCATAAAATAGAACACTTCCAATTACAGACTGGTAAAAGGACAACAACATCCTACGGTCCACATCAAAAGACCTGAGCGATCTTAAAAAGTACAGTCTCCCGGTCGCCTTTTTATACAATTTCTCTGAATTTATTTGCCACAATAACTTATCATCCAGATAGACGCCCAGATACTTATAGTTTGTGACGCGTTCCACTGCGACACCCCTAATCTTTGTCGGCTCACCATCAGTATCACGTTCTTTTCGGAAACTGATTGCCATTTCCTTGGTCTTAGATAGATTCAATTCCAAACCATTTGTGTCGCACCACTCCGAGAACACGTCAATGGTCGACCAGTATTCAGACAGATCTCCCCCTTTTATGCACCCTATTATCGCAGTGTCATCCGAATACTTCTGCAAGAAACACTCACTTCTATTTTTTTGAAAATCTGCAGTATAGATGGTGAATAGAAACGGGGCAAGAACAGTCCCCTGTGGGGCTCCAATGTTACTCACAACCACATCCGACACCATGTTTCCAATTTTGACCTTCTGCGGTCTTAATATCAGATAATTAAAGATCCACTGTGTAATGATACACTTCTGTATCAATTCCTCACTGCCCTCTAGATCTCTGCTTGCTGTCATTCACCAGGAAGCTTCATAGTTTGCTTCCTATGGATAAAACCAGTCCATGATGTCACTCAGGTGCACGGCTCGTTATAACACACTTTGATTTCTCTCTGTGATATAACGAGCCGTGCACCTGTGTGACATCACATGACCAGGGGTAGAATTCTACCCAGAGGAAGTAACAATGAAGCTTCCTTTAGAATGACAACAAGAACAGATCTAGAAAACTGTGAGGAATTGATACTGCAAGAAATTTGGACATTTTTTTAACTTTTCATTTCGCAAACAACATCACTTATTTGCTGAAAGTGGACAGCCCCTTTAAAGCCCTGTATTTTCCATTTAATTGTGTGACTTACTATGGTGATGGCTTGTCACTGTTATACTTTGCTAACATATGTTTAATATTGTATTGCAAAAAAAGAAAACGATTAGAGGTTGTCACATATCAAAGTGCTAACGCTGGCACCTGCATAAAATATTACTGTACCTATAGCTGTTTGCCAGGAATTTCCCAAACTTAAATGACACCTTTGTGGAGATTGCCTAGGGGGAAAGATTTGTTCTTTATAAAAACAGGTTGTTTTACCTTGGAATATGCACTTTTTATGCATTCTGCAGTCAGATGTGTCAGGAAAGCAGATGGTAGAATTACCTCTAATGCCTGAAGTTTTCTGGAGAAAAATGACCGTGCCACATGAAATACTCGTTCCTGCCATTCAAGTATTTGCATCTGCTTTTCTTTCTTTTTTCAGCATTATTAGTAATTTTACTGTTCTTGCTAGTAAATAGTTTCACGAATATTTTTAACCAGGTTTCTATGAAGTTCTTAAATATTTTGAGAAAGTCCTTAAAGGGGTTATCCACTTTCTCCCAATAGTTGATAGTTTGTGTATATAAAAGTTATACAATTTTACAATATACTTTCTGTATCAATTCCTCACGGTTTTCTACATCTCTGCTTGCTGTCATTCTATAGGAATCTTCATTGCTTACTTCCGGTGGATATAAACTTATCCATGTGATGTCATAGAGGTGCATGGCTTGTTATATCCGCGGTCATGTGATGTCACACATTTGCATGGCTTGTTGTACCTCTGGTCATGTGATGTTACATAGCTGCACGGCTCGTTATACTTCTGGTCACGTGATGTTACACAGGTGCACGGCTCGTTATACTTCTGGTCATGTGATGTTACACAGGTGCACGGCTCGTTATACTTCTGGTCACGTGATGTTACACAGGTGCACGGCTCATTATACTTCTGGTCATGTGATGTTACACAGGTGCACGGCTCGTTATACATCTGGTCATGTGATGTTACACAGGTGCAGAAGCCCCTGCTGTGTTATTTTAGCTGTGAGCTTGGGGTCATTGTCTTGTTGGAAGGTGAACCTTCATCCCAGTCTGAGGTCCAGAGCTCTGAAAGAGGTTTTGTAAGGAGGGTGGCAAAGGGCACAGGGAGGACAAACAGGACAGTGAACCCCAACCTGAGCCCCCAAAGCTCTCACCTGCCTACTTGCCTCTCATATCCTAAGTCGATACGGGACAACCACGTAGCCACAGTGCAGACACAAAACAAGACAAACAAATAACACACAAGAATCGGTGCGGGTCACAACAAAATAGCAGATACAGTAAATTTACAGTACAGTACAGATTTCAAGAGGGATATTCGAGATCAATTAACCAGAATAAACAATAGAATAGTTAGCATGTAAGCATGTGCAAGATACAGAGCTGAGATATAGAACTATAACCAGAAAGGAGTGATGGGACTGGTCAAGTATATAAAGGAGTTCCTGGACAAGCCCCCAGCAGCAGACTGAATCAGCTGACCATCACACCAGTAACCCTTTTCTGAACAGAGCTGGGCTAGAGAGAGCTGGATATGGCTAAATAACCAAGACCCTAAACCACAGTTCACACACGGGAAACACAAACAGACATTATTCCGTTGTCTTCCGCAGAGTGAAGATGATGTCGGCACAGATATTACATGATTTCATCCAGATTATCTCTATACTTGGCTGCATTCATCTTTGGAAGCAGTCGTCTTGTCCCTGCAGATGAAAAACACCCCCATTGCAAGATTCTTTAGAGTTGTGGTTGTCCCAAAATTCTTCCACTTAAAGGGGTATTCCGGGAATATGAACGTCTGACACAAAAACCCTTGATGATATAAATAAATGAATACAACAATACTCAATGTCATTAGTCACAAAACGGAGCTTAAATAATATGATTTTATGATTTACAAAATTTATGGCCGCTCTAAAGTAGGTGGAGTTATCACTAAGATGGCCGCCACTGAAAAATGCAAGTTCCATGATCCTTTAGTTCTCAGTAAGTCCTCCTACCACTTATGCTCTGCTAACAGTGATGATGTAACAGGTTTTCTTGCTCTATTACCTTAGTAATGATGTGTACCTGCCATCACCACACACTGGCCATTCTGGATGCACTGCAACCAACCGACTGCAGCCAAACTTAGTGGTGATCACATGACCCTGGCCAGGCAGGTGCAGGACATGTGATGTGGACATGTGACCAGCGGCCATCTTCTTTTCTGCGACGGACCGCGCGGAGGAAATTAATGGACTGATTAAAGGGCCGGTAGCATTTTAATTCTTCATTACAGTCTATGTCACCAGCACTTTCTGCTAAGGGGAGCAAAATTTTAAATAACAACTAATTACACATTATCTTATATTTTGAGTGGCCACTTGTATATGAATTATGCTGATTCCTGGAATACCCCTTTAAGGATTATGGAGGCCATTGTGCTCTTAGGAACCGTAAGTGCTGCAGACATTTTTTTGTAACCATGGCCAGATCAGTGCCTTGCCACAATTCTCTCTCTGAGCTCCTTGGGCAGTTCCTAGGACCTCAGACTGGGTTGAAGCTTCACCTTCCAACAAGACAATGACCCTAAACACACAACTAAAATAACAAAGCTGTGGCTTCAGAACATCTCTGTGACCATTCATGACTGTCCCAGCCAGAGCCCGGGATAGAGCACCTCTGGATAGACTTGAAAATGGCTTCCACCAACGTTCACCATCCAACCTGAGGGAACTGGAGAGGATCTGCAAGGAAGAGGCAGAGGACCCCAAATCCAGGGGAGAAAAACTTGTTGCATCTTCCCAAAAAGACTCCTGGCTGCACCAGCTCCAAAGCTGCTTCTACTCAATACTGAGCAAAGGGGCCGAATACTTATCACCAGGTGATATTTCAGATTTTCTTGTTTAGTAAATGAGCAAAAATATCTACATTTCTGTTTTTTTCTGTGAAGATGGGGGACATAGTGCACATTAATAAGAAAAAAAAGAACTTTTTTGATATTACCAATTGGCTGCAATAAAACAAAAAGTGAACATTTTAAAGGGGTCTGAAAACTTTCTGTACCCACTGTATATTTATTCCTCTGGCTGTGTAATAACATGACAGTATGGGAGGTATTATAGTGTGTAGCCCTTTAAATGCTTATATAAAACTGCTTTAGAAATCATCAACATTTCTAAATTACTGTTACAAAAATATATGTTTGCTTCATATTAGATTTTCAAGGGCACTCAGTGCATTTCCCAGGAAGTCCCAAAGTCTAGATCAATTTATCAGATCACATCTAGCTCAGCAAATTGTTGTATTTCCTTTTGCTGCCAAAAATGCATATGTGTCAGCGCTGTATAGTTCACTGTGAAAGTTAACTGTTTGAGCTGGAGAATATTATGCCTGTAATTATTCCCAAGGCTCGCTTCCATAAATGTCTGCACTCCAGTCTATTACAATGGCTTCTGTATAAAGCTGATGAAAAACACAAGATGTTTCCAAATGGATAAATAATGTGCTAAGGACATCATTAACTCCATAGGATTAGGATGAGGTTGGGAATTTTCCTAATTGCACAAAGATTCGCTGTGGTTTAAAGTTGACTCACCAATTTTTTTTAATAGATACAAAAAAGAATCCAAAAGATTTGTTCAGTGGGTTCATAGGACATATCATCAATATCAGATCTGTACAATACCCAACATATCCACTCATCAACTGCTTACTTCTATCTTTGCCACCTAAATTAGCAACTTGCTGATCCTAAAAGTGGGCTTTGGATACAATCTGAATGGATCACCTTACAGAGGTTTTACTATAAACTGGAAAACTCCTATGGAGAGAAGAAAAAACATTACAGTACTAGCATTACTGTGCTGTGTCCACATATGCAAGATAAAATCAGTAGTAGTACTGTGTGGTGGCCATGTATGCAGGATTGGAGTAGTAGTAGTGTGTCAATGTATACATGATATGAATAGTAATGTGCTATACCCATATGTACAGTATAGGAGTAGTACTTTTTCGATATATACAAGATAAGAGTAGTAGTACTGTGCTGTGCCCATATATACAGTATAAGAGTAGTAGAATGGCGCCCATATATACAGGATAGGTGCAGTAGTACTGTGCTGTGTGTATACCTACAGTATAGGAGTAGTAGTACTGTGCCCACATATACAGGGTAACAGTAGTACTGAGCTGTGCCCATATATACAATATAGGAGTAGTAGTGCTGTGCTGATATATGCAGGATAAGAGTAGTAGAACTGTGCCATACATACCAAGATATACAGTATAGGAGTATTAGTAGTGTGTCGATATATACATGATATGAATAGTAGACTGATATTGCCCCTGTGTCACGGGTGCCCCTGCAACCCATGTCTCGGGTCACAGGCGCACCCGTGCTCCATATTTTGCCCCTCCATGCCAACTGCAGCAGCTCTTACCTTCCCTGGCTCCAGTGGCGGTCTCCTTGCTAAGATTTAAAGGGCCAGCGCACCGATGATTGCCGATGGCCGGCCGCCTTTCCTGTTAAATTCCCGGCTCCTTCCTGTGTCCCCAGCCGGATTGTTGTGTCTCTGAAAAAGCGCCCCTACGTTTGTTCCTGAAGTTATTCTGATTATCCGTTGTGATCCTGATTCCATACCGTCAGCCCTGACCTTCTGCCTTGTCCTTGACTCCCCTCCTGTGCTGCTTCACGGTTCTGTACCTCACCTTGGCCACCACCATGAGCAAAGTCACACATGGTGGCATCCTGCTGCAGCAAGTCCAACCCGCTCTGCGGTGGGTACTGGTGAAAACCGGGTGCCACTTAGACTCCGCTCCCAGGCGTCGGCTTACATCATCGTTAGTGGTGGTACAATGGGTCCATTACCCCCGATCCTGACACCCTCCACTCAATTCTATGTGTACTGGGAGCTGAACCCTTTTGCTCTATGGTTAAAACAGCCATGGATTGCACCTATGTACATTTGCCCTTAAAGAGTTTCATTCCTGGGTGAGGCTGATATATTATATTATATGTATATTGTATTATGACATCTCATTCATTTTTATGAAAAATCAATAAAGTTTACAAAAGCAAAAACAAAAGAACACACAGAATTTACTTGAGATCCTGATTAGTTTTCCGCACACACACGGGTCCGTCAGAAATGTATCCTATCATTTATTTATTCTGATCTCTCAGATGGTGATGGTGACAGAGGAAAATATGTATCATTTACTTCCCATATAAAGAGGGAGGAATGTCCTTGAAATATTTCTAATAATTGCCTGGCTTTATGTCTGTGGAAGAATGAGGAATCCTTGGCCAAATATACTGTATTAACCCTTACTATGATAAGAAAATCTAGCACCGGAACATAGCTGCAAATTCTCCTAAATACTAGCACAATAGCTGTGATCTGCACTAGATACAGGACTGTGGCTGTGTTATATTAGCCCCTGGAGCACTATTCTATGTAAGGTACTTAAAACAAGGGTTCCCTATGGCACACTATTCCTTATATATTAGGAAATCTTATTTACAGGAATTTTCTTCCAATATATTGTAATCAATGTCTTCTACAGTACCTACATTACCAACATCTTGGAACCTCTCACTGTAACACTTCTGTACAATTTATAGTATAATTTTTATATATTTTTTTTTACATTTCAGAAAATAAAACAAAATTAAAGATTTTTTTAAAATATATTTAAGGTGATGGCTGGGATGTATCAAGGCAGAACACGGCACACAGATCATTCCTAACTAGTTAAGGACATCATTTTTGATGACATCATGATTCGGGGGGGGGGGGGGGTGAGAGAACTGGTCTTGGTCTCCTGAAAGCAGGCGAACAAGTATCGAAAAAGAAAGAATACCCTAAGTTTACATCACAGGGTGTTGTTCTGGATGTTATAGATATCTGGACAGTACAGATATTTGTAGCAGTACAAAGCGGTGTAGAAGTTCCTGCTTTGGGAATACTAGGAAATTGGAGCCTTCCCAATCATGATGTCATCTAGGTTCCTTTTCTAACTAGGTATAAAAACTAAACAATGCTCTAGCATAGGGGATGTGATGGACCCTGGTCCCTACTTGCTTATGTCCCCTATAAATTTCAAGCTGCTAATTGTATACATAGGAATCTGAGGAAGCGCTTAGTCCAAGCACGAAACGCATCATTTCCATTATTTAATTTTATTGCCATTTATGGCTAAAAATAAAAAAAAGTTTTAACAAAAACGTTCTGAGCAAGCCAGCGCCTTTTTCAAGTCCCAAAATTGGAGGAGAGGTCCAACGCACCCTCATCGAATGCTTTCGAATACTCAACACCTGTCCAGTCATGCAACGAAGACACCATAGTACACCCTGGCTTCACTACACATGTTCCACACTGTCATATACAAAGTACAGAATATATACTCACATACTGTATATGTTATATACATTTTATGTTGTAGCATAATACGTATATAATGGTGCACATCCTCCATCCTTTAGGGGTCAGATCGGATGACGGGGGCCCCATGATACTGTGGGCCCTGTAGCATCTGCTATGGCTGCTACCATAGTGGTTACACCCTTGGCTTCACTGAATCACCGCACAGGTACAGCTTCTCTTTAAATCTAACCTGTCACCAGAAATGTGATCTTTAGCTGGTGACAGGTTCCAATAGTCTATGCTAGAGGGACGCAAAGCTGCCATTGGGTATTTTCTCTGCCAATGGCAGCTTTGCGTCCCTCTGTGTAATAAACCCCCTGCCGCGACAATTGGTCCATTTTTTGTAAAATAGTCTATGCTATGCTCATTTTTAAAAATCCCTATGTCTGAATCATTTCAGTAGTTTATAATAGTTTGATTCACATTACCCAGCACCCTGCCAGCAGCATGTGGTGATTGTCTGACACCGAAATACTGGGTGCAGCTGCTCCCCCCCCGGAACTCACCATATGCTGTTGGCAGGGAGCAGGTAATATGAATTAAACTCATATATACTACTGAAATGATTCAGAACACTAACAAAGGCATTTTTTTTTTTAAATCAGCAGAGCATAGGCCATTAGAACCTGTCACCAGCTAAAAATCACATTCCTGGTGACAGGTTCCCTTAAAAGCAGAGGTTTCAAAATCTCAAAAACAGGATTCTGTGACAAGATGTGATTTAAAAAGCCTTAGAAATAATTAGATATACAGGTGGTCCCCTACTTAAGGACACTCGACTTACAGACGACCCAGAGTTAAAGACAGACACCTCTGCTCACTGTGACCTGCAATGATCAGCTGTAAAGTGTCTGTAATGAAGTTTTATTGATGGTCCTTGGTCCCATTACAGCAGAAAATTTTAATACTCCAATTGTCACTGACTCAAAAATATTTTCTTTGTCTGCATCTACAATTATAAAACATAGAGTTTCGACTTTCATACAAACTCAACTTAAGAACAAACCCAAGGTACCTATCTTGTATGTAACTCGGGGACTCGCTGTATTGTCAAGGTTTACCCTTGGCTACCTATTGATCTTCACAATAAAGTTATTTAGGGTGGCCACAAGTTCCCTTGCATCCCTTATGCAGCAGTATATAATAAAAAATAGACTTATAGTAGACATGTAGTAGAAACAACTATTTATTTTACAATAAAAGTGGATGACGCGTTTCGAGGGAGGATCTTCCTCTACATCAGATCAGGGTGCCGGTGGCAGGGGGAGACTAGCGTGCCAAGTCTAGTTTATACTATATACTGCTGGATTTTACTACTGGACACCCTCCTCTAGAATACAAGTCTGTGTGCTGCCACCCCTACTTACAGGCTTTGTTTTAGCCTACACCAGGTAACCTCCAAGCCTTTGGGTTCAGGGTCTTTTGTGGGTATTGTCTTTTTCGAAACTACTACTCTATGGGAGCGCAATTTATTTTTCCTTTTACAGTTTACCACTTGCATCCCTTATGTCAGCAGATCATATTTCAAGGTATTTACATTTGTTTTGGAATATAGATTAGATTGTACTGGATATAGACAGATTTTCCAATAATCATCAATTGCACCAATACAATTAGATTTGGGAACACTACTTGACAAATCTGGCACATGTTACAACTCTTTCGCTCTTAATTCACAACAATTAAGCTTCTTCTAGACACTTCTAAAGCAAGGCGCAACAATTTATCTCAATTAATTTTCTTCAATTTGGTGGTACAGCCAAGAGTTGAGCATCATGCCTCAGGTAGCGCCAATTGCAGGAAGGTGAGGACAGCATCACAGGCACCTGAACACAGCAGGACCTGACAATTAAAAAAAGTGTCTCTTAGCACCTGAAGTCAGCATGCGTGTTAGTGAACTCACACACTAAACAAATAACATAATATATTACTAATGGATTGGAAGGAGGGGAGCTCAACTTTATAGTTCGACACAGGCAGCAGAGAATGTAGGTTCACTCCTGGGTACAGCAATAGGAACCATAGGTGCCCAAACCTATTCAGTGCTTTACTAAGGGTGGCTAACATATCCATAGTCAAAGCATTTAGGTCAATGAAACGAACGCATCTGCTCTCCACTATCCCATTATTATAATAAACCCCATAAAAAATATCACAACAGTCTAAATTCACAGAAAGATCATTGTATACAATGTATAATGTGTGTGTTATTTACAAGGGTCAGGAATCTTTGGTAATTGTCTGTATGAGGTTGTGCTGAATTGAGGGGGGGGGGGGGTCATGTATTGAAGCTCAAGTGCATAGCATAGCACCACCTAATGGTCGATTGTGTACATTGCTAGTTTACATTACTGAAAACACATTGGGGCACATTTACTAAGAACAGTGCAGTCTGTACTATGTGCAGTGTCCTGTGTAGTGTGCAGAGGGCGCCACATTCAGGACTTCTGGTGCAGGTTCTTCATGTTTTTGGCACTCCCTGCCCCGCTCCATTTTATTTTTGGTGCACCTTTAACATGGGGCGTGTAACACAATTATGTCGGACATTGCATGTTAGATCTGGCGTACGGTCCGAACATCCCATTCAGGGTAGAAATAGTGAAGAATAGTGCAGCCATGCCACAAAAGGGTCTCGTGCAAAACAAATACGGTGCGAGTACTTCTTACATACCTGTGCAAGCAGTTTGCACCTCAAAGAACATGCAAAGTCCGACTGAAAACTGACGCACAGAACTTCGTAAATGTGGGGGTGCATTAGGGAGTCTTATACAATGACGTACCTCCCAAATGTTCTGGATCCAGCTGTGGGGCACTGCATGAAAATAATTAAGGAGGGCACTATATATAAAATAATTGGTAGAAGAGCACTATTTTATTTATTATTAAGGTGAACAATATTTTTTTCTTTTACAGGGGCAACAGTGCAGTGTATAATTTATTCAGGTGGTATAGTATACATTATAAGGTATTGAGGGGTTATACTGTATATTTTAAGTACAGAGAGCACAGTGTGATCAGTTGTGTTGTGTGGGGAGTTTTTTAGACTTACACAGGGAGGAAAGTATTGTGAGGGATATATTATTTAGGAACACAGTGTGGGAAACAGTACAGCTGTTATCCATGGGATATTATACTGTACATGACTGTGGTATTTTCAGTCTGAAGCTGAAAACGTCTATGTGAGCATTCCGCAGAGAAAATGCATCGCTGGTAGAAGTCATCATGAAGATCTGAAGAGATTTATTACTTTCATGTCTTAATTTATTCAATGAAAGCAAGCAGAGATGTGGAAATCTACTAGAAACTGATACAAAAAGTAATCGGTAACATTTTATACATAAGACTTCTGTATCTTGTGAAGAACAGTCTTTACTACGTCTTATATCGAGTTCATAAAATAGATTCCTCACTCACAGCTGAAGCCGTCATTTTCCGAGAGCCCAGTTACATTTTTATGTCCAGACACCAATTTAAAAAGTAAAAGATTTTATAGGTCACAATTGATTTTCATGACAGAAATTGATAGTTTTAATCTTTTCTGTGTTGGAAAGGAATAAGTACGGGAGCTCTCCTGTGAAACAAACCAAAATTTTCATTTTTAAATGTATAATTATACAAGATATAATTAAAGAGATAAACCCCCCCAACTCCCCCACCCCCCCACCCCCTGGACACGCTGGTGGGTCTGGCAGCTAGAACAGCGACCTCTGCAGGAGAAGTGAATGATGACAATGATATCATCTACATAATAATGAGAAATTCTCTACTTGGAGTGTTTCTGATCAGGAGGGCTGGGCAAAAAAACACATCCCCACAGAAAACACATCACCCTTTTCGGCTAGTAGGAGCTAATTCACATATAAACTTTTGGAATTAAACTATATGGAGTTAAAACTAAATCACCAAATTCTTTAGGGACACATTTGTTAAAGGAAAATTACCAATTGTTTTTATGCATTGTGAACCAAACATTCCTTAAGAATACTGGTTTAATCCCTCATCTGAGTGGCTTTGCTCAAAAAACTATTATAAAATTAAGGACCTTGGGAAAGCACATTACACAGAGCTTCCTGAATTGTCCAGACAGGACTAATCAACTTGAGCTGGGTCACTCATATACAGCAGCTGGGGGATGATGCAGCAATTGATTACTTCTGCCTGTCACAGACAACACATTGAATACATCATTATCTGGAGCATAATTAGGGTGAGGAGAAGCCCCAAGCCAGCCACAGGAAAACTACTTGGATCAGGGATTAAACAAGATATGTTTCTGCATCAGTGAAGCTATAGCATGCTCAAGGTATGTTTGGTTCACAATGCATGAAAGCACATTGTAGATTTCCTTTACGTCATGACTAGTTCTCTTTAACTGAAAAGCAGTGGTAGGAAACCTATGGCACAAGTGTCAAAGGGGGCACTCAGAGCCCCGGCGAGCACTATTTTAAAGCAGCAGTTCCTTGGCTGTCTGGAACTACAGGAGGCATGTGGACAGGGCTGGATTATCTTTGACATTCGTGCTCCTAGCAGCGTAATTCTTCAGAGGACCCTGGAGGAAATTACAACAATCATTACACATGATCTTGAAAACTATGAGGAATTGATATAGAAAGTATATTGAAAAAATGTATAATTTTTACTTATAAAAACATATCAAGTATTGGCTGAAAGTGGACAAACCCTTTAAGGTAGAATGTAGCGGGAGGCTGGGCATATGCACTGCTGCTCTATTTACTCTCTATTGTCAGAGATTGTAGAATACAGCACTTGGTGCCTTTTCCTATAGTCCCATTGAGAATGGATAGAACAGTAGTGGGCATGCTCTGCTCTGTATATCACAGTGTTTAAACTAGGGATTGGGACCCACATAGTTTGGAACATTAGGGGTCCTAGCAGTGCTCACTTGGTGGTGAGATATTCAGACAAATAATCCTCACTCTAATTCAGAATCTGCCTCAATAATGACCTTGCATTGCACTGGATTAAATGGGAAGTGCGTTAAAAATTCAACACAAGTTTCGGTAAAAACTTAGAGTCCTATATGTGTTAATAAAACCTATGTATTCCATTGATTATTTTTGGAGATCTTTTTTCTGTGATCAGAGGAAACGATCACCTTCTGCCTTCAGACATGGGAACTTCTAGTTCTGAAATATCTATTTTTACATATTTTCCTTTCTGAACACTGAAGATTTACAATTGTGATTGCATTTATACAGAATAGATGGTTTTCTGTACTGTTTGCTTCGGTGCTCTGGCGCCATCTTGTGTTCTTTCCAATGTTATACAATAGGATAATATTTTTGGTTTACTATTGAACTGGTTTTATTACTTTTATAGAATACATATATTTTTCAACACATAATTAATTTTTTTAAATTCTTTTCTTATTATTTCATAGTTTTTAACATTTTTGTTGATAGAGCTGTGTATGACCATATGGATAATATTTATTAAAATCCCATCTGGAAATAGCAGGTTTACCAATGGTGAATTTTATTCTAGGTGATACAGAATTTTTTTATAAGATCATGTAAGAGTGTGAACCTGGGGGCGCTGGAGAGCGACCCACAACCAGGATTGAAAAGGACCTTGACCACTCCCATCCCTGGCCAACTCCAGAGGAAGAGCTCACAGCAAGCCAGTGCTGTGTGTCCTGCAGTCAGCAGGAGGACTTGGGACCGGTTGGAGACAGACAGGTGGTCTGTCCCAAGAGGACTGGGATCCAGTAAGGACATTGTTTTGTTTGAGCTCACTGAGAGCCGGAGCGCTGAGGAGGAACCCCAGCAGTGTTCCTTGAACCTAGAAGGGAGTTAGCGTTCAAGAAGTGAGGTAGTGCCCTAAGTAGAGGTTGAGTTATTTGTTATTTTTGTCCCTGTAATAGTTTTAAAGCTGAATAAAGCTGTTTTCTTTTGGATTGCTACAAACTCCTACGTTATTGCTTTGGCGCTCAGCATCACAAAAGTCGCCTGTAAGGTCCAGAAGCTTCTACCTTTGATGCTAAGATACCCCTAAACCCCACAATCATTTTTATTAAGATTTTCAAAACAAAAATTCAATAGTGCGCAACCCCACCACCAGCAGCAGCTCTTTAGTTCTATGAACATTGTATTTTAATGACTGGTAAAGAGTCACAGAGGCAAGAAGAGTCATCCTAGGACGTCCCCTCATGGCTTAGTTGATGGCAAGAGACATCATCACACGTCTGGGTGCATATGCTGATGGAACTTATGATGATGTATTTTTCCTATAGGACACTAGGCCAGCGTGACTTTTCTCTGCCTCTATGACTCTTTAGGTCATCTGAATGCAGCAATCAAAGTCCTTTTTCTACATAACGCTGAAAGTCTCAAATTATAGGACTTAAATCCTCATGACTTGTTCCCATAAAATGAAATCATGACATTACTGATAGATCCCGGCAAAGTGACTGGTAATCCTCTTATATTTGTCATCCATGGTCTTCTTTCTTCTAAAATCAGCTTTTAAAATTATGTTATTGAGCCAAAATGGATGTTACCAGAGCCCCTCCATGCTGTAACTTCACAGATTGTTACACTGTGTAAGGAGGAGCACTCCTTTAATGTGAACTCGTCACCAGGTGGGTTTTACCCCCAATAAAACTCAATCTCATGTAGGATATAAAAATTCCTTTCTAAAATTCTAGTTTACCTGTAAAATTATCCCCGAAATTCAACTCTTCTCACCTTGTCTTCACATAAGATGATTCAAGTTTAGTGGTAGTATCACTTCAAAAAACCATATCTTTTCTATAGTTCCTAAAAACATTTTTGTGTCTTATTAAAGATTAGAATTTTTTAGAACCCATCAGGGTTTTGGCTCTGTTATCTACAGAACTTGATATACAGGTAGTTAAGAGGACCTGTCACCCTTAAAAACGGCTCTGCTAGTGTTATCGAAACCTCCAATAACGCTAGCAGACACTGATGCGCTGTACACTAGAAACGCCGGACCGCTCTCAAAACGGTCCAGCGCATTCATGAGGGGGCGGGATAAGGGCCGCTGACTGGCACATGACGCTCGGCAGTCACCGCTGGTCTATGGAGTGGGCGGGGCGGTTCTGGGAAGAGGCAGCCCCTCGGACCACATCCTCATGAATACGCCGGACTGCTTACAATGCGGCCCGGCATTTCTAGTGTACATCGCTACAATGCTTTATTAAGCAGCTCCTAAGACGGTTTTTAAGGATGACATGTCTTCTTTAAAAAATTAGTGGACACTGGGTCATTATCTTCAGCTTATATTTCCAATGATGTCTTTGGCTGTCTGCATCTCTGGTTCTGTAGCTCACAAAGCCATAGGCCTGATGTGATTTGAAAGATGGGATCCTTGTCTTTAATATGACTCAAGAGCTTGTTTCGGGGTACTATGGAACCAAAGCTTTTGAATTGACACTACCCCTGCAACCACAAAATGTGACTCATCTCATGTGAACATATGGTTGGGAAAAGTCCAATTTTCCTGGCTTTCGGGGAGATTTTTTAAGTACGGTAAATGGGTAAGATCACCTAAAAGAGGAAGTCTACAAAGGACATTTCATACCCTACCTGAAGTTTCTATTAAATTAGTGAAGTAAAACCTGGTGATGTTGTAATAATTATACAAACAACAAAACCCTGCAGCAGAGGTTAAGCCTCCGCAGCATGTCAATTACTAATGCAGATTCTCATTCCCTCCTGAATCCAAGAGAGGTGCCACTTGCAGAAAGAGGTTCTGCAGCAGCTGCAATGTGTATATTCACCGCAGACCTAACATATAAGATGTTTCAAATCAATCAATGTTGGAAAGAATAGACCCTACTCTTCAAAAAGAGGTTCTGCAGTGGCTGGGCTGCCATTCAGCACAGGGGTTTAGAGAGATAAAAAACAGGCTGTAGCCGCGCTGCTCAATTTTTCACATTTATTTTCGGAAACAGAGTGGACTACGCGTTTCGGAAGCGGAACGCCTCCTTCATCAGGTCCAAAAGATAATTTCTAAAACAAGTACAAAAGATTATTTGATATAAAATACCAGTAAATGTGTCACAATAAATAGTAATACGAAACAGATAATAGCCAATTAGGCACATATAGGTAAAACCACATAAAATAATCATAATCATAAAGATTTTCATAAAGAACACATATCTTTACATATACAAAAAGAATAAGTGTATAATAGGTATAATAAAATTGCATTAATAACATAAATAAGTAAATAAATGGCTTAATTAGTAAATTAGTAGATGAGTAGGTGATATAAGAATTGTGGACATTGATAATTGCAATAAATAAATAAATAAATAAAAAAATATAAATATATAAATAAAAGGGGGGACCCCTACCCTATAGTCCTCTTTCAGGTGGTCTGCCCCAGGTGGATATGGTAGGGATACTAAAGCTGTCTTATACACTGTATTGTTTGCAGGAGAAAAGGTAATTAGTAAATTGATGATTGTGTTGCTATGCGTGAACTTAGACATAGAAGTACCTGTGGTATGGTCAGCGATGAGTATAAAGAGGTCTGAAATAGCAAAGGTTGTTTGGATTAAGTAATCTAATATTATGGCCCAGGAAGGGATAGTGCTAGTTGTATTGGTTTGGTACTTACAGTATTAGGATCGCGAGCCGGCAGGGGCGCTGTGTAGCGTGTCTGCGCCGGCTCTGTGAGGGTTTTAAATAGAGAGAGTTGGGAATGATGTGCGCGTTCCCAGCCATCACGCGCGCACGCGCACATCATTCCCAACTCTCTCTATTTAAAACCCTCACAGAGCCGGCGCAGACACGCTACACAGCGCCCCTGCCGGCTCGCGATCCTAATACTGTAAGTACCAAACCAATACAACTAGCACTATCCCTTCCTGGGCCATAATATTAGATTACTTAATCCAAACAACCTTTGCTATTTCAGACCTCTTTATACTCATCGCTGACCATACCACAGGTACTTCTATGTCTAAGTTCACGCATAGCAACACAATCATCAATTTACTAATTACCTTTTCTCCTGCAAACAATACAGTGTATAAGACAGCTTTAGTATCCCTACCATATCCACCTGGGGCAGACCACCTGAAAGAGGACTATAGGGTAGGGGTCCCCCCTTTTATTTATATATTTATATTTTTTTATTTATTTATTTATTTATTGCAATTATCAATGTCCACAATTCTTATATCACCTACTCATCTACTAATTTACTAATTAAGCCATTTATTTACTTATTTATGTTATTAATGCAATTTTATTATACCTATTATACACTTATTCTTTTTGTATATGTAAAGATATGTGTTCTTTATGAAAATCTTTATGATTATGATTATTTTATGTGGTTTTACCTATATGTGCCTAATTGGCTATTATCTGTTTCGTATTACTATTTATTGTGACACATTTACTGGTATTTTATATCAAATAATCTTTTGTACTTGTTTTAGAAATTATCTTTTGGACCTGATGAAGGAGGCGTTCCGCTTCCGAAACGCGTAGTCCACTCTGTTTCCGAAAATAAATGTGAAAAATTGAGCAGCGCGGCTACAGCCTGTTTTTTATCTCTCTAAACCACTCGCCCACATCCGCTACTACCACAAGTACTGGATGACAGGTTACCTGCAGCAGCTCTTACCATATTACCTCTGTGATCTAGTCATCATCCTACTGGTGTGCCTATAATCCTTATGGTCCATGCCCGTGGAGGTGAGACTTCTATCACTGAGGCGCCATTATATTATCTCTATCACCATTGTGTATATGTAAATATTTGTGTTATACCCGAATTGTTCCACACCACTTGCGCTGTGTACAAAATTTTTATCCCTCTTATACTTATTCAGCACAGGGGCGAGAATAGATATAACATATTTAATTAAAACCTAATAAAAACAAATCCACTTTGGATTGTCTTTCCTGTAAATGTCAGCGCTGTTTAGTATGGGGAAGTGTGTTCCGCATCCTGCCCCCGGTTAACCTCAGGGAGATTGTTTAGTTCTTTGAAATACATTTGATATAGAACATTTCGGTTTTATAACACTAATGGGGTTTGCAGTGTAATCTGCAGGTGGGGGATGATTGATAGACACAGTTTTTTTTCTTACTCAATGCGTTATTTAAATGTCAAATGGAATCTAAATTTGTGCTGTTAACATTTCATTAAAAGGTTATGGCCAAAATAGGCCTGATCCATGGCGTGATCCCCTAATCATAGTAACAATCTATTGTAGGCGGTGTCAGGAATATGAGAACAATATAGATGAGGGAGGTAGAAGGTAATATACAGAGGATGCGGTGTTGGGGTTCTGGTAGCGATGATTCTCCTCTTGGTCTTGTGGATTCACCTATGGTCCATATGGAGGCTACTGGTTCTTGAAGAAAATCTAAACTAGTGATGAGTTGTTTGCGAACGAGACGATGGCTTGTTAAACCCCGTCCCCAATTGGTAACCACACCCCATTAAAGTCGATAAAATCGGGATAAAAGTGGAGAGGGTAGAGAGGGGTGTCTGACTGGACTGATGCCGGACTTCCCATCACTAGTGTGTGCAGAGCTGTAGCATCCCCATAGTCTGACTGCTGGGAGGTCCTGCTGCGTCATAACCTCCCACTATTAGGAGAGCACGAAAAATAGGATGTATGCAGCTCTGCAATGTACATGCAGGTCAGGACAGAGTTGTGTCAAAAGCAAGACAGGAGTAGCCATGTTTGTGCACGGCAGAGGAGGAGGGGAGACACAGAATACATGGAAAAATATAGAACATGTTTGCCGCCAGTTTAGTATATTTTTTCATGTTGCAATTTTGGTTTATTTGTGAAGAATTGCTATGGCCACAATACGGGGATAATACATACAGTAATATTGCAGTACAGGAATAATACATACAGTAATATTGCAGTATATTCAATCCATAGGGGGGCAGTGTGAATAGTGAGAGGCCCATTATGTAAATTCATGAAGGGGGCAGTATAGAAAAATGAGGTGGGGCAGTGTATATAATCAATGGGGGGGGGGGTCTAGTATATAAAATTAATGAGGGTAGGGGCAGTGTATACAAAAAATAAGGGTATATAACGAGAGGGCCCAGTATATAAAAATCATGGAGTGCAATGTATATAATGAGGAGGCCCAATATGTAAATTCATTAAGGGGGCAGTTTATCTAATTCATGAATGGGCCCATGCTGTATAATTTATTACAGGGCTCTGTGTGTATAATTCATCAGGGTGCGTGTCTTGGGGATTGTGTACATAATCTTCTTTGTTCAAAGCCAAACCATCTAAATCTGAATGTATTGTTGGTACAGTACGTAAACATTTGGTGCCCCACTTTAAATTTTGCCCCGGGACCCACTTTGTACTGTGGCCAGGGCCAGTTTTGGGCAAAGGTAATACACACAGGGACATCACAGTACAGGGATATTACACACAGTGATGTCACAGTACAGGGATAATACACACAGTGATGTCACAGTACAGGGATAATACACACAGTGATGTCACAGTACAGGGATAATACACACAGTGATGTCACAGTACAGGGATATGATACACGGTGATGTCACAGAGCAGAGATATTGCACACAGTGATGTCACAGTACAGGAATAATACACACAGTGATGTCACAGTACAGGAATAATACACACAGTGATGTCACAGTACAGGAATAATACACACAGTGATGTCACAGCACAGGAATAATACACACAGTGATGTCACAGTACAGGGATAATACACACAGTGATGTCAGAGTGCATATATCATATACACAGTGATGTCACAGTACAGGGATATTACACACAGAGATGTCACAGTACAGGGATAATACAGTGATGTCACAGTACAGAGATAATACACACAGTGATGTCACAGTACAGGGATAATACACACAGTGATGTCTCAGTGGTGGTGGTGTACAATCTCTCTACTCCCTGTTGCTGGTGCCATAGCCTACACTACATGTAACTGCTAAAAGTAATCATTGGCCAGTACACATATAGTAAGATGTAAGGTGTGTATGAAGATATCTGGTCTGACATATGATCACATCAGTGTATCTCCTATAGCTACACGACATAAGAAGACTCCCCATGTGTCTCCATCGTGAGCGTTGAGATTATCTAGAAAGATATGCCCCCTTATTATTTCACGCCATGCTTCTGTAAATTTAGTGTAATAATATACTTCCTTTTATAGAATCATTTCCATCTAAACAGGTCATAATAATAGGCCTCTGTATGTTGACTCACAGCAGATACAAAAACAGACTGAAAATCCTACTGAGACTGTTCAGGTTGTGCAGACAAGTGAGAATGGCGCTGTGGGGAGATACATGAGTATACATGTGAGAGGTTACACGGAGTAGACTGCGGACATATGTACATCCAAGCTTCCCATGTAGCATATGGATCATCAGATGTTTCCCTGACCTTAGTGAAGTTATAAATGAAAGAAATAGGAAATAGTTTCCTCCATAATGCACTGATGATATTGCAACGACATAATAAAAAGAACATAGCTGACATAGTGCAGGTATGAATCACTGGCAGCGAGATAACACAGTCACCTATAACACAGAAGGGGAAATGTGTATTGTCATAGAGGAAGACGGACACATTCATTCTACTGCTGGAAGCCCCGGCCTCCATCTGTACCAGTCTGTACCATTACACTGGTTTATTGTACTTTTAGTGTCTTGTGTTCTTTCCCCTGCTCTGTGCACTGGAATGTGTCCCCTTGTAGGTGATATTATGAGCAGCACGTGTATAAACTTCATATACATTTACATGCAGATCCCTATTTATTTATATGCAGATAATAATTTCTGTGGATCCTGGTTGGCGCCACGACGTGCGGTTCCCACTGTCCCAGGTTCAAAATAGGTAACAATCGGTGGAGTAGACCTCCTGGCCACTCCCACAGTGCACCTAATTTGCATTTTAATAAAAATAATGATTTAGCTACATGACAGAGGTTGGCCACTTATGCAAAACTTTTAAAGGGTAGGTATAAGACACACGTCCCTCCAACTACTTGGGGAGTGGCTATGATGGAACAGGAGGATATACAGTAATGACTGCATGGCCCCCTCCGGCCCCTGGAAGCTGCAGGTTACACGGCATCACAAGAATCCCAAGTCCTACTGCATGGGGGTCACATGACCTCTGTCTCCAGGTGTTGACGGAGAATTTTCTGCTACTACTTATTTTCTGCTACTACTTATGCAGAGAGCTTTTGTTATGTATTTTTTACTACCCTGTTAAAAAAAAAGGGTAAATAAATGTTGTTTTCCAATTTTTTAATATTTAAGTTCATTTTTTAAAATTTATTTAAGTTAAAGGGAACTTGTGGTTCTGCACCTACAGCTACGGACCGGTGGTTTAGTTTTCCATTTCTCTTTGTTTGATTTGTAGACATTGGGGCACATTTACTTACCCGTCCCTTTGAAGACGCCGATCCGGAATGTCCGACAAGGATTCGGAGCTGCCGCGATTCACTAAGATCGTGCGTCTAATTTCCTGCTTGTGTCGCTTCCCCACTCAGGTTCACCTTCTTCTTTCTGGTGCATTTAAGTGCGTGTCTTGCGACATAATTCTGAAATTTAAATCCTGCGGTTTGTCCGAATCAGTCGGATTGTCCGCCGGTCACTCCCCCGATTTGTGTCGCATGAAAGCCGGCACCGATGCCCCACAATCCGATCGCGTGCACCAAAAACCCCTGTGCAATTCAGGGCAAATTGGAAATATTCGGGAAATATCCGACAGACCCTTAGTAAATGTGTCCCATTGAGTAAAACAAAAACCAAGCCTAATACTCACCTCATCCATTGTTTCCTCGCCGAGTGCACATTCCAACAAGTGAAGCTCTCTGGTCTCACTGTGCAAACTGCGTAGGTACGGTGCAAGCGCAATGAGGATGGGATGCTGTGCCGGCTTAATTTCCTGTATCGAGAAGAGGTGCCAGAGATTCTGATGTGAGTCCGATGTGCCTCATCAGACTTACATCCTGGTCAGTACTGTATTAAAGTTTTTTTTTTGGTTACATATAATGGGGCACATTTACTTACCCGTTCCGTTGCGTCCGCCGATCCGGAATGGCCGACGAGCATTCAGAGCTGCCGCGATTCACTTACAGCGTGCACCCGATTTGACTTGAATGTGACGCTTCCTCCGCTGAGGTCCGCCAGAGTTCACCATCTTCTTCCCAGTGTATGTGAGTGCTGATTTTGCGACACAATTTGAATTTTAAATTTAGCGATTTAAAAAGGTCAAATTTCAAAAAGGTCAATTTGAGCCCCTAAACCACAAGTCCATAAGGACCTGTAGTCGGTTTAGGGTCCCAAATTAACCTGACAGGTCTTCTTTATTGATTGTGAACCCCCAATATGGTCATTCAAGACATAGGGAGATAATACAAGGGAATACAACCAGTAGTGCAGGGGTCAGGAACCATTTTGGCTGAGAGAGCCATGGAAACCACATATTTGAAAATGTTATTCCGTAAGAGCCATACAATATGCACATGTCCCCCAGTAGATAGGTAGCCACAGCACATGGCCCCCCAGTATATAGGTAGCCACAGCACTTCCCCTCTAGTCGATAGGCAGCCACAGCACATGCCACCAAGTAGATGAGTAGCGGCAGCACATGCCACCAAGTAGACAGGCAGCCACAACACATGCCCCCAAGTAGATAGGTAGCCCCAGCACATACCCCCTGTAGATAGGTAGCCACAGCACATACCTCCAGTAGAAAAGTAGCCACAGCACATGCCACCCAGTAAATAGGTAGCTCCAGCACATACCCCCAGTAGATAGGTAGCCCCAGCACATGCCTCCCAGTAGATAGGTAGCCCTAGCAGATACCTCCAGCAGATAGGTAGCCACAGCACATGGCCCCAAGTAGATAGGTAGCCACATCACAAGCCCGCCCAGTATACAGGTAGCCACAGCACATGCCGCCTAGTAAATAGGTAGTCCCAGGATATACCCCCCGTAGATAGGTAGCCCCAGCACATGCCTTCCAGTAGATAGATAGCCACAGCACATGCTTCCCAGAAGATAGGTAGTCACAGCAAAAAAAAATAATTCACCTACATGTGCTCCCACACAGCAGCCACCACTATTTATTAAAGGTCCGTCTGAGAGCCAGATGCAGCTAAGAAAAGAGCCACATCTGGCTCCCGAGCCACAGGTTCCCTACCTCTGCAGTAGTGGATTGTAATATTGGTGGTTTGGGTGGCCATGTGTGCCAGCTCTTGACATCTTACAGGGATGTTTGAAGTTCCTCCAAAGATCCTTAAACTACAGAACTGAAAGTGACAGAAGAGACCCACCTTTACCAAAATGCTTGGTTCTGATACCATTTATGTAGGCAGTAAATGTTATACCATGAGTAAAAATAAGACTTTCATAAATGGCTGTCTTAATCAGCCACTGAATACATCCTCCAGTCACTGCAGAGTTGTTCTGGGTTTAACCCAGCAGCTCCTGTGTCCACCTAGTGATCCCCTTTCTGCATCTGTTTCCATATTCCTAGGGGATCAGTAGGATATAACATGGCTAAGTAACATACGCCGTTTTTCCCTGAATTGTCCCGGGTTTTTGGCGCACGAGATCAGATTGTGTCACATAGGCGCCAGCTTGCACGCAACGGAAATCGCGGACGTGGTCATCGAAAAAACCCACGGAAAAAACACAGTATTTAAAAAAGAATTTGTGTCGCTTGACACATACATGCACCGAAGAGAAGAAGGTGAACTCCAGCGGACCCCAGCGTAGCAGCAACACCTGGTGGACATCGGGAGCACGGACCTTAGTGAATGCCGGCAGACCCGAATCCTCGTCGGAGAACGCGCCGCTGGATCCCAACTGGACATGGTAAGTAAATGAGCCCCAATGGGGGTTATTTACTAAGGATCTGCGGAAGAACTTTCATCTGACTTTCCAACATTTTCAGGTTTTGCGTGGCAGTGAGATAATTAACAAGGGATTGTGTCGCACACGATTGGAGTGTGACGCAGCTGCATCGGCTTTCATGCGACAGAAACCGGGGGACGGGCCATCGGACGACCTGACTGATTCGGACTGAGCGCAGGACTTAAGTTTCAAATTGTGTCGCAAGACCAAGCACCAGGAAGAAGGTGAACTCTGTTGGACCTGAGCGGGGAAGCGACACATGCAGGATATCGGGAGCACAATCTTAGTGAATCGCGGACAATGCACAACTCCTCCGGACGGGTAAGTAAGTGTGTCCCAATGATTCATAATGAGTATGTTTATATACAATATCTAGATTAGGGGAGGATAGTGGTTGTCATGGGTATTTGGAGGGCAATGGAGCAAATTAAAAGCAATCAAAATGAGACTGTCATCAAGAGAAAAGTGGACCTACCAAAGGTTTTCTTTACACTACTTATCAAGTATCCTAGTTGTGGAAGTGGAGCACTGTGGACAATGTGAACATGTCCTTATAGGAATTACTCTGTCTAACCATGACTTGAGAGTAGTAGTCTCCGACCATTACATTTCTAATGTGGCAGCAGTATCTCTCAGTATCTCTTGCTTTTCTAACACTTTATCTGTCCCTGTTCTTTAGGCATCTGCTAGATTTTGTTCTAGGCATTTTCTTCTCCCACGTAACGCTCAATCTGTTCAGAAGCCGCATTTTATTCTGGAATTGTGCCTTGATTTTAATAGCCATTTCATGAAAAGACAAGAGCTCTGTACATTCGTCCTATTTTTACATCTCATTGTATGACATCCGACGCAAGAAATCTACTATGTATGTATAATTCACGTTATATATTGCAGAGATTTTGGTAAATGGCACCTAGTCTATATTATTTACCGGGCCTGTGTGAGAAGAATCTGCCCGGCCTTTGCCTTCTATGACACCTTTGTCATAATTTTAACCTACATAATTCTGCAATACCAACATATTGTACCCGGACAATACTGTCATATAGAGTCCATGTGATGTGACCATATACTGCCAAAATATGAAACCTCATCCACATAGTACTGCATGGTTACATGTTGTTACTAGAACATTCTGCAATTCTGTTTTCAATTAACACCACAATAAACATCTCACTAAGCAATATAGGGTATCTAATTTACTCATTAAGGAATATGTCAGCACGTTCTTACAGTTCTACAAGAATTTTGTAAAGGGAGGATAGACCATCAATATCTGAGCTGGAGGAAGGGATGCGAGACCCAGGGCCGGAGTCAGCACTTGGCATACCTGGGCAAGTGCTGGGGCCCAGGGCTGCTCTGGGGGCCCACATAAGGCTGCAGGTAAGGAATCCATGGGGGTGACGGGGTCTGTATCTAATGAATACATAGGGTATGAGGGGGGCTATATATAAAATTACCATTAGGAGGCTGTTTGTGATTATAAACTATGGAATATTTTAGGGAATAGGAGCCCGTTTTAGTTTCTCTGTAGTCTCTGTCGCCCACCAGGGGCCTACTGAAATCTGGAGCCGACCCTGGCAAGACCTGTCTACCATCCTGTGAACCCAAAGGAGCACCACTGATGTACTTCCTGCAAAAAGGCCATCAATAATCACTAATCTGATCAATCCCTGCATGAAATGTCTAAGAAATCCACATCCCTTACATTGATTGGTGTTTCTCCATTCATGGTCACACACTGTACAACTTATTGATTGGTGGTGATCTAGTGGTGCGACTCCAAAGGATCATGAGGGTGGTGGTCTCGATGTTGGGACCCTAATGGATCATAAGAGTTGGGGTTACCCTTGTCCCAACCTTTAGTGGTGGGACACCAATGAATAATAAGAGAAGGGGTTACCCTTGTCCCAACTTCCATAGGATTTTCTTGATGGTGATGGAGATGGTGATAGGTCCACTCTAAAGGGAACTTCTCAGTGTCATGTATAAACAAACACAAGGCCTGACAGGTTAAAAAATATTGGGCCTGAAGACATCTAAATTATTAATTCATTTTTTATATGCAAAAGAGAATTTTGGGGCACCATGGATGTGACCTTGAGATTTGGTACACCCTCTCTTGTCCTGTATCACTACCAGTGCCTCCCACCCTGCCATAATTGACTGTTTCCTGTGACCGAATTGCCATGACCATGATTCGCTAAAATTTCCATATGAATAAAAAATCTTTTTTTACCATTCTGACCACCTCTTTGCCAAGAATGGTGACCACTGTCCTCTCACTGACTCCCAAGCTTATGTGGATTTTTAAATTGGCAGGCTTTATCAGGGAACAGGTCTACATAAGACAAATACTGCCCTTTAACCCCTTAGATATTGACTTAGTAACTCACTGGGCATTACCCTGTGAGGCTGCATTTACACGTAGCATTTACATTGCCTTTTGAAATGCAACACAACCGCTGAGGAGAGGAGATTTGCCTAATTACATTGCCGTTAACATTTGCATTTACAAAACACAATGTTAACACCTCAACCCATTCATGACTGCCAGACGGCTATACAGGCGGTCCCCTACTTAAGAACACCTGACTTACAGATGACCCCTAGTTACAAACGGACCTCTGGATGTTGGTAATTACTATACTTTAGCCCTAGGCTAAGATAAACAGCTGTAACAGTTATCACAGGTGTCTGCAATGAAGATTTATTGTTAATCCTGGTTCTTATGACAACCCAACATTTTTAAAATCCAGTTGTCACAGAGACCAAAAAAATTTTTCACTGGGGTTACCATTATAAAATATACAGTTCCGACTTAAGAACAAACCTAAAGAACCTATCTTGTATGTAACACTGTGACTGCCTGTATACCTCCTATTTGCACATGCCCTGTGCAGAAAGGACGTTTATAAACGTTATGACAGTAACCAGAATGTTAAAAATTGCCCCGGAAATTCAAGCGCCAATGACCACCGGTCACGAAGGGCTTAAAATGCTCAATTTCCCTGCTCAAATTCCAAAAGACATGCCTTTTTTAATATGGGCACATATGAGGGCTTGTTTTTTGCAGTGAGATTTGTATTTTCCAATGGATTCTTTTATGGTAAAAAATAGCATGACGATTCTAAATGATTAACTATTTCCTGTAACAGGAATAAAACCTGATATTTTTGTAACAGAATAAAACAGCTGCTTTGCCACCTGTTTTTTTACTTAAAACTCCTACATAGTTCACTATACAGTATAATAGACATGCTAAAATTATTCTATAGGTTAGTACGATTAAGGAGACACCAAACATATACAGGTTTTTTATGTTTTACTACTGGAGCAAATAAAAACTCCAATTGCAATTTTTAATTAGTTTTTTTATTTTTTTAAACCCTTCACAATACGGGTATAATAATGTTATATCTGCTTTGCCAAGGTCGCTACAGATGCGACAGTTGCAATTTTCTGAGGTGAGTTTTATTTATATAAAATATATATATTTATATATTATATATTTATATAAAATAAAATTATATATAGGGCGATTTTTGTGGTGTTTTTTAAATTTTTATTTATTTATTTTTTTAAACTATATTTTACTTATTTTTTTTTTTTACTAGGGGACTTACACTGGGATACCTCTATCCCTCATACAATGCATTGCAGTAAATCTGTACTGCAATGTATTGCATTTGTCAGTGATTACTGACAGTTTGCCTATTAGACCCAGTCTTGGACTGGACCTGATAGGCCACTCTACATGGTAAAAACGGAGGTCTTCATCATAAATCATCCAAATGAGGCAATGGCCCGCTAATTAGGGCAATCTACTTGTTCCTACGTCGTCAACCAGTTAATGCAATATGTAAACAACATTATGTTAACAAAGTGAACAAGTAAATGCAATGTTAACACATTTTTTTACATTGTATTTTGGAAATGCAAATGTTAACAGCAATGTAATTAGGCAAATCTCCTCTCCTCAGTTGGGGTATTGCATTTGCAATATCCCACACCGGGGCCTAGCCTTTTCTCGGGGCCTGGAGTCAGCCGGGCCCGCAGTACCTGAGTGGCTGGCGGTTGCGGCCTAGGCACGCTAGTGTCACGGTGCTTGGTATGGGGAACCGGAGGGCTGTCCTACAGCCTGGCAGGTCTCCAGCAGGGTGGTGTTGGCAAGAAATGATGAGGGAGAGGCTGCTATAGCGGATCTCCCTGGGGCAACCCTTTGGTGTCTAGAGTATGAGTCTCTGTGTAGTGGACAGGGTGCCTGTGATGATGGCAGCTGTAGTAGCAGGGACCAGACGGAGGCAGACGTTGAACAAAAACAACTTACAGTTCTTTATTGGAACCGACAGGAACCGCAACAACGTGCCTTAACAAAATGGTGGAGTGCTGAGATGCATTTGGAGGGAGCCACAGGAGGGATCATCAGCCTGGATGCAATGGCAGGCTGGGAGATAGCTGTGTCCTAGTAGGATGCTTCAGCTTGTCCTGGGTTGCTTCAGGTATCACCCTGGAAGGTAGGATGATACCCCTTTCCTCTCTCTGTCTAATTCACTACACTCTACTGTCTCACTGCTTGGTCTGACTGGCTAGTCTTTCTGACTGAATCCTGTCAGACTCACTTCTCTGACTGTTGGAAATCTCCAACCGTCACTTTTTCTCAGCTCTTGGTCATGTGGTGGTTACTCCTCCAATTACATCCCAGCTTTCAATACATTAGGATAACACATGTGATGGGATGACACATCTTACATCACATCAAAGAATTAACTCCTCCCTTGCCAGGCAGGATCTACCACTGCAGAGTTCATCTGTGTTATCTAGTGTTATGTAGTGACATGCTGTGAGTCTAATCAGACCCTACATAACATCCACCCTTCCTCTGCCATCGCAGAGATTCCTACCAAACAGGCTGCAAGCTACATGGTGGGACGTATTTGCAAACACAGCTCTGCCTTGCATCGGCGAGGGTGTTGCACATTCCAAAACGCAATATAAACACCATGTGTGAACACAGCTGAAAGTTTAAAACGTCATTTACAAAGTTAATCCATATGAGCAAAACCAATCATTTAAATAAATTGCCCAAGAACAAGTCATAGAACATTTCCTAATGAAGGGTTGTACATTGGTGTGCCCTTTTGCACTTACCTCGGTGATTTACTTGTGTGTGACACATATCTGATCTATCATTAACCTGTACCAGTAAAACTCCTCTTCATTGTACAATGAGTCAGTGACATTGCTCTGGTTCAGATGCCCAGAATATGGTGACACAATACTCCCCCTTCCCTGTATATATCTCCTCTCATTACAGTATGTATCACCAAGACACTTTACTCCTTATGTCAGCAGAAATTCTTCCCCATGCTTCATCTTAATGTGTCACTCTTACTTTTCTTATACAGTATCATTGCTGCTACAGACCAATGAGTATTACATTCGACAGACTATATTGGTAAACCACATACCTGTGTTAGCAAGGGTTAGCTTCATTTTACAAAATTCGGATGCATGGAGGACATAAATAAGACAAAATAAGACATTGCATGGTCCTATGAAACAACAGGAATCTAGGCCCTGCTCCTAAGAGCTTACAATCAATGACGTAGAAGGGGTGACACAGTGGGGCTCAGTTACGCAGATGCACTTTTGTCAGACTTCCAGACGTTTTTGGGATTTGTGCCGCTGTGATAGGGATTTAGCAGGGGATTGTGTCGCACGTGATTGGATTTTGGTGCAGCTGCGCTGGCTTTTATGCAACAGAAATCGAGGGGTGGACTGTCTGACGGATTTGTCCTGAGTGTGGGATTTAACTTTCAAATTGTGCCGCAAGATCAAGCACTTAGATGCATTGGGAAGAAGAAGGTGAACTCCGTTGGACCTGAGCGGGGAAGTGACACATGCAGGATATCAGGCGCACAATCTTAGTGAATCGCGGCACAGGGCATGATCGTCGGACAATGCACTTTCTTTGAACTCCTCCGCACTGCCCTCCTCATGAATACATTGGACCACTTTGCAAGCGGTCCAACGTTTCTATTGTACTCTGCAATGGTGTTAGATAACGTTATCGGAGGTCTCTGATAACTCTATCATTCTAACACTGCGGCGTTTGTTTAACCCTTTAAGGACCTCGCCCTTTTTTGTTTTTTTTATTTTTATTTTTCACTCCCCACAATCAAAAATCTTTAATCTTTTTTTCTTTACACGTAAAGAGCTCTGTGATGGCGTGTTTTCTGCGTAACAAATTGCACTTCATAGTGATGTATTGAATATTCCATGCTGTGTACTGGAAAGCGGGAAAAAAATGCAGTGAAATTGGTGAAAAAAACGCATTTGCAGCATTTTCTTGTGGGCTGCTCTCTCCCTTGTAGCCTTCATCCCCCACTTCAAACGGAAGCGCCGTTCTTAGTCATGGCCTGGATTTTAACATTTTGCCAATAAATCAATCACTAAAGTTCAAGTTGCCTTTGAAACGGCTGGATTTGGAATTTCCTTTCCTTGCATGTTTTTTTTCATACCTTTTGCTTTCAGTCGGGACGTTTTTTTCACGGACAATTTACGGTCCGCAAGGGACTGTCCTGAAGTTTTTCTGGAGAAGATAGTGAAGGAAGTCGCATTGGGTAGGAATGAGGGTGCTTCCCCCCCCCCCCTTATCTAACCTGGGTGTCCCCACTGAGGGTTGTGCCAAAGAAGGAACAGGGGAAGTTTTGTTTAATACATCATCTTTCTTTCCCTAAGGGATCCTCGGTGAATGATGGCATTTTGCCTGAGGAGTCCTCTGTCTCTTATGTCCCTTTTGCTATCACCTCCTGGGTTGTTGTGTGGATGGGGCTTTCTAGAATGACAATGATGGCTGCTCCATCTCTTGCCGGTATTTCGAGTTGTTCAGTTCCTTTATGTAGTGGGTGGTCAGGTATGAGACAGGACGGTGTTCGCTTATTCATTACCTGGATGATTTTTTTGTTCATCGGCCCAGGGGATAGCTCTGTTTGTTCCTTTTTATTTAAAACTTTGCACTACTTCATGGGTCATTTTGGCGCCCCCCTGTCTGCTGAACAGACTGAAGGCCCATGTACAGTGATCACCTTTTTGGGCATAGAACTGGATACTGGTGCCATGGTTTTTCATCTTCCACAGGACAAGTTGAATAAGCTCCTTGACTTGGTGGAAGGTTTTTGTGCAGTTAAAAAAGTCACTTTGCGCTGAGTTCAGTCGCTACTTGGCACACTGGCTTTTGCTTGTAGGATTATGACCATAGGCAGGGTTTTTTTCCAGGCACCTCTCCCTTGCTACGCGGGGGGGGGCTATGAAGCCAAACCATCATATTCATATCACCTCCCAGCTTCAGGCTGATCTTGAGGTTTGGTGAGATTTCTTCTAAACGTGTTGGCCTATTCCAGAGGTCTCTAGCCCCGAGTTGTGTCTGTTCACAGATTCGGCGGGGTCCACTGGTTTTGTTGCTATCTTAGGGTCGTAATGGTGTGCAGCGCTGGTTTGTGTAAAAACCTAACATTGTTTCTGATCATTGTTGCGGTGGAGCTGTGGCGGTCTGTGTTGGCGAACCAGCGAATTTGCTTTTATACTGATGATCTGGCTGTGGTTTTTTGCATTAATAAGACTCTTTTCCATTTTCTTTGGGAGGAGTTTTGGGAGCACCTCCCACCGGCTGCCCCGGAGGTCCCTTGTGGGACCTGATCCACAATTCATGTCCTTGGTCCAGTCTTCATTTGCACCTTCTACTTGGCGCCAGTATGGCAATGCGGGGGAGTTGTGGTTGTCCCTGGCGGAGGGTAGGCACGTGCATAATAGTCCTACTGATAGGGTGGAGGTAACTTTATCTTATTTGTCCTCCCTTTGCTCCCAAGGGGTCTCGGGGCTGTGGCGCAGAAGCGCCTCTCTGGCTTAGCTTTTTATTTTCAGTTACAGGGCTGGACGGATATTACCAAGGGTTTTCTTATCAGGCAGATTTTGAAGGGTTGGAAACGGGAGACTCCGACTATGGAGTCTAGGCGTCCGATATCTTTCTCCCTGTTGGGTTCCCTGGTTGTTTCCGGCGGGTCAGTTTGCACGTCTACGCTTGAGTCTTCAGCCTGGCCTTTTTTGGGGCATTATGTATTGGTGAGCTGTTGCCTGCTACTTCCACTTCCCCTGGGGGTTTGCTTCGGGCAGGGTGGGCAGCTGCGGTGTTGCAACAAAGAGAAAAGATCCAACAGTGGCATTTAATTGTTTTGGAGAATTGTTAAACTAATTTTAATACATAGCTGTGACCTTTTCTGCCCAAATAGGAAGCTTCATATGATTTATTATAGTTATTAGAGTTTATAACTCTGTTTTAATGTTCCGGGTATTTGTGTTTACCTAAAGTGGCTTATAGGTGTAGTTAGGTATGCTGTGTTTACTACCTCCAGTTCCAACGCTCCACTGCTCCGCTACTTGTTGCAGTCCGGCCGACGGTGACAGCTCCATCCGCGCCGGTGGTTCACAGATTGACATCAGTCGCTTGCCGGCGTCATAGTCTGTGCAATGCCAGCACATATGGAGCTGTCACCTTTGGCCGGACTGGATCAAGGAGCGGAGCTGCGGGGAGCGTCGGAAAGGTGAGTTCATGTTTTTTCGACTGTCCCCCACCAGTCCCAAGATAGTGGGCCCACCAGGATTTCTACTGGTGGGTCTTATGGACAATCTGACCCTACATGCAGGATATTGGGAGCACGATCTTAGTGATTTGCGGAACAGTGCATTATGCATGGACAATGCCCTTTCAGTGAACTCAGTTGGACGGTTAAGTAAATGTGCCCCAAAATGTTTTGCACTTTAGGAAGTATGCTGTTTTAGAGGTAACTGTCTGCTTTAGACTGTCCTGCTGTCTTTTAAGATGGTTTTATAAGATTGGTACAATAAAGCTTATTTCATTCTATTTTTGTTCCTTGGCTTTGATTTTTCCCAGCATTGGATTAAAGTAGGTATTTTATTTTATTCTATGAGACCGGAGCTTGGTGGTATTATGGGGATACAGGAGCCAATCTGGCCATTTAAATATATTACATTATAGTTCAAAATTGTTCTTTTTTTCTTCCCCACTATTGTTTAAGATTTGTTATTACCTGTATGTATGAGCACAGCACAGTAATACTACCTATCCTGAATATTTGGGTGCAAATACAAATAGACCTGTCCTGTATATATACGAGTTATGTTGGTGGGTGGTGAGGTGGGCGGTGTATGGGGGCCTAGGGCAGTGGATAAGGAGATCCACAAGTTACAGAACGGTGGTGAGGATATATGTACCAGTAAATTAACTGTAAATCAGACAAATAACTGTGGAAAATTAAATTGTATGTTCACAAATGCCAGAAGTATCACAGGCAAAATGGGTGAGCTTGTGATTGAGTCAGTGGTCTCAGAAGAGTGTGAGGAGGCTGAAACTTTGTGGGTTGAAATTCAAAGCCAAGAGAGCTTTGAGAAAATTATTTTTGGTGTAATACATAGACCCCCTAACATCTCTGAGGAAATAGAAGGTCACCTATATAGACAGATGGAGCGGGCTGCACAGGGGGGGACCGTAGTGGTAATGGGAGACTTTAACTTTCCAAATATTCACTGGGGTCAGGGCTCTTCTTCATCTGTGAAGGGGAGACATTTTATCAACTTTCTGCAGGATAATTTTATGTTGCAGCTTGTAGAAGATCCCACAAGAGGTGACGCATTGTTGGACCTTGTGATTTCTAACAATGCGGAGATTGTCCAAAATGTCAGTGTCCGGGAACCCCTTGGGAACAGCGATCATAATATAATTATGTTCCTCTTAAACTTTAAAAAGCAGAAACAGGTGGGAATATCGAAAAGTTTGAATTTTAAGCGGGCTAATTTCCAGAAATTCAGGCCTGCACTACTGGATATAGACTGGGATCAGATTCTGTCAAATGAAGATACTAATGTTAAATGGGAGAAATTCAAATCTATCCTGGGTTTTTATACTTCTAAATTTATTCCAATAGGTAACAAGTATAGACGGGCTAGATTACACCCCGCGTGGCTTACAGCTACAGTTAAAAGGGCAATTAAAGAGAAAAAGAGGGCATTTAAAAAATATAAATCTGACAGGTCACCTGAGGCTTTCAATACTTACAAAAAACTTACCAAAATCTGTAAAAAAGAAATCAAATCAGCCAAAATACAAAATGAAAGACAGGTGGCTAAAGATAGCAAAACAAATCCCAAGAAATTTTTTAAGTACGGTATATCAATGCAAAAAAAAAATGGGTCGGGACAGGTTGGACCCCTTTATTCTGAAAATGGGGCATCGGTGACTGGAGACCAAGAGAAGGCGGAGATACTTAATAGGTTTTTCAGCTCCGTTTATACAATAGAAGAAAGAACTTCTGACGTGGGTGGTGCCAGTCATGGACCCTGTAATATACTAGACTGGCTGAATGTAGACATGATCCAATCTAAGCTCAATAAAATCGATGTGTACAAAGCTCCTGGACCAGATGGGTTACACCCCAGAGTTCTTAAAGAACTCAGTTCTGTTATTGCTGTACCACTGTCTAAAATCTTCAGGGATTCCGTAATGTCTGGTGTGGTGCCAAGTGACTGGCGCAAGGCAAATGTGGTGCCAATATATAAAAAGGGCTCTAGAACTTTGCCAGGCAATTACAGGCCTGTAAGCTTAACTTCCATTGTGGGGAAAGTATTGGAAGGGTTAGTAAAAGACTACATACTGGAGTATGTGACATCAAATAGTATAATAAGTGACAGCCAGCATGGGTTTACTAAGAATAGAAGTTGTCAAACTAACCTTATCTGCTTCTATGAAGAGGTGAGCAGGTGCCTGGATGGAGGAGCAGCTGTGGATATTGTGTTCTTGGACTTTGCAAAGGCATTTGACACTGTCCCTCATAGACGCCTGATGGGTAAAATTAGGGCTATTGGTTTGGCAGAAATCATTTGCAATTGGATTGCAAACTGGCTAAAGGATCGTATCCAGAGAGTTGTGGTCAATGATTCCTACTCGGAATGGTCACCAGTTATGAGTGGTGGACCCCAGGGTTCTGTGCTTGGCCCACTACTATTTAATATATTTATTAATGATATAGAGGTAGGAATTAATAGCACTGTGTCTATTTTTGCAGATGACACCAAGCTGTGTAGTGTAATACAGTCTATGGAGGATGTTCATAGGCTGCAGGGTGACTTGGACAAACTGAATGTTTGGTCATCCACTTGGCAAATGAGGTTTAATGTGGATAAATGTAAGGTTATGTACCTGGGGGCCAATAATCCAAAGGCAAAATATGTCCTTGGGGGGAGTAAATCTGGGAGAGTCCCTTGTTGAGAAGGGCCTGAGGGTACTAGTAGATCATAAATTGAGTAACAGCATGCAATGTCAAGCAGCTGCCTCTAAAGCTAGTAGGATCTTGTCATGTATCAAAAGTGGTATGGACTCTCGTGAGAGGGATGTAATATTACCACTATACAAGGCATTGGTTCTGCCTCACCTGGAATATGCTGTCCAGTTCTGGGTTCCAGTCCATAAAAAGGATGCCCTGGAGCTGGAGAGGGTTCAAGGTAGAGCCACAAAAATGATAAGGGGTATGGAGGGTCTTAGTTATGAGGAAAGATTAAAACAACTAGATTTATTTAGTCTGGAAAAGAGACGACTACGAGGGGACATGATTAATTTATTTAAATATATGAATGGTCCATACAAAAAATATGGTGGTAAGTTGTTTCAGATTAAATCAAATCAAAAGACGAGGGGGCACTGTCTCCGTTTGGAGAAATCAAGGTTTAATCACCGGGGACGACAGGGCTTTTTTACTATGAGAACGATCAATCTGTGGAATAGCCTGCCTCAGGTGCTGGTCACAGCAGGGACAGCAGAGAGCTTCAAGAAGGGTCTAGATGCCTTTTTAAACCTAAATAACATTGATGGTTATGTTATATAGAATTATTTCCCCTGAATCCCTTCCTCATCCGATCCCTTCCCTTCCTTGGTTGAACTTGATGGACAAGTGTCTTTTTTCAACCGTATAAACTATGAAACTATGAGAATAGCAAAGTACTAATGTACCAATACTTTGCATAGAGGCCATTGCATAGAACCATTACTCCAAAGACATTAAAAAAAGTAATTAATCATCACATATGTTTTATAGTTCATTAAGGGGCTAAAAATTGTATGCTACATACACAGTCTACATTGAATGTTATAGAACTTGGCCTAGGGCAGTGATGTCACTGGGTGACATCACAATGTCCGGATTCTGTAAGATTCCTGTGCACAGAGCAGGGTCAGCACTCTAGTGTGATTCTATGTTGGATGAACACAAAGTGAAGAAGAAGAGAGAAAGTTACTGAGAGTAAACGCCATCATGGGTACCCATGGGCGTCATCGTGGTGATCAGCGGCTGCTGGTCACCGCTCTCTCCTCCTGTAAGTCTACTGGCTCATTGCTTCTGTCCAAATTTCGAATGTGGAGAAAACTGATGAGATATTCCAGCTTCATGGCCACAAAAACTAGAATCATCTCAAAGGTCAAGAGCTTCTTCAAGTCAGTTTTTCTTAAAGGACATGGAGGCCATTTCATATGCCAGGACAAAGGAGAGAAGAGATCAACCTACATTGTAGGTGAACCTGTCTCCACTTCCACCATTGTAGTAAGTGGAGAGTCTGCTGCGGATTTAAAGGTTGCAGACAAGGGGGAGCTTATACCCCAAGAAAAAGTACAGGGTATTGATGCAGTAAGTGGAGAGTCTACTTCTGATTTAAAGATTGCAGACAAGAGGCCACTTATACCCCAAGCATCAACACAGAGCATTGTTGCTTTGAAGCCGTTTCATACAGTAAAGTCACCACCTGCACAAAAAAAGAAAAGAAAGATCCAGAAGAGAAGAAGAAATGTCAGAAATATTCCCAGACAAGCAGCAAAAGGTGACATCTCCTTACTTAATCTGGAAACTGTGGACGTAGAAATGACTGCACCTTTTGAAGGTGTTGTGAAGGCATCTGGGGATACTTCCAGTGTCAACCTCAAAAGACAAGCCCTGGCCTCCATAGACAACCAGCCGGGAATATTTCCCCCACCCAAAAGAGCTGCTTTGGAATACATTCCAGATACGTCCACAGAAAATCTCGGCAGCCCTATGCTGGAGACAAAAGAAGTGGATCTGCCTTATTCCTGGATCCACAACGTCAACTACCTGACGGAAGAGCATTTGGCCACCCTAACAAGCACAGGATATAGTGGAATGTTAGATGACGATATCATCAGTATGGCCCTGGAGATCCTACAGAGCCAGTTTGACAACTTTGATGGCCTGCAGCCACCTGCAGCTCTTCTTGTGCCGGGGTACAGTGTAGTCAAGAAGGCTGTGCAAATACACTATGACGTAGAACGGGCACACTGGCTCACCACCTGCTTTGATAATGGTAAAATCTTAGTCGCTGACAGCATCTCAACCAGCAATTTGTCTCCATCCATCAAACAGCAGATATGCAATATCTACAGCACAGTGGTCCCAGAGCCCCTGAGAAACCTAACATTTCTGAATGTGGATCAGCAAAGAAATTTCTATGATTGTGGAGTTTTCACCATAGCTTTTGCTGTCGAATTTCTTACAACCAATGGTGAACCCACTGCCAGATTTCAACACGAGAAAATGAGGGACCATCTTATCTCCTGCCTCCAGATGGGCAAAATCTCTGGATTTCCGCGAAAGGCCATTGGCTGACTCCATGTCCTCACAGACATATAGAGATCCTGATGAGCCAAAATATTATGCAGACCCTTAGAGTGGTATAGATAAGTAAACATGGACCTTACTCTAGACTTCTCCTTCCTTTCACTGCATGGTTAGATTCATTGTAAAAAATATATATTTTGATTGTTTTTACCTTTTATTCAGCAAAGATGATCCAAAAAGCCTTGGTTGCCCTCGCAGTCCTAAATAATGTAAGAATAATTTTACAGGGTTATTGTCATTGGGTGGGAATAATCAATTCTACTTTCATCAGGTTTCATGTGATAGCATACCTGTATATTAAGGCCTTATAATAATCACAGCTATGACTTGAGGATTACTTAGCGTAACTTTAGACTAAACCATCTTAGGCTGCGTTCACTGCATTAGTTTCTCTAAAATTAATATTCTGCAATTAATTTTATTAAAGGATGTCGCTCTTTTTTTATATGGAAAAACACACCTAAAATTTGGAGCAAGTTTTTGCGACATCTTGGACAGCACCATTCAATAACACAAATTCTTTGGTCATTCTTAGGTCACCCGGAACAGCCTAGATGTGATATTTATTGTCTACCAGGTGTTCAGGAAGGATTGAAGAGCAGCACCTTCGGAGAGACTGTACAACCGAGGACAAGTTGACCCCCCCCCCCCTTTTTTTTTTTTTTTCTAAACAATAAAATCATTACGAAAGTGTATCCACTGTGTCTGACAGTTATTTACATAAGCATCTACATACAGGGTCAGGCTGGGGGTTTAGGGCCCACCAGTGAAATTGATTCTGGGGGCGCACCTACTGCTACATACTGGTATTAAATGTATATATTTAGGCCACGCAGAAATGATTTGTTTAAATTGCATGGATTTCATTTCCCCTTCATATTGTGGCCCCTCTCATCTCTCCCTCCTATTGTGGCCCCTTATAGTCTTCCCCTCATATTGTGGCCTCTTATTTCCCCCTTATATTGTGCATGGAGTCAGCACAATAACCTTGAATTAGGGAATGGGGCACATTTACTAAGAACACTACTGTCTGTACTAGGTGCAGTTACCTGTTTATGGTGCACATTCTTCATGAATCTGGTGCCCCCTGCACTGCTCCAACAGAGTGCACCACTTTTTTTTGGTGCACCTGTAACATGGGCATGCAACACAGTTATGTCGGAACTTGCATGTTAAATCTGGCGCACAGTTCAACTGAGCCCCAGAACACCCATTTCAGTGCAGATATTTGTGTCACATGATCGTATGAGACACAAATGTGCGCGGACACTGTGTATTCACGGCGGCGGTCGGGTCCCGCTGCATGAAGAGGGCTCACGGGCTGAGCCCTCTCCATAGCCGGTAAGTTTTTGCTGCATATTGCAGCAAAGACTTACCGGTAACACTGGCGATCAGTGCTAGCACCGATCGCAGGTGTTATCACAGCGATCGCTGCCGGCAAAGCCGCCATCTTGCCTAGGATCATCTCTCCCCGTGACGTCATCGGTGAGCGGCGATCCATCTCCATGGTAGCCTCGGGTCTTCCGAAGACTGTTTCGTTTTAACCCCTTCATTATAATGTGCTGATAGCACATTGTAATGAATGAGGAGGAAAATCCCCATATACTGCCATACTGTAGTATGGCAGTATATGATAGGATCGATCAGAAAACCTAGGGTTAAAGTACCCTAGGGAGTCTGAAAAATAGTAAAAATAAAAATAAAAAAAAAGTTTAAAAAATTATAATAAAAAAACCCTAAAAATTCAAATCATCCCTCTTCCCCTAAAACTGACATAAATATAAAAAAACAGTAAAAATCATAAACACATTAGGTATCAACGCACCCGAAAATTCCCGGTCTATCAAAATATATTAACTGTTTTTCAATGCGTTTAACCCTGTAACGGAAAGGGGGGGATTGGGGACCAAAATATAAAGAGCAGATGAGAGGGCCTGCCATATGAGGGGGAGATGAGGGCCCACAATATGAGGGGGAGATTTGGGGACACAAAAAGAGGAGGATACGAGTGGGAGCCACAATATGAGGCAGAGCATCTTGTGAACATGGCCGTATGTTTGCACATTCTATTCAGTGCAAAGTCAGACAGAAAACTGGTGCAAACGCTTTAATAGACCATAGACTAGAGGTCATCAATATCAGATTACTGTGGGTCTGACATTCAGAGCCTGTACTGATCAGCTTATTCATGGCTGACCCTAAGGGGGGCGGTCGCACGTCGCGTTTAAAAAAAGAATTGCAACTGCTGAAGAGATGATTTGACTAGTTAAACAGCTGTTAACGCATGCGTTAACATTGCATTAATAAATGCATTAACAGTTGCATTTTGTAAACACAAGTGTTAACAGCTGTTTAATTAGGCAAATCACTCTTCAACAGTTGCAACTGTTTTAAACACATGCGTTAAACGCGACGGTTTTTTTCTGGAATTTCTGGTATATTAATGGTATATCTTAGGGCTCATTCATTGATTGTGGGGGCTAAGATTAAGGGTCTACCTATGTAGGAAATAATTTGATCTATACCAATAAGGAGGATTTCCCTTTAAGAGTAGAGCAAACAGTATCAACACTTGGGACAGATTTGCAGCGGGTGGATTCCTGTAGGGATTATTAGCAGCAAGAACATTACCTCCATAGAGAATATAGGAAGAATGGAAGGACACAAGACAAGCTGGGTGTGAACTGATGTAAGTGAATGACAGCTTAAACCAACAGTATCACATGTAGTGCAAACTATTTCAGAAAAACAGAATCTTGTGTGGTGTTGGCCAAAAATCTATACATAGAATTAGATCTTTTGTAATCCAGCAGATAAAAAAAAACATTATATAGAGAACACATCTATTTGGTACTTTAACTGTATTGATTCTCACAAGATCGTCCTAGGATTTATTAGGTTCTGCTTCTCATATATTGATGTAGGAGTTAAAGGGGTACAGACTCATAACTACAGCCATAGCAGCTGCTATGGGGCCCAAGCTGCTCTGGGGCCGGGATGGACAGCAAAACCCACTCTCACTGCTCCCCTGACCTGTATGGGCTGCCCACTCTCCCGTCCGCCTGCACAGCCAACCAAATTACTACCTGCCCACACTGCCGCCCAAATTATTACCCGCTGCCCTTTCCAAGCCCAACCGTCCGCCCTCCACCCACGTGGTGATGACACATCCACCGAAACTTTCAACGGCACAGCCTTTCAAACGCCATCAAACGTGTATATAAGTATATAAAGCGAGTATCATTGTGGAACTTTATGTTTGTGTATATAATATATATATATGTGCATATACATGAGTGTATAAATGTGTGGGTGTATATGAGTGCGTAAATGTAAGTGATTGTATAATCATGTCTGTAGAAATATGTATGAATTTTTTGTAAGGGGAAGGGGGGTCCCATCCGGAAATCCGCTATGGGGCCTGAGCTCTCCTGGTTACACCCCTGAAGGGGTATTTTGTTATTGCGATCCTCTATCATTAGGTAAAGTGATCAATATAACAATAGGGGGGTCTCAGACCTCGCACACCCATTGCTCTGCAGTTAAAATCAGTCCTGACTGCCGCTTGCACGTTACAGGTCTGTGATGTCATGTCCCTCATTTGTAGTTCAGTCCCATTTAAATGAACGGAGTTGATCTGTAATACCAAGTACAGTCACTACACTCAGTAGGGTGATGCAGCCAAAGCCCTCGTCTAAACACTCTCTCCTAATAGCTGATCGTGGAGGATACTGAGTGTCCTGGAATACACCTTTAGAGAAAATCTACCATCAAAATCAATCATGGATAAACCAGGGACAAATACCGTGACTGCGCTAATCATGTTATCCATGGCCTCCTTCCTTATATGTGATCTGGAGAACCTCCTCCCCGTAGCCTTTCAATTGCATTTTAAAAGTCAAATGTATAACTTGCAAGAAAAACTTATACTCACGGCCTTATAGATTGTAAGCTCTTGTGAACAGGTCCCTCAATCCTATTGTTTCATTTTACCATGTTATTACCACGTAATTTAATATTTTGTATGTATATGTCCCCCATGATGTGTACAGCACTGAAGAATATGAAAGTGATACATAAATAAAGATTTATTATTATTCATATTATTAGTATTTATTTCCTAAAAATGTATACGGACCCCAGAATTATGGCAAAACAATAGTTTTGGCACACATTGACCATATGAGGCATTCCAGTCACACACCCTAAAAAAAACTTTGTGAATACTGCATCAACATTGCAGCAAGGGCTCCCAGCATTGGTAATGGGATTACGTGACTACAGGCCTGAAGCAAAATGATATATTGGAAGCTGAGTGGTCGGGTTGTTTCAGCAAATTTTAACTTTTCTGTAATTTTACACCATTCTAAGGGGATTACTGTGTACTCAGACCAGAGACTCATCATAATCTCCAACCCCAGCATGTCAGGACCGCACAGAGGCCAGGACCTATTTTTGGAGCTCTGGTTTGGCCCTTTAATAAATGTTCTTATGGTCTATTTTCTGTCTGGGATTTTTTTTTTTTTTGAAAAAGACCCAAAAATGTCTCAAAATGCATAAAAATTCTCAGCACATAGACCAGCGGGGGACTGAAACAACTATGAGACTTTTTGCAAAAGTCTCAAGTCATGAATCTGGCTTTGCACGGAGTTGCTCTAGCAGTAGTTCTATGTTTAGGCCAGATTACTGAAGATGTGGATATAGTCCTGTGAGACTTTTTAATAGTGAAAGTCTCAAAAAACCTCAATGCGACTATGATACTTTTTTATGGAAAACCAATGATAAATAAACCCCCAGGACTGTATAGAGGTCAAGGGGGATATTCTGCTCTCCATTCCCCCCTCCTTCCTGACAGCCTGCTCCCCATTCCCTCCTCCTCCCTGCTCCCCATTCCCCCCTCCTTCCTGACAGCCTGCTCCCCATTCCCCCCTCCTTCCTGACAGCCTGCTCCCCATTCCCCCCTCCTCCCTGCTCCCTGCTCCCCATTCCCCCCTCCTTCCTGACAGCCTGCTCCCCATTCCCCCCTCCTTCCTGACAGCCTGCTCCCCATTCCCCCCTCCTTCCTGACAGCCTGCTCCCCATCCCCCCTCCTTCCTGACAGCCTGCTCCCCATTCCCCCCTCCTTCCTGACAGCCTGCTCCCCATTCCCTCTCCTTCCTGTCAGCCTGCTCCCCATTCCCCCCTCCTTCCTGACAGCCTGCTCCCCATTCCCCCCTCCTTCCTGACAGCCTGCTCCCCATTCCCCCCTCCTTCCTGACAGCCTGCTCCCCATTCCCCCCTCCTTCCTGACAGCCTGCTCCCCATTCCCCCCTCCTTCCTGACAGCCTGCTCCCCATTCCCCCCTCCTCCCCATTCCCCCTTCCTTCCTGACAGCCTGCTCCCCATTCCCCCCTCCTTCCTGACAGCCTGCTCCGCACCCCCCCCCCTCCTTCCTGACAGCCTGCTCCACATTCCCCCCTCCTTCCTGACAGCCTGCTCCCCATTCCCCCCTCCTTCCTGACAGCCTGCTCCACATTCCCCCCTCCTTCCTGACAGCCTGCTCTCCATTCCCCCCATCTTCCTGACAGCCTGCTCCCCATTCCCCCCTCCTTCCTGTCAGCCTGCTCTCCATTCCCTCTCCATTCTGACAGCCTGCTCCCCATTCCCCACTCCTTCCTGACAGCCTGCCCTCCATTCCCTCTCCTTCCTGACAGCCTGCTCCCCATTCCCCCCTCCTTCCTGACAGCCTGCTCTCCATTCCCCCCTCCTTCCTGACAGCCTGCTCCCCATTCCCCCCTCCTTCCTGACAGCCTGCTCCCCATTCCCCTCTCCTTCCTAACAGCCTGCTCTCCATTCCCCTCTCCTTCCTGACATCCTGACAGCCTGCTCTCCATTCCCCCTGCTTCCCGACAGCCTGCTCCCCATTCCCCCCTCCTTCCCGACAGCCTGCTCCCCATTCCCCTCTCCTTCCTGTCAGCCTGCTCTCCATTCCCTCTCCATTCTGACAGCCTGCTCCCCATTCCCCACTCCTTCCTGACAGCCTGCCCTCCATTCCCTCTCCTTCCTGGCAGCCTGCTCCCCATTCCCCCTCCTTCCTGACAGCCTGCTCTCCATTCCCCCTTCTTCCTGACAGCCTGCTCCCCATTCCTCCCTTCTTCCTGACAGCCTGCTCCCCATTCCCTCTCCTTCCTGTCAGCCTGCTCCCCATTCCCCCCTCCTGACAGCCTGCTCCCCATTCCCCCCTCCTCCCTGACAGCCTGCTCCCCATTCCCCCCTCCTTCCTGACAGCCTGCTCTCCATTCCCCCTCCTTCCTGACCGCCTGCTCTCCATTCCCCCTCCTTCCTGACAGCCTGCTCCCCATTCCCTCTCCTTCCTGACAGCCTGCTCCCCATTTCCCACTCCTTCCTAACAGCCTGCTCCCCATTCCCCCCTCCTTCCTGACAGCCTGCTCCCCATTCCCTCTCCTTCCTGTCAGCCTGCTCCCCATTCCCTCTCCTTCCTGACCGCCTGCTCCCCATTCCCCCCTCCTTCCTGACAGCCTGCTCCCCATTCCCCCTCCTTCCTGACAGCCTGCTCCCCATTCCCCACTCCTTCCTGACAGCCTGCTCCCCATTCCCCACTCTTTCCTGACAGCCTGCTCCCCATTCCCCCTCCTTCCTGTCAGCCTGCCCTCCATTCCCTCTCCTTCCTGTCAGCCTGCTCTCCATTCCCCCTCCTTCCTGACAGCCTGCTCCCCATTCCCTCTCCTTCCTGACAGCCTGCTCCCCATTCCCCCTCCTTCCTGACAGCCTGCTCCCCATTCCCCCCTCATTCCTGACAGCCTGCTCCCCATTCCCCCCTCCTTCCTGACAGCCTGCTCCCCATTCCCCCTTCTTCCTGACAGCCTGCTCCCCATTCCTCCCTCCTTCCTGACAGCCTGCTCCCCATTCCCTCTCCTTCCTGTCAGCCTGCTCCCCATTCCCCCCTCCTGACAGCCTGCTCCCCATTCCCCCCTCCTCCCTGACAGCCTGCTCCCCATTCCCCCCTCCTTCCTGACAGCCTGCTCCCCATTCCCCCCTCCTTCCTGACAGCCTGCTCTCCATTCCCCCTCCTTCCTGACCGCCTGCTCTCCATTCCCCCTCCTTCCTGACAGCCTGCTCCCCATTCCCTCTCCTTCCTGACAGCCTGCTCCCCATTTCCCACTCCTTCCTAACAGCCTGCTCCCCATTCCCCCCTCCTTCCTGACAGCCTGCTCCCCATTCCCTCTCCTTCCTGTCAGCCTGCTCCCCATTCCCTCTCCTTCCTGACCGCCTGCTCCCCATTCCCCCCTCCTTCCTGACCGCCTGCTCTCCATTCCCCCTCCTTCCTGACAGCCTGCTCCCCATTCCCTCTCCTTCCTGACAGCCTGCTCCCCATTTCCCACTCCTTCCTAACAGCCTGCTCCCCATTCCCCCCTCCTTCCTGACAGCCTGCTCCCCATTCCCTCTCCTTCCTGTCAGCCTGCTCCCCATTCCCTCTCCTTCCTGACCGCCTGCTCCCCATTCCCCCTCCTTCCTGACAGCCTGCTCCCCATTCCCCACTCCTTCCTGACAGCCTGCTCCCCATTCCCCACTCTTTCCTGACAGCCTGCTCCCCATTCCCCCTCCTTCCTGTCAGCCTGCCCTCCATTCCCTCTCCTTCCTGTCAGCCTGCTCTCCATTCCCCCTCCTTCCTGACAGCCTGCTCCCCATTCCCTCTCCTTCCTGACAGCCTGCTCCCCATTCCCCCCTCATTCCTGACAGCCTGCTCCCCATTCCCCCCTCCTTCCTGACAGCCTGCTCCCCATTCCCCACTCTTTCCTGACAGCCTGCTCCCCATTCCCCCTCCTTCCTGACAGCCTGCTCCCCATTTCCCCTCCTTCCTGACAGCCTGCTCCCCATTCCCCCTCCTTCCTGACAGCCTGCACCCCATTTCCCCCTCCTTCCTGACAGCCTGCACCCCATTTCCCCCTCCTTCCTGACAGCCTGCACCCCATTTCCCCCTCCTTCCTGACAGTCTGCTCCCCATTCCCCCGCCCATCCTGTAGCCGGCTCCCGTCCTGTACAGTGCCGGCTCCCGTCCTGTACAGTGCCGGCTCCCGGCCGTTTCCTTCTCTTCCCTCCATAGAACGCTCTACAACAACATCACGTACAAGTCTCCCGGTCATGTGACACCTCCGCGTCCACGTGACCTGCCAGCGGCTGCCGCTCAGTGTAGACACTGCCCCGCTGTAATCTCGCGATATCCTGCCGTGTTTGTGTGTGGATGTGCCGGGCCCTTCTCTCCCTGTGTGGCTCGGCCTGTCAGCAGGAGCTGTACCTGTATGCTGGGCCGGGCACTACCCCCGGGGAGCGGCGCCCGCTGAGGCCTCGCACACACCGGACCTGTCCCGGGCTCCTGCCATGGCGTCCGACAGTGACACGGAGGAGTTCTTCGATGCTCCAGAGGATGTGAACCTGTCCTGCTCCCCGGCTGTGTGAGTGCTGTTACCTCTCCTGTATATACAGTTCCCCCCCCCGACATCTCTCCTGTATATATACTGTGCCCCCCCTGACACCTCTCCTGTATACACAGTGCCCCCCCTGACACCTCTCCTGTATACACAGTGCCCCCCCTGACACCTCTCCTGTATACACAGTGCCCCCCCTGACACCTCTCCTGTATACACAGTGCCCCCCCTGACACCTCTCCTGTATACACAGTGCCCCCCCTGACACCTCTCCTGTATATATACTGTGCCCCCCCCTGACACCTCTCCTGTATACACAGTGCCCCCCCTGACACCTCTCCTGTATATATACAGTGCCCCCCCTGACACCTCTCCTGTATATATACTGTGCCCCCCCCTGACACCTCTCCTGTATATACAGTGCCCCCCCCTGACACCTCTCCTGTATACACAGTGCCCCCCCTGACACCTCTCCTGTATACACAGTGCCCCCCCTGACACCTCTCCTGTATACACAGTGCCCCCCCTGACACCTCTCCTGTATACACAGTGCCCCCCCTGACACCTCTCCTGTATACACAGTGCCCCCCCTGACACCTCTCCTGTATACACAGTGCCCCCCCTGACACCTCTCCTGTATACACAGTGCCCCCCCTGACACCTCTCCTGTATACACAGTGCCCCCCCTGACACCTCTCCTGTATACACAGTGCCCCCCCTGACGCCTCTCCTGTATACACAGTGCCCCCCCCTGACACCTCTCCTGTATACACAGTGCCCCCCCTGACACCTCTCCTGTATATATACTGTGCCCCCCCCTGACACCTCTCCTGTATACACAGTGCCCCCCCCCTGACACCTCTCCTGTATACACAGTGCCCCCCCCTGACACCTCTCCTGTATACACAGTGCCCCCCCCTGACACCTCTCCTGTATACACAGTGCCCCCCCCTGACACCTCTCCTGTATACACAGTGCCCCCCCCTGACACCTCTCCTGTATACACAGTGCCCCCCCCCTGACACCTCTCCTGTATACACAGTGCCCCCCCCTGACACCTCTCCTGTATACACAGTGCCCCCCCTGACACCTCTCCTGTATACACAGTGCCCCCCCTGACACCTCTCCTGTATACACAGTGCCCCCCCTGACACCTCTCCTGTATACACAGTGCCCCCCCTGACACCTCTCCTGTATACACAGTGCCCCCCCTGACACCTCTCCTGTATACACAGTGCCCCCCCTGACACCTCTCCTGTATACACAGTGCCCCCCCTGACACCTCTCCTGTATACACAGTGCCCCCCCTGACACCTCTCCTGTATACACAGTGCCCCCCCTGACACCTCTCCTGTATACACAGTGCCCCCCCTGACACCTCTCCTGTATACACAGTGCCCCCCCTGACACCTCTCCTGTATACACAGTGCCCCCCCTGACACCTCTCCTGTATACACAGTGCCCCCCCTGACACCTCTCCTGTATACACAGTGCCCCCCCTGACACCTCTCCTGTATACACAGTGCCCCCCCTGACACCTCTCCTGTATACACAGTGCCCCCCCCTGACACCTCTCCTGTATACACAGTGCCCCCCCCTGACACCTCTCCTGTATACACAGTGCCCCCCCCTGACACCTCTCCTGTATACACAGTGCCCCCCCTGACACCTCTCCTGTATACACAGTGCCCCCCCTGACACCTCTCCTGTATACACAGTGCCCCCCCTGACACCTCTCCTGTATACACAGTGCCCCCCCTGACACCTCTCCTGTATACACAGTGCCCCCCCTGACACCTCTCCTGTATACACAGTGCCCCCCCTGACACCTCTCCTGTATACACAGTGCCCCCCCTGACACCTCTCCTGTATACACAGTGCCCCCCCTGACACCTCTCCTGTATACACAGTGCCCCCCCTGACACCTCTCCTGCATACACAGTGCCCCCCCTGACACCTCTCCTGCATACACAGTGCCCCCCCTGACACCTCTCCTGTATACACAGTGCCCCCCCTGACACCTCTCCTGTATACACAGTGCCCCCCCTGACACCTCTCCTGTATACACAGTGCCCCCCCTGACACCTCTCCTGTATACACAGTGCCCCCCCCTGACACCTCTCCTGTATATATACTGTGCCCCCCCCTGACACCTCTCCTGTATACACAGTGCCCCCCCCTGACACCTCTCCTGTATACACAGTGCCCCCCCCTGACACCTCTCCTGTATATATACTGTGCCCCCCCCTGACACCTCTCCTGTATATATACTGTGCCCCCCCTGACACCTCTCCTGTATACACAGTGCCCCCCCTGACACCTCTCCTGTATACACAGTGCCCCCCCTGACACCTCTCCTGTATACACAGTGCCCCCCCCCCCCCCGACACCTCTCCTGTATACACGGTGCCCCCCCCCCGACACCTCTCCTGTATACACGGTGCCCCCCCCCCGACACCTCTCCTGTATACACGGTGCCCCCCCCCCCCCCGACACCTCTCCTGTATACACGGTGCCCCCCCCCGACACCTCTCCTGTATACACGGTGCCCCCCCCCCCACTCTGACACCTCTCCTGTATACACGGTGCCCCCCCCCCACTCTGACACCTCTCCTGTATACACGGTGCCCCCCCCCCCCCACTCTGACACCTCTCCTGTATACACGGTGCCCCCCCCCCACTCTGACACCTCTCCTGTATACACGGTGTCCCCCCCCCGACACTACTCTTGCATACACATTGCCTCCCTAGTTTTTTATCCCACACAGGAGATGGCGCTCATCCAATCACTACGTTTTTTTAACCGGACATCAGATCACCTATGTACCCATGTAGCTCCAATTATACGAGTCTGATGAGTCAGTCACTGATAACCGGACCACTGCTTTTCTGATGGGTGGGGGTCCCATGATCTGAATATTGTCCCCTATTTATAAAACACAGTACAAGTAGTCCTCGGGTTACATACAAGATTGTTTTTCTTAGGTTTTTTCTTCAGTTGAATTTGTATGTAAGTCAGAACAGTATATTTTATAATAGTAACCCCAGCCAAAAATGTTTTTTCCCTAGTGACCATTGGTCGTCGGGTGTCCATAAGTAGGGGACTGTCTATATAGCCCCTTAAAGATGACCTTCCCCTTTCTTGTCAGATTATTATTTACTTGTACCTGCACCCACTTCCTCCAGCACCTTCCTCTAGGCCGCTCTCCATATCCTATCACATTATATTATCACACCTTATGTCACTGACATCTTGGAATATGAATGTTGCAAATCTCCCGTCTTTAATTACAGTGTAACATATGTGATCACTCCCCATGAGCTCCCACACACACTCACACTCGCTTCCCTTCATGCTACACATTCTTGTCTCTTTTATGAGGAGCTCTCGTTCCTTATACACAGGTGGCTTCTGCCGCATCATCTGCTGTACAGCAGTATCCATTCTCAGGACTCTTGATATCTTACATGCACATTATTATTAACAACCATTTAGTCTTAATCCTTTTTACTTCTGTTAGGATGTAATTATTGATGTTGTCAGGCAGATGGAATGTATATACAGTTTGTCATGGATGATGGCTATGCCCTGGTATTGTAATGTGCAGTGAAAATCAATACAGTCCCATGTATACTGACATTTCTGAAGAATTATGCTCGCATGATAGACCAGGAGTCTAGATGTAGAGAGAGCGTTAGGACTGCTGTCCATAAAACCTCCATCGTGGCCATTGTAATTGGGCTATGTTGTCGGTGAGATATTGAGGATACAATGATCATCAGGGGTCCTAGAGATTAGATTTGCACCCATAACTGTAGTATAGGGACGTGCCATAACTTTATATGACACTGAGGTGTCTCAGATGTGTTTCTTTAATGACATAACTTAGTCGTTCTATACTAGAACATGTTTCCATATGGCACCTATAAAACAGAACGTGTCATGGTCAACAGGGTTCCTTGTTACAGACATATATGTATACTGTGGAAGCATAAACAAACTGGGATTGTGGAGCGCCCTGGGGGGCGGCTTCCTGCCAGATTCTTCCCACTTGGCTAGCCTTGATGGACAAGTCTTTCCTTTTTACGGAAGCAGAGAGTCAGGAGAACCCTAGGACACATATGGCCATCTCCAGTGTGACTTGTAAGAAGTGCATCTGTTGGGATTTCCTGAACCTTTGGGTCAGGCTAAGCAGAAAGAGACTGATCTCCCCTTTATAATGACTCCATAAGTGATGGATATATCTTTCCTATGGTCTGGGGATGGATGACTTGGTCGGCTGGAGGAGATTGCTCACTCCTGATCTCAGTCATTGAGTCAGGGATATAAGGCACGGAAATAGTTACTCTCCGCAGTTTCCATTGTCATCCCGTTTTTCTTGTTTTAGGTGTTCTGTTTATTTATGAAGGAGCAGATCCAAGGTACAAGTCCACCTAAATATATTTTCCCGGATAGTTTTCATGTACATAGGTGCTCTCCCTAGCACCTTATACGGCCATGAGGTCTCCTAGACTTCACTGCTTCCTGACTCATTCAGTCTGACACCTTGGGCCAGTATTGTATCTGTATTTCCAGATGTGAACCCATCTTATTGTAGTGTCTGGCTCTACAATGCTATAGCCTATAACTAGGCTTTGTAGAACCTGGAGTTACTGGAAGTATGAAATCAAGAATATGATGCAACACCCATGTGAATGATAACTTAGTATATGGGTGAAACTATGAAGGATGAACCCATCGGTGTGTTAGCTCTAGTGAATTAAATTGAGTGGGTGCTGCCATCCCCAGTGTAAGTAAGTGAGTAAACATTGCATAAATAATACATACAATGTCACACGGATACATCAATGTCCCCAAGCACATGAACATGTTTTTCAGGGACCCATATGGCGGCTGTAGAGAATGTACTGTATTTGGCCTTCTTATAGATCAGTATGGAAATGTGAAAAATACGGACAGCACACAGGTATCATCTTTGTGGTGTCCTTATTTTTGGATCACTTTATAGTTAACACCATCGCCTAATAATAATAATAATAATTCTTTATTTATATAGCGCACACAGATTATGCAGCGCTGCACAATGCATGTCAAATTGGTCCCTGTCCCCAATGGGGCTCACAATCTAAACAACCTACCAGTGTGTTTTTGAATGTGGGAGGAAACCGGAGGACCCAGAGGAAACCCACGCAAACACGGAGAGAACATACAAACTCTATGCAGATGTTGACCTGGGTGGGACTTGAACCCAGGACTCCAGCGCTGCAAGGCAAAAGTACTACCCACTACCCACTAGTGCCACCGTGCTGCCCTCACATTACTCTTCAAGGGGTTGGAACCGCTGCTGAAAACATTTGCCAGGGTTTTTTTTTTTTTTTGTTTTCTGGATCCTCCATCACAGTCTCATGCAGACTTACAGCTTGCAAATGGATTACACACCAAGGTTGCATGCACACTAACGTGTTCCCGCCGTAGCAGGTTGGGCACAGGGCGCACTGGAGGGGATGAACGCCCCTCGCCTTTCCGTAGAGATACAAGGGGCATGGCGCCATAATCCTATCTTCGGGTACGGAGCTGTACAGTGCCGCACGTGTGCTGCTCTATACCGCTCCACGTGCACATTACCGGCCTATGAGGAATGTGTATATGGCGGCCATATATACGTCCTCCAACGGTCATGTGAATGTAACCTAATTGCATAGAGATTGCAACCAAGGACGGCATAAGGTGTAAAGCCAACCTTAACTCGCATAGTGCCCGGCGCCTTGTTCACCACACTGACCCCCAGTTATTGTCTGCAGTGATGTCATCCTCTGTACTGTGATGTCACATCTGGCCTCAGTGGCGTTCTTATAATAATCTTGCAGTATCCTAATAAGCAAGAAATGGTCCCACAACAAATGAGAGGAGTGTTAGTCTCCACTCTGCTCCCTCCCTTTTGGTAATTAATTTAGTGTAATTGGTTTTACATACAATGATTGATTACATACAATGCTCTGGTATATTATGGAGATGGAGTCTAATTTTATCCATTGCCAATATTCATCAGTGGCTGGAAAAGTTTGTATAAATGTTTAAATTTAGAGGGACTCCACATTTTAGCCCATTAAACCGCCAGCCCCTGAGGGCCCCTCAGAATTCCCTGTTTAAAGAAGTCTCTTCCAAAGAGTAAAAAATGAGCAGAGAAGAGTCATATTTGCCTGCGATGAGTCAAATTTAAAGACTGCAGGGGAAGTGTCGTTTCAACCACCCCAATCTTCAGTTCTATATCACCTAGAAACATACTTAAGGTGTAATCTTAAAGTGAAACTGTCACCAGGAATATCATTTTTAGCTGGTGACTGGTTCCAATAGCCTATGCTATACTGATTTTAAAAATGTCTATCAGCATTATCAATCATTTCAGTACTGAATAAAACTTTATTTCACATTACATGGCTCCCTGCCAGCAGCATGTGGCTAGGGAGCGGCAACTGCAGTCTCCTCCGACACTCTTCCTTTCCTCCACACTCATCCCGCGCCCTCCCCCTCACCTCTTCCTTCTATCTGCTGCAGGCGGCCAGGTAATGTGAAATAAAGTTTTATAAAGTGGTGTAAGAGATTCTAAAATCTGCATAGCATTGGCTATTGGAACCTGTCACCATCTAGAGATGACATTCCAGGTGACAGGTTCACTTTAAAGATACAAATCTCATTATTTCCTCCTTACGATCCATCTCTGCATCTCCTGTGGTTCTTATGGATCGGTTGCTGCATCCAGTTGCACATCGGGTATCCTCATCCTACGTCGTATACATATCTCAGTAATGTATGGATATATTATAGTGTTTGTACTTGACTCTTAAGACCTCAGCAGCCATTTTTAGCGGCGTTAAAAATTTACGTCAAACATTCTGTCCTCCGAAGTTTTCACAGATTGTCCTCCTTCCCATATGTTGTTTGTTTTTTATGTTTTTTGTTTTTTTTTTTTTTAATTCAAATCTGTGAGCTAATATATAAATAATTTCTTATTGCATGCTGCAGGGAAGCAGGTACGGTAAAATAATCGCCATTATTGCGCTTTCCTACTGGGTAGAAAGGAGTTAAAGTGCTCTTTGGGCTTCAGATTTGCCTGGCATCCTGCTTGTGTAGGTGTAGCTCCAGCGCTCTTCCCTGCCAGGGTGTAGTGTGTAAGATACATATAGATGTAGAGCTGCCAAAACAAGCAGATTACCGCCTGTCCTGCATCGTAGCCAGCGCTCGCCGTGTCCCTTTGCTGCCGCAGTCTCCCTGGTGTCACTCATGTAGAGGGGCTTGCAATGTATGACCTTCCATTGTCTTTCTCATATCACATTATTTTCCAAGTTCTATATGGAAGATTAAGTCGAGTGTGACCGGAGCGGGTGAGCAATCTGCAGCAGACCAGTCTGTGAAGATCTTCTCCTACAATGAGGTGGCATCTGGATGTGGATTCAGATTCAGGACTGGCTTCATTCTTCTGTCTTGAACAAATGCCAGAAATAGTTTCCTTGTCTTCATTAAAATAACACGGCCTACTTATATATCATACCCATCTAGGGTTTATACAAGTGGCATTGACTCATATACAGGCAGTCCCCGGGTTACATACAAGATAGGGTCTGGAGGTTTGTTCTTAAGTTGAATTTGTATGTAAGTCGAAACTGTATATTTTATAATGGAAGTTCTAGACAATTTTTTTTCTTTTGCCCCAGTGACAATTGGAGTTTCAAAATTTTTGGTGTAATTGGACCAAGAATTATCAATAAAGCTTCATTACAGACACCTTACAGCTGATCATTGCAGTCTGGGACTATAGTAAAGCATTCGGAGAGCTTCACCAGAGGTCACAGTGGGCAGAGGGGTCCGTCTGTAACTATGGGTTGTCTGCAAGTCGGGTGTCCTTAAGTAGGGGACCGCCTGTACAGGCGATCCCCCTACTTAATGACACCCGACTTACAGACGACCCCTAGTTAAAGATGATCCCCTCTGCCCACTGGGACCCCTGTTGAAGCTCCCTGGATGTTATGCTTTACTCCTAGACTGCAATGATCAGCCTTAAAGTGCCTGTAATGAAGCTTTATTGATCATCCTTGTCTGGAACTACAGTTATAAAAGATACAGTACCAAATTACATACAAATTCAACTTGAGAACAAACCCAAGGAACCTATCTTGTACTTAACCCGGAGACTGCCTTTATATGTCTGAAGTGCATGTGAATGGGGCCGTACACACAAGACAGTCTACAACGTGTCCTATTGTGGTTTGTGTTTTGTAACCTGAACGACACGTGTCAGTGTGTAGTTTTGTGAGATTTCCTGGGACTTCACATTGATAAGAGCTTCATAGCTTGTTTTATTGCTCGTGGTTTGCAGAAGCTTCATGGAGCGTAAAACATAATGGTCATGTGAATAAGCCCTTAGGTCGCAGACTATCATCTGTTCTAGAACTACCCCCCCCCCCCGCCCCCCTCAACGTGTAAATTGGCATCTTAGCTTAGTCACCTGTCACTAATACTGACTCATGATTGAAGCTTTGCAGACAAAGATTCAATCATTATATCACTTTACAGTGAGTTGTATTAGTCAGATAAGGGATTTTTTTATTGCTAAATGTCCAGACATCCCTGACAGATAATTTTACTGGGAAATATTGGTGAAAACAAACAATTTAAAAGAATCTGTCAACACGCACACGCACACACACACACACACACACACACACACACACACACACACGCACACACCGTGCACACATTGGTGCATGGGAGAGGAGGGGGTAAGCGCTGCTCGCCCCTGCCCCGATTTATAGAGATACATGCGGCACGGCGCCGTAATATGGGGATAGATCGGATATGTCCTATCTTTTCCGCACGTGTGCTGCACTGTACCGCTCTGTGCGTCCATTGCCAGCCTATGGGGGATATATATATGGCCCCCAATAGTCGTGCAACGTTCGTGTGAATGTATCCTTACACTGATTCCCTTTGCAGGGGTGGATTAAGACTGCCCTCTGCTGAATAAATATTATAGCCCCTCCAAGTCGGGAATTCACTTCCCACATATGCTGCTAGAATCGGCTTCTTGTAGAATGAAGGATGCGTCCCTTTTACCTGCTTTTAATCTGCGTTTTCAGGACCTCTGGAGGACATTGGAAGGTCCTGAAATGGCTCTTGTGTGCATGCGTATTAAAAGCGTATTGAAGCTCCTACTCAGTATAAGATTTGGTGGGTAGTGTGGGTGGGCTACATCCCAAACCTATATCCAATTGTACTTCTAGCAACCCCCCCCCCCCCCAGAAGAAAAAGCCGGATTATAAACACATGTGAAGAACTTTTTGATATATGTTTAGTTGGTCAGCCTTTGACTAGGGTGCAACAACGGTGTGGGCGAACATGTTTTTGCAATAGAAATATCATGACCCCACCTTTCCTGCTTCAATATTGTTTCCTACCGCCCAGACCGCCTATATTTTAATCCACTACTGTCTCTGCATTATACGGTCATGCTACCCCGCCGTCCTCGCTGACACTGCTAACCTGGCTGAAGAGAATTCCTGTGGGAGATGTGAGGAGATGGTGACTTTGTGTTACTTGGCTCTGCCGCATGATTAATCGCTCCCTTGGAAAGGAGGAGGTTGAGGGAGATGCTGGCAGTTTAAAGAGAAATCAACTCTGCTCCTCACTCCTCCCTTAGGTATTCTCTGAAGTGGGATTAGGTCAGCATTGTCAGCATCTGTGAGGAAGGTGGGGTATAGAGACTGTTCTCCACCTTCATGACTGGAGCAGAGAACATCTAAGTCTTTTTAGAAAAATGGTTGCTCTAATCCCATGGATATTTTTTTTAATGGACTGCTTAAAAATGGGCCAAAACTGGGCTCAAAACGCCACTTGTCACCGCAGCCTTATGCACGTGTGATTTTTTTCTTGGGGTGGGGGGGATCTTTCTAGTCTTGGAATTAGATTTTGATGTAGCAGTCGTGTCTGTAGACTTGGACGTGTACATTTGGGTTTTTGTCGATGACCCAGTTTTCCGTTTGACCACACGCTGTCTTCTCAGTATCGTGGAGGCTTTAACCATGTAAATTGTTTGATCCGATCGGGTTTCCCAATTTAATTATTGTGAGGACAGCTTGTGTACCTGAGCAGAAGGTGAGGTGAGGACGCGGCTGTCAGCGTTGTGACATGAGAGAAGTCTCTGGGCAGCAGCACGCTTTCCTTTAATCTACATGCGCTTCTATTCAGAGATTTCTTTGGAAGTCAGAACACTTGCTGACATTATTGGGGGAGTAAGTTACGTTAGATGACAGCAGGGGCCCCTTTAATAACCGCAGCACTGTCCTATTTATTTTCCATATAAAGCAGAATTTCACAATTTATCTGATTTATGGCTTATTAGTCAATCCAGTATTTCGCGGTGTACCGATGTAGCATGTCTGTTCCTGATATGTTCACATAATACATCATGCCCTAAGATTTACATGAAGGCAGCCAAGACATCACCTTCCATAGAGCTGAATGGAGAGAGAAAGGCACATGCACAGCCTCCTCCCACACTCCCACCAGAAGTAATGCATATGGGTTCTAGGGGTGTCACACATTTTATGGCATACCTTATCCATATGGCATTAAGGTCTAAGATGTCTACTCCTATGAGTGTAGGCCAGTGGTTCTCAACCTGCGGGTCGCGACCCCGCCTGGGGTCGAACGATCAAAGCACAGGGGTCTCCTAAAGCCATCGGAGCCACGATTTTATTGCATTTTTTGGCACGAATACAATGTTCTTGTACATGATTTGGGGTCACCGCAACATGAGGAACTGTATTGCGGGGTCACAGCATTAGAAAGGTTGAGAACCACTGGTGTAGGCTTTCATTCCCAGTTCCTTATTCTTGTTATCTGTAGCAGAGAAGCTTCACTACTGAGCATGTACATAAAGTGCAGCCACATTCATCTCGACTAAAAACCGGGAAGAGAGGTGTACAATCCACATGCTGCCTGTCAAACCTCGAGTTGCGGTCCGCACCCTGCTGACAATCACTCTGATGATCGCTTCCATAACTAATGTAACATAACCAATGGAAGCGTTGATTGGTGCAGGAGGCCAGGTAGCAGTGAGTGCAGCTGAGAAGTCCACACTTCTCCTGGGTATCTCCTGTGGCTATGCTCTGTGTCCTGGCTCTGGTTGTAAGCGCTGGCATCAGGACTCTGAGCAGGAGAGGACTCAGGAGTGGTTAGTACTTGCCTGCTGTACTGCTCTGAGGTCCGCTCCTGCTCCTGGGACAGTTCTGCTCCGGGTCCTGAGGTGGCACATGGAGGTGAGAAGAAACTTCAGTGTGCTACAGGAAGGAGAAGAGAAGCCAGCAAAGGAGAGGATTTATTTTGTTTTTGTCTGCTCTGGGGTCTCCAGTATTATTAGACTGCTATGGCTTCCCCAGTATATTTGTCTCTTGTATTTTTAAAAACTTTTTAATAAAGAAAAATACAAAACATCTAGCCTGGTGCATATAGGTTACGGATGCAGCCCCTTAAGGTTGAACAATATGACAAAGCGTCCTTGACAAATAAATTTTGCTCACTTCTGGCTTTAAAGAGGACCTGTCACCTGTAAAAACAGCACTAGGAGCTGCGTACTAAAGTACAAGAAGAACGCTGGACTGTGCTCAAAGCAGCCCGGCATATTCATGAGGGGGCTCTGATTCTCCCTCGGGCCGTCTCTCCCACTCCATAGGCCGGCGGTGACTGCCAGGCTTGATTTGGCAGTCACCAGCCCTAGCACCGCCCCCTCATGAGTACGCTGGACCTTGTGATCGTGTTCCGGCATTCATATTGTACAGCGCGACAGCATCTACTAGTGTTATCGGACGTTTCTGATAACTCTAGCAGGGTTACACTGTTACATATGAGATAGCACTAGGAGCTGCCGTTTTTACAGGCGACAGGTCTTTAATCCTTAGATTTGGAATAGAACAGACGTTTAAAGGAAATTTCTTAATTTTTATAATTTATCATATGTTTGTGCTTTCAGTCTGTTTTATCTCGTCTTTGACTCCACCAAAATTGTCACAGACTCCACACCCCTGATTGTTATAACTTAAGGTCATCACAGGTCAATCAATGCAAAAAGTTTTGTGTTACAGACTTGTACAGACAATGCCTGGATGGAAAACCCATAGCTGTTTTATGGTGACTCTGCTGAAGAAATCCATGATGAGATTGGTTACACCCAATTGTCCTAGTCACCTTTTTGCTTCAATGATCTGACCTCAGACATGGAGCAGCACTGCAGCGTATAGTGCTGGAGGTCATCTACAGGTTCAACCTGTCCTACAAGCGGAATTTGTGGGGATAGAGATGTGATCACTCACCAGATATAGGACATGCTGTGGTTAAGGAGATGACCTCCTCCTCCTCTGGTTTTACACTAAATTGAAAGCTGTCCCCGGATGTGTTGTACTGAAAAATTGGACATAACTTGTAGTAACTTTAAAGGGGACCTGTCACTATCTTTGGGTCCCTAAACCAAATCCAGGTCCGTATGGGCCTTTATGAGCTCTCGGGGTGAGGGCAATGTGAAATAATATATATACTTGCACAGAAGCGAATCTGATGAGGGGCAGTTCTCTCCGATGCGTGCCTCTTCTCGCGATGCGGGATAAAGCTGGGTTGTACTACTCCAGCTTCATTGCCACACCGAGCGCTCTGGAGCAAGGTAAGTATTCATTTTATTTTTACTGACGCCACCTTGTCCTGATAACGACTATGCCCCTAAGTGTTTACCTATAAAAAAAAAAAAAAAAAAGTTATGTTAAATTGAGTAATATTTTGCCTGAGTCATGGTCCTGTTTGGGGGAGTGTAAATTCATATGGCCCTATTTTTGCTTCTCTAGCACCTAGAAACATGCTTCTGGTGTCATATTAAAGGGGTTGTCTGAGACCATATAAAAACATTGGTGGCCCGGGAGGGGGCTTTCTAAAAAAAACATTTACTTACCTCCATGGTCCCTCCTGCGACCCGCGCTGCTGTCTCTCCGTTCAGCTTCCACCCCCACAGGTCACCCCCACCCATCCACATTATTATACACCACTGGGAACAGGAACGGGTGGGTGTGGAAGTTGAACTCATCGCAGGCGTATGGACCGGAGTGACAACAGTGCAGGATGCCAGGAGTCTAAATGTTTATTTATTTATTTTTTTAAGGAGCCCCCTCCCGGACACCAATGTGTTTTTATTTATTTATTTTTTTTATGATCTTAGTCGACCCCTTTAATGATAACAATCTTTATCTTTTCATAAGGCTTAGGGTTTTACAGAACTGAAAATGAAGACCGTTTTAAAAAAAATAATAAAGTTTGTAACTGCCTGTATCTCTGGTTCTGAGGCTCACAGTACCCCCAGCCTGATGTCATTTTAAAGATAAGAATCAAATTTTTTCTCATCATACCAGTAACATGTTTTTAGGTATTTTTTGACTTGGTACCTGCGCTGACAGAATAGTGTGTATTATGTGATAGTCGGATTTTGAATGAGGGAGTCTAATATATCGTAATACAGGTGTTTGGTTCATGCGGTGTACTAACCTCAATTCGGCGGTGTTTTCCAATTGTTGGAATCTTTGTTCGAAGTTTGCTTCTTGTTGTATTCCTATTGTGGCCACCTTCTATGCATGGACCGATGACATACTGATCTGTCATCTTGTGGATTTTTAGAGGAGTAAGAGCGTGCAACAGTGAAAAACCAGCACCCACATCGTTAATGTCATCGGTCCATGCATAGAAGGTGGCCACAATAGGAATACAACAAGAAGCAAACTTCGAACAAAGATTCCAACAATTGGAAAACACCGCCGAATTGAGGTTAGTACACCGCATGAACCAAACACCTGTATTACGATATATTAGACTCCCTCATTCAAAATCCGACTATCACATAATACACACTATTCTGTCAGCGCAGGTACCAAGTCAAAAAATTTTACAAAGTGTTTATTTTAGTAGTAGTGGAGAGGCACACTACTTGTACCAGCGAAGACCCAAAACAAACAAAAACTAGTAACCATTTAAAACTCACACGATACTACAGCAGCGCCAGTGTATTAATAGTATTTTGTTTTAGGTATTATAGAACTGAAGATGGGGGTGTCTGAAGTGACGGTCTCCCTGCAACCTCTAAATCTAACTCTTCTCTGCTCACATGACTTTTTAGAGGTGATTTTTTTTTTTTTTTTTTTTTTTTTTTCTTTTATAGGTAATCAAATGAGATTTGCCATAAAAAGAGAATCCTAGAAAGGACATGTCATGCTCCCTGAGGGAGCTACTAGTTTAATAGGGTAAAATCTGGTGACCGTCTCTATAAGTAACTTTTTTTTTTCTTGTCTTCCTTTTGGGAAAACATGGTGTCATGGAATAAAAGATTGAGCATTTGCTAGTTCTCACTGCATGATCTGCTGATAGCAGATGCTCACGTTCGTCTGGAAAGAAACGAGCCGATCACAATTTATCAGCGTCTCATCTCCTCGCCGCCGTCCGAGGACAGAACGCAGTATAATTCACATGCTGAGAGAGCGGTGAAAGACTATCTACATATTATTACTAAACCTGTTGGGTAATTGATAGCACCTTGAGAAATTGGAGCCAGCGGACCCCTGTGTAGGGAGGCAGAGTGTGCGCTTCATTAGGCTGCAGATTGTCACCAGCGTCTTCCAACTCTCTTCCTGGCATTGTCATTTTCTTTATACCTTTCCAGGACTATTTTTGCATCAGAGCGGCTGACATCCTTCGGATCGCTGTGTGTTTGCTTAACTCTTTGCTATCCGAAATCATGGCAGGGTGCACCCTGATGTTTGATGTTATAATATATTTGATGCAAATCATTTTTTAATGCATTTTCAGGGCATTATGGGGTCACATAAGATGCAATTTTTGGACCACACTTTCTTTTCCATACATGCACACTTGGCTAAGCCAAGCATGCGTGCATTCTTTATATGGGAACGGAAGTAAGAATATAGCAGACATGGTACCAGTTTTTACCCCCAAGAACAAGAGTATGTTGGTTCAGTGGAAGAGTTTGCTGAATGACTTTTACTCCCTCCAACATTCATTACAGGATTGAAAGCACCAAATACCTTAAATTATTATCCAGGCCCCCCCTCTCCTTGGTGGCTACAGCCAACTTTCATCTGATCTGGCCACTCTTACATAAATTTAAAAAGTTCATATGTTCCTTTTTGCCCATAAAAGAAAGTTCCCCCTTACTTTAAAATTTTACTCAGTTTTATTGCTGTTTTAGCTCCTGTCAATGTAATGATCATTTACAGTGATGGTCAATGTAAAATTCCAGAGTGTGGATACTCCATGATTCCTCTGTGCTGTGTGAAATGTGTGCTGACAATGTGGTTAGATTATCAGGGTCCAGGGTTTATCTACACTTTCATTTCCCTTCTGAACATTCACTAGTATTTGACACGTAGAAAGAGAGATAAGACGAGATCAGAGTCACGATATGGATACAAGACACTGTGACGCACTCAGCACTACTGCATCGCCTATAAAACAGTCAGCAATTCTGTGCCTCCATCGGTATCCAGAGCTTATGTTTTCTGTAGAGCTGCTGCTGGACAGGAAGTACCTGTAGTGATCTCTGCCTCCTGACCCTCCCCGTGCCGTACAAGAGAAGCCAGAGGAATCTGCCGACCATGGTCAGGAGTTTATGGTCGTATCCAGGGACAACCAAATTATAAACACCATAACTGATAGACAGGTTGGAATTAGATCTGTGAAATGCAGTATTTTTAATAACCATGAATTGGAGAATTGTGTTATTTTGTAATCCTTAATATATTTAAGAATCTTAAATCTTTTAAAGAGGACCTGTCTTCTTTTCTTACATTTCTATTTCCCCCCATAGAATAGCATAATATTAGAGCTTATTTCCTGCCTCATGCCATTCCTCTTTTATCCCTCCTGAGTGTTAACAATCTCCTTGTCCATTAGTCCATTGTCTCTGCACTACATAACTGCACTTACTGGACTGTCTCATTGTAACACACTACTAGCTGGGAGAACTGCCCAGCTTTTTCCGGGAGAAATAACCGAAGAACACAGTAGTAGGGAACGATTCCCTGTGAAATAATTCCGGAGAAATACAAGTACAGGCAGTCGCCGGGTTACGTACGAAATAGGTTCCATAGGTTTATTCTTAAGTAGAATTTGTATGCAAGTCAAAAGTGTATATTTTCGAATTGTAGTTAGACAAAAAAAAATTCTTGTCCCAGTGACAATTGGAGTTTTCAATTTTTTGCTGTAATGGGACCAAGGATTATCAATAAAGCTTCATTACAGACACCTTACAGCTGATCATTGTAGTCTGGGACTATAGTAACATCCAGAGAGCTTCACCAGAGGTCACAGGAGAGGTCAGTCTTTAACTAGGGGTAGTCTGTAAGTCGGGTGTCCTTAAGTAGGGGACCGTCTGTATTTACTAAAACACCCTCCTTCTGTGATTATTGCAGGGCACTGTGAGCTGTATACTACGTGCTTGCAGACAGTCTTGGTCCAGTATCCTATGAATGTCTCCTCTGCTCATTGCATGTGACCGAATGCTAAGACATTCTTGAGATTTTGCAGCGTGTTTGGTCAGGTCTAGTCCCAGCACACACAGTGTTAATGCCGCCCATGTATTTGATAGAAGAGGGCGGAATATCTGAATAATTTATCAGATGCGCACTCATAACTAATGAACACTTTTATTTTCATTCCGGAATCTGAAGAAACAGAGTAGGATCATGGATTAACTGGATGTCATGTAGCCAGGAAGCAGAATGCTCCAGCTTCAGCGTCTCCCCCGCTCCCCTCATTTTTTTTTTTATTAGAAATAATTTTGTTTCTACAAGTTTTAGCGTCAATTTTTCTTGTGTACCAATTGAGTACAAGGGTCCTGGTTTTTCCATTCAGTGTGGCTTTCCAAAAATTAGTGCAAACTGCATAAAAATGGACTGAAATCTGTGCCACTAGACAACTCGTATAAATGGTCTATGGAGCCTTTATGGCACCATGTGCCTGACTTTCTATTTAGGAACATCTTTCGGCAGTGCAGGGTCATTTCTCGATCTCCTGTGATAAATGAGAATTGGGTGACTGATAATTGAAGTAGAAACATCCACTTTTGGTGACCTGTTGTGTCGACGGGATCCCAGCAGTGAATAAGTTTTGTCTCCTATTCTATGAATGCATCTGAACATGCAAATTTGGTGCAGCCCCATTAAACCCAGTGTGCACGTTACATTAAAGGGGTTGGCCACTTTACCTAATGTTTTGTGCAAGTGTGGGGGTCAGGTAATTTACCAGTGTACATCTACAGGCGATCCCCGGGTTACGTACAGGATAGGCTCTTAAGTTGAATTTGTATGTAAGTCGGAAGAGTATATTTTTTAATTGTAACCCCAGCCAATTTTTTTTTTTTTTTTTTGTCTCTGTGACAACTTGATTTTAAAAATGTTTTAAGGCTTAATAGCAGACACCTCTGGTAACTGTTATAGCTGTTTAGCCTGGGACTAAATTACAGTAAATTACCCACATCCAGAGGGCTGTTTGTAACTAGGGGTCGTCTGTAAGTCTGGGGTTCATGAGTATGGGGACCCCCTGTATCAATAGTTTTGCTCTGCTTTCTTGATATGTGAAGTGAAGCTCCTAAAAAAAACAGAGCAGAACTTTTACTAGATGTATATTGGTAATTTACCTAATATCCTTCACACCAATAAACACACACACACTTGAGGTGAAGTGACCAACCCCTGTAATGATGGACAAATCCAATGATTTAGAATGGAATTTAGAGTGGTGTATTGGTTCCTCCTGTATTTCCCTTTGTCCTGGAAGACCAGGATTGCGCTGCTGGATTTAAACATGTTCGATCTTTTTGTTCTCAGGGTAAATGAACATCCACTTGGGGTGACCCATTTCCCTATGCAAAAAAAACATGCAAGCCTTTTTATTCATGTGCATGCCCCTGTTTTATGTAATAAGTTAGCGAGACCTCTTGGGAAATGACAGTGTATAGAGTCTCACAAATTGTCCAGACACAGAAATGAGGCAGTTCAGCAGTGAAATGGTTACGGGTCTGTAAGTCCTCATTATAATGGCAGCCGTATGTTTTTCGCTCTCGGTAAGCCCAGGGCACTGCTCCAGCAGGCTGTCTTCCAAATTTGGCTGTGAATTTGCCACTAATGGCCGGATATCAGGACGAAGGTAATTCTTGTGCTAGCGGTTTGTGAAATATAAGGTTGTACAGTTCACGGTCCTGCATCCAAAAAGATGTCTCCTAAAGAAAGACACGGAGGGAAATAAATGGGATGTTCTTTTTAGGGGTTTTTTTTTTTCTTGTACTGGAAGAGCAGATACAAAGAGTTGGGATCCATATTCTTCATTTTTTTTTGGTAACCAAAATCGATCTTGTTAAACCAGGGACATTTACTTATTAATCCAGACACTGTGACTTTGGTAATATAGTTCTATTCGTTATCCATGGCCTCCTTCCTCCTAAAATCAACTTTTATCATTATGCTAATGAGCCAGGGACCTGGGGGCTTTGGCAGAGCCCCCTCAGGCTGCAAGTACAAAGGCTTGTACATTCTGAAGGAGCATCTCCCACCCCGCTTCATTGTGCTCACAAGAGAAAAGATTACAGGGAGGTCAGGGGGAGGGTGAGATCGATGGGTGCTGCTGCAGTGTAACAGCTTGTGAAACAAGTGTGCTTTTGTAAGGTGAGACCCTCAGTCTTATTAGCATAATTTTAAACATTGTTTGATTTTGTTTTTTCGAATGAAGGAGACCCTGGATAACAAATATGAGATTACCACAGTCACAGTGCCTGGATCTGTGAGCAATTGTCCTTGGTTTATTATTCTTGATTTTGAAGGTATATATTCTTTTTTAAGAAGGTTTTAAAGGTGTGCTGTCAATCTTTACTATGCCGCCCCTACTCCCTCCCCTAGTAGAGGACATGGACATCATGAAAGAAGATTCCTGGGTCAGGTTCCATCCACAAAATAAAATTTGCCCTTTTATATTGAGACACTGAAACAGCAGGAGTTGCTGAGTAATGTGAACTCGGCACACAACAGAAATGTGAGTTTATTTCTGGATGAGATGACCTGTGAACACCAGGGTGAACTGTATATATACTAAACTAACTAGCTGTACATTCCGGAGCTGCCTGGGGTAAGAAATAACTAGAAGAAAATTAAATGGGTTAACAAAAAAAATATTTTGTAAGTATCTATCAGTCCCTGACCGTTTCTCTGACTGTCTCCTTCGGTGACTGGCAACCAATCAGAGCTCGTTTCTTTTTTGCACAACTGTTTATAAAATGACAGCTGATCTCTGATTGGTTCTGATTGAGGTGACGTCGGGTTTCGAAGCACAATGCCATAAAAGTTATATAAGGCGGTCTGTATTCTGTGAGACGGGTATATAAAATGATATTGAATAGTTGACAGTTGCCCATAGCAATGAATATTGTTATCAACTTGGAAAAGGGGAGGCTGATTTCATGTTATATTGTGCTCCGTTCACTTTCATATAATACTGTACATGCTCCATACATTGGTTTCTATAGAGTCAGCAGAGAATTGTACTGTATTTGTTTCCCTGCCAGAAATAACTGCATATAATTTCTATGTATACATCACACACACAGCTGGACTTATTCTAAGACGTCAAATTTTACATATTTGCATTCATCCAATGGCGTAAATTGTCAGAATTTTGAATAAAACGTAATATCATGCATAGACTTATGTTATTTCCTTTATCTATTGTTGCAGATCACCGACAAAGCCAGGAACGTTCAACCTACAGGTAAGTCACATTTATCAAGATCATTCCTCATCACCGGATTTACATCTGTTTTCGCTTTGGACTTTTTTTCACTTAGCTTTAGTAATGGGTCATCAGTCACCAGAACCTGTTGAAAAATGTTTAAAGGAGTTGGCTGCAAAATAAATCTTCGTCAAAGTAAATTTTGTTTTCTCTCATTTAAAAATCGATAAAGGATATTTACCATCAATATCAAGCATGATAAACCAAGGACACTTAGTCATAGATCCAGGCGCTGTGGCCTCCTAAACTTCTAAAATCGTCTTTTAAAATTATGATGATGAGCCAGAAAGCCTTTGTGGGTGTTACCAGAGCCCCTCCATGCTTTAGATTTTGTCCTGCAGCTTCACAGGCTGGTACAATTTTCTCCACCCTCCTCCTGCACAGATTAGAGTGTCTCTTGTAACACCCACCAGACACCTGCAAACCTATTAACATAATTATAAAAGTAGATATTAGAAGGAAGGAGGCCACGGTCACTGTGCCGGATCTATGAGTAAGTGTCCCTGGTTTATCATGCTTGAGTTTGAGAGTAGACTTCATTTTACTCTTTGCAGACATTACTTGGTTAGGCTAATCATCGAGAGAAATGTTGTCTAAGTATGGAAGTATTAGTTACTCTTTAAGGTAAGCTTTGTTAATTTAAAGAACAACTGCCACCAGGATGAAGGATTGTAAACCAAGAACACTGACATACTGGTGTGTGCACCCTCTGGCGGGATCTGCTCTTCTTTATGCCCTTGTTTTTAAGAATAAAAGTCTTCAAAATTATGCAAATGAACCTGAGACTCAGGGACTTTTGTAAAAAAAAAAAAAAAAGAGCAGATCCTGCTAGAGGGGGCACACACCAGTATGTCAGCGTGCTTGGTTTACAATCCTTCATCCTGGTAGTAGATGTCCTTTAAGATCTATTGCTAAAAAGGTTAAAGGGCTGGATAACCCGAACTGTGCAGATGTCTTTTAGGTATCCACATGCAAACCTCTTTGGCCAGTAACATGGCGCCCCCTGTCAACAAGGTGTTCTATAGAAATAAGGGGGGGGGGGCATTAAGTTCCGCCTTAATCTTGTTCTTCTAGGTATTGCAATTGTGATCAGAAGATACGTTGTATGACTAGACACGTACCTAAACATTCTTAGAACAGTAAAAGTATAACATGTATCATTCTCTATTCTACTAGAGATAATCTGTCTGCTGGTGTCATGACACCGCATGTCAGTGTCCACAGTGTATTCGGCAAATCCATCTCCATGGACACAGACTACAAACAGACACAGTGTAGTCTGATGCTGCTGTCCCTCATGTCTTGCTTGTGTACAGGAGCAGATTGTGAAGATGTTGGGGACATTTATTTATACAGCTCCCCAAACGGCTGTCTAGCTGAGTGGTTTACCACTTCCTATGATATAAGTAGTAGATTTGGCTCTCAATTTACTTCCTCTTGCAAGGTAAAAGACTTCATCTTGAAAGTGACAAAGCGCTGCCTTTCTTACCTTCCTAGGTGGTATATTCGCCTACATTTGCTGGCAGTGCAGGTGCCATAGCCCTTTATGCTTACTGAGAAGTGCCTGACACATTGCTTGGGGTCAGTGACTATCTCAGAACATACTTGCAGTGCGTCAGCAGTAAAATAATTGGGACTTTTAAGGATGTCCTTATAAATAACCAAAAAATACTGTAACTGACTAGTACATATCTCCTGCAGATTACAAATGTGAAGGTAACGTGACATACAACATGTGTATGACGAAAGCCAATGTCATGACTGTATAATTGATGATTTAGGAATGCAGTGGAGTAAGGGATAATTGCAGATCTTATGGGAGACCTGTCACCAGGTTTTACCCCACTAAACTACTAGTCCACTCAGGCAGGGTGGGAAATGCCCTTTCTAGAATTCTCATTTTTATGAGATATCTCACCCATTTACCTATAAAAATGAAATGGGTCAAGTTTAGTGGTTGCAGGAGTAGTGTCACTTCAGAAACCTGTATCTTCTGTTCTGTAGCACCTGGAGCCATACTTTGTGTCATATCTCATCTTTCAAATGACATCTGGTTATGACTTATTGAGCTACAGAATCGGAGGTACAGACAACCAAAGACATAGTTGGAAATTCAAGCTGCATATAAAGATCCAGTTCCCACCAACATGCATAACCATAAGCCCAAAGTTGTTTGTGTTTTGGGGGGCGGGGAAGGGCAGGATTTTTTTAAAATAGGGAAACAGGTGAGATTTTGTGTAAAAGAGGGAATTCTAGAACAGACATTTCATACCTGATCGCAGTAGACTAGTAGTTTAGTAAGGTAAAACCTAATGACGGGTTCCCCTTAAGGTAAAGGAGTTGCGTTGTCACCCATGAGGCTGTGACTTAGAAAAATAAAAAAAAACTCTCAATTTCATTAAAGAAATAAATAATTTAACACATTGCTGATCATGCCCAGTGATATAGAGGTCAGCGCCTGCATTGTGCCCATTATAGAACTAATCTTTGTACCAGTCTGGACTCCTGCCCTTAGTTAGAAAGGTGACCGTGCCGGCAGGGTAATGGTTCCTAAGAGGGAGTGTTAGTGACCCAGATGGATTTTATGCCAAATCACAGGAGGGAAATCCAATTCCTCTCTGCAGGAGAGAACCATATGACACTACATGTGTGAAAACATCTCCTCCAGAATGGGAACCTAATGAAGGTATTAATACGTTTTGAAAACAAACAAACAAGGGGATGTATTAATAGAAAACTCATTTTGTTGAAGTAGTGTTTTGTGGTGTTTTTTTTTTTTTTTTTTTTAATACGACTATAATTTTGACATTTTAATATGACAATATTTGGTCATTACACTTTTTATGTTTTAAATAGAACTTATATTAACTACAAAAGACACAAAATACCTCTAATTCCTCCCTTTTATATTTTCTTCTCCCCCTTTTTTTTCAAGCTTTCTTTGCCTGTATAGAGGCGGACTGCAATACAGGCCTCCCCCCTTTTACTTTCTGCAAAAATATAACCATTGGGCCACATTCGCACGACCATATGGGAAACGTATGTATGGCCGCAAGCTTGCCGCTGTACATACGTTCCCCATAGACGGCGTTGGACTCTGTACACGAGAAAAAGATAGGGCATGTCCTATCTTTCATCGTGTGAATGGCCTGTACGCCGTTCATTTCTATGGAGAGGGAAGGGGTCACCCCTACTCCTCTGCATGGTTCCACGGCCCAGCGAACATACATTTGTGTAAATTCATCCGTAGGCCCTGTTCACACATTTCAGTTCAGTTTTAAAACGCAGTTCAAATGCAACAGGAGGGCCCGATTGCATATAAGTTTCTACAGAAATGAATTAGTTGGGGAATGAGCAAACACATGTTTTGCTCTTCCCAATTCTGTTTTGAATTGCGTTCTTCAAACGCAATGTGCAAATGCATCCTAAGGCTGCTCCTCTCTCCATAGGAAGACAAGCAACCTCCATACATGTCTATTGTGGCTGTGATCTGGTCGCTCTTTGTGTGGCCACAACTACGGCCATCTGAAGGAGCCCTTATACTGAGCAGTTTGTGCTACGTTTTCAACTTTTCTTCAATTAACATGATGGGTGACTCCTAGAACTCCAACCAATACCTAGAATGGTGGACCCAATATAAATGAGGTGGCAAGTCTAGCTCTCATATCGCTTCTCCTTTCATCTTCATTCTTATTAGGGACTTTGACTCAAACCTTTTGTTGTGCAATTTCTTTAATTTGCTTGTATTTAATGGCGGCAGCATGAGGATTATTATACAGCAATAGTGAGCGGTGTAACTGAATTGAGCTCTGGCATGAGAGACAATAATTTCTACTAGCAGCCTAACAGTCTTTTTTTCCAACCAGCAGCTTCTGTAATCTGTTCCCTCTCACTCCTAGTAAATTGAGAAGGCTAATCACCCTCATCCACGAACCTCTGCACAATGCTGCACTTCCCTACTTTTTCTCCCTCACCTCAGACTACTGTGCCATCAAGCTCATATTATTTTCTTCTTTAATTCGAGCTTGCCTTTCATCTCTCAGGACTTCTCCTGAGCTGTGCTAATTCTCTGGAATTCTCTACCCTGTACTAAGATTATTACACAAATTCCAAAGTTTCAACTGTGGTCTAAAAACCAAATACCGGCCTATCAGACTAACTCTGTTCAATTCACTCCTCTCATTGTACTGTTGATTTTAGGAGACGGACTCTAAGGTCTGTAAATGCAGAATATTATTATTATTATTATATTTTTTCTATTTTTGCTCGGGATACAATTGTTTTCACGTTTGTTGTGCTGAATAACCATGAGTAAATATTCCTCCAAACAACCTTGGTTATAAATGTTTTATCAGCAAATAGTAAATTTAGTTCACCTTCCCGCATGTCTCCTGGGCAGCGCCACCATAGACACGAGATAAAAATCTGTAGCACCATATACAACTTCTCCAGACAGTATTTCACTAGCACAGGGTCTGGATTTAGTGTGTGTGCATATGGTAACATCTTTAGCAAAATCTAAAGTGGAAAAGTTATGTTGTACATGAACAGAATTGTAGAGAGATAATACCTACAGTGGCCAAGAAACTTTCTTCTCCTCACCCTAATGAAATAAACATGCAAATAGTGGGCATCAATTTCAGCTTAAATTAGTTTTTCCCACCATACTTGTGATGAGGGCAGGGGGGGCTGTGAGTCACTGCAGCTAGTCTGTGATGAGGGCTCGGGGAGCTGTGAGTCACTGCAGCTAGTCTGATGAGGGCAGGGAGAGCTGTGAGTCACTGCAGCTAGTCTGTGATGAGGGCAGGGGGAGCTGTGAGTCACTGCAGCTAGTCTGATGAGGGCAGGGAGAGCTGTGAGTCACTGCAGTTAGTCTGTGATGAGGGCAGGGGGAGCTGTGAGTCACTGCAGCTAGTCTGTGATGAGGGCAGGGGGAGCTGTGAGTCACTGCAGCTAGTCTGTGATGAGGGCAGGGGGAGCTGTGAGTCACTGCAGCTAGTCTGTGATGAGGGCAGGGGGAGCTGTGGGTCACTGCAGCTAGTCTGTGATGAGGGCAGGGGGAGCTGTGAGTCACTGCAGCTAGTCTGTGATGAGGGCTCAGGGAGCTGTGAGTCACTGCAGCTAGTCTGATGAGGGCAGGGGGAGCTGTGAGTCACTGCAGTTAGTCTGTGATGAGGGCAGGGGGAGCTGTGAGTCACTGCAGCTAGTCTGTGATGAGGGCAGGGGGAGCTGTGAGTCACTGCAGCTAGTCTGTGATGAGGGCAGGGGGAGCTGTGGGTCACTGCAGCTAGTCTGTGATGAGGGCAGGGGGAGCTGTGAGTCACTGCAGCTAGTCTGTGATGAGGGCAGGGGGAGCTGTGAGTCACTGCAGCTAGTCTGTGATGAGGGCTCAGGGAGCTGTGAGTCACTGCAGCTAGTCTGATGAGGGCAGGGGGAGCTGTGAGTCACTGCAGTTAGTCTGTGATGAGGGCAGGGGGAGCTGTGAGTCACTGCAGCTAGTCTGTGATGAGGGCAGGGGGAGCTGTGGGTCACTGCAGCTAGTCTGTGATGAGGGCAGGGGGAGCTGTGAGTCACTGCAGCTAGTCTGTGATGAGGGCAGGGGGAGCTGTGAGTCACTGCAGCTAGTCTGTGATGAGGGCTCAGGGAGCTGTGAGTCACTGCAGCTAGTCTGATGAGGGCAGGGGGAGCTGTGAGTCACTGCAGCTAGTCTGTGATGAGGGCAGGGGGAGCTGTGAGTCACTGCAGCTAGTCTGTGATGAGGGCAGGGGGAGCTGTGGGTCACTGCAGCTAGTCTGTGATGAGGGCAGGGGGAGCTGTGAGTCACTGCAGTTAGTCTGTGATGAGGGCAGGGGGAGCTGTGAGTCACTGCAGCTAGTCTGTGATGAGGGCAGGGGGAGCTGTGAGTCACTGCAGCTAGTCTGTGATGAGGGCAGGGGGAGCTGTGGGTCACTGCAGCTAGTCTGTGATGAGGGCAGGGGGAGCTGTGGGTCACTGCAGCTAGTCTGTGATGAGGGCAGGGGGAGCTGTGGGTCACTGCAGCTAGTCTGTGATGAGGGCAGGGGGAGCTGTGGGTCACTGCAGCTAGTCTGTGATGAGGGCAGGGGGAGCTGTGAGTCACTGCAGCTAGTCTGTGATGAGGGCAGGGAGAGCTGTGAGTCACTGCAGCTAGTCTGTGATGAGGGCAGGGGGAGCTGTGAGTCACTGCAGCTAGTCTGTGATGAGGGCTCAGGGAGCTGTGAGTCACTGCAGCTAGTCTGATGAGGGCAGGGGGAGCTGTGAGTCACTGCAGTTAGTCTGTGATGAGGGCAGGGGGAGCTGTGAGTCACTGCAGCTAGTCTGAAGAGGGCAGGGAGAGCTGTGAGTCACTGCAGCTAGTCTGTGAAGAGGACAGGGGGAGCTGTGAGTCACTGCAGCTAGTCTGTGATGAGGGCAGGGGGGGCTGTGAGTCACTGCAGCTAGTCTGTGATGAGGGCAGGGGGGGCTGTGAGTCACTGCAGCTAGTCTGTGATGAGGGCTCTGGGAGCTGTGAGTCACTGCAGCTAGTCTGTGATGAGGGCAGGGGGAGCTGTGAGTCACTGCAGCTAGTCTGTGATGAGGGCAGGGGGGGCTGTGAGTCACTGCAGCTAGTCTGTGATGAGGGCAGGGGGAGCTGTGAGTCACTGCAGCTAGTCTGTGAAGAGGACAGGGGGATCTGTGAGTCACTGCAGCTAGTCTGTGAAGAGGGCAGGGGGAGCTGTGAGTCACTGCAGCTAGTCTGTGATGAGGGCAGGGGGAGCTGTGAGTCACTGCAGCTAGTCTGTGATGAGGGCAGGGGGAGCTGTGAGTCACTGCAGCTAGTCTGTGAAGAGGGCAGGGGGAGCTGTGAGTCACTGCAGCTCAGTCTTCATTCACTATCTGTGAGACAATAGCAAATCAATAGATATTGAAAGAGGAAAATTTAGATTACGAGACACTTAATGACCTTATTCCGCAAGCATGCGCACACTACTGATTTCTGTAAAGTCTGACAGGTTTGGCTATTATTTCTTGCTTTTACATCACCGAAAACATCTCCCTAAGGCTCTGGCCAAGACATTCCTGGTACAGTACAAAGTGCATTGGGTGTTTGTGTTTCCTCTGTGTTACATTGAGATAAGAGAAATTACACTGGAAAGTGAATATAATAGAACAATAGATGCTATTTGTGTCTGGACAGAAGTTGAACCTTGTAATAATTGTTCACAGACTTCTCACCGTATGGGGTCTGCCCTGATCTCTTCTGCCATAAATACCTGCAGCAATCTGCTACTGTATATGTAGGTTATCTGACCACTCGGGTTACATCGGGTCCAGTGTTGCTATACTGGGCATGCTATTCTATACATGGTCTGAAAGCTGTGAGCATGGTCTTATCATGCCAGTACAGGCAGTCCTGGGTTACATATACCGTAAGATTCAAGGTTCTGTAGGTTTGTTCTAAAGTTCCATTTGCCTGCAAGTCAGAACAGGTGCTGTACATGTAAGAATATCTCTGGACAAAATTATTTTTCCTCCCTGTGACTATTTAAATTTCTCAATTTTGAGTTGTCATGGGTACAGTGATTAGAGGTTCTCTGACAGTTAGCCCCTATCTACTGGAATATTATTTTTTGACTAGGGGCTTTTGCTGAGCCCCTGTTGGAGCTCTGCCTCAAGATGTGTGCATGATTTGTATATTGATCATTTCTGTTGGTAAAGGTAAATGAGTGTTTCCATATACAGGCGGTCCCCTGCTTAAGGACACCCGACTTACAGACAACCCATAGTTACAGACGCACCCCTCTGCCCACTGTGACCTCTGGTGAAGCTCTCTGGATGCTTTACTATAGTCCCAGACTGCAATTATCAGCTGTAAGATGTCTGTAATGAAGCTTTATTGATAATTCTTGGTCCAATTAAACCAAAAATTTTGAAACTCCAATTGTCACTGGGGCAAAAGAAAAAAAAATTGTCTAGAACTTCCATTATAAAATATACAGTTTCGACTTGCATACAAATTCAACTTAAGAACAAACCTCCAGACTCTATCTTGTATGTAACCCGGGGACTGCCTGTATACATAAAGTCAGAGGGCTGAGGGTAGCCCCTCAGACTCATTAGCTTAATTTTAAAAGTTTATTTTAGAGGGAAGGAGGCCATGGATAACAAATATAAGAAGATCACCACAGTCCCAATGCCTGGATCTATTAGTAAGTGTCTCTGGTTTATCATGATGGATTTTGATGGTAGATTTCCTTCAAATAGAACCTGCCATGCAAATTAACCCACCCAAAATAAATGCTTCATTAAAAACTATGGTTAAAAGGCATTGTCCTTATCTCTAAATGGTTCCTTTTACATGGCTGCAATGTTAAAAAAATCAGTGTGTATACTTGTATGCAAATCACCTTATGTGAGTCCAATGGGGCCCTGCATATTTGGTGGGTACTGTATTGGAGTATTGCTGTATGGAACATTGAGAGAGATCACTGTTACGTCATTGGCCATTTCATGTCACGTGACCAGGGGGATGTAGTTTAAGGTCCTGTTATATTTGCATAGTATACCCGATGTATGTATCTTACCACATGAAATCACGGCAGCCTCCGTGGAGAATGGGGAGGAGTAGAAATCCGTGGTGGGTGCTGTGATTTCATGTGATCAGATACAAACATGGGGTAGATGTTGCAAATGTAACTGGGTAAAGGACTTCAGATGACATTACCCTGGTCACATGACATACCGAGAAGAGGCATGGGATATGGGGGGTGTAGATGTGAGGGGCTGACCGAGCAGGACGTGCTCCCTGTGAGGCGAGGTAATGTTAGATAAAGTTGATTTATGGGGATGCAAGGGAAACTATTTTAAGCTAAAATAAGGCTGTCAGTTACTTAGTAGGGCCCTATGGGAACCTGTCACTAGCTGTATTTAAAAATGTGGTGACCGGTTCCCTTTAAATACAGTTCATAGAAAACTCGGCTTGTATGTAGTGGGAATAACTTGGTTACAGAACAACCTACTCCGAATATATTTTGGCCACTGGACTTGGTTCTCCTGGGACCCAATTAATGCAGTAGATTGATAACTGGGCTCGGCTTTCTCTCATTATCTGCCTGGACTCTCTGGCAGTAATGAAGCATTGCCGCCCAGGGTTGGCACAAATACCAAGTCTAGCTAAGCATCACATTGTAGCCAGAACCATCTTTTATTTGACCAATTAACTGTCCGAATAGTTTTGTCTGGAAGCCCCAGGCGGCTCACAGCTCTGCCACTTGGATGAAAAGTTTTTGGTCAGTTTTGTATTATAATTGGGATATGGCAGCTGTTGTACTAACCCCTGTTCACACCCTTACACTGTGGTAAGGCTTTACTATCTCTTTAGGGCCTGTACTGATATTGTGTATGTGTCTTGTTCATCTTGGCATTGGTTATGGGGCTTGGATTTACGCCTGAAAGCCTTGAGTATACACCATAGTACAGCACTGCTACTAGAATTGTGTGTCCACCATGTAGGATGTATTGGGGCTATAATGAACCCATCAGTGCCAATGGACACTCACTTGATCTATCTTCATGGAGGGCACAACTGGATACCATGGGGTTTTTGGATGCTCCAGTGTGATAAAGAGTTTGGTACTAGCTGGGAATGAACTATCCTGATAGTTGTAGTATTCTTCATCCTTGCTTCCATGGTTATCCTCATCTTTGAGCTGAAGTTGTTGGGTTTTTTTTGTTTCTTTTTTTAGCAACTATGAGAAACCACAAACAAGGTTTACTACATGGAAAACACAAAGCATCTGCCTAGGTTCCCAGACCTGCATAGCGTCTAGTAACATGCAGCCCCAGCACTTTATACACAGGGACCATAATCCAGCGTCTGCTTTGTCTCATGGCCTTCTGGTTTTACCGGTGATCTTTAGCAGAGCTCCATGTCCTAAATACTTCTTCATGTCTTAGAAGCAAACCCATAGGAAAATTTCTGCTATGTTCACCTCTGAGTTACTTAAAGGGTTATTCCCTATGTACGTATATAGGAGCGATGTGATGTAGATAAGGTAAATCCTTCTCCTTGTGTAAGTGGAGACCCAACTCCTGAAAAGTTTCTCGACATTCTCTGTAATCTTCTCTGGTGTTTACAGTGGTATTGATTTCAGTGGTTTATCATTATGCATTTAATAGTCATTGTGGATTTAATTAAAGGAAAAGTCAATGAGTTTCCAAATAATAAATAGGAGTCTTCATAGGATAAATTAACATACCAAGCGAAAATGCGCTAGTCATGTGCAAAACAGACCAGGTATTGCTATATCTGGAACCATGGTCAATTTTGATAATCGCTCCATTGGCCCAACGTTGATCAGCCCAAGTTTTCATTGTTGTATCTTTATTATACCACTTCCACCTCCAGTACATCCGGACCTCCGCTGTAGTGTCCCTAGTGCTGTATGTGTAAGGTATTACTCGTACTATTAGGCAGGAATTTGTACGGCAGTCTTAGGATCTACAGATCTCTAATTATTTTTACCCATTACCTGTACATTGTTCTTGTATGTCTATAACGCTCTTATAAATCCTGTATGGCTTTCGCAGGAAGAAGTCGCACATTCCGAAAACAACGGGCCAGAAACTGGAACCACGGAACCAAAGCCGGATGACTCAAAAGAGGTAAGTAAAGAGTTAATGATAAAGGGGTTTGTGTAATTGAGTTGCCCCCACTTGAATATGGTAATTTTAAAGAGATTTATTCTGTCCTGTATATACTCGAATATTAGGCAAGTTTTTCAGCACAAAAAAATGTGCTGAAAAACCTCACCTCGGCTTATCCTCGAGTCAAGAAAAAAACCAAACATTGTACTCACCATTCAACACCCCCCCCCCCCCCCCCAGCAGGTCCTATTCTATACAGCGATGCTCCGGCCTTGGCTCCGTGTCCCCGAGCTGTCTGCCGCAGGGATCGTGACGCCAGCTGCTCGCTGACTTTCTACTACCCTATTTTTTCGGATTATAAGGTGCACCATCAATAAATGCCTGCTAAAACATCTGGGTTCATATATAAGGCGCACCGGATTATAAAGCTCACTTGATTGTAAGGATGAATGACCAGCAGGTGGCAGACCTGTGCACAATTCAAGGCAGCTGTCTGTAAGTATAGTTCATATATAAGGCGCACTGGACTATAAGGTGCACCTTTGATTTCTAAGAAGATTAAAGGATTTTTTGTGCGCCTTTATAGCCCAAAAAATACGGTATGTGCACCGGCATCGGCACACACTATGATGTCAGCAAGCGGCTGACGTCATGGTGCCTGCGATGGACAGCGCGTGAATGCAGAGCCGATATATGGCAAGCTATATACTGGAGGGGGCTGGCAGACTATATACTGGGGAGGCTGTGACCAATGCATTTCCCACCATCAGCTTAAAATTAGGAGTCTCGGCTTCTACTCGGGCGGCTTATACTCGAGTATATACGGTAATCGTGTTGTGTATAATAGATGGTGATATGGAGCTGTGTAAATCCTGGCAGGAATCCTTCAAACGACACTGAGTCCTGATCACCACACCAAAATTGTTGACGGCTCTCCCTTTGTCATTGTGAAGCTGTCAATCACAGTTTGTGGGCCGGCTCTTTAGGACTCTTGCTGTCAATCACGGTGTGTGTGTGCCGGCTCATCGGGACTCTGTCAATCACAGTTTGTGTGGGCTGGCTCGTTGGGGCTCTCGCTGTCAATCACTGTTGTATTAGGAGTCCTGCTAGGATTTTCTCTTGTCCCAATCCATATAAATCCCATGTATCATAGAGCTGGTCTTCTCTTCCATTATTATATGTTGCTCTCAGACGAGGCAGCAGATATAACCTGTCATTACTAGGTTACTGTGTAGCCATAGTCTGTGATGGTATACACAGAGCTTCTTCTACTTTCCTCTGAAATTTAAGCTCATAAAAAAAATTCAGAAACCGTCCAAATAATGGAAGCTCTGTGACACAGCTAAGTGGATGAGACGGTAATGAGTAATTCAGCCTTAATTATTACATCCAATATTAATGGGTTAATTGTTACCTGGCTATCACTTAACCCTGTTGGCTTTTATCTCGGTTGCGGTGTCTTCTATCGCTCCCATTGCCAATGCCAGATACTACTCCTCTTACGAGGCACATGGACACATGTAAAGGGCCTTGGCCCGGGTCATTATTATACTACATTATGGAATGTTTCTGCTTTTCTGAATGTCTTAAAGGGGTTGTCAGACAGTTGAAAAACATGGCTGCCTTCTTCCAAAACCAGCACCTGACTATGTGTAATGCCTGGAATTGCAACGAAAATCCATTCATCTCTATACTGTTAAGCTGCAATACATGGTCAGGTGTGGCGCTGTTTTTGGGAGAAATCAGCCTTTTTTTTTTCAACCCTTTGAGGCTCATGTGCAAACTTTGTGACTATATACTCTATTCTATATAGAAGATGCTTTATATGTATATGTTTGATACATGTGTACATGTCCATTGCTTTAATATTGCAGATTATCGATAGCATCATTGAAGAAAGCCAGAAATCGGGTGCCATAGAGGAGAGCCCCAATCCTCCTGAAAGTGTGGAAACTATAAACTCTGCAAGCTCGTCTGGAAAAATAAATCTAGAACAATTCAACAACATCCCTGAACTTGTGGTCACGGAGACAACCTTTCATGATGATCACAGGGACCTTCGTCATCAGGAAGTTGAGGACTTTACAGAGACGAAAGCTGCTCCGATGCCCGATGTCTCCATCCCCATCATTGATCAGTTGGTGGAAACATCTAAAATTGCCGATATTATAAACTTGGCAGATGATCTTCATATTAGCGAAAAGGACAAACCATATGAGCCAGAGGAGGATGCGGAGGAGAAGTCTAAAGAACCTTTGTCCATCGAAACCTCTGGGTCTGAAATCATAGAGCAGTTACCTCCTGCTAAACCTCCTCGACAGATTAACGTTGAGCCTGATATCGTCGCAAGTACTAAGAAGTCTGGCCCAACACGTCCTCCACCTCCTGTAAATGTCCCCCCACCCAGACCGCCGCCACCTGCCCGACCGGCACCACCGCCACGTAAGAAGAAAGGCGATTACGATTATGAGAGCCCAAGATCTTCAGGACTGGAATGTGAGTCTACACCTCAATTTTTTTAGATTTATGCTATTGTTAAATTGTCATATTTCATTTTAGGCCTGCATTGATGCATCTCTCCCACCCATATGGTGCTCAACCCCCACCCCTCCCCAATTCATTTATTACTGGAATTGAAAATCCCCCTGCCAACCTTCATCACTCCTTCAAATAACTACGGCTGTTGCTACACAATCTGTTGCTTGATCTCTGGAAAACGGCCAATGTGCTGGCAGGATTTTGCGTACCGGACATGCTGTTGGGACTCCTTGCATCATTTATCACTATGATACATGAAGTCCCTTCTTCCGCATGATTACAGGACATTGCTGCTTTTTTGGTGGAGCAGGGACTCCTTGCATCATATTTCACTGTAATGCAAAGAGTTCTGTATTGGGCAATTTTTTTGGACCATGGAATCCACCTATGGAGTGAGCGTGGGTATGTGGCACCAGCCTGACTTGCGTTAAAGGAAAACTACCACTTGGTTAGTCATGATTTAAACTAAATATATGTATGTGTTGGGCATTTCTTCATTATAATGGAACTTCTCTTTATTAGGCTTTAAATGTCGATATCGGCAAAAAAATGTAAAATTACTCTTAGAAATATGCCAATAGGTGCCAGTCGCTACTGTGTGTGCTGGACAGGCTGCTCGGCGCTCCTTCGAATCCAAATTATGCACGCCTCTTGTGTGTTACAGCTTACACCCACTCTCTCCCACACCCTGCCCGAGAGACATTGTCATTTGTCATTAAAGTTGTAGAGCAGTGAATTTTGCACAGTTAACTTTTTAATGAACTATACAAAATGTTTGTTAGACTCCATGTACAGAGGCCAATTACATTGTAGAATGAGACCAAGCGACACTGATCTTCCAACATCTTACACCCTGTGCACCCATTGTCAATGGTTCATGTTCTTCCTGGATTTTTTTCTTTTTTATGCATACCTTGGGGTTTAATGTTTGTGTTCATGTACTAACATTGATGTTACTTTCTAGTTACAAAGGACGCCTTTCTCGCTGAAGGCCTTCTGTCTCCAAACGTCATGGCAGAGGGGTCACATAGAGATTCACAGCCGTCCTTGGATCTGGCGAGTGCAACGAGCGGAGACAAAGTGGTGACTGCGCAGGTTAGTACCCCAACATCTGCCATTGAGTCAGCACAAACCACAACCTATAAAGTTCCTCTGACTGATCCTAGGATTGGACCGTGCCTTTTGCATTGGGTATAAACACATTGATCCTCGGGTCAGGGTGCGAAGTTTTGTATTAGAATGTGTTGGATTGTTATCCTCCTGTAATTGCGGGTTAGGTCAATTTAGGATTTTCAACAAATAATAATGTGAAAGAAGTGCATTGTTTGAGGATAAAACTAAGCAAGTTTACAAACCTTTATCCTACTTTCAGCAAAAAAATAAATACTAATTCTTGCCTATAATATAATATTTTATTTATTTATTTTTAGGAAAATGGAAAGGCAGCGGATGGGCAGCTGTCCAGTACACCAGCCGAGAGCTCTGGTCCCCAGAGACCCCGCTCTAACTCAGGAAGAGAGCTTACAGATGAGGTAATGTTTGTTCTCTTCCTTCCATGTGCACCATGATTCACGTTACATTCGGGTACATTAGATTAAGTTTTGTTCTTTTGGCTGCAAGTGTATGAATTCACTTTACAGACCATGGTAGTCGCTTTATTCCGTAACACATTCGCTTATTCCACTTTTTTCCCCCCATTGTTGTGTATTGATTTTATCTATTTACTCTTCAGCCCTTGACAGAGTCTCAGATCATATGATATTGTTCAGAGCTTCGCCAGATTTGAGTCCCAGCGCTATCCCACCATGCATTTATGTAGTCCTAGTGTCACCTGAGATGTTACATTTCTGCACCAGTTTTTACACCCCTCAGCTAATTTCTGGAAACCCATTTTGTGAAAAATTGACCAAACTAGGATGTCACCATCACACAATGTGAGAGCGATGGGGAGTACACTAGCACATTCTCTATAAATACACCATTGACCCCAGCATATGAGTGTATAAAATAATCCCTCACCATCAAAGTAAGCACCTGCTTATGTTTGTCTACTTCACATCATCAACGGGTTAATTAGTCATCAAAGCGAGGGACCCATACACTGAATTCCATTGTGTGCAATCCTCATCTGGAGCCGGATGTCCATTCTATCAAGAATTGTGCTGTTGGATCATTATTGTACCCGCATCTCGTTGATTTCAGCCCCCATGTCTTTGAATGTGTATTTAACAATGTCTTTGCTTTCTGCACTTGATATTTTATTTGGCAGCGTCCATCTATTGATTCAATGATTATTTTCCACTTTGAAGATTTCATCTATCTCCATGTCCTTCCTTTGTCCTTCACAAAATTTAAAGGGCCCATCTATAAAAGCCTGCTGATATACGAATTGTTGTACAACTTGGGCTCCACAGGTCCTGTTTCCTATCATAGACACTTTCCAAATGTGATTTATGGCTTATCCAAAGTATATTACATCCATATGCTTGGTCCTATTTTCAGAATTGGGGACACCCCTACCTTTTTTATTTATAGGATATTATAGGACATTTATAGGATATTGTGGGGATATGCCGTACATGTCTAAAATACAGCAAAAACATGTAATTAAATCTCCACACTAGGGGCTACAAATCAGTGGCTTTGGTGGAAATTATTTTACGTATTGACCGCTCTTTAATTTTAAATTCTGGATATGAGACTTAGACTACATTCACACTAACCTATGGGGGACGTATATACGGCCGATATACGTCCCCCATAGGCAGCAATGGGCGCACGCACCGTACCGTTCCGTACCCGGGAAAAAGATAGGACCTGTCCTATCTTTTTCCTTAATACGGCGCCGTGCGCCATAGGTTGCTATGGAGAGAGGCGCTCACCTCCTCCTCCTCTCCCCGTACACTGCCGTTGCCCTCTACGGTACGGTACGGGCGGGCAACGGCAGTGTGAATATAGCCTTAGAGGTTGCCCAATGTAAACAAGTATATTATATAATATTGATATAATATGTGTTTGCTGAATAGTCAATTGCTAATATTGTCTGTGTCTAATTTTTTGCAGGAGATTTTGGCCAGCGTAATGATCAAAAATCTAGACACTGGAGAGGAAATCCCTCTGAGTTTAGCGGAGGAGAAGCTGCCGACTGGTATCAACCCACTGACTCTGCATATCATGAGAAGGACTAAGGAATATGTCAGGTAAGGGTCAGCCCAGTGTCCAGGAAACATTCCCATCTCTAGTTTTCCTAATAAATATCCTATTCCGCCCTTGTCTTTTGCCGCCTCTATGCTTGCTGCTTCTTTCAGAACCATACGTAGTTACTTTATGATCAGAAGGGATCGGATAGGGACTGCATCGTTGGTTTTGCCTCTCCTCACTTGCATCTGTAGGATGCTGTTTAGGGAACTGCATTGCTGCCCCATTAAAGAGCACCTGCCATGAGGATCTTCCCTTAGAAGTAGATGTGGTGGTAGATTCCCCCTGCCGGTCTCTGCCCTAATCTGTAATTTAAAAATAATCTTGGAACCTAATATAACTTGTTAAAAACCTATTTTATTAATATGTAAAGTAACTGCAGAGGCTACTGGGGCGTGGAGTAGCCTTAGCTCCCATTGCCTGGCCAGGCTAGTACACACCCCAGTAGCCTCTGCAGTTACTTTACCTATTACTAAATCAAAAGTTTTTAACAAGTTAGGTTATGTTCTAGGATTATTAAATTACAGTTTAGGGCAGAGGCAGCAGGTGGAATCTACCTTCACATCTACTTCTGATAGTAGATCCCTCATGGTAGGTTTTCTTTAAGTTTGCAGGGTGCAGCATTCAGGTAGTAGAGCAACAAATCATAAAGTGATGGGGTATCCTACCCAAAGATACTCCATCTTTGCAGGTTTTTTTAATACTTCTCTGAGAAATTAACCTTTTCTTTAAAGCACAAGCTTAAGCTATTCAGTTCAGTTGTTTGAGTGAGAACTTCCGGGATCCCTACAAACACATAAACTACCCCTGATAATGTCAATTCAATGGCCTCTGTGCTTATTACAAGCTCAGTACCATTATACTGAATGTGGCTATTAAACAAAACCACAAGAGGCTTTAATGCTGCTCTGTATACAGTATAATGCTTTCCTTTCACTACAAAAGACTTGCACTTCCTCCTTTCTCCTTAATAGATAGGTTTGTGCAAAATCACCGGTCATTTGAGCTTGGAAAATCCATATCGCTTTATTGAAGCTTTGCAGGCGTTCAAAGGAAGGATTTAGATGTTGCTAGTACACTTCTGGCATAGCTTAAATTTATTTATGAATTAAAGAAGTTTTATCAACTTTGATTCCACTGGATAGGAGATAACAATCTGATAGGTGTAGAGTCTGACCCCTGAGATCACAAAAAAATGTGGTCCATTTTTTTTTTGTTTTTTTTAATCAAATACTTTTTATTTGAGGTTTTTTTTTATAACAAACGCAATGCAAACGAACATCTGAAACCCCTATTCCATCCCTCCCCAGATGAGCGCATATGTCCATGGCCTTAAATATACCCCTATTGACACATTAGAATACTACCATCCCATTATAGACATCAGAAAAAGTGCTCACCGCAATACATCTACAATTGAAACACAAGTCAAGAGTAACGGTAGGTATAATAATATGCTTTAACATAAGAAAAGCCAGGGCAAGGCTTTTGGAAGAGCCATTTTTGCTAGAAATACACCATCTTCTCACCAGTGTCAATGAAGCCAGACCTGGATGGTCTAACCACAGGCCCCACAGAGCCTCAGAATTTTGTATAGCATTGTTTTTTTTTTGTATGCAAATTTCTCCAGCCGTAGAGATTAACTCTACTTTTATAGGATGGTAGGAGGGAGAGGATCTTTCCAATGGAAAGCTATCAATTTACAGGCAAGTTATAACAGTCACAGTATTGCTAGGTTGTAACTCTCCATTACATAGATGTCTGATACATACCCAAGAATACACACTAATCCCAATTAAGGTATATTTGTGTTGCAACACTTCTTCTTGCCAGTATCTCCCTAATCGAAGGCAGTTCCACATCAGGTGTGGGGTCCAGTTTTTACTACACAAATAAAACGGCAAGTGAATCCTTCCACTCCATTCTGGACGGTGGTAGTTGCGTAGCTTTATGACATTCAGCTATCACCGTCCCTCTCGTAGATTGTGGATGGGAGTGCCAAAGAGCCAAAGTTAATTAGAACAGGATTACATTCTCGTAATCATTCGGAATCCTCCACTGATCAGATTGTTGTCCCCTATCCTGAGGTTAGGAGATAACAAAAGTTGATAAAACTCCTTTAATAGAAGGGAGATCCTTTTATGCATGAACCTCATTTTTGGTTCTTTAGATGACAACATCTCCAAAATACCTTTCTCTCTGGAGGACCTGCATTGTTCTGAATTACATTTGTACGTTATCCTCCCCTTTGCTGCAGATAAATCACCACCAGTTGAAACTGATCAGTGCGGGTCCTGGTGGTGGGGCACTGCATGATCATCTACTTGTGAAGAGTAGAGGATTAGAGATGAACGGACCTAATCTTTAGGTTCAGCAATCTGATCATTTGCACCACTACCAACTAGGCATTGCTGAGATTGGCCAAGTGTCCAGCTAGCCAATCACAGCCATGCTTAGTTGCAAGGAACATAAAGCTACCGGATTGGCTGCTCCACAGCCTATTGAGCAACTTGCGCAGGCTAGGCAGAGCCGGATAACCAAAACCGGGCCCTCTTATCTCTACAAAAGGAGCCCAAGAGCCAGAACAAAGCCCAATACAGGTCAGTGGTAAGTAGTTACCTTTTGGCTTGCGTATTCCCAATGCCATCATCTGCATGTCGTATGTTTTTTTGTTGGTCGGTCTGGTTATCCCTCCAAAACGAGATGCAGATAACGGCATGCATACGGCGGTGCGTCAGAAGCCATGTCACTTTATTCCAGCGCATACTTTTCCCCCATTTTTGTTCATCTCTACAACTTTGTGTACCCGTGTTATTTTCTGATTTGAAATAATTGTATCTGCAAAATCCTCCTTTTTGCTGATCTATACTGCAGAGGAAAGCTATTTTATTGCACACAAAAGAGGTAATTTTGTCTCCATATTAAATTTCCCCGTCATGATCAAATAAATCAGTTGTTTTGCCCTGGTAAGTCTATCCTAGCATTACTCAGCAAGACGGAGGCTATAAAAATACATATTGATCTCCCAATAAGCCATATTTCAGTATAATGTTTACAGGTAACATGAGACTAACCTCTAATGTCATTACCGACTTCCACTATTTAGGTTAGGAATTGAATTACCTGATCATTAGCTTCCATGTAGTGTCTCCGAAATGAATGGACAAGAATATAATGGAATGAGGACGGCTCTAATGAATTTATGACGAAAACCCATTCTTCATTATTATTAGAAAAGTGTAAGGCCGGCCCATACCACGACCTGACCCTGATGTCGGGGGTGAGAAGGAACAGGCGATTGCACTCTGTCCACATGTTGGCTATTTGCGCAGGTTGTCGCTTTTTACCATTCTGCCCCTGATCTCGCCAAGTACAGGTGCAACATGGAAATGCGTAATATGGCCATCATATCTGTTACGTGAAGTTTTTCTGTGTTGAGAGGTGGGCGGGATATTAGGTAATTTACCAAGATACATCTATTAACAGTTCTGCACCCCTGGTTCAGATGTGCCTTTTACCTGTCTGTCCATAAAATTACTGCAGGTGGAAGGTCATGTGATCTTCAGTCTACCTACCAGGACTGTATTTATCTATACTAACATAAGGTTGTGGAATGTAGATTGGCCATGGACTATTAGAGATCACATGACCCTTCATCTCCAGTCATTTGTTGCCATTTCTGTCCATAAAATGACTGGAGATGGAGTCATGTGATCTCATCTGTTCATGGCCAATCCACCTTCCAGGACCTTCTGTTAGTTTTATGAATACTGTCTTAGGACACTTGGACTTGGCCATGTGCTTGTACCTGGAGGGTGGGGGAGGGCTCCTTTCCCCTCTCCTCTCCATAGGAAGCCATGCCGGCTGGCACACTATACGGTGGGCAGTACAGCCATTCAAATGATTGACCATATTTTCCTTTTAAAGAGAATGTGGCCGTATTAAAACGGTATGGTATAGGTGGCCACTGATAAGGCAAAAGACATTTCGGGGGCAGGGTCTTCACACTTTAAGACAGCGCTTCAGAGCTAGTAATAGACTTATATTGGTGGGGAGTTGGGCTTGTTTGTTGTGGTTTTGTCTTCAAAATTTAAAACGTAAAATGTGTTTTCGAAAATGAATTCATATGATCCGATTTTAAAAATGGACATATTTCCTGCACATGAAACAAAGAATGGATAAATAGTCAGGACAAATTAATTCAACCACAACGGGAGCTGCTCTTGGTTTTGTGTAATGTAGGAGGACCCATAACTGGGGACTCCCCTGTCCCATGTCCGTGTGCCAACTCCAAAAGATGACCTTTATAAATGACTGCATAGAAGGCAAAGGTTTGCGTCTATGTAACATATAGGCGTAGGGGGTGAATTGCATTTGTTACTAGTTCCTTTGTGCTCAATTCAAGGGATTTTCCATTAATATGAATATTTACCTGGCTCCAGCTCCTGTTTCCTATGTTGCCCCAGAATTTCTGGCTTCAGACCCCACACCTGACTAGAATTTCAGGGTTGGGATGGGCATAGGATCCACTTCATCCAATTAGAGGCCAATTTAGACCAGGCGAAAACGCAGGAAGTGATGTTCCCTGAAAAATGGAAGTGAGGTCCCTTGTCCAAGTAACCTGTCTAGTCATAAGTTAAGGTAGATCCTTTAACGATCCCATCCCTCCAAGAACTGCCGGTCCTACCCAAAGCTCGAAAGCGGAAGTACTAGTGTGACATTGAAGCCAGAGCAGGGTAAGTACATGTTCTTATGTTCCATATGCATGGGACCTTTGATTACTGGTACCAACGGGAGACCCCATATGAAGTCCAACTATAATAGAAATATTCTCCATGGCCCTTATCCTAAAGTGAAGGGGTGCCGCTACAAGGAAACATTTGCTCTTTAGGAAACCCTTTTATTTTACAATAATGTATATTTTGGCTTACGTAGAGGAAAGTAGAAGTTTATATGGTGCCTAAACTATTGTCTTTATCATGGACACATTTAGTAAAAGGATTCTTTCTGATCTTTTTAAGTTTGTAATGATTTATGGAATACACGTGGAATCTGATGCTTTGTAAATCCTTCAGTATACATCTTCACAATGACACCATAATCCAGCAAAAGTAATCTAATACAAAAGAAGACGTTGTTATTGAATTACATTGATGATGAACCTCTCCTGCTCTTTTAGTAATGACGCTGCACAGTCTGACGATGAAGAAAAGCTCCAAGCCCATCAATCTGACACGGATGGAGGGAAACTAAAGCAGAAAACGTAATTAAAGGTTTTTTTATTATCATTTTGTTGGGGGGGGGGGGGGGGCTGTAATCGCAGCAGGTTAGCGCCATATTCTGTAGAATACGTGACACACATTTTTGCAACAATGTAACAGTTTTCTATCTAGAACTGGAATTTTTTTCCAGGATATAGGGCTCCTAGAAATCTTTGCGGTGCTCGCTTTATTGCTTATTTTTGTGCTACTATGATTGTTTTTCAACTGAAGTTTTAATTATGGGGAAACATCAATGCCCTTAAGTTCATCTGGACCTGATATAGTTTCCGTAACATAGCCAGCCACGGCTACTATAGTATTTTTCCGACTAGAAGATATACTTTTTAGCAAGAAAATCTCTCAAAATCCAAAGGTCAGAAGGATCCAGCACTCCCTGACTACTGTCCTGGATATCGGGTGAAGTTCTGATGAAGCATTTCACCCAGTGTCATAGAGTACTGCCTCTGCACTGCCTTGTCCCTGTCTGAACTGATGTGGAAATTACCGAAGGGCCTACATGTGGCTGCCTACAAGGGCCGAAGCATGTGACTAATCACATGCTTTCTGCATCACTGCAAGGTCCTTAAACCATTTCTTGCTTCCAGGCCAGAGAAGTAGAAGAGGCTATTTATGTGTGAGAGAGCAAATGGATGTAGCATTGGGGAGTGTTCGTGTGAGTAAATGAATGTAGCAGAGCCTTGTCTGAAGGAATGGATGTAGCGGAGCTATGTGTGTGTCAGTTAGCGAATGGATGTAGCGGAGCTGTGAGTGAGTGAATAGATGTAGCGGAGCTGTGAGTGAGTGAATGGATGTAGCGGAGCTGTGAGTGAGTGAATGGATGTAGCGGAGCTGTGAGTGAGTGAATGGATGTAGCGGAGCTGTGAGTGAGTGAATGGATGTAGCGGAGCTGTGAGTGAGTGAATGGATGTAGCGGAGCTGTGAGTGAGTGAATGGATGTAGCGGAGCTGTGAGTGAGTGAATGGATGTAGCGGAGCTGTGAGTGAGTGAATGGATGTAGCGGAGCTGTGAGTGAGTGAATGGATGTAGCGGAGCTGTGAGTGAGTGAATGGATGTAGCGGAGCTGTGAGTGAGTGAATGGATGTAGCGGAGCTGTGAGTGAGTGAATGGATGTAGCGGAGCTGTGAGTGAGTGAATGGATGTAGCGGAGCTGTGAGTGAGTGAATGGATGTAGCGGAGCTGTGAGTGAGTGAATGGATGTAGCGGAGCTGTGAGTGAGTGAATGGATGTAGCGGAGCTGTGAGTGAGTGAATGGATGTAGCGGAGCTGTGAGTGAGTGAATGGATGTAGCGGAGCTGTGAGTGAGTGAATGGATGTAGCGGAGCTGTGAGTGAGTGAATGGATGTAGCGGAGCTGTGAGTGAGTGAATGGATGTAGCGGAGCTGTGAGTGAGTGAATGGATGTAGCGGAGCTGTGAGTGAGTGAATGGATGTAGCGGAGCTGTGAGTGAGTGAATGGATGTAGCGGAGCTGTGAGTGAGTGAATGGATGTAGCGGAGCTGTGAGTGAGTGAATGGATGTAGCGGAGCTGTGAGTGAGTGAATGGATGTAGCGGAGCTGTGAGTGAGTGAATGGATGTAGCGGAGCTGTGAGTGAGTGAATGGATGTAGCGGAGCTGTGAGTGAGTGAATGGATGTAGCGGAGCTGTGAGTGAGTGAATGGATGTAGCGGAGCTGTGAGTGAGTGAATGGATGTAGCGGAGCTGTGAGTGAGTTGAATGAAAGTAGCAGGGATGTATCTGCTGTGTTTGTTTGTGACCAACTTGAAATTTATTATTGGTATCAAATGTATTTTAAGTTTTTTTAAAATATGGGGTGTGTCTGAAAAATATGGTACTTTAAGATGATGAAAGCTGGCATATCATGGTTATAAAAGTATATATGGAACTACTCCTAAACCATCTTTATTACCTCCCAGGCAGGGTCCTCCCTCATTTTGATCTCTTTTGGCCTATAATCTTGATTTGCTGTGAATTGCTTTCAGCAGCTGTTTGCAATGTTATAACTTTGCCCTTTTTTAATTTTTGAAGGACACAGCTGAAAAAATTCTTGGGAAAGAAGGTGAAGAGAGCAAAACATCTGGCGGAAGAGTATGGTGAGCGGGCAGTAAATAAGGTGAAGAGTGTCAGGGATGAAGGTGAGCAGAGACATTACATCACATGGGCAGTGCACAGATCTGCATGGGATGTAGTAGGATTTAAAATAATGTCATTTTTCTTTTGTCCTCAGTTTTTCACACCGATCCAGACGACCCATCATCCAGTGATGACGAGGGGATGCCATACACCAGGCCTGTGAAGTTTAAAGCCGCCCATGGCTTCAAGGGTCCATATGACTTTGAGCAAATCAAGGTTGTGCAAGACTTAAGCGGAGAACATATGGTAATGCTTTGCTTTTATCTGAGTACACCCGTCGTCCTGGTAACATAGATCTATATCTAAAATCTACCGACTCTGATTCCTTTCAGGGCGCCGTATGGACGATGAAGTTTTCACACTGTGGAAGGTTACTTGCCTCCGCCGGACAAGATAACATTGTGCGGATATGGGTTCTCAAAAACGCATTTGATTACTTCAATAATATGAGAATCAAGTACAACACAGAAGGTAAACTATTTGGAATATTTTCAATTATTACAGACGATGTAATTAATTATAGAGCTATTTTTTTTCTTGGCATGTCACGTAATATTTTTAAGCTTGGCATATAGTGGCCGGTTATAGTTACTCAGACCCTATTCACTTAAATGGGAACTGAGCTGCAGTAACCAGAAGTGGCCACTACATGGTGTACAGAGCTGTTTGGCTCTCCATACACTGTGATGGCTGTTCCCAGATCCTGAATCCCAGAGTGTCCTGTCACAGGCCGCACACACTGCCCACATCATATTGACCTATCTTGCTTCCCCACTAAACTGCAGTACCGATATTGTAGTTGATTAATTGGCCAGCACTGATACTGTAACGCGTAGTTCACATACTGCAACTTTTTATATCATTTACTTTATTAATTTGGAACAACTTTTCTTTTTCAGGGCGAGTTTCTCCATCGCCATCTCAGGAAAGTCTTAATTCTTCCAAATCTGACACTGATGCGGTATGTCTAATATCTGTATAGTAATGGTACTGCCTCCTACTCCATTTTGCTAGTTAAAGGGGTTGGGTCTTGTTTTAGAGCTGTCCTGTGTATGTGGGATAACCTTTTGTAGGGGGGTGATGAGACTCCCACTGGTCATGACCACAGGTGTTACTAGTCTCTGTCTTAAAACATTAAAACTTCCTCACAGATCCAGGCACCGTGACTGTGGTAAGTTTCTTGTATATGTTATCCATGACCTCCTTCCTTCTAAAATCAACTATTAAAATTATACTTGTGAACTATGAAGATTTTGCGAATGGTACACGAGTCCATCCATGCTGCAGATTCACAAGCTATTACACCGTGTAAGGCAGTGGTTCTCAACCTTTCTAATGCTGTGACCCCGCAATACAGTTCCTCATGTTGTGGTGACCCCAAACCATGCAACTCGCAGTAAAAACACAATAAAATTGCGTCTCCGATGGCTTTAGGCGACCCCCGGTTTTGGTCGTTCGACCCCCACTGGGGTCCCGACCCACAGGTTGAGAACCGCTGGTGTAAGGAGAAGTTTTCACTCTCCCCTTGTTTTGGATTACCATGGGCAGGGGGAAGGAGGAAGTGCTGAGGAAGCAGAGAGGTGGGGCGGTAATGCAATTAGCATCATTTTAAAAGTTGATATTAGAAGGAAGGAGGCCATGGATAGCAAATATAAGTGCCTGGATCTATGAATAGGTGTCCCTGGATTATTATGATGGATTTTGGTGGTAGATTTCCTTTTAATGAAGTTTTATTTCGGACACGCACGCTAATGCTCCATTCAGAGCCCAGAGATGTACTTGGCTAATTCAGTCTGTGTTACAGAAAGTTCAGGTAGTGGCAGGGCACGTGCCTCCATTCAGATGTCAGACCCCCAGTAGCGAACTAGTTATCCTCTATTCTCTTGTCACTCAGCGTTGTCACCCAGGTGAATTGCAGCTTTTTATGGTTTTTGTTAGATTGCACATTAAGGGTGAAGAATTCTTGCTGGTTTCTTTTATATGCTGTCGGATTTACAGGTTTCTGCTTATCTGTGTGTATTTGCATCGTAGGCCTACAGCGGAGCAGATGATATGGATGCCGATGATAAAAATGTGCCCTTCCGCCAGGTGCCGTTTTGTAAATATAAAGGACACACGGCCGATCTTCTGGATTTGTCCTGGTCTAAAGTAAGTGAAAGGAGATCAGACATAGACACAATGTGCAGTTTTGTTTCTACTTTTTACCTATTGTACCAAAGACTTAATTGTACCACTACTTATGTTATCGCCCTCAAGTGAAAAGTATCTCGCACACTCCATAGAATAATTGCTGGAGAATTTTATTAATTTGCCACACCTTGATCTGAACAGCGGTTGTGCAAACCTTAGGACAGTGATGGCGAACCTTTTAAAGACCGAGTGCCCAGACTACAACCAAAACCCACTCATTTATCACAGAGTGCCAGTAAAAGTAGTAACTTATTAATTTATTTGTTGAACTGTTCTCCCATAACTTTCAATCATACCTTCCTCCTGAGGAAACCGATACAATTGAAAGCAGGAGAGCAAATACAGACTATCACTGTAGCTTCTCTCCAGGGTCCCGCAGTACAGGAAGAGTCGTAGTGCCAGCAGGAGGACCTTCAAAGATAACCCGGTCTTCTCCACACCTTCTCGCTTTTCCTTCAGTCCCAAGGTTCCAAGAGATTCTAGGTGCCAGGGATCCAAAGTTATGGATCCTATAATCCAGCATGTATCTCATGCATGCTTGGCTACTAAGGTGCCAAGCATATGAGATGCTTCCTTGGTGATTAAAAGGGTTAAAATAGCACTGAGATTAGTAAATATTGACTTGAGTGGAACAGCAGTTAGATTCTTTGAGTCCTGTCTGGTGAACTCTGTGCTGAGCTTGAGTGCCCACAGAGAGCACTCTGAGTGCCACCTCTGGCACCCGTGCCATAGGTTCGCCACCACTGCCTTAGGAGGTTTGCGTAGTGTTAAGATGTCTTGATGAAACCTGCCTTGATGGGATTGCAGCGACCTAGTGCACCCAATAGTGTGAAATAGGTTCCCATTTCATAAAGAGAATCATGAAATGCTATACAATGTTCCAATATTCTTTCTGTATCAAATCCTCACTGTTTTCTAGGTCTCTGCTTGCTGTCAGTCTATAGGAAGCTTTGTTGTTTACTTCACATAGATAAAGACCTATCCATGGTCATGTGATGTCACACAGGTGCACGGCTTGTTATAACACACAGCTCCGATTATAATGCACCGTGCACCTGTGTGACTTCACATGACTGGGGTAAGGTTTGAATCCAGTCCCTGGTCCAGTACACAATGAAGCTTCCTATAGCAAGACAGCAAGCCGAGATCTAGAAAACGGCGATGAATAGGTGCAGAAATTATATTTGAAAATTGTGACTTTGATTATACAATCACATTTATTTGCTGAAACAGGAACTCCCCTTCAACCAAATGGCTACCAGGCACTGCTATTCATTGGGAATTTTACTTGGAAATATCCCTTTAAAATCTACAGCAGGTAACAAGTAGAAAGTTGGCCTTTGATGTAAATATACACCAAGAAGTCATTAATTCACCCACTTCTACCTCTCGTGCCCTCGTTCTTACTGCACTTTGTAACAAAGGAAAAGTTGTGCCGCAACTCGCCCTCCATAAAGTACAATGTGTATTGAACAGGACAGTATTAGATCAATACGCCATAAGCTGCTTTCTACTCTCCTGTATTTAACTGTGATTCTTTGTCTGTAAAAGTAGCTGCGCTCGATAATTATAGGAGAGGACACAAATCACATGGATACGATTATAGCTGCGGCCTCGGCTAGTAATGATCTCTTGTAGACACCGTCTCGCTGGAGTCCACAACACATGTTGTTTGACTCCGGAGAATAATTGCTACCTTCTCCCCACAGAATTACTTCTTACTGTCCTCATCCATGGATAAGACAGTCCGTCTATGGCACATATCCAGGAGGGAGTGTTTGTGTTGTTTCCAGCATATAGACTTTGTTACAGCAATAGCTTTTCATCCAAGGGTAAGTCGCTCTCGTTTTATTCGTATTGAACAGAGTTCTTTCTACACCTCACATGATGGACACATATACACTGCTCCCATAGGGTTACTGTGTGATCACATAGAAACAATTGTATCTGGAACCTTTCAGAATGTTGCTAATGACTGCAAGCATGGATGTACCAAATTATCCCCTATTCACCGTATAGGGGATAACAGGTTGCTTGCTGATGGTCCGAATGCTGGGGGTTCCACCAGTCGGACCATCGGCTGGAGAACAGTGGTCCCGTTTTTACTAATTGATGGAGCTTGTGACCTTTCACCCCATCAGTTGCAAGGCAGTGTTGGAGACTTCAGAGCACTGTGATCAGCTATTCCTGGTACTTCCATAGACAATGCACCTGGGAATCCTATATTACAAAAAAATTTGTATATTGATGGGCTGCCAAAATTCATAAAATACTAATACTGCTCATAACTTTAAGTATAGCACATGATAAAACTGATATAAATCAAGTGCCTAGTGCAATAATAGTCAAGTTGCTATCACAGTATTTCAAAGTATATGCAAAGTGTTCCAGCTCATTCCCCCTCCCTCAGGAATGAGGGAGACACTGGATGTGTGACGAGACCCCCACAGATAACGAAAACGATGGGGTTCGATGGGATCCCAGTTACCCCAGTCGGACCCCTCGTCGCTCCCAGAGAGAAATGGAGCAGCCGGCCACGCATGACCGCTCTGCTCCATCTCAATGGAGCTAACAGAAGTTGCAGATTGGATCGGGCCTAACTTTAATTTGTGGCAGAACCCCTTTAAGAGCATCACTCAGCTGTATCCTGCAACTCCCATAGAGTGCATAGACCAGCCAGGCACATGCCTTACTGTCATTATATACAATACTCCTTTTTCTTAAACACACATTTTGAGCTGGAAAACCACTTTTTTTTTAATAAAAAACCCTCGGCCCACGTGTAGAAGAGTCGGAGACGATTTCAGTCTTAAAAGGTTAATGGAGCTTTAAGGGTGTAACATATCTACACATATCAGGGCTTCCCTCATCAGTGGTTAATGCGTTTCTATTAATATTTTTGCATTTTATGCCAATGAAAGCCTACCACCATGCCTAAAATCTGCCTTGTGTAGGATTTGCGTTATCACTGCATTTACCATCATCTTGTATATTGCTCAGCTCCTCATCCCTTTAATTGCTGTAAAATACAGTTTTGTTATTGCTCTTCGGTGCGTGACGCGAGTTAACACGCTGCCTGCTCCCGGCTGGAGTTTGTTCATTTTATTAGTGACTATAAAAGCTTTGCTAATTGTTCAGGGAGATGATTATGTTTTATAGTTTGTAGCAGCGGGAGCGGAAGAACAGATTTAAATCTGGAACATGAAAGGGAATTTGTACTGTATGTTATCATGGAAAGGAAGGTTCACCCTTTTCTCAGCACTTTGACGAAACCATAAAATTAAAAATAAAATCGCACCAGTCCAGAAAGAGATGAAGAAGTAGATTGTCGTCTGATACAAAAGCACAGGGTTTTTGTTTTTAGATTTATCCCCTATAAGTATTAAAATTTAATAAAATTTTACTAAAATATGTAAAACATCAATCAGTCACCTTCTTTAGGTTCAGCTACAGATGCAGAGATTGCATGTTCTTCTCCAAACTCTCATCTCCTTCACCATTCTACCTCCAGCCAACAGAATGGAGAGGGCAACAATTTAAATATATCTTCTGAATGCAGTTCTGGTGTCATGTTAAAGAACGAAATCTGCCCTTTAATATCACATCAGGATTGTGTTCCATAAACAGAAATATCCACTGTTAGTCGGGAATGGAGTGTTGTATATAGAAATCATTTTTTTTTTTTTTACTGGAACAGTGGGCATTTCCGGTTCTGGGGTACCTAAAACAATGCTTATGCAGTATTAAAGAATTGTGTTTCTAGGTGCCTCGTACAGAAAATATTAGCCTACAGATATGATGCAATGTACAAACTGCTCAGCTCCTCCTGCTCTATAACATGCTGCCTGCAGATGGGACACTTATAGAGCAGGAGGCCCTGAGCAGATTATACATCATGCTGCCTGCAGATAGGACACCATGTACAATTTGCTCAGCTCCTCTTGCTCTATAATAATCTGTCTGCATAGAGGACACCATGTAAAATCTGTTCAATTCCTCCTGCTCTATAACATGCTGCCTGTAGATATGACACTGTACTATTTGCTCAGCTCCTCCTGCTGTATAATAGGCTGCCTGCAGATAGGACACTAAAATCTAGGTCATTGTCTCCTGATTGATCTGGGGTTTGGGGCATACACTGCCGCATGGTACACCAATGTATGATACGTCCCCTCCACCCCTGTGTACAATCTTCTCTGCTCTTCCTGCTCTATAACATGCTGCCTGTAGATAGGACACTGTGTACAATCTTTCCTACTCCTCCTCTTCTATAAAATGCGGCCTGAGGATCAGTCATGTTCAACTTCAGGTTTTTATTAGTTGTTTATGGTAGGGCCTAGTATGACGTAGAGGATTATCAGTCGTCCGGAGTGGATGAGGATACAGGACCGTGTACATGGTTCCAGAATTTGGTTCATTCCCCATTTCAGTCCCTATTGCTGAAAGACTGATAATCGTTTTCATCGCAGTAGACCCTTCTATAGATCATTCTCATATCCCCCACATAGAATATGAGTCAAACACAAAGAGGACACGGCAGCTACATCTGCATGTGTGCCTTATTCTATGCCAGCCTTTCATCCAAACAAGGCGAGAGCATAGATCTGTCTTCTGTATGCCTCTATTCACATTGGAACGTTTTACTCTAGGGTTGCGTCCTTCTTTTTCTCCTCTTTTTGATGTGGGACCTTATACTGTAGCTGATCACAAAACTGGAAGTAGTCCCATTCATTTCTTTCAGGATGACAGATACTTCTTAAGCGGATCCTTGGATGGGAAACTCCGGCTTTGGAACATTCCGGACAAAAAAGTTGCCTTGTGGAATGAGATTGATGGGCAGACGAAGCTCATTACCGCTGCCAATTTCTGTCAGAACGGCAAACATGCTGTGATCGGCACATACGATGGGAGATGCATCTTCTATGACACTGAGGTAATGGGCGGCTTACTGTGTCCCTGGTTTTTAAGAGGAATGGATGTACTGGAAAACAAATTCCGTATGAACGAGGGATCTCCTGGGCTTTCCAAATCTTAGTGATTGGACTTCCATATAAATTAGCCGTCCAGAATTTCAGATGCATTCTCCTAATTTGTGCCTGTTTTTTCTAGCTAGTCCAACTACGTGACAGGATTGATGTATGAATACATATTACATTGTGTATACAGTGATATGGACTGGTAGTACACAACAAGTGAAGACATGGTATAAGTTATTAGTAAATGTATCACTAAATGTATTGGGATTGTGACAATGGGATGTATCACAAGATTTGTCTTCCCTGAAATCTTACATTTTTGTTGGATTTCCTTTTTTTCTCATTTCCTAGCATCTGAAATATCACACGCAAATACATGTGCGTTCCACAAGGGGGCGAAACCGAGTCGGTAGAAAAATCACTGGAATAGAGCCATTACCTGGGGAAAATAAGGTGCAATGTCCTGGCTTTTAGTTTTCATTGATAAAACGTATTCACAGCGTCTTTGCGATGTCTAACGCCTTGTTTTGTAACTCTTTAGATCTTGGTAACATCTAATGATTCCAGAATACGGCTGTATGACCTGAGAGACTTATCCTTATCCATGAAATACAAAGGCTGTGTCAATAGCAGCAGTCAAATCAAAGCCAGTTTCAGGTACAGAAACAAATAACTGGGTCATAGATGGAAAATCGGGATTGAAATTTGGGCCATCAAGGGTTTTATGGTGCAATCAAATGACTATAATTTGGAAATAACTAAAGACTTCCCATTGCAACAGTGCATGAACATTATGGAGTGGGGTCCCCAAGATCTCCCTCTATAAGCCAAAACACCTCCAAATATTTCATTAAATACCTAGATATTTGGTTAATTATTAAACCATAAAGTACTGGGTTATGAGAGGTGTATTGGCGTTCTGGCCTTCGGTGTGAAGGAAAAAGCCTTTCATTAAACTGATGAGATGCAAACACATCAAAACAGCGCTGAGTAAGGCCTCATTCACACGGCCATTGAGAGACGTATATACGTCGGGTATACGTCCCCCATAGGCCGGCAATGGGCGCCGTATGGAGCGTTACGGTGCAGCACACGTGCGGCACCATACCGTTCCGTTGCCGGGAGAAAGATAGGACATGTCCTATCTTTCCCCTGAATACGGCTCCAAGCGCCATGTTTCTCAGGTGCCGCTGTGATCCTGCTGTGCTACGTTCCTGTGAATTTGGCCTAAAGTTGGGAATCTGTTCCTTCTGGAATAGATATACTGGTTTGGCTTTAATCCTACATCATGTTATTAAGCTTCCTGAAAGTCATGCTTGATGTTAAGGGAGCTGCCATACAAGGTTGCTAAAGAGGCAATGTTTTCCTTATCCCACTCTGGAAAACTTGTTTGCATATTTCCCAGAATCCCCCAGTGAAGCATCAATGGCTGTAAGATTTCACACTCCTTCAAGGCGGCCTTAATTGGCAAAGTCAATCCATACGTTTTCGGATTTTCCCTCCCCTGATCATTACACTGTGGCCAGTGCTGGTGATATGTGATACTGTTATATGTAACACTATAATGGGTCTGTTCTATATTTTTTCAGCCATGATTTCACATACATCGTCAGCGGCTCTGAAGATAAATATGTGTATATCTGGAGTACATACCATGACCTAAGCAAATTCACCTCTGTAAGAAGAGACCGCAATGACTTCTGGGAGGGCATAAAAGGTATGGTATATGGTCTTACATCCATCATCAATGCCCCCAAGTGTAGTAATGTACAGGAATCACTATATATAATATAGTATAATATATGTGTGTGTATATATACACATACACACTATGGGAATATGTGATTAGATTTTATCTAACATACTTCACATTTCCTTCTCTTGCAGCACATAATGCAGTCGTCACATCCGCCATCTTTGCTCCACATCCTAACCTGATGGTACCACCCGATGCATCCACTGACAGACAAGACCCTGACCAGAAGGGGGAACAGGGAGAGTCTGAGGATAACATACCATCAGGTGAGATGAGAACTTTATTATACAAGGTCACTTCTGCATTATCATTTTTGGTTTTCAAAGCAGAAAGCCAACAATGATGTGCTACCGCTTAGGTCCTAGGACAGAGACAAGTGGTGCCCCCTCCATCTCCGAGGAGTTACATAAAGGTCACTCGGGTTCTGGCAGGGGTGTCCATCATTTAAGGGTCTTTATTGTGTTGGGTTGACACTGGGCCTTCCACAGTCAGTTTCCCACTTCTTGCTAAAGACATTTCCCGAAAATCGTAAAAGGGGTTGGCCACTTCATGTTTTTTTTTAATGTCTGACTGATGAGGTAAAAGACAGGAGACTTCACTTTACCTATCAGGAAAGAGGTGCAAACTTTTAATGGATTTATTTTGTTAAATTATCTAATATCCCTCCCACTTACACACATTACATGAGGGAAAAGTGGCCAACCCCTTTAAATCATCAAAAATGCAAATGCATAACCTCATCAGCCCTCACCTGCATTACTGAAACATCCTTCTTGGTAGTATCCCATCCATTAAACCTGCATCCCTCAGATCAAGCTTAAAATTTAATTCCTGTTTAAAAGACGGCACCTCTTGCATCTCTTAAGTTCACTAACATGACCTAGGAACACAACTAGAGACCCTCATGTAACAATAGGAGGCCAAGAGTCACTAGTGGTTGACCTGTATAGTGCCATACCTCAGAGTAAGGCTCCACATGAACCTGTGCAAGTAATGTGCTGTGTGCAGCCGCCGTTTTCCATAGGAAGTGACTGCCCACCTGCAAAGACTGGTAGGAATAGGACCTGCCCTATGTTTTATGATCCGGACAGTCGTCACATTCCCTATACGGTGAAGCACGGTGCATGCGCTGCAGCATGAACATGCCCAGTAGAAGCCAATGGTGCCTCGGCCATGAGGCCCTATTTATCAGGAATTGGAGCCAACACACTTGTGTATGTGAAGCTTTATTAAATCATGATTTTTTTTTTAGGAAAAAAAAAAAAAAAATCCTAAATCGGTGTGTTCTATATTTCAGGTGCATTGAAGTCTGATCACACAGAAGTGCTGCTGTCAGCAGATTTCACTGGCGCCATCAAGGTGTTCATCAACAGGAAGAAGACTGTATCTTAATTGTGGCAGAATAAGCCTGTACTATATAATAGCCTCCACTCCTAGTATAATAAACCACAAACCTGGCGCTGAGCGGCAGATATTACTGCAGCAGACACCTCCACACCTGAAGCAGGACACTAATCTCTCGCCTCTTATCTCAGCCCTTCAGTAATATTACTCTGGAAATTACTGAGCAGAGTACTCTGGAATTGTGTCTGGAGTAACCACGATTATATAGAATTTACCTGAGATTCCTCCAGCTCCTATTGTTTTCCAATATTGCAGGGATATTCTTCATACACAGCATTATTTTACATATTCCTTAAAGTGAACGTCCAGCTTCTAACACCATAGTTTATCTTAAATTTTGTGTGCTCATGGTTTTTTTTTTTATTATTCTGATTTAGAGACCCAGAATATTTGAATAGATATAACAGTAAAAATCTGACTGAGAGAAGTCACCACCAGGGGGAGCTTTATAGCATAATTTATACAGTAAGTTCCCCCTTGTGGTGGCTTCTTGCATTAGGAGTTTAAAAAGTTCAACAAATGTATATTGGCATGAAATGGAAATAACATTATACCAATTCGCTTTTAAAAAAAAAAAAAAGTGGACATTAGGCTCTGTTCACACACCTGTATTTTGTTCGCCATAAAACATTGTCTACTGCACCTCGCTCTCCAGTTAGACTTTATAGTATATACAGGGGGTTGTATTAAAGAAATTCCTTTTAAGCTGTTTGGGATTTGAAAAACATGGCTGTTTCATTCCGAAGACAGCGCCACATGTGACTATGGTTGGTGTTGGTATTGCATCTCAACTGTATAGAAGTGAATGGAGCTAAGTTGTGATACCACGTACAACCCATGGTCAGGTGTGGCGCTTTTTTTTTTTTTTTTTTTTTTGAGGAAAGCAGCCATGTTTTTCAACTCTTTCATCAACCTGAATGGTGATCTTGAATATCCAAATTTTACCATGGAATTGCTGAGGTGGAGCGTCGCGTTCCCATATTGATTCTGCAGCAGCATGGAAAAATGGCGCAGCATTAAACGACTGTAGCCAAACGCACTTTTATTATAATGGTTGTGCAATGGTTTGCTGTTGCCTTAGAGGAAATTTTTAATGGAGTTGTGAATATGAAGGCAAAAGTAAACCCATGACCAAATGGATAGACGGTTCTGTTAGATCTCCACCCTGCTGATCTGCACTTTATGTAATGAAGCCTCCATATTGTTGAGGCTTTCTTCTATGTTTGAGTCATTTTCTTTTTCCCTATGAGTGACTGAATGGGGTTGTATACTAAAGAAACATGGCAGATTAAGTCCTGCTGTAGCGCCACTCTTATCCACAGGCTGGTTGTGGAATTGCATTTTACACCAAGTAAATTGTGTATATATAGTAGGTATAATGCCAGTTATGGACCGTGTAGGAAGGAACCGAACAGCCATGTCTTTGTATCTAGACCATGACCGCTCATTCAGTCATTATGTAAAGAAATAAGTAAATTAACCTTTTTTTTTTTTTGCTGAAAATTACATTTTACATCTGTAAAATCCTGTGATGTCACCAAAGCAAATAAATCGATAGGTTACATAGATAATACAAAGGCTCCTCCTGCTGCAATAATATCTTTCAGCTCCTCTGATTATATTCAGGCAGGTAAATTCCCTCTCTCAATCCCTATAGACTGCCACTAAAGAGTTAACTGGATTATTGGGTTTGGGAAATTCCTGAATGTAACTTGTACTATTCCCTTAGGACGCATCGTCCTTATACATTAGAAACCTGAAGTCGGGAGGATGCTACACTTGTATTATCAAGTCTTTCTTGTGGATACAATGTACAGTGAGTAGAAGACGACCTTACACCACCTTATGATGCTGATCTGAAGTAGGGTTCTGCTTACATCCACATTTTCCTAATTTGTAGTTGTGCTCAAAAGTTTACATATCCCTGCAGAATTTTGGGTGTCATGCAACAGGAAGTTTCATTGTTTACTTCCTGTGAGTAGAAAGCAGCCCCTGGTCATGTGATGTCACACAGATGCATGGCTCATTATAATAGTAATAATAAGAATAATTCCTATATTTATATAGCGCACACAGATTACGCAGCGCTGCACAGAGTTTTTAAATTGCTCCCTGTCCCCATGGGGCTCACAATCGAATCAACATACCAGTATGTTTTTTGGAGGGTGGGAGGAAACGGGAGGACCCAGAGGAAACCCACTCAAACACGGAGAGAACATACAAACTCTTTGCATGTGTTGTCCCTGGGACTTGAACCCAGGTCCCCAGCGCTGCAAGGCTGTAATGCTAACCACTAAGCCACATAACTCTAACAAGCAGTGCACCTCTGTGACATCACATGACCTTTTTTTTTTTTTTTTATATATATATCTATATATATCTATATATCTATATATATCTATATAGATATATATATATATATCTATCTATCTCCGCTGGAAATAAATAGTAAAGCTTCCTATAGAATGACAGCAAGCAGAGATCTGGAAGACTGAGGAATTGATACAGAAAGTATATCGGAAAATTGTACACAGTCCGTATCAATGAATAGCTGAAAGTGGACAGTCCCTTTAAATGGACAACTGTAACACCCAGTTATCAATTGATTCATAAATGAGATATAAAGACGAGGCAGAATTCTGAGACCATGTGAGGCAGAGATTCCCAGTACACTGAATGCTACACTTACCTTTGGTGATACCTGATGTATCTGAAAATCTCTGCATTGAAGTATATTCAAAGCTGCTTAACTTTTTTGCAAGGAGTCAAACTTCAAAATGTCGTAACACAGTTTTTCTTCGAGAACCGCGTCCACCCTGCAGTAAATGGCGGCGTATCACTGCTCCGTGACCAGAGCTCTCACCCCTAAAACTTTATGCACTTTTTTTTCCCCCCCTTTCTCTATACTCAGATATTATCTCGGTGGTTCCTGTAATAAATTTTAAGATGTTTCTGATGGGTCAACACATTGTACAAAAATATTTGACCCGGCAGAACTTGGTAGTCGCCTCTTACTCTGTCTCCTTTTCTGTTGTGACATTTCTGCTTGATCCGTGACCCTTTGCTTTGCACTCCAGGACACAATGTATCCGTGTGAAGTGTAGAAGAAAAACCCATTCCTTACATTCACGATCCAGGAGACTTTATTTTATGTCTAGGGGATTCTTGTTTTTGGTTCCCCCCCCCCCCCCCCCTTCTCCGCTTTAGTATTTGTGCCCCCATCCACCCCAACTGTGCTTTAAAACAAGAAAAAAAGAGATAAACTTGTTTACATTTTTTAACTATTGTAGTAAAGTTGAAGCTTTTTTTGTTTAGATATTCTGGGTAATGAAAATGTCTGTAAATAGAATCACTAGATACCAATGAAGTAACAGTCTGGGTTGTTCTGCCCTGAAAATGTTATTGATGGTTAAAAGTGTAAAACAAAAGAAATAAAATCAGAAATCTTCTCATTAAAAGCCTGTCAATGACAATGTGAAAAGGAAACAAATGCCTTGTGCTGTTTTTGGATTAAAGGTTCAGCCAGGATCTGGCATCGAGTCTTAGCCATGAGGACCACGGCGAATATAGATCTGTTGAAACGGAAAACAAAGTAGATCCTGCCCTAGGGTTGATATCTGTGTGTAAGAAGTGACCACTGATGTATTGATTGAAATATTGATAGGAAAAAATTGGAATATTAAAAAAAAAAAATATATATATATATATATATATATATACAGTATATAAACTGATCTTCAAGGGAACTAAAACTTGTCCATTTAATGCAGGCACTGGTGACACTGCACTAGCTGTGAGGTTGTTGAATGTAGAGCAGGTACTGCAAGGACAGACAAAAAAAAGCGACTGAGGGCTAAAATTGAACCCACCAGACTTTCCCTACCTATTTACTCAAAACCACCTTAGGCAGTTACTGGATGACAGTTCCTGCTTATTTCTAAGTGACAACAGATGAGAAATTGCTCTGGTGACTTTACCTATTCTTTTCAAAAACCAAGAGGACAACGAAGTACCAAATTGATAAAGATTAGGTATAATCTGGAACCTTGTCTTGGTGAAGTTTGAACTATAACTGAGGGATAGGTTCAGAGGACCTTTTATGTTATCTGATGGCAACACTGATAGCTTTAGGATGTCCATCTTAGCAGGGTAACTGCACCACACCCAGTACTCTCCTTTCTGGATCACCATCAATCAGTGCTGTTAGGAAGAATGGACCAGTGTTCAGACAGAACATTGTCAGCCCATCCTCCACTACATCGTGTTGACTGACGGTGATGTCAGCACAGATATAACAGGTACATTCTAGAAATTGAAGCTACATTTGGCACGCCTCTTAAACAAAAAGTGGCCTGCTCCAGATTAGAACACGGTGCTTTGAATGGTTCTGTGTAGACTGGACCAAACTGGGGCTGGAAGGTAGCCGTAGTATACAAACCATTCAACCCATGTACAGGAGCTAATGAATGAGCATCGCATCACATCATTTTATCAACATGTCAGGAATACAGTGTTATGACAGAGCATGTGGTAGTATAATGGTAAGAGCTGCAAGTGGTTACAATATGTGCCAAATGATACAATTGTTTTGGATAAGAGTCTCTCTTCTGGGTAGAAGACATGATATGGGTGGGTATGAAGGTATGCAGGTGCTGTATATTATTCTGTGGCACATTTGCAGTGGGGCCTGTAGATCCTACAAACATGCATATTTCAGAAGTTGGCACTTCATCTTGGTTACATAAATGCACAATTGGTGCTAAATCTAAGTTTACAGAAGTGTGGCAGAGATATTCATGGGGGAACACTACCATGCTTAAGAATTCAATTTGGAAGACCTGCCATAAGAATATATACTTAGTGCCAATCATTTCATCAACAGGAGTTTGTAAGTTTTCTAAATGATGGACAAGAAGACTACTCGTTAATTCAGTAGATATCAGTTAAATTCATGTCTCTGGACTATGGTTTCTACTGCCTGACCCAAACATTTACAACGTGTTCTATTCCTGCCCATGTCTGTGTTTCTTACTTCACACCCTAATGAAACAGTCCACAAATAAATCACGGATCCGTTATCTGTGGCCTGGATTAAGAGCACACTTGTGCGCATGTAGCCCTATACTGTAGATGGCTTCTGCTTGTCTTGGCTTAAAAATTCTGAACATGGTTATTAATGTTGGAAAACAGCAAGTCCACTGGATTCTTGGTGGGTTACAGCATTGGATCCCCTCTGGTCAGCGTTTCTGGTGCTGGTTACCCATAATTCTGCAGAAATACTGACACTTATTGCTCAAAACAAATAATCTACTTTTATTGTATTAGAAGATGTTTCCCCATTCCTAGGAGCATACATAAAAAAACACTTTCTGTATTTTGCAATTTTTATTTGTATATAAAGGGACGCTGTCACTACATTTTTCACAAATAGAACCAGTAACAGGTTTTCATAGAGCCCTATTAACTAAATGCCACCCTTCTTTTAGCTAAGAAAATAGTTTTCCTCACATCCCCATAAAATTAACTTTGTAATCTTGGCCTCCTCGGGCTGAATCGAGGAGCTCTTCCCCATGCCTTCTCAGCAATTGTCATGACGAAGGTGACATCATCTATGGTCATTTTTCCTTCCAACTGTTCCCCATCCATATATCACACTACTTAGAACGAGAATCAGAGGGATAGAGTACACGTTACACTGTATTTTAAAAATAAGTAAATAACCTTTATTAATTACATCATTTGATAAAACGTATATATAAAAGGATGGCTACAGGAGAGAGACAAGATTTGAACAGACCAGGTAACACGGTATACAGGAAGTCAGTAATACATTGTAAAGGGCAATACAATGACATCCATATAGATATGCAACAGCAATATATAAGCCCATCCAACTCAGTTGTTCTACCCGGACAGCACACATAAAAACTTAAAAAAATAAAAACCAACGCACGTTTCAACCCACCATTCTTTCTCAAAGAGTTCTAAGTAGTGTGATATATTCATAATTGTGAGGGTGATTTTGGGTCTTCTGGCATAGAATTTATTTTTGATATGGGTTTAGGTTAGATTCAACCTTTGGCATACATTTACAGCAGTGTATTATTCTTTTTCACCTACTAATTGTACTCCATGCATATATCTGATCACATGAAATCACAGCATGCCGCCATGAAGGATGGGGTTGGCTCTTGGCCGCTGCAAATACAAAAAGATTTATATGTACAATGGGTATAAAATCCATATGACATCACTAGTCAGCCACTCTGTATACACCAAGCTAGTTGGATAAGCTTGAGATGGATGTGATATGAAACCTACCTGCAGAATCGCAGACTTTATGTTCAGCGATACATGTTTGGTTTCCATCATCATCAAGTAAGTGGCAGCTACCAGCTGTGGATGTCATTCTGTGACTCCATGTAATCTTCATGAAGGTAGGGAGCTAAAGAAGTGGAAAGAGAAGACTTGGTGTCCCATAGATACTCCACTCCATCAATTGTATACAGCCCACAGATACCGTATTTTCTGGACTATAAGACACACTTTTTAGCAGGAAAAAAATCTTGCTAAAAAGTGGCTGCGTCTTATAGACCGGAAGGATCCAGCACTGCCAGACCCTCCTGACCGCTGTAAGGAAGATTGGGTGATGCCCTGATATAGAGGTGCACCCGATCTCCCAGATAGGAGCCTCCATACTACTCTCACCTCTCCCCGATGTCCTACAAGTCCAGGACCTGCGGTGATGTCAGAATCATGTGACTGATCACATGCTTCTTACATCACCACAGGTCTCATACTGTCATGCTGCACTGGGACAGGGTAAGAAGAAGAGAAATGGGGGAAGTATGTGTGTGTATGTATATGTGTGTGTGGTTCTGTGTGAGTGTGTATGTGGATGGATGATGCAGAGTTGAGTGTGTAAATGTATGTCTGTGTGTGCTGTGCTTTAGTGCAACCAACAGGGATATTTTAATTGGTGTAAAATATATTTTTCCTTTTTTGGAAGCCTAAATCTGGGGTGCATCCTATAGTAAGAAGCGTCTTATAGTCCGAAAAATATGATAGTTATAAACCTTAGTTATAGTCTCTATGGGGAGGGCAGTGATATTGGAGAAGTTGTGCTTTAAGTTTAAAACAAGATATATTTGGTGAAAACTGTCGCTTTCATGTTACAGTGCAGGAAAATCAATTTATATTGATAAGGATAGAGGTTTTAGTATTGAGTATATATACAGAATAGGAGTAGTAGTACTGGGTTCTGCCATGTGCAACATCCCCCACCGGGGCCTAGCCTTTTCTTGGGGCCTGGAGACAGCTGGCGCCCAGAATACCGGAGTGGCTGGCGGTTGCGGCCTAGGCACGCTGGTTGCAGCCTGGCTGGTCTCCAGGTGGTATGTGGAAGAAATAAGGAGGGAGAGGCTGTGGTACTGGTTCTCCCTGTGGCAACCCCTCAGTGTCTGTAAGATATGTCCCTGGGTAATGGATGGGGAGCCCGTGGTGGTAGGCAGCCGTATACAGGGATCAGACAGAGGCAATGTTGTGCAAATCAACTCACGGTTCTTCACTGAACAACAGGTAGCAGGCAACGGGCCTAAACAGTGATAGAGCAGATTCGGGTTCTGGTACTGGAGTAGTCGTGGAGAGTGTCCTCCGGACTAAAGCACAAGCCTGGTAGTAGATGCAGGCTGGGATAATGGAGATGCAGCTGTGAACAAACTGTGGAAGCTGCAGCTCTGGGACCATGTGCTCCCCCTGCACAGGGGTTTTATACTTCCCCTGCTCAGGTGGTAGCACCACTCCAATCATACTTCAGTTTACAATACAGCCACATAATTGGATAACATCTTACACCCATTTAATTATTGCCTTGTCAGGCAGAGGCTACATCTGCAGATTACCCCTGGCTCTCCCTGCATTATCCCTTGGGGGAGTTGTGCAGGCTCACCAGATGGATCCTGACAGGTAGAGGGACCTATTCGCAACTACCCCCTTGCCTATACGTTGGCAGGGGTGTTCCATACCCCCTAGGTAATTGAAAGAGCCGCCCACGGCTCGGCTGTGGACCGGATGGGAAAGAAAACCAAAGCTGGCCAGCAGCATATGGCCTCCATATGGGTCCATGCACACTATAGCATCTAGGGGTGTAGGTGGTAAAGTTTTAAAGTATTGGCTATGTGCAGTGTAGGGGAGACAAACCGTCCACGGTCCTGGCTACAGGCACCGGGGTTGGCGTCAGACTGGGTACATAAATGAGGATGGTGCAGTTGGTAGCTAATGCCCTTCAACCAACTGTTTGCTAAGGAAAGGCGTGTCATGTCCTGTAATCCACTACTTTTACCAAGGCCTGAAAATTTGTCCAAAGACACGTCACCTAGGTGGCATCATCATAACCATAAATGACACGTATAGTACATACGGCATACCTGTTGTCTGACGGTCTTACCCTAGTGTATGACGTCTAGGTGTCACTATTTAAACATCCCCGGTCCCCTAAGGACCCGCAGTTTACAGAGGCCATTAAGTGTAAATTGCACACATTTTTTCCATAAGTCTCTCAGAGAGCTCTTGTGAGTAGAGTCCATTCTCTGGGCACAGTCCTTGATGTAGGAAAAAATAGAGGTCTCCTTTTCAGGGACACTGTCCTTTGAAGAGTATCTCTGCGTCAGCAGAGATGGGTGCTTTTATAGCACAACTGGGGAAAGTTAAGGAAAATTTCTGATTTTGGTAATAAATAGAGTCCAGGAGAGTTTCTGGCAATATATAGGGATAATGGGCGCAGCACAACTGGGTGAAAATAAATCACAAAGTCATATGTACAAAAAGTAGTTAATGGGTTTCGGTCCATCAGGGTATTACTCAATGTCGGCCTGGGAGGAACAATATCTGCAGGCCTGGGAGCAGGAACAGCAACATGGACACCATCAGCCTGAGTGGAGGCAGCAGTGTTGGGATCTGTCGCCTGGACACCTCTGGTGGTGGAAACTGGAACTGCAGAGGTAGTAGCAGAAGCAGCAGGGATGTCATCTGGCGCAGCTGTAGCTGTAGCAAGGCCGCAGGTCGCGGGAACAGGTGCTATAGCAGGAACGGATGATGCTGGAACACATTCCGATCAACCTGTGAAACAGAAACTCTCACCACCTGGAAATTGTCCACTAGCAGGATCGACTTAGCAGGGACCTCAAAAACAGTGGTGGGCTCTGGAACTGCTGAAATGGGACACCCAGAAGCTGGAAAAGCGGGAAGGTCATCTGAGGCCTTAGGCATCTCAGCAAAGAAGAGAGGCAGGCACTTCTCTGACGACCTCCAGTAGCTGGGGGCGCTGTAGAGCACATGATGATGGCTGGAGGAGCTTTAGATTCTTCTCCAGCTAAGACTGGACTAAGAATATGTGCTCCCCGTGCACAGAGGTTTTATACTCCCCCTGGTAGCACCTCTCCAATCCCATTCCAGTTTACAATACAGCCACCTAATTGGATAACCTATATTTAACTATTGCCTTGCCAGGCAGAGGCTACAGCTGCAGATTACCTGAGTTCTCCCTGCATTATCCCTTGGGTGAGTTGCGCACCAAATGGATCCTGACAGGTAGAGGGTCCTATTCACAACTACCCCCATACCTATATGTTGGCAGGGGTGTTGCACATGTATACAGGATAGGTATTGTAGTACTGAACTGTGCCCATATATACATGATAGGGGTATTAGTACTGTGCCCAGTAGTAATGATCTGTGCACCGATATAGAGACTAGAGGTAGTAGTACTGATGTGTGCACAGATATACAGGATAGGGGTACTAGTACTGAACTATGCCCAGCTGTGCGTAGCTCCTAAATATGCCACAGTCACTTAAAAGAACTCTACCAAATTAAAGCCTGACATGTTTTTTACCACATTTATCAAGGGCTTTATGACTAGTTTCAGGGCTTTGCCTCAGAAAGGATGTGGCTTCACTGGAAAAGCTTTGTTCACCAAGAATTATGCAAAAATCTGTCATTTTTCTCTAGTAAATCTAATTGGAGGTGGAAAGTAAGACTACAAAATCTTATACTGAGCCAGATTTTTCATCCAGCATAAAACACCTGGATACATTAGATGCAGTGTAAGACTAGTCTAACCTCAAGCTAGAAGATAGAAAACATGTTTCCATAAAACTACAGTGTAGACCAATAAAGTCTTTTGTTAATGATTACCAGCTGCACCAAACCAACTGAAAGCCTGTGTACAGTGGTGTAACTTGAAGCTGATGGGCCCCAGAGCAAAATCTGTAATATAATGTATGGTTTATAGTACTAGTGCTTTCATAAGGGAAAGTGACACTTTATGGGCCCCCTAAGCCTCTGTGGCCCAGTTGCGACCGCACCCTCTGCACCCCCTGAAGTTATGCCCCTGTCCGTGTATTCATATAGAGATGTTTAAAAAGAGACAGATGCATTTTCCTGTCTTACCACCAGATGGTGCACTGTGCATGACAAATCCAAACAAGTCTCTGAATCTGATGACACAGATTGGGGCACATTTATCAATTTGTGGCACAAGGTCTTTTACCAGACGCCCAAGTTTAGTGGTGTTTTGCACTGTGATGTTCTATTGTTGCACATGGTCTTATTTGGCGCACCTCAAGGCCCCATTCACACAGCCATCGTGGAAACATATATATATGGCCGCAAGCTTACAGCCGTATACACGTCCCCATAGACAAATGTAGACGCCCGGTGGCAGTACGGTGCAACAATCTTGAAGGAGGGAGCCACAGCACCAGAGGACTCTTGGTTTCCGGCATCAGAAACTTTGGCCGCGGGCACCACCACAAATCGATCCACACTACAAGAAGGATTGCTGTCCTACCTATCCATTGTCAGTACGGTGCAACACGCATGTTACACCGGACCGTACAGGGGGAAATGGTGGAACATGTTCTACCTATCCCATCGTACGGCCATGCGGTGCTGCTCACCCCTGCTCCTCTCCAGCGCGCTGCTGTATGCCGGCTGTAGCCGGGGCGAGCATGTGGTAATTTTAATACAGCTTAGGATACAAAAATGGGTGCCAGAAATTACAAACTGAATGCAGTTTGTCATTTAAATGTTAATAGATTTGCTTTTTGTTGGTCTTAATGTGCGCCAAAAACCAGGCCAAGCGCCAAAAAATGGTATTAGGAAAAGTGTCGTAAACAGAAGCTCCGCCCAAAATGAGCCACAAAAAGAAAAAAGGAGTGACGCCAACATGGGTTGATTTGAACAACAAATACAGGCTTTCTTTTTAGACAGTTTTGTAATTTTCTGCTTGGTATTTCTAATATACTAGAAACTTTATTTATAGGGATCAGCCTGCTATGGTCAACCCAAAAATTTCCCATTTTTCCATCCTCTTTTTTGATGTAAAACATGGCCGACCTGATTCAGGAGAGCAGGACTAGCCTGTCCGTCATTCTCCTCTTTCTGTGGCTTCGAGTTCTTCATCCTCCTCTAATTTTAGCCTCCTGTCCTCGATTCTCCTCTTACTGTGGCCTCATATCCTCTCTCCTCCTCTTACTGTGGCCCCCTGTCATCCATCTTCCTCCTACTGTGGCCCTTCTTCTCCTCCTTTTGCTGGTATTGACCAAAAAAAACCTATTACTTACCTACCCTCAATCCCCTGCTGCAGTCCCACTTCCTCCTCTACCAGGGTTCTGAATGTGACTCAGAAGAGGTGACGGGGCCAGCCAGGTGGAGGAGCGACCTCCTCATATGACTGCTAAAGAGAAACAGATATGTGAGGAGGCAGAAGGTAGCTGATCTGATGCCACCGCTGCTCTGCAGCTGTAATGTATGGGACCAGGAGGTGGTGGGACAAAGTGGGGCAGCCTGGGACAATCTCAAACTGCCCGGGACGGCAGGACAGCAGTCGAAAACTGGGACTGTCCTGCCAAATCCAGGACATTTAGGAGCTTGTACTGTGTGCTTGTAGATGTTTTAAATATACTATATGTATGTGTTTACACTGTATGTGCATGTAAATGATGTGTATATACTATATGTGCATTTACAGGAAGCTTTTACAGGGTAAGCTAGATTCACTCACATGTATGGGGGACGTGTATTCAGCCGACATGTCCTATCCTTCTACGTGATACAGCGCTGTGCGCTGTATATGCCTATGGAGATGGGCGGGGGTGAGCTGCGCTCATCCCCTGCTCCTCTCCGCGGCACCGATGTATGCCCGTACTATGGTACGGCGGGCCTACATCATCTGAATGTAGCTTCACTTTAATGTATGTACATCATGTGTATATACTGTATGTGAGTGTATATGAAGTGTACATGCTGTATGTATATGTACATGATGTGTATATACTGTATGTGAGTGTATATGAAGTGTACATGCTGTATGTATATGTACATGATGTGTATATACTGTATGTATGTGTATATAAAGTGTATAAGTGTGTGATTTTATAAATATGTATACTCCTAGTTACCCCCTGCACTGTATGGAGAGATGAACCCTAATTCTACTGTGCCACAATGCAAAATCTGTACCAGGCCGGCTGCCATATTAGGTATTATTTGCGGAACAGGTTATCTCATATGGCAAAGAGACATTCTTTGGGTTCCTTTCAAGTTCAACCACTCACTGTACAGATTCTGTGCTTTATGGGGCCAATGGAAATATCCTGGGTAACATTCATCAACTGTAGTGTAGGGTCTGTGTTCTTAGTGCACAAATCGTGCAGTAATTTACACTGGGATTTCAGATTTTGGCACAAGTGCTTAAAGGGGTGTTCCCATTTCAGCAAATTATTGTTATTGTTTTTATGATAAAAAAAGTTCAATTTTCAAATGTACTTACTGTATCAATTCCTTACAGCTTTCTAGATCTCTGCTTGCTGTCAGTCTATGGAAAGTTTCTATGTTGAGGGTGATGCAACACGTGGCGTTTTGAACCCGTTTTTGGTCCGTTATTAAGCAGTCTGTTAAAAAACGCATGCTTTTTTTTTTTAATACGCATCCATTTTTTGACCAGTTTTAATTAAGAAAATTGGTAAAACCTGTCAAAAATGGATGCGTTTTCAAAAACGCATGCGTTTTTCAAAAAAGGATGCGTAAAAACGGACCAAAAACGGGTTCAAAAAGTCATGTGTGGCATCACCCTTACAAAGGTGCACGGCTAGTTATATTACAGATAGTAATCAGAGCTGTGTGTTCAGATTTCTGTCCACTAGTAGTAAACAGAGAAACTTTGCATAGAAGGACAGCAAGCAGAGATCTAAAAAAAAACTGTAAGGAATTGATACAGAAAGTATATTGGAAAATTGTTTAGCTTTTATCATAAAAAGAATGACATGAATTTGCTGTAATGGGAATACCCCTTTAATGAATTTGCAACTTGGTAGTCCAGCGTTTAGCTATTTCTATTTGTGCACCAACAATATTACCAAGAAAAGTGTCGGGATTAACAGGCTGCGCCCAAATTGAGCGACCAGAAATTGTCGGGCAAACGACCAATATTGTGGGGGCGACGAGGAAAAAAAAATCTGCCAAAAAACTGGCGTCAGGTCAATAATGAATGCCCCCCATTGTATTCTCATATACCTCTGATATAATTTTGCGACATATTTTGAGACTTCCTATAACAGCTTCATAATACGTGTGCACAATGGGGGGAATTTATTATTTTTATTGTTCCTGTTTTTTATTGGGTAATCACAGAGTTTTTTTATTACACGCCGGATCGGTGTGAGACTCAATTTTTAAAGCGCTAAACTATTAAGAGCCAATGTTATTCATCCTATCTGGTAAATTCGGTAAATTCTCTGCAATGTGTAAGAAGAAGGCAGCTAGTAATAGTATTAAGTGTCCAGGGATAAAGCAGCAATCTTAACTTTGTATACTGAGAAATGTGACAGCCTTAAGAGATTCGGGTAAGGTTAATCTGGTCTCGACCTCACACCTGCTGGTTACACAGAATTATGGCGCCGGGGCATCTGTCCATCATAAGAGAAGCTTGTCTGTATAATAAAGCAGGACAGGTTCATGAAGTTTCTATACTATGATCAGAGATAAATATTTTACCTCTATATCATAAACGTTTATGTCCAGGAAGTCTTTGGTTCCTTTCTTTTTACAGCAAAATGTCACTCTTTTTGCATGACACATTCTTAGGGGGATTAACATTTTAGTTTACGTCTAGATGTCTCCACTTTTCTTTTGCATTGGATTCAGTAAAGGCATCTCTCGATGGTTATTGGTTCAGAGGTCCTCAATTTACAAATGAATGCTACCAATTCTGTTTAAGATGGGAGAACTTTATTAATTTGTGGCACTGTGTCTGTGTTGTGACGCCTGATTTTAGCAGTGTTTTGCACTGAGATTTTATATAGTGTACAGCATCAATGTATTTGGCGCACCACAAGAAGAAAAAAAATGGGTGTCAGAACAGGGGGACAAAGGGCGCGGAGACTCTGAGCCCCATGACTTTGGGGGCCCACTCTCAGTTTTCAACTCTATTTGTGTATCTAGGACACCGATAGAGTTGTATACCGTGACTACCGCTGCCTGCTCTAGTCTCTGTGGTAATACATGTGGACTTAGGGCATAGCACATCACTACTGCACCAATCCTACACTAGATTACAGTAAAGCACTGCTACGTCTGTCCTACACTACATTATAACACAGCACTACCACACCTATCCTGCACTAGACAACAGCACTACTGTACCTACCCTACACTAAACTGCAAGACTACAGTATCTATCCTGTATATATGGGCACAGCACAGGACTACTACTACTCTTATCCTGTATATATGGGCACAGCACAGAACTACTACTACTCTTATCCTTTATATATGGGCACAGCACAGTACTACTACTCCTCCTGCCATGTATACTGTATTTGGGCATAGCAAAGTACCACTCCTATCCTGTATATATAGGCACAACACCATACTGCTGCTACTCCTATCCTGTATATATCGGCACAGCTCAGTACTACTACCCCTATCCTGTATGTATGGGCACAGCTCAGTACTACTACAACTATCCTGTATATATGGCACTACCCCTATCCTGAATATATGGGCACAACTCAGCACTACTACCCCTATCCTGTATATATGGGCACAGCACAGTACCACAGTTGCCCCTCCCAAACCATCAACTATGCCTCTGGGTTTTGGGAAACTAGAAGTGCAGGAAAAGTGTTGGGAAAAAAAGCTGTGCCCAAAAAAAGTGCAGGTGTAAAACTTTTGCGCAGGTGTTTTATTTCCACCAACACTAAAAATCTTTCGGAACAGTCACTAAAAATCCCTGCGATTTCCTGACAAAAAACAGGTGCACAACCTTTAATAATCCCCCCCACGTCTCCCTGAGATGTTGTTCTTGATGCTTAGTATATGGATTATAAGGATGCAGAGCTATTCCTACCTCCTGCCGTCACATGTATAATTGATGACCTTACTGGACATGAATTCCCTTCCCCTATTTAAAGAACACTTTTCCCTATTAGACGGAACATATACAGATGGATTATATTATAGAGCGTTTCCTTATTTATAGGGAGGTTCATAAAGAAAGTATATTCTTTTGGGGCATGGAGAAGCCTTGCCTAGCGCCTGGAGCTAAGGCTGCTCTACACCCCAGTTGTCTTTGCTGTCCCATCTACCTACCCAACCTCCTCAACCTGGGGCACCACTGTCTGCGCTTATGTCGGCTGCATTAGTGATACGCATATGCTCTCTGCTTAGGCCATATGCACACCGATGTACACCCGCACGGCTACGACTGGGCGGGCATACATCAGCCGCAAAGGAGAGGAGGAGGGGTGACCCCCTCAATAGCGATCAATTGCGCACGGCCCGCAACACAAAGAAAGATAGGACATGTCCTATATTTACTCGTTTACAGAGCGTGAACATTGCTTTCTATAGGGGATGTACATATGTCCCCCATACGGTCATGTGAATGTAGCCATAGACTGTTTCCTATGCAGAGCATCACGTTGCAATCTTCAGTCTCGACTTGCTCATTACCTCCAATGAAGACGGCAGCGCTACAGGAGCTTGTGCGCAGGCGTGAGGGGGATAAGTAATGCGACGAGGAAGCCCAGATGGAACAGCAGAGGTTACTAGGGCGAGGAGTAGCCTTAGCTCACGGCACTCTGCAAGACAACTCCACACCATAGTAGCCTTTAAAGGTAATTTGCAAATAACCAAGATAGTTTTATAGGACTTTACTGGGACATGACAAATACAGTTTAGGGATGAGGGTAGGAATCTACCATCAGATGAACTTGTATATGTAGATTTCTACTAATGGTCATGCGCCACAAAGACACTAAAGTCGGGCACCAGAAATCAGACCTAGCACCACAAATTAATAAATTCCCCATGTGTGTGGAGCAGGCGGAGTATTGTACAGTATATGGCTCTGCTTGTATGAGCTGTCTACTCTACATGGCTTCATCTTGGATTACCATATTTGGCTTGACAGCTTATGTAGGGTGGTATTCTTCCCTTAAATGAGGGTCACAAATAAAGTGAAGATATGCAGCTCATGTGCCAATGTCATACACATACTTTCCAGAGAGGCCACCAGAACGACCCCAGAATTTGACACAGAAATGGTAACCAAAGACCCAACAGAAGACAACGCAAGGACAACAAGACCCAGGGTCAACATCTGCAAAGAGTTTGTATGACCTCTCTGTGTTTGCGTTGGTTTCCTCTGGTTTTTTCCCACACTCCACAACATACATACAATATGTAGGTTGATTAGATTTGTGAGCCTCATTGGGGACACATTTGGCAAGCTCTGTGTTGCGCTGTGTATTCTGTAAGCGCTATATAAATAAAGGTAGTTCCCTTCATGCTGTAGCCTCTCAGGCTGTTACACTGTCCCCCTCTTCCCACAGCACTTCAACAGAGCAAGTTACTGAACATAGTGGGTGGCGTCCTTCAGCACAGTGTAACAGCCTATAATTCTGCATCACTGTAACACCCCAGGAGCCCTTCAAGCTCATTAGCAGAATTGCAAAAATGGATTTTAGAAGGGAGAAGGCCATGGATAACAAATATAAGAAGATTACCAAAGTTACATTGTCTGGAGTATGGGCTAATTCACATGAACACATATGGCACCAAGTCAAACGTCCCACCACACCGTGACCGTTGCAGGCTGCTCGTTTCTCTCTCCTGTCCAGCAAGAGCTTGTTCACCTTGGCTACAGCCTTAGGGTGAATGTACCATAAGTGTCATTGATTTTTCATGGTTGCTTTTGATGGTAGAATTTAAAGGATTAGATTGGGTTATACATTTCCAGTGTAATTGTAGCAACATTGGTTCATCCAAAATGAGTCCGAAAATATTGAATTTTATTTGGTGTCAGAAAATTGATCTTGTAAAAAATCTATGGAAAAGCAAATGTGGTAAATATTAAGACATAACTTTTAATAATACAAGTAAAAAACATAGAATCCTAAAATCTGAATGACGCCGCACAGCATATACCGATTAATAAGGACAAGTGTATATATCACTGATAGGACACACGTCTTGGTATCTATACGTGATTGGTGCATGTAAATTCCTATACAGATCATTAGCCGATGGCATAATCATGTAACATCTAATAGTCAGTAACAAAACTGGCTATAGCACATCGAGGAAGGAAAGTTTGAAACAATCTCACCCAGTCCAGAAGTGCACTTGGTTCAGGTTCAGATGGTGCGATGGGATGACAGGGAGCTTATAGTCCGGATGTGGCAGCTTATCCCTGAACTCTCTCACCCATCGCCCAAAAATTGACTCCCGCCCTAACAAGGGCGGTCCCACACTTGCCCTATTGGTAACACTGTCCCTAGATGTCCAAAGGGTCCAGAAGAATAAATCCCATCCCAACGCATTTCCCCCCACTTCTTTAGGGGTTCATCAGGGGATGCAGGGAGAGTAGGCATGCAAGGAATAAAGGTTTCCAATTCCTGTGTTGCAAAAGGTGCTCCCTCTTGGTCCTAGGAGGAACTATAGAGGAGTGGCAGTGGCCGTTCCTACTAGTGACCCGGCCGGATTAGGCGTGCGGGTCTCGATGCTGGCGTGCGCAATTAGCCACCGCGCATGCGCCATTCAAATAGCAGACTTCCTGGGTAAGACCCCGCCCCTCTATGACGCGCTATGACGCTGCGGCCGTGTCTCTCACCAGAGGAGTGGGTAGGTAAGACCCTGCCTAGACACTGTGGCTCCCAAAGGTCTGAATGAGACCATTAGTTATGCATGCTTTTTATAATCTTGCACCCTCCTCTAAATAACTATATATACCCATTTTTTGCTCTGTTGGTACCTTTTCTGCATATATTTTTGTCTTTTACTTTTGTCTGTCCCCCCCTAACAAACTCCGTTTTGTACTCTTCCTATTCTACGGGATCGATACCTGCGAATGCGGGCAGCAGCGGGTTAACAATGTTTTGTCACCTGCTGCATAGGGAAACCCTCACATGCTTGCCCCGTAGCTGAACATACCTACCCACTCCTCTGGTGAGAGACACGGCTGCAGCGTCATAGCGCGTCATAGAGGGGCGGGGTCTTACCCAGGAAGTCCGCTATTTGAATGGCGCATGCGTGGTGGCTAATTGCGCACGCCAGCATCGAGACCCGCACGCCTAATCCGGCCGGGTCACTAGTAGGAACGGCCACTGCCACTCCTCTATAGCTCCCCCTAGGACCAAGAGGGAGCACCTTTTGCAACACAGGCATTGGAAACCTTTATTCCTTGCATGCCTACTCTCCCTGCATCCCCTGATGAACCCCTAAAGAAGTGGGGGGAAACGCGTTGGGATGGGATTTATTCTTCTGGACCCTTTGGACATCTAGGGACAGTGTTACCAATAGGGCAAGTGTGGGACCGCCCTTGTTAGGGCGGGAGTCAATTTTTGGGCGATAGGTGAGAGAGTTCAGGGATAAGCTGCCACATGCGGACTATAAGCTCCCTGTCATCCCATCGCACCATCTGAACCTGAACCAAGTGCACTCCTGGACTGGGTGAGATTGTTTCAAACTTTCCTTCCTCGATGTGCTATAGCCAGTTTTGTTACTGACTATTAGATGTTACATGATTATGCCATCGGCTAATGATCTGTATAGGAATTTACATGCACCAATCACGTATAGATAACAAGACGTGTGTCCTATCAGTGATATATACACTTGTCCTTATTAATCGGTATATGCTGTGCGGCGTCATTCAGATTTTAGGATTCTATGTTTTTTACTTGTATTATTAAAAGTTATGTCTTAATATTTACCACATTTGCTTTTCCATATAATTTGAACTTTGTGGTCAGTACTGGTCAGTTGTGGGATTCGAGGAAGGGTACACTTTAACCCGTTACTCTCGAATACCAACTGTATTCTGAGGCATACGAACTACAGGTCCAGAATACTTTATGATATTGACTTTATTGCTTATCTCCTTGTAAAAAATCTACAAAAAGATTTGCTCATCTCTAAGATGTAACACATATAAAGATATGTATGTACGGTAAGTTATGACAAAATGAAATGAAGGCAAACATTGTTTTGCACACGATCAGATTGTCGCTTTCATGCGACACAAATCGGCGAACCTACCGTTGGGTGATTTAACTTTCAAATTGTGTCGCAAGACAATGCACTTACATACACCAGGAAGAAGATGGTGAACTCCGGCAGACTTGAGCAGGGAAGCGTCACATGCAGGATATCGGGCGCACGATCTTACTGAATTGCGGCACAGTGCATTTTCGGCAGACAATGCACTTTCGAGAACTCCGCAGGACGGGTAAGTAAATGTGCCCCAATATTTATTTGTGTGGAAGTTGAGATACAGAGAATGGGAATGTACTTCTGACTTTTCTTCATTGTTATTCCTGCAGATCAAAGTAGATCCCAAGTTTTGGATCACCACAAATCTGTTACTGAGGACCTATCCCAAGAAAAGGACGCCATCAGTGCCAAAAAATCTGGAAAACCTCAAATCCCTTCTTGTTTAAATCCTTTACGATAATTTCAGACATTTCTGGTTTCTTACAGCACTGCACATATACTACAGCTTTTATACAAGTGTTTTTCAACTTTTCCCAAAACATCCCGAGGCCAGATGTTGGCTCTGAGGCAAAAAGGAAACTTGTAGTGTATTACAAGCAGTGCGGCAGGACGCTCCATTCTGATGTGTTATTTTCATAATGCAGCAATTTCTGGGTGTGGCACTGAAAAAAAATTTGGTAAATTAAAATCATGGCAGATTACACCAACCAAAAAAGGTCACTAAATCAAAATGTATGACCTGTACTTTAATGATGGTAACCTGGTCGACTTATGCTCTATATACCACATACCAGCTTATAGCAACTTCTCCATCAAAATCCATCATGATAAACCAGGGACACTTACTTATAGATCCAGGCACCGTGACTGTGGTAATAGTCTTATATTTTTCTTCTTTCCAAAATCAACTTTTGAAATTATGCTAATGAGCCAGAAGGGCTCTGGGGGTTCTAATAGAGCCCCAGGCTGTTACTATTGAGGGGTTGTTTTTAGGTCAAAGACAAGAGCTGGGTCCTAGCTGAGAGCAGACGACACACTAAGGCCCTTTTCACACTTGCGTTTTTAACGCGTGTTTTCTACACGTGCTTTTGACGTGCAGAACTTGCATTGCACTCTGACCCATTGTAATCAATGGCTCTTTTCAGACTTGCATTTTTTTTCATGCCCACACGCGCGTTTTTTTTAACGCGCGTTTAAATCTCAGAAAGCTCTACTTTTGCAAGTCAAGCGACGATTGCCATAGAAAAGATAGAGCTCAGTCCTGAGTCCTTTCACGCGCATTACCTGCGCGTGAAAAACGCATTGAAATTGCGCATGAAAAACTGAGACACTGAACAAACTCTGACTGAAAACTGATTGAACTCTGATGAAAAATGTGCGATTTTCACTGACCAAACCCTGATCGCACCCTGATCAGACTCTGACGTGATCTGCAACGCAAGTGTGGAAGGGGCCTAAGAGTGTGTTCACACGTTCAGGTTTTCAGATGCAGTTTTTAAAGGCAAAAGCAGGTGTGGATCATAATGCATGAGAATATATCATTGAGAGGTGATACTCCTCTTTTTTTCACTCCACTCCTGATTTGAGTGACCAAACTGCATCTGAAAAACTCAATGTGTGAACACACCCTAACACCGTTCTTTTTTCCATAAGTTACGCCTCCAATCGGTTGGTCACACCCCTTTTAACACAATAAAATTGGATTAAAAATGGAGTAGAGCTGGGTGGCCAATCACCTTAAAATGTTTTAATATAAAATAAAAGGAAGGCGTTTTGGAGGATCATACGATCAAACTGATTCGGACTGAGCCCGGGATTTAAGATTCAATTTGTGACACAAGACAATGCACTTACATGTACCAGGAAGAAGATGATGACCTCCGGCGGACCTGAGTGGGGAAGCGACACATGCAAGATATCGGGGGAACGATCTTGGTGAATCGCGGCACAGTACATTATACATGGACAGTGCACTTTCGGGGAACGCATCCGGACGGGTAAGTAAATCTCCCCCATTTATTGTTTATTATCAGTTCTAATTCCTTCATCTCTCACAAGTCGCTACAATGATCGTTCAACACACAAGCAAGGCTTAGGTAAATTGGGGTGAAATTTAATAAAATCTTTTAAAGAAGATACAAGATATATTAGAAGAGTTGTCATGTGTCTCTGTGTGGTTCCCCTTTAAATAGTGATTCCCCAAAACTTCCTATAGAGTGAGTGTGTGGTGTCTTGTCAGTGGCTCAGCCCTCAGCAGCCTCTCCTCACTATGATAAGGCTGTGACTGAGCAGGAGGAGGAGGAGCAGCAGAGAGGAGTGTGAGGGAGAGCAGAGCCCGGAGTGTCACACACAGCAGCAGCAGCAGTAGTAGTAGTCCCTCTCTGGCGCAGGGACACCCGGGCTCCTCTGTGTCACCTAGCCTGAAACATGGCAGAAGTGAGGAAATTCACCAAGAGGCTCAGCAAGCCCGGGACAGCGGCAGAGCTGAGGCAGAGTGTGTCTGAGGCTGTGAGGAGCTCGGTTATACTGGTGAGTGTCCATCATAGCCCAGAGCTGCCCCTTCCCTCATCACTAGCCCAGGTCCTATCCCCACCACAGAGCATAGTGCCGCCACCCTGGGGATATCATTGTGCAGGAAGTTTGTATTGAGCTGTGGTTACATTGTATCCGCCTGACAGAACTTCTCTTGTCTTGTAATATTGGGTGCTGGGGGGAGGAGGGGTGGGTGCAGGGTGCTGAGGACCTGGCTGTCCTCTCCTCCATGTGCTGGCCACATCTTTGTTGTTTCTGGTTTGATGGCAGCCACACCCTGGCTGAGGAGATGCTGAGCTGAGGAGATGCTGCAGCAGCTGAGGCTACTGGGACCGCACCGGATTGGGCTACTTGGCTCAGTGGACCGCCATGTCACTTACCACAGACCTGCGACATAGCAGCGCTACGAGTAACTTATGTGTCTGTGGTAGGAAATGGTGTCATTTACAGATGTATATCCTGGTATCATATCCGTATAAAGCAGAAGTGTTGCAAAATCGCATCTCTTTGTGAGTTTTTGGAAAACGTTCTGTCATTTTTCACAAACTTTTTGGCATAAATGTTCAGGAAATGACTCAAAAAAATTCTGTCAGTCTCCATCATTATATATGGTCTTTATATGAGATATTCAGGTAAATCCAGGGATGAGAAATAGTTTTGTTGCAGACTAAACCAATATGGGCACATTTATTAATTTTTGGCGCTAGGTATTGTTTTCTGGCATACGATTTTAGCGCTGTTTTGTACTGTGATTTTATATTGTGGCGTGCGGCCTTCTAGGAAATCTCACATCAGAATCAAGGATGGATAAACCAGGGACATTCCTCATAGATCCAGGCACCGTGTGGTGATCTTATATTTGTTATTGCTTTTAGAAGGAAGGAGACCATGAATATGTACACTTATGCTAATGAGCCTAAGGGACTCGGGTAGGTGTTTCCAGAGCCCCTCAGTGCTGTGGCTTCAAAGGCTGTTACAATGACCACTTCCTTAGCCCTTTAAGCCCCTAAGCCAGCTAAGCCCATTATCCCTAATGAAGCTGTGTACTCGATGAAACATGTTGGGGGCTTCAGTAGCAAGTTTTAATTAGCAGGTTTAACCAATCTCGTGTGAATTTGAATATAGATTTATCTAGGAGGAGGTTTAGAATTAGTGTTAGTAGTGTGTGCTGTGATTGTGCTCTATTAGGTGTATGATGAGGCTGGGAAATTTGACAGTCTGTATATATAGTGTGCCATAAACACTTCCCTAGTAACCCATTTGGGTAGTATGGTGGAAAAATTCAGCTGAATTGACCCTGAGGTTCGGACAGCACCTTCTGGATCTACTCACCTGTACAGTCAAAATATACATCCCACATTGAGCACACGCGCTTCACCTGATATATGAAGTCAATCACCCAAAACTACGACCTGCCCCACTTATACAAATACGACATATATGATATCAGTCTGGTTATCCGGTAAACGAGTACTAGTACAATCATACACGTTGTATTGGTGTAGCCCTGTGTTTTTAAGTCACGACTTTTGTACATCGTCTATTTATATACTATTAATAAAAGTTAAGTTTTACTTCTTTATGGTTATGGTGCCTTTGGGCAGATTAGCCCCCTCTTGCAATTTTTGCAATGACCACTTCCTGCTACTGTTAGATTAGACAGGCAGAGAAAGAGGAGGGACAGAGCAGGGGGTTGGGTGAGACATGTTCTGCTCATTGTAACAGCCTGTGAAGCTACAGTAATGATGGTCTCTGGAAACATCTACCAGAGCCCTTGTAGCTCATTAACATAATTCTAAAGGTTGATTCTAGAAGGAAGGAGGTTGTGAATAACAAATATAAGGAGATCAAGAAGATCCAAAATTTCAAAAGCTGGTGCCAGTAGCAGGACATAATAGTACGGCACAGGTCAGCAGGTCACTTCAGGTCACTACTATTACGTAAAGAGTTAAAGAGACTTTGGCCCATTAATAAATGTATTAAAAGCCCCAGCACATAAGCCAGCAGGAGACTGGAGTGACTATGCAACTTTTTATGCGACTTCTTTAGCAACTAAAAAGTCGGAAGTCATGGATCTGGCTTTGCACAGGGTTGCACTAGCAGTACTCTCATGTTTACACCCGAATAGTTAAGTTGCGCCGATAGTCCTGTGCAACTTTTTAGCAATGAAAAGTTGCAAAAAAAAACCTCAATGCGACTTTTCTGAGACTTTTTTTTACACCAAAAAAGACCTGCAAAACCAATGATTAATAACCCCCAATAGTCTATAGAAGCATCACTGCTTATGGTACCTTGTAGCTTTTCTATAGTAGTGAACATTTCCTGACCCCAGTGCCAATACTTAGGTCATGAAGGGAAGCTGAATGAAGGGTGAGGGTGGTCAGCTTTAAAATTCTTAGGGGTAACTAGTACTTACCCCGCTTCAGCTTCTCATTTCTTTTGGGTTGCCCACTGGGTACATTCCCAGCAGGGCCAGAATTGCATTTGATCTATTGACAGCTGTGGCCAGTGAGTGGTCATATGAGAAGGAACAGTGATGTCACCACTGTCTTTCCTGTCACTGAGCCCTAAATGGTCACTGCGTCACCTGCACAACCCGTCCAAACATAGGATTATATAACCACATATCTCCAGTACCATGTTTGTTAGAATCCCATTACTAATCAAGTGGCTCCATGTCTCTGGGAGTACCAAGTATCCAGAATCCAGTCCAGTCAGGGGGCCACAGTGTATACAGGCTTGTGGGATTTTTTTTTTGTACTATTGGGGTTCTTGGGACCTGACCACCACAGGTCCTCCTATAAAACTGCTCCTCTAGTCATCATTTTCTCAAACCTTTTTTTGGTAGCAATTCTGCTCCAATTCTGATGAAAATCCAGTTTACAGCCCATATGTGTGATGTCACTCCAGCTCAGTAACCCCAAGGTAGCTCCAGTCTGAACGTTCATATTTATTACGTTTCCATAGTTTCAGACAACTTATTACATGAAGCTTTGGCTGCTGCGCTGATCAGATGACCTGGCAATGTGATCACATTGTGTAAACAAGTTTTGCAATACTATAAAACCCTTCTCTTTCACTTCATTGGAGATTTCCTTTTTCTATGACTTTCGCATAGCCTTTGATAAAATGTAAAAAGTTTCTTAAAGGGTATGTCCAGGAATTAGATATTGATTACCTTTCCAAAATTAACTCCTCATCTTCAAATGGTGAAAATCCAACAACCAACCGCCCAAAAATCATCTTAATGCAAAGCCTAGATGTTGGGAAAATCACATTGTACTGAGATTTTCCCCTATGTAGACTCTCCCTATGTTTTCAGTTCTTCCAGAGCTACTGTATAGGGATCTAGCTTATGCTCCCTGGACACTCCTGCCCCTCCTATAGACCTTATCAAGGCACCCATAGTGGTCTATGGCACCCAGTCACGGTGCGGTGAGCTCACTCTCAGAGCCGGGTGGCCGCGCCGCTGAGTATAGGGCATATAGATTTGTAGCACAGTCACTCAGCTTTCTATAAAGAGGCCAGGCCATGTGCTACGCCTGGGTTATGGCCCCAGTGAGCTCACCGTCATGTGAATGTAGCCATAATCTGAAACCTCTTTGAGATTTTGACTTTCTTGTGAGAGAGCTGTAATTTAGCAGAGATTTCAGCGGGAAACTTTGGATCACAAATAAATGAGGGGGAATCTGTGTTCTTTGTAAAGTGGGCTGTTCAATTTTGAATGCCCATTTTAAAGGTAATCTACCATCAATATCAAGCATGATAAACCAAGAAGCAGGGTGGAGGAGTTGTACAGGAGCAGAAAGGTGGGGGCTGAGAGCTGAGGAGTGAGAGAGCAGCACAGACAAGTCACTTTCTTTCTGTCAGGGTGTAAAGTAAGTTGCAGGCAACGTTATTGTGGTAATCTTCTTATATGTTTTGTCCATTGCCTATTTCCTTCTAAAATCAACATTTACCATCATGCTAATGAGCCTAAAGGGCATTGGGAATGTTACCAGAAGTCCTCTTTGCTGCAGCTTCAAAGACTGTTAAACTGTGCAGTAACACTCCCTCCTCCCACTGTGTGCTGAAACTTCCTCTGCTGCAGTGAGATTACATCAGGTAGAGGAAAGGGTGGAAGGGTGCAGAGGGGGAGGGTGAAACCGTCAATCTCCGTCAGCTCCATGGTGATGAATGGTCATGTGAGGCCGCCTGTTTTCCATACATCTTGCAGAGCGACAAGGGGTCCAGCGGAGGACCCCATCGCACCCCCTGTTCTTGTGATATTGATATTGTGATAGTGATATTGCCACAATCACAGAGTATAGATTTATAATTGAGTATATAATCTGTGGGTGGGGGTCTCATCACTGACTAGAAAGTTAGGCCCTAACTTGCTTGGTGGGAAAACCCCTTAAATTCCCTGAGGTAGCGCTGGATGGAAATGGAACATTTATTGCAGATTACTAGCAATTGTTGGGGATACAAGCATGAGGGCACTTTTTGAAAACTTTATTTTTGGTGTTAGAATTGTAGGTAATGATTGTCTCAAAAAGTTACCCCTTTATCAGAAATAGTTATCACTTATTTGATAAGACAGGTGATAAATGGCCCAACTTTTTACCAATTTGCTTGACTATTTATACATATCCTTGGGCCATAGGCTTTGAGTGGAGAATCAGGAAGTGTATACCCAACCTGTGCACCACCGATCAGCTGCTATCCAGCACTGGACAACACAAGTGACTGGACTTCTGTTCTGAAGATCAGCCAGGACCCCCACCGATTCAGCATTTATTATGTATCTAGTGGATAGATGATAATTACATTACTTCTTACATGACTCTATTAACCAGTAGTCATATTCATATTTTTATATGTTTGCAGATATTATCATTAGTGAACTACACTCACCGGCCACTTTATTAGGTACACCATGCTAGTAACGGGTTGGACCCCCTTTTGCCTTCAGAACTGCCTCAATTCTTCGTGGCATAGATTCAACAAGGTGCTGGAAGCATTCCTCTGAGATTTTGGTCCATATTGACATGATGGCATCACACAGTTGCCACAGATTTGTCGGCTGCACATCCATGATGCGAATCTCCCGTTCCACCACATCCCAAAGATGCTCTATTGGATTGAGATCTGGTGACTGTGGAGGCCATTTGAGTACAGTGACCTCATTGTCATGCAACATCCCCCACCGGGGCCTAGCCTTTGAGGTGAGGCCTGGAGACAGCCGGGGCCCGCGGTACCGGAGTGGCTGGCGGTGGCGGCCTAAGCACGCTATTGTGACGGTGCTTGGTACGGGGGAACCGGAGGGCTGTCCTACAGCCTGGCAGGTCTCCAGCAGGGTGGTGTTGGCAAGAAATGATGAGGGAGAGGCTGCTATAGCGGATCTCCCTGGGGCAACCCCTTAATGTCCCGAGTGTGAGTCTCTGGGTGATGGACAGGGTGCCGGTGATGAAGGCAGCCGTATTAGCAGGGACCAGACAGAGACAGAAGTTGAAGAAAACAACTTACAGTTCTTTATTTGAACCGGCAGGAACCGCAGCAACGTGCCTTTAACAGGTAGATGGAGTGCTGAGATGTGAGTTGGAGGGAGCCTCAGGAGATATTTCACCAGCCTGGATGTAGATGGCAGGCTGGGAGGCAGCTGTGTCCTGGTAGGAAGCTTCAGCTTGTCCTGTAGGGCTTCAGGTATCACCTTTAAAGGTAAGATGATACCCCTTTTCCTCACTACACTAACTCTAGTCTAATGCTCCACTCTTCAGAGGCAGGGGCTAGGCTCTTCCTGCTCTGGTATGGGCTAGACTGAGATTACTCACTCACTCACTGATCTCTAGGATTCTCCTACACTGGAATCTCCCTAGAAAGACCTCAAAAGTTCTCTTCTCTCTCCTGAGAGAGACTTCTCCAGAGTTCTCAGAATCTTCTATATCTCCAGAACATTCCTGGCCAGGGGTTTTATTACCTCCCTTTGGTCAGGTGGTGGCTGCTCCTCCAATCACATCTCAGCTTACAAAGGACAGGATGTAACACAGATCATTGGACAATAGCATCTTGCATCATACAAAACACTTAACTCCTACCCTGCCAGGCAGGATTCACCACTGCAATACCCCTATGTCCTATCAGGACCATGTAGTTTGATGTGATTACATGCAGGTGGGACGTATTCGCAAACACTCCCTCGCCATTGCATCGGCGAGGGTGTTGCATACCCCGGGGGCAATTGAAAGAGCCGCCCTCGGCTCGACTACAGATGGTTTGAGGGGGCAGAGGTGGATAAAGGCACTTCTGGGAAGTGCAGGCTATGTGAGGTGTAGGGACAAACCGCCCATGGTCCTGGAGACAGGCACCTGGGTTGGTGTCGGACTAAGACAAAAACATGTAGCTGTATGACAGTTGGTCGCTGACGCCATTAAACCGAACTGTACAGTAGGAAAGGTGTGGTGTCATGTCCTGTAATCCACTCCTTGCACCAAGGCCTGTATATTTGTTGTATCAACGCTTCTTCCCTGGCGGCAATCATATAGTGTGTATATCTGCATTGCGTTAGCATATGCGACACGAGTACCTCCTGACTGGTATCCTTACCCATGTATGGGTGGCATCCAGGTGCTAACTGTGTAACACCCCCGGTCCCCGTAGGACCCGCAGTTTATGGACTACCCCCACGTGCAAACCTCAGTTTGAGGGATCAGGTAGCGGTCAGTGTTTTGCATAGAAAGACGGTCCGACACAGCCACACTACAACCTGTAAAGCCTATGAAAGGGGTTAATGCAAACTACTGGCATATATGACAGTGTGCAAACATTTGGTAAGTTCACATTGGCTTAGGAGCCCAATGGGTACACATCTTGAACGTTACAAACGTTACAGAAGTAGATAGGCTACTCAAAGTAGCACGATAATAAATGTCTCTTTTCCTGCAAAGAAAAGGCATAAAAAGTGCAAGCATAACGTCCATACCTAGAAGGAAGGCATTAAGTGCAAAATGATAATCAATAGACACAGCAACTTTTCCTTGGAATTGGCCAAAAGTCTCTCAGAAGGTCTCTAATGACAAAGTTCATCTTCTGGGTACAGCCCTTGATGTGGGGAAAAGTGCACGGAGAAGCAAAGGGTCTCCTCTAGTGTAGAGGGACAGAGTCCTTTGAAGAAATCTCTTGACTGAGATAAATAAGGGTGAGAGTCTCAGGAAAGTCTCTGGCTCTTTAGGAAAAAAAAGGAGATAAATACAATATGTACAATGTACCTGGAGAGGGCTACAGCCCTTCAGGGGTTACTCCGCATCGCTGGGTTCAGCAGAGACAGGATCCAGCTCCAGCAGGGAATCCTGTGCATCCTCAGCAGGAGTAGGTGCCGGCTGGGGACACCCGGTGGCAGTAGTGGGTACTGCAGGTGCAGCAACATCCTCCGGACCTTCAGGGAGAGGAGCACTGTCGCCCGGGGTGTCGGCTGTTCCAGCCGGGGGCTCAACTGAGCCAGGGACCGCGGAGGGGTCCAGAAAGAAGTAAACAGGGACCTGCGGCAGCGCCGCAGCTCCTTCCAGCTCCGGTTCTTCCGGGGCCGGGTCATCACCCCATTGGTAACCGGCAAGGGGAGATGTGGGCCTAGACGGAACCTCCGGACAAGGTTCGCTAGCCGGGATGTCCTCTCCCACAGAAGAACCGCGGGATCTGGCAATGCTCCCGGCAGGGGAGACGGTGGGGGTGGCGCCCTGGATCATGCCCGGCCCATGGATGGCAATGGGACCCGTACTCACGATTACCGTGGATGGGGCATTCACGTGAGTCACCGCCCGGGGACTCGCAGCCGAGGAAGAAGAGGTGTTCGGAGACTCCGGCCACTCGTCGTCCTCATACCAGTCGTCGTACGGGAGGTAGCGGTCCTCATCGGAGTCGGGGATCCGGATCACACCAGCCGCCCAGGGTCCTCGGGGCCCCTCTTGCAGGGAGAATTCAATGCACTCGCCTGGCTTCAGGTTGTGCTGGCTCTCCGGCAGATCAGGCCTCTTGACAGACCGGCGGGGTATAAATACTTCCCGTCCGGTGTAGTCCTGGGTGGCGAAGCCATAGCCACGCTGCTTATCGAAGAACCGGACCATGCTGGTGGTGCGGTTCTTTTCCACCCAGGCTCCAGCTGTAGACCGGCCGGCCATGTAACGTTGGGCCTCCTTCTCGCGGCGTCGCTGCTCCGAGACAGCGTCCCGGAGTCGCTGGCGGGCGGCCTCACCTCGGCCTCGAGGCTGCGGAGGTGCCTGTGCTGGGGCTCGTGGCTCCGGTGCAGGCTCGGATCTCCGTGATGGTCGGGCAGGTGCCGGAACAGGAGCAGGAGCAGCCGGAGGATCGGAAACCGTCACAGCAGGGCTAGCAGGCCGCACAGCAGGGACAGTAGGCCTCGGAGCAGGTGGCACAGCAGCAGTAGGCCCAGGCGCTGGCTCAACAGGAGTCGGGGCCTCCCCACGTGGCGCCTCCACGTGGGCCTGCGGTACCGGAATGGTAACCGGGATAGGTACGAGGAACCGCCCGGGTGGAACTTGGTACTCCGTCACCGTCTGGACATACCGCCGGGTGACGAATGCTCGGGTCAGTCCTCGATGCAGCCGGTGCCCAGCAAAGGGCCTCCGGACCGGCTGCGCAGAGACCACCACCATGGTCTCCAGCACTTCAAAGAACTCAGGATGCTCCACAGGAGGGAAGGGCGGAGGACCCCACATGATGCTGTCCTCACTGTCCAAAATCCACTCGAGTTCTGGCGCTTCTCTGAGGTGGGGCAGGAAGTCCGCTGCGAGCCAGTGGGAGGAGTCCAAGTCCTTCCCGCCAAGAGCTGTGGCGGGTTCTAATTTTTCCTGCGCCACAGGAGGCGGGGTTCGCGCCATTCGCGCGTGGGCGGAGTTTTGTGAGTCATCTGGGTTTCCCGCCAGTGAGGGTTTTGGCGGGCTTGAATTATTTGCTGCGCCACAGTTTCTGAGGTAAAAATCTTCAGGCGCGGCAGCGCCGGATGTAGCAGAGCTGGTACAGTTCTTGCAGGGATTAACCTCTTGAGTGCTGGAGCGGCGCTCGACAGCACGTGGCAGCAGTATAACACAGTTCAATCCAGAAACACAAAATCACTTGGGCCTAAACCCGGATGGCAGCAGGGTTAGGCAACACAGTTTTTTTAATAAAGGAAAGTCTTTAATGCCGGAATAAGGCACAGAAGTATCAATCCTGTTCGTGACGCCACTTGCAACATCCCCCACCGGGGCCTAGCCTTTGAGGTGAGGCCTGGAGACAGCCGGGGCCCGCGGTACCGGAGTGGCTGGCGGTGGCGGCCTAAGCACGCTATTGTCACGGTGCTTGGTACGGGGGAACCGGAGGGCTGTCCTACAGCCTGGCAGGTCTCCAGCAGGGTGGTGTTGGCAAGAAATGATGAGGGAGAGGCTGCTATAGCGGATCTCCCTGGGGCAACCCCTTAATGTCCCGAGTGTGAGTCTCTGGGTGATGGACAGGGTGGCGGTGATGAAGGCAGCCGTATTAGCAGGGACCAGACGGAGACAGAAGTTGAAGAAAACAACTTACAGTTCTTTATTTGAACCGGCAGGAACCGCAGCAACGTGCCTTTAACAGGTAGATGGAGTGCTGAGATGTGAGTTGGAGGGAGCCTCAGGAGATAGTTCACCAGCCTGGATGTAGATGGCAGGCTGGGAGGCAGCTGTGTCCTGGTAGGAAGCTTCAGCTTGTCCTGTAGGGCTTCAGGTATCACCTTTAAAGGTAAGATGATACCCCTTTTCCTCACTACACTAACTCTAGTCTAATGCTCCACTCTTCAGAGGCAGGGGCTAGGCTCTTCCTGCTCTGGTATGGGCTAGACTGAGATTACTCACTCACTCACTGATCTCTAGGATTCTCCTACACTGGAATCTCCCTAGAAAGACCTCAAAATTTCTCTTCTCTCTCCTGAGAGAGACTTCTCCAGAGTTCTCAGAATCTTCTATATCTCCAGAACATTCCTGGCCAGGGGTTTTATTACCTCCCTTTGGTCAGGTGGTGGCTGCTCCTCCAATCACATCTCAGCTTACAAAGGACATGATGTAACACAGATCATTGGACAATAGCATCTTGCATCATACAAAACACTTAACTCCTACCCTGCCAGGCAGGATTCACCACTGCAATACCCCTATGTCCTATCAGGACCATGTAGTTTGATGTGATTACATGCAGGTGGGACGTATTCGCAAACACTCCCTCGCCATTGCATCGGCGAGGGTGTTGCAGTCATGTTCAAGAAACCAGTCTGAGATGATTCCAGCTTTATGACATGGCGCATTATCCTGCTGAGAGTAGCCATCAGATGTTACAGGGTACATTGTGGTCATAAAGGGATGGGCATGGTCAGCAACAATACTCAGGTAGGCTGTGGCGTTGCAACGATGCTCAATTGGTACCAAGGGGCCCAAAGAGTGCCAAGAAAATATTCCCCACACCATGACACCACCACCACCAGCCTGAACCGTTGATACAAGGCAGGATGGATCCATGCTTTCATGTTGTTGACGCCAAATTCTGACCCTACCATCCGAACGTTTTTCCAATCTTCTGCTGTCCAATTTCGATGAGTTTGTGCAAATTGTAGCCTCAGTTTCCTGTTATTAGCTGAAAGGAGTGGCACCCGGTGTGGTCTTCTGCTGCTGTAGTCCATCTGCCTCAAAGTTCGACGTACTGTGCGTTCAGAGATGCTCTTCTGCCTACCTTGGTTGTAACGGGTGGCGATTTGAGTCACTGTTGCCTTTCTATCAGCTCGAACCAGTCTGCCCATTCTCCTCTGGCATCAACAAGGCATTTCCGCCCACAGAACTGCCGCTCACTGGATGTTTTTTCTTTTTCGGACCATTCTCTGTAAACCCTAGAGATGGTTGTGCGTGAAAATCCCAGTAGATCAGCAGTTTCTGAAATACTCAGACCAGCCCTTTTGGCACCAACAACCATGCCACGTTCAAAGGCATCAAATCACCTTTCTTCCCCATACTGATGCTCGGTTTGAACTGCAGGAGATTGTCTTGACCATGTCTACATGCCTAAATGCACTGAGTTGCCGCCATGTGATTGGCTGATTAGAAATTAAGTGTTAACGAGCAGTTGGACAGGTGTACCTAATAAAGTGGCCGGTGAGTGTATATGGACGAGCCAATGCCTGTACTGTATTTATGTGAGCAGCGTACAAGCACAAAATAATGACATGGGAAAAGGTCATACAGGGCATGTTATTGTACATCTCCGCATGTGATTCTGCATTGCCCCAGGACTCATCACTCAAAGCAGAAGGCTATTTCTGTCTACTAAATACAATTATATTTCATGACCCACAAAGCAGCCTTCACGGCATCTACTTGTATCTGTTCAATAAGAGCATTCATTGGATTGTGAGGATATTACCCTACATGCAGGACTGGTAGCTTGTTGGTATATGAAGAGATATACAATACAGGATGTCATGCAATGTCCTGTCTTGTGCATTTAAAGGACATCTATAATCTATTTTACTGATGTTGACGTGTCCTACTAAGAGGTTCCTCAGGATTTCTTTCAATATAACTTTATACACCATGATTGCGGTAATATAGTTATATATATAAAAGATGATTAGCATAATTTTTATAACTATATTGCCGCAATCGCAGAGTATAGATTTATAATTGAGTATATAATCGTTCCTCCGAAACTTCTTAGTAGGACAAATCAGTAAAACCCAAGGTAGATGTCCTATAAGTAATATAGGATAATGTACATGAACTTTATAATTGTACTATGGGGCATTTTAGTCTCCATGTGTATTGTTATTATGGTATATGTATTTATATTCTTTGTATATATTTAAGATGTAATTGTATTATATTTGTATTTTTTACAAATTTTTTTTTTTTTTAATGGTGCTCTACATTTGATAAAGAGATTACAATACGTTGCCTAAAAACAAGGACAAATAAGTACAAAACACACAAAAGTAAAAGGAGGACCGATCATCCCTTCAGGATTGCTTTAAAACGGGCTAAAAACGCATTCAAAATGCCACCCTTAGGCTGCATGGTATAACACCAAGTGGCAGGAATAGGCCATTACATTTTGCATTGTTTGAATGTCTGTATTTGTAACCTGAAAGGGTAAACTGTTTTATTTACATTATACCTGTAACCTATCTTTTTTGAGGCTTTGCAGAATGTGGTTGGCTGGTTCCTCAGAACATTCCAGAACTGAGCAAACCTATAAATAAACTCTGATTGCAGATTGTCATGCTAATGCAGCAAAGCCGACCTGGCTCACTGATGGCAGCCTAGTTGACCATTGGTCCAGACTGAAGTTCCTGCTTTTACTAGTACCACAGCCAGCCATCACACAGCTCTGTTAGCCCTCAGAGAAAGGAGTTACTTGCTGCTGTTGAAGTTCTTCTAATGAAGGAACTGTGAGGGTTTTTTTTTTACGAGATCTCTGTTTGCTGTGTGTGTCCCTGGCATGCCGCTACCATTATGGGCCTCTCTACTACCATCTGCAGGGGGTCTGTCATCTACATCTGGAATGCCATGGGGGGAAACCTTCACTGTCACGTGCCCTACTCCTCTTCTTACTACACTTAGTCGGCCCTAACGGGTGTTGATAAGACCTGAGCTACGACAAAGACTTATATGACACCTGCGGCGCAGTCGCAAACAAGCCAGCCACTCCGCTTCTAGTTTCCAGATGCATCCATACCAACCATGTGGTTGTTACAATTACACCTTGCTTCACTGCTCATCCCATGAACACTGAACAGTGGTTGGTTGGTAGGTTTCCTTTAAGTTAGCAACATACAAATCTCATACATCAGACAACATTATGGAGACTATGGCATTGCTCGACTGGGGACAGTGTGACCTATATGGTTGCTTGTGGATTGCACAATTGGTGGAACGGAAAGTGAAAAACTGAATTGTTACTATGTAACCCTGTGCGGTGTAATTGGAATTTTGTGCTTTTGTCTTGCTCTTCTGGGTTATAAATTGTTGTGTGAAGTATTTATTACCATAATATAGTAGGGGATGCAGCAAAGTCTAACAAGTAAAGTTTCTTTCAAAGTTACTTCATACTGCTATTAGTCAGGTGGATTTATACAGGGTCCAAATATTATTAAACAGAAAGAATGCAGCGCATGTGACAATGGATGTGCGGAAATATTTCCAGTATAAGAAAGAAGGAATGTCCTGGGAAATAGGACACATAACACAAGTCCTTCCTAAAATAGCTGAAATCAAAATAACTCCAGAGCAGCGGTAGACCTGTAGATTTGGACCTGGATTAGGACTGTTCAGAGTTTCTCATGGAGTTTTTCTAAATTTACAGTGGGGGTAGTTTATATTAGTGGTAGACCAGTGGACATCTGCGGTAGGCTGCCCCGCTATTCTTCTGCTGGTTTCTTTACAAAAACCACAACTTTTTTAAAAATAGAACTGTGCAAGAGTTTGGTTTAGATTAAATTTTTAGGGTACATTTGACTTTCTTGATGACTTATTATTCGCCTTTCTTCAGTCACACAATTTAGATTTTGTAGTCATTATTGACCGTGGCATGGATAGGGTAATATTATGGGGTTGGCTGTTGCAAGGGAAAAGTCCGGCTCACTGGCTCTAACTTCCCCTGTCAAGTTATCCGGAGGTGCTGGATTTGGAACCCGATCTTGTCACTTGATCGGTGTTGTAGCTGGATAGGAGCCCTTTCTAATGAGACAACCCATGTAAATTCTGTAATCATACTTTATGTAAATAATAAGAGTATATTGTAGTATATTGCGGAAACCAGTAGAATTGCGGCAACACTGTAGTTCTAGAGGGGTAATAGTAGCAAGAAACAAAAATCAGTTACTCAATGTAAATTAATTTGTAGCAATACATAACAATACAATGTATGATGCAATAGCAAAAGATCTTTTTCTACATGGCAATAAATATAGTAGGGATAGGATCTCTTTTATTGTTTATTTATTTTTCTTACTAGGGAAAGGGTGCTGATTTGAACGTTTAGGTTTTTTATTTTTTTAATTTTACCATTTTTACCATTTTTCACACTCCATTTAATCCTAAGGGGTCTGATCGATTCTTCTGTACAATGCCATACTACATTATAGTAGTATATGGGGATTTTTGCACATTATCTGTTACAATGATAATGCCTGGAGTCTCATACAGATAAAACCAGCATTGTGTAGAGCACTACCGACATACTTGTCCTGGCTCCCAGCAATATGTAATTTTGGAGAATATTCAATTTTTCTCTTTCTGCCCCTGTTTTATTCTTTTTGAAAGGAGTGTCATTGAGCAAAGGGATGCTGATGGTCGGTGCTGGGCAAGATGGAGAGGGAAAAACAGGTTCACCAGCAGACACGGCCATGTACCTGGTGTACCAAAAAGCGAATTTGTCAAAAAAATTAAAACTGAATGTATGTAATATGACAAATCAAGGGAAAATATGAGAGGTATGTCTAGAAATCATATGTAACATCCTACACAATTCTGTTTTTATTTAATACGTTTTAGCGTGAGTCTACCAGCTCTCAAATCACCTCAGAAGTGCTACTAGCTTTGTGTAGGTCACTTTATAAGCTTTCCAGACACACTCACTCCTATTCCTAGTGATCTCTCATTTTAGAGGAAATTCAGTCTTTATCGTTATGGAAATGAACTCCTCGGTTCCTCAGGGGCGTGGCCACGTTTGCTGTTCACCCGTTTTCTATGCATTATTTCTATTGGAATTGTTCGAGGAAGTTTCCAACTTTAAAATTGACTATTTAAACTAAGCATAACTCGCTGTAGCTGACTACATGGTGATGCAGGATCTCTTTTTGATTATTGATAAAACCTTGCTCTTTCTGCAAAAAAAGCTTTTCAAATTATGTAAATTAATGCCGTCTGCTCCTGTGCATGTTACACAGGGTGTTCCGGCGGTTTCTAATTATGCACGCCTCGTGCGTGCTGTATATGCTTCCCACTTCCTCCCATACCACACACATGTGCACTTATTGTCTATTGCCCAGCAAACTGCTGGGTCCTATCACGCAGCCGGCTGTGTTTCGGGTGATGAGCGCGCAAAGTCGTAGATTTCTTTTAATCACAGTGTAAAGGGGCAGTGCTAAATGCGTGCTAAGCTGAATGAATTGTTTCTAAAGTGATACATCACTAGGATAAGTATATCGGGAAATCTTATAATGTACCGTACACAATGCTGCTTTTACCTGTTTGGTGATTCGTAGTTGATGGACTCCCATCAAGAGTTTCCTTTTTTGTCCAGGTTTCCAAATAAACTTGGTAATTCATGAAGTCTTGTAAATCTGCTCCTTGGTAGAAGGACACTTTCACACACTTACACCGTACTTCTGCTTTTCACAGGAAATGGAAGTCAGGGTCACGTTTCTGTTGCGTTGCTAGGGAGATACATCATTCTGTAACTGTTACATATTGTTTTATATGCCACTGGTTTCCAATGAAAAAAGGAAATAAGTGAATCACATTACATTTTACAATATCTGTGTTTTATTAAGTATTTATTTATTACTTTGGCCTGACTTATATAAAATATTAAAGCCTCTGGTAATAGAACCACAATGATTGCAATCATTTTTTAGTTTAGGACAAGAACTGAAATTGTGGGAAAAAGTTGCATTATCTGTATGGCAAATACGTTTTGTCTTTATTGAAGGGGTTACATTGCAATTGGTAGAAAAAAAATAAAGCTATACTCACCTCTCCCCACTGATATTTTCAGTGTCGACCATTCACTTGATCTGGAGGACATCAGCAGCGACATCCTCATTCAGGCCTTGTCATGATAGAAGGTATGAGTGATCAGATATAGTGCCTGCTAGTAAAGATACCCTCAGTGATGATCATGCAGGTATCCTGATTGCAAAATGCCCTTTTGCTACAAATAAGTGAGCTGAAGTTGATTGTTTTGGACACTTGCCTCTCCCCTAAGGATTGATGGCTCTAAAGGGGTCATAATTGGACCCCTTATTTTGAAGAATATTCTGCTCACAACAAGGATAGGGGATAACTTGTTGAATAATGGGGTCCCAGCAGTAGGACCTCAAAAATTTACAAGAAAAGGGCTTCAGTTTTACCCCCAAATGAGCAATAGGTCACACATGTACTCCACGTCTCTATAGCACTGACAGAGATAGACGAGTGCCCCACTCCACTACTTCCGTCAGTGGCATAAATAGTGAATAAAGTGGCAGTGCGCATCCTCGACCTGCCACTCCAATAATCTGGAGTACATCAAACCACTCTCTTAATCTGGGAGAGTTCCGCAAATGGTTATCCACTAACCCAGGGGTGGCAAACCTTAGGCTTGGGTAGCAGAGGTGGCACTCAGAGTCTTCTCTGTACCAGCACAGAGTTCACCAGACAGAACTGTAGGCCTCCTCCTGCAGTTCCATGCCACCTAAGATGTGCCATGATCAGTGCTATTTTAAAGCGACACATACTTGGCGTCCTGAGGAGGGAGATGGTGTGGACAGAGCTGGATAATTATTGGAGCTCCTTCTCTCGGCCCTGCAATTCTTCCTGTACAGGAGACCCTGGAGGGAAGCTTCAATAATAATTAGAATTTCTCCTCCTTTCTACTGTATTGGTGTTCTCAGGACGCTGATATGATTGAAAGCAATAAGTTACTGCTTAAATTACCATGATGGTACATTGCAATACATAATTGGGTTTCTTTTGTAGTTTGGGCATTCAGTCTCTCAAAGGTTCTGAGGTTCTGCCCTATCCTGTAATATGCATGTGATTATTTTTAGTGTCTGCATGCACCTCTGCTACAACTACTGTATACATATTGTATATGTACCTTTTATATGATATCAGGCAGCACTCTAACTTCCTAGGAAAGCAAAAAATGTAAGGATTTTTATACATATATACCTTATATACCGGCGTATAAGACGACTTTTGAAGACAGAAAAATCTTCTGTCTTCTCTGGGGTCGTCTTATACGCCGGTAATCGTCTTATACGGCGGGTCCCGGTGCATGGAGAGGGCTCACGGGCTGAGCCCTCTCCATAGCCGGTAAGTCTTTGCTGCATATTGCAGCAAAGGCTTACCGGTAACACCCGCGATCGGTGCTAGCACCGATCGCGGGTGTTTGCACAGCGATGGCTGCCGGCAGCCTCAAAAAGCTGCCGGCAGCCTCAAAAAGGCATCGGGGTGCATACTCACCCTCCGTTGGCCCCGATGTCCGCGCTGTGCTGTCTTCAGTCTTCCGCGCCGTCTTCTGCTGGGCGCCGCCATGTCCTTCCCCCGGGTCGGCGCCTAGTATGACGTCAGCAGCGGCGCGTCATACTAGGCGCCTGCCGGGGAAGATCAATGGCGGCGCCCGGCAGAAGAAAGAAGACGGCGCGGACATCGGGGGAGCATCGGGGTGAGTATATAAGTTTATTTATTTTTTAATGCTGGGCTGGGCTGTATACTACTGGGGGCTGTGCTGTATACTACTGGGGGCAGTGCTGTATACTACTGGGGGCAGTGCTGTATACTACTGGGGGCTGTGCTGTATACTACTGGGGGCTGTGCTGTATACTACTGGGGGCAGTGCTGTATACTACTGGGGGCTGTGCTGTATACTACTGGGGGCAGTGCTGTATACTACTGGGGGCAATGCTGTATACTACTGGGGCCTGTGCTGTATACTACTGGGGGCTGTGCTGTATACTACTGGGGGCTGTGCTGTATACTACTGGGGGCTGTGCTGTATACTACTGGGGGCAATGCTGTATACTACTGGGGGCTGTGCTGTATACTACTGGGGGCTGTGCTGTATACTACTGGGGGCTGTGCTGTATACTACTGGGGGCAATGCTGTATACTACTGGGGGCAATGCTGTATACTACTGGGGGCTGTGCTGTATACTACTGGGGACAGTGCTGTATACTACTGGGGGCTGTGCTGTATACTACTGTATGCGTTGGAAAAGGGGTAGTCTTATACGGCGAATATATCTTAAACTCTATATTTTAAACAGGAAAGTAGGGGGGTTGTCTTATACACCAGGTCGTCTTATACGCCGGAATATACGGTACACATAAATAGGCATGTATACTGTGTTAGCGTGTCCTGTAATCATGCCTTATTTCATTAGTTGTTCTTTCTCCTTCAAAAATCTTGATTCACATTATACTAAACTGTATCATGGGCTGTTAATGGATGAATACATAGTATAAGAGCTCACAATCATCTGCCAATATCCTGCTATTAGCAGCTGCCTCGTATTCACAGAGTTCGTGCAAAGTGTGAGAAAAGTTGGAGAAAGGCCACGGTACAAAATAGGAAATTTGGAGAGTTTTCCCCTCTAGGAAAAAACACATAATTCTGGAATCGTAGACAGTTTATTGTGCAGCAGAGGCAAATGTACTATCTTGGTTTTGTGCGTTAAAGTGTAGAAATGTTTTCCATTTGCGTCTTTTTTTTTTCTACTTCATGGCAGCCAAAAGCACTTTCTCAAGAGCAGTCAGTCTGGGCTTAGGTTTCAACCGCACACTTTGCAGGAATGATCTGGTCCTTCAGCCTCTTGAAAAAATTTTTGTCCGTATTGTAACGATGGATCAAGATCTTGGCCTGCCGCGGTATCAAGGGCTGCAGTCCTTGATGGCAAAAGAAAGTCTCTATTAAAAAAATGAAAGTTTTTACATTTTTGTACAAGTGCATATACTCATCTAGTGTTTCTTTTGTCCTTGCAGGAGAAGGCCCGGATAGTGGAACCTTTAGACTATGAGACGGTTATTTCCCAAAGAAAACCTCAGATCTTCAGTGACCCACATCGAGATATGCTGATGTTCCCCATGGAGGACGTGTTTGTGAGTGCACAATGTTCACAAGCCTTTCATCTTTTATAAGTAAATATACATCTACTTCCTTATCATGGTTTTTCTTTTGCAAGATTTCCACGGTGGGTCGGCAACACAGAACCATCCAATCTACGGTTCCGGAGGATGCGGAAAAGAAAGCAAAGAGTCTTTTTGTAAAGGAGGTATGTAACGCTGACAACACCCTTAAGTTAACTAACCATCTACAAGTTACTGTAATCTAAGGGATCCCATAAATTCCCATGCTTAGGGAAACCTTACATTCTTCCTTTAAAGGTGCTTGGTCTAGGAATGGGTAAAGTGCTGTATAATTTTATATTTTGGTCAGAATGTTTTGCCTGCCCTATACCACGCATATATTAAAGAGTGTTTTTTTAATTTAAAAGATATCATTGGGCTAGATCATTTACATCAGAGAAGTGGGGGATCCACCAATCCAGCATCAAAATTTTGACACTGAATGGAGCTGGAAAGTGTTGTGGCTTTCCCTTACACTGATAAAGATTTTTACCAACATTCATTTTACTACTTTTTTTTACTACTGCTCAATTCTGATGTGCAGAACACAAAGGTGACTTAAAGGGAACCTGTCACCAGGAGACCCATTTTTAGCACTCCCCCAGTCCCCACAGAGCACAGTACATACACTGCCAAAGTGTTTCTGTATAAAAAATTGGTTTTACAGAAAAAAAGATATGTTATATTGTACCTTTCATTAGCATGTGCTGTGTGACTAGGCAGTTGCCAAATGGGAGGGGCTCGAAAGGAGCAGTCCCCCCCACCCTTGGGACATGTGACCTTTTCAAATATATGAATAACTCCCCTCACTCGGGATTGGCTGTAGAGGAGCAGGGGGCGTCGCTAAGCCCAGTGATGGGTGTTTTCATATATTTGAAAAGGTCACATGGAGAAGCTGTTCCCCAAGGGTGGGGGGGAAACTGCTCCTTTCCAGCTCCTCCCAAATGGCAACTGCATAGTCACACAGCAGATGCTAATGAAAGGTACAATATAACATATCTTTTTTCTGTAAAACCAATTTTTAATACAAAAACACTTTAGCAGCGTATGTACTATGCTCTGTGTGAAAGATATAACACGGTTCCATGCCACCCTGCGCCAAAATTAATAAATGCCCATCTATTTGTCTAGAGCTGCATTCACAATTCTGCCAGGTATCATTAGAAACAATCTACAATCTTGATTTTAGAGATATCAGAATAGTTAAAGTCCTGTAGTGTAGCAGTACAGTTCCTTTCTCTTGCACAATACTTCTGTAAATTTCCATAAAGAGGACACAAGAATTCTCAGTACATTAGCCCATTTTGGACAGATCTCTGTTCTGATGTCTGAAAAATTGTGAATAATATAAAGGCTGTAAATTCTAGCAGTAAAAGACAAGTGAGAAATGTTATTTGCTAAATTAATTAAAGAGGACCTGTCACCACCCCAGACTTCCCAAACTGAACATACCAGCATGTATGCGCTAGTATCCTGATTCTGGGACATTTGGAATTTTCGTTCTAGCCCCCTCTGTTCCCGAGATATGCCCCCCGTGATCTGACGATTCCGAGGTCTGTATCGTCAGAAAGGAGGAGCTGCAGCACGGGTGGGGGGGGGGGGTGTGAGTATGCTAAAATATTCTGACACCATCCAATCAGCGTCGGATGGTGTCAGCTAAGAGACTCCTTTGCCTTCTGGTGAGGGCGCGCTGAGCAGCGCCTGCGCGCTCCCGGCATCATGTGTCTGCAGTGCCGAGTGCGCGCAGCCGCTTGTCCCTGGCAGCACACGGAACACAGTGTGATCTCGCGAGATCTCGCAAGATCACGCTGTATAGGTCGATTGTATATTTAAAAATAAAGCTGGTGTGTAGGTCAGGCTTATCTTGTAGTCTTTATGCAGGTGGCTAGTAAGTCCATAGTTTGCTTAGTATATTGCATTGATTGTTAATTTTCTTCCCATTCTGTAAGTGCACAATGTCATCATTTCTCTGTATATCTGTTACTTTAGTGTATAAAGTATTACAGCTTGGACTGGAAAGTGGTGAACTACAAATATGAGGAATATTCAGGGGATTTTCGAGCCTTGCCTTGGTAAGTTATGTGTATCAAATCTGAGATGTTAGACATAAATCAAGCTAATAATTAGTGCATGTTGTATCAAGTTTCTATATTAATGAGTATGCACCTTGGCTTTATCAGGGCTCAGTTTATCTGTGGCTTGCAGTGTGTTTAAGTTTGTTAAGGAGTGACATGCAGTGGGTGGTATTGCCGGAGCACTTTTTTTTTTCGTAATATATTCTATATATTGTCCGCACTTTGTAAACTATGAGGACTCTGTGGAGGGAGGGGATTGCTTGAATCGGTGACACCATTTGCAGTTACAAATAAAGTTTTGATACAACCTAAAATAAAATTTTATATTCAGACCAAAAAACTTAGAATCCAGAGCAGATTATGGAATTTAAACCCCCAGAATTTCACACTAAAATTTAGACTCTTAAACTCTTAGACTCCCATTGTGAATCATTAGGATGGTCTGGAGTCAACAACAATAGTTCTGGCAAATTATTATCAGAATTTTATCAAATCAGAAAAGTTGTGGGAGACCTGGACCTCAATGTAACTTTTTATTGGATGTCATGCAATCCATTGGCATAGTGGATAAAATTTTATTGTGTATAATATTATAGGACTTTTATTACACTTTTTTTTGAGTAAAAGCCAAAGTTTCGGAAATGGAATCTTTTTTTTTTATTTCTCATTTTCTCACTTCTTATTGGAAAATATTATGCATTTTGTTGTCATCATGGATTGTGTCTGTAGCTTTTTGCTTGCAATTTATGTTATTAATAAATTGTAATTGCCTTATTTCTCATTTTTAGCAAATCCTTTCAGCCAGAGAAGACGCCCAGCCATGTGTTCGAGATAGATGAGGACTTTGAAAAAGATGAGGTAATACCTGGACTGAATTCAGTATTTTTCAGCGGATGTTGTATTAGATTTATTCCTTCCTAAGTAAAGATAGTAAGGGAAGGGTGATGAAAGTATCACTAGTAAACATGTGTGATTTATCTGCTCTAACAGCCTAGTGCTTATTCTGTCTCATAGGCTTTATCAAATGTAATATACTGTGATAGGGAAAGGACATGAACCTACAAAGCGGAAATTTATTTGGTGGTTCTTTAATTATAATCCTCATGTAAAAACATTACTTGACCTCCAAGTCCAGGGACGCAGGTGGGGTAACTGCTGAATGTCACGACAAAAAGCAGCCATTTTCAGAATTGATGCGGACATTCATTTAGTGATTCAGTGCAGTGAATACCCAGGATATGCAACCTTTAAGGGGTTTTTCCACAACAACAAGTTAGCCCCTATCCACGGGATTGGGCCTAACTTGCTGATCAGTGAGGGTCCCAGTACTGAGATCCCCACAGATTGTGAAAACGAGGGGTCCGATCGACCCCTCGTCGCTCCATAAGATTAATGGAGCAGACGGCTGCGCATGACCGTTTTGCTCCATTAATCTTGATGGAGCTGCCGGAGATCGGTGAGCGAGGTGCTCTGCAATTTGGTCAAGCGCAACCGTCTGCCCCATTAGTCTGAGGAGCAGCTCCGTCAGACCCCTCATTTTCTTGATCTGCTGGGTCTCAGCACTGAGACCCCCACTGATCAGCAAGTTAGACTCTATCCCGTGGATAGGGCCTAACTTATCTTTGTGGTAAAACTCCTTTAATGGGGTATTGCTGTCACAACAAGTTTTGCCCTATCCACAGGGTAGGGGAGAACTTGCTGATTGTGGGGATCCCAACAGTGGGATTCCTACTGATCAAGAGAAAGGGGGTCTGTTTGACCCGAAATTAATGGAGTGGCAGGTTGAGCATAACAGGAGTATCGATGTACATCGCTCGGCTATGTCCTTTACTACCATAGAGATGAAAAGGGCAGCAGGGCTCACCTGTGACCATCTGCTCCATTTATTTTATGTATCGTTCTCATCATCTGTGGGGGTCCACCAACCAGCAAGTATTCCCTTATCATGTGCATACCGGCAAAATTGTTGTGACCGGAAGACCCTTTTAAGGGTAAAAGTAGCTTATGACTCTTTGTTCTAAAATATTGGAGCATTAATAAGTCACATAAATGTTTTCATTAACATGATTTCCCTTAGACCCAAAGCATCTATTATAAACAGATATATTGTTATTTATCTGCAGGATTCATCATCACTCTGCTCCCATAGAGGTGGAGTCATAAAGCAAGGCTGGCTGCATAAAGCCAATATAGGCACCACCATACCTGTCACTATGAAGGTAAGATGTTCCACAACTAACTCAATGTATGTATCCCCACCCAAGTGTAGATACAGCTGTATCTGCAAAACTGTCTGGTGGCTAAGCATAGAAATTCTTCTATTATAGTTTCTCCTTAATTGTTTGGTGTTTGTTATTGTATTGAAAGAGCATTGCGGCCTACATTTATCAAAAATAGTGCAAACTGTGGTCGGTGCGGTTTGCCTGTGCGACACATTCATGAATTGTGGAGACTGTTCTTCATGAATCTAGCGCCCCCCTGTGACAGAGTGCACCAACTTTTTTGGGTAAACCTTTAACATAGGGAGTGTGACACAATTCTTTCGGACGCTGCCTGATGTGTTGCACGTTCCGAGTGAACACCGGAACACCCCCCCTTCACTGCAGAATAGAGCAGCAATGCATAAATACATAAATGGCGCAGGGGCTGTAATAAATCTCAGCCTATGGGCACTAATATTCAATAATATGTTAAATAATAGTTACAGGAATTGAAAAGAGTTATAAGATCAAGGTTTCACATACAATATTATTGCAGTCCTCTCCATGTGCAGTGAATCCATGATGTGTAATATGTTCATTATCCCTTTCCCCTGGGAATATGTTGTGTCATGTGTTGTCATCTCTATAAAAGAAGGATCACGGATAACATAGTCTTACTCAGAGCTCAAATCACCCTAGTAACATCACGCATGTGTGTCCAGGGAATTAAGGCTTGTCTGTTGTCAAGACTAAACGGCACTCAATGGTAGTAAATGGGTCCTGAACTAAGAAACAGTGGTAAAATATCAATAATCAATACATCAACAAGGTCACTTAAGCCTTAGCCTAGAACCCCACACTACACATATCTATATGCCCAAGGTGACATATACACCGGCTAGTTTACAAAGCCCATTTTAAATACAATCTATGTTGCCTGTATTGTAGATACATGCTCAGATTTGATTCTAGGGAAACAACTTTGAGGAAAAACATCATGTGCCATGGTTTTCTTATCAAGTTCAGGAGCTTATTAGTTTGGAAAATTATATGTGTCACTGAGCTACGTGCAGATATTCTATAGGAGGCATCTGCAATGCAGAAAACCCACATCAGTGTTTGGAGCATATCCAATTCTACTATTAACACTGATCATTCATTGCTCTACTTATGCCTAAAAACTTTTCTGTATGGCACATAAAAATGACATATTATGCTATTTACTGTAAATCATCACTGCTCACTGCTTGGACATTCAATTATGGTGAGTGCATTGTAAATTTCCACCTGTTAGTAGCATGGGTTTAGGTACTAGGGGCAGAAATGCACCCATATTATGACTGGGTGAAACCAACATTACTGTCCTCAAATATTCTGTGTCTGCTGTGTCCGTCATAACTTCACTTTAGGTGAGGGAAACCTAATAGTCACGAAATCTGAATAAACCCAATGCACCAGTCTTAATAACCTCCATACCGGCATACAATGCAATGGAATTACCAAGAGGTTCCACAGTGCGTGTTCACAGGGAATTGAAACTACACCATGTCTAACCTGATATTAATTTCAACTATAACCTCTGCCAGTATTCCGCTGTGTGCCCCACCACACCCACTTATAGGGTGAAAGTCTCATAAAGTCACACATAGATATATGGCATTTTCATACCATATAGGCCAGAAAGCTGGGATACAAGTCATGATAAATTCCCCTCCAATGACCAATCATTATTGGACTGGCCCACCGGAGCACCAGAAGAGCCTCTAGTGGAACCCCTATTACTAAAGTCTGGAGGTCATTTGGAGGCTACTACAATCTATTCAGTAGGGTTTGATGAATTTGATGAATGAAGGGGCCCCAGAATACCAGAATCTGTTGGGCCTATGGACTCCAGTTCGATACTGCTTGTAATTTTTTGGATCACTAGATGCATATATAACGTGTTTTTGCAGCATTATGGCCACAGTTACTTAAAATTATCCATCCATTAGTGAACAAACAGGTCTTCTATACTTTGATCATCCTTTTTATGGGGATAAACCTTAACATTATGTTTGGATGGGGTCCAAGATTTGGGAATTCCTATTGCTAATAATAATGAAAGGTTGGAGATCCCATTGGTATTCTTACCTTGCAAGGAAATTAGTGTAGATGCTGCAGTGGTTCATTCTAGAGATTGTGGGGTCTGGATCGTTGGGTAACTATTGATAAGCATTTTTGCATATCGTAGCATAAATTACCTTAATGTAAACTATGTCCATACGTAATGCATCATTCAGACCAGCAGAATCGTCTGTGATATAAATGCACAGTAAGAAGTGGTGTGCTGTTAGTGAGAAGATGTAGTCTTCCGGGCAGACATGTGCAGTTAATGTAATACAAATCAATCCTATTGCAATTGCACTAAGTAGCTTATGTTTTCCTTAAACCAACCTATTAATACGTTTTGCATTAGGGTGCAAATATGCGAAGTGATTTTTTTTTTCTGATTCTTTATAAAATTAGCAAAAGTCAGATCCCTGATCACATCTTTGTGACCACTGCAAGCACTTTTTATTTCCCAGTTTTGGATAGACCAGTTACACAGCTATCCTATACATTAGTGCAATTATTCCATTACATTTAAAACCAATTAGGGTGGCGTCACTTTCCAACCATGAACAAATTCCTCAGTAGTTACTCTTTAAAAATGAGACTTCTTCTTCAGTTGTCCTGAAAGCCATTTAGGAAATCCCATTGAACTCAATGGAGTGTGTGGAGTAGCTTAGGGGGACCTTTGCTCTCCCATTATACCAGTGGGTCCCAGTGGTTGGATCACCTGCAATCACACATTTTTCCCACATGCTTAGGATTTATTCATAAAATATATTTAATCTACCATCAAAATCAATCATGAATAAACCAATGACACTTACTCGTAGATCCAGGCACCATGACTGCAGTAATCTTCATATACTTACTATCCATGACCTCCTGCCTTCTGAGATCAACTTTTAAAGTGATGCTACGTCAGAAGGCCTTGTAGGTTTTACCAGAGTCCATTTGTGCTATAGCTTCATAGGCTATTACACTGTCTCACCCTCCCCCTTCTCCCCTGAGCACACCCTCTCCTTCTTTCCCCTCCATGAATCTCACTGCAGCAGAGGAAGCTTTAGCACACAGAGGGAGGGGGGAAGTTCTGAGGGAGCTGCTTGGAGGGTGAGACAGCGTAACAGTCTGTGAGCACAAAGGGGTTCTGGTAACCCCTTCCAGAGCCCTTCTGATTGTAGCATAATTATAAAAGTTGATATTAGAAGGAAGGAGGCCATGAGTATCAAATATATAAAGATTATTACAGTCCTGGTGTCTGGATGTACGAGTAAGTGTCCCTGGTTTATCATGATGGATTTTGATGGTAGATTTCCTTTAAGGAAAATTTCAGTATTCCATGTTTGAAGTACATACAGGAGACGTGGAGACTTTTGTGACTTTTCTTTCATCAATAGGTGTTCAGAAAGAAATATTTCTACCTTACTCAACTGCCTGATGGCTCCTACATCCTAAACTCATACAAGGATGAAAAATCTTCAAAGGATTCCAAAGGCTGTATCTTCTTAGATTCCTGCATTGATGTCACTCAGGTAATGGAACAGGCTTTTCTTTACTTCAAGTCTTAAGACTGATCGGATATGAAGTTAAAGTCTCTGCTTTAGATTTCTTGCACTCTGATGTTACTGCTTTTGTAGAAGAAGGTGTTTAATCTGGTAATCCTGCTGTATAGTAATGGGAGTGGAGAACCCCGAAACCCTTCTGTCTACAGATAAATGTCTCTGGTTTGGCTGGTAAGAGCTCATTAACAATGACAGAGCATAAAAATGATAAAATTACAAGAATTATTAATGAGATTGACTAAAAGAGGATTTGTAAATGAATATCTAAGGAAAAGGACTAGAGCTTCACAGCGACAAGTAATGATAAAAATTGTTTTCTTATTGTGACAAAAGCTGTATGATTGTCACAAGAGATTCCAACTATAGGGCAGGTTTATTACAAAAAAAAAAATGCAATATGTGACGTACACCAAATGTATTATGTTCTTAGGAAAGGCAGATAAGACAACATGGGGGCATTTATTAATATTGGCGCAGGGTTACGTGTTTTTGGTGCATAAATTGTGCAGTAAATTACACTGGGATGTTATATTGTGGTGCAAGGAGTTAATAAATTTTCTTTTTTTTTTTAAAAAGCTTTATTTGGTCAAAATGTGATGACAGTTTATATGTACATTTCACATTACATTTTCAGGTTCCACATTTATGTACCAGCGCGTTTACTAACGGTTATCTTGATTCAACACATTAAAGACCATGGTTTAACCGTAACGGTTTCTTATTAGATTAAGTATTGCCGCATTCTTAAATCTGTCCCGATGTCATGATTCTTGGAATTGTTACAAGTTGGCCAAACTTACTGCACTCCTAGGAAACATTGAGGTCACTAGTCCCAGTAATGTTGAAGTTTTAACATAAGTCATGAGAAAACCCTGCATTTGCCTTTGAGTCTTAGCCTAATGATTCAAGAGCTAAAAAAAAACAGCAAATGTCCAAATATTTTATTTGTATTCTTTTTTTGGCTGAAGCAGCCTATTTCTTAGTTGACTTAATTTTGACATTCTGAGCAGTAGTTACCCTGTAATGGAAATACTAAATAAAATAAGTCACAGTAATTGTATTAATTTTGCATAAGGCTGGGAAATTATAAGCAAATTGAGAAAAATGGCAAAGCTTTTCTAAATATATAAAAACAAGACCAGAGTTGTCCTAGGCCACTTGTAGTTAGACAAACTATAGTAATACCTCCCAATAAATGGTTCTATGCTCTGACATTGTTCTTGAAGTGTAAAGAAATCGCAAATAAGATGTTTATAGGGTGTTTTATGACCTTAGTGCTTCTAGTCCTTAGTGCTTATCAAACCACTGTAAAAATATCCTGATGCTGATCAGTATCTGTCTCTCAGCTCAGCCAACAACTCTTAATACTTAAATCATAAAGAAAAAAACCCACTCAAGATTTCTGGATCACTGACGATCTGCAGTTTGTGGTATTAACCCTAAAAAATAGTATACAGCATTAGATAGAAGACTTGTGTTAGCGGAAGTATATGGAAGTTTTTAGTAGCAGCATGACTAATATAGAGAACTTATTATGTGGCCTGTGAAGCTCCCACATTTATTATCTAGATGGTTTCCAAATGTATAATTCTTGGCATTGGGTGGTGTCTGCGGCAGTCTCCTGGTTAGGTGCTGCAGCTGTCACTCAGAGCAGAGGGTATGGGCTAAGGAACAGCTTAGTGGAAAGTATAGTGCACTTCTAAGAGTGAGACAGATATCATATCTAATGCTGTTATAAGGTTTGGAAGGGCCTCTTTTTATAGAGAATGCTTTTGTCTAGCCAAAAGGGATTTTAAGGATTTAGGAATTGGTGGAAGGGAATTTAGCAATGACATCTTTTGAAATGATAGGTAGAAATGTTCCCTTCCAGCAGTCTGCGACTTTAAGGGCACGTATAGTTTTTCAGATGCAGTTTTTGATGTCCAAAGGACATCTTATATTCTTATGTTCTTATATTTCTTATGCATGGCGTCCTTCCTTCTTAAATCAACTTTTATAATTATGCCAATGAGCCAATAGGGCTTTTGAGGGGTTGTTACCAGACTCCTCCATGCTGTAGCTTCACATGCTATTACACTGTCTCACATTCTCCCTGCTCCCTCAGGACTTCACACTCTTCCCTTCCTGATCTTACTAAAGAAGAGACAGTTTAAGCATACAACAGGAAAGTGCTCCTTTTACATTGTAACAGCCTGATAAGCTGCTATAAGGCACCCCAGTGCCCTTCAGACTCATTATCATAATTTTAAAGGTTTATTATAGTAGGAAAGAGGACATGGATAACAGATCTAAGAAGAGTAAGGCCGGTGGCACACGTGGCGTTTTGAACTAGTTTTTGGGCCGTTTTTAAGCAGTCCGTTAAAAAATCCATGCGTCTTTTGAAAACGCATCAGTTTTTGACAGGTTATAATTAAGATAATTGGTAAAACTGGTCAAAAACAGATGCATTTTCAAAAAACGCATGGATTTTTTAACGGACTGCTTAAAAACAGACCAAAAACGGGTTCAGATGCCACGTGTGCCGCTGGCCTTATGTAAGTCAGTGTCCCTGGTTTGTCATGTTTGATTTTAATGGCAGATCTAGGACTTCTAGTATATAAATACAGCTGTTATTAATGGAGCTTTACTCTATTCATTTTTGTAATGTGTGGTTGGCGGGATACTTTTTATATGTATTAAGATACATCTATTACATTTTCTGCACTTTTTTCTTGAAATATAAAGTCCCTGGTTAACAAATGGTTTTTACCTCATTCATGTCCATAAAAAGATCCTGGAAAGTAGATTGGTCAAGGAGCTTAACTTTTTTATTTTTAAGAAAGCGAAGCAGACCTTTTAATAGATGTATACTGTATTGTCAAATTACCTTTATATTACACACACACACATCACAAAAAAACACAAAGTATGGTGGCCATTCCTATGAATTTTGACCCTGTCCCGGCCCACACTGTAAAGCTGCAAAACTCAGCTGCATAAAACAGGAATTGAAAGCTCATTGTATTTGCTTTAGTTACCAATCCTGTGAATGGGGATTAGTGGTCTTTTCGTATTGTGTCAATGACAACCTTCACAAATTACCAAATGATATCAGAGGGAACTGTAAAAAATAGGATTTCTATACACTGCTGAGACACTGATATATACTGCACATTGTGTAAAATTTCTTGTCCTGCATTGCTGATATGGAAACTGCAGAATTTTTAAGGTCTATTAACAGATCAGCTTTTTTTGATCTCTGTAGTGTCCAAAGCTGCGTCGCAATGCTTTTGAGTTGAGGATGCTGGATAAATCGAGCCATTATCTGGCAGCTGAGACGGAACAGGAAATGGAGGAGTGGTTGCAGACATTGAAGAAGATCATTCAGTTCAATACTGACAGCTTGGCGCAAGAGAAGAGATACACAGCAGATCCTACTCAAGGTTAAAGAGCCGACTTTACTGCATGTGGTATAATGGATGCATCCTAATGGTTATGTGCAGGGCACATTAATGAGGCAGATGAAGATGCCTGGTCCTCTGGCACCAGCAACATTACAGATTTCATTCTCATTTACATTGTAGCATCTGTATCATTTCTTCCGTCACTCTGTCTGCAACATAAAACTCATTGCTACTGAAAAATATCCAGGGAGGCCATACGCTGCTAGGTTCTCAGCAGAAGCTTATGAAAGGACCACAAACATGATCAGTATATTCTCTCTTTTCTGAAAATAACACTCCCTTATTCATTATTTTTATAAAAGTTATAAAAATGCACTTGTGGTATGCAAATTACCTGTTGCGAGTCATACAGGCGGTGCCATTACAGGGAATCACAAATGCAACATCCCCCACCGGGGCCTAGCCTTTTCTTGGGGCCTGGAGGAAGCCGGGACCCAGAATACCAGAGTGGCTGGCTATTGCGGCCTAGGGCGCGCTGATGTCACAGTGCTTGGTATGGGGACCGGAGGGCTGTCCTACAGCTTGGCAGGTCTCCAGCGGGTTGTGTGTGCAAGAAATATGGAGGGAGAGGCTGATGTACTGGTTCTCCCTGGGGCAACCCCTGAGTGTCTATAAGATAGGTCCCTGGGTAATGGATGGGGAGCCGTGGTGGTGACAGCCGTATACAGGGATCAGAGGGAGGCAACGCTGTGCAAATCAACTCGCAGTTCTTTATTGAGCAACAGGTACTTGAGTGGTCCTGGAGAGTGGTCCTCAGGAATAGTCCACCAGCCTGGTAGTAGATGCAGGCTGGGATGATTGAGATGGAGCTGTGTTCAAACTGTTGAAGCTTCAGCTCTGGATTGGAGTCTCCTCTCTCTGGTCCTGGGATTGGGTTCTGTGTCAGTACTGAAGGTGTACTGAACACTGTCTCTCTCTTCACTCAAACCATGTGGTCTGGACTGCTGGCAGACTCTAAAGAGCATGTGCTCTCAAGAGCTTGTGGTAAAGAGCAAGAGAAGGCTCCTGAGAACAACCATGAGGTCCAAGAGCATGTGCTCTCAAGAGAGCTGGTGGTAAAGAGGCCTGTGCTTCCACTGGCCAGGGGTTTTATTCTCCTGGTTAGGTGGTAGCACATCTCCAATCACACTGCAGTTTACGATACAGCCAACTCATTGGTCAATATCTTACACCCACTTAACTATTGTCTTTCCAGGCAGAGACTTAAGACTTAACCCCAGTCTTAAATCCCCCACCCCCCAGCTGGTTGTCCTGTCCCTGTATTCAGTCTCCAGCCTCAAAATAAACGTGGGCCCAAACTCTGCCAGTTCAGACCTCAAGGTCAGATCTGAACTGGTGGAGTTTCTTGCTTTAGTCTCCCTTCACCAGGAATGTGGTTTTTTAGCTGGTGACTGGCTCCAATATCCTTTGCGATGCTGATTTTAAAAACGCATTTGTCCGCATTATGAATCATTTCAGTAGTTTATAATAGTTTATTTTAAATTACTTGGCTCCCTGCCACCAGTGGGTTGTGAGTTCCTGGGGAGGGAGAAGCTGCAATCTGTGTTTGCCTGTGTTTCTCCTCTCTCCCACAGGGGGATGGAGTGGAGAAGAGGAAGAATGTATGAGGAGACACAGGCACACACACAGGCTACAGCTGACCCCACCCCCACCCGGGACTCACCACACACTGCTGGCAGGGAGCCAAGTAATGTGAATAAAAGTAGTGTAATCTACTGAAATGATTCAAAAGGCTTTTTTAAAATTAGCCTAGCATAGGTTATTGGAACCTGTCACCAGCTAAAAATCACATTCCTGGTGACAGGTTTAAACTTTAAACTTGGGTTATGAGGTAGGTAGGTAAAAATAATTTGCATCAGTTGGTAAATGGTTTATTTTAGCAGCTGGGTATGTTTACGCTGTAGGAAATTACTGCAGGATAGGAGTGGAAACATGGGCATCAGAAATGTGGTAGAATGTAACCCAGAAACAAAATGCATCCAAGGCTGATGCTGAGCTAAGGGAATTTCATAAGGGTCTGCTACTCACATCTGCTTTCCTCTAATGTACAGATGATGAAGGCGGTGGTGCTGGGAAATCGGATAACATCATGGAAAGCCTGGAGAAGAGCATGCATCCTGAGCTGGTGAAGGTATTAGCTTTTATGACTTGGAATCACATGCTGTAGCTGGACTGAAACCGAAGCAGTTGTTATAACACACCGCGTGCCTGGAAACCAATTTTCCAGTGTGTTTTTTGAGGTCTTGTCTTAGTGCGAGAGCTGATATTTTTATAGTAGATTTTCTTTTTTTTTTTTCCTTTTTGTCAACAGCATTTTAATCCAAAGTATGTAAAAGTATAAGGGGGGTGCATTAAGATGGGTTTGGCTTCAAAAACGAAATTAAAAACGTGAATGTGCATATTTACCAGGATGTTGTTGAATATTATTTGCTCCCTTTGTTTGTAGTATGGAAGAGAGACGGAGCAGTTAAATAAGTTGAGCAGAAGTGAAGGACGCCAGAACCTGTTCTCATTCGACCCTGATGTGCAGGTGATGCTCTCAGCCTATGTCATTGTGGTTTGGGTTGAATGGTCCCCAGTCATGTGATGTCACACAGGTGCACGGCACATTATTTCCATGGTCATGTAATGTCACACAGGTGCACGTCTCATATCCCTGTTCATGTGATGTCTCAGAGGTGCATGGCTCATTATATCCCTGGTCATGTGATGTCACACAGGTGCACGGCTCGTGTTAACGGACAGTTCTGATTACTCTGTGTTATAACGAGCCATGCACCTGTGTGACATCACATGACCAGGGATTGTTTTTTATCCACAGTAAATAAAATGATGAAGCTTCCTTTACAATGACAGTAAGCAGAGATTTAGAAAACTGCGAAGAATTGATACAGCAAGTATACTGAAAAATTGTATAACTTTTCATTACACAAACAATATCAGTTATTCGAAAGTGGACAACCCCTTTAATAAACATAACAAATCCTTACCAGTGTGTGCACCGTGATTTTACAATGATCAAGAAGGGATTTTGAACTGTAAAAATGGAGAATTCTTGTCCAGCTGAATATTTCAGCATTACATCTCCAGTAATTTGTTGTATGTTGGTATTATGTGCATTCACTGAGGCTTTGTTCTCTTCTGCTGTTTTTAGAGACTGGACTTCTCTGGTATAGAGCCAGACATACGGCCCTTCGAAGAGAAAAGCAGACGCCATTTCTTAGTCAAATGCCAGGAACTGAGCTTTAATATACTTGGGAATGTGACTGAGAATAGTGAAGGAGCCCTGACTAATGTAAGCGCTTACTATGTTCTGCCATGTAGGATAATACAGTGCTGATTGTTTTGTGGTTATTTACAGCTGGCAGAGTAAGGTCCGAATTTCCTTATGTTATTGCAATGTCATATTATAAAAATACAACGAGGATATTGATTGGGATTGGTTTGGTGATTAAGATTTTAAATGGCGGGGGTCCTCATATCTATCTATCTCTATACAGGCAGTCCCCGGGTTACATACAAGATTGGTTCTGTAGGTTTGTTCTTAAGTTGAATTTGTATGTAAGTCAGAACTGTATATTTTATAATTTGTAACCCCAGACAATTTTTTTTTCTGGTCTCTGTGACAATCAGACTTTAAAAATGTAGGATTGTCATAAGAACCAGGATTAACAATAAATCTTAATTGCAGACATCTTTGATAATTGTTACAGATTATTATTGTATAGCCTGAGGCTAAAGTACAGTAAATTACCAACATCCAGAGGTCCGTTTGTAACTAGGGGTCGTATGTAAGTCAGGTGTTCTTAAGTAGGGGACCGCCTGTATATATATCGTTGCTGCACAGCAAGTATTATTTTACTGTTGTATTTGTATCTTTGCCCCAGGTTGAACCATTTTTTGTCAGTTTAGCGCTGTTTGACGTGAAAAATAACTGTAAAATTTCTGCGGACTTCCATGTGGACCTTAACCCTTCATCGGTGAGAGAAATGTTAAACAATCTTTCGTCACAAGCAGCAGAAAATGGAAGTCCTAAAAAGTCCTGCAGTGATAATCTCGTCCATGGAATCCCAGAATCTCAGTTCCACTTTATAAAGGAGGTGAGAAATTCTATCTATCTATCTATCTATCTATCTATATTAAAGCAAAAGCAGCAGCACTCCGGTGATGAATTAAAGCTGGGTGATCTTTATTTCAAGGGTGCAACGTTTCGGTGTGTCCACCTTTTTCAAGCATATCAAGGTATGCTTGAAAAAGGTGGACACACCGAAACGTTGCACCCTTGAAATAAAGATCACCCAGCTTTAATTCATCACCGGAGTGCTGCTGCTTTTGCTTTAATATATCAAGAATCCTTTGCCACGGATTGCGGATCTTGCACCCGGCTACAGAGGTTGTGCTGCCTTGAATCTCCTTCCTATATATCTATCTATCTATCTATCTATCTATCTATGAATCTCATATCTATCTATCTATCTATCTATCTATCTATCTATCTATCTATGAATCTCATATCTATCTATCTATCTATCTATGAATCTCATATCTATCTATCTATCTATCTATGTATCTCATATCTATCTATCTAATATCTATCTATCTATCTATCTATCTATCTATCTATCTATCTATCTATCTATCTATCTATCTCATATCTATCTCTCATATCTATCTATCTAATATCTATCTATCTCATATCTATCTATCTCTCATATCTATCTATCTAATATCTATCTATCTATCTATCAATCTAACGAAATGAAGACAGGCAGCACTCCAAAATAGTGAAAAAACAAGGGTGTTTATTCCACCTCCCGCAACGTTTCGGCTGTAGTCTCAGCCTTTGTCAAGCAGTGAGTGTCAGGAAGTTCACAGATATATATAGTCACCGTGTGATGACATCATACAAAAAAGTAAACAGTGCATATACATAGGATATATACAGTTGTGTGCATCAACAGTCAAATATACAATATACAATAGTGTGTAGATGATACATGAATACAGTATCAAGTAAAGCATTTACTACTTAGTGTAAAAAAGTGCCAAAGTGTATAGATAAGCATATGAGTAAGATTCACCTGTAAAGGATCCACCTCCTGGCTCAAAACAAAACAAAACGGCGTCTCCTGGACGCTACTGCGCATGTCTGTAGGTTGTAATGGTAAGCAGATCCACATGTGTGCATATTGCGCGTGCGCCTAAATTGGCGCATGCGCCTAAATTGGCGCATATGTAATGGTGAATATTGCGCGTGCGCCTAAATTGGCGCATCGCGCATGCGCATAAATTATCGGTGCGACTCGCGCATGCGCCTAAGTTATTTGGCGCATCGCGCATGCGCCTAAATAATCGGCGCTTGATCATGCGCCAATTGAAAGAGAGGGGTTACCTGGAAAGTAGTATAGTGCGCATCTAGCGCCTGCGTGTAAAGAATGGCTGCTCTGAAAATGTAATAAGCTATCGTATATTCATTTGAATAGATCCTATGGCAGTATAAATTGGTGTGGACAAAGGTCTAGAGGAAAAAAGTGCAGACGACAAGTTTTAGTCTCCGATTATTTAGGCTATTAAGTTATGTAACGATTCATTCATAATGATTGGATCCAGCGCATCTTTTTGTTCGGCACCATAGACAAAACGTTCATTAACTGTGCATCACAGGGAATGTTTCCGAATTGTTCTTGCAACTTTCTGTGTTGATAACTTTTTAACCCTTTCAGGACCTGGCCCTTTTTTGTTTTTTCATTTTCATTTTTTACTCCCCATGATCAAAAATCCATAACTTTTTTATTTTTCCATGTACAGAGCTGTGTGACGGCTTATTTTCTGCGTAACAAATTGCACTTCATAGAGATGGTATTGAATATTCCATGCCGTGTACTAGGAAGCGGAAAAAAAATTCCAAATGCAGTGAAATTGGTAAAAAAACGCATTTGTGCCGCCTTCTTGTGGGCTTGGATCTTACGGATTTCACTGTGCGCCCCAAATGACATGTCTACTTTATTCTTTGGGTCGGTACGATTACGGGGATACCAAATTTGTATAGGTTTTATAATGTTTTCATACATTTAAAAAAATTAAAACCTCCTGTACAAAAATTTTTTTTGGGATTTTGCCATCTTCTGGCACTAATAACTTTTTTATACTTTGGTGTACTGAGCTGTGGGTGGTGTCGTTTTTTGCGGATTTTGATGACGTTTACAATGTTATCAATTTTAGGACTGTACGACCTTGTGATCACTTTTTATAGAATTTTTTAATTTTTTTAAATGACAAAAAAAGTGCCATTTTCGAATTTGGGCGCGATTTTCCGTTACGGGATTAAACGCCGTGAAAAACCATTATCATATTTTGATAGATCGGGCATTTTCGGACGCGGCGATACCTAATGTGTTTATGATTTTTACTGTTTATTTATATTTATATCAGTTCTAGGGAAAGGGGGGTGATTTGAGTTTTTAGGGTTTTTTATTATAATTTTTTTTTTTTAACTTTTTTTTATTTTTATTTTTAGCACTTTTCAGACTCCCTAGGGTACTTTAACCATAGGGGGTCTGCACGATCCTATCATATACTGCCATACTACAGTATGGCAGTATATGGGGATTTTACTCCTCATACATTACAATGTGCTGATAGCACATTGTAATGCATGGGTTAACCAGAAGTAGCCTCGGGTCTTCGCGAGACCCGAGGTTACCATGGCGACGGATCGCCGCTCCCCGATGACGTCACGGGGAGTGGCGATCCTCGAAAAGATGGCGGCGCCCACGCGCCGCCATGCTTTTGAAGCCGCCGGCAGCATTGCCGGCGGCGATCGAGGTGAAAACACCCGGTGCAATATGCAGCAAAGACTTACCGGCTATGGAGAGGGCTCAGCGCGTGAGCCCTCTCCATGCACCCGCGGCCGACCCGTGACGTGCTATTACGTCACGGGTCGTGAAAGGGTTAAGAGATATTGCAGATCCGATTGCGGAAATCAATTTCTATGACAATCCTGGTCTTCTTTGATATATCACATGACCTCCTTCCCATGGGAAAAACTCGCCCTTGATCCGGCACATTGACTTTCAAGATGGCCTCCAAGTTCTGGACATAGATTAAAAGTTAGGCCCCCTCACCCATTACTTGCTGGATTACTCAGATATGTCATTTTCCATATTGTTTCCAAAATAAGTGGTTGTCCTACAACTAATGACTCACCGTGTACATGTTATTTGTCAGGATATTGAATGAATATATAATAACATAATTCTATGAAGAGTTTGATTCCATTGTATAGTTTTTATAATTCACAAACTATTGTTTTCCTTTGATTATAGGGAATATTTTCAGTGACAAATCCACATCCGGAAGTTTTTTTGGTGGCACGTATTGAAAAAGTTTTACAGGGTAATATCACACATTGTGCAGAACCATACATCAAAAACTCTGATCCCGCAAAGGTATTCACTACTCAACCAATAAACGTTTCATTAATAAAATTGTCAAATACAATCTTTTTCCGTTCCAACGTCAGGCAGGTCATTGCTTCAATGTGTGTTCGCCTATAGCTTCCTGTCATTGTAGTTAATAATTTCCTCCAATTTAATTACCCACTTCTTACTAAATAATAAGCTTCCTGTTTAATTAAGCGCTTTCCCATCAGATTCTAAGCTCTTACAGAGAAATAATAAAAAAAGAGATCCGTAGTAAGCCACATGCTGTCTGAAGGTCAAGTAGTAGCCCGGGTACAGCTTCTCTCACCATGGAGCTAAAAATGTAGGAATTATTTATGGTAACCCAACTTTTGTACATTTAAAAAAACAACTTAAAAAAGAAAATGATATTTTTTTTCTTTGAATGAATTATGGGAGAAAATATATATATATATATATTTTTTTTAAATATGTATAGTTTTTTTTACTCAAAGTATTATTACAATATTTGTTGGGGTGTTGTTGAGATAAAATTAAAGGGGATTTCCATTTTTCAGTGCTGTTAAAACAGGGGTCCACTAACTCCTCTTCCAGCTCCCTGGCTGAATGGAGAGTTTGCTGCACATGCACAGCCATTTGTGCCCTCACATGTTTTGGAAGTCATAGATGGATGTTAAGAAAAACTTCGACCTATGATATTCCTTTTTTATGCAGGATACAATACTCAGTTTTGGGTTGTTGTGTCTTTGCTATAAATGGGTTTCATTTACTTAAAATCTGCTTTCATCAGACCTTCCTTTTTGCTCATTTGCAGTGAATTTCTGCAGGGGTAATTACTGTATATATTTGAAGATAAGCCCCACTCGGCTTATACGCGAATATATAAAAAATAAACGTAATACTATCTCCTGCACTGATCCCAGCATCCTCTTCTCCCCACAGCACCTCTTCCGATTCCGGGGGCGTAAGCAGATGCACATTTGTTTGCCGACAGATGTGCATCTGCCGCCGCCGCCGGTAACCTGAAGGGGTAATGCAGGGAGAATACTTGGAGGGTGAATACTAAGTTTTTTTTTATTAATGGGGCACTTGAGTCAACGTGGGAGATTTATTAATCTATCTACAACAGAATTCTGTCATAGTTTGCACTAAAAATCTGTCTGCACCACATTTATAAAGGGTTTTAGACCGTTTTCTGGCTCTACGACAATCTCGACAAAGGGGCGTGGCCTCTGGCCAAAAAGGTCCGTGCGTCAGAAATACTTCTAACCGAACAGAATTGTGTCCTAACTTTCTGGCATAAAGTAAGGCAACTAATAGAAGGTACAGAGTAGTACTAGACAGTCTTACCCTAGGACAGATTTATTCTCCAGCATTAGACACTTTTATAAATCTGGTGCAGAATAAAACTGTCTAGTCTAACTCTGCACTGTCTGACTTTAGGACACTTTTTAAAAATCTGCCCCAATATGTTTTGCCAGTGATTTGTGGTAAAATTAGGTACCTCGGCTTATACTCAGGTCGGCTTATACTTGAGTATATACAATATCTTCTTTTCTACTGTTTTTGAGCGCAACAGATTTCAATTCCTTGAATTTTTAATTTCTCCAGCAATCTGTGCAGCTGATGTTTTGCGTTTCTGTATTGTTTTTAGACTGCACAGAAAGTGCACAAGATGGCCAGGCAGGTCTGCAGCCGCTTGGGACAGTACCGAATGCCATTTGCTTGGGCTGCAAGGTACGTCTTGTTGTTATCGGTCTCTTCAGACTTGCAGTCTATTTTTAGCTTTATGTAATGTTTTAATGCATTTTCATGATGGTATTGTTTGTTTGTATTTTTAAGGCCAGTATTCAAGGACACCCAGGGGACACTGGAAGTTGAAGGGAAATTTTCCCCATTATACAAACAGGATAGCGGCAAACTTTCTAACGATGACCTTCTCAAGCTACTGTCAGAGTACAGGAAGTACGTCAGCTTTCTCTATTTCATGCATATCACAGTCATTTTAGGAAATTAATTGTGAATTTTACAACTAATATTGATAATGGCATTTTTATATAAATTTTATATGAATTTAAGAGTGTGATTGTGTTGATCTTAACTGGGGGAGGGGGATCTTAATTGGAATTGACTATTATACATATTGTGTTATTGCAGATCTCAAGTAAACCTCTATGTACCAAGGTACTAATGTGATTGTAGTAATCTTCTTATATTAAGTAACAAATAATAATAATCTTTAGTTATATAGCTCCATCATACTCCGTAGCGCTTTATAAATTCTAGGGGACATGTACAAATAAAATAAGACTGTAAAGAGGAATAACATAATGAGATGAAACAATAAGGCCTTGCTTGCAAGAGCTTACAGTCTATGAGGATGAGGGGGTGACACAAGAGCTTACAGTCTATGAGGATGAGGGGGTGACACTAGAGCTTACAGTCTATGAGGATGAGGGGGTGACACAAGAGATTACAGTCTATGAGGATGAGGAGGTGACACAAGAGTTTACAGCCTATGAGGATGAGGGGGTGACACTAGAGCTTACAGTCTATGAGGATGAGGGGGTGACACAAGAGATTACAGTCTATGAGGATGAGGGGGTGACACAACAGCTTACAGTCTATGAGGATGAGGGGGTGACACAAGAGCTTACAGTCTATGAGGATGAGGGGGTTACACAAGAGCTTACAGTCTATGAGGATGAGGGGGTGACACAAGAGCTTACAGTCTATGAGGATGAGGGGGTGACACAAGAGCTTACAGTCTATGAGGATGAGGGGGTGACACAACAGCTTACAGTCTATGAGGAGTCCTGATAGTTTAGCAGCACGCTGCACACATTAGTCACACTTCTATCCTTTGTCAGGGACAATCTTGGCCAAAGGTAACTCCACATTTCTTAGTTTATAGTTACATTGTGTAAAGAAGAAAAGTTTTATTTTTGTTTTCATTTCATTTTCAACTAAACTAACATTTTCCTCTTTTTTAATCTAACACAGACCAGAGAAGACAAAGCTCCAAATTATCCCTGGACACCTGGATGTTACTGTAGACTGCGTTCCTCTGGACTTTTCAAGTATGATACTTACAATAAGATGCGCTCTGAAGTTGTAGTCTTACATCAGAGGAAGTGATTAAGCATGTGTAGTCTGTTCATGATGAGTAATACCCAGTAGTAACAATAATACTCAACATAACACATCTGCATCAGGCCCCATGTTGCAGATATGTTAAATTAAAGTTGATGTTTTTTGTCATACATAATTGTACTTCTTTCTGTTCACGTGACCTCTGCTGAAGTTCACGGATTTCCCATGTTTTCTGTCCTATGTAAAACATATGTTCGTTTGCAATACAGCATGAGAGCAAATGGCTTCTAATGTTATCCCCGGGGATTGCAGCTATTATTAGTGCAGAAAGGAGAAATTCATGTTTTACAAAAAGAATTTTTAATTTCACTACTATAAAAAAGAAGCTATAAAAAACCTTTCGGTTTTGGTGTGAACACGACCTTGTGAACTTTTGCTACAATTGTAGTTATGGTAATAGTATTTGATAGGCACAGAGTGAAATTTGGCTATTTACTTATTTTAATTAATATTCCTGATATATAATCAAGAACTTTCTCTTAAGCTATATTCACACAAACTTCTCACAGATCTGAGTCAAAGCCAGACATGGATCCAGCAGGAAGAAGTATAAGTGGCACCTTTATATGTGTCATTCCTCGAAAATCTGTTTGGCTCAAAGTTGTACAAAATTACAGGTTCATAAAAACTGTGTAAACAAGTGGAAAACCCCAATTCTTTTAACCCCCATTTTTGCGTTTTCATTTTTCACTCCCCACCTTCAAAAATCTGTAACTTTTTTATTTTTCCATGTACAGAGCTCTGTGACAGCTTATTTTCTGCGTAACAAATTGCACTTCACAGTGATGGTATTTATTATTCCATGCCGTGTACTGGGAAGCAGGAAAAAAAATTCTGAATGCAGTGAAAATGATGAAAAAGCACATTTTTGCCATATTCTTGTGGGTTTGGATTTTACAGATTTCACTGAGCGCCCCAAATCACATGTCTACTTTATTCTTTGGTACGATCACGAGGATACCAAATTTGTACAGATTTTATGTTTTCATACATTTAAAAGAATTAAAACCTTCTGTACAAAAAAAAAATTCTTCATTTTGCCATGTTCTGGAACTAATAACTTTTTCATACTTTAGTGCACGGAGCTGTGGTGGTGTCATTTTTTGCGACTTTTGGTGACGTTTTGAATGCTACCATTTTGAGGACTGTACAGTCTTTTGAAGTGGCACTTTCGACTTTGGGTGCCATTTTCCATTACGGGGTTAAACGCTGGAAAAAATTGCTATTATATTTTGATAGATCAGATATTTTGGGATGTGATGATGCCAATCATGTTTATGATTCTTATTGTTTATTTGCTTTTATATGTGATCTAGGGAAAGGGGAGTGATTTAAACTTTTACTATTTTTACTATTTTTTCATATTTAAAAAAAAAAAGTTTTTACATTTTTTTACCATTATTTCAGAGATTCCAGGGTAAATTAACCCTGCAGGGTCCGATTGCTAATGCTATATACTGCAATACTACTGTATTGCAGTATATAGCAATGTTACTGGTTATCTCTAATAGCCTGCCATCTGCTGGCTATTAGAGATCATTACACCTGGAAAGCCTAGAAGTCTCATAGAGACTGTAGGCTACCATGGCAACCGATCGCTGGCATCCGATGACGTCACAGGGGGCGGCGATCGGCCGTCCAAGATGGCGGCGCCCATGTTAAGGTAACAGGTTAACTGGTGAACCACAGCAATTACAGGTGGCCGTCAGCTGTATTATACAGCCGTCACCCGCTGTGTATGGAGAGAACTCAGCCCGTGAGCTCTCTCCATGTACCCTTCGCAGCACCAGGACGAAATAGTTTGTCCGAGGTCGCGAAGGTGTTAATTTAACAGTGTTCACCCATGAAAGAAAGTTCTCAAATTTTAACCCCCTAGTGATGTTTACACGATAAAAATTACTTTGACCTCCTTACGTTACAATTTTACTTGGTTTTATTGCTGTTTTAGCTCCTATCACTCTGTGATGGTGGATATAAGATTCCAGAGTGTGGGCGGGGACTTTCTAAGCGGATAATTCATGATTCCTCTGTGCTATGAGATGCTGTGTGCTGACAATGTGCTTAGATTATCAGGGTACAGGTTTATATACACCTTTATTTAGCTTCTGAACATTCACTAGTATCTTACGCATAGAAAGAGAGATGAGACAGATTAGAGATGTAATCCATGAGATGCATATTACACACAATGACACAATGTCAGCTCTGCTACATCTGAGCTATAACACACACAGAGTTCCCCTCGCCCCCTGGATAAAGACCATATCTTGTCTGTACCTTGTAGAGTAGGTCTTTGGACATGCAGCTTACTGGCAGGAAGTGTCTTGTGAGAGCTCCTCTTGTGATGGAGGTGGAAGGGCAGGAGGAAGAGAGAAGAGCAGACGAGAAGCAGAAAGGAGAAGCAGATCACAAGCAGGAGAACAATCTGCAATGCCCGACCATAATCAGAAGATTTATGGTCGGATCCCAGGGCAACCGAAATTGTAAACACCAGGACAGGAATTATATCTGTGAAATGCTGTAATAATAACAATAAATTAGAGAATGTGTTATTTTATTATCCTGAGTATATTTATGAATCTTGTCTCCGTGGAAATTCCCCTTTAATTCAATAGCTGAATTGCATATTCTCTCTTTTCTCTCCATCAGATTGTGTGACATCATCTTATGTACCTGTTAGACCCCATGACAAAGAAAATCAAAAGATTTCTGTGGAAGTTGAAGAATTTGTTCCCGAGATGACAAAGTATTGTTATCCTTTCACCACCTACAGAAACCACCTCTATGTGTACCCTCTACATTTAAAGTATGACGGCCAAAAAACATTTGCAAAGGTAAAAAGATGATATTCAGTCTTTGTCCTCTATGACTGTATAATAGATTTCCATCTAAAGTGTTGTGATATTTCCTCAGGCTAGGAATATTGCAGTCAAAATCGAATTTCGGGACACAGATGAGCCCGATGCACCCGCTCTGAAGGTTTGTTGTCTCATCTTTTCCAAAACATGTACTAAGTATTTTTTTGTACAGCCATGAATATAAATCGTATATAGCTGTATACAGATGCAGCACACTAAGCATCTAAAATGGAAAGTAGTGTCTCAGGTTACTCACAGCAATAAATCTCTGCATAGTCTGATCTCTTTTCTCATCTGCCCCACTACTTCTTGGTCTTTGGGGAAAGAGGGAGAAAAGAAAACAGACAGTAGCACTACCTAGCGCAAGGTTATTCTTTTTAGGAGATGGCTTTTTAGGAAACATTGAGGTATCAGACTAACCTTCGGAGTTGTGCTCATCATCAGGCACAACTCTGGTTTTTGCTTTATGCTATATGTTTTGCCGCAGCCTCGTCCTACCCCTGGCGTGGCCTATTGCCCCTGGGGTTTATCACACTGAACCAAATGTATAGTGGTGCGTCGTGTGGAAAAAAATGGACGTATACGAATGGCGCTGGCACGTTCTTTTCGTTCAAAGTAGGATCCGTTTATTTCCAGAAGACAAGTAAAAACAAGAAAACGCGTTTCGCACCTTTTTTAGGTGCTTCCTCAGGTCTGTATCTGATGATGCAGGGTGGCTGGTATTAGGACTTATTGGGACAATACCAGCCACCCTACATCATCAGATAAAGACTTGAGGAAGCACCTCAAGAATGTACGAAACGCGTTGTCTTGTTTTTAACTTGTCTTCTGAAAATTAACGGATCCTACTTTGAACGAAAGGAACGTGCCAGCGCCATTCGTATACGTCCATTTTTTCCCAATAGCGGTACGCCACACTATTCAGCACTATACATTCGGTTCTTGGTCTTTTTATTAGATAGGTTAGTAGCAGATGCAAGGGACTGCGACTCCAAGATCAGACTACAAATGATTTCTTTGTAGTCTGTTACCATGGAGACCCATAGATCTGCATAGAAGTTGTGGGAGATTTTGAATCAAAAATACACACAAAGTAGCTTTGATTTACAAAAGCAGAATAATCTTTATGCTATATGTATCTATGTGTAGTCGCCTAGCAGTTGAATTTTGGATTGTAGCCTGTCAAAGGTTTGTTTTACTATATGTTATGTATATACTAGATCGACACATCTTTATATATGCCTGTGATCAGATAGCTCACATATATGCCCCAGTGTAACATTATAACGTCTCATTGGCCACAGTGTATTTATGGAAAGCCGGGAGGACCTGTGTTCACCACTAATGCCTATGCTGTGGTCCTGCACCATAACCAAAGCCCAGAGTTTTACGATGAGGTGAGTGTTCATGTTTAAAACAATAAATAATGGAAAAAATAGAAACATTTCCTAAATAAAAATATTATTCTTTTTTACAGATAAAAATTGAGCTTCCTTTACACCTCCACCAGAAGCATCATCTGTTGTTCAGCTTTTTTCATGTCAGCTGTGACATCAATTCAAAGGGCAATAGTAAGAAGCATGACAACGCCGAAACACCGGGTAAGAGCAAACATCAAAAATTGTGCCTCCTCACTACTGTCATTACACCAATATAAATCTGGAATTGGGCAGATTTATTACTAGACCATGTAAAGTAAACATAGGTAGTCTTAGCCGTGTTCCTTTTATATTTTAATTGCAAAAGTGTTGAAATTGTTTCATTTTTTGGTACAAAACATTTTTTTGCCTTCTTTTATTGTACAATACTGGAACATTTTGCTTAGTAAGTTAATTTTTTTATTACAGTGGGGTACAGCTGGGTCCGCTTATTAAAGGAAGGCAGAATTATAACCTGTGACCAACAGCTGCCGGTCTCCGCCAATCTTCCCTCTGGATATCTGGGTCAGGCTGATGCAGATACCAAAAAGGTAATAGAAAGAAAGATTATGGGCGCATGGATAGATAGATAGATAATAGATAAATAGATAGATAATTGATAGATAGATAAATAGATAATAGATAAATAGATAGATAATTGATAGATAGATAGATAGATAGATAATTGATAGATAGATAATTGATAGATAGATTGATAGATAGATAAATGGATGCATATGTGGATAGATATAGATATGGATGTGATGTAGATAGAAGAAAGACATATACATATTTCGGTATTAATCAAGGTATATTTGTATAACTCTAGAGCAGCAGTGATATCAAGTGGGTCGATGGAGCAAAACCACTTTTTAAAATCGGGAGTCATCTGGAATCCACTGTGTATACACAAGTAAGTGTGTTATATTCCCAATAAGGACTGCGTATTAGGCTCCATACACTTATCTGCAAATGGCCACCGCGAGCCAGACGCAAAAACAGCACCTAGCTCGCAGCTGCCAAAGGCGTGCATTGTGCACTGCAAAAGATAGGGCAGGTTCTTCTCGAGCCAGCTTATGGCACATGTGCCGGAGCCTCACAGTATATGGAATATTTCTTCTTTTTTATTATATGAGATATGGTGCATTCAACTTTAGACAGCATTTGGGATTTATATTCAGCATATGTACAACACTCATCAGAATATCTTAAGAATAGTTACTCTAATATACAGATCATACCTGCTCATTAATGGTGAGGCAGCTGAATGGAGCTTGGAAAATCTGTGACTGATTTTTATGCTTTTTCACCACATCTTGTAACCCCAGTATTGACTCTGACCCCAAAGTCTAAAACGTCTATGCGGCCGTACATACCACCCCCATAGCGGGTGATAGCCGCACAGAACGGTCAGGTGATCACAATGAAGAGGGTAGGGGTCTCCCCTAATCCTCTACAGCGCGGCTCACGTATACCCACCCGACGACATACGTTCGTGTAAATGTAGCCTAAGGCTGATGATGATGGTGAAAATAATTACAAAGATTTCTCTATGTATAGATTTACCCACAATGGGGGTAATGTATTAATGTGTTGGTGCCATTTATTTCCTATTTTTAATAATATGTGCGCTCCTGTGTTATCTATTTTAATTTCTGATGGCCCCACAATATTCCATTCTCTTTGACAGGACTAAAGTTTGTGCAGCCTGTTTTCCAACAGTTCCCTTTCATCTGTTTATGTCTTAGACCTTTGACATAATTATTTAGATCTTTATTTAAATCTATAATCTTCTACACCCCATCCTGGTGTTTTTATTTTGACTCTCATTTGTTTGATTTCTGATGCGCCAGTTTATTAGTGGCCACCGGAATATAAAACCATACTGAAAAGTTGTGAGCCACAAAACAGACCTTGCACCTAAAGTTAACACATACCCCCCCAAGGAGTTCATTGTTCTGTATTTCAGATCTAATAAGGGAAATTGGTAAGCAGTTGACAAATCAGTTTAACAACCAGTCTAATTGCAGAGAAACTGCTTTCAAATTGGCGTTGTTTTTCACTTCCGTGGTTCCGTGATTTCCACAGATGCCTCACAAAGCCATTGATTTCTATGGTTCTTTTCACATTGGCTTATATTTTTGCTGATCTGTTGTCCTTAGAAAAAATTATAAAATATGTCCTATTTTTTTCACTGAAGTAGATCACGGAAGGCAATAGTCTATGGGTCAGAAACATCCACTGGAAACGCATATGCGATCAGGCCAAGGCCTACCCCCGGGCACTAGCATTGCATGTAAATAACAACGGCACACAAAATATTAACAAATTGTTTTAGTAAAATTGACAATAAAAGTGATGTTTTATAACCATTGTTTAACCCCTTAGCGCTCCGCGCCATAGCTGTACTGCGCAGCTTCCCACTATTGGCGCTCAGCGCAGTACAGCTACTGCGCGAGCGCATACTATTTTAGAATTGTCACCACGTCGCGAGACGTGGTGACATCGGCATGAGATTTGGGTGACAGAGGCAGGAGGAGTTCCTGTCTCCGTCACCCGACCAATCAAATCGGTCCCGCCCGCCGATCGCCGTGATTGGCCAGTCAAACCTGACTGGCCAATTACAGCGATTTTAGGCTAAAAAACGTGCTTTTAGCACTTTCCTCTTCCTCCAGCGGCACCATTTTGGTTTGGTATCGCTGGAGAGAGGAAAGAGCGTTACTGTGTGCACCAAAATACACTTTTACACTATAAATAGTGTTCTGATCCTTATCTGATCCCTATTGTTCCCTACAAATTCCCATCCCTATCTGTTTTTTCCTGTGTCCTGTGTGTTCCCTGTGTGATCGCCTTGTGTGATCCCACGTGTCTTCCGTTTTTCCCTGTCTGTCCCTTCTGAACCCAAACGCACTTTTCAGTGCGCTGTGTTAGCGTTGTTCTGCACTGGACGCACTTTTCAGTGCGCCGTGTGAATAGCGCTGCACAGAATCTTTAGCAGTCTTAGCGGTAGTTAGTTTGTCTTAGGGCAAGCTAGGTGCATTTGTAGCGCCTTTTTGCGCGGTGCACATAGGTTTTTTTTCGGTGCCTGGTAATATTTTTTCCAGAACGCCGTAGGTGTACCTGTACTTAGCTATTTTTTGTGTGTGCCATCTGTGCGGCTGGTCCGTGTGGTTTGGTGTGCATTATCTTTTTTTTTTGTGTGCTATCTGTGCGGCTTGTCCGTGTAGTTTAGTGCGCATTATTTTTTTTGTGTGCTATCTGTGCGGCTTGTCCGTGTAGTTTAGTGCGCATTATTTTTTGTGTGTGCCATCTGTGCGGCTTGTCCGTGTAGTTTGGTGTGCATTACCTTTTTTTTGTGTGCTATCTGTGCGGCTTGTCCGTGTAGTTTAGTGCGCATTATTTTTTTTGTGTGCTATCTGTGCGGCTTGTCCGTGTAGTTTGGTGTGCATGATTTTTGTGTGTGCCATCTGTGCGGCTTGTCCGTGTAGTTTAGTGCGCATTATTTTTTGTGTGCCATCTGTGCGGCTTGTCCGTGTAGTTTAGTGCGCATTATTTTTTGTGTGCCATCTGTGCGGCTTGTCCGTGTAGTTTGGTGCGCATTATCTTTTTTTTTTGTGTGCTATCTGTGCGGCTTGTCCATGTAGTTTAGTGCGCATTATTTTTTGTGTGTGCCATCTGTGCGGCTTGTCCGTGTAGTTTGGTGCGCATTATCTTTTTTTTTTTTGTGTGCTATCTGTGCGGCTTGTCCGTGTAGTTTAGTGCACATTATTTTTTGTGTGTGCCATCTGTGCGGCTTGTCCGTGTAGTTTGGTGTGCATTATATTTTTTTTTTTTGTGTGCCTGCTAGACGGTTTATCCGTGTAGTTTGGTGCACATTATCTAATTTTTCTTGTTCTCTATTTTTTTTGTGTGCAATGTCTCAGAAGACGTACACCGTGTTGGAGGCATATAACATGCTTGCCTCTGACACCGAGTCAGCTAGTGGGGATGATGGTCCCTTTTACCTATCATTATCCTCCTGCTCATCTTCCAGTGACCTGGAAGGACCCCCAAGAAGGCGCCGTAGGGTTCCAGGGACTTCTGCAATTGAAGTGCCTGGGACTTCTGCAGGAGAAGTGCCTGGGACTTCTGCAGGAGAAGTGCCTGGGACTTCTGCAGGAGAAGTGCCTGGGACTTCTGCAGGAGAAGTTTCTGGGACTTCTGCAGGAGAAGCGTCTGGGGCTTCCACTGACCCCACATGGGTAGCCCCAGATAATTATACCCCTCAGGTCCCTGACTTTTTGGGCCATCCTGGCCTTAACTTTGACACGACAGGGCTCAGAGCTGTAGACTTTTTTAAGTTTTTTTTGATGAGCTGCTAAATTTTATTATATTTCAGACAAATCTCTACGCTGCACAACATATTGCCCAAAACCCCACGTCCTTTTATGCACAACCCTACAGGTGGACCCCTGTCAGTGCAGCAGAGATGCACAAGTATTGGGGCATAATACTCCTTATGGGGATAGTAAAGAAGCCTTCAATCAGGGACTACTGGAGCACAGATATACTGTACCACACCCCCATGTTCCGCATGGCAATGAGCAGGATGCGCTTTGAAGCCATCCATAAGTTTTTGCACTACACTGACAACACACAGTGCCCACCCAGAGGTGACCCCAGTTATGATCGGTTATTTAAGGTCAGGCCCATATTAGATCATTTTAGTGCCAAGTTTGCCCAGGCATATACTCCCGCCAAACATGTGAGCATAGACGAGTCCAGGGTACAATTCAAAGGGAGACTTCAATTCCGCCAGTACCTGCCCAATAAGAGGGCAAGATATGGTGTGAAAATGTATAAGCTGTGCGAAAGTTCATCAGGGTACACATACAAGTTCAGGGTATATGAAGGGAAGGACTCCACTATAGTGCCCCCAGAATGCCCCCCCTTCCTGGGTGTTACAGGGAAGATAGTGTGGGATTTAGTGCACCCACTGCTGGACCAGGGCTACCACCTCTACCTGGACAATTTCTACACCAGCACCACCCTGTTCAAGTGCCTCACTTCCAGAAATACTGCGGCATGCGGCACTGTACGCAGAAATCAGAGAGGTCTCCCTAAGTCGCTGCTTGGGCAAAAACTTAAAAGGCACAAAAGCAGGGCACTATGCAGCGACTCTGTATTGTGTGTTAAGTACAAGGACAAGAGAGAGGTACTTGTATTAACAACAATACATGAGCACACCACCACCCCTGTCCCAGTACGAGGTGCCAGTACAGAAACCCCCAAGCCAGACTGTATTTTAGATTATAACAAATACATGGGAGGGGTGGGCTTGTGTGACCAGGTGCTTCAGCCGTACAATGCCATGCGGAAGTCGAGGGTGTGGTACAAGAAGCTGGCCGTGCACATCATGAAGATGGCATTGTATAATGCTTATGTGCTGCATCGATATGCCGGCCAGAGGGGAACTTTCCTGGAATTTCAAGAGATGGTAATAAAGTACTTTCTTTTTGGAGACCAGGAAGGGGGGAGTGCTAGCACATCTGGAAGTGAGGCCCCATCACGTATTGTACCAGGGCAGCACTTTCCAGGAGTAGTTCCCCAAACAGCCAGCAAGGGAAGGTCACAAAAGAGGTGCAGGGTGTGCTCCAAAAATGGCATTCGGAAGGACACCATTCATCACTGTGAGACATGCCCAGAAAAACCAGGGTTATGTATGAAAGATTGCTTCCGAATTTATCATACATCCCTGGAATTTTAGAGTACCCTGTTGTTACCCTGACGCACAGCTTATACATCATGCCGCATGCCGCACCTTCCCTTCTAAGCCCTGCCATGTGCCCAGCCTGTAGATTACTGTCCCGTATGCTTTACCCGGGAAAACATGCATCATGATTTTTAGGGTGTTTGTCTCCCATGGCAGCAGCTGGGCACAAAATGACATAATGGATATTTTTTACTATGCACTATCCATTTTGCACTTTTTCAGGGGTCCACCTGTGGGGTTAAAATGCTAACTATACCCCTAGATTAATTCATGGAGGGGTGTAGTTTCCAAAATAGGGTCAGTTCTTAGGGGTTTCTACTGTACTGGCCCCTATTGGCATCTACAAATCTTTCATGATGCCAAAAAGAAAAAAAAAAAGTACAATGTCTGTGCTCCAACAAGTTATTCCCTTTTGAGCCCTGCCGTGTCACCATCCTACAGATTATTGCCTCCTATGGGGTATTGCCCTAACCGGGGTAACCCGCAGAATGATTTTTGATGTGTTTTTCCCCAGTGGCATGAGTTGGGCAAAATACTTTTGTCATTCAATGACATATTTGATAAATTGCAATACAATTGTTTCTCTGCACTACTCACTTTGTATTACATTTGAGCCAGCACCTTAGGGGTTAAAATGCTCATACAAGCCTACATACATTCTTTGAGGGGTGCCCTTTCCAAAATGGGTTCACTACTTGGGGGTTTCTATTGTACTGGTACCTCGGGGGTACCCCCCCCCCATTACCAATCTAGTGAAAACGAAGCTTGAAAACCTAAATTGTGCTTCTTTCTTCCTGACCCCTGCCGTGTGCCCAGCCTGTAAATTATTGGCACATGTGTGGTATTGCCGTACTCAGGACAACCCCCAGAATGATTTTTGGGGTGTTTGTCTAAAGTGGCATGGGTTGGGCACAGTATATGAGGCACAAAAATGACTTTTTTGAGATAAAAACACAATTTTTACTCTGCACCATTTACTTTGCATTCAATTTTGACCAGCGTGTTGGGGGTTAAAATGCTCATACAAGCCTACATACATTCTTTGAGGGGTGCCCTTTCCAAAATGGGTTCACTACTTGGGGGTTTCTATTGTACTGGTACCTCGGGGGCAGGGGTGTACCTAGCCTGTCTGCTGCCTGAGGCGAGCCATAAAAAGACGCCCCCCCCCGCCCATATAAGTAATATATCAGGGAGCATCAGGACCATCATATTGGTTTGGTGTAAAAATAAATTAATGCAAAATGCATGCAGCGTGCCACCATATAGTATAAAATGCATACAGCGTATCACCATGTAGTATAAAATGCATACAGCGTATCGCCATGTAGTATAAAATGGATACAGCGTATCGCCATGTATTATAAAATGCATGCAGCGTACCGCCATGTAGTATAAAATGCATACAGCGTACTGCCATGTAGTATAAAATGCATAAAGCGTATCGCCATGTAGTATAAAATGCATACAGTGTACCGCCATGTAGTATAAAATGCATAAAGCGTATCGCCATGTATTATAAAATGCATACAGCTTACCGCCATGTAGTATAAAATGCATACAGCATATCGCCATGTAGTATAAAATGGATACAGCGTACCACCATGCAGTATAAAATGCATACAGCGTACCACCATGCGGTATAAAATGCATACAGCGTACCATCATGCGGTATAAAATGCATACAGCGTACCACCATGTAGTATAAAATGGATACAGCGTACCACCATGCGGTATAAAATGCATACAGCGTACCACCATGCGGTATAAAATGCATACAGCGTACCACCATGCGGTATAAAATGGATACAGCGTACCACCATGCGGTATAAAATGGATACAGCGTACCACCATGCAGTATAAAATGCATACAGCTTAACACCATGTAGTATAAAATGCATACAGCGTACCACCATGTAGTATAAAATGGATACAGCATACCGCCATGTAGTATAAAATGCATACAGCATATCGCCATTAAATATAAAATGCATACAGCATACCACCATGTAGTATAAAATAGATACAGTATATCGCCATTAAGTATAAAATGCATACAGCGTACCACCATGTAGTATAAAATAGATACAGCGTACCACCATGTAGTATAAAATAGATACAGCGTACCACCATGTAGTATAAAATAGATACAGCGTACCACCAAGTAGTATACAATGCATACAGAGTACTGCCATGTAGTACAAAATAGAAGCCCTGATAAATATCACAAATGCTGCATATACAAACAGTAGATACAACATACACACATACACACACACACACACACATATATATAAACATTTACACATACATACACACACACACACATATATATATATATATATATATATACACACACACACACACACACACACATATATATATATAAACATTTACACATATACACACACATATAAACATATACACACACACATATAAACATATACACACACATAAACATATACACACACACATATATACACAGATACACACATATACACAGATACACACATATACACACAGATACACACATATATACAGACACACATATATACAGATACATATACACAGAGATACACACATATACACAGATACACACATATACACAGATACACACATATATACACAGATACACACATATATACAGATACATATAGACACATATGTACATATATACACATATGTACATATATACACACACACACACACACACACACATATATACACACACATATACATATATACACAGATACACACATATATACACACAGATATACATACATATACACACACAGAAATACCTCTCTGTTGTGTTCGGCGCTTTGTCCTGCACCGGCGGTGGCGCGGTGGGGAAGCCGGGAGTGGGAAGACTCGATAGTCGGGCCGGTGAGGCGGGGATAGAGAGCCTGGAACTTGAGCGGGGGCGGTCGGAGCAGGGAGCCGAGAGCCTGGAGCGCAGCAGGGTTGACACAGGAGCGAAGGGGAAGCCGGGAGCGGAGGTATGCGAGGAGTGGAGGGGCGAGAGAACATTGTCGGCAGGCGACCAGGAGCACGGTGCCCGGCTGGAAAGTGGCGCTGGCCTGCATCAAACTCCCGCATGCCGGCCGGAAGCTCAGTGCCGGCGGTGGCGGGGGGCGGGCGCTAGGTGCCGGCGGCGGCTGGGGGTTGGCGCAAGGTGCCGGCAGCGTCGGGGAGCAAGGTGCCGGACAGAGGGCTGCAATGCGGTCCCGTCCGGTGTTCGGAAGCTCAGTGCAGGCTGGTGGGAGCACGATGCCGCCCCCTCGTTGAGCAGGAGGCGCGCCGCCTGAGGCGAGGTGCTCAACTCGCCTCATGGCAGGTGCGGCCCTGCTCGGGGGTACCCCCCATTACCAATCTAGTGAAAACGAAGCTTGAAAACCTAAATTGTGCTTCTTTCTTCCTGACCCCTGCCGTGTGCCCAGCCTGTAAATTATTGGCACATGTGTGGTATTGCCGTACTCGGGACAACCCGCAGAATGATTTTTGGGGTGTTTGTCTAAAGTGGCATGGGTTGGGCACAGTATATGAGGCACTAAAATGACATTTTTGAGATAAAAACGCAATTTTTACTCTGCACCATTTACTTTGCATTAAATTTTGACCAGCGTGTCGGGGGTTAAAATGCTCACCACAACCACCGATAAATTCTTTGAGTGGTCTAGTTTCCGTAATGGTATCATTTATTGGGGGTTTCTATTGCACTGGCACCTCACGGGCCCTGCCAACATGACATGGCACTCCAAATCCAAACGTGTGAAAACGGAGCTGGAAAATCAAAATTTCACTCCTTCCATTCTCATCCCTTCTGTGTGCCCAGTCTG